>NC_057344.1:61157844-62407844 GCF_016509475.1 Prionailurus bengalensis | reverse complement strand
TTCTGTTTGCAAATGTGAAATATTTTTTTTACTTGAATTCATGATAATGTAGTTTCACTGTATATAATTGGCTATACGTTTAACTTTGCGACATATCAAAACTTGCAGAAATACTTTCTTTTTTTAATGTTTGTTTATTTATTTTGAGAGAGAGAGTGCACACGAATGCAAGCAAGTGACAGGTAGAAAGAAAGGGAGAGAGAGAGAATCCCAAACAAGCTCTGCACTGCAGAACCCGACACAGGGTTTGATCCCATGAACCGTGAGAACATAACCTGAGCTGAAACCAAGAGTCAGATGCTTAACTGATGGAACCATCCAGGCACCCCGGCAGGAATATTTTCATTTGAAATATTTCTTAATGTAGGATCCTGGAAATTGAAGATACCAAAAGTGATTTAATGACACCTAAAAATTGAATAAATTATAACCATATAAAATAAGTTTACAGAAATTATTATAAAATTACGCTGTTTGCAGATGATTTCTCATGGCAGTTTTTTCAAATTCTAAAATCTCAAGATTTCTCCCATGTAATAAAATGCATTTTAAATGCATTGTATAACAATGTGTAATCTCTCCATTTATGTTACTAAACTAGTAAAAATCTGATAAGCATACACAACACATATGAAAAAATTGTCAAGCGCCCTACATATGAATATAAAAACATGAATGTTGTATAAATTTAATCAAATGAAATCAAGCCGCATAATTTACAAGATTGCAAATGTTTTGGCTCAGTATTATGAGGATAGTTCAGTATTATAAAATCTATTATTTTGTCAAATAATTGTATCAAAATGGAAAGAAAAAGCTGGCTAAAAATTTCATAAATGCTGGCAACACTAGAGTTCAATATGTATTTTGAATGACAACGTGATGAATTAAGCATAGCAGGAATGTTTTCAATTTAGTAAATATAAGAAACTAATATTTATTGAGTATTTACTATGCCAGGCACCGTGTTAAACTTCTCATGCCCTATCGGGTTTAGTATTGTAATTATCTCTATTTTATACATGAAGAAGTTGAACTTAAGAAAGGATTGAGTAACCCCCTTGACACCACACAATTTGCAATTGGCAGAGCTAATCATTAAATTTTTCTTTAGTTATAGAGAATATATTTTATCTTTTTACAAATTCAGAAGAATCAACTAAAAAAACACACTTAAGTTGATCAGGTAAAACAAATATGTTAAAATGGAACAGAGTTTAAAAACTGAAGACTTTAATGTGGGACTAAAAAAACTAGCTTGTCATGTAGCAGGATGTTGAGATATGTATCATATGTCAGGATATATTAAAATTGTCAGTTTTTCCCAAATAAATATATAGGTGTTTTTTTTTAATATTTACTTATTTAATCTATTAGTTTTTAAAAATATTTATTTATTTTTGAGAGAGACAGAGCGTGAGCAGGGGATGGGCAGAGAGAGAGAGACACACACACACACAATCTAAAGCAGGCTTTAGGCTCTGAGCTGTCAGCACAGTTTGAACAGCTGGGACTTGAACTCACAAACTGCCAGATCATGACCTGAGCACCAGATCATGGCTGAGCCACCCAGGTGCCCTTATATATTTATTTTTAAGTAGGCTTCATGTCCAGCGCAGAGCCCAATGTGGGGCTTAAACTCAAGGCCTGAACTGAGATCAAGAGTCGGACACTTAACTGACTGAACCACCCTTTTTTTTTAAATGTTTAAAAATTTTTAAGTAGGCCAAATTAATGTATAGCTTTAATGTAATTGCAGTAAATTTCCAATAGATTTTTGTTTTATACGTATACCCAATTATTTCAGAGGTTATTTATAAAATATTAAGGGTTGGGGCGCCTGGGTGGCACAGTCGGTTAAGCGTCCGACTTCAGCCAGGTCACGATCTCGCGGTCCGGGAGTTCGAGCCCCGCGTCGGGCTCTGGGCTGATGGCTCAGAGCCTGGAGCCTGTTTCCGATTCTGTGTCTCCCTCTCTCTCTGTCCCTCCCCCATTCGTGCTCTGTCTCTGTCTCAAAAATAAATAAACGTTAAAAAAAAATTTAAATATTAAGGGTTGGAATAACCAAGGCAAGTTAGAAAAAAATGAAGAAAAGTGGATTGCACTGTAAGATGATAGAAAAACATTATGGAGCTTTGGTAATTCATCCTCTGTGGTAATGTCAAAACAGGCTTCTGAATCAATAGAAGAAACTAAAAAGACCAGAACTGTGTTTGAGGGCAAAAAAAGACTTGTCATATATTTGTTTATAAAGATTATTTTTCAAATAAGTTGGGCAAAAATTTTTTTAAATAAATAATAATGAAATCATTTTTAAGTAAAAGAAATTAAACTTACACTTTATATTTTTCTGAAGAAAACGTAAGTGATTTGTTTTGTTTTGTGTTTCTGGAAAAGTGGTGTTGAGTACACAAATCAAAAATAAGATAATGAAAAATAATACATGAGAATAATTAAATAAATCAAGTCTTTTTTTAATCATACAACACCACAAATAAGAAGCAAGCAAAGTGGAAATGCTGAGATAGGAGAGCTCAGATCTTCTTGAGAGATCTAGACTTTTGATACTGACTTTGAAAGGTATAAAGGGATTCCAGAAACAGGGAAAGTGAGAGTGGTGTCCTGGGAGGAATTACGTACACCCTGAATAAAGGAGTGCTGGAATTGGGGGTGCTTTTTCCAGGGCACAACGGCAAGAAGTCAGGGATGGGTGGGATGCAGATTCTGTGTTTGAGGTAGTGAAAGATGAGGCTGCAGTGGTGGGTTATGACCCTAGAGTCGTGATGTCCAGGTTTAGAAATTTATGTTGAGTTGAATGTGAACCCACTGGTACCCAACTTTGAAAGGATTAAAGTGGCCATACAGGTAGGGTGAATTAGAGACCAGTGAACCTGAAAACCAAACACGGCTTTTGAAATTATTTCAGTTAATGCAAAGAGGTATGGAGAACGAGGTCAGTGAAAATGGAGGGAGAACATTAGGGGAATTGTGCAAATTGGAATTGATTAAGTATGGAGTGGAGTAGGAATTAAGGAAGAGGAGGTGTGAAAAATGTTCCTCTGAGTAGTTGGTAATGACACATCAAAATGTCAAAATCCAGGTGTTATCATATAATTTTAAGTAGAGAAATTACTCTATGTCATAATCCAATGCCTGTTTTTTACCTGTCATATAATAAATCCCTGATGGAATTAGGGATCTACCTGATGCATACAACTAGTTTGTTGTAAAGCAGGGACTTGAGCCAAGGCCCCAGGTTCTCCTGTCTATTCTTTAGATTTTAAAGTAAGAATCCCTTACTTTAATGTGTTGATTTTCCTGTGAAACCTTATAATTAAGCTGATATTTTTATGTTTCCCAGCACAGTTGGATTAAGTAAATTGGGTCAGTGGTTTTATTTATTTGATAACTATCTTCAGGATTTATATTATGAGGATTTATATTTACCATGAAAATATTAATACATGAGAATCTTAACAATGCTTTCAGATTACCTTAGTGGTTTGCTAACATTATCCAATTAAATCCTTCTGATTTAACTCTGCTGAGACCAGCTTGATATTGTGGCCTCCAGGGCTTTTATGGTAAGAAAATATATTCAAACTAAGAAAGTTTAAGTAAACTAGCAAACCAAGAAGCTAGAACCTGAACCCATGCTCTCTGATGCCCAGTCATAAATAGCTTTCAGTTGCAGAAAAAAAGATGTAAATTTTTTCCCTTTGGCATGATACAATTCAGGGCTGAACAAAAGCGTAATGATCAATTATTCCATGAGTTTGGAAATTTTTCTGGAAAGGATATACAGTAAATATCTTTGGCTTTTCAGTTCATACAGTTTGTTTCAAATGTTAAATTCTATCATATTGCAAAAGCAATCACAGACGATGTGTAAAGGAATGGGTCCAACAAACTTTTACAAAAACTGACTGAAGGCTGGATTTGACCCATGGAGGATAGTTTACTGATCTTCTCACCCCTTAGTCTTATTCCTGAGAAGAAACCTATAGTCCCGCTAGAGATAATTAGGTTTTTCCAAGCTCCTTCTGGCTGGAACCCAGAAATCTATTTTATTTTACTGCTTTTGATTCTAATATTTTTTTTCTAAAAAGCCATTTAATGATATCAGTCTAATTGATAAGATTTGTGTCTTCCTCATCCTCAGCACTGTAAGGTATAAACATTATTCTAATTAGTCCTTCTGTGGTGCTCATGGAATTAGTGTAGGTAGTCAGTAATGTCTTCATTATGCTGACAGTAGTTTTTTGATTATTTTTTTCTCTGGAGATACGCAGGCATCCAGTCCCTTGTCTGTTGATCTGCCTTTCTTCAAGACTCTGTACTCTGTACAAAGTATTAATAAGCAAACTCCACAGCAATTGTATCAATTTAACTTAGCAACTAAGACTCATAACAGATCACAGGAGATCTTAAAATTATTCCTTGTATCTCCTTCAATCTCATGTTCCAGGGGAGCCATGACTAAATTTAAATTGATACTGCTAAATTGATACTTACAGTAAGAAATAAACATTTATATAATTGTGCTAGGTAGTTTTTCCTTCATCGTTCTTTAAAAAAGGTGCAACATATTTCATAAAATAATATAATGTAAGACAACCAGATATTTTCCAAGTGCTTTTGATTTGCAGTTCAAGTATGGATTCTGCTAGCAACCTTAGTCAAAGGCCAGCATTTTACTTCTAGGTCAGAGCCCTAAGATTTGATTTTAGAAAACCTATCTTTATTGCATTTTCTGCTTCTAAAGGACTCTGTGTTTTATATTAAAATCGGCCATTTTTGTTCCTCCACAGTGCTTGGCATTTAAAATAGAAGATTAAAAACAAGATAGGAAACTTTTCTGTTTAGAGTTATCCCCTTCCAACTGTGTGTGTGTGTGTGTGTGTGTGTGTGTGTGTGTGTTCCGAACTTCAAATATTAACTACTTGTTAGCAATCCAACCACATTGTTTCAATTTTGAATACAATTTGACCATATACATACTTCCAATTTAGCTGATTTCTTTCCCTCCTAGAAGAGGAAGTGATACTATTTGCACACCATTATAAAATCCACCTTTAGATCCAAGAAGGAAACCATAAAATGAGCCTTAGGGTCTACTGTTTGTGTCTAAATTCTAGTTTTGCCATTTTTACTATAATAACTGAGTTCTTATATGATCCTACAGATTCGAATCCCTGGTGGTTGCTGTAGAGAAAACACAAATGTAGAATGAAACCTAATATCAGGCAGTGGTAGTGTTTTGCATTTGTAGCAGGCTTAAAGTAAATACAAAATTAAGGAGAAAAACCAGAAATTACTTCTCAATTATGTCGTAAGAATAACCTAATGTTGCATTGGTATTCAGAGATGGAGTCGAAATGTATTGGGAACCTCAGAAAAAAATGGTTCGAAACTATGTATTTTGGTAATCGAATGTTGAGGAGTACCGAAAAAGAAAGAAAAATATGATCAGTCCTGTGTCCTTGGATATTTTGGAAATTTTTGTAACAGTTTTGAGAATATTTTGAATGATAAAATTAGGTGAAGGAAAAGAAAAAGGAGAAAAAGAGAAACTATAAATAAGATAGAAATAAATGAACAATTAAATAAAACCAAGTTGTGCTACATTTACTGTATTACATTAAAAAACAGAACAGTGTGCCTCTACTTTCATCTCTTGGAATTAAGAAAGTACATGTTCAAGGAAACCAAAAAAGGTCGAATTTAATGGTGAGATGTTAATGCCATTATAAAGTACAGACTTTCATTATAGGTAGATTCTTAGTTTCTATCTCTATAAAATGAGTATATGGGCAAGTATCATCAATGTTGGCGTACAGTTTTATTGATCATTGTGTTGCTGAAATATAAGATGCCATGAGAAATATTTATTATTATGCTATATCTTCAATTCTTGGAAGAAATAAGTTAGTTTAGGATTGATCTGACATAGGGGCGCCTGGGTGGCTCAGTCAGTTAAGTGTCCGACTTCGGCTCAGGTCATGATCTCCTGGTTCATGAGTTTGAGCCCCACTTCAGGCTTCATGCTGACAGTTGAAGCCTGTCTGGGAGTCTCTCTCTCTCTCTCTCTCTCTCTCTCTCTCTCTCTCTCTCTCAAAATAAATAAACTATAAAAAGGTATTTTAAAAATCTTTAAAAAAGGATTGATTTGCCATAGTTTCTTTCTTATGTTAAGTGTTATGTTAAGTTACTTATGTTAACTTATGTTAAGTATTATATTCAAGAAAGGGGAGAAGTATATGTTTCCTTACACAAAAATGGCGGTACTTTTCTGGAATATGGACTTAGCATTGATTGCTTATTTATATATTTTACTCATTTCTTGAGCTCGAGAGTACCCTTACATTCAGATTTTTATATTGTCACCAGAGGATTCTTTCAATGTTATCACAAGCTATAGTTTTAGATTAGAAGCATTTATTTAAATACTCATAATTGGTCACTTTGGGCCAAAGTCCATTTCAGTTCTGGAGTAAAAAACAGGTTTACTGCACACCTCAAGTATCTTAGATACTTTAAGCAGAATAGAGTTTAGAATGAGTTTTTGGGAATAACAAAACTATTTTCCAAGTGAATTTTACTTCAGGTAGGTACATTTCTCATGTTAGTTTGGCTCTACTTTTAGTGTAATCAAGAAGAGTTAATTATTTGAAAAACAAACTCTTGTTATAAAGCAGTAAGAAAGTTATCCCTCCTAGAGTTGTTCTTGAGTTATCTGAATCATCTCCACAAAAAGCAGCATCACTTCAAAACAAAGTACAAAATGAGGGGTCATGTGCAAGATCTTCTAACTTAAAAGGTCTTTGAATATATATTCTTGGATCTAGAGAAGCATAATGACATCTGTCTTTGATTATACTTACATGGACAAATTCAAATTTTAGAGCTGTATTTAAAACATTTCAACATACACAATGATATTATGTTCTTGGAACATAGCACATGGTGGTAATTTTTAACATAATTATAGATGTCTGACTGGTCGTCTTTGAAATAAATTATTAAAAAGAAGACGTTCATGGCAAAATCAGAATTTCTCATGGTTTAAGTCATATTTATCTTAAAACATTCAAAACAAACTATTTGAATAAAGATTTCTGTTTGTTTCAATATTGTCTAAACTACTTCTACAGAAACTTGGCTTTGATTGCTAAAATGTTTAGTTTAACTGTTGACATGGTGGTTCTATATTGTCAGACATCAATGAGAATGAGAAAATATTTTCTTTCTTTGGGGCATTTGTCAAGAAACTATATTAAGGGTATACTAACAGAAAAAAGAAAAAAAAAAGAATTAGCTATGAATCTGTTTTCTTTGTAGTCCCGGATTCCTAATCTCCAGCAATCAAATTAGCCTGTGCGGTAACAATCGTTTTCGTCTTTGTGTCGTTTTGCTCCAATTTGCAGATCGTTTTAAATTTTACCACGATGGACCTATACAAGAGCAGTTTGTGCTGGTATGACTATATTGAAGTAAGAGATGGCTGCTGGAGGAAATCGCCCCTCCTTGGTAAGACAGTATTTACCCTCTATGTGGCCACACATATAGTCTGTCCTGCCCAAAGTAGATTGTTTCGTTTTGTTTTAATTTTTTTAATTTTTACTTATTTCTGAAAGAGAAAGGGTGCGAGCTGGGGAGGGGTAGAGAGAGAGGGAGACACAGAATCCTCAGGCAGGGTCCAGTCTCTGAACTGTCAGCACAGAGCCCAACATGGGGCTTAAACTCACGAACCGTGAGTTTGTGACCTGAGACAAAATCAGATGCTTAATCAACTGAGCCACCCAGGTGCCCCCCAGAGTAGATTCACTCAAGAGTTATCTTAGAGTTAACAATGTATGGGGTGCACATTTTAATTTCTATTGTACTCTTTTCAACTTCAGCAAAAATACAAATAAGTAGATTGATTTTAAAGTAGCTTACATTATGAGGAAATACTTGGATCTGAGTATAACGATTTAGAATAGCTTTCGCCTATATATTTTTAATTTGAGCATTATTGTTTTAATGCAGCAACCAGATCGATTATGTGAGTGTGCTTATAAGTGTTTTGTTTTGTTTGCTAAGGCAGTAGAATGTGAGCTGTTAGCTACATGTTTGGTGGCTGATTTCTTATGCCACGCATGTTAGCCCTTCCTCTAGGCGTCACAGTTTTGCTTCTCAGAGAGTTTTTTGTGGCTGAGAAGAGCCATTTGTACTTTGTATCATAAATTGTAGCTCATATTTGGTGCTTACAAAAGTCGACTGCCAAAGTTTAACCACAGACCACACCATTAACTTGCATGAGGCACTTTACTGTTGCCCTCTGTTTTACTTAAAGGTGAGTGCTGTTGTGAGCGTGTATCTACTCTCTCTTTATATACATTTTTTGAAATGGCAACTATGCCTTTATTTTTAGGAGTAGCTCTGTTCAGTTGTGTTTATGTGCCATACAGATCTTTTTTCTTAACATCTAAAACCTGCTGAATGGACGCTGTTGTAGTCAAAAGTGTGTTAAAAGCCTTAATAAGTCCAAGAGATTCTAGAAGTGTTTAAAAATAAGGAAAAAATAAAGAGTTGAACTAGTTTGATAAGTTAGATTGAGGAACACATTGTCTTGAACACTTAGTTTCTTAGTCTAGGTGAAGCAGTTATGTGTGTACGTGTGTTCATAAGAGCACATTTCATTAAATTCATATTGAAGAACCAAATCTAAAGCTAAGTATTGAAGCACACTTCTTTTTTAGGATGCTATAAGTATATAGTATGCTTCAGGATATGCTTCAGTATATAGTGGCTCACCAGACTGGTTCAACCTGATCGTGGTTTTCTGTGGAAAGTTTTTCCCACTCTTTCCCCCAAGATCTGATCCTTAAAGTATAGCCATCAGATTGGCAACATCAGAATCACTTGCTAGAAATGTAGATATTCAGGTTCTACTCCATTCTTTCTGAATTAGAGACTGTATCTTTCCATACTCGCTGGCATTTCTTATGCACATTACAGTTTAAGAAACACTACTCTCTTTTGCATATCCCTAATTTACTTTGCCATTTAGGAAGACGCTTCTTCATCAGTTGTTTCTTAGTATGAATTTAAGTTGACTACCATTTTTCATTTACTAAACTTATGTATGACATCCCTGCCAGGGGCACACAAAAATGGGTGACAATGTATTGTTTGTAAAATTATTTCGTGTGGATTGCTGTATTCAACCATTTTGTCCTCATATGGAAATTTAAAGCACAGTAGCAGACATACAGCGAGCCAATAAATACTTGCATAAGGTTGAGGGAAGAAAAAAGGAATGACAGGTATTATAATATTCATTTGGTATTATACTCCGCTGTGGATACACAATTAGAAAATAATCACAACTCACACCCAGGTCTTCAGGTCCTGTTTGCCAACCTGCCTACTGCACTACAGATTATAACTTTATTTATGAGATGGAATATGTCCAGTAGTGTAAGATCCTTGAAGCAGTATGTGGGTCTCCCCGATGGGTCGTCATTGAGCCGAACTAGACCAAGAACTCCACTTCGGGCTGAGACACATCGTTAACCAAGTTACTATACTCTACAGTGACCACTCTGATCTCAGATCATTTGTACCTTTTTCTGTTCTCCATGAAAGAATAGTCCCGACCTTAATGTATTGTCTGTCCTTTTACAAATATGTCTTTTGCACTAGCTGTTTCTTAATTCTGGAGACCATGATACTGACATCAGCCAGCCAATCTGAGGATGGTATGTTCCTGTATTTTATAAATAGATTTGAAGAGATTATTTTATTTGTATACCTTTATTAAGTAAATATTAAGCATACTTCTAGCCCTAGTTACTCAGGATAGAGTATAGGAACCAAGTCAGGCTATATATAATGTGTATATACATGTGTACATACATATGTACATATAATTATATATATACATATATATATATATATATATATAATTTGTAGCTAGAGTGGAAAGCAACTAGAATATAGAGTCATATTTAGGAGTCTCTCTTTATTCTTTTATTTCTTTTAGGTAGATTCTGTGGGGACAAGTTGCCTGAAGTTCTTACCTCTACAGACAGCAGAATGTGGATTGAGTTTCGTAGCAGCAGTAACTGGGTGGGAAAAGGCTTTGCAGCTGTCTATGAAGGCAAGTCACATTAAGTTTTAGAGATTACTTCCCCTTAGATCTCTTAGCAGAGATGTCTTTTCTCTCAATGTCATTAGAATGATATTGTAACCATATTTTAATTGTGAAGTTTTCTAAATCTGGGTTATAATAGCCACAAGACTGATTTTAAGAAAAATACTCAGTCCATTTAAATTGCAAGAAGAACCTGTTTTTTGATACCAGTGATAGAGTAGCATATAAATGTATGCAGGGGTATGTGACGGGAAAATGGCACAAGAGCTCTTAAATTTCCATTTCTTTCCATGATAGTATTAAAATGTCATGAAGAAATTATGATTTTTCCTTTGTACTAGATTTGTGTCTAGTTGGTCCCTATACTGCTGAAATTCTCTGTCACAGGAAACTGCACAGAAAGCAATTGTACACATTTCTAGGGCATGCTTTGTCTAAGTGGGAGAGTCGGCATTCAAGGGAGAATTTACTAGATGCTTTGTCCTATACTTCTCTAAAACAATAAACTGGCATTGTGCGTCCAGGCTTTAAAAGCAGCCCTTTTCTTGCCAGGTTGGGGGCTGAAGAGACCTTTCTTGCTCCTGCCTCTGCTAGCACACGAGTTTAGGTAATTTAGAAGACAGAAAATTTCTGCTTCCCTTAAACTTTTGAATAAACAGAAGCATTTTGTTTTAGAGATTAACTGTATGGCAGTGAAGAGGGTTATTTGGATGAGGCCACAGATGTTGAGCACATGATGCTAGCCTACTGCCAGAGGCCCAGAGAGTTCTGTGGAGCGTCTCTCTTGATCAACTATTTTACCTAAAGGTCAAAAGACTGTAAGAACCAGTTCAGGGAATCATACAGAATATGATAGAATATTCTGTCACATAGAATATATTTACAAAATCTCCAAAGGTTTTTAAAAGTTAAAAAAAAAATGCTGTCTTTTACAAAGATGTAAATAAATAGTGACCAAAAAAATCCTATAGTCCCCTGCTGTTATCTAATATTTATAGTTAACTGACTACGTTTTTGCCATCTAAATATTTACAACAGTACAACCAGCCAACTTTGATTTTTATAACCTGGTCTTTATGTACTCAGCCACAGGCACTGAACTAAAATGTTATCTCAGAAGAAAATGAAAACGGAATGGCACTTCTGGGTTTATTTATTTGATTATTTTTGCCCTCAGCAATCTGTGGAGGTGAGATACGTAAAAACGAGGGACAGATTCAGTCTCCTAATTATCCTGATGACTACAGACCGATGAAGGAATGTGTGTGGAAAATAACAGTGTCAGAAGACTACTATGTCGGATTGACCTTTCAGGCCTTTGAGGTAAAGTCTTTTGGGCAACCTTCACGGAACATATCCTCCATAAATGACAGTGCCATTTAAGGGGATCCTCATTAAATGAGCAGAGAACCAGAGAATCCACTTTTCAATCAGCAGAGAAGCAAAGGATTGCCTATAAAATGTAACATCAAGAGTGAAAGAGGTGTTTTTTTTTTCTTTCCTTCTTTCCTCTTGTTGCAGACATTTTCAAGAAGATTAAAGTGAGTTTACGTTAACTGTGCCATTTGAATTAGAATGTTTGAAGTGCTGACCACAGTTTCTTTTGACAAATGCACAGGCTTCCTTCCCAAGACTGCTTGAAGAATCCATTAAATAATAGAACTTTTACTTCTCTTGTAAACTAAGAGGTTAAAAGGTAGACCCTCGTTTTTTATTGTTGTTGTTATGGAGAAAATCCCTTCTTCACCTTTTTACCATTAGGCAGAAAACTTCCTATCAGAAATAGAGATTTGAGTGTTTTTCGCCTTTGATTTCATCAAAAATGTATATCGGGGAGGAGATCAGCACCAACATTGCGTTCTGAGATGAGGGAACAATAAACCAAAGGTTAGTCAGGATTCTGGAGCAAAGTCTGGGCTCCAAACTACCCAGCTGGCTGATGAGTCATTTTGGTGGGGCTGGCGGAACTTATTTCAGATTCGAAGCCAGCAGATGGGGACATTTGTCAAGAACTCCATGGTATTTTATATCAAAGAGTCGGCCTGGAAATTGAGACCCCAAGGTGAAGTGGGAAGGAATAATGAGGTGGTGTGAGTAGGGGCAGACAGGGGTCGGAGATCTAGATGCCATAATTGGAGATTATTTCTTCACTGATTAGAAGGCTGATTCTCTGTCCAAGCAGTCAGAAGGCTGAAGAGAACCCCATCCTCTGCCAGAGTATCCTTGCCACTGAGTGCAGTGAGTGTAGTGGTGTCTCTGTCTCCGTGGCAGAAACACCAGGGGAGTCCAGGCGTCACCCATGAGCCCAGAGACTCTCTCGCCTCCACGTGCAGGCTGTGTAATACGTTTCTTTGGTACTTACCTCTACCCCTTTGTATGTGCCATTTAATTTCCCAGACATATTTCCTTTTATCGTGAAAAACTCGTCTTCTCTTATGCGATCATGAGATTGTATTATATGCTCCTGATAATTTTGCATTGCTGGAAAACTTAATTCTTGAAATTATTTGACTCGTATTTGAATTTTGATATTAAAAAAAAAATTTCAGTGTTTATTTTTCAGAGAGAGAGGGAGACAGAGACAGAGTGTGAGTGGGGGAGGGGCAGAGAGAGAGGGAGACACAGAGTCCAAAGCAGGCTCCAGGCTCCAGAGCTCTCAGCACAGAGGCTAATGCAGAGCTCGAACCCACGAACCATGAGATCATGACCTGAGCTGAAGTTGGACGCTTAACCAACTGAGGCACCCAGGTGCCTGGAATTTTCTTATTTTCATGGGTCAGTAATATGGCAACAATTATTCAAATAGACCACCTTATTGTTAACAGTAAACTAGGACTGCATAAGATTCACCTCCTATTTAGACCAAAATAGCCAGTTCAGTGAAAAATTATCTACCTAAGACTGCTTTATTTGTATTTTTGTGATGTTGCAGATAATTAAGAGATGAGCTCTCTTTTAATATATAATTGAATGTTTTATGCAATTTTATTACAGAAGTGTTTTCAGTGGAGGCATATAAAACTAAATTCCATGCACCCCAAAACTGAGATACAATTTCTGAGATACAGGAGGCTTAGCTGGTTTGCAGTCATTATTTATTTATTTTTTTAAGGCCAATATAGTTACAGTGATATTCTTCAACAATAGGATAGTGTAATGACTGGAAAGATTTACATCTCAGTCACTTAGAACCATAGCTGACACAGAGTATTTGCTTAAGGAATACTTATTGATTGAGTGAGTGAATAAATTGTTACTGAGATTTGGGATTGGGGAAAAGTCCTGTCATAGTTTGGCTGACAGTACATTTTATCTATTATGTCTAGGTTTCTGTCCATCCTTATATTTCTTCCTCCTCTTTAATATACTGGACATATTTAAATGTCAGATAGGTCTCTCATCTTTAAATGACCAAAACCAAACCTTTGATTGTCTTGTGCCGCTCACTAACCCACTCTTCTTCAGTCTTCCCTATTTTCGTATTTACTATTTCAGTATGTCACTATTTACTCAAGGAATACCCCTGATTCCAATATTTCCCTTAAACCCCAAGGACAATCGATTAGCATATTTCATTTGCTTTGTCTTCAACAATGTCCCATACATGACCACTTTATCCCACTTTCTGGCAGCTACTCGGTTCTCACCGCTACTCCTTCTCTTGGAGCTTAGTGAGAGCCTCACGTCTCTACTCTTGCCCCACGTATCCTGATCTCCACACAACAACCAGAGTGATACTTTTACAGTGTGAGTTAGGTCATAACGCTAGGCTTAAATTCTTTCAGGAGTTTTCCGTTACACCTAAAATAGAACCCAGACTGAAGGATCATAGCCCAAGGCAACTCATGATTGGTCCCAAGTTCCTCTTACTCTCTCTGAGCCAGCCCCTTTGGTCTTCTTATCTCTGATGCTCTTAACACCTCTAAATCCATGCTTTTATTCCTCTCATTTCATTTGGATCTCTGCTTTATCATCACTTACTTAAAAAGTCCTTGCTTAGTAACTCTAAATATCAAAATTCAAATACGAGTCAAATAATTTCAAGAATTAAGTTTTCCAGCAATGCAAAATTATCAGGAGCATATAACACAATCTCATGATAACATAAGAGAAGACGATTTTTTCACGATAAAAGGAAATATGTCTGGGAAATTAAATGGCACATGCAAAGGCGTAGAGGTAAGTACCAAAGAAACGTATTACACAGCCTGCACGTGGAGGCGAGAGAGTCTCTGGGCTCATGGGTGATGCCTGGACTCCCCTGGTGTTTCTGCCATGAAGACAGAGACACCATTCTCTCTCTCTCTCTCTCTCTCTCTCTCTCTTTTTCTCCCTCTCTCTTTCTCTCTCTCTATATATATATGCACATATATATGTATATATATGTATATATATATATATATATTTTTTTTTTTTTTTGCCTACAATTGTCTATAAACCAGTCTTCTGTTTTATTTCAGTTCATTGGACTTATAACTACTGGAATTTGTGTTATGGGTCTGTTTGTTTACATGGTTACTGTCTCTCTCACTAAAGTATGATCACCAAAGGGTAGGGATCTTAATCTGTCTTGTCAATTACCATATCTCCAGCACCACCAGATGTGTGATTAATACATGATAATGGGAGAGATGAAAGAATGGGTGGATTATAGGTAAGGGAGTGTGTGAATGCATGATTATTGGTGGGTGGAAATTAATATATTCTTCCTTTATCAAAGATACTAATGTTTCTATATAGAGGGAAACAAGTTTAGATAGGTAGATAAGAAAAATTTGGATTATGTGGACCTGATATGCCATATAGCTCAATTTAGACTAGATCCTAGGTTCTAAGAAATTGAGAAGTGACAAGGAATTTAGAGATGTTCTAATATATCATCTAAATCTTTTAGATATGGCAAGTGAACTTATGCCATTAACTTAGTATCATATAAGTCAGTACTAAACCAGCATCAAAATCCAGGTATAGTCAATATTCATTTTTTTACAGATTCTATATTTTCAAATTTTCCTACTAACTAAAGTTAATTTGTAACCCCCAAATTAATACTCATGGTTCTTTCTGGGTCACTCATGGACATGCACAGAGTTGCAAAATATTTGAGTCATCTGACATGCACATTCCCAGCTATGATGTGCCTTATGGAGAAATGTATGTGTTATATAAACATTGTTCAGGCATGCGTTATAATGCAGTTGCCTGTGAGTTGTATTCATGAATTGGCAATATATTAAGGTGTCTTTCACCAGAAACACACATAAAACAAGGCTGTGTATTGATTGGTTGACAAAAATTTTGTGACTAGAAGCTCACAAGAACCTAATTTTGTAGTTTTCCAGGAACAATAAATCAGTATTCACTAATTCAGTGTTTTTAGCAACTTTATATAACTAACTACCATGAAAACTGAGAATCAACTGGTTATGTTTTTAATTTGTTCTGGTGGTTATTAGGTGATTTGTTTCATTTAGTTAATTTGTATCTGTTCATGTCAATTTATTTTTATTTATGTAATATATTTTCAATCTTCAGCTTATACATTTTATATTGAAGATGTATAACTAAAAAAAAAAAAACAGCCCTCACCACTTCATAGTGTTTTGTGGTTTTATCTGACAAAACAGTTTTTTATCAGTCTTTGCCTTTTTTCAAAAACTGTTTCTATTTATATAACTGTTTTATTCTCTATGGTACACTCTCCCCTTTCAGGTAAAAGGGCCTTTAAGATAAATTTGCCCATCATTTTGTTGAAGTCTACAGTAAAGAACTTACTAGTTATCTATTATTTATACCTTTCTATGAATTTATGTCATGATTTTACCTCTCCTAATGCTACTTAGATTTTAATGTAGGTACAGAACGAAAATATGAACAAGTGTTTTATTAATGAATTTCAGTTATCTTTGAGCAAGAAAGGATACTATCTGGAGGCCAATAGAGTCCTGATACTTCTGTAATTATATTTGGGAAGCTTTTTCCTCTCTAGTAGTTACTGGTGCATTGCTTCGTAAGGGCGATACGGAAGTGGGTTTGTACATGACTGTTTATCATGTCGGACATCATTTTGGAGTTATTTGCAAAGAAATCTCTATACTGCTATTTAACTGGAGCACTTTCAGTGTGCAGAAATACAGAAGAGAAAAAGTTTGGGAGACTGGAAATGTTTATAGTAACAACTTCAAAGAAACGTCAATAAAGCAGAAAAGAAGTGAAATAAACCCAGAGCTTACTTATGTTTACATTGAAATCCCACATCATTAATTTAAGTAGGATTAAGTTTGAGGTACTTGTCAACCTTTCAAGACACGCTGATTTGGTTATACTTCCCTTATGAAAATCGCAAATGTTTAATAGTCTTACCCATCACTACTGCAAGCTGTAAACTATACACAAAAGTTCTTATCTTGATACTTTGTGGCTTGCCCAACTAAAAGTAATCCTTTCATTCTTCTAAATAATTTATATTGGTTAAGTTAAGTAGTCTTTTAAATGACCTAGGAAGCCAAGACAAAGAGATCTTAATTAGTTAACATTTTTCTGTTCACATTGTACTATTTGGCTAAGAATATATCTTGATTAATGACTTCAAAGAGAATTAAGTAGCTCTTCAGATTTATGGTTGAGGCTTTAGTTCTACTCTGAAAGATTAGCTTGTGTTCATTTCCAATAACCTGCTCAAAGTCACACAATTCATAATTGGTAGCACTATGACTGAAATCAGTTCCACAGCCTGTGCACTCTTGAGCCCACATCCTGGTAGCAGAGAGAGGCATCTATATTCTCTCATAGTATTAATTCTTTCCCTTTATGACTATCTTCATTTGTGCACTTGTGTTGTTTAATCAACACGTGTTTGTCATTCAGAGACATGTCTGTTTTATTCTCCACCATTTATCCACTGTCAAGTGTATATTTCCAGGCAATAGTAGGTTTTCAGTAAATATTTATTAAATTAAAGAGTTAAGGGGCGCCTGGGTGGCGCAGTCGGTTAAGCGTCCGACTTCAGCCAGGTCACGATCTCACGGTCCGTGAGTTCGAGCCCCGCGTCGGGCTCTGTGCTGACAGCTCAGAGCCTGGAGCCTGTTTCCGATTCTGTGTCTCCCTCTCTCTCTGCCCCTTCCCCGTTCATGCTCTGTCTCTCTCTGTCCCAAAAATAAATAAACGTTGAAAAAAAAAAAAATTAAAGAGTTAAAATACTTGTGTAATGAAGGAAAAAAAAATCCAAGTGGCAGCATTAAAAAACCCAAGTCACATGAAAATAGAACTAATGCAGAGTCATGATTTTCATTTTCACACGGTTGGACATATATATATTTTCTCTGTTTTTGACCTGTGATGATCTAGTATTAATATTAAATATTTAATAGTAATAGTAAAATAATATTAAGTAGTGAAATATGAAATATTATAGTAGCAAAATAATGATCTATTGTTAAGCCTGTCTTTTCTTTTATTCAAAATTCATTTTGTTGATAGCATTATGTCTCAAACTTTACTGGATTTTTTTCCCATTATTAAAATTAATTCATTTTTATTTTTATGTTTTTAACAAAAGAAAATCAAATTTAGTAGTGTACTTATGGGGAATCCACACAGACAATGAACTTCTCCTGAATTAGTTTAACGGTAAATGCTAATCTACATTGTTTTTTAGTCATGTTTTTCTTAAAAATTTTTTCCTGCAAAGCAAAAAGTAATGACTTTAGCATCGTTCCCTGTGTATAAGATTTTAAATTATATTATTTTTAAAAGTTTAATCACTTATGTAGTGGATTACATTAATTATGTTTTAGAACTACAGTCTAACAGTCATAGGAGAGACTTGTTTTCCTTAGTATGGTAAAATAAATATAACATAAAATTTACTATCTTAACCATTTTTTTAAGTTTATTTATTTATTTTGAGAGAGAGTGAGAGAGAGAGAGAGAGAGAGAGAGAGAGAGAGTTAGCAGGGGAGGGTCAGAGAGAGAGACAGAGAGAACCCCAAGCAGGCTCCACACTGTCAGCACAGAGCTTGAACTCACGAACCATGAGATAATGACCGAAGCCGAAACCAAGAGTTGGACACTTAACTGACTGAGCCACCCAGGTGGTCCTACCTTAACCATTTTTAAAGTGTGCAGTTCATTAGTGTTAAGTACATTCATATTGTTGTACAACCAGTCTCCAAAACTCTTTTCACCTTGCAAAACAGAAACTCTGTGCTCAGAAAACAACCCCCTTTCTCTCCTCCCCCCCGACTTTTGGCAACAACTTTCCTACTTTCTGTCACTATGAATTTGACTACTCTAGGTACCTCATGTAAGTGGACTCATTCACTTCTTGCCTTTTTGTGACTGGCTTATTTCACCCAGTGTCAAAGTTCATCCCTGTTGCAGCACATGAAACGATTTCATGCCTTTGTAAGGCTAAATAACATTCCATTGTATATATATTTGACATTTTGTGCATTCATTCATCCGTTGATGGACATCTGGATTATTATGACCTTTGATTATTGTGAATAATGCTGGTATAACCATGAATGTGTAAACATCTCTTTGAGACCCTGCTTTCAGTTTTTTTTAGGTATATATGCAGAAATGGGATTGTTGAATCAAGCAGAGAATTTTTCAATCCATTTTCACTTTTTCAGGGACATGGGAGAGCTTTTATTGAAACTATTATCGGGAAGTTTTGGAGTTTTCAGAGATTTTTACAAATAACTAGGTAGATGTTTTTGCAATATTTATTTGGAAAGTTGATTATAAAATGAAGGAAAAGTGTGCAAATGGGTCCTAAGCCTGGGCACGATCCCTTCTTTTGAGGCTGGCTTTTCCTTCAGTGTCAGAGCTCACTCACATGCACTGAGCACAAAGCTCTGCGTGAGTTTGCAGTTTTGGAATGAGAGGCTGACTACTGTAGGTTACATTTAATTGATTTGGGTTCTTGCTAAATAAACGTCACTCGGCTTTTACATGCTTCCTCTCTAACATGCCAGGACAGGCATGAGCGCCCACGTAGTAATGAAACGTAACATTAACCCCTTCTGGCTGGTCTTGGTAGTCATTCTTCCTTTTGTGTGTGTTTGGATCTACTTCCAATATCATTTAAACACAGTTTTCCAAAAACTGTTCAGAGCTTACTGTCACATTCGTTGTATCCTATGTGTACATATTAGGTCTGTTTACATTATGATAACCTTGCCCCATTGGAATATGGTTTATGCTCTGATTATCTTAAAGTCTGTAATAAATCAGCATCATCATTATCAAACCACATTTATTATATGTGTAATTGTGCATGACATTGCATTCAGGTTCCAGATATGAACTGTGTCTGTGATGTAATTCAAGAAGAAACTACTTTTCCTTTTCTTTTCTTTTTTAACATTTATTTATTTTTGAAAGAGAGGGAGACAGAGTGTGAGCAGGGAAGGGGCTGAGAGAGAGGGAGACACAGAATCCGAAGCAGGCCCCAGGCTCTGAGCTGTCAGCACTGCCCGACAAGGGGCTCAAACCCACGAACTGTGAGATCATAACCTGAGCCGAAGTCAGTCGCTTAACCAACTGAGCCATCCAGGCGCCCCTCTTTTTTTCTGTTTTTATAAATCTTTGACTTTGGTGTTCTTTTTCCTCGTGGAGCTTACTGACATAACACTTATCAACCCTTTAGTTTCAATCATATTTATTTCTGTCTGTCTGTTCTGTGTATTTATGAAGTAATTGATATAGCTGGAGAAAATGTTACACAAGTGACATAAATAAGAGAACTCAAACTTTCATTTGTGCTCACCCTCATTACTGTTGTGTAGATGTAGTTGAAGAGGCATAATTATAATTAACACCAATAGAGGAGAGTCATTATGCTCACATTGCAATCAGGATTAAGGCAGTTAAACTGGAAAAATATGTAAACAAAGAGCATTGAGATCATTGATAAGATATTTAGAAGTGTCGTTATACAGGGATAATATCATAAATATCATATATATAAGGCAACTTTTATTTTGTAAGCAGTTGAACAGCTGTGGCGTTTACTCTGTAAGAATACAGTATATGTTTCTGTTTTGTTAGCCTTAACACCAAGTGCGTGATATTTAATAAGTAATACGTAATTCATAAATAGATACAAGTAGAATTAATCCTAAAATCGGCCGTTTTGATGCATTTCACCCATGAAGTATTTGCACTTTGTCTATCGTATAAAATATTTAAACCTCTACTTGTTGACTAAGTAACCTGAATATGCAGGTACTTTAAATTAAAATTTAGAAGGATCTGTTATATATCTGTTGCAAGGACAGAGTAAGTTTTATGTGCAGGGAAATATCCATTATCCTATTTCTTTTGAATCACTGTAGGAGTACAAATGTTTTGGCTTCTTTTTCAGTAGTGTCTATCTTGTTTTCTTCCTTGTTAAAATAGTAATTTTGAAAAGCAGTTATCTACTCAAAGTAGTGATTGAAAACCAATTCTAATTAACCTTCTTATTTTTACTCAGTATGGCTTATGATATGAAGCAATTTTGTTTTTCTTAATTGACTTTTGAAAAGCAGCTTCTTTCTTTGTTGTGTGTTCTCACTTCTTTTCTTCTTCTAATTCATTCTTTTTCTTCTCTTCCAAAATGATTCGTGGGTCAGGAGCAGTTCTTTCTGTGCTGCTCAAGCAGGTGAGGAGAGGTTGGCTTTCTGACACCTTTGGTTCTTTTCCCTACAGTTAGTCACTAGTTCCGTGTTGTTATTTATTCTTTTATCGATACCGACTCTACACTTGGAGAGTTGGGGATATTTATTTATGTGTCCCTTTGACTGAAGAAAAAGCCTTAGGCATCTGGAAATGTTCTCATATTTATAGAGAACTCTGATTTTGAAAGGAGTAGGGGCACCTGGGTGGCTCACTTGGTTAAGCATCTGACTCTTGATTTTGGTGCAGGCCATGATCTCACAATGTGAGATTGAGTCCTCCTGCATCAGCATCGAGCCCCCTCATTGGGTTCCGCTCTGGGTATGGAGCCTGCTTAAGATTCTCCCCCTCTTCCTCTCCCTCTGCCCTCCCCTGCATATGCTACTTCTCACACTTCTTGTTTCACTGAATATTTTTCCATAGAATTTATTAGTCACTAATATTTTATGATTTAATTATTTATCCTGTTTGTTATCCCTTTGCTCTCTACCCACCAGTAACGTGTAAGGTCCAGGAGGGTAAGGCTCTTTGTCATTTTGCTGAAGGATGCATACCATATAGTTATGGGTTCATTTTTGGCTCCTCTCTTTGGTTCCATTGATTTATGTGTCTGTTTTTGTACAGTACTATACTGTATACAGGCTTTGTAATACAGCTTGAAGTCTGGAATTGTGATGCCTCCAGCTTTGTTTCTCTTTCTCAGGATTGCTTTGGCTATTCGGGGTCTTTTCTGGTTCCATACAAATTTTAGAATTCTTTGTTCTAGCTCTGTGAAGAATGCTGGTGTTGTTTTGATAGGGATTACATTGAATGTGTAGATTACTTGGGGTAGCATAGACATTTTAACATAATTTGTTCTTCCAGTCCATGAGCATGGAATATTTTTCCATTTCTTTGTGTCTTCTTCAATTTCTTTCATGAGTGTTCTATAGTTTTCGGAATACAGATCTTTTACCTCTTTGGTTAGGTTATTTCTAGGTGTCTTTTCGTTTTTAGTGCAATTATAAATGGTACCGATTCTTTGCAAGACATGCAAATGGCTAAGAGACACATGGAAAAATGTTCAACATCACTCATCATCAGAGAAATATAAGTCAGAACCACAATGAGACCACCTCAGACCTGTCAGAATGGCTAAAATTAACAACACGGGAAACAACAGATGTTGGTGAAGATGCATTAGAGGGGAACCCCCTTATGCTGTTGGTAGAAATGCAAGCTGGTGCAGCCACTCTGGAGAACAGTGTGGAGGTTCCTCAGAAACTTAAAAATAGAACTACCCTTCGACTCAGCAATTACATTACTAGGTATTTATCCAAAAGATACAAAAATACTGATTTGAAGAGGCACACCTGCCCCAATGTTTATAGCAGCACTACTAACAATAGGTAAATTATGAAAAGAACCCAAATGTCCGTCAACTGTGAATGGCTAAAGATGTGGTATACACACACACACCCACACACACACATATATGTATATATACACACACACTTGTATATATATATACGTTTATATATATGTAGGTATATATATATATATGTATATATATATTGGTATACACACACACACACACACACACACCAGAATATTACTCAGCCATACAAAAGAATACAGTCTTGCCATTTGCAATGATGTGGATGGAACTAGAGTATACTATACTAAGCAAAATAAGTCAGAGAAAGACAAATACCATATGATTTCCCTCATATGTGAAATGTAAGAAACAAAACAGATGAACATTAGGGAAGGGAAGGAAAAATAAAATAAGGCAAAAACAGAGAGGGAGGCAAACCATAAAAGACTCTTAACTGTAGAGAACCAACTGAAAGTTGCTGGAGGGAGGTGTAAGGGGGAGGCCTAAATGGGTGATGGGTATTAAGGAAGGCACTTGTTGGGATGAGACCTGGGTGTTACATATATAAGTGATGAATCACTGGGTTCTTCTCCTGAAACCAGTACCGCAGTATATGTTAACTAACTTAAAGTTAAATAAAATCTTGGAAAGAAAAAAAAAAAGATTGCATAGCAAGCAGTGAGAAGAGTGCCTAAAATAGAATAACCACTGAATATTTGTTGGAGGAGTGAATGAATCCTGATTTGTGAATGGCAAAAGGAAAGCAGCAAATGTGGTGATTAGTTCTGACCTAATCTGTGTTTCAAAGTCTGTTTCTTCTATTTGTTCGTATGCTTTCTTATTTGAAGTCTGTCATTTTTAACGTATTGACAAATCAACAAGTGATGAAATAGATTCTTCAACCAACTTTACCAGCAGTTTCATCCATTCAGGTTGTGATTCCATGGAATGAATGTATTTCCTGACTTGCATCGTGTAACAGAATTCCAATAAGTAGTGAATTGTATGTCGAAAAATAGTTGACAAGATGTGATACTTTGCATGGTTTATTAATTATGGACGTCTGTGCTTTCTAGCTTTAAATATCTAATCAGTAGTTGACTTACTAAGACTTCAGGGCTAATACCCATTTTCTATGAAAAGAATAAGGATTTTGTTTAGAAATTGTCTTATAATTTGAGAGCGAATTTGTAAATTTTGGTTTGTTGTTTTTAGAAGTTTGGGGACCAAAACATAGGTCCATGAACATGCAATTCTTCATAAAGCTTTATAGGCCAAAGGTCTGAGCTTTTATTTGCATTTAGTTGTTTGAAGAAAGAGATTGAGTTCCTGTAGATTATAGGGGTTAAGAGGAGTGTGTAGGGGTAAAAAGGCTCACCCGAACAGCCATGTTACCTTGAAAAAGGGCTAGCCTCGGGGCGCCTGGGTGGCGCAGTCGGTTAAGCGTCCGACTTCAGCCAGGTCACGATCTCGCGGTCCGTGAGTTCGAGCCCCGCGTCAGGCTCTGGGCTGATGGCTCAGAGCCTGGAGCCTGTTTCCGATTCTGTGTCTCCCCCTCTCTCTGCCCCTCCCCCGTTCATGCTCTGTCTCTCTCTGTCCCAAAAATAAATAAACGTTGAAAAAAAAAAAAGGGCTAGCCAGTGCTGATTCTACATACACTAGTAATATACTAGTGTATCGTTCTACTATATAGCAGTCTTTCTATAGCTGTGCTAATTATGGGTAAAGAATTTCATGGACAAGAAAGAATGTAATTTTATATTATCAGATTTTTCTTTAAAAAGAGATTTATGAACTTAAACAGTGCAATATTGATCAACAGAATTTGGATCAAGCTTCTCTGTGAATAAAATAACAGTTTTGTTGATAAACTACCAGCGATTTTATGTTTCAGGACAAATTATACATTGCTTATACCATATTTGGCCCAGATTTTTAATAACTTTCAGTCTGTATTTTCTTTTGCTTTGTACTACTTGTATTTTTGTTTTCTTTTATGAAGCAGTTAGCATTTGTTGATTCTGATGCACTCTTCCATAGATTTTTTTTTTTTACCTCTTCCTGTGTACCAGAAAACTATGCCCTTTATTCATGGGTGGTGGTGTTGTGATATTGTCATGCACACTCACAAGAAAAGCTCTGTAAGTAATTTGTTATGTGACTATGTCAGCACTATGGCACTGAGCATATATAATAGTCTTTGTATAGAAATTATTTTATCTGCTAATTAGATATATCTTCACAGGGTCGCTCAGGTGGCTCAGTCAGTTAAGCATCTGGCTCTTGATTCCAGCTCTTGCTGACAGCAAGGAGCCTGCTTGGGATTCTGTTTCTCCCTCTCTCTGCCCCTTTCCCCACTCATGCACACACACACACACTCTCTCTCAAGATAAATAAATAAACATTTAAAAAGTTCAAAATATGTATATCTTCGCATATTTTTGTTATTGCAGATTGAAAGACATGACAACTGTGCCTATGACTACCTAGAAGTTCGAGATGGAAACAGTGAAAATAGCCCTTTGATAGGGCGTTTCTGTGGTTATGATAAACCTGAAGATATCAGATCTACCTCCAACACCTTGTGGATGAAATTCGTTTCTGACGGAACTGTGAACAAGGCTGGGTTTGCTGCCAATTTTTTTAAAGGTAATTTGAAGTGATTTAAAGTGTGATATTTCCTTTGTGAGGAATAAATGTGATCTTTAACTTCGAGTTAAGAGAGGAAAGTTATACTGAATGCACTGTTGGGAAAGATATTTGGATGACTTTTGATAGTAGAAGGTTACCGGTATAATACTGGAATTAGGAACTTTCTAGAACAGGCTGGGAGCCTCATTAGGATATTCTGTCATCTGCTTTTTATGAAACAGTCAAGATGGCAAAATCCAGAAAGGGAATGCAGACAGGGAGAAAACATTTGCAATATAATGAACATGGGATTCATGATCAGAAGAAAGTTTACTGATACATCACTCATCAATTGATTTCCAAGTGACAGCATTTCTAAACCATCCTATAGATAACAACATCTCACCACGTTGAAAATAATGTATGGCCTCCTTCGTAGGATGTTCTGATACCGAAAATGCCTTTTTGACAAAGAATTATTATTGATCAGCTTTAATATTTACTCACATAACCAAATTTTAGTGTATTTTCATGTCTCATATTTGGGGTGTATTACTTAGGTAAAAAGAAAGTCATTTTAGTGCACATAGTGTCAAATTTGCATTTGGAAAATTCATAGGCACTTAACCATAAGTGTGTCATTGTAAAAACTCTTTTATGGGGAGAGAAACAAAACTTTCTCTACACTGATTTTTATATAATAAATGATGGATTTAGTTGTGTATGTCAAAATTTAGTGTGATTAATAACCAAACATTTTAACATTTGATTATTTAAAGAACATTATAATGGATTTTCCCTGAGCATTACTTCGCTATTCACCATATGATATGAAAGGCATAAAACATTGGCGCTTTCACTAGATGTATTAAAAGTGTTTATTAAAATGTACGTTTACATGCTTTAGTTCTTCTCTATATGTAGGATTTTACAGTAGAAGAAAAATTCTATCAAGATTCTCTCCTGTGATGTTTATATATTTGGTTACCAAAAATGCTTGGACTTTGGCCAACGCAGAGTTTCTGCTGAGAATACTGTTTGCTATTTTCTTAACTCACACTAGGTTATTTCTGAAGGTTGAGATTATGGAATATCTTATCATCTATGCTGTTTTAAATAGTGTATATTTTTATATGTATTTATTTCATATATATATTTATATTTCCATGTGTAATTAAAATAGCATATGTATTTACAAAATACGGAATTTTAATATTTCCTGGATCAGTATGTCTATATAGAAAGTGCTGAAAGCTTTACATTTAATGAGGTCCAGTAGTTTCTTTTATTTTTTTTTAATGTTTATTTATTTTTGAGAGAGAGAGAGAGAGAGAGAGAGAGAGAGAGAGAGACGTAGCATGAGCTGGGGAAGGGCAAAGAAAGAGAAACAGAGACACAGAATCTGAAGCAGGCTCCAAGCTCTGAGCTGTCAGCACAGAGCCCGACGTGGGGCTTGAACTCACAAACCGTAAGATCATGACCTAAGCCAAAGTCGGACGCTTAACCAACTGAGCCACCCAGGCGCCCCTAAAGAGGTCCAGTAGGTTTCTGAATTTTCTTTCTTTTTAATTTACATTTACCATAAGCTGTTTCTTCATGGCTTTTTTTTTTTTTAAATCTAAGATTGTATTGTAACTTTTTTTGTGCACTACATTTTTGCAGTTAATGGCATTTCTTTAAAAGCATTTCTTAGGATATCTAGCAAACTATACTATGAAATCAACAGGTGAAGCTATATTTTTTCAGTAAGCCTTTCTATTTTATTCTGGAAATTTTATACATTGTAAGAATTCTTTTAGCCCTTAACAATCAGAAAAAAACCCACATACTTGTCTGAAATAAGGTGATCTTCAGTTGGCACTGATAGAAGGTTCCAGTCCCTCCCTTGGTTCTTATACACTAATTAGATTGTAGTGACATGAATTCTGGTATACCAGCTGTCAAGGACTTACAAATTGCCCCTTCCCCTTTGTTGAAGAAATCAATTGTCCCTGTTTTATTCAGTTATTAAGTGTCACATTTTCAGAAAATTTTACACCTTACTATGTAAAACCAAATACTGTGTCTCTTGTTCTCTAACTTTCGCCATCTTTGCAGAGGAAGACGAGTGCGCCAAACCTGACCGTGGGGGCTGTGAACAGCGATGCCTGAACACACTGGGCAGTTACCAGTGTGTGTGTGAGCCCGGCTACGAGCTGGGACCTGACAAGAGGGGCTGTGAAGGTAGGGCTGCATTTGCAGGTGGCGCTTCCTGCCTGAATCCTCCAAATCACCACCGCGGCTCCATTCCTTCTTTCTTTCCTATCCTGTCATTTTCTTCCCCTCTGCTTCCCTCTTTCCTTTCCTCCACAGAAACCTCTTTCCTCAAGAGGTTTCCTCAAGAGTCCTAAGACTCAGTGTTTCGTCATAGCTAACATGACTCCTAGCCTGGGTTCTTGTTATAGAATCAGTCATTTCCTCCTTTGGTTACCAGGCCACCTTGTTTATATGTGTATTTCTCTCTCTCTCTCTCTCTCTCTCTCTCTCTCTCTCTCTCTCTTGCTGTCACTATTTATCTATATCATCCATCTATCTATCCATCTATTTCTACTTTTGTCTCTATTGAAACCTAGATTTTTATCCATCTGTCTGGCATTTATTTTTACCTTTTCTTAACATATTTTATGGGTACATCTCCCTTACTAAAGTGCAGAATCCTGAATCTGAATTTTTTTTGTATCTTTAGCATTTAGCACAAATATAAAGTTGGAGCTAAATGTGTTTTATCGATAAATGATTCATAAACAAAGAGGTCTTGCTGTTTTCCCCATTTCCTCTACACATTCTAAGAGGAGATTTCTTGCACAATGTTTTGTTGCCATGTCCTGTGATGTCTTCCTTCAGAATTTAAAGCTTTGTCTTTTTCCCATCTCCCCTGCTTCATCCTATTACAGGCCCCATGCTTGGATTACAAAATAAACACACTGGTCTTCCTTCCAATGGTCACTTCCTCCTTTATTCCTCTCTCAACATGTCTGCCCAAATCATCTTCATAAAGCTTGTAGCAATTTAGCATTACTTATCATGATGTATTTATTACTTTGGTGATTACTTTTGGTGGTGCCCACAAAAGTGCAAATGGAAGTTCCCTAAAAATGAGCACCTTGCTCTCTCTGGTGTCTGCAATAGAGGACATAACAGTGGCAAACATGGCGGACGTCTTTGCTTCCTGACCTAGTTTAAAGAGTCAGTCTCTCTGTTTCTTCTTAAAAGTTTCAACTTTTCTCTGTGACAAAAGTCTCCATCCTGTCTATTAAACTACTGATCTGCTCTCTGTACTCAGATAAAATAGACACAGTAGGCGATACAGTATCTTTAAAACAGAGGACATTGTATACCAGACAATGTGGTTGTTAGTTCAGTGTGGTGCCTAAGAATAATTGTTTTACTTTATAATAATTTACCAAAAAGTGGTAGATGTGAAAGTACAGGAAGTTTTTACAATACATGAATAAATGTAGTAATATACATATGTACACACGCATATAGGCATACATACACATATATATACAAAGGCAATTAAAGAGAGCAGTTACTTTAGGTAACTCTTGACTCCCTAGGAATTAGTTACAAACCTTGTACAATATGTGTTCTTTTTACTTTTGGATACCCTGTTTTGCTAATTTCGCTAACAATAAGCAAGAGAGGTAAGGTATTAAATAGTACCTCTTTTAAATAGATCATCCAAAAGGGGAAGAAAAAACAGTTGTTAAATGAGGTTTTCAAATAACAAATATGATCTATTTACTCTAGTGTATCTAGCTTGCTAGCTCACTAACTCCCAAGACTTGCTCATCTTGGGCAAAATGAGTTTGAAGAGATAAACAACTGATTTTGGTCTCACTACATCAGCCTATATTGATGCTTACAACCATACTGTGTAGGTATTATACTACCCATTTAAAAGATAAGAGAACTGACACCCAGTTTTCTTTATGTTGTTTTCCTAACTTTAAAGTGATCTGAAATGTTGTTACACAGTCGTAGCTTGTTTGGATCCAAAACTACGAATTAGTGCCTTATAAATGGGATTAGATAATTAAAATAGTTGTAGTAAAAACTAAGGAGCCGAGACTGAGACTTTCTAGATTTTGAAAAATCTGGAAGATGGTTGAAATTTAATGCTGAGATGTTTGGTTATCGATGGAAAGATGCTAAGAAGGGAATGACTCTATAGGAGAAAACTTTGTCCTTTTCTTTCCTTCTAGCGGCTTGTGGCGGACTTCTTACCAAACTTAATGGCACTATAACCACTCCAGGGTGGCCCAAGGAGTACCCTCCTAATAAAAACTGTGTGTGGCAAGTGGTTGCACCAACCCAATACAGAATTTCTATGAAGTTTGAGTTTTTTGAATTGGAAGGCAATGAAGTAAGTGAATAATAAATGCAATTTTTTTTTCTGTTGTGTTTTGGGAACCTCTGAAGACAACCTGGTAAATGGAAGGGAGGAAGGGAGGAAAGAGAGAAGGAGGGAAGGGTTACAGAAGTACAGTCATATAGATGTTATAGTCTTTGCTGTACTGTTCATTTCTGCAACTGTTTGTAATTTCTGTTGGCATTGGATGATATTTATTTTTATTATTATTTTTTTTAATGAAAAAAAAATTTTAGGGGCGCCTGGGTGGCGCAGTCGGTTAAGCGTCCGACATCAGCCAGGTCACGATCTCGCGGTCTGTGAGTTCGAGCCCCGCGTCAGGCTCTGGGCTGATGGCTCGGAGCCTGGAGCCTGTTTCCGATTCTGTGTCTCCCTCTCTCTCTGCCCCTCCCCCGTTCATGCTCTGTCTCTGTCTCAAAAATAAATAAACATTAAAGAAAAAAAATTTAATGTTTATGTATGTTGAGGGACAGAGAGACAGAGTGTGAGCAGGGGAGGGGCAGAGAGAGAGACACAGAATCCAAAGCAGGCTCCAGGCTCTGAGCTGGAGAGTGAGTCCCAATGTGGGGCTCAAAGTCATGAACCACGAGATCATGACCTGAGCCCAAGTAGGGCACTTAACCAACTGAGCCACCCAGGTGCCCCAACATTGGATGATATTTTAGACTGTTTCTAGGAGACTGAAAATTACCTAGAGGCAGTTTTTACTTAGTGTATTATTATACAGCTTCATTTATCCAAGAAATATGGAAAAATTAAGGTCAACTTCATGTCACAGAGACTTTTCTAAAAACATCAATCAACTAATATCCACTGCTTGAGTCAAAACAAAAATAGCTATTTAAGCTATCTCCTGGGTTGGTTGAGCATCCAATTCTTGGTTTCTGCTCAAGTCATGATCCCAGGGTCATGCGACTGAGACCCATGTCGAGCTCCATGCTGAGCACAGAGCTCTTAAGATTCTTTCTCTCCTTCCCTTTGCCCCTATCCCCCAACTCTTTGAAATAAATAAAGTGGGGGAAGAAGCCATTTAGAATAACCTGCTCTATTTTACTTGTGGCAATGAGTATATTTTCAGCGTTAAGTAGTTTTTCATTATGAACATGTTCGTGATTATAAATAAAGATTAATTTTTTAATCTCAATCAAAGAAGCATTTAGTTGACTCTATCTTTCCTTTACAAAATATAGCTTATTGTAATAAAGGACCCATTTTCTGCCAGGTGGCCACATTCAAACAAGCGAAATCATTTATTTAAGAATTCCTAGGTGCTTGCTAGTGCACACACACCAAATTCGAATGGAATGTCAAGTCTAGAAATGAGAACTTTTAGGACTGTGTCCTTTGTATAATTGGTCAACATTGGTTTAATTTCAGTTTTGTTGAGTTTTCCCACTTCCTTTTCTTTTTTTTTTTAATTTTCTAACTTCCATATCTTTTCTTCCAATGACTTCTGTGGTTGTTTTAAAACAAACATGATTTAAAACTTTTAAGTATGATAAAATTAACTCAAAAATTATTTTGTCTCTGACATACACACACACACACACACACACACACACACACACACACACATACATATATATGTTGAACACTCATAAAGAAGTGAGATAACAGAAATATAATGTATCTATTCTCCTGGGAAATAATAGTTGGTAATATTTAGGGATTTTTACACCATTATTTTGTCTTTGTTTTTCACCTCTCCTGCTTTTCTTTATTTTTTCTTAATTCCTTTTATTTTTTTTTTCTGTTAATTCTGCCTGTAGTAGTCCATCAAGGCACTCGTGTGCATTTTTTTAGTCCTACTAATGGTTTTGAGGTAAGAAGTTCCTGACTTTTGTGTTTCCTTAAAGGAAATTAACATCTGACAGGTGATGAACTTATGTATTTCAGAGAATTATAGAAATGAGAGCTCAGCTGGTCTCTTTTGAGACCTTCCTTACATCATGTGTACATTTTATGATGGCAAAAACTGTTTATGTTTCTAACATACTCTGTCCACATGACATATCATTTTCCTTTAATAATTCCCTGAAATTTTGAGAAATATTGAAATGAAGAACAGATTTTTATAGCAATTTTAGAAAAGGTTTCATATGAGCGACCCTTTTTGAAAATGATCATCTCCCTACCAGTTCTGTGATGTGGTATGAACTTAGTGTTGAATGACTTCTACTCTGTCAGTTTCCCCTGAAGCTATTAGTTGTGACAGATACAACATTTTTGATTCATTAGTTGATAGATGTTACTAGGAAGGCTAGAAGTTTGTATTCAAGAGGATGGGGGGATATGTGGTTTTAAATAAATGGGTCACTATTCTGAAAGCATTTTTCCCATGGGTGCTATGTTCTTTGTTCCTGGAAGGACCCTTTATAAACTCGATAAGATATCCCAAGTTTCTTAAACTTATAATGATGTTACTATGTGGAAGGCTGTTATAGAATTCTGTGTATTTTTGTGGTTTGATGTCTTGCTTACTTAAAGACATGAGCAAAAACTTGACTTATAGAATATCGGACAAAGTTTAAAGTCCATTGTTGTATTCATTATATTGATATCCAAAGGAAAGATGATGTCAAACAACTTTAACCTTGGTAACATTCTCCTAGTCTGTGCCAGAGCCCTCTCTAAACAGAGGCTGAAGTTGTAAACTTTTAATTTTTTCCTAACAACCTTTTGCTTATTTATCACCTAATTAATATCACAAGAAACTTCAATTTGAGTTGACATATTGCAAAGTACAGATCATGCCCCAGGGTTCAATCATATGCATTGTTAAACCTTGCTAATTACACATTTATGTAATAAGGTCATTCATGCAAGATATATTCTTTAGAATGTGCTCTCTTGGAACTTTGGAGAAGTGTATTATGGAAACATCTGTTAGAGTAGCCATAAAATTGCTTAATAATGCCTGGTGTTCACGTAGCTTCTTCCACTTTGGTGTTGTTAGTGCGTTACATATAAAACAGAATGAGTCTACTTTATTTTAGTGTAAATTCCCCTCTCCATTCGACCACATAGAGTTTTTATTTGTTTGCAATTCTATGGTATAGGGACAGAGTAACTTTATAGTGCCTAGCAACTCAAAGAAGTTAAGCAGTATCAATTTGTTTGATGAATTTGAAAGACGAGGTATCCTTTTTCTTGTATACCACAGTGTCTGTGTCTTTGAAATTTCCTAAGGGTACTCTTCTGATTAGGACACAGTGTTTCTGGGAGACAGCACTGGACCAAGGCAAACTCTGTGCTGTTTTCACTGAACTGCCATGCATGATAAGTATAATTTTGGACATTTTATTTAAAAATTTCTGAACCTCAGTTTTCTTATCTTTACGGTAGAAAGGAAGGTTTCTGTTGTTAATGGTTGTTTTATAGACTTTAAATGTACCAATTTTTTTAGATTTTTAAAATTTTTCTTCTTTAAAGTTTATTTGTTTTGAGAGAGAGGTTGGGAGCAAACAAGTGAAGGGCAGAGAGAGAGGGAGACGGAATCCCAAACAGGCTCTGCACTGACAGCACACAGCCCGATGTGGGGCTCGAACTCACAAAATGTGAGATCATGACCTGAGCCAAAACCAAGAGTCGGATGTTTAACCTACTGAGCCACCCAGGTGTCCCTAAATGGCAATTTGATGTAATTGTTGTCAGCGTTAACTAAGACAGCACATGACAAGTTCTTTCACAGTTCCTAGTGAAAATATCTAAACATTTAATTTTTTTTTTTTTTAAGGCCGCAAAGGATGTTCTCGTGACCATCAGCACCATTATCTCAACAAATATTCATCTCAGTTCTCCTAAACTCTATTCTTTGGGAAAAAAATATATTGTGAATACATATAAACAAACACACATTTGTATATACAAATAGGTATTCAGAGCAAAATTCACTAGTCTATTTTTCATGCCATCCACCTCATATTTGGACTCTTTCTCTGATTTTTTTGTTTGTTTGTTTGTTTACTTGTTAATTCCAATTTGACTACCAGAGGACTAAAGAGAGAAAGAAATAGTAGACTTTTCAAAAATGAATGTCAATCCTCTGACACTTTAAAATCTGTGACTATACAGTGCCTGGCTAGCTCAGTCAGTAGAGCATGAGACTCTTAAAATCTGGTGTCTATAATATTTTTGTTTTTTCTAGGTTTGCAAATATGATTATGTGGAGATTTGGAGTGGCCTTTCCTCGGAGTCTAAATTGCATGGCAAATTTTGTGGTGCCGAAGTGCCTGAAGTGATCACATCTCAGTTCAACAATATGAGAATTGAATTCAGATCTGACAACACTGTATCCAAGAAGGGCTTCAAAGCACATTTCTTCTCAGGTATCAATATTCCATGTGTATATCGTGGACTTTCAAGGTGGATTGGCTTAAATTATTATCTATTCTTCATAGTTTTCTGTAAATGTAACTTGGAGGGACATAGAATGCACGGACATTTATTGTAGGTTTAACAATTTTTTTTTACTTATAAATAGAAGGTTAATAATTGGGGCCCTGATAAAATGTAGCTCCTAAACACTTAACAATCAAATTTTATGAAGGCTAATACAAATAACACAAAGTTATTACAGTGTTTTCATACGGTGACTTTATAAATGGATGGGGATAATGATACAAGACTTTGAAAAAGTGGCAGGCTTTTTCAAAATGGTTTATCTTTGTTTTTGGAATATCTGATCTCATTTAACCAACACATTTTTTGTTCTTATTATTTAACAACCTTTTTCTTCTTCCTTTTATTATATTTTCATTCTTATTGCTAAATTGATATGAAAATCATACTTTGCCTTACCACTATAGAAAAGATTATAGTATGAAACCTACAAATATTGACATTATAATTTTACTAAAAATAAGAGATTATCAGGTATATTTAACAGTTGACCCTTCTGTTTGGAATTTAATATTTAGTTTAACCAACTCATAGCAAAATGTCCCTCTTCTAGAGCTTGTATTTGTTAGAACATCCCTCAACTTTAAGGAAATATATGGAAATATCAGTGAAAATTCCTTTTATTTTTCCAATTTTGGAATCATACTTTACTTATAAAGATAATATGCTGAAACTTCAAAAGTAGATAAAATTATAATAAACCCTAGTATAGCAATCTATTCTGCCTTTCAGACTGGCAAGCAGTTTAAAGCAACTGAATTCCAATTATATTTTAATATTAGGTAATTTGGATTGAGTTAATTCAAAGTCCATTTATTCCAGTCCCCATGTGTTTAAAATTAATGAGATTTACAGTGCCCGGGGTTTGTTTGGGGTTTTCAGTGTAATTGAAGTTAATGGTTCACAAACTCCATTGAGGTCCACGTCATACACAGAAGTACATTCAAAATACAAGGGATCTTGGCTGTCTTATTCACCTTGCCTTTCTTCCCCCAGATTTAATTGCCTTTTAAAAATTCATCTCAGGCATTCATTTAAGATTTATGTTATTCAAAGTAGCATTTTAATATCCTAATTTGATGAAAGCAAGGCTTTCTTAGACTTCACTATTTTCTGCATAGCATGTTTTACAAATTTTACGTGACTCAGTGGTTAGAGATAAGGGTTCTTATTTTAGAACCACCAAAGTATTTATTTTAAAAATGGAAATTATAAAGTGAATAAATTTTATCATAATATTAATAATATTCAGGATCTTTTTCACTGTCCATAGTCCGACATTTTACTAAATAATTACCTTTTTAAAAGATACATTCTCCATATACCGGTGGCAAAGGATGCTTAAATTTAAAGTTACTCAGAATATTTAAAACTCATTATCTGATATTATTGGTCAGGAAAAACTTTCAAATTGTAAAGACAGATTGTTTGTGTCTTTAGAACGATACTGTTGAAATATACAGCATGCTACTTTAATTCTTATGATACAAATATAAGGGGACATAAAGAAGATGATGTTCTCCAGCACATCCAAGTACAAGTCTTTATTCCTGTCTGTGTACCTGTGCTTTGTAAAATTATCTGAGTACCTTGGGAGTACTTGAGCCCAAAACAACTAATTTGCTGTAAATCATATTCACTGATGCAGATCATTTTAGGAAATTGTGTCTGTTTTTGGTATTTATCAGTGCTATATTTAAAAAGTATAAATCAACTAGGTAACATTGAGTCTAGTCTAGATTGTTTGATGGAATGTAGGTAGTGAAGTAAATGGAACAATGAATTTCAAGGGGGAAATTAAACCCCGGGTGTTCATAGGATAGCTTCCATTTTGAAAATTTATTATGCAGGCATGCATCACCTCTTTAATAATCAAAATAAGGATGTAATATTCTCACTACTATAGTCACCTGACAGAAGAAACAGCTGAGGAGTTAAGTAAACGGCTCAGTGCCACAAGCATTTAAACCCCAGCATGTCCTGGTTTGTCTAAGAGCCCATCATGCCCTTTGCAAATAGCCTTCGTTATGTGTTACACTCAACGTATCTGTGACCTGAAAAACAACAGATATACTTTTCACTTCTTTATTAGATTAATAATTTGTAACTCCAAGGTAATTATCATTAACTATACATTTCCATTGTTTCTTTGTGATGCATTGAAAAATATCAGCCGTTTGTCAAATTCATATTTAAAATACTGTGGTTCTAGATGAGTATTAAATCTATTTTACGTTTAATTTCCTGGGAGTTTAGGTTGGTGGAGACGATGTTTGCTCAGGGAAAGGGGAGGTAACAACATTATATTATAATAAAGAGCTGCTGTGGTACTATCAAGAGACGGTAACACATTCGTAGTTTACCTAATGTCCTAAACATGATCTCTTACAAAGTCATAATTTACAGAAGATCACCTATTTTAATAGACATGCTCTATTCACATTAAAAATGTTATTTCAGAGATCTAATAATGCTTTAAATGTAATAATATATAATTATGTGTTCAAAGTTCAATAATTCATTATATTTATTAGAAAGTAGGCATGTAAACCATGGGGATATTATATTTCACAAACAAAATTGAAAGTTTTTTGTTTGTTTGTTAAAATTTACTCTTGGGGTATTTGATAAAACGTATTACTGGATTTATTGTAACAAACTCTTTAGAAAGAAATTTAGCATAGGGATCAAGAGTCATTTACAGCGACTATTCTAGTTGTCTCAGAAATCTCATTCTTGAGACATATTTGTAAAGAAATATTTCAAAATCTGGAAGAAGGATTTCAATATACTATGATAGTGATAGAAATTAGAAACAACCTAATTTTGTGACAGGAAGAAAATGGTAAGTAAATTATATCAAATACACTTTGTGTACTTTTCCACACAGTAGAGATGGTTTAAAGATTCTGTGGTGTATAAAGTTGTATGTGACAAAACATTAATGGAAATCTAGGTACAAACTATCTGCACGCTATGCATACAGCTAAGCATGTGGAGGGGAACAAACCTGAAAGTTGCTGTATAAAAATACCAAGAATGTTTGTGCTAAGGTGGGAAGACGGTGCATTATAGTTTTTGTCCAATTTCTTTCAATTTTCAAATCAAATACAAAAATAACTTTAGAAGAAAAACACATAGCATATTTCTAACTGTTACCCCAAATGTTTCTAAATTTGCAAACATTTACCTAATAGACTTTGACCTTTGAGAGTGAAGAAAATTTTAAAGTCATCTCTTTCATTAATTACTTCATAAATACTAATACAGGTTAATAATCCTAATGTAAGTATTTTCAGTTGATTTAAATTTTATAATTTTAACTTTATAGTTACTTAATAGTATTATCTTATTATAGACAATGGAATAAATGTGTTATTACTGTATTGTATATGTTAATTGAGAGATATGAAGTCCTAAGTGATTCTATTTGTAACCAGCGTTCTAAATATTTCAGAAGTGACTATAAGTTTATGAAAACAGAGGGAAGAACATAACATGTTCAGCTATTTTTTCCACAGTCTTGTACTAGGAATAATTACCAAGGAATTCAATAAATAGAAGAAACAACATTTGATAGTAGGTGATTCCATATTATTTGGAAACAAAAAATATTCAAAATCTAGATTTCTTGCAGCTAAGTGATACATCAAGAATAAAAAGACAAGAAAATATGTTTAGATTTTAAATGTGTACAGTGAAATAAAATATTTATAGCATCATTTCCAAAAGAGAAATATTTAATAAAATAATCACATAGATATTCCAGTTATTTTCGTACACAGCTTCTCATTTCATTTTTTTTTTAATTTATTTATTTTGAGAGATAGAGAGCACATGCAGGGTAGAGGCAGAGAGAGAGGGAGAGAGAGAATCCTAAGCAAGCTCTGAGTTGTCAGCACTCACAAAACTGTGAGATCAGGATCCAAGCCAAAATGAAGGGTCGGCACTTAACCAACTGAGTCACCCAGGGGTGCCAATAGCTTCTCATTTTAAATAAGCACTTTATAGACCTAAGAAATGGAATCAGAAGAATGACTTTTAAGAGAACTTATTAGCAAAATAAAGAATTCTGTCACATGTTGATGAAAATAAGAAACCATCACAATAAGTTATGATTTAAAATCTTAACCTTAACATAATAAAATCTTTCATTAGACATGAAAAATGCTATAGCTTGAACACTTAGGAGTTACTACTATATTATACAGCAGAAAGTCCACAAGGTCCACCACCAAAATCAAAGTGTCCTATACTGTACTGATTTTAGAATATATTCTAAAAACAATATAATGAAGTACTAGGAAAGCTAATAAGGAAATAAGGACAAAGTCATGATATAAAATTGTGTACCTCTTCAGTTTTTTAGCTAAATCAGAAATGGCATAAGCATTTCCTAAAAGATGATCTGGTCAAACAATATGTTACTGTTATCTTTTTTAACTGAATGAGGTTTGTTTTTCAGTTAACACTAATACCTTACTTCATATGATAGTAAAACCACACTTAATTTTGCACGATTTTATACTTGAACACAAGGACATAAATCTGCACAGATATACATGATATAGTTTACTTATTTTATGTGGTTAAGCAAAGTTAACTGTATTCTTCTCAGAAGAAAGTTACTTTTTTTTAAATGGATTAAACTTAAAGGAAATATTAGTAGGATTTTATGCCTGCAAAAGCAGCAATATTTGTCAAACTTGATGGGTTTTTAAAAATTTAATTTTAGCATTCATTATTTGAAAAGACTGTTAAAAATGATTTGGCCAATAAGAATTAAACATTCTCTCTTCTTTAGGTGACGATGTATTGGTGAGAATTAAATTAGAGTTAAGTATTAGAGAATTTGGAGAATAAAGTTCATTTAAGAGCAGTCTCTCACAGATCAAGTACTGATGGACCCAGTGACTTGCTCAGTGACCGAAATGGAATAAAATCCAGCTTTCCTGACTTCCAGTTTGTCTGTGACAGATGTAGAAGTCATAAAATAATCTGTGTGACTTTTCTACCTCTAAATTCAAGTGATTTCAGCAGACATGCTCTTCATTTTCTCCAGCTTTCACTGCATACAGTTACTTCTTTAAGGAATTTTTAAAAATGTTTATTTATTTTTGAGACAGAGAGAGACAGAGAGTAAGGGAGGGGCAGAAAGAGAGGGAGACACAGAATCTGAAGCAGGCTCCAGGCTCTAAGCTGTCAGCTCAGCACAGAGCCCGATGCGGGGCTGGAACTCATGAACTGTGTGACATCATGACCTGAACCAAAGTCGGATGCTTAACTGACTGAGCCACCCAGTCGCCACCTCCTCCCCTGCCCCCCCGCCTTTCTTTTAAGGAATTTTTTTTTAATGTTTCCTACAGTTAGTTCTATACCTTGTTCCTCCTGTACACCAGCTCTCCAATGGAATGCTTGTAGATATTTTTAGAAATTCAGCCTGATATTATTCTAAGAAAACTTCAAATGTTAATGTGATTAATTTCAAATAATTAAACAATTGAAACTTTCCTATGATTTTGACAAGTTTTTATTATTAATGATACTTAAAGTTTTGCATGTTTTGGAAAGAGCGAATTGTCCTAGTCATAGCTCTCAGTAGAATTTACTAGTGCCATTGTTTCCTCAAGACTTTTTTTAAAGTTCTGGTTAGTTAACAGACCGTGTAATATTAGTTTATTAGTGCTGTTCTGAAGATGATCATTTACTGTTAGTTCTATGTTAAAACTAGAATGTGCCGTGTATATGTGCCCATATGCAAGGGAGTGTATGTGTTTATGTGGGAGTGTGCGTGGGCCTGTGTTTTATGTTTTGTCATTTAGTGTGAGTATGTCTGCTCATATATGTTTCTGTTCTGTTTGCATGGACCCTTTACTTTTTTTTCCCCTACAGACAAGGAAGCTTTCTGCAAAGAGAAAATTTTTATTTTTGAATCTTGCAAGAATTTGATACAGGTTACCACTTCAGTTCCATCCAGTATGTATTATTCATAGACTGATGGCTTCTGATAGTCTCAGAGATACTCTGAAGGCCTCTGATGGGAAAATGCCACCTCCTTTTTTCCTAATAATGGACCTTTCCTTTATCTAACATGAAGGAATGGAAAGCAGATATGTCCATTCCAAAGAAGGAGGCTAATTTCCATCTGCAGAAAATAAATGTTTTATTTCTACTGAACAAAACATTTGTTTCTCTCACTAATAAAAAACTATTTTTAAATTTTTGTGCCTACAGTATGAAACTACAGTATGAAACTACAGTATGAAAATAAGTTGATAGAATTCTCAATTATTAAATTTATTATGCAAATATTCTGAGAAATATTTAAAAACCCCATTCTCCTCCCTTCTCTCTTTTGGATTTTCCTTGTTCAACATATTTGTACTTTGTGTGTCCTAGGAGGAGAAAAGGAAAGTGAAATATAATCATGTGTGCTAATAGTTTGTATCTCTAGTTTGATGACTTCCATATATAAGAAGTCCAGAATATATTTGTGCAATTTGTCTTTTATGATGCTATTTCTTATGAACAGATGATCAGATATTACATTCACTTTAATTAGAAGAGTTTATTTACTTCTATTGAAACAACTGTTTTTAAAATAAGCACACTGTATGCACTACTCCCTAGATAACAACATTAATTTAAATAAATAGCTTTCTTTGTCTCTCCAGTGTAAATTGTGTGCATAATTTTAAGTATTCCAATATTAACTGAAACTTTCTCTTTTCATTTGATTATTTGACACGTGGAGGCACAGTTTTCTATGCTACTTTGCTGGGCATGATAACTACTGCTTTTAGTTGCCGTTTTGATTTTGATTAGTCTAGTTTTGAATTTTAGCTCAATTCTAGTGTGTATATATATATCTATATATCTGTATATATAGATATATGTAGTACATATATAAATATCTATACTATATATACTATGGAAATGCATGTATAGTATATATAAATATATATATAAATGTGTATATAATATATACATTTATATGGTATATATAGTATAGATATTCTAACATTGCATTTTTATTACTCTTATTTTCTTGTGACATTGATTATATTTGGCACATCAGATGGGGAGATGAAGGCAGGAAACACCAATCAACAAGGAAACTGGAAAATAGTACGATGGTTACTTAGACAATAATGACCGTATAAAATCTTCTTTCTCCTCTTTCTCTTCTTCCCCTCCTTCTTATTTTTCCACTAAAATTATTTTTAAAAATTATAAATAAAAACTTATTTTTAATTTAAAACCAGCTCCAGATAAAAAGATAATTCCAGTAGTCCCTGCTATCATAGGGTTTGTCACTGAGCAGTTTATCTGTTCACCAGTCGGTTGTAAATGGGAACTCATTTTCTCTAAACTAATTTGCTTGCAGTTATTAGATTTCCAAAGAACTCTCAGAAATCTGGTTGACCTAGGCTCAGTCAGTTAAGTGTCCAACTCTTGATCTTGGCTCAGATCATGATCCCATAGTCATGAGATTAAGCCCCACATTGGGCTCTGCATTGGGCATGGAGCCTGCTTAAGATTCTGTCCTCCTCTCTCTTTCCCCCTCTCCTGTGCCTGCCCGCCCCCCTCCCCCCCCCCCCCCCCCCCCCCCGTTTCCTCTCTGAATAAATAAGTAAACTTAAAAAAAAATGTCTGGTTGACATATAGTACAACTAAAGTTCACTCTATCAAGTTTTGTTTTAAGTACACCAGACATTCATTATTTAAACATTTTCATGGGAAATACGTGTCTGTTTCAGAGTAAGTAATGCTGGCACCAGAAATTTTAACTTGGTTATTTCCATTTAACAAAGATGAAGTGAGTTTCTACATCCACTCATATGTGTGTATACATATGAAGCATCTTAACTAAAGAGTCTCTGGAAAGTCACATTAAAATTAGCTGACACCAGGGGCGCCTGGGTGGCGCAGTCGGTAGGGCATCCGACTTCAGCCAGGTCATGATCTCGCGGTCCGTGAGTTCGAGCCCTGCGTCGGGCTCTGGGCTGATGGCTCGGAGCCTGGAGCCTGTTTCCGATTCTGTGTCTCCCTCTCTCTCTGCCCCTCCCCCATTCATGCTCTGTCTCTCTCTGTCCCAAAAATAAATAAAAAAAGTTGAGAAAAAAATTTAAAATTAGCTGACAACCATCATGGTAAAAAGTATGGCTTGCCATCCCCCTGTTTTGCAGAAGTCATTCATAACTCATAAACCATAATTTTCCCTGTTGACACAATTAAGAGAGTGGGGCTTTGAAATGATTTTAAATTTTTCTAAAATTAATTTTAGAAGGCTAATTCTATATTAGCTTCTGATTTCTTATACATGTTGATGCACTGTTAGAGAACAATTGTCTTTATTCTACTCTTTTTTCTTTTTCTTAGGCTACATAGTAAGTAATAAAAGTGTAGGGGAGGTATTAAAGATAGCATATAAATCACAGATACATTGATTCTTATACATTCCTTAAAACTTTGGGACTGTCTGTATGCATTTTGAGTATTCCGATATTACCAATACATGAAAGTATCCCATGTGTGTGCTATGTCATGTAATCGGTCTCCAAAAGTGAAAAAAAATAGATGCATCCTTAAAAATTACTATCAGATTCTTTGATAAAAAAAAGTTTTTCCTAAACCCATTTCCATAGAGTGAATATTGATTTGATAAAAATACAAAAATAGCTTTAGCTATCTGGGTGCCACCATGAGCTCACAAATTCTCACTAGAAAAATCAGTTGACAGTATAAATTATGAATTTAGCCAACCTCTGATGTAACTGTCATGTGTCCTTTTGTTCTCTATGCTGTGGGAGTGATGAAAGTCTGAGTGATGTGTCATCATCTGTGTGTGTCAGGAGCAATCTGCCAGTTTTGACTTTAATGGACAAGCCAGCCATGGAATGACAGCTGAGTGACATAGTATGGTGGCTGATGCCTCTCACTGGATTGACTGCCTGCTAATCTAGTTTGGCTTTTTTCCCTGTAGTGAATTTGTTGGCTATTTCTTAAAGCTCATGTTTCCTATTCTAACCTTTGCTTCTAACACACTAAAAGCCTCTTCAGGGTATTACTTATTAATAAACTGGTCTACTGGAGTATATTTGCTTAAAATATGTAAGTTAAGTTACTTCTTTAGGATAATCTAATGATACTTGTGTTTTGTTTTGTTTTATTTTGTTTTGTCTTGGACTGTTATGAAGTGTCCAGATTCATTAGTGCTAACCATAACGGCAAAGTTAACAAAAAAAAAAAATCAACTGCAGTAGGTATGCTGAGTGTTTTTTTTTTTTTTAAGTGATTATACACAAGTTTTGGAACCTTGTTTAGCCTCTGTCTATACACCATGGCTAACATATTAAAGAATTTCCCTCTACTTAAATGCCAGTTCTTGCAATTATTCAAACCACTCACAATTTTATTTATTTTTAAAAATTGGCAATAAATGTTTAAGATTAGTTGGAGAAAGATCCATTCATTTCCTCTCTCCTACTCAAAACTCCTACTCCAGCATCGGAGTGTAAGGCTACAGGTTGTCATCCTACAGCCAATAGTCATAGACACTCAATTCATGGTCTAAGGCTCCAAGCTAAACAAGGAGTGGGTAAAACTAAGACACTCTACTTATTTATTTATTTTTTTATGTTGGGAACAAAGAAAGCTGTAACTTAGTTTACCCTTTGCCAGCGTTAACTGCAACTAAAAGACTCCCCTTTGATATCCTTTGTTTTTAAAGCTACTTACTAAAGTGTGGGGTTATCTTTTCACCAGACAAAGATGAATGCTCTAAGGATAATGGCGGGTGTCAACATGAGTGTGTCAACACAATGGGGAGCTACATGTGTCAGTGCCGTAATGGATTTGTGCTGCATGAAAATAAACATGACTGCAAGGAAGGTACGAAGGGAGTGTTCTTTTCTTGACAACATCCAGAATTTCATGCACTTTGGGTAAAGCACTGCTTCCAAGTAGAGTTAATCATATCAATGAGTAATATCATTGTTGACTGTTCAAATGTCAAAAAAAAAAAAAAAACCATGTACGGTGTTCAGATATCCAAGCCTACTAATGGAAACTTCATAATACCCAGAAGTTCTACACTTCACACACGGGTGGCATTCGAATAACTTTGTATAAACAGATATAGAAGTGGCTGTGATGCCATCTGGCAGCCAGAAAAGCACCACATTATCCCCAGGTCCTTATAGAACAGACCCTGTAACAGTCTCCACATTTAAACTTAACTTCTGCTAAATGTTTTGCATTTGGTTTAATTTCCCTCCCCAAAATATCTCATCTATGCTACATGAGCGATGGCACTGTAAATACCAGTAGTATCAAACTCAAATGCCTACCAGAGGAAAGACATTTGAAAATGGTGCCATTTAAAGTTTTAAGTCATGATTTTGGCCAAAAAAAAAAAAAGCATTCTAATAGCACAATATTAGTCTATTCATTTTTGGTCCTAAGCTCTTAAAATATTCTAATTTTATAAGAACAATTATCTGTATCTCCTTAACCAGTATGAGCTAGATGGAAACAAGAAATAGTTATTCAGTTCTGATTTCATTCTTAGAGGGTCTGCTCCTGAATTTTCTACTTAAATTGGATTTGTGCCCATTTTGAAAGAATTACCATGGCAGATTTTATAACTTTAGTTATTAGCACATACAGATTGGTACGTCCCTGGCTAGAATCACGGTTAGATAGCAGGTCTTTGTATTAACATTGGAATTGTACAGGATATCCTGAACTGACCCTTGTTCCATTCAGTTTCTTTCAAATATTGTCACATGTCAGGGTTATTTTTTCTGCTTTTTCATTGAGCTAACGATATTACCCAGAATCATATGCAAACAAGAATTTCTTTTTTCCTTTTTTCACTTTCTATATGAGAAGATAAACCCATGAAGACTGATATTTGTAACTGAGTAAAGTTTTTTGTTGAATAAACAGGCTGGGGAATAGTCCAGTTATTTCACAGCATTGGAAGATAATTCAGAGAAAAAAAAGAGCTTTTGCAAAGTATGAATATACCTTGTGGCTCACAAGTAGCAAATACAATTTAGATACCTTATTTCTCTGCTTATTTTTAAATATTTTTAAAAATTAAATATTTTTAAATATTTTCAAGAAAGGATTTCATAGGAAACTTAATAGACAACAAAAAAACTCCCAGTCTAAGTTAGAATGGGTAGGGTGCTGCTTCATAAATTACAGAGAATGGACACAGCCTGAGGATATTAAATATTTTTTTTTATATTAAACGTTTTTGAGGTTTGATATAAACAATGTGGAGTAGTCTCTTTTAAGGTAAGGTTATTTTATTGTGAAAAACATAAAAGAAATTTCATATTAAATGAATGAAATAGTCTTTGAAATTAGTTTAAAAGTTATTTCCATGACTAGCAGCTGTTTAGTTATTTTTCCCCTTAACGCTTCATTTTACTTTGATGAAATTAGGGTTCATTTAGTTTAGCAGCTAAAACTATGATTTAGATATCAAGTGTTTACTTTAACTAAGGGTGAGGGAAAATGTAAAGACATGATCCATAAAATGGCTTAATGATGTCAATTAGCTGTAAATGATGTTTCTGCCAATGGGAAAAAAAATGAATTGAAAATGGTGTAGTCCACTGAATCCCGTTTGTGGCATTGCACTCAAATATTTTGTACATGCCAAGCGTTGATAGCTTTGATGTCAGTATATGTTGCTCTGTTAAAATCTGAGCTTTCAGATCTAGCAATTTAAAATAGTTCATTTTTTTAAGCATCTATCTGATTCATTGTAAACAATTTCATGTGAGCAAGAAAACAAACATTGCCTGATTATGCTCAGCAACATGTTTGCCAAGGCAGATGCCTGTGATAACAGAGATTGGCATGGTGATTAGTTAGTACTGAGGAAAATCTTTCAGCGGGATAGTGGGTAAATGGGCTACTTTCTTGCTACACCAACCCTGGGCTAGATTTCCAGACTGACTTATATTATCGTTGTTGGCACAGCTGAGTGCGAACAGAAGATCCACAGTCCAAGTGGCTTCATCACCAGTCCAAACTGGCCAGACAAGTACCCAAGCAGGAAGGAATGCACGTGGGAAATCAGTACCACTCCTGGCCATCGGATCAAATTAGTAAGTGAGCTCATCCCTCTTTCTATTAAGTGGACTGCCCATGTCTTTTGTGGCTAGCACATGGAGATAAGTTGAATGTTTATTTAATTGAATTGCATTAGTGGGCTGCTGGAAAATATTTTCTTTCTTATGCTTTCCTTCTTACACTAAATAAATCCCTGATTTCCTAGATCAAGGTGACAGCAATGACAGCCATGTAGCTCTCATGTGGTGTTCTTATCCTGGATGCTTTAAAAGGCATTATCAGCGTTACTGCAAAACAGTAGGCTCTATTTCCTAACATGTTATTGGTAATGATATTTGCAAATGGGGAAAGTAAATGAACAAAAACACATCAGAAATTCAGCAAGAAAGAAATAAAATGACTATCGGCCTAAACCCAGCATAGCACTGGCTGTGCCCATTCTGTATGCCTCATAAACAAAGCATATGTATTTTTTTATAAAATTAATTTTGCCTTGTGGCTTGTGGAATGTCATTTTTGCATCACGTAGTTGCCCTTTTTTTAGATGGATACTGATATCCTTAGACTTCCTCTTCCTAAGGAGATACCACGGCTTACTGTGTCTGTGCATACACAGAATAGAGGCCATGTAAGGACAGAACAATGAAGTGGCCATCTACAAGCCAGGAGAAGAGGCATGACCAAACCTGATAGCACCTTGATCTTGAAATTCTAGCCTCCAGAACTATAAGACAGTATTTTTTGTGTGTTTTAGCCACTCAGTTTATGGTAGACTTTATTCTGTGTATGCACAGACACAGTAAGCTGTGGTGCCTTCTTATCTTCTTACAAGGACACTAGCCCTATGGGACTAGGGCATCACCTGTATGACCTCATTTAATTTTGATTACCTCCCTAAAAGCCTTATCCCCAAATGCATCCACACTGTGAACTAGGGATTGAATGTATGGATTTGGGGAGAACACAATTCAGTCCATAACACCATCTCTTTGCTGAAATTTCCCAACTGTTTGTATGTTGTCTGTAGTGTTACTAGAATCTTTTGCATATTAATCATAGTTACTTTAAATTCCATTTCATAGTTTAAACATAGGGGTCATGTCTCAGTCTGTTCTGTTGGTTATTTTCTCTCTTAGTGGTGCGATTTTTTTTTGGTTTGTTTTTCTTGCCTTTTTGTATGTCATATAATTTTTATTAAATACCAGACATTATGTGGATAACAGTAGAGACTTTATGTCTGGAAATAGACACATCTCTTCTGGAGGCTGTTAGCACATGTGTGGGTGCAGCAGGGGCTGGTGTTGAGGAATCTAGTCAGTAAAGCTGAGTGTGGGTTTTCTAGTTCCTACCATCACCTTCAATGCGACATTGGCCTTGAATACCTTTTTCTTAGATTGGAGGCTGGGATTTCAGAGGCATTTTTGCAGTACTGCTACTTTAGCTTCCCTGTTCATCTCCACCATGACTTATTTCTCTCTCCATACTTTTCCTTCCCCCAGTTTCTTGTTACTTGGTATTTGCTGCTCCGGTGGGGAAGGCAAGGGGTTCTCCGTTGTCTTGGTACAGCTTGCACCTTAAACAGGCCCCGATTGTTGAGGTCTTGGAAATGGCCTTCCTCAGCAGTCCTGCCTCTTCTCTCTGTGGTGACCAAACTCCATCTTCTATCTCTGGTTGGTCTTCCATGAGAGAAGACCTTCTATAGTGGTAGCAAGTCTCTACTCTTGCTGCCTTAAGAACCTGTGACCAGCAGTTCCCCAGGGGAAAAAGTGGCTCCTTGTGTTGTGTTTTTTTGGGGTTTTTTTTGTTTTTTTTTTTTCTGTCATTGTCATTGTTGTTTTACCTTTCCCCTGGCTTCCGTGAGTCTTTGTCCTTGCCCTGGTGGTGACGGTTTTCTTTCCCTTTCCCAGAGGTTTACAGTTTGTTTTTCAGAGAAAGGCTGCCTCTGGGCTTCATGGTTTTGCTCATGGCAGTGACCACTTTCCTCCTCCAAGCCTGCAACACTGAGGAAAGCATTTGGCCTTCTCCTGCTGTGCCCACAATTTCTCTCATGAGCAGGAGATTGAGGTCCATGGAGAAGAGACTGCAAGTGGGTGCAAACTCCCCTATGTCTACAGCTCCCAGGGGCTCTGGACTCTTCCCCTAGTCCACACCTGACCTCTACCAGTTTATTGTAAAGACTTCTTACCTAGTTATATGGCACCCAGCATCTCTTCCTTTCAGGGTCTGCCACTGGTGAACAGGTGTTTGTGTCTCCTCTCTCCTTGGAGGAGGCTGAGATTCAGTGGACTGCATATTACTTGGTTGACTAATGACATCAGCTCTTTGACGTATTCAGCAAAGTGATCTTTAAAGTTGACATGGGTTTTTCTTGTTGTTAGGGTAGAAGCAACACTAGTTCCCGCTATCTATATCCAAAAGGAAATAGAACTCTTGATCTACCCCAATTTTAAACACGACAGTATTTTATTCTTTCTTAGTTATATACCTTTCAGCTTATTGAACACCCCTTCCAATTCTAGGACAGTATATTCCTTCACAAATTGCAAGCTTTAATTTTCATGCAGATATTCCACTTGAGGGTCAGAACATAAAGCATGTTTGTCAACAATAGTCATGCCTACTCGTATCCTAAGAAGGAATTTCCCAGAAAGAAAACAGAAGCTCTAGGCAAATGTTGATTGCATTTGACTTTGTGATCTTTGTGGTGTAGTTATGGTCTAAAGCCAGGCTTTCTCAGATATTAGCATTCATCAGAATTACCTGGACAGCTTGTTAAACACACATTACTGACACCCCAAAGTTTCTGCATTGAAACATAATACTAATTCCAATTCCCTTATCCTATAAATGGTGTTCATACAAAACCTAACTCTCAATACACTCTAAGAGCTAGAATCACTAGAAAGTGCGTCATAACATTAGCTACCAACTTCAAGTGATATTTCAGTTCTATAGTTTTTAATTCTTACTATTTCAACATTATTGCTTATGTTTACTGTCATTGTTTCCCTGTTATATAACTACTAACTAATCTACTTTAAAACCAAAATCACCATCTGTAGCAGGTAGCAACCAATGGACGTTTGGCCCACACTGTTTATAATTCCACATCACACCATTCAGTCACTTTCCTGTATGGTTAGACATTTATTATATAGGAGATTTTTATCAAAAAGATACATTGTTCCAGATAAATGCATTTTGCCTGGTTCCTTTGAAATTCTTAATTTTCATGGAAGAACTGAAACCCAAACTGAATTTGGAAAATGAATTCCAAGGAAACTTGAAAAATTATTAAATCTTTTAATGCCCTTAGGCCAAGAACTGCTGATAGATACTTAGCTACAAGCTAGTCTCTTTATTATGGGCTAAGGCAAAGAGAAAAAGTAAGGAAAACATTTGATCTCTCTTCGGTGCATCTTGAAGCTTTCTTTACAATTCATATATTGTTACCCTTCTTTACTTAGGCTGCATGGAAAAATAAACATTTCTAAATATTTCACGTATTCATAGAGAAGCAAAGGAAATTATTCCTAAATAGAATTTCATGAGATATAAAGAAAGCTACCATATTTGTGAATTTTAAGAGACCTGCTGTTCTTTCTAGCACAAATATTCCTTTAACTTGATACTGAGTTATATTGGCTGACATGCAAGTAATCGTTTGTGGGTAAAACCAACCTTTCTCTGTGTTTGAGATAAACATATTTTAGTTAATTTGGTTTATATATAAGACTACAAATATCGAGCCTATTTAGACAGTGTTGGAATGATGGAGTAAAACGAATAATAAAATCCAACGCCCTTTGAGAGATATGAGCATTCTTGTGCATAATATTTACTTATAATGAATATATTCTTTTGGTTCATATTGTGATAATCCCTATCTAATATATATTAGTGTACAATAATATAAGGGCGGAGCTATATATAAGGAGTGGTCAGTTTATTACAGATATGCAGAAATTTAAAGCTTTTGGCATTTTAATGCAACTATTTTATGTACTGTTTTAGTTATCTATTGCTTTATTTTTATTTTTTTTTATTTTTAAAAAAAAATTTTTTTTTTTCAACGTTTTTATTTATTTTTGGGACAGAGAGAGACAGAGCATGAACGGGGGAGGGGCAGAGAGAGAGGGAGACACAGAATCAGAAACAGGCTCCAGGCTCTGAGCCATCAGCCCAGAGCCCGACTCGGGGCTCGAACTCCGGGACCGAGAGATCGTGACCTGGCTGAAGTCAGACGCTTAACCGACTGCACCACCCAGGCGCCCCAGTTATCTATTGCTTTGTAACAAATTAACCCAAAGCCTCATGGCTTAAAACAAGCACTCTCCTGTGCTTGATGATATGTACTCTCCTGACAGATTTACTCTGTAGAGTCCAGAATGTATAGCCAGAATACTATTCGGTTGTAGTATATACCACCTGATACACAAGCAGAAAATCTTCAAAGGCAATTTTTTTGAGTGGGGGGGACACCTGGGTGATTCAGTTGCTTAAGCATCCAACTTTGGCTCAGGTCATGACCTCACGGTTTGTGAGTTTGAGCCCCCCATAGGGCCTGTGCTGACAGCTCAGACTCTGGAGCCTGCTTCAGATTCTGTGTGTGTGTGTGTCTCTCTCTCTTTCTCTTTCTATCTCTCTCTGCCCCTCCCTGCTCACTTTCTCTCTGTCTCTCAAAAAACAAAACAACAAAACACAATAAAATAAACGTTAAAAAAAACAAGAAAAAAATTTAAAAAGGCAAATGTTTTAAAAATATTTTTTAATAGTTATTTATTTTTGAGAGAGAAAGAGAGAGAGAGAGAGTGCAAGCAAAGGGCAGAGAGAGAGGGAGAACAGAATCCGAAGGAGGCTCCAGGGTCTGTCAGCACAGAGCCCAATGCGGGGCTTGAACTCACCAGCTGTGAGATCATGACATGAAAGCTGGAGAGCTGGGATCCTGAGAACCTGATAGTGTGTTTTAAAAAGTTGTAAAATAGGCACTCTCTCATACGTAATTCCACAAATAAAAACATAAATGTTCTCAAATTTGCCTTTTCTTAAGAGTGCTCTCCAGATAATAAAATGTAGCTTCACAGGGTACTTCTTGCGCCTCACAACATCATGCTTGGACTAAAGAGCACTGAGAACTAATGTCAGTATAATGCCTAATGGTTTCAAAGTGGAATCATGCATATCATCTCAAGTTGGGCTCACAAATGACACTTGTGGAGAAGGATGCAGTTTAGGGGGGTTGGTAAGTGTGTAAAGCTGGCAGGGGTCTAAGGACCTTCAAGGCCAAGATTCTTTCTGTACCTTTTACTTTATTTTGTTTTATTTATTTTAGCATCCTGCATCAGAGAGAAAAAAGATCCATAATTGCTACATATGTGTGCATATATACTAATTTCAATGGGAAATGTTAATAAGACAAAGTTATAATGATGAAGTAAAATGAACATACAACAGAGAAATAAAGAGAGATTAGGACCATATATATTTTGAATTTAAAGTGACTTGTGTCTAAACGTCAGGTTTCTACTTACTAGCCATCTTGAGATGATACTTGAGAAAGATACTCATCCTTTTAGTCTCCATTTCTAGATAGGAAATTGGAGATAATACTTAGGAATGTTGTAAGTGTATCAAATGAACTTGTATATTAAGTATTTGGCATAATGCCCTGTAGAAGCCAATAAACACTGATATATGATATCCAAATAGCAATTATAATTATGACAATGATCAATAGTAAAAATTATATACCTTTTTATTGGGTAATTGAACCATGATCAAGTTTTTGTGTAGCCTTATGAAGTTGAAATTCAGTACCAACAATTAAAACTACAGCTAATAATTATTTGTCAGAAAACCTTTTCTTTAAAGAGCCGATAGGAAATAATATGGACTTCATAGACTGTGTAGTCTGTGTTGCAACAATTTTAACCTGCTGCTTTGGTGTGAAAGCATCCACAGACAGTACACGAATGAATGGACGTGGTTGTGTTTCAGTAACTGTTTAATTGCAAAAATAGCCTGAAAACTAGATTTGCCAGGCAGAATTTACCTAGTTTGTTAAGAAGGTCAGGGTAAAAGGGTTTGAAATCATGAAGTCCATCATTGTTTGTGATTATTTTCCCTGAAATCACAGAGGGTGGAAATATTTAGCTCTTAATTTCTGTGGTAGACAGAATAATGTTCCTCATCCCCCAAAGATGCCCGTGTCCTAATCCCCAGAACCTGTGCACGTGTTACCTTATGTGGCAAAAAGAGCTGTGGTTAAATTAAAGATCTTGAAATGGAGAGATTATCCTAGATTATCTGGGTGGGCTTGATGTAATCACAGGGTGCTTACAAGACAGGAGCAGGAGATCAGAGAGGAGATGCTATACTGTTGGTTTTGAAGATGGAGGAAAGGGATATGAGCCGAGGAATGAGAGCGGCCCCCAGAAGATGAGCAAAACGCAAGGAAACAGATCATCACCTTCCTCTGGAAGGTCTGGTGCTGCTCACCCATTTTAGACATCTAACCTTCATAGCTGACAGGGAGTGAAAATGTGTCATTTAAGCCACTAAATTTACGGTAATTTGCTACAGCAGCAATAGGAAACTAATACATTTGCTTTCTCTGTGTTTGTGTGTGTGTTTAACTAGGAGATGCTGACTATGTGATAATAGCTTTATAATAGAAAGAAACCTTGATTAAAAGGTAGTTGGGGGGAAAAATGTCTTCTTATTAGAAAAGAGATCAAGTTCTGAATGAATAAGACAAGGATCTGTTTTACTCCTGGTTTCCTCCTGTCTTGATTCTGGAGACTCATCATTACATTTTTGGTACTTTTTTAATGTTTTGAATTGCTCCACATTAAATAGAAAATAAAACAAAAACAAACCAACAAAACAGAAACAAAATTCCAGGCATAGGAGCATATAGCAATATGTGCTCATGTCGTGTTTATTTGACTTATCCTATCCTGGAGTTTTGCGAAGTTATATAGTTGCAATTTATAGCTTTAGATATGGGATATTTAGAAAACAAAAGCACCTACAAATGTTACATAATTCTCCACTATAAATTCACAGAAAGTGTATTTGACCACAGCTATAGAGGACTCATGGGGGGAAGAAAGGTCATTTGAATCAGAAGGCTAGGGTCTGTATTCCATGCTGCCATTTTTCCCAGTGGCCTTTACTCCTTCCAGTATCTTGTGGGAAACCAACTGACAGTTCTTACCGAAGACAGGAAAAGACGAAGGATGGCTGGGCCCAGGGAGTGCTAAATCTTATCTCACAGCTGCTCAGATTGCATCAGCGTCTTTCATTCGCTCGCTTTTAATGGTCACGCTGGCTAAATTTTATTTTTGCATTGAATGCTATCATTTTATTTTCTTGTCCTTTATGAATATCTAAGGCAACTCAGGATGACTTTACCCTTTAGCCACCGCCTGTATTTTCAATCAAAGTACCTCTACAGATGTTCATGTGAGGCTGCATATGGAAGCCTGGCGGGGGGCCAGCTAGGTAGATTAGGCTTGCTTGGGAGTTCCAGAAACACATAGTTATTCTTTCCACAGCCCAAAATGAGAATTCAATTTTATTTCTTTTGAATGAGACTCCTTAAGCTCTTGGTTTGCCTTGTGGGAAATCCATTAGTATTTCTGATGAGAGCTCATGGTTATTTGCTCTTTTTTGTTTTGTTTTGTTTTGTTTTTTTAAACTTAGATTAGTAACCTTAAAATCATAGAAATATAATCATGGAATGAGTAAGGTTTAAATGTTCGAATACTAAAATGCCTATAAAGTTTTAGTGTAAACACCTAAGAAAAATAAAGTACCAAAAAAGAGGGCAGTGTTTCAGCAGAAATCAGACTTTCTTACCGCTCCATACATCAGCTTTGCTTAGCTGTCCTGTTACCATTGTGTAGTTGAAGGATGTTTGGGGATTCTAAGTGTCTTCGGGGGTGCGAGGGAAGCAATTCTGTGACATTGATTCCTGGTGGCTGGAAATCTCCGTATTCTGCATTAATTAGATATAGATATTCATGGCTCAGGACGCATCATAAAAGAAAATAATAAACTGTGTGTCTCACTGTATCTTTAGGAATTCTACAAAAATATTTTTTGAGGTTTTCCCAGTGTCCCATGGACCCCTGTAATACCTTTCAATGGCCTAGAAATGTTTTTTATTGAGGCAATGTCACTACATATGGAGGTCTCTAATGTGAATATCTCTATGATATGAAAGGCCAGATTTATGAGATCTCGGCATGTGAATTGGTCACGCTTTTGCTTGTGTGGAAGCATTTAGGTTAGACTGACTTCTGGAAAAGGACCACCCAATCTTTGCAGATGAACTAACAAGCTGCTACCAATTCCAGGAGGAAAAGTCACTAAGACCTTAATGAAGGAGAATTGTTTGCATCACTTGGGAATATGTCAGCTGCAAAACTTTTGCCTAATTTGACTCTTCCAGAGTCAGTCCGATTCCATTAGTAATTTGATAAAAAGCGGGAGCCAGTTGGCTCCAAACCAGGTGTCAGTATGCCCCCAGCCCACAAACGCACTGCCACTCTGTGTGGTGTTGCTCTGTTCTGTAAAACAGATGTTATGATTCACTCCAGACATCCTGCATTTCATTAGGGAGTGAAATAGTCACTTAGTTATCTCATTCACTTACTTTTCAATGGACTGAACATGTGTGGTCTGTAAATTCTGATCCCATTTTAACTTTTACTCACAGGATATGCTTGAGAATGCCATCACCCCACCCCCACCCCCATCCGCACCCCCCATCGTTCTTACAATTTTCACTTCTTCACAGTAAGTTTTTCTGGTCTTTTTAGATGAATGACTCTAAACCACATTCAAAAGAGATAGTTATTCAACATGCAATGGTTTTCAGATGTTGTCATTTTCCTGAAACAGTGTTGTTGTTGTTTTTTTCTTGAAATAACCCTGGTCTTATAATTCAGAAGCTTGGTTTCATATTTAATCCGCAGAAATTCTAAGTGAGGATAAGCCAGTTTTCTCCTGTTGGTTTCTTGACAGTCACAAACTGACACTGAGACTGTGTATATGTCACAAAAGTCCTAGAAGCTGACTGAGTACCGTCTCATGAGATGCAGAAAACCTGAAGGGTTGGCCTTCTCCTTTTACAGCATTTCCGTCCGTGGGGTTGGCCATAAACATGGAATCGGTAGACAGGTAAACGAATGGACGTCCAGCCGACCATCCGTTCAGAGTCTTCTATATCACTCATACACTGCGTCTGCTCTACTCCATTCTCTGCCACTGGATTGCAGAGAATCCCAGGATTCCCAGAAGGGGAAAACTTCAGTGATCACCCTGCTTTGAATGTTGTACTTCATGATAAATACACTCTGCTAAAGTCTCCTTGTTCACTGTATCTTTCTGCATTGTTTTTTGTTGATTTGTTTCCAGTAAGACTCTTTGTGCTCTATTTAATCTTTTTCACACTGTCCAGTGTCTTGGTAGAATGCAGCGAACAATCCTTTTTACCCATTATAATTATAATACATAATGACTCTCTGAGGCTCGTTGGTTACAACATTTTAATTTATACTTTTAAGTAGGATGCGGAGGAATATACAACAGCAGAGATCAGACCTCTTTCTTTTCTTTTGTTTCTTCTTTTAAGTAGCTTCCATTGCTTTCTCCTCCTCCCTAATTAATATAAATTGCTTCTTTCGTTTCTTCCCTTACTCCTCCGAAGTCAGTGATAGTAGATGGCAACGTGTTAAGGGATAGATAACTGTGGTCAGCACCAAAGGAAAACCATTCTTAATTCTTAGTCGATTTTTTCTTTCAAAATTACAAAACTGATGGTTTTAATTAAACTTAGAATTGTGACAGTTTCACCATATTGCATTAAATACATGTCTGTAAAAAGTTTTGTGCAAATATTTTAAGCTGCAGAGACCACAGCAACATTAGTGAATTTTTTGAGTACATGTTCTCTTTCTTTGGTGTTGTTTCCCTTATTATTTTGTTTTAGCTTTGCTCCATAGACTTTAGTGGAAGCTATAGTTTATTTCTTGAAGGCATGATGGTTTTCTCAGGGAAAGGAAAAAGCCTTAATTGGCGATGGCAAATAACCTAGAATTCCTGGAATTATTAATAGTTTGGACATTACTATTTTCAGTCTGTCTCGATTACACGTTCCTTTGTGATGTTTAATATGTGTTATACATTTAATGAATTTTCATTTTAAGAATTTGCTTCTGTACTTTGTGAAAGCATGGAAGTGAGGCCGCTGGCTGGCTGATGAACTCACAAGTGTAGGTAGTGTGCTACATGAGGGCGAGTCTTTCGCTAACACTGGTTTCTGGCCCAGTGAGTGGAGTTTGATAGTAATTCTTGCTACAAGTATAAAAAAATAATTAATTGCTCAGACTCATACATAAAAATTACTACGCAGGAAAATTAAAATAATTTTTAAAGGCATACTAAACTTGGCGAGACTCTAAATATTAAAATAAGTATACCATCTATCTTAAAAGTAAATTAACAATAATGTAGCCTAAAATCATATTAGGACTCTCTAATAATATGGGTTTGTAGGATCTAAATAAAGAAGTATATAGTGAAAATTCCCTTTTAGTTATCCTATTAAGATTTACTGTGCTTAATTTTTGTGAAGATATAACAATAACTGTAAGAGGTTTTCTGCTTAAGTGTCCCAAGGTACTTGTACACAAAATACATCCAAGGTAGTATATGATGTTCAATAGTTTATGATCATCAAAACCAGAGGATTCAACTTTTTAAAACAATTTAAAAATGTTAAAATTCAATTTTTGTTTTCTGATGCATTCAGTGTAAACTTAGAATTGTATTCAGAATAAAATGTCACTTTGTGATTACAATTTGTCTATATTTTGGAGTAGATTGTCATAGTAGATTTAGTTGAAATAGTTGAATAGTAGAATTTCACCTGGAGTTATTGCATTGTTTTCCTCCTTATGTTTTTGCAGAGATTTTACATCATGTTGATTTCACACTCTTTCAGTAATGCTCCACATGGATTTCTTTATTTATATGTCCTGAGCATGTTTTATTGATCTGTATTTCTGCTCCAAAGGAAAGAACCCATTTTGAGTGATATGTGATTTTTTATTTTTCTTTTCCTTTCTTCTTCCTTTTTTTTTTTTTTTTTTTTTTAACTAGGCCTTTAGTGAGTTTGAGATTGAGCAGCATCAAGAGTGTGCTTATGATCACTTGGAAGTATTTGATGGAGAAACAGAAAAATCACCAATTCTTGGACGACTATGTGGCAGCAAGATACCAGAGCCCCTTGTGGCCACCGGAAATAAAATGTTTGTTCGGTTTATTTCTGATGCATCTGTTCAAAGAAAAGGCTTTCAAGCCACACATTCTACAGGTCAGCAAATCAGGGCCATGTTTCTCTTTCTTAAGATCTAGGTTTCTCTTCCGGGAATGAATGCAGTGGATCCTATAACAGGAACATTAACGAATCTCTGAGGACAGTAGAAGAAATCTCACTGGAGCATTTTGTAAAATATTTGAGAGCAATGTTGCATCCTACCTATATGTCTTTGTAGTTGTTGAACATTAAAAGGAAATGCAATAATTTGATCTCATACATGTTCAATGCAGTATGACCAGGTAGAATTATCTCTAAATATTTGTATAATATGTTCCATATTCACTTTGGCAGTTTGATTTATATGTTCTGTTTAACAGTTAAAAATCTATATCTTAGTATTCAAGAATTATGTTTATCTAACATCCTACCTGGTTACCTAGATTTTAAATTAATATATTTTTATAAATCTCAGTTTTGAGATTTATCTCTCTGTTTTACAGAGCCTCATTTGTTTTTCCCTTTATTAGGTATGCAACACAATCTTTTTCCTAATCCTAATCCCTAATTTGACTTTGTAATGAAAATCTTCAAGAAATAAAATATAATTTAGAAAAATATGGAAAATTTTAGGCAAAATGTAGAATAACATTTTTTATAACTTGGAGCGAGCCTAATCATATATTTCATAAATGTCTAGGAAATGTCCTTTTTTTTCATTCAGTTAAAAATAAAAAATCAGTTGATTGTAGTTTCCTAAAGTCATTTAGCTTATAGTGCCACCTAGTGGCACTCATGATGCATAAACCGTTTAGACACCGCCTGGTAGAAATCTATCTTGGTGTAAAACGCACTAGAAATAGTATACATATTTTACCAGGAAACATTTTGAGTGTAGTAATTTTCATCATGGTTTCCTGATTTTTTGTTTGAATTTTTTTAATTTTATGTGAGAAATCAGAATTTTAATTATTCCATTATCCAATATTACTTTCCAGTTTAATACATTTTGTTATGAGCATTAGATTTATACTGAAGTCTATATGTGAGAAAGTGAATATTGTCCAGGGCGCCTGGGTGGCGCAGTTAGTTGAGCATCCGACTTCAGCTTAGGTCATGATCTCACAGTCCATGAGTTCGAGCCCCGAGTCGGGCTCTGTACTGACAGCTCAGAGCCTGGAGCCTGCTTCAGATTCTGTGTCTCCCTCTCTCTCTGCCTCTTCCCCACTCGTGCTCTGTATCTCTCTGTCTCTCAAAAATAAACATAAAAAAACATTTTAAAAAAGTGAATATTGTCAAAATATTGATCATACTAGGAATTGTTGGACTCATTGATAATTCAAATTAATTGTTTCTCAGGATTAGTATAAATATTTATATTTAAAATTATTTATATATTTATATTTATATATTATATATATTATGTTTGAGAAAAATTTTTCATGGACTATAGACATTTTGTACTGATTTTCCACCCATTTGACATGTACTCTTTAAATATTTTCCTGATAACTTGTTATGCATTGAAGGGGTGGAATGATTGGAATCCCATTACTTCATCAATACTTTTCTGATAGCACAGAGTTTATGGCATATATATGCATACTTTAATATCCTGGGTATCATAAGTTCCAAGGAAGCAGTATAAAAATATGCTGTCAAAGTTCTTGAAATATCTGACTATATCATATTTTTAATTTTCCTGTCTATGAATTCCTCTTTCTTACGTTAGTAAAAACTTACTTTTATAGTATCTCATACTATCTTTTCTTACCTTTGGTAAGTAAAAGGATTAAGACTTATATCATGTTCTGGTATGTTGATACATTTGGGGTTTAGGTCTAATGATGCCATTACCTAGCTGGGAACGTTGGAAAGGATCGTTTCTTTGGATCTGTTTCTTTGGATCTGTTTCTTTATCTGTAAACTACTATTTAAGGTTTCTTATAGCTGTAAAACTCCACAACTTGTTAATTTTGCATGGCCTCTGCTCATGAACCCTATTTGCAGTGTTTATATTACCCTTAAGAACCCATTGTTAGGATCTAATTTCTCAATGAGATCACATATTGAGATCTGATGGTCTATATAGCATGCATTTGGCATTTAGGCACACACATGTACTTAATATATACACTTTACGTATACTGAATCCTCAAAAGACTATACGATGTATTATTATCCTCATTTTTCAGATAAAGAAGTTTTAGAAATCTCTAAAAATTAATTAATCCTCCAAATTCTCATTTTTCAGATAAAGAAATTGATTAATTATTTTGTAGAGATTTCTAAAATTATGTCAAAGCCTGAATTTAATCTTTACACTACCTATCTCCAAAGCTCACATACTTTCCACCACAGTATATTTTCTCTTAACGTAAAAGTTTCAGATTAGGAAGAAAAAGGATACCAAACTGGTCTGTTATTGAAGCAATGGTAGAGATTGAATTTTTCCTTATGTAAGTTTTAAAAAACCCTCTGTTTAAAGTATGTAACCGGCTAGGCCTATTTTATTGCCCTGTTCTGTTCACATTCATTCAAATACCCAATTGAGCAACGTGAGTCCTATTTTCATTAGGTGAAAACGTACCCTGGATATCTTTTAATCCGGCCCTGTCATCTCACAGTTAAGGATTCTGAATAAAAACTTAAATGCCTGAAGTAGAACAAAAAAATAGTAGTTGGTATTAGAATCCTGGCTTCTTAACTCGGGCTCATTTGCTGTTATCAAAATTTTTCATATTATCTGTGTTTTTTTTTTTCTTGATGCATAAATTTTTGCTCTCACTTAACCAGGCATCTTTTCTGGGTAGATTTGTTTTATACTGTTACTTTCTAGTAGCCATACATGTTGAAATCCTCTGAGGTGCTGCCTCCTATTTATGTCTCCTAAAGCTTTCTCTTTAATAAGTTAATTTATCCCATAGTCTTTCATCACATATTTATTTGACACCAGCTTTGGATAGACTGTAAGGTATTGGTAATTTATAGCAAAAAATTTAGCAATTTGTGGGAGTTGATAAAGAAATCGAAGGAATCCCTGCCTGTTAACAGCTTACAGTCTGGCAAGTTAAACTTCTGATTTTCAGATGTTTCTGTACTTAGGATTTTTCAGTCAATTTCTACTGACAAGACAGCCAAGTCCAGTACTACATCAGTCAATTTTTTCTACATGTATAAAACTCTTATTCATTATTTAACTGCTTCTAGAATATCTGTAACTCTTATTGATGGGCCCTGAAATACACCTTTTAATTTGCTTGAGTAAATTTATATATATTTCTGTATAAAATTTGAGTTTTGTCCACAAGTTTGTAATACCATGAATTTTGAAGCCAGCTGATTAGAAATATTGCTCTAATATGGTTTTATGGCTACTTTTTTTCACAAGTAATGCTATGTAAAAAAAATCCATGAGTAATGGACTTTATTGGGAAGAGTCCTTTTTATTCTCTGATAGTGTCCAAATTCTAAGCCTAAATATATTTTAATCAGGTAACAAATGGTATTCCACTACCCTTAAATAAACTTATGAAAGGAAACAAATCCTCCAGTAAAAAAAAAAAAGTATATCTATATATCTATATATCTATATAGATATATAGATATATAGATATATATCTCCTGTGTATTCTCTCAGAGGATATGGCTATCATACAGAAAAAGGGGGAAATGTGAAGAGAAAATAATATTTTAAAACATGGTCAATCTGGGCGCCCTGGGTGGCCCGGTCGGTTAAGTATCCAACTTAGGCTCAGGTCATGATCTTGCAGTTCACAGGTATGAGCCCTGCGTCGGGCTCTGTGCTGACAGGTCAGAGCCTGGAGTCTGCTTTGGATTCTGTGTCTCCCTCTCTCTCTGCCCCTTCCCCACTCACGCTGTCTCTCTGTCTCTCTCTCTGTCTCTGTCTCTCAAAAATAAATAAACATTAAAAAAAAGAAAACAGAGACAGGGAGGCAAACCATAGGAGAGTCTTAACTACAGAAAAGGAACTGATGGTTGATGGAAGGGAAATGGGTGGGGGGTTGGGCAAAATGGGTGATTGGCATTAAGGAGGGCACTTGTGATGAGTGCTGGGTATTTATGTAAGTGATGAATCACTAAATTCCACTCCTGAAACTATATATATATATATATATATATATATATACACACACACATATAAACTATATATTAACCAACTAGAATTTAAATAAAAACTTGAAATATTAAGAAAATAAATGAATAAAATAAAACATGGCCCGTCTGGTAGGACTTCTTTCCTGTAGCATACAACATCATACTATTTATCAATGACATTAAAAAAAAAATAATACATTATTAAACTTCTTAGCAAGGAAATTTTGATTTAACTCAATTAAATTAGAATGTCCACTAAAGGCATTTGTAGGTCAAGTTACAGGACCTCTTTGGGAATTTAATACTTTATCAGGAAACAATCATGTCTTTCCAAATTAAAAGGAAAGTCACCCCCAGGCTTCTCTTCCCTTCTTGTCACCTATCTTATGCAGCTTTATTTTCATTTTCCAGAATTCCGTAGAAGATGTTCTGGCAGCTTATAAAGTACATTCAAACAATTGATTTAAAAACAATATTGCTGACATGCTACACTACTTTTATATTGTTCCAACTTAGTAAATGAACAGAATATTTGCGGGGAGTGTATTTACCTAAAAAACATCCTTTATAGGGACCATATTAAATGATACATGAACTAAATTTTGAAGAATTGCCACAAGGATTCTCAAAGACACTCGTAAGCAATTGCCCTCATTCTGGTTGTTATTTTCTGCGTACGGAATTTCTCTCAGGGCATATTAAAATCACACCCCTTCTGCATATAATATTCAAATGTTTGTTCTTAAAAGTTTTATTCTGTGGACTAAATTCTGTCTCTGTCTCTGTCTCTGTCTCTTTTTCACTGTTGGATCATTAATTCCAGATTTATTAGCTTTAGCAGTGATCCATAGGAATGCAGTTGTGCTCTGAAACAGATAAACGAAAGCCGGTGAACTTTCTGAAACATTTTTAGTCACCCTTAAATGTAATTTATTTATTTTGAATATTGCCGTTTTCTAGAAATTTTCAATAAAACCCAGTTATAACCCTTCACTGTCATTTTCAGATTCACAAACATTTCATGAAATCCCCTTTCCATTTTTGTTTACTTTTTTAAAATGTTTATTTTTGAGACACACACACAGAGCCTGAGTGGTTTCATGAACTCTCCCTTTCCATTTTTGTTTAATTTTTTTAAATGTTTGTTTTTAAGAGAGACACACACACACACATACAGAGCCTGAGCGGGGAAGGGCATAGAGAGAAGGAGACACAGAATCTGAAGCAGGGTCCAGGCTCTGAGCCGTCAGCACAGAGCCCCACACGGGGTTTGAACTCACAAACTGCGAGGTCATGACCTGAGCCGAAGCCAGAGGTTCAACTGACTGAGCCACCCAGGAGCCCCTCCTTTTCCATTTTGTTCCACTAGTTCATTTCCTCCTTGATTTTTGTTGGAAGTTGGGACTGGCAGAGAATTGTATCTTCTGGATCCCGGTCTTTGTCTTGCTACTTTGTTTGTACAAGGCAGGCACACTGAAACTAAAGCCTTCTTCCGAACGCACAGTCTGTGCCTTCAGCTCTTCCTGGCTGTGGGATAAAAGTTTTTTAAAAAGTTGAAACCAAAACAAATCCGGCAATTATATCAAACTTTGAGAACAGGTAGAATTCTAAAAAACCTCTAAATGAGATTACACTGGTTTATACACTTACATATTACATTTGGAAATATTTTTCACAGAATATTTTCCCGGGCTTCAAAAATATAAGTCTTCCATTATGGTAGCAGATTAATAGTGTTTTCAATTGTTTTTTTCATTTTTTTCCGGCTTTTCATTTCATACCTGAATGGATCCCTAGCAGCACAGATGATGGCATTTCAATGTTCTCACTGGAAAATTACGGCAGAAATGGTGGTAGCTTCCACTAAGATAGCCTTTCCTATGTGCCAGTTACCTTCCAGGCATTTTACACATATTAAACCATTCACTCTTCGCCTAGACCCCAGGGTGGGGCTACTGTGTATGATGCTTGTCTTAGAAATGTAGTGTGAGGGGCGCCTGGGTGGCTCAGTTGGTTAAGCGTCCGACTTCAGCTCAGGTCACGATCTTGCGGTCCGTGAGTTCGAGCCCCGCATCGGGCTCTGGGCTGATGGCTCAGAGCCTGGAGCCTGCTTCCGATCCTGTGTCTCCCTCTCTCTCTGCCCCTCCCCCGTTCATGCTCTGTCTCTCTCTCTCTCAAAAATAAATAAACGTTAAGAAAAAAATTAGAAAAAAAAAAAAAAGAAATGAAGTGTGAGATACAGTCCCACAGCGGATGAAGGGCAGAGCCCAGATTTGGACCCAGGTAGTTTGGCTGCGGGGTTCTGTCACAGGGGAAGGACCGTAATTTTTGGACTCAGAAGAGCGCCCTGCCCTGGTAGGAAGGGTAGGATGTTAGGTTCGCAGTCTGTAGGACTCAAGAGACAATATTTAAGAGATGAGTCCAGCTTTCAGCTTTTTACACGGGCAGTAGTAGCACCCATATCGAGTGATTGTGCAGGATGCCCCATCTGCCACCGGGAACATAGAGGGACATTGACATTCACCATGGAGCACAGCCTAGGGGGCAGTCATTCTCGTGGTTGGAACGCCAGTTGGATGTCAGCCACACACACGAATCTAAATGTCTTTGTGCCTACATATATTTAGACACATCTGAACGGTGGTTCCATCCTGGAGATTCAGAAATATTTTGTTATTGAAAGTCACCAAGCCACAGTGTGGGTAAACTGTACACAGACCTGAAAACTCCAGCTAAGTGTTTGTAATTGCGCAATCCATCCTCACAGGGTGCTGCTGAGGATGGTTTGGTCGCATGATCATGACAATGTCACAGTTGTGGTTTGATAGCCAGTGTCCTGCTTGTCCACATCTTTTCATCTTGGGCTTTCATGTCTGTCCCCTCCCAACTTATTCCACTTCTCCTGAGATTTTTCCGGTCTTAGCACTGAAATTGTGGCTTCCCAGGGATCTCTCAGTGCTTGACAAACAGAGATAGAAAGAAACTCTACTTGCTTCTGACATGTTTATATCCCTTTCTTTATCTCCTTTGCCCCCGACCCTCTGCCATAATAATACATATAATGCCTAGTTATTAGGGATAATAACCTATATAGGCCCTAGTTATTAGGAGGTTTGGGGGTGGAGATTACAAAGCTTCTGAGAAAAAAAAAATTTTAAGTGTTATATCTAAATTACACTGGCTATAAATTTTTATGCATACTTATCTATTTGGTGTATTTACCTCTAATGACAAAAGCAATAACTGGTAATCCATAAGTTTATTGATATCTCTCTGAAAAAGAAGCTGTGAAAAGAGCATTTAAATTTTTTTATTTATTACAAACACAAATATACTTAGTAGCTTCTGAAACTACAAAGGTAACTGCAATTAAGGATGTGTGTATGTTTTTCCCAACCCAGTTAGGTGAATATTTCTACCCAAGTCAAACTGTTCTATATATTCTATGTAGAGTTCTATATCATGCACACACACATAGAAATTTTATACATTTTGTTGATATTTTTATTTTAAAAAATTTTTTTTTTCAACGTTTATTTATTTTTGGGACAGAGAGAGACAGAGCATGAACGGGGAAGGGGCAGAGAGAGAGGGAGACACAGGATCGGAAACAGGCTCCAGGCTCTGAGCCATCAGCCCAGAGCCCGACGCGGGGCTCGAACTCACGGACCGCGAGATCGTGACCTGGCTGAAGTCGGATGCCCAACCGACTGCGCCACCCAGGCGCCCCTGTTGATATTTTTAAAGCTTATTTATTTTTGAGAGAGAGAGAGAGAGTGGGGAGGTGGGGAAGGGCAGAGAGAGAGGGAGAGAGAATCCCAAGCAGGCTCCTCACTGCCAGCAGGGAGCCCGATGTGGGGCTTGAACTCACAGACTGCAAAACCATGACTGGAGCCAAAACCAAGAGTCGGACGCTTAACCGACTGAGCTACCCAGGTGTCTTATATTTTGTTGATTTTTACATTCTTTCTTATTCATTTGGATTCTGGGTTCTTAATCAATTAAGATTAAACTTGAATGAAGATAATGATCTTTTTTCTATTAAAACTAGTTATTTGGAACTAAAAACAGTATCGTGTGCAACAAAAATATTTATTAAGAGTTACTAGACGCTAGGCACTGTTTTAAGTGATTTTCATGTATTCATTAAATCCTCAAAGCCCACTAAGATTGCTACTGTTGTTATATTGTTATCACCTGCATTTTGCCCTATGGATCAGAGAAATGGCATCACTCGTATAAAGTTAACTGAGCTAGTAGGTGTTGGAGGTGGTATTCCAACCCAGCAGTCTGTGTGTAGTGCCCGTGTCAGTACCTGTTGCACAGACCCCACAATTATGGGACACACATCCGGTGATGAAAATGAATTCAGAAAGTAGAGAAGGGTTAGACTACATCAAATTTGAAAGGGGACTTGTGACACCTCACTGGATTTATTTCATTTTTTCTTTCCCGGGCAGAGTGTGGCGGCCGACTGAAAGCGGAACCGAAACCCAGAGATCTATACTCACATGCTCAGTTTGGTGATAACAACTACCCAGGACAGGTCGACTGTGAATGGCTGGTAGTGTCAGAACGTGGCTTTCGCCTGGAGTTATCCTTCCCGATTTTCGAGGTGGAGGAAGAAGCTGACTGTGGCTATGACTATGTTGAGCTCTTTGATGGTCTCGATTCGACAGCGGTGGGGCTTGGTCGATTCTGTGGATCAGGGGTAAATACAGAAGCAGCAGGAAACCATAGACAGATTAAAAAAAAAAAAGCTCAATGATTGGTGATTGTTATGCGTGCCATATACAAATTGACAATATTTTTACAAAAAAAAAAGGTTACACTGTATTGTTATTGGCTTGACAAATTATACTATGCCTCTTCTCCCTCACCTCTTTCTCTATCTCTATTGAATTTTCTCAATAATCTCACGCAAGAGGGATGAATTTGGTAGCTCTAATTTGCTGTTAGTGTCCACATTCTAACTTTTTTATTCATGTTCTTCTTGTGTAATAAATATTTCAACCTTGAAGAATCTAAAGGCAATACATTTAAACACACACCTTTGACAATTGGGTCAACTTCCTAAATTAAAGCATAAAGGCAAAGTAATATGCACACAACCCATGTTGACATTCCCCTCTCAAAGAATACACCTGCTGAGTGGTGGGGTCCACCAGTGCTGTGCGGACTCAGTCAGTGCTACCAGAATGCTGTTCCACTGCAGCGTGTCACTTGTGCATGGGACAGAATGCCAGCGTACAGGTCACAGAGCGTTGCCACAAGACATAAGAAAAAGGAAAGCTTAAGATAAATATCAAGTGGTCTTCTGAAGACTTACTTTGTTCAGAAGACATTAGGCCCCCCCGCCCCCGCTCTTTTTTTGTCTATCAGTGTCTATTGCTTAAATAATACTGAACATGAATACTCTTGAACTCCTGTCCAAATACCAGCTGCAGTGAAACGAAAAAGATTCTTGGTGTTTAGATTATTGAAACAGGAAGGGAGGGATGATTTGGATTCTGGAACTGTCTCTGCCTCAGAGTACCTTCTGAAACAAATTTGATAGCTCTTTGTGCTCTTTGAACCTCACCTTATTTATTTCTAAATCAAAGGAACTTGGCTTAAAATTTTGGGGGAAGAAAAAAACGACACACCAACTTGAAAACACACTTCTGTTCCAAGCCCAGCAATACCACTACCTATAACTATGATCTTGAGCATGTCATTTGCTTCTCTGAAACTCACGTTTGCTCATCTGTAGAATGAAGAAGCCACACGTATTCACTATTCCAGGTTGTTGAGAGGATTAAGTCATATATACCCCACTCCCCCCCCAATCCCAAATATGAATCTCAATGAAGAAAAAAATGACTCCTTCTGTTTGTTTATTTGCCTGTGTGTTTCTTTTTGTCTTTAGCCACCAGAAGAAATCTACTCCATTGGGGATGCGGTTTTAATTCATTTTCACACTGATGACACAATCAACAAGAAAGGATTTCATATAAGATACAAAAGTATTAGATATCCAGACACCATGCATACCAAAAAATAACACCAAAACCTCCATCAGAACATCAAGGAATGTGCAGAATGGAGAGAAGACGTATTTTTTTTTTAAATGAAGATATTAGCACAAATGTTTTATATAACAAGTGTGAACAGAAGAAAACTGTAAGACCAGAATTATCTCTGTACTACAAGAGAAGTTTTCACCTAACTCTGATCAGCATTACCAGGAGATTGGAGCTCCATGCTTGATGGTATAAATCGAAATAAAGCTGGCGGAAGGGCGTCATGTTACTTCAAGGAAGACTCCACAAGCTTTTGTTGACAGCTTGATGCAGATGCCTTGCAATTGCAAGCAGTTCAGTTCAGGGTCTGTGACCTTGCAAAGTGTTCTTTTTGACAATTCTTCAACATTTGGGAGAAATGAAATGGTCTTGCAGGTCATATACAGAAAAACCCTCTTCCTGCGTCTGAGGATAATTGCTTTGGCTTTGTATCTTGGATGCAGATCCGTATAGGATGTTGGGAAATGGGAGTCTTTTGAGGGTGCTTTGTACTTTAATTGTGGGTGTGTCCGATGTTTGGAAACTGGAATACTTCAGCTTAGTCACTTTCCTTGCAGGCCAGATTCACCTCTTTGAGACGCAAATGATCTTGTGACCACTTCATTTTACTGGCATTTTGACAAGTTGGAAATGTCAGTAGTGTCCATTATTGCAATTAATCTCTAGACATCATTTATTTAAATGCTGGAAAATGCCCATCTGATTGGTAAACTCAGTTCTTTCAGTGAAAGTGCTGCCTTTTCACACCAAACTTAAGAAGCGCTGTGATGTCTTAGAACTGCGTGAGAGAACTCCCAACAGGTGTGAACAGAATTCTTCTAGTGACTGCCTGGATGGTCCATTCTCAAGTCACCAGAGCTGCTATCGTCTTTTCTGTTGTTGTCAACCTGTCGTAGCTGTTATTGCTGACGTTGTCACGGTTAATGTTGTATTTAAAAAAAAAAAAAAAGAAAGAAACGAAGTGTAAGTAGGCCATGTAGTCATTGAAAGATTTCTTTCTTTCTCTCTCTCTCTTTCTCTCTCTCTCTTTCTTCTTGGGATTCAGTTAAAAAAGGATTTGTTTCCGAAAGACTTTCTATGGTGCTATTCCATAAACGTTTTTTTTTTTTAAACAAAATTTTTGACCTTTGAGCCAACCACCTGTAGACTATGAATGTCTCCCTATGTCTGTCTGGTGGCATTTGAAGACTAAAGACTTGTCAAACGTATCAAGAGTATATCATTGCAAGGGCAGCACTTGTCCTGTGGAACAACTACTTATAATGCCTTAGAATTCTTGCACATGATCAAACAGATCCTCCTAGAGACACACATTTCAAAAGGTTGAACTTAATAATGTATGTGAATTAGCAACTCCATGAGGAAAACCCATTTCCGTGACTGAGAACATCGGGTATAAATACGGTGTCTTGCTTTTGTTGTAGAAAATGAATTTTCTGCTTTAAAGCCATGCGTGTTTTTAATATTGTGTGTGTATATGTGAGGTTGTCTGGGTGAGCGGAGCTATAAGAAGGTGAAACGTAGTGGGGGATGGAAAAGTTAGAATTTATGTGCCAAGTTCTACTTAGAATCCTGTCTGAAGTAGCACCTTTCTTAGGAGATTTCATGGACAATTAATAGGAACGTCTAATTATTATCAACCCCATTACAAAAATGGCTTTTTCCTTTACAGAAACTCTGTTTTGATATGTCTTGATGTTGACGTAGATTACTACGTGAAATACCTTAGTTTCTGTTACCTGTCCATGAACATTTGACATTCAATAAAATTGGGTATTTCTCTTCATTTTTACAAATTAAACTATACACACAGGTGTAGCTTGTTTCTTTTCTTTGTCATTGCCCTGAAAAATATTTTCTTGCATTTGAATTATACTATGTAAATACATTTTTAAAACCAATCTTCGGTTCTTATTGAACATTACTTTGGGAATGTGTCACTATTGCCTGCAATATAATGAGCTTTCTAGTGGAGCTGATTTATTCCAGAAACTTCTTCCATATTTTTTCACTAATCTTCAATTAGCCAAAATATATCAGGAGTGAGCAAAAAGGAGGAAAAAATTATGAACACCTAACGTCTACACTATGCCTGGCCCGGTGCTAGGCACATGACACTAGCTTTTTTTTTTTTTTTTTTCTGTTTGAGGATTGTGGTGATGTTCTCATTTTGTAATTCAGGACTGGAGGCTCATAGAAGGTATGTAACATTCCCAGGGTCACAGTGTAAAGTGAGATGTTGAAAGCCAGCTTGTCTGATATAAAAATCTGTGCTCGTTCTATGAAATGTAGTCGAATCGATCTGGACATGTATAAATAGTGGACAGTGTTTTTATGATGAAACTTTTCCACGTAAAGTACACTTTAGGGGTGAATTACAGTAAAACTTTCAGGATAAATATATTGTTCTTTTCAGGAACAGCATGACAATTCAAATATCAGCTGTAGATATCTTTAAGAACCACAATTAGTGCTAGAAATGAAAGAAACAAAACCTGCTCTATAGCTCAGAGTTAGTAACCATGGACTTTTGTTAAAGTAAATATATTAAACTATTTTATCTGGCGTGATAGGGGAAATGTAGTGTTCTACATTAAGAAATATTTTCGGTATTACCATTGACATCATATTAGGCCACAACGAGCTGCATTCAACAAAACTGAGAAGTGAAAGTGAAAAGGTATTTGGAGATGTCACAACTTCAAGTCTTCAATGTGAACATTAATTTTTAACGTACCTTATGTCAGATATCAATTCGTTGCATATTATTTTTATATTAATTCAGTTTGGGCTTAAATATGTTGTTAATTGCAAGTACAAACAGCTTTGTTGTCATTTTGTTAATTATTGTTAGCTACTGTTTCAAGCGTTTTATTAAATTAATTTTGTAAATTATTTTCAACCCCTACATCAGTATATTGGTTGTGCTCTCTATTTGCCAAAGTTCTAACTCGTATACAATCCTCACTGGCTATCCACAGAAAAAAACTGCTCCTACTTCCTATGATTTTATTAAATTATTTTTCAAGTCAACTTGAATATTAATCTAGTCTATTTATGAGGTCATGACTTAGCATAATTTCACAAAACAACATTTTTTGAAAGTATACAAGAACAGACAATAATATTTCCAAAGTCTCCAAACGTCCCCTTCTTGTATTGGCTGGCTTTTTGCTATCCAGGCCTAATTTTAATATATCACAGTATCAGATTCAAATGCTGTCCAGTTTTGTTTTTAGAGTTCTTAGTCTCTCATATTTGGTTTCTATTATTACTATATATTTTCAGGGTAAGCCTCAAATACTAAATTTTGTTCTCCCACAGAGAAAATTTCTAAAAGCATCTAATGACTAATTATTATTCTTCAGAAGTAAATGTAAACATCTTATTCAATGTTACTTTGAATTCAAGTAAATGTTACTTGAAGGTTACTCAAGCTCATTCAAGTAAATGTTACCTTTTAAAAGTAAACTGTAGCCATGTGTGACATTTAAAACTAAGGGCAGTTATCAAAATGTTTGGAAGTTGTGTTTAGTGACAATGGGAATGAAACTTGCTTTTTGGAAAACCTTTAATACCACTTGTGAAATCTGGCACGGGAGGAAGAAAGCAGGAACAATTGCATTTGCAGGAATCTTGCAGGAATCTTTACCTCGTAAAGATTTATAACTTGAAGGAATACCTTCTATTTAATAAGAAAAGTTAGGTAAAATGAGCATATCAAAAAGAAAAAAAAAAAAAAGCTGACCTGCGAATGAATTAAAGCTTTTTATCCCTCAATGCATAGTAAATGGTTGCCGATGAATAGTTAGCTGTCAGTCTTTAGTGTTACTGTTATAAAATTAAGACATATTGCCATTAGCTTAGGAAATAATTGACGCAATGCACAGATCTAATACATTTTGAGATGTTATTATTAGTCTTCAAGCTTTCTTTTGACATCAACTGGTTTCATGGCTCTCCTTTCAGCCCACCCCCAGCGTATTCAACCTGCACCCAGGCTCACCGCGTGACCCCAGGCCTGTCCTGGTGCAGAGACCACGCAGAACGACTCCAAAAGGATTATAGGGCCCTGAGCACATCTCATTATATATAACCCCCTTCTCATCCAATATTTTATGTAAAAAATTAAAACCGTAAAATCAGCTTTTAACTTGAGAAAACTTGTAAGTGGCAACATATCCGGGTTAAAGCAAATGAACACAGAAGACTTTAAGAAGCCGATATGTGGCTTAAGACATGTGGATAAAAGGTCCTGGTAGCCGGGTCTTATCTTGCCTTTGCGGCCAGGGTGGAGGTGTTAAGTGAATAACGAAATTACTCACGTTTACTATGGGTCATTTCTATCTGAATACGAGCTACTGGCTTTACCAATCCCTTTGCTCTTACTTTGCTCTACCTACGTTGTTCATATAGCTGGAAAACTAGTTATACAGCATTTTATTTTTGGCCAGCTATCGAAGTGTTGAGCATACTTGCTTCTGAAATAACAAAATAGCAACTAAGGTTATTCAAAGCAATTTATAATAGTATAAACATGTGCTTAGTGCTTCAGTGTATTTTAAAAATTACATTTAAAAAACCAATTCCAAGTGTTTCTTCTGTTAAATAATATAAAGGGGTGATTATATTAGTCATAATGTTTAACTACACAACAAATCTAAGAACTGACAAATCTCATATCTGTCAAAAGCTCCATTGGGAGTTTTTTTAAAAGAGTAACTTTTAGAAATTGGATTAAATTTGATAATTTTTTATCAAAATGTGAAAGTGCATCTATATTCCCTTGTGATATTTTTACATCAGAATCAGTGACTCACAGAAATGACAGCTAAATGCTAAAATAATGGTGTTAAGGTTGAGGTCAGGGGGAAGGGGTTATTTCAAGGCATGCCATTAAATTATTTAAATAGGAAGATTTATTTAAATACAAAGAGCAAATAAAGTGAAAGGCTTATACATAATAAAGCTTAGATATACAAAGCTATCCTAAAAAAATATTTAGTGAACATTCTTTAGGAGGCTATAATTAAAAATCAAAGTAAATTGCAAGAAGATTTCCCACAAGGATCTAATATATTTGTTAAGGTTCTTTTTATACCACTGAATGTCTATTATTTGTGTTTGAATTCCCTGGGAACAAAAGGTCTTTCATAATAAGTTTTGTCATTTTCCAACCAAAAGACTTATTACAACCATGCAGTTTAGTTTATTCACTCACTTATTTCATTTATTTCTTCATTCCAGAAATACTTGCTTAATTTAATGCCTTCTAATATGCTCAGTACTTGCTAATAGTTTAATGAAAGGTTGAAAAAGAAAAAAAAATCACGTTTGCTTCTGTGAAGGTTAAATTCTAGTTAAAGAGATAAACACTAATAAAAGCGATCACAGACTGTCAAAACTGCAATATAATACATGCATGTATATCTTACAGCCATTTGTGGGACATTATTCCAAATAACACGGTTTGTATTTTGAGAAAAGCATTAACATGCACCCTCTCCTCATCCTTGGTTTTCTACTGTCGTATTATTTGCATTTATTTTTAAAATTTCAATTGCCCTCTAAAATTAACTTTTTTTTGCATCAATCGTTTGTATTTTCAACTTGGATGGATGGATGGGGGTGACATAGTGGATGGATGTCCACTATGGATGGATGGGGGTGACATAGTGTATCAAAATTCTGATATTTGTTCATGTAATCACTTAACAAGTAAAACTAAACAATGTAACTTATAAAAAGCACTATCTATTGCCAGCACCAACAGTGCTTGATAAATTCTAATTTAAAAAAATTTTTTAATGTTTATCTATTTTTGAGAGAGAGACAGTGTGCAAGCGGGGGAAGGGAAGAGAGGGAGACACAGAATCCAAAGCAGGCTCCAGGCTCTGAGCTGTCAGCACAGAGCCCGATGTGGGGCTTGAACTCACAAACTTTGAAATCTTGACCTGAGCTGAATTCAGAAACCCAACCAAACTGAGCCACCCAGGTGCCCTGAATTCTAATTCTTATTATGATACACATTAAGATGCTTGAAACCTAAAATCTCCAATCCATGCTGGCCTAACTGGTGGAAAAGAAATGTTTTGCAATAACAGTGTGACTTGTGGGACAGTGAAATGTCTCACTGCCTCATTATTTGCACCCCTCTTCAAGTCAACATGTATTTTTTTTTAAATATTGGTCAGGTCCATGGAATAGCCAAGCCTCTCAAGAGCATGCTCACATACAAGGCACTCCAGGGGCAAATACTCGCCAAACATTAGCCCTACAGATAATGTTTCATAGAATGGGATGTGATGGCACAAGAAAAAATTATAAAATATTTAGGTAAGAGTAATCCAAAGTAACAGGTGGCATAGTTACACTTCACAACTTTGGATACTGGAATTATATGTAGAGCAAAATGATTTAAAAAAGAGGAAATATATGGGAAAGGTTTAGACACTATCAAAATAGGGTTTTTTGTTGTTTTTTGTTTTTTTAGAATAAATTCACAGGGCACCTGGGTGGCTCAGTCAGCTGAGTATCTGATTCTTGATTTCAGCTCAGGTCATGATCCCAGGGTCGTGGAATAAAGCCCCAGGTCAGGCTCCACTCCTAATTCTCTCTCTCTCTCTCTCTCTCTCTCTCTCTCTTTTGCCCCTCTCCCCTGCTTGAGTGCTCTGTCTCTAAAATAAAATTAAATAAAAATTAAAAAGAATAAGTTGAATTTGTAGAAATAAAATAATACAGTAATTGAAATTTAAAATTTAGATTAGATACAGCTGCTGATAATAATTTATGAACTGGGAGAGCTTAAAAAGAGGGAGACAGATGAAAAAAATTATATTTAAGGATGTGGAATAGAATGTGAATATTCAGCATATGTTATTAGGAGTTTAAAACAAGAATGTAGAGAATGGAGGAAAATATTCAGTAGATAATATCTGAAATGCCTCAGAATTTTCCGAAGATGGGTATCTTCACATTCTGGAAACACAGTAAGTTCCCAAACAAAATAAAAAAGCAAGCTACACCCAGACACAGAGTACTAAAATTGCAGAATGCGAAGTTAAAGAAAAACATCTTTAAAAGTAACCAAAGAAAAGACTACCAAGGAAATTATTTTAGAAATACAGTGTATTCTGAAATAAAATCTCAAGATATTAATAGCAAGTGATTGTTGGTCTAAATTTTTGTGTCCAGTTGAACTACTAATTACAAATGGGGATTAAGTCAATTTCAGGTTAGTAAAAACAAAGAGTTTACCACTAACAGATATTCATCGTTAATGGAATTTTCTTTTGGGGTGCCCGGATGGTTCAGTCGATTGAGCATCAGACTCTTCATTTTGGCTCAGGTCATGAGGTCACAATTTGTGGGCTTCAGCCTCAAATCATGCTTCAGCCTGTGTGCTGAAAGCACGGAGCCTGCCTGGGATTCTCTCTCTTTCCCTCTCTGCCCGTCTCCCACTTGAACTCATTCACTCTTCCTTTTTCTTTCTCTCTCTCTCTCTCGCTCACTCTCGCTAAAAATAAACTTTAAAAAATGCATTTTCTTCTGGAAGAAAAATGGAAAAATGAGCGAGTGATATGCAAGAAAGAATAGTGATCAGAGTAACTGGTAATTATGTGCCAGTTTAAAACATATTAATACTATAAAAATAATAACAATGACTAATTTGAAGAGAAAGTGGAATTATAAGACTTTTTTATTATAATTGTGATTTGACATAATTTGACATATAATTGTATTATATACAACTAAAGAGGGATCGTTAGATTTGAGGAGTTCTAAGTTTCTCATAGTGTTTGAGAAAAAGATTAACTGTATACTTTGTTAAATACCTGGTAAAGTTATAAGAATAACCAAAAGAATATAAGCAGGATAAATAATTTCTAACCAATAGAGAGGGAAAAGTAATTTTAAAATAATATTAAGAATAGTATTTAAAAACTGGTGAATCACAGAAAAAAGGAAACAAAAGGAAAATTATAAAATAAGATGGCCAAAACAATAATATGTAAATTTTAAAATTTGAAACATATATCTGACTGGTATTTTTCTAAACGTGGAACATATTAACTCATTTAACCTCATAGTTAACTATTAGTTATATTTTATTGTCTCCATTTTGTCAGTGAGGAAATAAATATACTGGTAATCACAATAAATGTAAGTCCTATAATATTTCAGATTTAAGGAAAAATATATTCAGATTGGATTAAAAATTCATTCATAAGCTTTTAAAAAGGATATTTCTAAAATATAGTATGAGGGAATTTGAAAGTGAAAAATCACCTAAGGTAAATTCTAAGCTAAAGTTAACTGGTGTTTCTAGAGTAATATAAGATAAATCTCAAGGCACAAAAGATTGTTTAAGATAAAATGATGACTCCACAATGATAAAGAGAAATAATACATTAAAATAATTAAAAACGTAAATTTGGACAAATGTAAGCCCACAGTCTCAAATATATAAATTGTCAAAATAATAAAAAAATGTAATCCATGATAAGAATATTAAGATCTCAGTAAGAGAGATATTAACATATAAGATATTTGCAGTCTGTATTCCTGATGAAATGTTAGAACCCAAATTATATAAGTGAATCTTTAATAATATACAAACAACCCAATAGATCAGGAGTTGGCAAACTATTTCTTGTGGGCCAAATCTAGATTGCTTCCTGCTTGTGTATAACCTGTGAGTGAAAAGACTCAGCCTTTTGGCAAGAACAGTTAGAGTTGAGGACATTGCCTGTTGGCCTTAAATCCTAAGCTCTTTGGCCCATTACAGAAAAAGATAGCCAACCTATGCAATAGATAAATGTGCAAAGGTGATGTATAGACTATTCACAGGTGAGGAAATCAGAATGACCAATAAATAAGAAAACATGTTTGACAACTATTATTTGGAAAATTCAAATTTAAAAATTGGGATACCTCTTATATCTACTGCATTTATAAAACTTTAGTTTTAAACACTATCAAGTGTTTGCAAGTATTTATAGCATAGTAACTCTTACACACTGCTGGAAAGAATGTAAATTGTGCGAATGTTTTAGATAGCTACTTGACCTTACTTAACCCATTGACCAGGAATTCCATTCCTTTATATGGAGATACTCTTGAACACTACTTACCTGATTTTAGAGAAGCCACTTAAACTGCTGGAGCTGGGCATCAGGGAAGCTGTGAGGCTGCAGAAATTCTTGACATGAGGCTAGCAAAGAACAAATACTTATGCAAAGGGCTCAGCTCCATTTGCAACAGCGGGCAATGAAAAATGTGTTTTGAATTGAGAGACAATAAATAATTACCAGACAACTGGTAATATATAAAACGACATGGTATTGAGTATATAAATATGTATGATATATAACATATTTTGTGATCTTTAAGATTTTTAATTTAAATTTACAACCGTAAGAATTAAATATTTAACTAAATTTTAAAAGTGGAAGTTTATATATACCATAAATTATGCAAAAATAAAATTTCCAGCCAGAAGTGACAATCTCTTCCTTCTGTTTTTCTTTTTCCCCTCTAGCTCCTCCTGAAGAAGAACAACATAAATAAATCTATTATTTAAAAAAAAACATTATTTCAAAGAATTATTAAATAAGGTAAAATAATTGATGTATACCTATGTTAATTTTTAATTCAGATTCAGCATTTTTAGAGTTCACAATAGCTGGTGAGGTAAATATTACTCCAATTTCACAGATGGAGATCTTGAATATAAAATAATTTTTTTTAAGATCACATTGTGTCTGTGATAAAGAAAATATATTGAAAACAAGTTGATATATACATTATGTTTTAAGCTTTAAAAAGTAATCATAATTCAGATTTTTGTTTTAATCTTTATGTTGTCATTTTGAATATCAATATATTCAAAACTAAGTCTCCCTTTAAAATTTTTTTTAATGTTTATTTTTGAGAGAGAGAGAGAGAGAGAGAGAGAGAGCATGAGTGAGGGAGGGGCAGAGAGAGAGGGAGACATAGAATCTGAAGCAGGCTCCAGGATCTGAGCCATCAGCAGAGAGCCTGATGCGGGGCTCGAACTCACCAATTGTGAGATCATGATCTGAGCTGACATCTGATGCTTAACCAACTGAGCCACCCAGGCACCCCTAAGTCTCCCTTTAAAAAAGGAAAGCCACCAACTTTCCCATTAAGTCAATGATTTAAGCAGCTTGATTAAATTGTGTTGACTTCTATTTAGAGTTATAATGAAATAGCTTGTTGAAAACTAATGTACTCTATGAAGAACAAACAGAACAGTAGGGTGACTTTTTCAGTTTTATTGACAAATATAATTGACAACTAAAATTGTAAGATATTTAAAAAAAATTTTTTTTCGATGTTTTTTATTTATTTTTGGGACAGAGAGAGACAGAGCATGAACGGGGGAGGGGCAGAGAGAGAGGGAGACACAGAATCGGAAACAGGCTCCAGGCTCTGAGCCATCAGCCCAGAGCCTGACGCGGGGCTCAAACTCACGGACTGCGAGATCGTGACCTGGCTGAAGTCGGACGCTTAACCGACTGCGCCACCCAGGCGCCCCAAAATTGTAAGATATTTAAAGTGTACAATGTGATGATTTAATATAAGTATACCTTGTGGAAAGATTCCCTCATCGAATTAATTATAACATCCATCACCTCACATATTTCCTTTTTTTGTGTGTATAAGAACATGTAAGTTCTACTCCTTAGTAAATTTTAATTATACATGACAGTATTATAGAATATAATCACCATGTTATACATTAGATACTTGGAACTTATTCATCTTAAGACTTGAAATTTGTACCTTTTTGTCAACCTCTCCCTATTTCTCTCTCCTGACGATCACTTCTTTTCTCTGTTTCTATGGGTTCAACTCATTTTTAGATGCCACATGTAAGTGCTACTATGCATTTGAAGTTAAATTATTATTAGCTTAAAATACTGTTACAAATATAAGATGCTTTATATAAACTTCATGGGAATGGAAAATCAAAAGCTTATAATAGATATACAAAAGGTAAAGAGAAAGAAGTCAAAGTGTATTGCTATACAAAATTATCAAATAACAAAAGAAGAAAGTAAGCGAGGGAGAAAGGACCAAACATATTACAAAGCAGTCAGGGAACAATGAACAAAATGGCAAGAGTAAGTCTATTCTTATAAATAATTACTTTAAATATCAATGGGCTATCTTCCCCAATCAAAGGATATACAGTGGCTGAATGGTTTTGAAACACGATCCACCTGTTTCTTCTTTACAATAGACCCACTTCAGCTTTAAGGACACACATAGACTGAAAGTGAAGGGAAGAAAAAGACATTCCATAAATATGGAAACCAAAGGAAGGCAGGTGTGCCCATACTTATATCAGGCAAAATAGACTTTACACCAAAGACTGTCAAAAGAGACAAAGAAGGTCACTATATAATGATAAAAAGGTCAACTCATCAAGAGGATATAATAATTATAAATATATCTGTACCAATATATGAGCATCTACATATATAAAGCAAATATTAACAGTTCAAAAAGGATAAACAACAATACAATAAAAGCAGAGAATTTGATACCCCATTTTCAATAATGGACAGATCTTCCAGATATGAAATCAGTAAAGAAACATTGGACATAAACTTGATGTTAAACAGATGGACGTAACAGATATGTACAGAGCATTTCATCCAATAGCAGTAGAAGGTACATTCTTCTCAAGCACACGTGGCACATCCTCCAGGCTAGATCACATGTTAGGCCACAAAATGACTCTTAATAAATTTAAAAAGATTTAAATCCTATCAAGCATCTTTTCAAATCACAATGGTATGAAACTAGAAATCAGTTATGAGAGAAAACTGGAAAATTATTAATTGTGGAGATTAAACAATGTGCCTCTGAAAAACCAATGGGTCAAAGAAGAAATCAAGAGAAATAAAAAAACAAAGCTTATGAGATAACATTTACATTAAGGAGAAAGAGAGGGTCACCTGGGTGGTTCAGTCAGTTAAATGTTGGTCTCTTGATTTCGGCTCAGGTCATGATCTCATGATTCATGCTGACAGCATGGAGCCTGCTTGGGATTCTCTCTCTCTCTCTCTCTCTCTCTCTCTCTCTCTCTTCACCCCTCACCAGCTCTCTCTCTCTCTCTCTTTCTCTTTCTCTCAAAATAAATAAATCAACTTAAAAAAAGCAAAAAGAGAAAGCTCAAGTAAACAACCTAACTTTACACCTCAAGGAACTAGAGAAAGGAAAAAAGCAAGTCCAAAATTAGCAGAGAAAGGAAAAAAACTAAGATCAGAGAGGAAATAAATGAAAGAGACTAAAAAGACAATAGAAAAGGTCAATGAAACTAATAACTGTTTTTTGTTTGTTTGTTTTGTTGATGATAAAATAGACAAAACTTTGCAAAACTTACCAAGAAAAAAAAAAGAGAGGACTCAAATATGTAAAATTGTAAATGAAAGAGGATATATTGCAACTGGTAACTACACAAATACAAGAATCATAAAAGACTTCTAGAAGCAATTATATGCCAACAAATTGGGCAACCTAGAAGAAATGGATAAATTCCTTGAAACATATAATCTACTGAATCAAGGAGACTGAGCTTGAAGAAATGGAAATCTGAACAGACCAATGAGTAGTCAGGAGACTGAATCAATAATCAAAAACCTCCCACTGGCCGCTGGAGAAGCTTGCAGAATCCCAGCCACAGACTGAGGCTGGCTGCAGGCCTGGCAGGCTGTCCACACTGAAGGAGACAATGCCCACTTCTCTTCCTGTCCTCCTGTTGCCGGAAGGCCCAGGTGGAGGGGGTACCCATCCGGTCGTTCACCACACATGTGAGGAGGCGTGGGGTTGAAGGATGCAGTGTGTTTGGAGACCATGCTGGGGATGACATGTGGGCTTGGGGTGCCATGGGGTATTTCAAAAAATGGGGAAAATACAGGAGAAAAAATGGTGAGAACCATGGTATCAATCCGATATAGCAAACATTTCTCTTGAGAATCTATCTCACTGGAATTTGGATTCAGAAGTTGCTGTTCCTGAAGATGAAAACCTTTCTCCCTGGAAGACACAGTGTAGAACCACTTGGAAATTTCATCTAACAACTGATGTTAGAACTTAATTTGTCAGAAAATGCTTACAAAAGGACACAGAATGGTAAACAATGGATATTTTAATTATGGAGTTATCCTTTACTGAAGGAAGTATCACAGAGAACAGAGATTTCAGAAAATCATCAACGGAAACTGGTAACCAATAATCCCATAAGTCTCCTTACTCTGAACCACTCAGTAACTAATGCTTCAGTTGATAAGCAAGCTGGTTTTTATTCTTGGACTGCAGATGCCATTAGGTCTCTGCTGGTCCTATGCTGCTGGAGACTTTTTGAAGGATAGAAAGGAGCTTCACATTGATCCACGTTCAACTATATAACACAACCACAGTGCTGAAACTTTAAATGCTCCAAATTGGAATTTGAAACATGGATTACAGCAGTGTGGAAGAAAATTTAAGAGATCAAAGTGATTCATCTAAGAATTAAAAAAAAAGTGATATTTTACTCAGATATTTTAAAATATTTATTTATTTATTTTGAGAGAAAGAAAGAGCATGAATGGGGGAGGGGAAGAGAGAAAGAGAGAGAGAGGGAGAGAGAGGGAGAGAAAGAGAGAAACAGAATCCTAAGCAGGTTCCATGTTGTCAGCGTGGATCCTGATGCAGGGCTCAATCTCAGGAACTGTGAGATAATGACCTGAGCCGAAAACAAGACACTTAACTGACTGAGCCACCCAGGTGCCCCTCAGATATTTTAAAAAGATGGACCTGAACCTAAAGCCAAAACCAGTAGAAAACCAGAATCTTTCTGTATTCTGATTTTCTTTACTACTCATTTTAGTACGCTGGTCTTGCCCAGATTAGTTCTCTCAAAGTCCAAAAGTTGGAAAGGAAGAGTGGAATATCCAGAAAGCTCTGTTGCACATTTGACTACTCATTTATTGGAAATGGAAACAATACAACATATGATTATGCAAAAAGAGAGCAAAGACTATAAACTACTTCAGTAGTTACTGAACTATTGACTTTTGTACTTCAGTAGTTACTGAACAAACATCTCCCTTCAAAGCTACACCCAAAATGAGACAGCCAAATCTTTCTGACTCTTTGAGGATTTAGACAATTTGTGTAGATAAAGGCCAAGAAAAAAGAAAAAAAAACAATTATTGTTTCTTGCAAGCTTGAACAAAATGCTTCCAAATGGAATTGGAACAACATTGGCAAATACAAATGAAATTCTAGACCATCGTCTCTAAAAAGTTTATCCAGCACAAAACAACTGATTGCCACTTGTGATGATTTTAAGTGTACCAAAATCTCCATTTGAAATGCATGAAAAGAACTTGCAGCCAAGCAGATTATTATCCAAACACCCGGTTAAAATGGTCTCAACAAGGTGTCTGCCATATAGGTCTCCAATATCAGTTTCTCCTATACCTCTGTCTTTTCCTGATAAGCAAAGGGAGAATTAAGGCACCAGTGACCAAACCCCCCCCCCAAAACCAAAAAAAAAAAACCCAAAAACAAAACCACGCCCCCCAACACACACCCACACCACACACAACTTTACCAAAAAGAACATAGTATTGAACAAGACTATTCTAAGTGCTCACCCACTGACCAAAAATAACTCTTTCATACATCTCAGTGTAAGCACATCTATTCTGAGAAGCCCAGTTAAAATACAGTTAATCAGTCTGAGATACAGGTATTAAACACACACACACACACACACACACACACACCAATTACTTGATGTGATATGGAGTGGAACTTGAGAAAAGCACTGATGAGATGTCTGTATATAATAAATCCACGGGCATTCATACTGACATACTTGATAATATTTTCCATGTTTGAAAGAAATGCTTCACTATATAAACTATTCTATTAAAAAAGTTGTTCTTTTGTTGTGATTGTTTTCCAGTATAATTCCATCATCAATAAGTGGTATAATTGACCTAAAAAATATCCCAACAAAGACAAGTTCAGAATCCAATGGCTTCCCTGGTGTATTCTATCAGACATTTTTTTTTAAATTGTTTTAATGTTTGTTTTTAACAGAGAGAGAGCAGAGCATGAGTGGGCGAGGGGCAGAGAGAGAGAGAGGGAGACACAGAATCCGAAGCAGGCTCCAGGCTCTGAGCCGTCAGCACGGAGCCCGATGCGGGGCTCGAACTCACGCTGTGAGATCATGACCTGAGCCGAGGTCGGATGGTCAACAGATTGAGCCACCCAGGCGCCCCTCTATCAGACATTTTAAAAAGAATTCCAAACCTTCTCAAAACACTTCCAAAAATAAAGCAAATGAGGGAACATTTCCAAACTCATTTTACAAAAAAAAAAAAGAGAGAGAGACAAACCAAAAAACATATAGGCAGTAAACTGTTACCAGAGGGTAGGTGGGTGGGGAGGATAGCTAAAATAGATGAAGGGGATCACGACAGGATTAAGATTACACTCACCTGCCTGAAGTTAATATAACACTGTATGTTAACTATACTGGAAATTAAAAACAAAACAAAACATAACATAACTCATTTTACAAGGGCAGCATTACTCTGATACTGAAGCCAAACAAGGATATTAAAAGACAAGAAAATTACAGGCCAATATCCCTGATGAACATAGATGCAAAACTCTTCAAAAGAATATTAGCAAACCAAATTAAACAATACATTGAAGGATCATACACCACGATCAAGTAGGATTTGTTCCAGAATGAAAGGCTGCAGCAACAGTTGTAAATCAATAAAGGTGACACGCCATATTAACAAAATGAGGGATGAAAATCATACAACCATCTCAACAGATACAAAAAGGGTATTTAACAAAATCCAACATTTATTCATGACAAAAACTCTCAACAAAGAACAAAGAAAAAATACCTCTATATATGCCACATATGTCAAGCCCACAGCTAACATTAAACTTGATGGTGGAACACTGAGAACTTTTCCTCTAAGGTCAGGAACAAGAGAAGGACTCCCACTCTGGTCACTAATATTCAATGCAATATGGAGTTCTTAGCCAGGGTGATTAGGCAAGAAAGGAATAAAAGGCAATCACATCAGAAAAGAAGAAGTAAAATTGTGATTATTTGCAGATGACATGATATTAAATACAGAAAACCCTGAAGACTGCACCAAAAAAACAATTGGAACTAACAAACAATTTCAGTAAAGTTGCACTATACAAAATGGATTCACAAAAATCAGCTGCGTTTCTATATAGCAACAGTGAACTATCAGAATTTAAGAAAACAATCAATTCCATTTATAATACATCACCAAAATATTCTTGAGAGAAAATGCTATATCAATAATTTGACCAATACCTAGTTACAGAACACTGACGGTAGGGAAATTGGAAATCTCAAAAGAGCAATCATTTTTTGAGAAAATTACAAGAAATCCACATCCTGAAAGAACTGTCATATGTTAGAGGAGAGATGACAACAAACAATGTAGCTGTTAAAACAACATAGGAATAAATAATAGAAAATTATGATATTTGTCCATGGAAGATAATTGACAAAAAATACAGTTAACAACTCTGTTCCAGTAGGTTCAGTTAATCATGTATCAGAAGCTGAAATTTCAAATGGGAATTCAGAAGTGAAGTACGTTTGACTCATTTTTAGTTTTAGCTTTTCATAAAAGGTTGTCTTAACTTCAAGGTAATAACATTGGGAAATTGATAATTCTATAGAGCATTCTTTTATTCCCCTACTTGTTTTTTTCTGCCCTTTTGATTGTGAATGTGATCAAGATTTTACTTAATAGAATATGAGAAGATTGCTCTAAATAACAGAGATTGTAAAACATTTCTGTCAGCATGTTATCTATGAAGAATAAATTTCATTTTATGCTATAGTTTCCTTCAAGAAATTCTTTGGAGAGTGGCAACATAAATCCATTTAGCACTATATTGTGGTTGGATATATGGATTTTGATATAAGATAATATGCTTTTAAAAGCACTACAGTAGAGGTTTTGAAAATTATACTGAGTTCACTTCTGTGTGTGCCACCAAATTACTTTTCATGCTGATTGCATTTATTCTTATACTGATTTTTTTTCCTGTGTAAGGTTTTGTGATTCTTGAAAAGAAGCAGTAGATATTATTATTTTTCCCCTGTACCCACAAGAATTACATAATAAAACTTCCAATATTTAGAATTGGATTGAGTTGAATTGAAATAGGATTGAATTAAACCGTGTTGAACTACCTGTTGTTCCAGAAAGGGTCTATTCAGAAGATGAGTACCTGTCACTCTGGAATCTGGGATATTTTCTGAGGAACACTAGCTACTATTGCTGTGTAACAAACAAATTAGTCAAAAATTAGGTGGCTTAAAACAACAAACATTTGTTTTCTCATAGTTGCTGTAAATCAGGAATCAAGTGAGGCTACCTGGATGCCTCTGCCTCAAGGTCTCTTACAAGGGTCCTGTCAAAGTGTTGACTAAGCCTGTGATCTTATCTGAAAGCTTGACTGGGGTAGAAGCTACTTCCAGGCTCACTCATGTGGTTGCTGGCAAGATTCAGTTACTGGCTATAGGCCAGGGGTCTCCCTCCCTCAGTTCTTAGCCATGTGCATCTTTGACTACGGCAGCTCAGACACGCTGGCTTGCTTCTCTGGGTGAGCAAGAGAGTGAGAGAGAACAGTCAAGACATAAATTAAGGCTATTTTTATAACCTAATCTCCGAAGTGACACTCCATCACTTTTGCCATATTCCCTCATTAGAAGTTAGTGACAAGGGCCAGCCTACATTCAAGAAGAAAGAATGAAACAGGCAGAGATCACTGGAAGCTACCTTAGCGGTCATCCGTCATAGTATCTTATGCCCCTGATTCATATAATCCAACTCTTCACTTATTTTCTGTGTCATCTATTATTATTTTCATGGGCGAGAGCACAATTGAGCTTATTAGTTTTTGTATTATTATTTTCAATTTGCTATGTTAATTATACTGTGCCTTAATCCAAAACATTCATGATATAACTAGTTTTCAAAAATGATTTTGTCATCTATGATGAAACTATCTAATAATGACTCATTTAATACTAAGAAATACATATCACCATAAGATAATATTTATGTTAAGAAAAAAAACTACAGTAACATGATTTAATTCTATGCATTTAGTGGTATTTCTCTTACTAAGTATCACTCTTAGCCTCCTTTCCTAATATGCATGATAATTTTTCTTTTAAAATTTAGAGCAGGGAAGCCTGGGTGGCCTACTCAGTTAAGCGTCCGACTTCGGCTCAGGTCATGATCTCACAGTTCATGAGTTCAGGCCCCACGACAGGCTTGACACGTTCTGTGTCTCCCTCTCTCAGTGTTCCTCCCCAGTTCATGCTCTGTCTCTCTGTCTCTCTGTCTCTGTCTCTGTCTCTGTCTTTCTCTCTCTCTCTCTCTAAAATAAATAAACATTAAAAACATATTTTCAAATAAAAATAACATTTAGAATAAAATAGGGGAAATAAGAATTTCAATAATCTTGAAAACAACATGCACAAATTAATCTGTATGCTAATTATTTTTGAAAAATTACTGAAATCTTATTTTGAGGTTTTTTTTTTTTTAATTTTTTTTTCAACGTTTATTTATTTTTGGGACAGAGAGAGACAGAGCATGAACGAGGGAGGGGCAGAGAGAGAGGGAGACACAGAATCGGAAACAGGCTCCAGACTCTGAGCCATCAGCCCAGAGCCCCACGCGGGGCTCGAACTCACGGACCGTGAGATCGTGACCTGGCTGAAGTCGGACGCTTAACCGACTGCGCCACCCAGGCGCCCCTTTTTTTTTTTTTTTTAATTTTTTTTTCTTATTTTGAGTTTTTAATTTGTGACTTTTCCTACTATAATATCACCACAAATTTTCTTTTTTTAATGTGTACTTATTTTAGAGAGAGAGAGGGAGAGAGAGGAAGAGCTTGCGAGTGAGGGAAGGGAGGAGAGAGAGGGAGACACAGAATCCAAAGTAGGCTGTAGGCTCCAAGCTGTCAGCACAGAGCCTAACATGGGGCATGAATCCATGTACTGTGAGATCATGACCTAAGCTGAAGTCTGATGCTTAACCAATTGAGCCACCCAGATGCCCCTCACTATGAATTTGTTAAAGAACCTTCAAAACAAAAAGAGCTGCTAAAGTAAAAATTGTTAGGTTTCCTGAAGTAATTGACATTTTTCTTTTTATTTCAACGGAGAGATTAATTATATTTCTAATGGAATTGACCGGACGAAGGCATCTTTGTGGCATGGATCCAGGAAAAAATGAAAATAAAATAAAAAGATGTGTGAAGGCATCACTTACAGTTGGCCTAGTAATTATAGACGGTTACCATACATTGGACCTGGAAAAAGTCATAGTGGTTGTTTTTAAATTTTCTTTCCTATTTCCTTCTTAGAGTTCTCCCAAAAAATGTTTGTGGTAGTAAACACGTGCTGTTGCCCTCTAGAACAGATGTAAAGCCAGCATACTACTGTTGCCTACGTTTTTCCACCATTTTTCCACCATTGCTTATAATGTTCCTTAGGATGTCCTTGAGCTAAATAGAGACAAGAGGAATATTGTATATGTTATCTCACAATTTGCAGCTAAGTAATGTTTCTTACTTAGACCATTTTGCTCCAGCTGTTTTTACCACTACAAAAGACTAAAAGAACACAAATAAACAAAAGTCCAAACCCTGAAACATAAGTAGTTTAATTACTATAGCAAAAAAGCATCTTTTTTATATTTGAAATTTATTGTCAAATTGGTTTCCATACAACATCCAGTGCTCATCCCAACAGGTGCCCTCCTCAATGCCCATCACTCACCCTCCCCTCCCTCTCACCACCCCCCCATCAACCCTCAGTTTATTCTGTTTTTAAGAGTCTCTTATTGTTTGACTCTCTCCCTAACAATTTTTTTCCTTCCCCTCCCCCATGGTCTTCAGTTAAGTTTCTCAGGATCCACATAAGAGTGAAAACATATGGTATCTGTCTTTGTATGACTTATTTCACTTAGCATAACACTCTCCAGTTCCATCCATGTTGCTATAAAAGGCCATATTTAATTCTTTCTTATTGCCAGGTAGTATTCCTTTGTGCATATAAACTACAATTTGTTTACCCATTCATCAGTTGATGGAGATACAGGCTCTTTCCATAATTTCGCTATTGTTGAAAGTGCTGCTATAAACATTGGGGTACAAGTGGCCCTATGCATCAGCACTCCTGTATTTCTTGGGTCAATTCCTAGCAGTGTTATTGCTGGGTCATAGGGTAGACCTATTTTTAATTTTCTGAGGAACCCCCACACTGTTTTCCAGAGCGGCTGCACCAGTTTGCATTCCCACCAACAGTGCAAGAGGGTTCCCGTTTCTCCACATCCTCTCCAGCATCTATAGTCTCCTGATTTGTTCACGTTAGCGACTCTGACTGGTGTGAGGTGGTATCTCAGTGTGGTTTTGATTTGTATTTCCCTGATGAGGAGTGACGTTGAGCATCTTTTCATGTGTCTGCTGGCCACCTGGATGTCTTCTTTAGAGAAGTGTCTATTCATGTTTTTTGCCCATTTCTTCACTGGATTAGTTGTTTCTCAGGTGTGGAGTTTGGAGAATTCTTTATAGATTTTGGATACTAGCCCTTTGTCTGATGTGTCATTTGCAAATATCTTTTCCTATTCCTTCAGTTGCCTTTTAGTTTTGTTGATTGTTTCCTTTGCAGTGCAGAAGATTTTTATCTTCATGAGGTCCCAATAGTTCATTTTTGCTTTTCATTCCCTTGCCTTCGGATATATGTCAAGTAAAGAAATTGCGGCTGAGGTCAGAGAGGTTTTTTCCTGGTGTCTCCTCTAGGGTTTTGATGGTTTCCTGTCTCACATTCAGGTCCTTTATCCATTTTGAGTTTATTTTTGTGAGTGGTGTGAGAAAGTGGTCTAGTTTCAACCTTCTGCATGTTGTTGTCCAGGTCTTTCAGCACTATTTGTTAAAGAGACTGTCTTTTTTCATTGGATATTCTTCCCTGTTTTGTCAAAGGTTAGTTGGCCATAATTTTGTGGGTCCACTTCTGGAATCTCTACTCTATTCCATTGGTCTATGTGTCTGTTTTGGTGCCAAAACTATGCTGTCTTGATGATTACAGCTTTGTAGTAGAGGCTAAAGTCTGGGATTGTGATGTCTTCCGCTTTGGTATTCAGAATTACTTTGGTTATTCGGGGCATTTTGTGGTTCCATACAAATTTTAGGATTGCTTGTTCTAGCTTCGAGAAGAATGCTGGTGCAATTTTGATTGGGATTGCATTGAACGTGTAGATAGCTTTGGGGAGTATTGACATTTTAACAATATTTATTCTTCCAATCATGAGCACGGAATGTTTTTCCATTTCTTTGTATCTTTTCCAATTTCCTTCATAAGTTTTCTGTAGTTTTCAGCATACAGATCTTTTATATCTTTGGTTAGGTTTATTCCTAGGTACTTTATGCTTCTTGGTGCAATTGTGAATGGGATCAGTTTCTTTATTTGTCTTTCTGTTGCTTCATTATTAGTGTATAAGAATGCAACTGATTTCTGTACATTGATTTTGTATCCTGCAACTTTGCTGAATTCATGTATCAGTTCTAGCAGACTTTTGGTGGAGTCTATCGGGTTTTCCATGTATAATATCATGTCATCTGCGAAAAGTGAAAGTTTGACATCATCTTTGCCAATTTTGATGCCTTTGATTTCCTTTTGTTGTCTGATTGCTGATACTATCACTTCCAACACTATGTTAAATGACAGCAGTGAGAGTGGACTTTCCTGTCGTGTTCCTGATCTCAGGGGGAAAGCTCTCAGTTTTTCCCCATTGAGGATGATATTAGCTGTGGGCTTTTCATAAATGGATTTTATGATGTTTAACTATGTTCCTTTTATCTCCACTTTCTCAAGGGTTTTTATGAAGAAAGCGTGCTGAATTTTGTCAAATGCTTTTTCTGCATCGATTGGCAGGATCATATGGTTCTTTTCTTTTCTTTTATTAATGTGATGTATCACATTGATTGATTTGCGGATGTTGAACCAGCCCTGCAGCCCAGGAATGAATCCCACTTGATCATGGTGAATAATTCTTTTTATAAGCTGTTGAATTCCATTTGCTAGTATCTTATTGAGAATTTTTGCATCCATATTCATCAGGGATATTGGCCTGTAGTTCTCTTTTTTTGCTGGGTCTCTGTCTGGTTTAGGAATCAAAGTAATGCTGGCTTCATAGAATGAGTCTGGAAGTTTTTCTTCTCTCTATTTTTTGGAACAGCTTGAGAAGGATAGGTATTATCTCTGCTTTAAATGTCTGATAGAATTCCCCTGGGAAGCCATATGGTCCTGGACTCTTATTTGTTGGGAAATTTTTGATGACTATTTCAATTTCTTTGCTGGTTATGTGTCTGTTCAAGCTTTCTATTTTTTCCTATTTGAGTTTTGGAAGTGTGTGGGTGCTTAGGAATTTGTCCATTTCTTCCAGGTTGTCCAGTTTGTTGGCATATAATTTTTCATAGTATTCCCTGATAAGCTTGTATTTCTGAGGGATTGGTTGTAATAATTCCATTTTCATTCATGATTTTATCTATTTGGGTCATCTCCCTTTTCTTTTTGAGAAGCCTGGCTAGAGGTTTATCAATTTTGTTTATTTTTTCAAAAAACCAGCTCTTGGTTTCATTGATATGCTCTACAGTTTTTTTAGGTTCTATATCATTTGTTTCTGCTCTGATCTTTATTATTTCTCTTCTTCTGCTGGGTTTGGGGTGTCTTTGCTGTTCTTCTTCTATTTACTTTAGGTGTGCTGTTAGATTTTGTATCTGGGATTTTTCTTGTTTCTTGAGATAGGCCTGGATTGCAATGTATTTTCCTCTCAGGACTGCCTTCGCTGCATCCCAAAGTGTTTGGATTGTTGTGTTTCCATTTTCATTTGTTTCCATATATTTTTTAATTTCTTCTCTAATTACCTGGTTGGCCCATTAATTCTGTAGTACGGTGGTCTTTAACCCCCATGATTTTGGTGGTTTTCCAGACTTTTTCCTGTGGTTGATTTCAAGTTTCATAGCATTGTGGTCTGAAAGTATGCATGGTATGATCTCAATTCTTTTTTATACTTATGAAGGGCTGTTTTGTGACCCAGCCCTTGTGATCTATCTTGGAAGATGTTCCATGTGCACTCGAGAAGAAAGTATATTCTGTTGCTTTGGGATGCAGAGTTCTAAATATACCTGTCAAGTCCATCTGATCCAATGTATAATTCAGGGCCCTTGTTTCTTTATTGATCCTGTGTCTAGATGATCTATCCATTGTTGTAAGTGGGGTATTAAAGTCCTCTGCATTACCACATTCTTATCCATAAGGTTGCTTATGTTTGTGATTAACTGTTTTATATGTTTGGGGGCTTCTGTATTTGGCACATAGATATTTATCATTGTTAGCTCTTCCTGATGGATAGACCCTGTAATTATTATATAATGCCCTTCTGCATCTCTTGTTACAGCATTTAATTTAAAGTCTAGTGTGTCTGATATAAGTATGGCTACTCCAGCTTTCTTTTGACTTCCAGTAACATGATAGATAGTTCTCCATCCCCTTACTTTCAATCTAAACATGTCTTCAGGCCCACAATGAGTCTCTTGTAGACAACAAATAGATGGGTCTTGTTTTTTTACCCATTCTGATACCCTACGTCTTTTGGTTGAAGCATTTAGTCCATTTACATTCAGTGTTATTATAGAAAGATATGGGTTTAGAGTCATTGTGATGTCTGTAGGTTTCATGCTTGTAGTGATGTCCCTAGCACTTTGTGGTCCTTGCAACATTTCACTCACAGAATTTTCCTTAGGATCTCTTGTAGGGCTGGTTTAGTGGTGATGAATTCCTTCAGTTTTTGTTTGTTTGGGAAAACCTTTATCTCTCCTTCTATTCTGAATGACAGACTTACTGGATAAAGGATTCTCGGCTGCATATTTTTTCTGTTTATCACATTGAAGATTTCCTGCCATTCCTTTCTGGCCTGCCAAGTTTTAGTAGATAGGTCTGCCACTACTCTTATGGGTCTACCTTTGTAAGTTGGAGCCTGTTTATCCCTAGCTGCTTTCAGAATTTTCTATTTATCCTTGTATTTTGCCAGTTTCACTATGATATGTTGTGCAGAAGATCAATTCAAGTTATGTCTGAAGGGAGTTCTCTGTGCCTCTTGGATTTCAATGCCTTTTTCCTTCCCCAGATCAGGGAAGTTCTCAGCTATGATTTGTTCAAGTACACCTTCAGTCCCTTTCTCTCTGTCTTCTTCTTCTGGAATTCCTATGATACAGATATTGTTCCATTTGATTACATCACTTAGTTCTCTAATTCTCCCCTCGTACTCCTGGATTTTTTTTTATCTCTCTTTTTCTCAGCTTCTTCTCTTTCCATATTTTTATCTTCTAATTCACCTATTCTCTCCTCTGCCTCTTCAACCCGTGCTATGGCCACCTCCATTTTATTTTGCACCTCATTTATAACATTTTTTAGCTCTTCATGACTATTTCTTAGTCCTTTGGTCTCTATAGCAATAGATTCTCTGTTGTCCTCTATGCTTTTTTCCAGCCCAGCGATTAATTCTATGCCTATTTTTCTAAATTCTTTTTCTGTTATATTTTAAATCGTTTTTGATCACTTCATTAGATGTCACTATTTCCTAGAGTTTCTTTTGAGGAGAATTCTTCCATTTTGTCATTTAGGATAGTCGCTGGAATGGCACATAACTGCAGGGCACTTCCCCTGTGCTGTCTGGAGTAATTTGTGTTGGGGGGGGGCTGCAGTCAGACCTGATGTCTACCCCCAGCCCACCGCTGGGGACACAGTCAGACTAGTGTGTACCTTATCTTCCCCTCTCCCAGGGGCAGGACTCACTGTGGAGTGGTGTGGCTCCTGTCTGGGCTACTTGCACACTGCCAGGCTTGTAGTGCTACCTGGATGGGATCCAGTGTATTAGCTGGGGTGGATCCACAAGGTGCACAGGGATGGGAGGGGCAGGCATAGCTCGCTTTGCCGTTGGAGGTACCCTGCGGGAGGGCCCTGTAGCACCCAGGATTGAGGCAGACCCATTGGAGAGATGGATCCACAGAAGGACAGCATTGGGGGTTTGTGGGGTGCAAGCAAGTTTGGTGACAGGAACTGGTTCCCTTTGGTATTTTGGCTGGAGAATGGGAGAGGGAGATGGTGCTGGCCAGAGCCTTTGTTCCCCACCAAGCTGAGCTCTGTCTCCCGGGGCTCAACAACTCTCCCTCCCGGTATCCTCACGCCCTCCCCACTCCCCAAGAGCAGAGCTGTTGACTTTTAACATTCCAGATGTTAAGTCCCACTGGCTGTCAGAACTCAGGGAGTTTGGCCCATCTGCTTTTGCAAGCCAGATTTCAGGGGGCTCTGTCTTGCCAGGCAGGCTGCCCCTTGACTGCCCCAGATCCCTCCCACCAGTCCGTGTAGCGCACACCGCCTCTCCGCCCTTCCTACCCTCTTCTGTGGGCCTCTTGTCTGCGCTTGGCTCCGGAGACTCCGTTCTGCTAGTCTTCTGGTGGTTCTGGATTATTTAGGCAGATGTGGGTAGAATCTAAGTGATCAGCAGGACGAGGTGAGCCCAGCGTCCTCCTACGCTGCCATCTTGCTCCTGTCTCGAGCAAGAAAGCATCTTAGTCTTGAAAAATATTGGGGCTAAGGCCCAAACAGCTGGGCGTAGTAGTGGGTGGAGAGAAAGGAGATTCCTTTGCAGGCAATAGCTTATTTTTTGTTTTGTTCAGGCAATTTGCTTGTTTGTTTATTTGCTTTTGTGCTAGTTGCTTCTGTGTACGTCCTAGCATTTCTGCAATCTTCTAATGATATTTTCAAGATAATATCTTGAAGTGGATTGACTAGGGGAAATGTATGTTTAAAGCTATTACTAGTCAAATTTTAATTTTCAAATAACTCAAAAGTGTTTAGAATAATTTAGTATGTTTTGTAAAATTTTCCTCAGTAGATATTACACTATTATTTTTTTTAATTTATGTATTTATTTGGAGAAAGAGAGAGAGCACAAGTGGAAGAGCGGCAGAAGAAGACACACAGAATTTGAAGCAGGCTCCAGGCTCTGCACTGTCAGCAGTGGAGTCGAAGGTGGGGCTCGAACCCAAGAGACATGAGATTATGACCTGAGCAGAAGTCGATTCCTTAACAACTGAACCACAGAGGCATCCCAATATTACTTTATTACTTTATTACTTTATTTATTTATTTATTTATTTAGAGCGTGAATGTGAGCACTAGCTGGGGAGGGGTAGAGAGGCGGAGACAGAGGGAATACCAAGAGGGCTTTTGTGCTGTCAGCGCAGAGCCTGACTCAGAGTTCAATGTCAGGAAGCCTATGATCATGGCCTGAGCCAAAACCAAGAGTCAGGTGCTTAACTGACTGAGCCACCCAGGAGCACTTCACATTATTTTTTAATTAGTATGATCTTTAATGGTAGGGTATTATGGCCTAACATTTAATTTAAAAGTGGCAAAATATGTAAACTTTACATAATTTGCACCTTGTACATTTCTAGGTGAAGAGACAGATGTTTCGTCTTAGGTGCTACGTGACACCGGCTTATCAGTATGATTTTTAAGCAGGCTATTGTCCCATTTCTATAGTCTCTTTTCCTGTGTTATGGCAATTTAAATAAGAGAAAAGGTCCAGGAGCACTCATATTCAAGTGATGTCACTGAAGAAGCAATGTGTTTTGTAATCGTGTTTATCCTGGTGCAAAAAGGAGACTTGGAAAGGAAAATGGTAGGCAGAGTGCAACATGGAATGCTTGCTACTCCCACCTTCCTTCCCTCTCTCATGTCCATGATTAATTTGTCCTTTCTTTATAATAAAACTAGCTTCTTTCCTTGCTTCATTATATATGTCTGCCCCATATTCTTCTACTTTTCTCACCAATTACTGTTTTATTTATTTTACGTACCTCTGTAAGCAGCTTATTTTTTTTTGGAATTAAGTTTAAAGAAGAATTCATATATAGGAGTCAAAGAAACAGCTAACCTTGGTTATATCTTTTCTTAGCATAAGTGGCTTCAAATTTTCAGGACAGACATATAATGCTAGGCTGTCACGGTTGGAAATTAAAATGTTTATTACATTATTTAAACTAAACAAATACTGTGTTATAATCAGTACCCACAGGGTCATTTGGGCCGCTCAGTTGGTTAAGCATGTGACTCTTGACTTCGGCTTAGATCTCACAGTTGTGAGATAAAGCCCCGCACTGGGCTTGCGCAGTTGATTGAATCCTGCTTAAGGATTCTCTCTTTCCCCTCTTTCTCTGCTCCCTTCTGATGCTCTCTCTCTCTCTCTCTCTCTAAAGAAGTAAGCATAAAAAAACAAAATCAATACTTACAAATATAATTAAATGAAATATATGTGAATATAGATCTGTGTGTGTGTGTGTGTGTGTGTGTGTGTGTGTGTGTATGCAGTAATAGGATATACTGAGAAGTTGGGAGAAGTGGACTCAGGGGAGAGCTGAGATAGCACAATCACTGAATACAAGTTTTGTGTGAGCAGAGCTGGAAAAGAGTGGTTGAGAGCAAGAGAATTTCAATGAGATAAGAAGCTTTTGAAAGATATGGGTAAAGAGAATCTATTTTAACTTTTGCTGTGCATTTTTTAAAGTATAATTTTTCCATCTGCCACATTTTCAAGAGATAATCTTGTCTAAAGCTTTTGAGTATGAATTTGTATTTCTTTGGGAGACGATATTTTGTTAAAATAAAGCTTCGTATGGGAGAAGAAAGGCCAAATATATATACTGTTTTAAAAATTGTTATCTGGGAAGAATGCTAATTTGTAATCTACTCAGGGGATTTATAAGATGCTCAATTTGGTACAAATGTATGAGAAAACAAGGTAAGATGTGTGATGAAATATATTTGTCTTAGAATGGTGCAGAGCATGAGATAAAGGTTTGGTTACAGTGATATATTTATTAAGAAAGTATTCCCAGGAGAAATCCAGAAAAGAGAATAGAAGTTAAACAGGGAAGGAAAAAGAGCCCAGGAATGGGTCCAATTTCAGGGAAGTTATAGAATGTAAATTACACTGGAGTGGAATTCTCATCCTGAGTCAAGGTCGCTAGATGCTCATGGATGAGACATTAGCTAAGGGCCATCCTAAAGTGATGGTGTTGGGGAGGTAACCCCCCATGTATTTCTGGTTCTAGATTTTCTGGCTTTGTTTGTGTGTGAAGTTGGTCAATAGCTCAAGGCCAATTCTTGGAAGATAGTTGCAGGTATTACCCATGGGGAACAAAAAGCATACAAAAAGAAGCAACAAAAAGAAGGGCTAGCAGAACAGGTAAAAGATCCAAGATGGTTTGGACAGAGCAACAGCAATGTCAACTATAGTATTCTATATATTTTTGTATCTGATTAAATACAAAGCTAATCCCTTTAAAATAGTTATTGATGGGGGGCGCCTGGGTGGCTCAGTCGGTTGGGCGACCGACTTCGGCTCAGGTCATGATCTCACAGTCCGTGAGTTCGAGCCCCGCATCGGGCTCTGTGCTGACAGCTTGGAGCCTGGAGCCTGTTTCAGATTCTGTGTCTCCCTCTCTCTCTGACCCTCCCCCGTTCATGCTCTGTCTCTCTATGTCTCAAAAATAAATAAACGTCAAATAAAAAAAATTTTTTAAAAATAGTTATTGATGGAATGGATAGTAACTTACAAAAATGAACATTTTCATCCCTACTGTCTTGCAATGAATTGTACAGGGAATGTAATGTCTAGACAGAAAAATTTACATTTTAATAGAAAAGATATGGATATCTAAGAGCTATTGAAAAAGTGTTAGTACAAAAGATTTAAAAAATAATAAGGCATAACTGACTGGTATAGTTTCTGGAATAAACTTGGGCTGCTTATTTTGCTTTATTGTTTACCTTTGTTTTGCTTTATTTTTAGTTCCATTAAATGTTAACATTTTAGCACACTTGATTTCTTTCTCTTTGTGTGTGTGTGTGTGTGTGTGTGTGTGTATAATTCCGGGGATAAGTTGCCCACATCACAACGCTTCATTCTTTAAAAAAAAAAAAATTAACATTTATTTATTTTTGAGAGAGAGAGAGAGAGAGAGAGACAGAAAGAGAGGGAGACACAGAATCTGAAACAGACTTCAGGCTCTGAGCTATCAGCACAGAGCCCGATTCCCGGGGCTCGAACTCACCAACTGTGAAATCATAACCTGAGCCAAAGTTGGACACTTAACCTAATGAGCTACCCAGGCGCCCCAACAACACTTTAGTCTTAAGTACTTCAGCTTTTATATCCTTAGAACAAAGTCATTCTCCTATAAAGATCATAGCATAATTATATTATTCGGAAAATTTAATATTGAAACAATGCTATTATTTTACAGTCAATATTCAAATTTTCCCTATTATTCCTATTAAAGTCGTTGGTTATCTCTAGGGAAATACCTATACCAAACCTGCACCTATATCCATATCTATCTATCTATCTATCTATCTATCATCTAACTATATTTTAGTTATAGTAAGTTATCCCTGTTATAACAGATGATCTATTACAGCTAGTTTTAATTAAACTAAACCAATTAATTATTGCATTAATGAAGACTCATTACATTTCATTGTCCAAACATATTTTAAATTTTGTATAAATTTCTCATGATAATTTACTTTGTACTTAATATTTTATTTTCAGAACAGCTTAGTGTTTTCTCTGACTACTGATGAATTGGAATCAATCATTTTTGATAATTTTTTTCTGAAATTAATTTCTAGTTGAATAAGAATTTTAAAAATAATATTATTTCTTTAAAAGTATGGGTTTCCAGAAAAGCATGCCATAATCCTTCATTATGTATTACTAAGCTATTTCCATGTGCCAGGCATTATTTTAAGATATTTAATTATATTAACTTATTTACTTTTCAGAAAAATCCCACAAGATAAATATTATTATATCATCCATTTGTTCAAATGGCAAAACTGTCACATTTAATGTAAAAGGTACTAATTGCTACTTTCATTCTCCATCTTTCAGTCTTTCACAAACTATAATTTATATATTTTGCCTAGGATATTCATTTCATGTAGCACTATTTTATTTTTTCCTGAGAACTTGTGTGTATCAAAGGTCCACAGCTGCATTAATCTTATGGTTGTTAACATATTAAAGTTTATTAAAGATGTGTGTGTCACTAAACTTGAGGAAAGTGTGAAAGTAAGAATGTATTTTAAAATTTTGTATTCTACATTTCAGAATAATAAACGAAGTGAAGTCTAACTGTGAGTAGTTGGATAATTTTAATCTGATCACAGACTCATCAGATTGTGGGATTGCTTGGTATAAGGAAGAAGCCAGTGATATAATCCTTAATATTGCCACAGTTAATTATCGAGTACACTTAATTTCTCAATAGTGGACATAATTTTTCAAAATACCATATGAATTCACTTATAAGTAGAGCCGAAAAAAAAAAACACCCGTAGGCAAGCAAACAAAATGCAGTCTCAGATCTACAAATACAGAGAAAAAACTGATGGTTTGCAGAGGGAAGGGGGTGAGGGATGGGTAAATGGGTGAAGGAGAGAAGGAGATACCGCCTTTCAGGTATGGAATAAGTCATGGGAATAAAAGTCACAGCATAGGTGCGCCTGGGTGGCTCAGTCAGTTGAGCGTTCAGCTCTTGGTTTCAGCTCAGGTCATGATCTCACAGTTCGTGGCTTCGAGCCCCTTATCGGGCTTCACGCTAACAGTGCAGAGCCTGCTGGGAATTCTCTCTCTCTCCCTCTCTCTCTGCCCCTCCCCCACGCATGAGCATGCTCTCTTTCTCTCTCTCTCTCTCAAAATAAATAAACTTAGGGGCGCCTGGGTGGCGCAGTCGGTTAAGCGTCCGACTTCAGCCAGGTCACGATCTCGCGGTCCGTGAGTTCGAGCCCCGCGTCAGGCTCTGGGCTGATGGCTCAGAGCCTGGAGCCTGTTTCCAATTCTGTGTCTCCCTCTCTCTCTGCCCCTCCCCTGTTCATGCTCTGTCTCTCTCTGTCCCAAAAATAAATAAACGTTGAAAAAAAAATTAAAAAAAAAATAAATAAATAAACTTAAAAAAAACTTTAATTTTTTTAAAAAAGTCACAGCATAAGGAATATAGCTAATGATGTTGTGATGTAGTGTTGTATGGTGACAGATGGGAGCTACACTTGTGAGCACAGCACGACATACAGAGTTGTCACTATGCTGTATACCTGAAACTAATGTAACATTGGGTGTCAACTATACTCAAATAAAAAATTAAAAATACACCTGTGATGAAGCTATTTCATAACATGTTTGAAGACATTTTGTTTTGCTTCTTTCAGTTGGGGTTATCTATGTCCACATCCTTGCTTCCTCTTGATGTGAACTTTCAAGAGTTAACTTAAATAAATATGAGGTGGCTGCATTAGTATATGAATTAGTGTATTAGTGTGATAAGGTTATAATGTCCCTGGAAGTCCTCAGGTCTCGGGCCTAGTTTTGTTTTCATCTAAAACTCTTTTTCTAGTCTCCCATCCTTAGAGGGAGTGGATAACTTCCGCATTTACATAGCCAGTGCCGACTGCTTCATTATGCTTCTGATCTAAATATCAAACTGCCAATTAACTTTTCAAAAGCACCTCAAACTCAGTGAATCCAAACTGAAGTCAAGGTTCAGTGTACTCGGTTTTCGTGAATGATATTTCATCTCCACTTGTGTAAGCCTTAACCCTTGGTGTGGTATGAAAAATCCTGCTGCTTTCCATTCCATATTCAATTTGGTACCAAGTCTCATCAATATTAATTTCTAAATGTCTCTCCATCAGTCGGCCTCTCTCCATATCTGTTGCTACTGACCTCGTACAAGTAAGCATCATGTTTTCCCTGACCTTTTGTAATAGCTCACTACATGTCAGTCACCTAAACTCTCCTCATATATTAACTTACTTAACCTTTATCCGATGAGGTCTGCACTCTGATTATCCTGATTCCATCTATGAGGTAATCTCTTAACATCACGCAGCCAGTAAGTGGAAGGGCTGGAATCTGAGCCAGCTCTCTCAGGTTCCCGAGTACGCCCTCGCACACACCATTATAGAACCTGATCTAGGAAAACAAATATTTTATTGTCCTTGAACTCATAAACAATGGATCATTAAAATTTTAATTGAAGTCATCTTGAGTCTCCAATTCGACTTAGTAAGATGGCAAATAAATCTTTTTCATCCTGGAGCTCCTTAAACTATGACTCTGAACAAGATGGGGAATAGAACACGAAATCTTAGCTCACTAAAATTCTTCCTCTAGGGAATTAAGATAATGTGATCCAGATCTTTTTTCTTCTAAAACCTGACATTTGGCTTCACACAGGGAAAGGGTCTGGAGAAACTTGAGGAATAAAGATTCAACACGTCCTTAGACTGTGCCTGTCCTGTATCAGCTCCCTCAAGTAAGCCTTGGGCAAGAGCTGCACCGCAGTCTATTTACAGTGGAATCCTCTGACAAGTGCCTGGAGTACAGCTCTTCTCTCCCTGTTGATTATGGAAGGATCCATGTGATTTAAATTCCAGAGACACAGGAGGCAGACTTGACATCCTGTTTTGAAAGCCGAGGAGACTGACCTGCATTACCTTTCAAAGTGCCTTTCAAATTTACACAGAGACATACTCCACGACGTGCTGCAGATTTATTTAATTGGACTCTCTATTTTAAAGTGACTTTATTTTCTGAGGCTATGTTCTGTATTAGGATGTGATGGAGGAGTTCAAAATCAAAATCTCTGTGACTGGGTTGACACAATACCCAGAGTCACAAAGCCTTGGAATCCATCAAATTTCCTGGAAGAAATATCTTATTTTCTCCCCAGAATCAGAGAGAATCTTTTGAAAAAAAGAATCAACAATTTATACCCTCTTTCCTGATATCATGGCTTCGTCTTATTACTGGACGATATTGAGGCAGTTGACCCTAATGCCTAACATCTTTGCAAGCTTCTAATTGGAAGATCCATCTTTGAACAACTATTTCAAATATTGGCTGTTGCGTTTCCCTCAGCTCCGACGTCCTCTGAATCATGGAGCAGTACTGAGTTGTTTTCCTTACTGTCGGTTGTGATGACTTCCCAGTAGCAGCTCCTGGTGTCTCATATTCCCTAGCACTTCCTAGGTTACTAAGCACTAAGGCACTCTCTAGTTTACAGCCTCTTTATAACTCATAGGACATGGAAACCCTTGGCTAGCTCCCCAGTGGGGTTCATACAAAAGCCTGTGCAAAGCAAAATGGACAGCCTGATTCAATCTCCTTAGATCCTGCTTGTTATTGTTTACTACAGATAGCCTGACTTCCAGCTCACAATGAAGTTTCATCCTCACTGATGTTACCACATACATCTACAAAGCCACAACTTAGTAGATAGGAATAGCTTATAGGTAAGTCTAAGGTAATCTTCAACTCTTATTTTTAAGCTTAGGCTTTCCCATTGCTCAGGGTCCCAAACCAGATAAAGGTGTTAATCCATGATCTATGATACGTATGAGTAGAGATGATTACAGGAAACTCTAATGTTCCCTCACCTCATTTCTACTTTTGCCCCAGGTGGTTATGATGGCTTGATATAAGATTTTTCAATAATGTTTCCAGATTTGGAAAGAGGTGCGCTTGAGGTTTGTACTAATTCCTGTTGTCTTTGTTGGTAGAAATGTTAGTTTTGTAGATATCAGTGAAAAGCATATATGTAAAATTAGGACTGCCTTTTATATAGGAGCAGAGCTGGCTTTTTATATATAAAAAAGGGTTAGCTTCAGAGAGTAGAAGGGAGAAGCCCTACAAACTGCAAGGCTACTCCCCATCCTGGAAATAAGATACATCCTCCCCTGGGTGGGGAGATCCGCGGAAGAGAACTCTTCAGTATCAGCATAGGGCGCAGAGCACAATCCCACCAGCGATCATCAACCAGTTCAGTTCTCTGTGTCTTCTCTGAATGAATATAACATTACACTCACTCCTAAAAATTTGGAGCCAGAGATGACTTACAGTTCCCTGGCAATTGGGAGATTGAGTCATAGAATTGAAAATGCTGGCATGCTCTTTAAGAATAATTAGAGATTCTGGACAGAGCTTCTCAAGTTAAGTATAAGCAATAATGAGAAATGATCTGGCAAAATACCAAGTACCAAAATAGCATGCTATGGAACAAATGAAATCTCAAAGAGGAGAATAAGCCCAGCTGAACATTAAATTCTTGAAATAGAAGAAAATATTGAGATAATCACAGTAAAGGCAGAGGAGAAATTAAAAAAAAAAGATTACAGTAGAAAAAGACTACAATGGGGAAGACAGGCCAGATAATCTGACATAAAATAATTGCTGCCTCAGAAATAGATAATCCATATAAGAGAGAAAATAATAAGCGATACAGCATAGGAAAATTTTCCTGAAATGAAGAAATGACTGAATTTGCAAATTAAATGGGCACACACTGAATCTTATCTCAGTAAAGTTAGAGAATATCATAAGAATGAAAATATAATTATTCAGGCATTCAATCTGAATAAAGCAAGAAACTTGAAAAAAATAATTTGGCCTCAGACATCTTCATAATAACCATCAAAGCCAAATAAGAGTAAAAATGTGTCTGTATGGGTAATCTAGATAAAGATCCATCAGAGCAGGAACTGGATCTCCCTTATTCACTGATAGCAGTGAGTCCACAGATCCTGTAGCAGTTTATGGTACAATATTATGTGCTCAATAAATACTTGTGGAATACATGGATATATGTTCCTGAGAAAAGGTGGGTGGTTATTGAATATTATAATCAGTCAAGTTACCACTGAAATATAAAGGCACATTCTGAAATATGAGACAACTCAGGGAATGCATCTCTTAGTAAATATTCTTGAAGAAAATCCAGTTGAGTAATAGATGAATCAAATTAAGAAGCCCAGGAATGAAGAATATATGCTACTGTATCATTTTTATAAAACAAACACATCCCTTATTCTGAAAGAAGAGCTGGAGGGAAGGGTTGAGAAGAGAAAACACTCACCTGCAGTGGGAAGTGAAATAAGTTGGAATACAGAAGCAAGAGTGAAGGGTTTCTGGAATGAGAGATGAGAAAAGTGTCAATATTTAACAAAACTGTCATGGAGGACGGGGGGATTTTAAGAAGGATGGTGGGAGATCTGAAAGTACAAATCAGCATCATTTATTTTTGTTGCTGTTGTTGAATTGTCTTTGTTGGATGCAGTAGCTTTCTGAAATTAGCCACACTGTGTCTTCAATGTACCTATGTATATGTTTGTGTAAAGTCAGCATGTTAGACTTTTGAAGCCAGGGGTTGTTATTGCTTCAAAGGTGTATTCAGAGCATGTACAGCAATAGTTAGCATCTACTGTGGGCAAAGTAGGTAGGTATTCACTACCTATGTGTTGAATGGATGATATTTATTTATTTATTTTTAATTTTTTAAGTTTATTTATTTTGAGAGGGAGAGAGAGGAGAGAGAGAGAGAGAGAGAGAGAGAGAGAGAGATAGCTGGGGAGGGGCAGAGAGAGAGAGGGAGAGAGAGAATCCCAAGCAGGCTCCATGCTATTAGCACAGAGCCTGAGATGGTGCTCGATCTCACCAACTGTGAGACCATGACCTGAGCCAATATCAAGAGTCAGACACTCAACCAACTGAGCCACCCAGGTACCCCTAACAATTCCTCTTTCTCAGTGACTTGCCCAAGATCCCATAGCTCTCAATTTAAAATGATTCCTACTCTGCTATATTAGCTCTTTGCTTTACTGGCTTTTTGAATAATAAGGTACTGCAGCATATAATATTTCAATCATTTCAAAATACACCCAAACAAAATCATTCTATTTGAATATTTATGTCAATATTAATGCATAATGGGACTTTAATTCTTTAAACATTAGCTTCTCACTTTCTTCCTTAATGTTTCAGTATGCATATCATAATTACATATCTACAGAATAAAAAAAAATCATGGCTCATCTGAAATCTGAGCATTCTGCCAAATTTCAGGACCTATTATCAAGGCCTTTTTACACAATTAATTTCCTGAAATCTGCCCAAATTCTGTTTCTACACTTCCTTTACCACCCACCTAAGATCCATAGCGGGTAGGAGAGGAAAGAAAAGAATATAGATGCTCTGCTTACACCATTCTTCCTGCTATTAATGCTGTAGCAAGAACATTTTTTTATCATTGGATCATTTTCCAGAATGTACGCTTCTTGGCCCATTCCATATGCAAAGAGAAACAGTAAACCAAAATGCCTACAAAGAAAAATACGATTTTGCAAGGGTAAGACCAATGTATTATTTTGATCTTGGAAGAGTCTAAAGAAATTTGATTCTAACTTTTCTCTTGTTGGATCTGTAGTTTATAAGATCTCCCATGTGAACAAAGGAAGTCTAATCTAACGTAATGATTGGTGGTTGTTACAATTGTTACCTACAAAATTAAACTTGAATAGATTTCAACATATTTCTATCTTTTATAAGAGAGTGAGTGCCCTAAACTTTAAGTAACAAAGTTCAACTTCACATTTATCTATTTTACTTGGGGTGAGCGACTTAATTCTTATGGATTTTTATGCTGGATAAAACTAATGCAGACTGTGTGTGTATGTGTGTGTGTCTGTCTGTGTGTATTGCCTTCAGATTCTCCTTCAAAATTTATTTTTTTAACAAAAGCTTAAAACTTAGAGCTCACTTTTTCTACTCATATTGAACATGCCACACTTTTCCCCAGTTACTCTGACTGTAAGCAGCTGTTGATATTAAATGCCATAAGAATAAATGAAGATCATGGCTTATCAGTAAAATAAAATGAGTTTTTTGACCAAAGCAAAACCTTAATGACTACCATAATGATTAGTTTTAATTTTTTTTAACGTTTATTTATTTTTGGGACAGAGAGAGACAGAGCATGAACGGGGGAGGGACAGAGAGAGAGGGAGACACAGAATCGGAAGCAGGCTCCAGGCTCCAAGCCATCAGCCCAGAGCCTGACGCAGGGCTCGAACTCACGAACAGCGAGATCGTGACCTGAGCTGAAGTCGGATGCTTAACCGACTGAGCCACCCAGGCGCCCCAAGGATTAATTTTAAAAGTGTAACACTTCATTATCATTACGTTCCACCTCCTTTGGTAGGATTTTAAATAAATATAGAATCGATTTAATTGGCTAGAAATATATTAGAGAGCTAGCATAATTAAAAGCATATTATATAGTATAGATGCACTCCGTGTCAATCTCAGCTCTTGAATGACTTTATGAACTTAATTATTAGTTTTAAATTCTTAGTGAGGAAAATGTGAATCTTGCATAAAGCTGGATAACTAGGCACAAGTGTTTTAGAGTTTGACAATCTGCAATTTAATCTATTTCCACTACTTAGGTCTCAGTTTTGTTATTTATAAATGGGACTAATGAGTGCACCCTTTTCTTTTTCTTTTCCCCAATATTTAGAAAAAATAAAATGAGATAATTTGAATGAAATTGGAAGCAAAGTATTTGGGACATACTAAAACTTCAATGAATAGTAAGTATGAACATTATTAATATTAATAACAAACATTTGAGTTAATTTCCATCTTTTTTCTTTTTTAAAAAAATTTGTAACGTTTATTCATTTTTGAGAGAGAGAGAGAGAGAGAGAGAGAGAGACAGGGACAGAGCCTCAGTGGCGGAGGAGCAGAGAGGCAAGGAGACTTACAGAATGCAAAGCAGGCTCCGGGCTCTGAGCCTTCAGCACAGAGCCCAACGCAGGGCTCAAACTCACAAACAGCGAGATCAAGAGCCAAAGTTGACCACTTAACCGATTGACCACTCAGGCACCCCCAACTTATTTCTGAATATATATAAACCATATTTTTGCCACTGTATAGACAGTAAAGCAAAAAAATTTTGGTACAAACTTTTTTGTTGTCTCAACATTTTCATGTAGTTGAGTTGTGTCCTTGCTTGTTCTCATCTTTTAAGAATAATTTGCAACTCTTAAAACTGGATAAGTGGTAAATTTTACTGTCTTCCCCAGATTTATCTTCCCCAGATAAACTGACCACTAGTCTTAGTTACTATTAATCTTTTAAAAAATTAAAACCATTTGCTAGAATTATAGTGGAGTCTGGCATTAGTTTATTTAGAGACTGTCTTTTAATTATATGACCACCAATGAGTGAATTCTAATAAATTTAGCTCTCTTCTTACCCAATCTATTTGGATGTGTTCTTACAAATTTCATCTCCCAAAATGATTCCTCCATAATGAGCACAGATATTTAAAAAAATCCTTCAGGGGCGCCTGGGTGGCGCAGTCGGTTAAGCGTCCGACTTCAGCCAGGTCACGATCTCGCGGTCCGTGAGTTCGAGCCCCGCATCGGGCTCTGGGCTGATGGCTCAGAGCCTGGAGCCTGTTTCCGATTCTGTGTCTCCCTCCCTCTCTGCCTCTCCCCCGTTCATGCTCTGTCTCTCTCTGTCCCAAAAAAATAAATAAACGTTGAAAAAAAAAAATTAAAAAAAAAAATCCTTCAAAGACATAATATGTCAAACAAATAGAATACCATTGTGTAAATATGACACATTATTTGGCTAGCTGCACAGAAGCAATGATGTATTAACAGACAAAAATATCAGATTTGTTGACATTTTGGTCACAGTAGTAGCTTTGTTTCAATCTCTATAGAAAAACACCAACATACAGAAATATGCTGACATTCAAACCAAAGCAACGGATATTTGTTGGGAAACTAATATCTGCAAGGTCTTCTGCAACATAATATGGAGGACTGAGTGAAGTAAAAGACACAACAATTCTGTCCAATGAGCTTATGGAAGGGGATGAAAATATTAAAATGAAAAGATGAGGAAACAAACTGCTTGTTCCAACAAAAGAGGAGGAAACAACAGGGAATGTGGTATGACTGTCCGTATCTGGGATGTGGGTAATCAGCGAGATAAAAATATAGAGAAAGGAACAGTCTTTTTCAGACATGGGTGGTCATGGGTTTGAGCAAGTTTTTAAATCACAAAAAGGAATTGAATAGGTTCCTGACGAGAAGAGAGGTATTCCAAAGGGATGAAACATTATGATCCAAAGTGCTGAGGTTACATACTAGGCTATTACTCAAGGGAAGATAATCAAGAAAGACATTAAGGAACACAGGGAAATCATGTGGGCTTGAAGGATTCTTTGAGACAGCAGATGGCAGGCAGGGCCAGCCTGGTAGTTATTTCTTTCTCACTCTGCCTGAGAATATTAAATTGGCACAGACGTACCCATAGGTTTAAATAAGTGCATGTTAAAATTAATATTGTTCAGGGTTCAAATTTTAGAAGGCTATTTTGTGGTTGCTTCTTTGCAAAGCATAGCACATTTGATATATATTGTTTGCTACTGTATTAATGTGTGGGACAACTGAATACTTCAAAGTAAAATATTCAAAATGGTATTATTCCCATCTGTTAGTTGGCTCATAAATCTACATGAAAAGTCATTACAAATCCAATTCAGCATTATATTACACATGCTTTTAAAATGAGTTTGGTATATATTTCTTGCCAGGGGTTAGAGACCTGGTGTTCATCCAGAGTGAGACTCGTACTCTAATATGAGGTTACGCACACTGGCAGATTTCAATAGCAAGCAATTTATAGATGTTTCAAATTTTCAAGTATTAAGTCAATGCATTTAGTTTATCTAATTTTTTAGATGTAAAGTTAAGTTTGATGGCCAAATGACCAGAAAAACTACCACTTATCAACAGAAAAGAATCATAAAATTAGAGTAGAGCAGAAATACAGTTTTGCAACATATCCACTTTATTTCATTTCTGGCACAGTTAGTTGGGTTAGGAGTCGCTAGTTTTTTGTTTTTTTGTTTGTTTTTAACTATTAGTAATAGTTTGCTAAGACTCAAGAAGGAGCACGAGCATAGTATATAGCCACAGCTCAGTGTAATTTCTTCCAAATAAAATAAGCTAAGAACCATGCCAGGGAATCACATAAGAGTCTCTTCAGTTGGTTCTTTTCTTTTTTCTTTTCTTTTCTCTTTTCTTTTCTTTTTTCTTTTCTTTTCTTTTCTTTTCTTTTCTTTTCTTTTCTTTTCTTTTTTTCTCTTTTCTTTTCTTCTCAAGTGTATTTATTTTGAGAGACAGCACAAGTTGGGGAGAGGCAGAGAGAGAGGGAGAGAGGGAATCCCAAACAAGCATTGTGCTGCCAGCACAGAGCCCGATGTGCGGCTCAAAACCACGAAACTGTGAGAAATGACCTGAGCCCAAACCAAGAGTCGGATGCTTAACCGACTGAGACACCCAGGTGCCCCTCTTCAGCTGGTTCTATAGCAATTATTTGATTCTTTCTTTTCTCTGTTCCTGCAGAGGAGAAAACTCACACAGTTCATATTAGAGCTGATTGCGTTTGTTGTAGTTTAAGTCCTCTGTGCTCGTGACACATATCCATTCCTTACTTCAGAGGGACTAAGCTTAAAAATCCTTATAATATGCTTGGCTTCCTGCAGCTCACTTTAAAAGTGCTTTGGAGGAGTTATTTGCACATTTTCAAGATCCACTGTGGACCTGTCATGGATTAGACCATCTTTCAAAGCACTATAGCCAGCAATTATATAGCAGGACCCTTCGGAAGGATTTCAATATGGGTCGCCTTACGACATATATTTTTCGGGTACTTGATTCATGTGCAGACTAAATTCTCTTAGGTGTGCATATATCTAAAAATGAGAATTCAAGATCTGGACAATAACGCTATATGGTTCACTGACTATTTTAAACAAGTTTGATATTTGAGAATATAGGTAATAAGGGCCAAAAAAGCTGGGCAGATGGAGAGAAAAGTGTCTTGCTAAGCATTCCTGTCATTTTGGCTGAAGAAGTCTTATTTCATGAGCGGAAATAAGAAACAGAAGGAGCATGAGCAATTCAAGCTCCGAGTTAGGTTGATGGGATGGGTAGGGGACCCTGTAGCAATTCAGAAAACAGCCAATGTTTCCATCCTGGCCTCATGACTTTTTTACTATTTGTATTTGTATTTGTATTTTTTGTCTTTCTGTAACTGAACCACACCACACCAAACCAAACGAATGGGCCAGCAAATAATCAAATGCATATTTTTGTTTATTTAGGGATTTTTGGTTAGGACTGGCAATGACAAGCACCACAAGTCTCACCTTGTCTACACTGAAGATACATCTCACTAAAGTCTTATTGTTGGAAGTTGTGTTCGAGGGCCAACTCTCCTCCTAGGAAATAGAGATTTGTTACTATGATATTGGGGATCCTGGACTCTCAGTAGTGAAATCAAGTGCTTACACTATGGAAAAAGAAGTTAACATCATTTAGATTGAAACAACACTACATTTTCCCTCATCAAAATAGATAAAGGTTCTACCATAATAGTTTAAAGATTATCTGATAGATTTGTTTTTTTGAAAAGTATTCAAAGTCACAAAAATTAATTTCTAAGGACTGGTGAAATGCTACACTTGACTTGAACAACCAAGTTTGTAGTGCGTTGTACTTAATTATAGGTAAAATAAAGATATTTATTTATCGGTATGACTTTGCAGGCTTGAAAACAAATGAAGAAAAAAAAATCACAAAGTTATCCAAGCATTCCCTCAGCAGTCTAATAATGAAACATTTATTTATTCTGAAGAACACAGGGAACTGATGCTGGGGGCTTTATGATATTAATAACACCCGAAAACTCAGAAGCTGGTAGAATGAATGACCTTTCCCTGAAGGAACTCTTAATATTTGGTGTTGTATTCCTTTGGACATTTGTAAGAAACAAGAACAAATAGAAGAAGAATGTGCAAACCATGTGGGAACAAGGAAGCTATTGAACGAAATGTTTCAGACTGTGTTCATCTGTGCCCATCTGTTCTTATTAGAAGAAATGGGACGTTCTCAAGCTCTTTAAAGTTAAATGAGATTGGAAAATGTTACATTATGTGTTAGAATTATTGGTAACTGGAGGCAATATTCAGATTTTCCCCCATTGCCTCCTTGGGTTTGTTACCTCCTCCCATTTTGTTCTCATGCTATCATAACTCCTGAGGGCTTGAGGCCACCAGATCATCACTGGGAAAAGTGTTGAGATACAAATTGGATTTACAGCTACCCACTGGCTTGCTTGATATGCTAACTATCATTTAGCAATAGAAGGATTCTTTCAACCTATAAAAGCCTGAAGTTATAACATCTGTTATACACAAAGCTAGTTTTAAGACCTGACATTTATTGAAAAGGAGAACATGGAATTATATTTGCTTGAGAGTTTACTCGGTTATATCCCCTGTACTCGCCAAGATCCTCAATGAAAAATAGAACAATACAGAATAAATTGTGTGCTTATGTTATTATTTAATTTCAGAACTACTTTGGGTCAAGGTGAGCGGTTGGTTGGGCTCCTTAGTCTCATGTTTCTCTGAACCACACAGGAACATAGAACTAATCTGTACTTTTTCATTGAAACATGTGCTTTAACTTATAGGCACACAGTTGGCAAGTTATAGAAACTACATCATCTTCAGTTTTGAATTTATGCCTCATGTCTCATTAAAGTCAAAATTTTCACTAAAAGATATTTTGTTGCTATCTTCCCTCTGGAGCCCATGTTTCTTCTGTGCTTTAACCCAGATCATCCCCTTGTCACCCAGCAGTCACCCCTACCTAGGAGTTCTCACTGATTTTTACTCCTTCCTCATGGTCCACGTTTAATCACAATACCACATAGTGGTTATTTGAGTGCTTGAATGGTTTTTGAATCATTCCCTTGTTTTTCATCCTTTGTAAACCCGTCCTGATCTGGACTCTCATTGCTCACTGGCATCCGTTTGGATTAATGCAACAGTTTTCTCAATAGTCTCCCAGCATTGAGACTATGCTTTTAGATTCTATGCTCTTTGGAGACACTGAAGGGGTCAATTGAAAACAAAAATCTGACCATGCAACTCCATCTTCAATTCTTTGGCTTGGTCCCCCTTTTCTGAACGGTAAATATCAAGCTCCTGAGTATGAGGTATATGATCCTGCATGAATACCTTTATCTACAGCGTTAGATTTTCTCAAATTGTTGTAAGTCTTTCTCCCGGGAACCTCTCTTTTTATCATGTGCTGTTATCTATGTGTTAGCCTGATGATGAGATCTTCTACTGCTCCAGACCAGACTAAAGGTGCAACCTTCACTAGTTTCTAAAAAATGACTGTTCAAGTAACATGTAGTGGTACGTTAGAGCATGTATTTTTTCTTAATGTTTATTTATTTTGAGAGAGAGAGAACGCATGGGAAGGGGCATAGAGAGAGGAAGAGAAAGAATCTCAAACAGGGATTCTATCTCACAACCATGAGATCATGACCTGAGCTGAATGCTTAACCGCCCAGGTGCCCCAGATAGGCCAGGTATTTTATGGCAAACATCTCATAACACTCGTTGTCTTTTGCACAAAATTTTACTTCTCTCACCATCATTTCTTCTCATTTGTTGAAGGCTACGCTATCTACCATGAGGGATATATCTATATATATTAATGTCTCTTTAATTTTTTAAATGTTTTTATTTTTATTTTTTTGAGACAGAGAGAGACAGAGCATGAGCAGGGGAGGGGCAGAGAGAGAGAGGGAGACACAGAATTTGAAGTAGGCTCCAGGCTCTGAGCTGTCAGCACAGAGCCCGATGCGGGGCTTGAACTCATGAAACCATGAGATCACGACCTGAGCTGAAATGAAGAGTTGGATGCTTAACCAACTGAGCCACCCAGGCGCCCCAAAATTTTTAATGTTTTCTTTATTTTTGAGAGAGAGAGCATGAGTGGGGGAAGGACGGAAAGAGAGGGGACGGAAGATCTGAAGCGGGCTGTGTATGCACTGACAGCAGCAAGCTGATGCGGGGCTTGCACTCATGAACCATGAGATCATGACCTGAGCTGAAGTCAGATACTCAAAATGACTGAGCCACCCAGGCACCCCAGATCCATCTTTAAAACCATAATGAGGATATTCTCTTTCTATAGTATACACATAACATTTTTTTTAACGTGAAGAAATATAGATAATATGCATACATAGGAGAATTGTTTGGACATGAAAGCTTTTACCCAAAAGAGCATAGGGAGATTTGTCTTGCCCCCATCCCCTCCCCAAGAGACCTCAGGTGGCTTCCTTAATTGTAGGCTACATTTTACTACCCTGTCCACCTGCCACTATTGAAATGGAATAGTCAAATGTGATAGATTTGTTTTGACAAAGAGACCATGTAACTTGATAGAAGGAGCCAGGATTGGATTAGGAATTAAAGTACTTGATTCCTAATCAAGTAACTGGTTCCATTATTGAGATACTATGTGTTTTGTGAAAAGGACATGACTCTTCTGGATCTCAGTTATTTTATCTGTAAGAGTCACATAGAATTGAATGGCTTCTATATTCTTTTCTGATTGTAGTAGATCTGAATTCCAGGAATATGTCTCCTTTTGTCTGTAGTTCTTATAGGAGATATTTCCATAGGGTGGTTTTAATAATTCTGGTAGCATTTCCAGTTTCGTATAGCCCCAGATTATTTACTAAACTTCTATCATTAGCCCATTTATTTTAGGTAAACAGGTTATTCATTTAAAATGCAAATGGCCTTTGAATTTCCTGATAGGAAATTGTAGGGCACTAAGCAAGGAAGAGATACCACAGAAGGGCACCCCAGAGATGTTTGGGGGTCCAGAGGAAGATGTCCAGGGTTCCTTATATTCTGCATTTCTCTCTCCCATGACATGGTCATGCCATGTGCTCTGCTTGTCTGATAGTCTCTCTAAACCTTCCCATTGTCCCCATCTGGTTGGGAGGGGATGAGAAGGGAACTTGAATGTCCTCTCTAATCACAACTCTTTCAAGAGAAATCCTTAAGTTTGACTAAACAAATAATCATCACAAAACTCAGGATTAGATTCTGCACTAGTTCTCGGGATACAAAGACCCAGGATTGCTTGACCTCATTTTGAGAAGTGCATATTTTAACAGATGCAATTCAGGAACATTTATATGCATTTTATTATTTTTAACAGGGACTCCTCATTATTTTTCTTAAAATGCGAATGTCTTTAGTCAGCCTAGGTCTACTTTGGTATTATTCTTCTCATGCCTAAAGGCTGCAGCACTGTATTTCATGTGGCCCTTTTTGCTTACTTATGTCACTCTGATGACCACTGAAGTAAACAGAATTTGTGACCCTGGTGGGGCATAATGTAAACAAATAATGTCATGTGCTTGTTTTTTCACTACTGTAGTGTGATGGTGTGATCAGGTAGAAAATGATGGGGACCAAGTCTCAAAGGCCTTCCTACTCTCTCTCAGGACCACACATCAGCCCACCCAGTTTATTCTTACGAGAACTTGATGCTTACAAGGAAAACATGGGTTTTCAAAACTTCAGTTTGTAATGTTAGCGAAAGGAGAACTTCATTTCACAGGAAGCTTATATTTTACATTACATTCTAGTGTGCCTTCATCCCAGTAATTTTTGGATTCAGTCTTTTATATTTAAGTTTTTAATCCTCTCGTCGGGAAACTTTTGGCATCAGGCAATGTGATGGCCACTGAGTTAAATAAAGCAGGGACTGTAAATGCTATGTCCTGGGCGAATGCCTCCAAAAAGATGGTTTAAAAATAGAAAATGCTTACAGAATTAAATTACTATGGTAATCTGAAGGCTGCTGGATTTCTGTTTTGTTTACAACTGTGTAACCCCAATTCTTTTGACACTTTTCTTAAAAAACATAGCTCCCGGTCATGATTCTGTATTCCAAGTTCCAGCCTGGCACATAGTTTATAGCTAATGTGATTTAGTCTGGAGAAATGTGTTTCATAGCAGAAGTGATGATAACACAGGCATGGTCACAGTGAAGTACACAGTGAATTCACTGTCCTATTATATTTGTCATTTGTGGTCTCTGATAGGATGTCTGTTTCAGGTTGTCCAAAGCAGGGAGCATACCTGCACAATACCTTGTGGCCCATTTGCTGGAGGAAGAGTTGCTATGTTGGCATCCACTGTGGGAGCCTGATAAGAAGTTTCCCCTTCAGAACCTTCTCCTCTACTAGTCATTCTTGCTTTCAAAAGACCAGAAGTACTCATTTGAAAAGGCACCATCATTTCTTGCCCTACAGAAAGATTTTTCTGAAGGATAAAGGCATTGGAAAGCATATAGAGAAAGTTGGCAGTTTTGTACGTGTTGCGTTTGGAGGTCACTCAAGCCAATCAAAATTAGGCCTGAGGAAACTCTTTCCAACCCCCCTCAGCAAGGAGCATAAAACCAGGGCAGCAAACAGGTAGCCTTTGCCTTGAAGTGAGTTTAAAAAAATCTGCTCGATTCTCCCCTTTGTACCTGGATTTCCTGGACTCCGAGTCAGATTTATTGATTTAAAAATGATTGCTTTTTTTTTTTTTTTACTCTTTGCTAATTTTCCAAATTTGGACATGGGCCCCCAAATACATATTTGCATTTTTTATGAATGCTTTTAAAGTGTAACTGCGGACAGCCTCTCCTGCTTATTCAAAACTACTATACACATGGCATTATTTTTGTTCATTAGACTTTCAGGCCTGCTTTTCTGAATTAGCCCTCTTATTGGGCTACGTATACTCAGAAGTCCCCAATCATAGGCAACGTCTCACAAATTCGGAGCTTCAGTTAAAAAAAAATATACATATTGGTGGGAAGACTAGAAAATAACCCACAAGCTATGCTGACATAATGCCGTTTCACCATCTTCACTTTTACTCAGGAAGTATGATGCTTTTAAACGTGTCTGTCTTTTTAGCTTTGAAAGAGATTTGGGTTACGTAAATAAAAGGCCCAAATGGTGTGCTGTGTGACTGATTTAACTGATGATCTTTCACAGGGACGGTCATTTACCAAACATGTCACAGTTATAACTAAGAGCAGAAAGTCGGAGGGAGAATATTTGTAATACATAGGAGGAAAAGATATTACGCAAATACATTATAAGTTCCTCTAAATCAATAATAAAAATGTAAAAGTCATTAATGAAACAAGTAACGGCGCAGTAGAAAGACCGCAAAAGAGAAAGAAAATGAAAAGCCTGTCACGAGATAACACTCTTCACACATCATATTAGTAACATTCAGGTTGTAACTTTCAGTAGTCTTACCCATAACCATAGCTCTTGCCTTAGCGCTTGAAAGAATTCTGTTCCTCAACCCCTTTGGAATTACACGGGCCAAGTGATGAGTCCTGATGGGTGGCAAGAAGGCAAATGTGTTATTATTGGATCTCGACATGAACATGGTCTCTCTTCTCCTTCTATGACCACCTTCAAGAATATTTGTTCCAGATGGCTTAGTGACAAGGTTAGAAGAGAAAATTTTGGTGATAGACAAAATTGTGTTTGTGTTAGACCACTGCGATTTAGGAGTTATGTATGTATTTAATTTTTGCTTGGCACCAAAACACTATTTTGACTGCCACAAAAATTAGAAGGTGACATGCAACGGTGCTAGCTGTGTGGAGAAGTGGGCACCGATTGCTGGGGAGAGTGTCAATTGCTCCACTTTTTTCCGGGAGACATTTAGCAATTTGTATCCAAACAAAATTTGCATGCTCATTAACCAACCATTTCCTTTCTATGGTTCTATCTAACAAGGATACTTTGACAGAGGTGAAGAAAGATGCCTCTTGCAGGAAAAAAAATTAATGTTTATGTTATTTATTTTGAGAGGGGGGGAGAGAGTGCAAGCACTAAGCAAGGGAGGGGTGGGGGGGCGGGGAAGAGAGAGAATCCCAAGCAGGCTCCGCACTGTCAGTGCAGAGCCCAATGCCTACGCGGGTGTCTCAATCTTACCAACTATGAGATCATGACCTGAGACGAAATCAAAAGTTGGTTGCTAACTGACCTAGCCACACGAGCGCCCCAGCCGCTTGCATAAAATTTTTAAACTATTGAAAAGAACTAAACATCGATGAGTAAGCAAAACAGTTTATCCAGAAAGAGATATGCAGCCGTCTAAACAAAGTACTCTTACATTCACTACCACAACAAAACACTCTCGGTATATCAGAGTGAACAAGCGAGCTATAAAACAATAGCAAGCTTTTAGAGTCTTCCATATCATACCCAGTTACACATAGAAGGGAATGTAATTTGAAAAGTTAAAACATTTTTTTAATGTTTATTTATTTTGGAGAGAGACAGAGCATGAGCGGGGGAGGGGCAGAGAGAGAGAGAGAGAGAGAGAGAGAGAGAGAAGGAGACACAGAATCTGAAGCAGGCTCCAGGCTCTGAGCTGTCAGCACAGAGCCCGATGTGGGGTTCCAACATAGGAACTACCAGATCATGACCTGAGCCGAAGTCGGACACTCAACTGACTGAGCCACCCCGGTGCCCCTAAAAGTTTTTAAAGACTGAGACAAATGGATACATGTGAGAAATAGATTTGAAAGACTTGTCTTTCAGAGAAAGACTTGAAAAACTAAGCTTTTGAACAGCTGTTGTTTAATATGAATAGGGCAGGTGAGGGGGCAGACCTTTGGGATTTATATCACACATTGAGTTGTGCAGATTTGTTTTGGCTGTCATGTAGTACTGTGTAACCTAAAAACTCATCCATGGTAAAATATCTGTATACTTTTAGGATTTTTAAAAATGGTTTATACCTTAGCTTTTTATTTTTTAAAGTTTATGTATCCTTTGAGAGAGAGAGAGAGCCAGCAGGGGAAGGGAAGAGAGAGAGGGAGAAAGAGAATTCCAAGCAGGAATTCCCACACTGTCAGCACAGAGCCTCACTTGGGGCTTGGACTCATGAACCGTGAGATCATGACCTGAGCTGAAATCAAGAGTCAGAGGCTTAACTGACTGGGCCACCCACGTGTCCCCATACCTTAGTTTTTAAAATTCATAGTAGAAATGTGACTATAGATTTTTGGCTTCATTGCTAACAGATGCAAGGTATTTGGTAGTTGTTACTAGTCTCGCTTCCTGGGAATAAACAAAACTAAATCATTTATGTGTAAAAACCAAAACAAGTAAAAGCAGCTATTAAATGGAACATATTTCTAGCTCAAGATGTTGCAGGCATATGTGCTTATATCTTGTCTTCTTCCAAACTCCAGTGAAATGGATAAAAGAAAAGTTTAAAAAAAATGATTCGGTATTGTTAAAATAAGATTGGATGCCTTACATAAGCCAGAAATAATAAGTGGCTCTATTAGGGGAAGAATATCCCAAGAAGGGTGGAAGGGTAAAAAATTCTCAAAGGAACACCATTAATGTTCAGTGGGGACAGGATGAGGAGTGGGATATTTCGTAAAACACAAACACTGATATGACCTCTATCTCCAAAATGGGTAAATTGCACAGTACATCTCACTCTCACCTAGACCTAAGTAAAGAGGCATGCCACCTGATGCCTAGAGGCTGCTTGGGCTGCTCGCTCACCCCCCCCCCCCCATAGGACAGTCCTGACTGTTACCTAGGGGTCTTCACTGAACTGGGAAGATCCCATGACTTCAGAATCTCCTGACTCCTGGAAAGCAAGCCTTGTTTATAATGAAAATCATCGTAAAGGCTTTATGTCCAATAAATTTTACTAAATGACTGGAATATGTATGGATTAATGGTAGAAAAACTAAAATTATTTGGTGTGTAAAAGAAATAAGAGATAACTTTAGGTACATTATTATTATTTTTTCTCCTTTATACAAGGTAGTGTTCCCTGATGGTAAGAGTAACCAGTCATCTAAAGATTAATCTACTTCCACAGGTCTATTTAAAATACTTCTGGAGTTTTTTCTTAACAAATTGTTGGGGTCTGAAGAAATAGCTTTCCATAATACTCTCTCAATTTACTACTAGGTCATTAAAAGTGACTTATTTTATTATTTACTTGAGAAGAAAAACAAAGAATATATGGTATATATTTCTATCTCATTAGATTCTTGGAAAATTGTATTTTAGTAGATATTAATAGGTTACTAAGAATTGCAGTCAATTGCTTTAGAATAATTAGTTTATTTCTTTTTTATGAGTCAATCAAAGTACTTAATATGCTAATTTGCATTGTGAATATTCAGGTAGCTTACAGGCCATGCTGTTTCCTGGTATTATTCAGTCATGGAACATTACTCCCTAGAATCTCTTGTTATTATCTCTTAGCATTTTGAGTTTCAAAAAATAGCTTAAAAAGTTGCATTAGAATTTTTTTAAAAAGTATCAGAATGTGTAAAACATGGTCTTTTACAATATGATTGGGTTTGTTTTTATACCAGTGGCCTTTTTAAAAGAACTTTTCCTCTATGAAATGTAGAGTTAGTGTTAAATCAAGGAAATTGTACTGCAAATTATTTCTAGTTAACATCCATTGTCATACCACAAGAGATGTATTTCTCGTGATGAGAACTTTTAAGAGCTCCTCTCCCAGCAACTCTCAAATATACAATAAGATATTATTAAGTATAAGCATGTTAACTAGACTTATTGTGGTGAACATTTTGCAATATAGATGTATATTGAATCACCTGGGGCTAATATAATGTCATAAGGCAGTTACACCTCAATATCTATCTATCTATTGTCAAGGAATTTGATAAGTGGATTCTAAAACTCACAGAGAAAATGAAGGTCCAAAATTTGTTAAGATAGTCCTCAGGTAGAATACTTGAGGAACTTAGAAAATACCAAGATAGATGAAAAAACTCTACTGTTGCTATTAGTTACAGAGCTAGACAGGCTAATGCAGCTGAATAGAAAGCAGAAATACAGATGTACTTGTGCATATGACAGTGATGAATTGCACATTACAGGGGATAGAATGAGTATCAGAGGATATTCAGTAAATGGCGGGGGACAATTGATTACTTTATCCCATGCACGAGAATAAGTTTTTGATGGACTTGCAATTTAAATAGGAAAGGCCAACATTTTAAACTTTAATAAAAATTGGGGGAAGGATTTATCACTTTGCAAAAAGGAATGTTTTCTTAAACAAGGCGTGAACATTGCAATAATTGTTTAAAAGTCTGATCAGTATTACTAAATAGAATTGGAATTTCTGTCCTTCAAAGGAGCATCATAAAGTAAATGAAAAGAGAAGCCAAAAACTGGGAGAAGATAGTTGCAATACATATAGGCAACAAAAAATGCATATTCAGAACATATAAAGAACTCAAAAGCAGTAAGAAGTCGCTCAGAAAAATGAGCAAAATACATAAACAAGCATTTCACAAAAAGGCAAAGCTCAAATAGCTCACATCCATTTCTAAAAATAAACGCTCAATACCATTAGTCCTTGGGGAAGATAATATTAAGTTATAAGATACCATTTCACATCCATATATCATCAAAAATAAAAAATCTTACCATACCAACTACTGGTAAAGAAGTATAGGAGTAGGAAAAAAATACTTCTTGGAAAACTTGTTTGAGGAAAATAATGTATTCAAGATGAATTAATATAGAGTCTCACTTAGAAATGAAAATATTAATTTTTACTGTTTTAAATTGTTTTAATATGTATTTATTTATGTATTTATGTATGTATTTATTTATTTATTTTCAGAGAGAGAGAGAGAACACAAGCAGAGGAGGGTTAGAAAAGAGAGAATCCCAAGCAGGCCCTGCGCAGGCGCAGAGCTTGTCCCAGGGCTTGAACTCATGAACCGTGAGATCATGACCTGAACCGAAATCAAGAGTCAGATGCTTAACTGACTGAGCCACTCAGGCATCCCAATTTTTACCTTTGTAAACACTCAGAATTGGTGCAGGAAGATTCCGTATATTTTAAAAAATGAATGTTGAGGTGGAATGACCATCTCTTCCTGTGTCTGAGATACAGATGGTGACGTAGGATACATGGTCTGGGTACATAGACATATATAAAATGGCCCAGCCTCTTTCAACTGGTTGAAGGAAACTTAAAAAAAATTAAGTGTTTATTTAATTTGAGAGACGGAGAGAGAGAGAGAGAGAGAGAGAGAAAACATGGGAGGGGCAGAGAGAGGGAAACAGAATTCAAAACAGGCTCCAGGCTCTGAGCTGTTAGCACAGAGACCAACACAGGGCTGGAACTCACTAACCATGAGATCATGACCTGAGCTGAAGTTGGATGCTTAACCTACTGAGCCACCCAGGCTCCCCTGGAGGAAACTATTTAATGGAGGAAATTTAAAAGTTTCTGAAACAATGATGCTAATCTAATTAGCTAAGCCTGGATGGGATGGGATATATTCATAGGGGGAGATAAATGGCTGGGGTAAAGAACACACACAGTACAGTAGAAAATGTGACTGTTGCCAGGCAGATGGAATATCAGTTCAAATAAGGCAGTGGGGACAACAGATCTGTCATTACAGTCTAATGCAGTACTTGCTTCTAATATTTAGGTGTTATATGACAATGGAAAACACTAGTACCAGCTCATGCAAGAGAATCTGAGCAGGTACAATTCTGATCTCGGTAGTGGGACAACTCTGAGTAATTTAAAAAGCAATTAGTATCACAATGATTTTTTCCCAGAAAATAGAAAACAGAGTTAGCAAGGACAGGCTGACCTTGATGCTTTACTCAAGAGCAATCTGCCTAAAGCTATTTACAGCATGAATATGTGCTCCTCCTTTTTGGTTTGGCTCATAAGTCTGCCTTGGGAACGAACTATTAAACATGGATTTAATACACAGGACTCTGTGTTGGTGTGTGGGCGGCAAACAAAGCTGCTGGCTCAACCTGGGTCTGCCCTACCAGAGTTTTTCGGTGTGAGGCCATCTCCTGTGAGAGAAATACACAGGAAGATGAGGACAGTAGGAAGAATCACTTTTCTGTTTGTAACTTTTCAAAATCAAATCTAATTTTAAAGTATTATAGCTGATTTTACAGCAAACTCTTCCTTCGACAGAAATAGCATGGCCTTGGGAGCATGGGCTTTTACTCATGCACTTAAAAGGAATCTTCCATCATGGCTCTCAGAAATAAGTGCAGAATATTTTAAATGAACTTTGCAACAGGGGAAGTGCCTTTCAAATAAGATGGAGTAGGTTTTAAACCTTTCAAACATCTTGGATAAGCACCCTCCAGCTCTTTCACATTTCTTCAGTGCCCTTCTCACATGCAGACACTGCATATTTCCCACAGATTTTGACTTGAGTTCTTGGAAGCTTAAGTACATGGAATGACATAATTTTCCATGGTTGTCTAAAATGTGATGGCATTTTGTTTTTTCTACAGCTTCCATGAAAATGGTTTCTATTTTTTTTTTCTGAGAAATGAAATGCGTTAAAAGAGGCATTGATTTACTTTGCCCAAAGCTACGGCCATATGGAATCAAATGGGAGCAAAGAGATGATCACTGGGACTGGAAAGACAGAAGTCACTGAACCCTTGTTAGAGCAGGTAGGCACTATCCTGGTAGGCACAGAGTCCTCAGTGGAGATGCGGAGGTCTTCTGCATCAGCAAAAGTGTTGGCTAAATAAAGGTACGTTCCATAAGAGTAGGTCAATGCATAATCTATCAGGAAACAAAAACAAGTGAATATAAATGCAGATCAATTCATGGATGTGGTGGTGGGAAGATGAGGAAATCTATTTAGAATGATTCTATTTCCCCAGGGAAGATGAGGAAATCTGTTCAGAGTGACTCTATTTTCGCAGTGAAATAAGAAGCAAAGTCATCAGGTGAAAAAGAGAAAGAAGAATGGGTGTTGAGAATTTGAAAAGAGAGGATAATAATGAAATAATCATCCTGAATTGACTAGGAGTGAATTGATTAAGAGTGAATTGACTAGGAACATTAGAGTACAGTTCCTGGCTGGTGTAAAGGTCAAGTAGACATTCAGGTGGTGAAGAATCAGAAAGGCCAGGGTAATGGACTGATGATATTTATGAGATTGAGAAATTGTTCCAGTGGATTACTAAAGCAAGCTAGCTGGGAAGATAAGAGGCTATCATCAGAGAATGGAAGGCGTGCAGAAATCAGGGTGACAAAGCTATGGAATGGCCACTGAGTAGGTTTGAAATTGGTCTTTTACATGGGTATAGAAATCACCCAGAATGATAGCATGAGTGTTGGTGAAGAGAAATATCACAATCTAGGACTGTGGTGAGAGAGAGAAAGAGAGAGAGCGCCAAGGACATAAACAGTTGACTTTAAAAGTGAGTGATATTATCTGGTGGTTTGGGCTTCAAGAAGTAATGCTTCTTGAGGACAAGGGAAAATGATTTGGCAGATGCAATGAAGTTCACTGAGGGTATCTACTGTCTTGGAAAAGCATCACATGAAAACAATTATTAGAATGAGTTTGAAATCAGATTAACTTTTACCATTCAGTAGATGTGGTGTCCTTACGTAAATAAGTTCTGGGAGCTCACTTTACTCATCAGTAAGTTGGGAATATTTTCTGTCTCATAGGGTTGTTTTAAGGGCTAAGTGAGTTAAATTAGGGTAGATGCTTAACACACGGCGATGGTTCAATAAATGTGGATATTACCTACTTGCAGGCTGTGGAAGAAGCAGTATGGGAAGACAGAACTGTGCCACATCTTAACAGTAATGCAGGGTAAATAATGCTCCCGGGAACTAATCTAGTTTCAGATAGAGCAGCAAACTGCTCTGAGGGTAACCTGAAAATGTAGGATATTTTGCTGACAGCCAACTCAGATTTCACAGCTCCAGTGGTAGCCTTAGATATGTAGGAAGATTGGATTTATACTACACGAGGATAAGAATCCTTGTGGTAATGGGTGAAATGGAAGTCTTCCATTAGTGTCTGTAATAAATAGCTTTGTAACATGTGTTGGGATTATTCTTTTTTTTAATTTTTTTTTAACGTTTATTTATTTTTGAGACAGAGAGAGACAGAGCATGAATGGGGGAGGGTGAGAGAGAGAGGGAGACACAGAATCTGAAACAGGCTCCAGGCTCTGAGCTGTCAGCCCAGAGCCCGACGCGGGGCTCAAACTCACAGACCGCGAGATCATGACCTGAGCCGAAGTCGGACGTTTAACCGACTGAGCCACCCAGGCACCCCTGTGTTGGGATTATTCTAATATTATTTTCAGAAATTCTAGTTATGACCTAATTATAACCTCTTTCTCAATTTGACCTCTCATGTGGTTGGTAGACATGTAGCGAGTCATGACACAGTATCATGAGCATTTTCAACTGGCTTGAAAATTCTAAGTGCATGAGAGAATGGGGAAAACAACATCTCACCTCTGCCAAAATACTGTGCATTTATTTTGATTCACCTGGAAAAAATTAAGTAAGAGAAGCAAAACATAATTAATTTAGAACTATCAATAAACATGAGCCTAATTTACTTAAACAAATCCAGCTATGTAAGACATAAAACAAGAAGACTATTGAATAACCCAGAATTATGTAGGGATTGGGAGAATTTTATTTAGACCTACATCCAAATTTGGATTTTTCTGTTCACTTGTAATTTTCCAGCTTTTTGTCAATTTGTCTCGTCATTTGTACATTGCTTTCCTTTCCCCCAAATCATGTACATTCATGCTTCTTCCAGCAAAAGAAGTTATAATACAAAGTAAAACACACAGAATTTTTTAAGGAATTAGTGAAGCAGTCAGATTGTACAATAACTTTTAGAAAAATGCACTAAGGGAGTACTTACTGATTCAAGTGCAAATAATCACAGACAAGTAGAAGAGGTAGAAGATTTGCAAATGGAGGGCTATGATAAAGGATAAAGGCAGGTGCCAATACAGCTCAAAAGTTCCCAATCCCCCAAATCTCTGAGGTTTTAGAATTTTACCCCAGATATCTTGTTAGTACATTTGTGAAAAAATTTAGTTTCTAAACTGCAAACTCTTTTTTTCTTTTAGGTCCCACTGTTAAAGATTCATATATGGTGCATTTTGAAGGAAGGAAATGAATATAAACAAGAGGAGCCAAAAATGATATGATTTGAAAATCAAAAAGCAATAAAGCATATGATAGCTATTACAGATGTTTGCACAAATTAGAAACCCCGCTGGCTTTCTAGAGCTTTTCTAGGTCAGCACAAAGAAAACATCACATTAGGGATGGTCTTCCCCTTGAGGAAATTTTGTCCTAAATTTATCGGTTGACTGATAAGTTATGCTTTACCATAAGAAATTATTAAGTATTTATGAAAGTGTATTTTAGAAGGAATAGTACTGTTTGTGAAGAAAGGGATTATTGATTTATTGCATTATCATCAGATTATTGCTAAGAAAATCACAAAAAATTTTATCTTATTCACTCATTTTTCTTTTTTTCCTTTAGCTTTTAATTTTAATGTCAATCTCCATCTTTATTTCTTTATCTTGTCTTTTTAGTTTTTTACATTTATGCCTCACAATGACAGCTTCACTGTGCGACAAATACATATGAAAATGAAAAATGTCAGTCATGTTCAATTGTAGAGCAAAACTTAAAGACTAGTCTTTCATATGACTTGGGAAAGGAATGAAAAAATGCCCCAAAGGGCTTGAGTTTTTCTAACATAAACAATTTCATCCAAAATAACAGGAAGATAGTATAGGGAAGTAAGGAGAATATACACGTATATGAATGTACAGATACAAACACTGATGTTAATTCAGGACAGGCACATACTTTAGTAGATCCATTACTAAAAGTAAAAGGAAACATAAAATTATTTAGCAGGAGATAAAATCTGAGCTCTTAGGGATATACTTAAACAGAATTTGATATGTTACTAAATTGACTAAGTGCAAACCCTGTCAAACATCATTTAACCTTTGCATAAACACTGAATGAAGTAAAATTAAACAGATAAACCAAAGGGGATTTGGAGGGCAAAAAAACAAATTAACACTGTTAAAAAAAATCTGAGAGAAAGTAGTGAGAACACAGTGGCATTGGTAGCATAATTTTGGATCTATCTGAATGCTTGAGTTAAAATATGCAGAATAACTAGAGGGTAAAACCCAAAGAAAAGACAAACAAACAAACAAGACAAAAAAACAGAAAATAGATAAACAAAAAACCCGAAGGCATATGGAGAAGATGTACAATAATTTTGGGTAACAAGATATCCCCCAAAACATTAATGGGAGGGGAAAACCACCAATAACCACAAGACCAATATGTTTTTAGCATCTGCTCTGGGGAAAGCACAGGAAAACAATTAGGCATCTGACAGATCATGACAAGTGGGGAATCCCTAAATATCTATTCACTGCAATACAAATGGCCAATGTAGAAAAGCTAATGAAAGCAGGAGGAATTTTGCTCACTCTTCTAGTGGGTAAATGGAAAGGTATATTAGATCTAAAGGGACAAGAGCTATATGGCTCTCACGAACTGATGGCAGTGAGTTACCAGACATTCCTTACAGAGCAGGCAGTCTACTCTGCAGAGAGGATAAGACCAAAGGATAGAAGGCCCTGATAAAAGTAGGAGCAGGTTACAGAGCAAGGGAATCTCAGAATGCAATATTTCAGGGGCGCCTGTGTGGCTCTGTTGGTTAAGCCACCGACTCTTGGTTTGGGCTCAGGTCATTATCTCAAGGTTTGTGAGTTTGAGAGGCTCTGTGCTGACGGTGCAGAGCCTGCTTGGGATTCTCTGTCTCCCTCTCTCTCTCCACCACCCCCCCCCCAAAAATAAACATTTTTTTAAAAAGGAATGCAATATTTCATACTTTTAAACACTACATGAACAGAAGAGAGAGAGATTTGTGAAGCTATCTGAACCAAACCTCCCTCTAATGTTCAATAAAAAGAAATTCACATTAAAAAACAACAAAAAAGATGAGAAATCCAAACAAAACTTTGTTTAAATTACTATACGAGAGGGGCGCCTGGGTGGCGCAGTCGGTTAAGCGTCCGACTTCAGCCAGGTCACGATCTCGCGGTCCATGAGTTCGAGCCCCGCGTCGGGCTCTGGGCTGATGGCTCGGAGCCTGGAGCCTGTTTCCGATTCTGTGTCTCCCTCTCTCTCTGACCCTCCCCCATTCATGCTCTGTCTCTCTCTGTCCCCAAAAAAATAAATAAACATTGAAAAAAATTAAAAAAAAATTACTATACGAGAAAAATATAAAAAGGGAGAATTACCTTCTTACAGAAAATAAAAGCCTTAAGAAAACAATCCCCTCAAACACTTCAAGCTAAGATCCTCAAACAGGAAGATCTGAAAGAACCACATAAGTCAGAATTACGAACTCAAACATGTGATCATGACACTCAAGGAAGAATTAGAAATTAAAAATGTTTTAGAAATTAAGAATACTGTAGAAGAAACTCAAGAGCAAATAAAAACTGTCTTTGAAGAAATGAAAGTTGAAAAGGAGAACTTTTCACATTCAAAACAATGTAAAGGAAGTGACATAAAAGATTCAAGGGAAAGTGGCAAGTATTGAAAATGGTCAAAGAAGATCCAGGATATGGAGAAAGGTGAACTCTAAAGAAAACCAAAATAAGAGAACAACAACAACAAAACCACAAATAATCATTAGGGAAAGAAAAACTTCCCTGAAAACACAAGAACGACAAAAGGATTTGAAGAAAAAAAAACATTATAAAAGAGCATACAGAGAGATTAATACCAAGACTGAAGCTAGAAAAATTACGGGACCTTAAGAAAAAAGCCAATAACCTCTTTGAGTGTCTAAGCAGAAAGAATATGTGATTTATAAGAAAAATAAAGCAAAGTTACATCAGACTTTTCAACAACAATACTGTGTGACAGAAAAATAAGTAATATATTTAAGATTCTAAAGCAGAGAAAATGGGAGCAAAGATTTTTGTATTCAGAAGAAACAATCCTTATCTTAAAAAAAGATAGGAAGGGGTATTAAAATGCAGTAAATTTAACATACAGAATATTGTCCTACTGGGACTTTTCTAAGGAAACTATTAGAAAATGAACTTCCATAACCAAAATGACTAGAGTGTCATCAAATTGTGATGAGTGGTTAGCCTTGCTCTACTATACAGATACTTACAGAGTTGAGAATGAATAAAGGGTAAAGGGAGAGACTATAGAACATACTAGCAATATATCTGATGATGCAGATATAAAATAAACATTAAAAATTGAGATAGCATATCCAAATAGTGAATGTTTTCATTAATTAGTGTTACTATTAGAATTGTTACTCTGAGACTATTCTATATTTATTGAAATTTAAAACAAATCAGTGCATATGGAATATTCTGTCATTCCATTTGTCCCTAATAATGAGGATTCTTGACGTGAAAAGAGAAAATACAGATCTAATACAGAAGATGTTAAGTAGGAGAAGATGTTATAGTGTTATATTTGAATTGGAAATAAGAGTATAATCTCATGAGTGATCTTCTAGTTCGGTCTATAAAAAGACCTGGAAATAATAAGGCAACCATGCAGTAATGAGTATTGTTACTATGCAGATTGGGGCCTGTAAGTACTATTTCCCATGAAAAGAAACCAAGAACTTTTAGAGAAATAGTTGTTTCTGATTCCAGATCTGGGCAGGAAGCGTATAAGATGAACCTGGAACATCTTACCATACTAGACAGTAAGGGAGCAATCCGACAACATATCATCTCAAAAAAAATTAGGAATCCCTTTGAAGATGTGCTCACTGGCCAAAAGTGAGACAATTTAAGTTTCATTAGTGATAACAATTGTAACTAATTGAAACTCATAAAATATATCTAAAATTTAGTATGAGTTTTTAATGATATTAAAACATATCAATAAGTGATTGCCTTCTGAGAAGACAAGCAACCAAGTCATTATTTTGAAAACTGGTTATATTATATAATAGGGAAAGAATCAGGCACTTATCCTTCCTTTCCTATATTAACCGTATTACAGATATGAAGTATGTCCTTATAAAAGCATTTCAGCTAATGTATGTAAGCAAAATGCTAGAATGAGTATATCGCATTTTGAACTCTCCAATAAACTAATGACTCTAGGCTTTGAGAAACAATGGCTGCTAACACCCATAAAGTGTGAAAAACAGATATTATGTGCCTCCTGCTGAAAGAACAAAACAAAGAACACCAACAGTCCTGCCAAAGGGATAGAGCACATACCTAATTAAGTCTCTAAGTCTACCTATATACAGTAAAACCTTGGGTTACAAGTAATTTGTTCTGCAAATGTTCTGCAAGATGAGCCAACATTCCTAATAAACTTTAAATTGATAAAGGAGCGACATCTTGTAATACGAGTAGTATGTGATGCTGAACGTCACATGATCACAACTGAGCCAATGGTTCTTCTCTCTCTCTCTCTCTCTCTCTCTCTCTCTCTCTCTCTTTGTCTCTCATCCTCTCTCTCTCTCTTTCTGCAGGATCATGGATGATCGTCTCCCATGCTCAGATGCTCAGTCTCAGACCATGGTGCTTGGCAGAAATCAGTGAGTTAGTGAATTAGTGCCCACAACTGGCACTAATGCATTTTTTGTCACTTCAAAGCACTTAGGGACTGTCCTTTGCTTTTCCAAACAAGAGTAAGCTTAGGAATGCTTTGCTTCATTCTAGATCATTGGATAGGTTCCTTGTTAAAGCTGCACAAAAAGAAAAAGATTCCATTGAGCCAATAGATAGCAGTGATTCTGTTAGTGACAGTGAAAGTTGTCCTACACAATAACCTTCCGCTCTCTTGTCACCCTCATACCAGCCACGAAGGTTTTCAAAGGTAAGTGCAGGTTAATTTGTTTATTTTCCTTTATATTTTGTATGTTCTATATTATTTTATATTACATTACAGTATTGTAATCATTATATATGAATATTTCAGGGTTGTAGAATGAATCGCTTGAGTTTCTATTATTTCTTATGGGACAATTCACGTTGATATACAAGTGCTTTGGATTACAAGCATGTTTCTGGAATGAATTATGCTGAGAAACAAAAGTTTGACTGTAGTTTCAAATACAGAGAGCAGAGGAACATGTTAAATTGAACCATTGGTATGCAATTAGCAAAATCTGTAATCGGCACATCAATAATAATGGAAACATGATGTTCATAACAGGGAGGGGAGCTGAGGGAGTGTATAGGAACTCTACTTGCCATTCAATCTTTCTGTAAACCTAAATCTGCTCTAAAAAAATGAAGTCCATTAGAAAAACAAAAGTCAGGGAGAAGCTACATTTGGAAGAGAGGGGGCTGCTGTTGGGTTGGGGCATAGGTTGGAGCTTCTGGGGTTGTTCGGCTTTTATCAAAAAGTTCTACTTTTTTGCCTGGGTGTTTATTATAGCAGTACTTGCCCTATAATGATTCACCAGGGTACATGTTTTCTGCAATTTCTTTTTTACTTAAAGATCAGTTTGATTGAAATATAATTATTATAGTGAAATTCATCCCCTGGAGATGTGAATTTCACTGACTACGAAAACCACAGAGCCATTCAACCATCACTGCGTCATGATATAGAACAGCTCTATCGCCCTCAGAGACTCATACCCTTTACAGTTAATCCCCCCTGCCTTATACCTGGCAAACACTAATTGGTTTGTTCTCTGTTCCTTTGGTTTTGCCTTTTCCAGAAGAAATGGAGTCATACAATAAGTAGCCGTTTGAGTCTGGCTTTTTTCACTCATCATTTACACCTTTGAGATTCATTTGTCTTTTTTTTTTTTTAATCTTTATTTATCTTGAGAGAGAGACAGAGTGTGAGCAGGGAGGGAGCAGAGAGAGAGAGGGTGATACAGAATCTGAAGCAGGCTCCAGGCTCTGAGCTGTCAGCACAGAGCCCAATGCGGCGCTTGAACTTATGAACTGTGAGATCATGACCTAAGCCGAACTCGAACACTCAACCGACTGAGCCACCCAGGTGCCCCAAGATTCATTTGTCTTGATGCCTGTGTCAGTAGTTCATCCTTTATATTGCTGAATAGTACTCTATTGTTTATTCATTCACCTTTAGGTGGATGATTGTTTCCAGTTTTTGGTTATTTTGAGAAAAGCTGATATGCATGTGATTCCTTTTTTATTTTTGAATTTGTATACAAAAAGTAAAAAAAAAATCCGAGCATCTTACTCATCTTACAATGCTAGACTGTATACTGTATATCCAGAAAACAGAAATCGCTTATTTACAGAATGATCATTATGTCAAGATATTGCTCAAAATATGGCCACCTTAAAAATACATGGGAATTCTATTTTTCTATTTAATTTTTAGGAAAAAGAGGAGAAAACAATGAAGAAAATCTGAAAGAATAAAAGAGGGAAAGGAATTAGCTATTACATATATATATATGTATTAGCTATTACATATATATATTACTTCAACCCACATGATTATAAATGTGAAATTTGCATGTATATACTAATTTGGCCGATGGGATAAGTAGTTGCCACTCTCTTGCTTTATTTAACTCTGTTAAATCATCCACTGTGTACTTTTGTTCTGACAGACCTAATAATAGAATGATATATTCCTGTTCTCAACAGGATTTTTTTAAAAAAAATTTAACTTTATTTATGTTTGAGAGTGAGAGAGGGAGAGATGGAGGGACAGAGAGACCGGGCGACACAGATCTGAAGCAGGCTCCAGGCTCTGAGCTGTCAGCACAGAGCCCAACGCGGAGCTCAAACACACAAACCATGAGATCATGACCTGAGCCAAAGTCGGATGCTTAACCGACTGAGCCACCCAGATACCCACAACAGGATTTTTAACGGCATGAAGACCAAGTCAGCAGGAACATCATTACCACTTTCCATTTGCTGAACATTCATTGTATGCAGCATAGTATATTGAAGGCTTTTCATTGATAGTATATATATGTAAAGCACTGAGGAGTAGGTTTTATTATCCCTACTTTATAAATGAAAAACTGAGATACAAATTAATTAATTAAATCAATCAATCAACCAATGTCATATCTAGCTAGGATCCAGTTGTAAAAACCCAGCTCTGCCTGGCTCCAAGGTCAGCAAGTAGAAGAATCATGTGGAACATGACTTACATAATGTACTAGATGTAAACATCTTTTAGCTTCTTCCTCTGATAATTTTCTGATGTAAAAATGAGAGACTACCTTATATTTTTATGACTTTTAATGTTTTATTTATTTTTCAGAGAATGCAAGTGGGGTGGGGCAGGGAGAGAGAGGGAAAGAGTATCTGAAGTAGGTTCTGACAGCAGTGAGCCCAATGTGGGGTTTGAACTCATGAACTACAAGATCATGACCTGTGCTGAAGTCGAATGCTCAACTGACTGAGCCACCCTGGTGCCCCTTTTATGTTTTAACTTCATATTTAAACTTTCTCAGGTCTAGAACAACCAGACCTTATTGATTTATTAGTTAAAACAGCTACACTGACCTCTTACTGCTTTACTGATATGATTTACAATTTGTAAGTGGCTGGAAAGTAGGCTTACATAAAATTGTTTCCACGTACGGAGCAATATAACAAAAGTATTAAGACCCCAGCCTCTATGGATCATGCTCAGACCCCGCCTCTGAGATTTGTCGATTGTGTCGTCTTGAAGAGTTTGTTTGAATCTTCCGGGCTTAGGTTTGCCCTCAGGAGAATGGGAATAATATTAATAAACCTGCATCCTAGGGTAGAGAGAATTGAAGTGAATAGTGTGAGCAAAGCTCTCGGAAAAGTACATAACTCACAGTGAAAATTCAGTAAATGTTAGTTATTCAAATGTGGAAATATTTTGAGGTAGGGTACTATCTTTGTATTAGATTTTTCTTCCATTGATTTCAGCAACCTACGTGCAAGTAGAATCAAAGATCATTTCCAATAACTAAGGTGTACAAATAATTATCCGGATGTGTTGTAAAAAAGTGCTTAAGACTTCAAGTCTTATCTACTTAACGAACAAATGGATTCAGTGACTTAATTATATTTATTAAAGGTCATCCACACCTTCCACTGATCTGGGATCCTGCCACTAAATGTTGCTCTCTACTGGCAATTCCTTCACAGCATTTTTTAGTCCTCGTTTTCCTTCTTGTGTGATAACATTATAATCATTTCATAAAAAGTGCTTTGGGGTCTTCCAAATTTTAAATCTCTTAGTATTAAGGGTTTTATTAGTTTCTTAAATTTGCTGTGACAAAGTGCCGGTAATAGAGTGGCTTAGAACAATAGAAATCCATTATATTGGAGCTCCGGAGGCTAGAAGTCCAAAGTCAAGGGATCAGCAAGGTCATATGATCACTCCAAAACCTGTAGAAGAGAATCCTTTGTTCTTCCTTGCCTCTGGTTGTTTGCTGATTCCTGGGCTTCTTTGGCTTGAAGCTTCTTTGGCTTCTCTACCTCTATTGTCACACGGTGTTCTCCTTTCCTGTATCTGTGTCCTTTCTTCCCTTCTTAAAAGGGCATCGATTATATTGGTTACAGGCCCACCCACTCCAGTATGACCTCATCTTAATTAATTATGTATGTAATGACCCTATTTCCAAATAAGGTTCCTTTTGAGCTACTCGAGCTTTGGACTTGAACATATATTTGGGTGGGGGACACAATTTAACTCAAAACAAGGATAGGAACAAGCTTTTATAAACAGGTCCCACATTCATAGATTTGTACATTTTAGGATGAGCCTCTGCAAATCCATGCTGCCCATTCAGACTTACTTAACAAGCTCTCCTGATGGAGGATCAGATACCTACACTGGTACCATTTAACTGTTCTCAGAGTAGAGCACTGTAACCTACCATGTTATCATTTTATAAAACTTGTATTCCTTGTGGATTATAAAAATGGATTTAAAATTGCAAAGGAAACAAGGAGCTATTCTTACTTCCAGGTATGAAAAATAAAATAGGCAGTTTCTTTTGATATTTGAACATAAAATTTCTCGTGTAGAAGAATTTAAATTTATTTTTAAAAGTGTGTTATCACTATGTTTATTTGAGACATGGAACTGTACTTTTTTCTTTGTGATTGCACCAAACATTATTATGTAGTTAATTTTACCTAAGAAGGTGCTAGGCATTTTCAGTATAAATAAAAAGACTCAGCCTGAACTTTTCATTAATTTGTTGCTTAATTCTACCAACTCTCAGCTAATTGGAGATAGAACACAAATTACCAAACAGAAACTTTGAACCTGTGCAAATAGGATGTAGTCATTATGCTGTATGTGTTTCGCGGTCAGCTTCATTTTAATGAGGTGGGCAAAGGGGTTGCAGTGGAGCTTTGCAGAGAAACTGTGCTTTTCACTAAGAGTGCATGGGAAAGCCTATTTCTTCCTCTTGCCTTTGACTCCATTTCTTTTCGGCATGTACCCAGATTTGCTTGTGAAATCTACATATATCTACATATAAACGTAAATTGAATGCAGGTACTTAGTGTTATGTTTCTCTTGAGCCCTAAAAAAATACCTTCACCTAGATTTGAACATTTGGGTATTTTTATCTCAGTATTTTCTGCCCTTTCATGGCAAATTTTGGCTGGTTTCATGAACCTACTCTCCTGTGTTCGCACTTCAGCTTTACTTAATACACATTGGCCAAAGAAGCATTGCAAGTAGTGAACACCATCCCTGTGCTTCCCGTGTGTGTGTGTGCGTGTGTGTGTGTATGTGTATGTGTATCTCCCCATCTTTGAAATGCTCCCAACATCTTCTTGCTTCCAAAATGTGCTGTATTGGGTGATCTGTCTAGCTGTTTGTTCCCCAGTAGGATGTTACTTCTCTAGTAGATTGTTCCAAGGGTTCATGGACTGTTCTTCATGCCTTAACATTATTCCATAGAAGACCTACCCTTGAGATGATAAATACCTCTTTCCAAGACTTTAATAATAGAACAGCAAAAATCTGTAGCGCCATGTGGCTCTACCCTTGGAAATAACGGATATTCTTTTAATTCATATTTTTAATTCATATTTTCTTGGAGGCTTTCTATTTTTGTGCTCCTTTTCTATAAAAACACATCATCATGTAACTTTTTATATCTCGTTAATCAAGGGAGGTCTCTGAAATAATGACAATTAACATTTATTTAGAGCATTCTGTGTGCCTGGGATTCATTTTTTTTAAATGAAGCAACTGTATTAAGGAATATTTATAATATATCGAGGACCATTTTTCCTAGGTTACAAAAGTTAATTATCCTTCCCCACCTATGAGGCAGTCACTACCATCATTCTCCTATATGGACGTTATGGCCTGAATGTTTGTGTCCCTTCAAAATTCTTAGCTGAAGGCGAATCTGACCTTGCTATACCCTGATCTTGGACTCTAGCCTCCAGAACTGTGGGAAACACATTTCTTTTGTTTAGGAGCCACCTAGTCTATGTTACCTTGTTACAGCAGCCCAAAGTAAGTGGCACAACAGATGAGGAAACCAAGATACAGCAAGAGTAGATACTGGTAACGTGTCAGTGAATGGCAAAAATAAGTTTTGAGCTTTGAACCAGGTCCTAAGCTCCTGGATGGTGTGCCATAGTGCTTCTTGATGACCCAAAATATATAATGGGGGATATGGGCTGGAACAGCAAATCATACTTTTCTGTCGAGATATGTATTTTCTGTACCTGTACAATTGTTAAATTGTAACCGCAGAAGGCACCTCCCATCTCAAGGAAGAGAAATGTTTGCAAGGTAAGAATTACCCATGTTCACTATGACAAAACAAGTAAAGTTATTAAGAAAACATAAAACCTTCCCTAATACAGAGCAATTTGTTATTTTTTTCCATATGGAGTTCTCATCTGTCATTTGTTTTAAGGCTGCTTGAGTTAGACTGGAAACTTCCCTGTCTATGTTTTCAAAGTTAGTATAACCTAATATGGGGATTTAGGTATGCTGTGGAATCAGAGGGGCACAGTTCTGGTTCAAAAGCTTCCTTCTGGTACACTTAATGACAACTGATACACTGCAGATATATACCTCCATAAAGCCAAAGCTAGAGCAAGTAAATTTACAGGAAGTTTCTCCTTCAGTCATATTAATTTTCTATAGTTATCTCTAGAAATACAATAAAACCTTGGTTTGCAAGCATAATTCACTCCGGAAACATGCTTGTAATCCAAAGCACTTGGATATCAAAATGCATTTCCCCTAAGAAATAATGGAAACTCAGACAATTTGTGCCACAACCCAAAAACATTCATATAAACATGATTACAATACTGCAATATAATACAAAATAATAAATAAAATACAAAATACAAAGAAAAATAAACAAATTAACCTGGACTTACCTTTGGAAACCTTCGTGGCTAGTCTGAGGGAGATGAGAGAGACGAGAGTTATTGTATAGGGTGACTTTCACTATCACTAATGAAACTACTGCTATCTATTGGCTCAATGGAATCTTTTTCTGCATGGGAGCCATTGTATATTCTCTCACAGATGTTGACTACAGTACAGTATTAACAAATGCTTGTCATATACTGTATTTAATGTAACTGGCAGGGGAAAAGGTCTATATCGGCAGGCAGCCTGATCTGCAGGAATGAAGCAAAGCATCCCTAAGCTTGCATTGTTGTGTAAAAGCAAAGGACTGTCCATAGGTGGTTTGGAATGACAAAAAATACACTAGTGCCAGTTGTGGGCACCTTCCAACATTCTGAAAAATCATTGATTTCTGCTAAACACTGTGGCCTGAGACTGAGCATCTGAGTATGGGAAATGATCAACCATAATCCTGCAGAGAGAGAGAAAGAGAGAGGGAGAGAGGGAGAGAGGGAGAGAGGGAGAGAAAGAGAAGAACCATTGGCTCAGTTGTGACCATGTGAAATTTGGCATCATGCAGTACTTGTATTGCAAGACATCACTCATTTATCAGGCTACAATGTGTTCAAAAGCTTTGCTTGTCTTGCGGAACATTCGCAGACCAAGTTACTTGCAATCCAAGGTTTATGTATTTGAAGTGGGTGAAGCATTGTTGAATCTTCTCAAATGACACAGTCTTATGGCCTCCTTTATGACAGCTTGGCTAGTGGTTCTCCTCTGATGACCGACCAAGGCAGTTATAGTAGATGAAAATATCTAAATGCCTCCTTATGAGTTCTGAAGTTTTATAGAAATGTGCTGCTATGGAACGGGGCCTGGAAGTCAGGGCTAACTTCTGCTTGAAGTATTTCCCACAGCAAGTATTACTCTTACGGCAAGTGGGATTTTTGGATTCTTGGAGGGAGTCGGGAACCAGCTGCAACGAGTAGGGGCATAGTCTTGTTGCCATTTGTGGGCTGTGGTATTATTTTAACCTCAGTGGCACCAACAGTTAATACCGTAGGGATGTTTACCTCTCCAGGGCTTTTAATTATTTTTTAATGTTTATTTATTTATTGACAGAGAGAGAAAGAGAAAGAGAGTTTGGGAGGGGCAGAGAAAGAGAGAGAGAGAGAGAGCGTAGAGCCGGGCATGGGGCTCAGACTCACAAACCATGAACGGAGCCAAAACCAAGAGTCAGATGTACAACCAACTGAGCCATCCAGGCACCCTGACCATGCCAGGGCTTTTAAATGAATGATTATATCACAGCCTCTGCCACTATTTCCTTAGGTTCTCTTTTTCTTTCTTTCTTTCTTTCTTCCTTTTCTTTCTTTCTTTCTTTCTTTCTTTCTTTCTTTCTTTCTTTCTTTCATGTCTTCCTTTCTTTCTTTCTCTTTCTTTCTTTCTTTCTTTCTTTCTTTCCTTTTCTTTCTTTCTTTCCTTTTCTTTCTTTCTCTTGTGACTAGCTGTCTTCACTTGGCAGGAAATCAGGATCCACACAAAGTGATTATGGAAATCTAGTTATTTTACTGTTATCAACAAACAGTCATTCCAAGCCTGGTCTTGTTCACAAATAGAAACGTTCTTTTAGGTAATTCAAAGTTTGAGCTATGAATTGAAGCTGGTGGTTTACTTGTCCGTAACGGCCCAGGGGCTGTTCATTATCTCCCTCCCCAGTCTGATGCTGGTCATAAGAAGTTCTGCTCATAAAGAAAATTATCAACCTTTGTCTTTTAACTTACAAACACTAGATGTCAGCATTGCTCTTTTTCTACCAGACAGATGGGCTTGGTGAATGATGTCATAGCCTGTTCTTTCAGAAAGAACATTCTTCAGAGAAAATTCTGCACTCACAAAATCTTTTACTCAGGTGGTGCTTGCCATGTGCTCTCTGGTCCATTTTGACATGGTTTCTGTTGTTTAAACTTACCATGATTGCTACTTTTCCTATTTAAAGAGCAATATCTTTATGAAAGAATTGAAGGCAAAATGAAAAGAATTTGAACATTGGAGGATATTTGTCAAAACCCTTTTAATACTATTAATAGTATAAAATGCAATTAGCACTAATCACTTCCAAATATAGCTCAAGTATCTGAGCATCTTTGAAAAATTGGTGAATAAAAAGCAGCTTTAATACAAGTAACGGCACTCGGGAAAGCACTGTGTGTCAAGTATTTCAAACATTGTACATGTTTTTGTTTCTTTTGTCTCATTTCTGCTATGACTGTTTAAGAACACTTAATTAGACAGCTATATTTAAACATTTTGTCTTCCTCGGGAAGTGAAAGCAACGCCAAAATATCTTGAAACAAAGTTACCATGACATTTGTAGCTGAAGCCACAGGGTCACTCTCAGCTGGCAGGTTCAGCTTTTCATATTAGCATGACTTGCTTAGGGGCTAAATTTATCGAGGGTTTTGTCATCCACTTGCTTTTATCAGCAGGTTGTCCTTTGGCACTTTTTCATGTAATATTTTATTCACTTGTCAATTTATTCAGCAAATAGTTTATTGAGTGCCCACTATTTTTGGGGGGTAGTCTTCTAGGTACTGGGGCTACTCTAATAAACAAGACAAACAATACGATCACCTTTGTTGAGCCTGCATTCAAGGATCAGGATCGAGACTGACAAAAATATGCAAAAATGCTCATCATACAATCTCAGGAATTTTAAATTCTATTAAGAAAGGAAAAGCAGAATGATGGAACATCACACAGGAGAACTGGTTTACCAAGGATAGTCTTTGAAGATATAAATGTGAAGTTCACATTTGAGCCTAGACCTGAATAAAGGGGGGCAGTGGGGCATGCAGTATAATCCAGATCACAGCAAATATAGTATACTCTGCAACAGAGATAAACTAGTTATACTTGAGGAGGCCCTCGAACCATGAGTGTCATGAATCAGAATCAAGTTGCAGAAGATCAGTTTTGGAGCATTTCAGGACTGAGATCATGAAGAATTTGTAATGATAATAATGATGATTGTGCCCTGGATGGTAATAATAGCTACTATTCTTGAGACTGGAAAAGCTTTCCATTTATCATATTCCTTAATTTCCACCACAACCCAGTGAAAAGGACAACATTGTCTCCTACCTTGGAGATGACAGAACTAGGTTATGAGTTTAAGTACCTTCCCTAGGTTGACAGAGCTAGTGGGAGCTGATGTAGCTAGAGGAAATATAGTCATTTTGGCTGTAGAACCTGTGTGCTCAACTACTAAGCTATTGTCAGAAGCTAACTCCTTAAGTCTTTAAGCATACTCTGTGTTTCCGATGAGGTACTACAGCAGAGAATTAGCTGATGCCATAAGGTATAAGAATAGACACTAAAATTAAAGGTGAGGAATAATGAGTTCTTATTTCAGCTCTTCATCTTACTCACTTACTCATAGTTACCAGTTTCCTCATCTACAAAATAAGCATTAAAAAAGGGCCAAAACTCACAGACTGGTAATCTTGAAGATGGTTATACTTCCCTATATGTGTTTTTCTGACCCGTACGTTGTTGTCGTTTCTGTTAAAATAAATTAAATTAGTTTTTCTTAATGTTTGCTTATTGACTTTGAGAGAAAGAGGGAGAGCATGTGCACATGCATGCACGCACACACATACATACACACACGTGTGAATGAGGGAGGGGCAGAGAGACAGGGAGAGATAGACTCTAAGCGGGGTGCTCCCTGAGCGCTGACATGGGGCTTGATCTCACGACCCTGAGATCAAAACCTGAGCTGATATCAAGACTGAGCCTGACTGAGCCTGACTGATATCAAGGCTGATAACTGACTGAGCCACTCAGGTGCCCATAAAATAAATAAGTTAAAACACTTGAAGTTAGAATTTGTCATGTAAAATTATGGATATATGGTTTAACCTGAAAAATACAAAAAATTAGCACTGTTGATCCTATATTCTTCAAACCAGTTGGTCACCAATAATTCAGCAATAGATGGACCCCTTCAGATGGAGTGTGAGGTCTCTACTTCCCCACACTCTCACTGTGTCAGTCACTACATAATCTGCCAGGCTGGGCTAGGATTTTTAATGAGATATCCAGGTCCAACTGTTCTCTGAGGTCCTTTCTAGCTCTAGATTTCATGTCTCTACTTTATTCTTCTCCAGTAATATATGAAATTTGTGGCATAAAAGAGAGAGTTATAGAGCAGAGAAGGCCAGAAAAGGCCCACTGACATTCCAAAGTTTTTCAACCTCACCCTTTAAGAGCGATATCCCTTCTGTTGGAAGATAAAAGATGAGCTTGAGGTAGACCAGAAAGACAGAGCTTCCTTCCATAGCTTCTGTAAAGTGTGATGGCTTAATTCTGTTTCAAAATGTGAATTGACAAGCCATCAGCAGGCAGTATCTAAATACAACATAAGATATATTCCAAAGGAAAATGAAATTATTTTAATTAGTTGCTTTTATAAATTACCCATTTCTCTGATTTTTTCTGTATGTCTATTTATTGAATGGATCTGCATACTAGAAATGGGTTCCAAAGTTGTCAACCCTTATAATAATCTAAATAGAATCTAGTTAAGTATATCATTTTACTTTTACAGGAATGAAAATATACAGGTGTTTATTCACTTTTACCCCACTTCACATGTATGTTCCTCTTCTTTGGGACACTGTAGTTCACTTTGATGCATGGTCTGCTTTGTGCCCACTATTGGAAGCTGAAGAAAGATAATTATTTTAGAATGAAAGAAAGAGAAGTGCTGGGTTCCGTGACTCGTTTTTTTTTTTTTTTTTTTACCCAGCTTTTCCTTCTTGCTTAAATTAAAGTATTTTAAGAAAAAAAACTGGTATTAAGAAATAAAAATAAAACCCAAGTGTGTAATCTATACTCTTCTAATTAATTTGTCTCAAATTTCCTTAATTAACCGATGATCTTCAGGATTGCCAGGTGAAGCTCAACTATTGGCAGGGACAATGTGATTCAACTTAAAAATTATTTTATAACAATCCTGGTAACATCTTCTTTTTTGATCACACCTCAACTTTGTTCCATGTTAAAGTTCTAATCATCTACGTGCTTTCCTCTAAGTATCTTCTCAAGATAAAAGTCCAGGGAAAAGCTACAGATTTCACAATCAGGAGGAACAGAGAAGTAGGATTCTCTAGCTTCGCTAGAGAAAGTAAAACTGAAAAAACTCTTGTGTTGTTTCTCAGAGATCCCAACAGACATCTATATAAAGTGAGAACATTTTAGAGGAACATGTACAAGGGGCTCAGATTCCTTTTTAGAAATTCTGGCACAGCACATGGTCACATTAATTTCTTAGAGGAAATACATGAGGTCACTGTATTCTGATTATGATAGAATGTCATGCTCTCACATATTAGTCCTGAAGGGAGCTATTAGGATGTGAAAGAGTTCACACTGTGAGGCTGCACTGCTCCAGTCCATATCCTGTTTCTGGTCTTAACTAGCTGTGTGGTCGAGGGCAGGTTATTAAACTTCTCTGGACTTCGAGGACCTCATCTATAAAACTGAATATTATATGAGTTTATTTTTGCACATCATTTAGAGCAGTGTAGGTAAGTAGTAATTGCTATATTTTGTTAAACCAACCATATTTTATATTTTGGCATGTGTATTTAGGATGCATTAGCTTGAAAGACCTTAAACATTTCATTGTTGTTAATTAAAATTCTCTGAAAACAAAACCTTCAAGTGTCGGCCAAATTTAAGGATGCTGACCACATCTGAAATAGATTTTAAGTTGATTTATTACTTTTACTACGATTATTTGGAAATTGCAGAACAGGAGGCAAACATCAGTAAAGGGATTTTACAAACTCTGCATACTCTTGCAAATCTAGAGGTTGGGAGAGAAATATTAATTTCAGATATCTATTGCGTAGGATGGTTATAATTGGCCCAATTTTGTGTCAGTCGTTCTGAATAGCAGAACTAAATATCTATTCCAGGTAAGATTATAATTTACTGAAAAATACCAGGCTACAGGGAGAGGTGATTCCTATTTTATTTTATTTTTTTATTTTTTATTTTTTAGGTGATTCCTATTTTAAAGGATTAAATCAATCCTATTTTTAGAGAAGAGTCATTTCTTCAAAGGTAATGGGGTAAATTTCTAAGATGAGAGCTTTGAAAGTCTACATGTAATTGTTCTTTTTCATAAGTGACACAGTAATTTTTTGCCAAATGAATTTCAGAATTCATTTTTGATATGAGTTTGGAGGAAAAGCAAGGAAGATAATACAAGCATTTCTGTTTGACTTCAGAACACGTCTTTTATATTTGTTCATGATTTGTTATATCATGCTATTTTATTTTTATTTTATTTTTATTTTTTACATTTTATTTATTTTTGAGAGAGAGAGAGAGAGAGAGAGAGAGAGAGTGCGCGCGCACACGCACAAGTGGGGGAGGGGCAGAGAGAGAGAGACACAGAATCTGAAGCAGGCTCCAGGCTCCTATCTGTCAGCACAGAGCCCGATGCGGGGCTCAAACCCATGAACTGTGAGATCATGACCTGAGCCGAAGTCAGTTGCTTAACTGACTGAGCCACCCAGGCGCCCCCATGATATTTTAAGTAAAATGATACAGTCATAGAGTTCAGGGACAACTGGAGTAAATAGAAATAGAAATATTACCTACCTCATTAATCTGCTGCTTCATCTATCATATATGGTCTTTATTATTTGAACATCTATCAGTATGTTCTTTCCACACACACTTTGTTGAAAGTTTTTAATCATAAATGGATATTGAATTTTTGTCAACAGTTTTATAATGGAAACTTTTGTAAAATAATTTTATGGGTCCTGATGAGTTACTACATCACATTCAAACAAATCAGATTAAACATGCACATAGTTCTCAACTTCTTTTAATGTAAACTGAGCTGCTTAACATGATACTGAAGAAAAAAAACTTTATGTAAAAAATATTACATTCTGACAATAAGAATGCATTTTAGTATCATTCAAAGTAAGCTAATAGAGAAGCACAAGCTATTGGAAAAAAAAAGAAAAAGATGAAAAGCCCTCCTGTTGACCTTGCAGCTACAATGTTAGATTAGTGGGCTCTTACAAAAAAATACAATTAATAGCATTGGCTGAAAATACAGCCCAGAAAAGAGTTCTCACATTGTATCCAAAGTACTCGAATTAGTTTGGAGGTAGAGATTATGTGAAATCTTTAGAGTTCAACTGTATAAGAGTATCTATTTTGCAAATCTTTCCTTTATGTTTGTTTTGTGTGACTTTTTCAGGCAGGAGGATATGAGGAAGACTTCTTACATTTTAAAATGTTTGACACGTAAAGGTAACTCGATAATGGAGCAGTTTGAACGTTTATCTTTTCTAATCACATTCTTCTGTTGTGCTCTGTCCAATTTCTAATTCAAAGTCGCTTAACAGTGTTTAGGCAGACCCCATAGCCATCCTTTCATTTTTGGTTTTCATAAATTTAATCCGGTTGAAAACTCCAATTTTCTCTCTTCCTCTGTCCTCAAGCAATGGCTTAACCCTTTGCTGGAAGGACTTGGATGGAGAGGCTTCTGCTTTTTTATTTCCTTCTCCATCTTTTATTTAATTCTAGCTACTACAGTGATAAGCAGATGGTAGGGTAGCTGGGCAAAATCTCTTCATATAAATGTGCATGTGATGTTATTTCTGTAATGTCAGCAAGGGTGTCTTCTGTGAGGCAGGAATCTGGCTGGTGATCGCTCTTTCATGCAGATCCTTTGAACTCTTCCAGTGCTCACTTCCCTCTGGAGACCAGGTCTGACTTAACTTCTTCCAACCATCCACTTCAGCTCCCTTTCAACCTCCACCGACTTCAACCCGTGCAAACTTTGATCTCCTCACCTGGAGAGTCGCTTTCTTGTGTGGAACTTGAGCAAAAGAGAGCTACTTTGAGACGTGACTCTACCCCCTTGAAATAACCCTTCTTTGCAAAAGCAAATGGTGAGGATGTAGACTCTTCCACAGTTGTCCTTTCCCTTCCAATTTTCTGTTTCTCTCTGCGAGTAGATTCAGGGCCGATCAACAAAGAAGCTGTCCAAGTAGACATCCAGTGCTTCTTGGGATATGTTCATGACCTCTTCCTGAGTCCCTCCTAATCAATATGAACTTTTCTTTTGAAGCTCCCTTAACTTAGCTTCAAGGGACTTTGGCACAGACCTCTTCTCCATGACTATTATCCTTAGTAAGAACCTCAAGATTCTCATCATCCTGCTTTTCTAAAACACCATCAATTGCTGGCTGCAACACTATTTTATGTATCACTCAGTAAGTGAAAATCAAAGCTACCAATTAAACTATGCCACAGTGGAATCTTGTTGCACATTTTTAAAAAACTATATCTTATTGAAAAGAGCTCTTCAGACACAGGTAGACTTTATCGTGTATCTTTTTTTTTTTAATTTTTTTTTCAACATTTATTTATTTTTGGGACAGAGAGAGACAGAGCATGAACGGGGGTGGGGCAGAGAGAGAGGGAGACACAGAATCGGAAACAGGCTCCAGGCTCCGAGCCATCAGCCCAGAGCCCGACGCGGGGCTCCAACTCATGGACCGTGAGATCGTGACCTGGCTGAAGTCGGCCGCTTAACCGACTGCGCCACCCAGGCGCCCCTATCGTGTATCATTTTTATGCATATAAGAACTGAAAAATATACACACAAAAAATTGATTAATACATTTCTAGAATGACCTCATAGTCAGACTCTGAGTCTTCTAAGTCACTTTGGACTTACATTCATCAATGTCCATGTTTTTTTGTTTTTGTTTTTTTTTTTTACCTCAGTAGCATACTTCGTGTCATCGAGAGTTGTGGGGAGTCTGAATAAAATCCATCAATAACCAAATAACCAGTGTCCTCAGATAAGTTTTGCAATTGTGCAGATTTGGGGACCTGTAGACTCCCCTTGAAAACCGTTTTGAGCTGTGTCTCATGAATTTCTGCCTCTGTCTCCCTGTACAAACATCTGGCACTCAGGGTTAACAGCATCCTCCACTGTTGTCTGCAGGACCCTCTTCCAGGGCACTAGTACGCATTCTGTAAGTTTTGATATTGGCTCTTTTGTACACAGTGTCTCATGTGAATGACAGTGACAACTATATTTGAACTTCTGCCAGGCCTAAGTGACTGTAAGATAGTATTGATTGTAAGGACACTTGATTTCAGAATTGTTAAGAGATGAAAGAATTGTGTGTCTGAGAATCAATAAAATATAGTCTGTAGACTTTGGATTGGCAGCTGTGATCTACTGAGATGATGCTTGGTTACCTAACCTTAAGATCTGAAGGCATCCTCTGGTCCTTAATGCTAGAGATTTTTCTTTAGAATGTGGATTTCTTAATTTTCTCCGCTCTGGTTTGAACCTCATATGCTCGTTCTAGGGCAACAGGAAAAGTTTGACTTTGCAGTCTCTTTCATGTACAAAATAAGGGAATTTTTAAATATTTTAGAGGAATTATTAAGATGCTATAAAATAAATTGACAATGAGTTAACAACCGTTATGCCAGCAATGGCCAAAAGAAAAAAAAGGACAGAAAAAAAAATTCCCACATAGGAACAGTGGTTCAACAAAGTTACTAAAATCATCATGTGGTCACAGTTTGTTGCAAGAATAAAGCATAAGCAGCTAAAAAAAGAACAGCAACTTTCAAAATAGTTGCATATTTATGTGGTAGCTTGCCTGAGAGAAGAGAGATATTTTGAGTTTAGAAAATTAAGTCAACTTAAGACATGATGCATTATTTTATTATGGTGTGGCATGATCGTATTTTTAAATACTCACTTCTTTATGCCCCTCATTTTTTGTTGTCTATTGCTCTTTCTTCAACTCAAGCATTAGAATCTTTCTGTGATCTTACCTTAAGAGAGAATTGTGTGAGCTGAAAACAAAATAAAATAAAATAAAATAAAATAAAATAAAATAAAATAAAAATTTTAAAATTTAAAAAAATTAAAAAGAAAATAAAAGAAAACAATAAAAGAATTGATTCCTGGCTCTGGTTCATTAAAACGTAAATCTCACAGGTGAGAGTGAGGAGTCTTGAAATACATAAAGTGTTTGAGAGGAGGCATTTGAAAATGGTGGGTTATTCTATTTCTTCTCTGCTGCCATTTCCTGCCTGTCCCTCCCAGAATATACAAGAAGAGAATGTCTCAGGCTGGAGAAAACGAGACGAGTGGAAGGAGAAGCAATACTTTTCACCACTGAATTATACCACTTTTTAACACAATTCATTATATGATCAGAAGATTGGAACAAAGCACATGAGCCTACAATTATGCTGACAAATATTTCATAAAATACAATATAATGGGGAGACCATGTGCAGTTTTCTAGGACTGGCTATATAATTTGTGTGACCCAACACAAAAATGAAAATGTGTGATTAAAATACTAAACCATAAAGCTTTTTCTTTTCTTGTGCATGTTATCTTTCTATTTATTACTGCATTTTGTATTTGCTGTTTGATGTGCTAAGTAAGGAAAAATTAAAAATTTAAATTATTACCATGAGCTTTACTCATCTTCTTTAAGTTGTGCAATACCAATTTTAAATGCAAATATAAGGGCATTTAACTGATGTGGAATCACCAAAGTTATACAATTCACATTTTGTAGCTCATACATGCATATGCATTTAGTTCTTACCAGAAGAATGGGAACACTGCAGGAAACCATCTCACTAACTTTCATTTCACTTCTTCATACATATGAATTCAACCAATACTCTACCCTCAGCTTACTGATGATCAAGGAAGGACTGAGTGGAAAAGAAACTATGAGTTTCTCCATGTTTCCCTTTCCTTCCACATCATCATGTTAGTGTAATACAAGAAAATAACATGAGTAAGAAAGGATGTGTGAAGTTCTTTGCTGATTCATGTTTCTTCAAATGTCATTGCCTTCTTGCTTTGGAAACAAATATGATTCAAAAGAAAGCATGGCCTCCCAGGGCTGTCAGCACCTCCTCCTTACCTCAATTACTCAGTTGTACATGTAAATTTCTTACTTTGTACTTGTTATGAGTCTTACTAAACTCCCACACAACATAGTCCACTGTGCTCATGGGCATTGTAGATACTAAATGGGGGGGCAAGGGATGGTGGACATGTGTATCACACATATCTCTTCTGCTTACACACAGGCTCTATTAATCCTTTGGTGCTATAAAACACAAATGCAAAGATAAAATTATTTTTATATGGCTGAATAATATTCCATTGCATATACATAGCACATCTTCTTTACCCAATCATCTATCAGTGGACACCTGGGCTGTCTCAATTGTTTGGCTATTATAAATAATGCTGCAATAAACATAGGGGTGCATATAGCTTTTCCAAATAATGTTTTCCTATTCTTTGAGTAAATACCCAGTAGAGCAATTACTGGATCATAGGGTAGTTCTGTTTTTAATTTTATGAGGAATCTTCATGCTGTCTTTCACAGTGGCTGCCCCAGTTTGCATTCCCACCAAGAGTGCATGAGAGTCCCTTTTTTCCCACATCCTTGCCAACACTTGTTTTTTGAGATTTTGATTTTAGCAGGTGTGAGGTGATATCTCACTGTGCTTTTAATTGCCATTTCCCTGATGATGAATGATGTTGAACATCTTTTCACATGTATGTTGGCCATCTGGATGTCTTCTTTGGAGAAATGTCCATTCATGCCTTTGGCTTATTTTTTAATTGCATTATTTGTGTGTGTGTGTGTGTGTGTGTGTGTGTGTGTGTGTGTTGAGTTGTAGAAGTTCTTTATGTATTTTGGGTACTAACCATTCATTGAATATGTCATTTGCAAATATCTTCACCCATTCAATAGGTTGGCTTTTAGGTTTGTTGGTTATTTCCTTTGCTGTGCAGAAGCGTTTTATTTTGATGTAGTCCCAATAGTTATTTTTTTCTTTTGTTTCCCTTGCCTCCCTTGCCTCAGAACACATATCTAGAAGGATGTTGCTATGACCAATGTCTGAGAAATTACTGCCTGTGCTCTCTTCTAAGATTTTTATGAAACCTTGCCATTTGCAATAACATGGATGGATCCAGAGAGTATTATTCAAAGCAAAATAAGCCAGTCAGAGAAAGATAAGTATCATATGATTTCACTTATATGTGGAATTTAAGAAACAAAACAAATGAACAAATAAAAAAAAGAAACTAAAAAACTCTTAACTGTAGAGGACAAATAGAGGGTTACCAAAGGGGAGTGGGGTAAGCAGATGAGTGAAACAGGTGGAGGGGATTAAGAGTACACTTATGTCGGGGTGCCTAGGTGGCTCAGTCGGTTGAGCATCTGACTTCGGCTTAGGTCATGATGTCATGGTCCGTGAGTTTGAGCCTCATGTCAGGCTCTGTGCTGACAGCTGGGAGCCTAGAGTCTGTTTCACATCCTGTGTCTCCCCCTCTCTCTGCCCCACCCCTGCTCACGCTCTGTCTCTCAATAATATATAAACGTTAAATTTTTTTTTTAAAAAAGAGTACACTTACCTTGAGGAGCACTGTGTAACGGAACTGCTGAATAACTATATTGTACAACTGAAACTAATATCACATTTATGTTAACTATACTGGAACTTTAATAAGAGATAAAATTATTAGGAGTTTTAAGACAGAAACAGCACAGCATTAAACCAAGCAGGAAACCCTTGAGAATATGGAGACCCAGTGCAACTGATCAGGTGACACATCCACCTCGCCAGTCCCCTGACCAGTGATCTGTTCAACAGCCGATTCAAGACCCCAGATGACAGTAAGTGTTAATGGCCAGATATATGAGTGAAGACACCTCTCCTGAATACCAGCCTGGGGCTATTGACTCAGCCTAGCCTTCAATTTTCCTAAATGAAGTGCCAGATACCAGGCCAGATTTCACATTTTAGAAGATTTCCATTTTAAAAGAACAAATTAGAATATTTTGCAAAGATGACCAGACATAACCAATAAAATTTTAGGCTTCAGTGGAAAAACTGGGTATATGTGCTTCTTATTGCCCATTCCCCCAGCCATATAATTACATATGCAGCCACCTAGTCTTCCAAAGCATTAATCACAAACTACTGGTATGTAGCCATACTTATCTGATTGACGAGGAGATGATATTAAATTTAGTGGATTTCTATACTAGTGTTGCCCACTCTTTGGATTGGTAAAGTTAGTCTGAAAAAACAGTAAGGGAAGGAGTTAAGAGTGTGGACTCTGGAGCCAGACTGTCCAGAGTTTGAATCTCAATTCTATTCCTTACCAGTTGGATGACGTTGGGTCAGTTACTTTACCTCTCTGTGCCTCAATTTCCTCTCCTGACAAATGTAAATAATAACAGTACCCAGCTCATAGGATGGCTGTATTAAATGAGCTATATAATGCAAGCACTTAACATCTGACACATGAGAAGCGCACATATGTATTAGCTACTATTTTTAATAGTTTATTTATAGACTTAATTAATAGTTTGGATCTTTTGTAGAGGAACAAAGGTAAATTTGGATATGGAATTGTGTCTGAGTTTTTGGTTTTTGGCTTAACTCTATGAAATAGGATCAGCTTTGTATGCTTCAAAAAGTACATAGTTCAAAAATATAAGAATTCTTATAGGCAATTTACAGCTGATTTTCAAACTGTGGCAGGTTATTGTCCACAAATCCAATAAAACCAATAATTTGTAAAAAAAAAACGTGAAGTTAAATAAATTTTGTTATTTAAAATGTGAATTCACTTTAAAAAATTCTCTGGACCTTCAGGTCAAAACTAAATCAATATCCTTTATTTGGAGAAATAGCCCATGTAAGAGTAGCAAGCAGAGAAAATTACTGAAAGAATACTCAATGGTATCTATTACCAAATCTCTACTGATCCACAGGGATGGCTTTAAACTTGTTGCTTTAAGTCTCTGCTGCTTGTCACTGATTGCCCTTCAGAGTTATGTTAGAATGATTTTTTTTTCTCCTGCTTTTCTGTGCTGATTGCCTCTGACTTACAGCTTCTATTGCTGCTAATATCATATTGGTAAATGGCAAAAAAACCAGTTCTAGGATTGTGGTTTTTTCAATCATTTCTATTGTTACGTGTTTATTGTTATCAGTCCTTCCCAAATTAACTGTCCGGTGCATCCATGAAAATTAGTTGCAGTTTACTCATAAGGTGGCTTTCTTGGGCTTACCCATCACTAATTTTAGTACCTAGACTCATGGAGAGAAGCTCCGGTGGGTTGACTAGCTTTATGCTCTTCCCTGAGGTGAGGGTGAACAAGGTAGCCAGCATGCCTTTGTGTGCAGAAGATGATTCATATTAGGATACCCCTGAATTTGGTTAAACATATTCAGTGAGGAAAATTTATTAACATGGTCGACAACAGCATCTTGGGGATATAGATATGGTTAATATGGAATGTAGGAAGTTATAACGATACGTGTGTATGGGTATGGCCATTATTTTTTCTATCCGGCATACAGTGGAATTCTAGGCATATATGAATGTGTGAAAAATAAACATTCATCTGTTTAAAAGAAGCAACGACCTTCTACAGAATATTTTGATACGCTATTTAACTTTGATTCTCTTCATATCATTTGGCTGTATCTTTGATTTGGAATACTTCTTTTTTGGTATGACTTTCCTGACTCCGACCAGTGAGATAGGCTATTTTCCTTCTTACACTGAAATGGGTAAGATAGGAAATCATATTTCTGGTGAGAAGCCAACAGCTGTCTTGCCCTCTGCACACATAGAAACCTCAGAAAGGTATTATTCTACTGTAGCAATTATTTTAAACAATAACTAGCTTCAGTGAATTAAATTCTTTTTTTCCCCCTTTTCTACTGGCACTTAGCTGCAGGTCAGCAGCATCAGAAAAACACCTTATTTCAGGCAGTTGGACTATTTCTTATCTCATGGAGGGCATAAACAAGAGCTAAAGATCATAAGATTTCTTCTTCTTTCTGTTTCGGTCTGCTAGGTTTTTGCTTTGTGATTCACCCTTTGTAGTTAGCTTAAAAGCATAATGATGATGATTTGTAAAACTTTGGTCAAATAAACTAAGGAAAGTTCATCCCAAAATGTTCAAGTTTACTCTTTCTCCTCAGGTTGCATAGTTTGAAACAACACAGCAGGTTCTAATATCCATGAAATAAGAATCTTATGAACAGAGGAAACCCATTTCTAAGGACAGTTGGAAACCGCTTGCCTGAGCCGCTTCTGCTTAGAATCAAAGATGCCATGTGGTGACACATTTCTGAGGAACAAGATCCTTCTGTTTGTGGAACTTCACACTGTTTGACTATTTTCATCCCAAAGAAAAATCCAAAATGGGAGACAGTTTGATCTTATAATTTAGTGTAGTATTCAGAAAGGTACTCTCCTTATCTCCCAGGAAATTCTGAAAGAAGTCAGCAGGATTGGTAGAAAGGACAATAAGTCTGGGAAATCTCTTCTTTATAAAACTTCTTCCTCTAACTCGGGAGCCAGATGGTGTTTACATGAGTCAACTCCCACCCAATTGGCATTCTCAGCCACATTTAAAGTAGAAAGATGAAGATGGGAGAAATTACCAGAATATGCTTTTGAGGACAAAAATTAAATATATCACAGCTTATGATGAAGCAATTTTAAGATAATGTTTCTGAGCGTGTGTATCTTGTGCTGTCTTTACCGTAGAAAATGCTTAGAATATGTAAAATCTTTTAGATGTATATAATGACCTTTACATATGTGTGTGTGTGTATATATATACATATATATGTATACATATATATGTATATGTGTGTGTATATATATACATATATACACATACATATATATATACATACACACATATATGTTATATATTAAATGTAATGACATATTTATATATAAAATATACCTATATTATATACATATATGTATATACAGTTGACCCTGAAACAGCATGGGTTTGAACTACTCAGGTCTACTCAAACGCGGATTTTTTTCTTTCCTGTGAGAAGCTTCATTGTTTTCATTTGGTTTTAGGCTTGAGTGAGGGTTTCAGCCTCATTAAAAAGCGGCCTCATGGCTGGAAGGAGAGGCTCAGGCATAAACCCTGGCAGCAGGGGGATGCCAGAGGATCCCCTTATGGGCCGTTGGGCTCCACAGGCTCCTGGTTAAGCTTGAGGGTGAGCCTTTAGACGAGACACTTGCCCAGCTCAGTCTGGGGGCCAGGCAGCCTATGGTTAGTCAGGTGGTTAGTTCTGGATGACTTTCACCTCCTCATCCAGGAAGTGGCTCTACAGGAAGTCACCCAGATGGGGGCTTGCGCAAGCGGAGCCCAGGGCATGCAGATCCAAAAGGCCGGCTTCAGGCTCTTCTTCTTCAGGACTATGGCGGCTTCCGTGGCAAACAATTTTACCTCACTCATCTTGGGATGGCTTCTACATATCTTGGAAGAGGGCGTGGCCCCCATGCTGGTTTTGCATCTTTTGGAGAGGCTGAGTGCCCTGGTGCTTCTCCTCTGCCAAGTCACACAAGTGTCCCACACCATCCAGAGCCACAACATCCTGGTGGGAATAGAAGCCTGGGAGCAGATAGGTGTAGGAGGCCCACAGATGCATGTTGACCAGGAAGTTTGGCAGCTTCCACCTCAGTGGAATAATTCTGAGGAATCTGGGGGCTTATGGTTGATGCACAATAGGGAGCTAAGCTCAAAAAATGGTGTTGACTACTGCCTGATGCAGGGCATGGCTGAGAAGATAGATCGATCCCAAGGTTTCTACTGGAAAGGAAATTGGAGAGTGATGGAAGGCTGGAAAAAGAGGCATCCCTGAGTTTGTTTTGTCCAAACACTGTTGAAGAGACCCACAGGACTTCTGGGTGCACTGTCTATACAAGGATTTTTATAGTTCAGTATTATCAATGTATTTTCTCTTCCTTATGATTTTCTTAATAACATTTTCTTTTCTCTAGCTTACTTTTTTATATGAACATAGTATATAATACGTACAACATACAAAATATGTGTTAACTGACTGTTTATGTTACAGGTAAGGCTTTTGATCAACAGTAGGCTATCAATAGTTAAATCTTTGGGCAGTCAAAAATTATACATAGATTTTTGACTTTGCAAGGGTTGGCATCTCTAACCCCAACCTAGTTCAAGGGTCAACCCTACATATATGGCTATATTAAAGATAAGCTCTAATTATAAAAAAAAAATTACCTTGAAGAGATTTCCATGGCATTGATAGTGAAGAAAACATAGTATTGAAGTTCCCCATGTTGCAAAGAAACAAGCTTTCATAGTCAGTTGAAACCAACTAAAATATAAATGTTCAGAGAGAGCAAAGGATGATTCTGGAATTTTTTGGAAGCTTACAGAATGGAGATGTTTGATAAAAAGGTTTTAGAAGGAAGAAGAATTTGAGCTAGTATTTAAAACAGATGGAATATGATAAGGATATTAGAAAGCTCTTACTTACAGAGAGAGAGAGAGTTTGAAATCGTGCTTGGGAAATGTTATTAACAAAATAATACTAGACAGGTTGTCTGCGTTAGCCTCTTCTTAATGCCTAGAAGCTTTAATTTATTAAAAATACCTGGAAATTAGATCTTCACTTATGTCACTGGAGTAGCTAACTTTTTTGTCAATCAGACAAAGCAAACTATATCAAGCAGAAGAATAAGTGCCACTTAAGGAGAGGAGGAAAAAAAAGACATACGTTTCAGTTAGATTTTAGTGGTGAAGCATACAAACATACTAAGCCTGAGATTGTGAGCTATTTAGGATGACAACTGCCAATTTATTATATACCGACTTTCCTTTTTTATATTGTCATTTTGTAATAATTTATGTGTAGGGCAACAGACTATGAAAATAAGCTATGTGAGGTTTGTAAATGCAACCTTGTGCAAGAAATTAAATTCGCCCTTGGTAAATAGGGGTTTTCTGGTGATAATATATTTTAAGACACATAAAATTGTCAACTTTTCTTGTGTATTGAAATTAGCTATTTTGGTTTCTATTTCTAAGTTCCTTTTGAATCACATTTTGTTTCAAACTTTCCTTCATATATCACACTTATGCTCTGTACTTTCTGTTAAACTTTGTAGCTTTGCATTTTGAAAAGTGCAGATGATTCTTAAAATTAAAACGTGTCTGCATTTTTTAAATAAGTAAAAACACTTTTCAACTAAAATTACAAAGTAATTGTATATTCAAAAGAAAAAGGAAATACCTTTTGGATTCATTAATTATATGCAATATATAAAGGTATTACATATGTTACATATATTTTCATAGTTTGGATTATTAGCCACTAAATATATATGTAATAAATAACACACAGGCAGAAATATATCTCATTGAAACATTCTATTAGAAAGCTCACATGAATTTTGGTGGTTTGGAAACTAAAATCTTGACTCAGTACAAGGGATCAATTCATGCTTTTCAAATAAAAGATATCCAGGGATCCTTTACTTGGGATTTTATGAATAAAACAAAAGGAGTTGTAGAGAATGAATAATACTAAAGTCTGCATTGAGAAGCATTGCATTTTACTTTATAAGTAATTTAAACAGAATTCACATTCAGCAAACTATAGGTACTCTACACTAATGTGCTGATATTTATGTCCAGTATATCCCTTTTCCACCTACCCCATCCTTCCCAAGGATTAAATTATTTAAAAAAATTTTTTTTTTCAAAGTTTATTTATTTTTGGGACAGAGAGAGGCAGAGCATGAACGGGGGAGGGGCAGAGAGAGAGGGAGACACAGAATCGGAAACAGGCTCCAGGCTCTGAGCCATCAGCCCAGAGCCCGACGCGGGGCTCGAACTCACGGACCGCGAGATCGTGACCTGGCTGAAGTCGGACGCTTAACCGACTGCGCCACCCAGGCGCCCCTATTTTAAAAAGAGAGTAGCTGGATATGATCACAAAATTATTTTTCCTGGTCTAGATTACATATTTCTTTAAAAATATATATCTTAAAGCTCAGAGTAATCTGCGGATCCTATTCAGCATGTCCCATGTTTTTCCTCACTTGCTTGCAAAAACTACCTTATCACTTTTTGCAGAAAGTCTCAAACTTTATCTTTTTTTTTTAAGGAGTCTTTGTTTTCCTCCAGTGAATCTGTACATCATCAGCTGGCCCCTTCCCTTATCTGTCTAGGAAAGACTGTGCAGTGCTCTGTCTCTCTCTCACCCCGGGAGCCTCTATTCTTTATTTGAACATATGCCCTCATAAGAAAGGATGTAAGACAAGTATGAAAATAAGAAAGTATACAGGAAACTAAGCTGAGGTACAGAGTAGGCACTGTACTGTTATGGTTTTAATGTTTATTTCCTCCCAAAATTCATACGTTGAAATCCGAATGCCCTATGTGATGATATGAGGAATAGAGCCTGTAGCAGGTGATTAGATGGTGAGGGTGCGGTACTCATGAGTGAGATGAATGCCCTGGTGAAAGAGGCCCTAGAGGGCTCCCTTGTCCCCACTTCCATGAAAGGATAGGCCAAGGAAACGTCTTCCAACCCAACTGGACTGGCACCCTGATCACTGATTTCCAGCCTGTAGAGCTGGGAGAAATAACTTTCTCTGTTTTTTTATAATCTACTTCCCGTGGTATTTTGTTATCGCAACCTCAGCAGATTGAGATGTTACATGAAAGAAAAATTTTTGTGAGAAAATTCTTGACAGTGTGCTGAGACTAGATCTTGACTGATAAGAATCTAATCATTGTATCTACTCAAATGAAGAAAAATGAAAAGATTTTGAATGAGAGTTATGTTCTGAAAACTTCAAGAAGATTAACACTGTAAAGATGTGTAGGTTGCATTAAAAGATGAGGAGAGGAGGGGCGCCTGGGTGGCTCAGTTAAGCGTCTGACTTCAGCTCAGGTCACGATCTCACTGTCCGTGAGTTTGAGCCCCAAGTCGGGCTCTGGGCTGATGGCTCAGAGCCTGGAGCCTGCTTCCGATTCTGTGTCTTCCTCTCTCTCTGCCCCTCCCCCGTTCATGCTCTGTCTCTCTCTGTCTCAAAAATAAATAAATGTTAAAAAAAATTAAAAAAAAAAGATGAGGAGAGGAGAATTTTGCAGGAACACAGATTACACGTAATGGGTATCTGACCAATATTAGTGTGTATGTGTTCTCAACTCTGCGTATACTTTTGAATCACTGGGAGCTGGTATATAAAAATATACTAAAGCCTGGGTCTTCTCAGACCAACTGAATCAGAATTTCTAGCAGTGTGGTCTGGACTCTTCCTGGAATTTTTTTAAACTTTCAGGTAAGTGGCTCCTGGGTGGCTCAGTCAGTTAAGCGTCTGACTTTGGCTCAGGTAATGATCTCGCAGTTCATGAGTTCGAGCCCCACGCTGGTCTCTGTGCTGACAGTGCAGAGCCTGCTTTGGGTCCTCAGTTCCCCTCTTGCTAGCCCTCCCGCTGCTCATGCTCTCTTTCTCTCAAAGATAAATAAACATTAAAAAATTAAAAAAAATAAATCTTTCAGGTAATTCTAATCTGCAGCCAAGTTTGAATACCACTAGGTCAGCATTGACTCTAAAGAAAGAAGAAAATGTTACCAGGCTAATTTGTTAAATCAAAATCCTGGTGATCAATGAAGTGATATATTTTACATCCAGACTGCCCTTACTCCCCAAATGGAAGAAATATAAATATACCTTTTCTCTTTCCCCCATGGGTAGAGTAGCCCATGAGTTTGGGAAAAGACAAGAAGTTTATAATATTTCACCAGAAAGCCTCTATTTTCTCTCATAAGTAGGAAATTTGGTAATCTAAGGGAGGGATGTAGTGGAAATCATTTGATTATTCAAATGAAGTTAATATAGTTATTGTGGATAATGGAACAAAAAGAATTAGAGACATGTGGAAAGATTTTGGGGACTTTCGGAGACAGACTGAAGTTAATGAATATACTGTGAAAGTCACCTGAGTACAGAAGGAGAGAGTATGGAAATAGAATTCTTCCAGCGTTGAACTTTTGTTTTTGCTTTTGTCGCTGTTGTTTGGTTGGTTTTGGTATTTTTAATTTATTTCTTTTTTTTATTTTTAGTTTGTTTGACAAGGAGAATAGGGATAGGGAGGAGCTGAACAAGGGTATTGGCAAGAAAATAATTGAAGTAAAGAAACTTAAAGTCAAAGCCGTAAAAGTGAAAATCAAAGTAGAGTTATGGATAAGCATATATTGAAGGTTAAAGGGAGACTTAACTGTGGTTAAATATGTGTTTTGGGAATGACTGAATGAGAAAAATAGATGACTAAGAAGTTGTATTCATACAATTGGAAGTTAGCGTCTAAGACAGACCAAGTAGAACAGTTCTAGCTGATACAAGGTCTCCTGTTGCCCAAGAATGTAAAAGTTTAGTGAAGTGAAGGTTAAATTCAATAGAGGGAACATGTTCAAGAATTCAGAGGTTAGCTGCCTGGTAGGTCTTCTATATGAATTCGGATAATTGTCAGATGGACTGGACCAATAAAGAAGATGGAGGCAGGTTGTCAAAGTTCTTGATCAACATAAAGAAGAGGGTGATCGAAGACTAAGACATCTGTATATATACTGCCTTAGTCATGACTCATTTAAGGATAAGTCATTCAAAGTCTTAGCCATTACTACCAATTCCTAGAGGACGATATACCAAATATATTAATAATATAGGGATATTTGCAGCATAACTCTGAGTCTAGTTCACAAATTGTCTCTTGGAAAAAAGCCCCTTCCTCTGAATTGGTTATTACATGCATGGGCCATTGCCCAGTGAGTCCCAGAGCAGTGTAAGGAGTGTTGTGATCACAGGGTGAGCCATCTCAGACAATAAGCATCAGGGTGGCACTGTTACCTTATTTTGGTGACCTTATCCAGAGTCTCAATTTGACAGCAAGTAGCTGTGCATACATTTTTATTTTTACATTTGATTTCTTCTGATTTATTGCATTCACTTTTTGTCTGAAGGACCAACTGGTTTATATGTTCCTGTCATTTTGTATTTTTATTCTGCTCTGGCATTTTCCAAAGTTGTTTTCTCTTATGCTTATTTACCATTCCCTAGATTCCCATCCCCTAAACATTTGTCTTTCTGTATTTTCCTCTTCTTTTTCTTTTTCTTTGGCTTATACTTCAATATACAAGGCCTATATTTTACAAGGCAACAACACATTAGGTATAAAGAAAATAATCTTTGTTTATTTTCTTTTCATTCTGACATAATATACCCAATATTCATAATGGGAAATTATCCTTAGAAATGTCTCCTTTGATTCCTGCTGATCCAGTGAAAACAATATAGAATTTTCTGGTGATTAGGAGTATATGCCTGTGTGTAGAGGAATCTACGGTTTGGCTGTGCCTTATTACCTCTGAGCCACGCAGTAGGGACATGGGCTAGGGCTACCTTCAGCCCTCCCTCTATGCTGCCTCCTTCCTGTTTTTCTTCTTCCTTGGGTTTCCTCTCTTTATTGGTGAAAATCCAACCCCCACCAATATAAATAGCTCAATGGGACTTTATGGCACTCACTCCCTGAAGAACCAACTGGAACAAACTGAAAAGTTCAGTTATAAAATCAGGTATGTATAAGAATTTATAAATGTGAAGTATGGTTTTTCAAACTAATATTAAATATAGATTTCGGCAAGCACATGAAAAATGTTGGATACCTACCCCATATCCAACAGAACAAAACTCTGATCAATAAATGATATTACTGTCAATATGTAGACAAAATTTTCATAATTTCACAACATTTCAGTATGGGAAAGACTTTAAGTTTGAAACCACAATGAGCGGCCACAATAGTATAATGGATTTTACTTCATGAAAATCAAATTTTCCGTATGGCAGAAAATACCATAAGCAAAGAGGAAACGAAGTGGACAATATATTTTCAACTCATTATAGACAGAGTGCTAATTCATCAATACATTAATTTAAAGAGGCCCTAAAAATTAATAAAACATATATAAGTAAGCACGAGAAGTAAGCAAATTGCATTATGAGAAAAGTAATATTATGAGTTTAATACTCATATTAGAAGAAATATACAAATGAAAAGCATGACAATGCTAATTTTCATTAATTTGATAAAAGAAAAATGTTTGAGAACACATTATATTCATGAAGTTATGGGAAAATAGGCATTTGTTCATTTTTTATTGGAACGGAATGTAAATTGATAAACTTGGAGTTATTCGTAAACGTTTCAAATTTGAAAAAAAAATTCACCTAAAAGATGTTAAGAACATTTGAGTCAAATATACTTTGACCTGGAAATTTCCCTTCTAAGAACTTTTTCTTCAGTTTCAAATGCATATTTGTGAAATACAATTGTTTTATAATACCAAAATATAGGAAACAAAGTGTCCATTGGTAGGATGTACTTAAAAGTAAATTGTTATACATCATACATAAAACAATAATGGTTATAAAATTGAGATTTTGTGTATGGATATAATAGAAGATATTGTTAGATGAAAAAAGTAATAATTAGAAAAAGTAAAGAGTTAGAATTGTGTGTACATTTTCCACCACTGTATGTTTTTAAAAGCATGTGTCCATGTGTGTAGGATATTGTTCATAGAATAAAAAGTCATACAAAACTGGTCGTTGTGGCTTCTGTTGCAAAGTAGACTTGAGTGACTTAGGGACATTGATGGGAGGGAGGATAAAGAGTTTAGTAGATGTTCCAAATGCCAAGGAATATTGAAAAGTTGATATAAGATTCACTATCTACTTATTACTATATATTTCATAAAATCAATTTTTGTATTTTTTTTGCCTTTTTGGAATTGTGACCTTTGAAGATAAAGGGGAAAAAAAGCCATACAGTCTATTACAGCTGTTAAGAATACTAAAATTTTAAGGGGAAGCATTGAACCACCTTGGCTTAAAATAATGAATTAGATATTGAATACATATTAAATCTTTTCTAAAAATTATTATGTTGTCATACTTATATTACCTTGAAAAAATAAAGTTGGATGAGATTTTCAAAATAAAAATTGGCTACTATTATGCTTATCCTGTCTTTTGTCTCATAGGCAAAGGAGAAATGGGTTCACTATCCAGATCATTCAGTAACAACAGACGAACCAAAAATTAACTACACAACATGGGCTATAAATAGGTTTGTGGAATTTATATGAACTAAATTTATTGGAAACCTGTCACAACTTTATATTTGCTTTTTTTTTAATCTAAACAGAGCTAGTTGTCTGAGTTCTAATACATTAAAAACACTATATTTTTACCTTTAAGGATGTTTTATAGATGTAAATGCTTCCTTAGAAAGCATTGAATCTGATCATAAAGAAATCATACAGCAAATCTTAATGTCAAAAACTTAATGTTGCACACTGTCTTCATTCCCCCAAAGCCACTAAAAATGGTATGTTTAAAACCACCATTAAGTCTATTTTACACATCAGTAAAATGGCATAGATAATGAAATGCAGTAAAACCATTACATGCTTCCATTAAGACAGGTTAAGTAGTGAGAAAACATAGTTTGGTTTTGCTACCTGACAAGGTAAATAGGAGTTAAAGATCTATCAATTGAATAGATAAATTAAAACAAATATATATGATTTCAAACTTAAACTCAAGGTTCACTCTCTCCAGTTTCATATAATATTAGTTAGAGCAGTGTATCATTCTGGCAGAGCAAGTCATCACAGAGATGAAGGGAATTATCACGCTTCCTTTCTAACAAGTTTCATAGCCAGAAGGGTGAAAGCTGATAAAACTTCCTTTTACTTATTGCCCTGGAATTCATTAACATCTGGGCTGCATTAAATGGGATTATAATAATTTTTTTAAAAAAATTATAACATATTTGTTGGGGTATAATTGACATAACGTAACATTAACCTTTTAAAAGTTTATTTATTTATTTTGAGGGAGAGGGAATGCACACGTGCCAGCAGGATAGAGAAGAAAGGGGGAGAGAGAGTTCTAAGCAGGATCTGCGCTGTCAGCACAGATCTCATGAACCCTGAGATCATGACTGGGGCCAAAATCAAAGGTCAGATGCTTAACCAACTGAGCCTCCCAGGTGCCCAATATTTATATTTTAAAATGTGGAATTGAGTGGTTTTTAGCATATTCCTAGAGTTGTGTAAACATCACCCCAAATTTGAAAATATTTTCATCACCCCAAATAAAGACTACATACTCTTTCAGTCATTTCATGTTTTTCTTGCCCTCCCACCCCAAATATCCGTGGCAACCATGAATCTACTTTCTGCCTCTAGGCATTTGTCTATTCTGGTTAATTAATATAAATGGAATCATAACAGTGTGTCAACTTTTATGACTGGCATCATTCACTTAGCATAATATTTTGAGGTTCATCCATATTGAACCTGCTGTCAGAACATCATTCTTTCTTATTGCCAAGCAACGATTTCACTGTATGAATATACCACATTTTGTTTATCATTCATGGATCAATGGATGTTTAGATTGTTTCTACTTTTTGGTTACTATGAATAATGCTGATATTCATGTATTATGTTTTGTGGGGTATGTGTTTTCACTTTTGTATATCTACCTAACAGTTGACTTTCTGGGTCATATGGTAAGTGTATGTTTAACAGTTTGAAGAACTAACAGATTGTTTTCCAAAATGGTGGCACCATATTGCCACCATCAGCAATGTGGGATAGTTTCAATTTCTCCATATCATTTTCTCTTTTTAAAATTTTTTTAACCTTTATTCACTTTTTGAGAGACAGAGACAGAGCATGAGCAGGAAAGGGGCAGAGAGAGTGCTCCAGGCTCTGAGCTGTCATCACAGAGCTTGATGTGGTGCTTAAACCTAGGAAACGCGAGATCATGACCTGAGCCAAAGTCGGATGCTTAACCAACTGAGCCACCCAGGCTCCCCTTTCCATATCCTTTTCAACTCTTGTTATTGTCTGACATTTTATTTTAGCAACCCTAGTAAATGCAGAGAGGTATTTCACTGTGATTTTTATTTGCATTTCTCTAATGACTGAAATGTTGGACATTTTTACATGTGTTTATTGGACATGTGTATATCTTCTATGGAGAAATATATGATAAAGTCTTTTGTCAATCTTTAATAGGGTTATTTTTCTTTAATTGCTGAGTTGTAAGACTTCTTTAGATATTCTTATATAGTCTCTTATCATAAGTAAGATTTTCAAATATTTTCTTCCATTCTTAATATTTTCTTTTCATGTTTTTGACACTATCCTTTGAACCCCCATAGATCTTACTTTGGGTGAAGTCCAACTCAAAATTTTTTCTTTTCTCCCTTGTACTTTGGTGTCATTTCTAAGAAACAAAGATTATATATGTTTACTACTGTCTTTTCTTCCAAGTTTTATAGTTTTATTTTTATTTTTGTTTTCGTTTTTTATTTTCGTTTCTGTTTTTTTTTGAGAAAGAGAGAGAGAAGCAGAGAGAGAGAGAGCTGGGGAGAGGGGCAGAGGAAGAGAGAGAGAGCATCTTAAGCATGTTCCACACCCAACATGGAACCTTAAGCAGGGCTCAGTCCCAGGACTCTGGAATCATGATCTCTGAGCCATTAAATGCTCAACTGACTGAGCCACCCAGAGCCCCTAGTTTTAGCATTTACATTTAACTCCGTGTTCCATTGTGAGCAAATTGTGGTGTTAAGTAGGGGTCTGGCTTTATTCCTTTGCATGTAGATATTCAGCGGTACCTGCACCATTTTTTGAGTGGCGTTCTTTCACTATTTAGTGTCTTGGAAACCTTGTCAAAAACAATTTACTGTAAGGACTTATTTCTGGACTTTCAGTTCAATTCTACTAACCTATATAACTAACCTTATGCCAGTGCCATGCAGGCTTGATAATTGCAATATGTTTTGAAATAGGAAATTGTGATCTTCCAATTTCTTTTTGTTGTTGTTGTTTTTCAATATATTTTTGGCTACTCCAGATCCTTTGGATGTCCATATGAATTTTAGGATCAGCTTGTCAGTTTCTGAAAAGAAGTCAGCTGAAACTTTGATAAATGCTGTATTAAATCCATAGATCAGTCTAGGGAATTTTAACAATATTAAGTCTTCAAAACTGACTATTCATTTAGATCTTTAAGTATTTTCAACAATATTTTATAGTTTTTAGTGTGCAGACTTGCACTTCTATTTAATTTATTCCTGAATATTTTATCCTTCTTTATGCTGTATTAAATGGATTGTTTCCTGAATTTGGATTGTTCATTGCCTGTATATAGAAATACAATTGATTTTTGTATAATCATATTGTATCCTATAAGTTGCTGAGCTAGCTTTTTGCTCTAATAGTTTTTAGTGGATTGCTTAGGTTTTCCTAAGATGTCATCTATGAAAGAGATAGTTTTATTTCTTTCTGTCCAATGTGTGTCTTTTATTTCTTTTTCTTAACTCATTTTTGTAGCCAGAACCATCAAGTTTAATGGTTTTATATATAGCCTGCAACATAATCATACTTAAAATACAATAGTTATTATACTGTTAACTATAATTATTAGACAAAAGTTCCCAGAATCATCTCTTACATATGGCTTTGGACAAAAATATTTTGCATTCTTGATTCTTAACAGAACACAGTGAAATACAATGTTAATATTAGTACATTTTTGCATAGAAAACTTATTTTAGTTTTCTATGGAAACATTCTTTTTATCATGTCTATAAAAATATGAAAATCTTTTGAACAATCAAGTAATGCACAGGAATAACAAAAGAATTTGAAAGAAAAAGCTTATCATGAAGCAGAAACGAGTGACTTGCATTTATGCAGAAATATTTATGTTTCAAGGGGTTATGGCAAAAGGAAATGTGTGAAGTGTAGGAACAAAACAATAGTTATAAATTTCAACCAAGGCCTCATGGCTAATTACATGAACAAAGACTATGATGGCTCTGTGCGTTTTATTTCTGAATGATCACATACTCCTCTCGTAAATATATCTCGATTAATTTATTATTTCCTTTCTCCTCCTTCCCCTGATTAATGCACGCATTGTGATTGGTTCTTAACTTTACAATGTGGGCTTTAGGCAGTGAAATATTCCCGTAAGACCTTGACCCAATTTGAGGAGAAAGTCACATGTCCTCCTGCTGGATGCCACAACTGTTGCCCAGTGTTATGTAAGTGCCTGACATTAAGCTTTCTGATTATATTGTAATTGATGGACATTAAGTTGTTGATTGCTAACCCAACTATCTCAAAGACATCCATCTGGAATAAACATTGCCAGCTGTATGACACAGCTATTAGAAAAACAATTAGATAATAAACCAGGCCACCCCCACCCTTGAAGTTCCTCTTTTAGAAAGCCATGGGTAACCTGGAAAACTGACTGATTTAGTGACTCTGTTTCTCCTTTACCATTAATTCCCACTCTAACGCATTAAATTTGCCAAAATACAGTGAATCTGTGAAACTTTGAGCACATCATCATTAGACCCTATGAAGGCAGAGCTCCAGGTCCATACTCTCTCTTTCTTTATCCATGTGGGACCTTGCTGTGTGGGACCTAGGACTTGTGAATAATGAATCTTGTTCTGCAAAGATCTCTGATGGTTTTGCTGAGGTATGTCCTTGCAATCATAATAAAAACCACAAGAGCCCATTTAGCTACAACATTGGCCCTAATGTGTTAGGGTTCCGTTGCTAAGGAATGTGGGAGAAAAGAAACCTCAAGATAAGTGAAGGCAACCTAGCTATGTGCGTTTGCGACATCCCTCATGACTCTGTGTGTCTGTACCTGACATCCATCAAGACCTTGTAACATGAGACCACCCAGTCAGACTGTATGTCTATCCGTTACTCATATATATGGGAGACGAAGCAGGAAATGCATAAAAGGTTGCACCATGCGGCATTTGAGGCTCAGTTTTTCGGGGATTAATGACCCACCCAACTGAACCCGTGGTGGCACGAATAAGGTTGCCTCCTAGCATGAAAAGCCTCTGTGTCACGACTCTCTGTGCGAGAATCCTGCTACACTAATGGTGGTGGTGGGGATGTCTGTGCAGGTTGCTATGAGTAAATATGGGCCCAGGTGAGCACCTCAGGTACAACTAGCCAAGAGTATCACTATCAGTAGTGTTTTGTATAACAAAGCTAGAAGTGGATAATTCCTGGGTTCTTCAGAAGGTTCTGGTAGGAGTAATGGGGTCTGTTTGATTCTACTGACTTTTGCTCTCATGGTCACAATTTGACTACTTGAGCAATCTGCATCGGATTCTCTCACATCCATGTAAAATTAAAGAATGTGGGCAACGTTTTCACTCTTTCCTCTTTTTTTCCTTCCTCTCCTCTTCCTTCCTTTAATTGATCAGAGAAGAAAATAGTTTTCTTACTATTCCAGGAGACTTTCTGGCATGTCCCATTGTCCAGAAATGAATCACCTGGGTGCCTTTAGCTGCAAAGGAATTTGAGAAATAAAATATCAGACATGTTTAGCCTCTCTGAAGAGAGACAAAAAAGAAAAAAAATAGGGTAGGAAAACTGTGAGTAACTACCAAAAGGGTCTGACGTAGGTGGTTCTTGAAATAACGAATAGTGGATTTAAGTTTATCCTATTAATATAATAGGGAAAAGATAGGATAAAATAGGCAGAGGGGAAAGGTTAGGACCTGTGTCCCTTGGGTGGGGAAAAAAACACATTTTGGAACAATTCTCTGAGCCGTTGACCACAGCAAACCCCCAATGGTGTAAGAATGTAAGAGACCATCTACTCACCCTCAGGTTCCCCTCAGGAATTTGACAATCAGAATAGCTACTAAAAGAAGTAAACCATAAAACTTATGTTATACAAGGGACAATATGACCGATAGTCGACTCCTCCCATGATGGAATCGAGCCAATCGGGAATAGACAACCCAGCACCTAGAGTTATCAAGGAACAATGGATAAGGGAAGGGGGGCAACCAGAACCTTATAAAACAAGGGCCCTTGCCTGTAGTCACAGGTTTTCACCTTCGAATGCTCCTCTCTGCTAAGACAGCTTTTATACTACTCTTCCTTTCTTATACTCTAATAAACTTTTGCCTGGTGCTTTTCATTCTTCAAAGCAGTGAGGCAACAAACTCCAGGTATTGAGGTAAAAATCCTGCAACATTTCTTTGGGTGCTAGTCCGAGGATATCAACATTTTCTAACCATTAATAAAGAGCAGCCGATATCCCCTCTTTTCTTTCTATCCTAAATAAAATTTTCAGACCAAACAATGGGCACCCATCAGCCAGTTGAGAGAGAATAGCCTGGCTGCCATTCTCAAGTCTTCATGATAGGCTCCTTGTGTTTCTTCTCATCTGATCCCCCAACATAGTTGGGAACTTGGTGTGATGGAACCCTAATTTCCTTTCAAGAAGAGCCCCTAGATGCATGGAACTCAGGGCATGCCAAACAGCAATTGAAGGGTCCTGACCAAGGCTACTCTTCGGTGAATGCCTGAAAGCTGTTAGCAGAACTTGATCCCTGACCTTTCCTTTGAGTATTCATTAGAATTATCCTCTTTCTGTCTCTTAATTTGTGTTTTAGCATCAATTTCAAAATGCTGGTTTACCGTACATTTGATGGATATACAGGAGAGAATATACAGGACCCCTTCTTCGTACTTACTGGTCTTGGAAAAGAAAGATGAAAAAATGTATGATTTTAACCAAAAGGGCAGGACAGCATGCCCTTTTGAGTTGTTTTGCTCAGGCTCTGACTAAAATTGCCCCTGCTTTGATCCAAAGGCTGGGAAAATGATGGTGATGTCTTTGGCTGCCAGCCTCCAAATGTTCCACATTTGTGTTGTTTCCGTGAGGCAGAGGAATGCTTTCCTGTGCCATATGAGGGGTGGAGGACTGTGATATCTGAAGGGCTTTTATCAGGATACATGGGACCCATTTTGCTACACTTAACACAGTGTATATGACTTATACCAATCTAAAGACCTTAAAATGGACACCTACATGGCTGGAATATATTTATGTGGGCATTGCTGAAAAAGGCAGGAGAGTAGACCTTGACTCTGGCCCTTTTTGCCCTCCTCAAGGTGGCCAATGACCAATATGTAAATTACTGCCAAGCCACAATAAAGCTAGTACATCCCTCGACAACCAGGGGGAGTCTTGTTTGGTCACAGTAGATACCCGAGAGCCCCACAGGCAGGAAGCAGAAAGGGTAGGGGAAATCAAGAAAGACAAGGTTGGGGCGCCTGGATGGCGCAGTCGGTTAAGCGTCCGACTTCAGCCAGGTCACGATCTCGCGGTCCATGAGTTCGAGCCCCGCGTCAGGCTCTGGGCTGATGGCTCAGAGCCTGGAGCCTGTTTCCGATTCTGTGTCTCCCTCTCGCTCTGCTCCTCCCCTGTTCATGCTCTGTCTCTCTCTGTCCCAAAAATAAATAAACGTTGAAAAAAAAATTAAAAAAAAAAAATAAAGAAAGACAAGGTCAGCTCTTGGAGGTGGAATCAAGCCTGGGTAAGAGCGACTACTCCCAGCATCTCGTGAGACTGACAGGGCTTTTGGCTTTTAGCTGCCAGTAGCATACCCAACCAAGAGGAGACTCTCCTGCCCAACAACTGGGATCAGGAGATGAGGTTTCTCCTGGCCAGCTATAGGAAATTAAGATGAGGGACACCTTTTCCTCTTTTTCCTATAGATGGGCAATTCTCCAACAAAGAGCAGTACTCCTTTGAGACGCATTCTAAAAAAGTTGGGATGATTGATCCACAAACCCTAAAGAAAAAGTGACTCATTTTCTTTTGCACTGAGGCTTGGCCCCAATACAAATTGGAGGAGAAAACCTGGTCGCCAGAGGGAAATATCAATTATGATATTACCCTACAATTGGGCTTGTTTTGCAAACATGAGAGAAATGGGGAGAAGTCTCTTATGTTCAGTGTTTTGGGGCCTTAAGAAAAAATCGAGATGCGTGTAAGCAATGTGAGGTCAATCCTGATTTAATGTCAGTCCTTTCTAAATTCCAGCCATCAGGAAGGGAAACAATTAAGGGCCCCTTGCTTGTACCCAAAGCCGACCGAGAGAGGGAGGAAGGGAAGTCTACCACCTCAACCTCTTCCTTCTCGGGTCCTCCGTCTATATATCCAGACCTAAAACATGCACTTCTGCTCCCTGCTGCCCACCTTATCTAGGCCCACCGCATAATATACTTGTTTCCCTACAAGAAGCTGGAGTGCCAGGAGGAGGGATGCAAGGAGGCGCCACTATGATAAGATTACAAGAACCATTTTCATTACAAGATTTAAGACAGAGAAAAGGAGATCTAGGTAAATTTTCTGATGATCTGGATTAGTATTTAGATGCTTTTTGGAATATTACGTATGTTTCTGAATTGACCTGGAAAGATATAATGCTTTTGTTGACTCAGACTCTTAATGAGACAGAGAAGCATGGGGTTCTTCAGGGGCTAACAGATATAGGACAAGCAACTCATTAATTATCATGGGACTAGAGGTCCTGTAGGGAACTTCCAGTTCCCTCCTGGGGCCCAGGAAGTCCCACCCCAAGATCCTAATTGGGACTATGATAATCCCATTGGGGAATGGTGTCACCACCATTTCCAAACCTGTATTTTGGAAGGATTAAAAAGAACTAAGGATAAGCCTTAAATTATGCTAAATTAGACTGTATCTAATAGACACAGGATGAAACCTCAGTGGCTTTCCTAGAAAGGTTAAGGGGGGGGGGCTCCCATTAAACATATGGCTATCTCCCCTAATGCCCCTGAGGTCAAGACAATTCTAAAGGAAAAATTTGTCACTTGGCCCCAGATATTCAGAGGAATTAGCTGTTAGCCCGGAAGGGACCCTGGAGGAGCTCTTATAAGCTGCCAATTGGGTATATTACAACTGAGATCAAGAGGAAAATAAGAAACAAACAGAAAAGGAGTCTTAAGAAAAAAAAATCTGAGGCCTTAGTTATAGCCTTACATACAATGTCAGACCAGACTTCCCAAGGTTTTGGCACCAAGTGCCATTTATGAGGCCATTCAGGACCCTGGAAAGGAGAATAGCCTCAGAGGGGATGTCCAAAGTTGAAACCTGCTAAGCCATGCCTCTTGTGTGGAGATAATCACTGGAAATCTGAATGCCCTCAGGGACCTCAATCAATGAGAGCTCAGACAACCAATGTCCCTGACAGGGACTGACCAGGCCTGGGGGTCTTTACAGTGGCTCCTCCAAACCAACTGCCTATTGGAAACCCAGAGCCAAAAGTAAACTCTGGATATAGAAGGAAAAGTGGTTGATTTCCTTTTTGACACTAGAGCCACCTTTGCTGTCTTCCTTTCCACTCCCAGCCAACTATCGAAATGCTGTGTAATGATTAGAGGCATCTCCAGAAAGCTTATGACTAAATTTTTCTCTCAGCCACTGGGCAGAATATGGGAAGACTTGGTCTTTCATACTCTCTTTTCATAATGCTGGAGAGCCCCACTTCCTTGTTAGAAAGGGACATTACAACTGAATTAGGGACTATAATGCTACTAGCTCCAGGACAGATTAACAAAATTTATAGTAATCTGGATATGGAAGATCAATCATTCCTTGAGGTAGAATCGCCTCATGGAATTGTTCCTATGGAAACTGGATGGTCAAAGGAGAAATTGAGGATTGAGAACCAAAAACTAGTTCAGGTGCTTAATTTTTCCAATAAACAGTATCACCAGATCCAAAAAAATATGGAGGAGGGAGGAAGAACTATGGTTAAGTTGATTAAAAAATATGATTAGACATGCCAGGGATGTTTTGGATGGCTACAATGTGACTTTCCTTCCAATGGTGTGGCTCCTTCCCTAGGAGGCATTGCATTTGGAATTTTAACACTTGTAGGTCTGATACTCTTTTTATATGTCATTCATAGATGTCATCACATATGCAGAAAAATAAGACATCCAGGAAAGTTTTCCTAGCCCAGATGTTCCAAACACTCTCCCTTTATATCAGACCTCTGGACTGACCTCTGAACCTACCCTGACTGCCATTCCCCTGTCATTGCCCCCCTTCAGCAGGAAGCACATAAGATCAGGTTGGAATTACTAATGGCAGTTAGGAGTCATGTGTTTGGAGGGGGGGAATATGATAGGAAGAGATAGGTTTCAGTAGGCAGAGAGGGAGAGATTAGTACCTGAGGTTCCTATGTGGGGAAAAACACAAATTTTGGAACAATGCTGGGAGCATCTGACCACAGCAAACCCCTTTGGGGGTAAGGTTCCTCTTAAGAATGTAACAGACCCCACCGACTCCCCTTCAGCTTTCCCTCAGAAATTTGACAAAAGACCTGACTGAAAATACAGAGGGCTACAATGTCTATCACATAAGTGCTCAACAAATGTCAGTTTCAAACTTTTAACAACATTTTTTTGTAATATGTCTTTAAATGTTTTCCACCCAAAGTGGTTTTATCAGATCAAGCTCAGTTATTAAAAAAAAAGAAAAAAAAACATAACCAACAAAAACCTGAAATTCCTTTACTCATTGTACTTTTGTATTGAATATGGAGAAACATTATGTTTACCTTTATTTTAATTAACATGTATAATCTTTCTCCCTGTCCTGTCTGTCTCTATGTAACATTTTTCATTCTATACCTTTCCCTTATACCAGAGAAATAATTTATGTCTACCCTTATATTTATTTAGATATCAATATAAGTTTAGATTTCATAATTTAATTTCCAGCAATAAATGATTAATCCAGCTTTTTACTTGTTTTAAATATCTTAAAACATTTGCTATTTTCCAAATATTAAACATAAATTTGGTAACAAATCTGTGTTAATTTAATATAAAGTTTATTTCTAGACATGGTTTTGATTGCCTTCTATATTTACTACATACATACACATGAACACATGCACATACACAGTAATTTTTCTAAATAATTGTAGATGTATTTCAAAGCTTCCATCTTTTGCACCGTCTATATATCAAAGTACATTATAACACAGGCTACTGACTTACAGAGGTATAGTCTTTTTTTTTAACATGGCATTTTATTTAATTTTTATATATTTCTTAAATTAATTAATTTTTTAATTTATACCCACGTTAGTTAGAATATAGTGCAATTTGATTTCAGAAATAGATTCGTTAATACCCCTTACCCATTTAGTCCATCCTCCCCCCACAACCCCTCCAACAGCCCTCTGTTTGAGCTCTATATTTGAGTCTCTTATGTTTTTCCCCCTCCCTGTTTTTATATTATTTTTGCTTCCCTTCCCTTATGTTCATCTGTTTTGTATCTTAAAATTCCTCATATGAGTGAACTCTTATGATATTTGTCTTTCTCTAACTGACTAATTTCACTTAGCATAATACCCTCCAGTTCTATCCATGTAGTTGCAAATGTCAAGATTTCATTCTTTTTGATTGCCAAGTAATACTCCATTGTGTGTGTGTGTGTGTGTGTGTGTGTGTGTGTGCGCGCGCGCGCGCATCACATCTTCTTTATCCATTCATCTGTCGTTGGACATTTAGGCTCTTTCCATATTTTGGCTATTGTCGATAGCACTGCTACAAACATCGGGACGCATGTGCCCCTTTGAAACAGCACACCTGTATTTCTTGAATAAATATCTAGTAGTGCAATTTCTGGGATGTAGGGTAGTTCTATTTTTAATTTTTGGTGGAACCTCCATACTGTTTTCCAGAGTGGCTGCACCAGCTTGCATTCTCACCAGCAATGCAAAAGAGATCCTCTTTCTCTGCATCCTTGCTAACATCTGTTGTTACCTGAGTTGTTAATGTGAGCCATTCTGACAGGTGTGAGGTGGTAGCTCATTCTGGTTTTGATTTATATTTCCCTGATGATGAGTAATATTGAGTATTTTTTCATGTGTCGGTTGGCCATCTGGATGTCTTCTTTAGAGAAGTGTCTATTCATGTCTTTTGCCCATTTCTTCATTGGGTTATTGGTTTTTTGGGTGTTGAGTTTGATAAATTCTTTATAGATTTTGGATACTAACTCTTTATCTGATACGTCGTTTGCAAATATCTTCTCTCATTCTGTCGGTTGCCTTTTAGTTTTGCTGATTGTTTCCTTCACTGTGCAGAAGCTTTTTATTTTGATGAGGTCCCAGTAGTTCATTTTTGCTTTTGTTTCTCTTGCCTCCAGAGACATGTTAAGTAAGAAGTTGCTGTGGCCAAGATCAAAGAGGTTTTTGCCTGCTTTCTCCTTGAGGATTTTGATGGCTTCTTGTCTTACATTGAGGTCTTTCATCCATTTTGAGTTTATTTTTGTGTATGGTGTAAGAAAGTGGTCCAGGTTCATTCTTCTGCATGTCGCTGTTCGCTGTCCAGTTTTCCCAGCACCACTTGCTGAAGAGACTGTCTTTATTCCATTGGATATTCTTTCCTGCTTTGTCAAAGATTAGTTGGCCATATGTTTCTGGGTCCATTTCTGGGTTCTCTATTGGGTTCCATTGATATGAGTGCTTGTTTTTGTGCCAGTACCATACTATCTGGATGATTAGAGCTTTGTAATACATCTTGAAGTCTGTGTATTGTGATGCCTCCAGCTTTGATTTTCTTTTTCAATATTGCTTTGGTTATTGGGAGTCTTTTCCGGTTCCATACAAATTTTAGGATTGTTTTGTTCTAGCTCTGTGAAGAATGCTGGTGATGTTTTGATAGGGATTTAATTGAATATGTAGGCTGCTTTGGGTAGTATCAACATTTTAACAATGTTTGTTCTTCCTATCCAGGAGCATGGAATATTTTTCCCTTTTTTTGTGTCTCCTTCAATTTCTTTCATAAGCTTTCTATAGTTTTCAGTGTATAGATTTTTCATCTCTTTGGCTAGGTTCAATCCTAGGTATTTTATGCTTTTGGTGCAATTGTAAATGGGATCAATTCCTTGATTTCTCTTTCTGTTGTTTCATTATTGGTGTATAGGAATGCAACTGGTTTCTGTGCAATGATTTTATATCCTGCGACTTTGCTGAATTCATGGATTAGTTCTAGCAGTTTTTCAGTGGAATGTTTTGAGTTTTCCATATAGAGTATCATGTCATCTGTGAAAAGTGAAAGTTTGACATCCTTCTGGCCAATCTGGATGCCTTTTATTCCTTTGTGTTGTCTGATTGCTGAGACTAAGACCTCTAATACTATGTGGAATAACAGTAGTGATAGTGGATATCCCTCTCATGTTCCTGACCTTATGGGGAAAGCTCTTAGTTTTTCCCCATTGAGCATGATATTAGTGGTGGGTCTTTTGTATATGGCTTTTTTGATCTTAAGGTATGATCCTTCTAGCCCTACTTTCTTGAGGTTTTTATCAGGAAAGAATGCTGTATTTTGTGAAATGCTTTCTCTGCATCTATTGAGAAGATCATGTGGTTCTTGTCCTTTCTTTTATTGATGTGATGTATAACATTGATTGTTTTGTGGATATTGAACCAGTCCTGTGTCCCAGGTATAAATCCCACTTATTTGTGGTGAATAATTTTTTAATGTATTGTTAGGTCCCATTGGCTAGTATCTTATTGAGGATTTTTGCCTCCATGTTCATCAGGGAAATTGGTCTATAGTTCTCCTTTTTAGTGGGGGTCTTTATCTGGTTTTGGAATCAAGGTAATGCTGACTTCATAAAATGAGTTTGGAAGTTTTCCTTCCATTTCTATTTTTTGGAACAGCTTCAAAAGAATAGGCTTTAACTCTTCTTTAAACATTTAGTAGAATTCCCCTGGAAAGCCAACTGGCCCTGGACTCTTTTTTTTTAGGGGGGGGTTGTGGAAATTTTTATTACTAATTTGATTTCTGGTTATGGATCTGTTCAAGTTTTCTATTTCTTCCTGTTTCAGGTTTGGTAGTTTACATATGTTTCTAGGAATTTTTCCATTTCTTCCACTTTGCCCAATTTATTGGCATATAATTGCTCATAATATTCTCTTATTATTGTTTGTATTTCTGCTGTGTTGGTTGTGATCTCTCTCTTTCATTCTTGATTTTATTTATCGGGTCCTTTCCTTTTTCTTTTTGTTCAAACTGGCTAATGGTTTATCAATTTTGTAAATTCTTTCAAGGAACCAGCTCCTAGTTTCATTGATCTGTTCTACTGTTGCTGTTTTTCTTGTTTGCTTTTTTGTTTGTTTTTGGTTTCGATAGCATTGATTGCTGCTCTAATCTTTATTATTTCCTGCCTTCTCCTGTTTTTGGGTTTTATTTCTTGTTCTTTTTCCAGCTCTTTAATGTATAAGGTTAGGTTGTGTATCTGAGAACTTTCTTCCTTATTTAGGAATGCCTGGATTGCTATATACTTCCCTCTTATAACTGTCTTTGCTGCATCTCAGAGGTTTGGGGCTGAGGTGTTATCATTTTCATTGGCTTCCATGTAGTCTTTAATTTCCTCTTTAACTTCTTGGTTAGCCCATTCATTCTTTAGTAGGATGCTCTTTAGTCTCCAAGTATTTGTTGTCTTTCCAAATTTTTTTCAGTAGTTGATGTCGAGTTTCATAGATTATTTTCTGAAAATATGCATGGTATGATCTCGATCTTTTTGTACTTGTTGAGGGTTGATTTTTGTCCCAGTATGTGATCTATTCTGGAGAATGTCCCATGTGTGCTTGAGAAGAATGTGGATTCTGCTATGTTAGGATGAAATATTCTGAATATATCTGTTAAGTCCATCCGGTCCAGTGTATCCTTCAAAGCCATTGTTTCCTTGTTGATTTGGTGTTTAGATAATCTGACCATTGCTGTAAGTGGGGTGTTGAAGTACCCCACTATTAGGGTATTATTATCAATGAGTTTCTTTATGTTTGTGATTAATTGATTTATATATTTGTGCATTCCACATTTGGAGCGCAAATGTTTACAATTGTTAAGTCTTCTTGGTGTATAGATCCCTTAATTACGATATAATGTTCTTCTTTATTTCTTGTTACAGTCTTTATTTTAAAAAGTAGACTGTCTGATATAAGTATGGCTACTTCAGCTTTCTTTTGGTGACCATTAGCATTATAGGTGGTTTTCTTTTAATTTGAAGGTGTCTTTAAGTCTAAATGGGTTTCTTATAAACAGCATATAGATGGATCTTGTTTTCTTTTTCCATTCTGTTACCCTATGTCTTTTGATTGGAGCATTAGTCCATTGACATTTATAGTGAGTACTGAATGTTATGAATTTATTGCCACTATGTTGCCTGTAGAGTTGGAGTTTCTGGTGGTGTTCTCTGGTCCTTTCTAGGCTTCTTTGCTTTTGGTCATTTTTGGGGTGTGTGTGTGTGTGTGTGTGTGCGTGTGTGTTTCCCCCATCTTTTCTCCCCTCAGAGAGTCCTCCATAAAATTTCTTGCAGGGCTGGTTTAGTGGTCATGACCTCCTTTAATTTTTGTTTGTCTGGGAAACTTTTTACCTCTTCTTCTATTTTGAATGACAACCTTGCTGGATAAAGAATTCTTGGCTGCAAGCATAAGAGACTCTTAAAAACTGAGAACAAACTGAGGGTTGATGGGGGCTGGGAGGGAGGGGAGGGTGGGTGATGGGTATAGAGGAGGGCACATTTTGGGATGAGCACTGGGTGTTGTATGGAAACCAATTTGACAATAAACTTCATATATTGAAAAAAAATAATTCTTGGCTGCATATTTTTCCAGTTCATCACATTGAATATATCCTGCCACTCCTTTCTGGCCTGCCAAGTTTCTGTGGATAGGTCTGCTATGAACCTGATCTGTCTTCCCTTGTAGATTAAGGACTTTTTTTCCCCCTTGCTGCTTTCATGATTCTTTCCTTGCCTGAGTATTTTGTGAATTTGACAATGATATGCCTTGTTGATGGTTGATTTTTGTTGAATCTAATGGGAGTTTTCTGTGTAACCTGGATTTTGATGTCTGTGTCTTTCCCCAGGTTAGGAAAGTTTTCTGCTATGATTTGCTGACATAAATGTTCTACCCTTTTTCTTTCTCTTCATCTTCTGGGACCCCTATGATTCTGATGTTATTCCTTTTTAATCAGTCACTTAATTCTCTAATTCTTATATTGTGCTTTTTTGCTTTAGTCTCCCTCTTTTTTTCTGCTTCATTATTCTCCATAAGTTTGTCCTCTATATTGCTGATTTGCTGCTCTGCTTCCTCCATCCTTGCCACTGTCATTAGAGATTGCAGCTCAGTTATAGCATCCTGGCTAGCCTTTACTTCTTTCATCCCTGCATAAAGGGATTCTAATCTATTTTCAACCCCAGCTAGTATTCTTATTATCATGATCCTAAATTCTGGCTCAGACATCTTGTTTGTATCTGTGTTGATTAAGTCCTTGGCTGTGATTTCTTCCTGTTCTTTATTTTGGAGGGAATTCCTTTGTTTTGTTGTTTTGAAGAAAGAAAAGGAATTAATAAAGCTAAAAAAAATTAAAAATGTAAAGCAACTCAAAAAATCAAATAAATGATGCTAGATTCTACGTGTGTTTTGGTCTGTTGTTAAAAAAAGCTTGATAGATTAGAGATAGAGAAATAAAGAAAAATAAGAAAATAACAGTAAAGGGAAAAAAAGGACAACATTTGAAAATTTGAAACAATGAATATGATAAAATAGAATAACATGAAATGATGAAAGTAAAATATATTTTAAAAATTTACAAAAAAATAAAAAATATAATAGAAAAATTAAAGAAAAACCTTTTTAATAAAAATGGAAAATAAAAATATTTTTTTCTCTCTCTGTATTCAAGAATAAGAAAAGAAAAGGAAAAAAAAATAGAGAGATGGACCAACAAAAAGAATGAAATGCAATTGTAATTGTATCTGTTTTTCCCTAAAATCAAACAATGAAGCACTTTATAGTCCTTCAACCAAGCAGGCAGAGAGACTTGGGGTATTCCTCAAGAAAGTGGCTGGCCCTGTTGGGTGGGGCTTAGTGCAACAGCTCCATTTTCCACTAGATGGTATTCCTTAGCTTACTGGGGTGGATTATTGTGGCACTTGTAGGCATGTATATGCATGTGCGGGAGGGTTGAAAATGGCATCACACAGCTATCCAGTCTCTAGTATCAGAACTCTGGGCTCTCACCTACAGCAATCAAGCACCCTTCCTAGTCTTCAGCTTCCATCCACTCCCTGCTTCTACATTGTCCATGAATAAACTGTCAGGCACCTCCCTCCTGAATTTTATCTCAAATGGGGCTCTGTTTCCTGACCCCCCACTTCTGAGGGACTGCGGCTTTGACCTGTTCTGAACCTCGGTGGGGGGGTCTCGCTGAGTAATGGCCGGGTGTCAGCCCACCCCCAGCAATGCTTGGGAGACCAGGCTGCTACAGATGCCTAGAGACCACAGCTGGGTGCTAGTGCTCCCCAGAAAAATTCACATGATCATGTAGCAACAGTGTTTCAGGGTTTATGCAAATCACAACACACATCTGGCACCAGGCTTAACCCTTAGCGTCCTTGTTCCAACACCAGCAAATGTGGTTGTTCTCTGAGGTCCACTGGGACCTTTGCCTGTGGGGAGGCCACACAGCCTCTATCAAATGTCCTCCCAGCAGGGAAACAGCCACTCCTTGTATGGCCTGAGGATGCCTCAGGCCTTGCTCTCTGTTTCTGGGAATTCATCTTCCCACCAGAGCACTATCAGGTATCCAGCTGCAGAGTTTCAGACTCTGCGCTTGCCCTGTTTATAGACTCTTAATGGAATTTAAATCCTCTCCTTTCTCCCTTTTTTGTTCAGTCCCCTGTGGCTATTTCCATTCTTCCACTTTCTCTCCAGCTGCTTTGGGGGGGGGGGTGCTTTTCCCATACTATCTCCCTGTCTCCATTCTCTCTCCACAGGCAGAAACAGTTCCCTGCCCTCTACAGTTTCTGTCTACCCTAATTCACCTCTCCTCACCATGTACCTGCTGACTTCTGCGGTTTAGGTTATGCAGATTGTTGTGTTAATCCTCAAATCAGTTTTCTAGGTGTGTAAGATGTTTTAGTGTTGATTGGGCTGCATTTCAGGGATGAGAGATGCAAAAAAATCTTCCATGCAGTTCTGCCATTTTGGCCCCTCTCAGAGAGGTTGTAGTCTTTCAGCGATCAGCTAGGTGGAGGCAGTATTCTCTTAGATCAAGGATCTCCATAACCCCAAGGGAAAATATTTGGGTTTTGCTTTACCTCCTCTAAAATATGAGAGGGAAATAATCCAGAATTTCTTACTACATATACAAAAGTTCTTTTTTTTATCAGTGATGTATATTTCAAGATACATATTTTGTATACAAATGATTAGATTATATATATATATATATACATATATATATATATATATATATATATATATCAAATAAATACTGAATTTTAGCCATTATAAATAACAAAATCACTCAGGAAAATTCAAAGAGAAAACAATAATCAAAACAAAAACAAAATAGGTTATATCACATTGGATAAAATGACATTTGCTATTATTAATAATGTGTGGTTAAGGCCACATCCTCTTAACAAAAGTACTTGAGCTCAAAAATCCTCCCAGATGCTTTGACAATTTATATAACCTTTCTGAGCCTCAGTTTTTATCATCTATAAAATGGAGATAATAATAGCACCTATGAGGGTGTCTAGGTGGCTCAGCTAGTTAAGCCTCCAACTCTTGATTTTGGCTCAGGTCAGGATCTCGTGGTTTCTGGCATTGAGCCCTGCCTTGGGTTCTGCATTGACAATGTGGAGCCTGCTTGGGATTTTCTCTCTCCCTTTCTCTCTGCCTCTCTCCCACTTGCTCACACTCTCTCTACAAATAAACATTAAAAAAAAGAATAGCATCTATGTCATACAGTTATTATTGGACTAAATGAGTTAATATATGTAAAACACAGACTAGGAATCATCAGGAAATGGTGAAATAGTAAGCATCAGCTATTATTATATTATTGCTACTATGATTACTATTTCCACTAGTGATAATGTCTTTTTTTTTGAGTGTTTATAATCTGCCATCTATTTGATGCAGAATTTACATACTTAACTAATATTCACAAAAAAAATTGTAAACTAGTTTAGGAAGAAATAAACTCAGGTTAAAAGTTATTAAAATACATTTCCAAAGTCAAATAGACTTTTACTCTTAACCACTAGCCAAAATCTAGGTCAGCGACTGTGTTTCAAAGGGCCACTCAATATGATTGTTTAATAGGCTGAGAGGCTAGGGAGAAAAAACAATGAGAAAAATGGTGAAATAGTGAAAAATAGTGAATAAAAGAAGGGAGAGGATGGGGAATAGAAGAACAAATGGTACGGAGATTATGAATTAAAGAAGGACATGTTATAGAATTAGAAAATGCCAGTTGAAGATCATGAGGAGACTAAACCTACCCTTTGCATTCTTCATACGTGCCTGAGAGAATAAAGCCTGTTAAAATGTATTAATCTGTTGAAATAGTTAAAATGGAGAGGAGGAGTGTTGGTAATTAATTTCCAGGTCATCTGGCAAAGTCAGCTGAGTGGAGGTTATTCTACTATAATGCTAGAAAAAGTATAGTAGAGGGGCTTCAATTTAAAATTTCAATTTCCACCTATAATTATAATTACAATGGTTTTCATGATCATCTTAATCCCTTTTAGGTGACACTTAGTTTTTGAATGTTGATATATGATCTTCAAAAGTCATCTTTGATATAGAACTTGACATAATTTAAACATTAAGTAGACCAGTTTGCTTTGAAATGATTATAATTGTTGAAATTAAGATGTTTGGGATATTTGCTGACTCTGAAATATATTTTGCTTATTTCACAGACCAATGGCTTTTTTGAGAGATCTGACCTGGACTGAAATTGATGTCCATATTATCTTCTTAGCAATGTTTACACCAATTTTATGAATTATAGTGTTTCAGATCACAGCACTTATATTCTCTATTTAATTTGTAAATATGAGAAACAGTAAGAATATTATTATTTAAGACAGTGACCGTTAAATAAAGTGAGATCAGTTCCGAGTGCATTCAAAGCACTCAGGTTTTGTTTTTATAGAAAGTAGAAGTGCCACACCCAGTATTTTATTTGATTCCTCCATCCATCAGTGGTCTTATCAAAGGTCATCTTTTCTCTCTTACCTCCTATTGGAAAATCTAATTCTCAAGATAGATCAGATTATTTGATGATTATCATTATTCAGCATAAAAAAGTAAAACCCAGTGAATTCTGACATTCATAGTTAACTCTCTGAACACTAAAAATGTAGTTTGTAATAAAGGAGATAATTGATGGCCTTTTTATATCAGTGTTTTTGCCAGACCATTGAGTCTTATTGTAAAACAGACAAACTATAAAATTCAGTGACTTGCATAATTATGCCTCAAGATACAATGAACAAAATTGAACTTCTTTAAAATGTTCTTGTTCAAATAAATAGTTCAGTATTGTGGAAAACGTAGGTAGTAATTGTACTGAATGCTATGAATTTTAAATTTGGTTGTGGCAAAAGAACATATTTAAATACGCAAGTTATAAAAATAAATTATGTAGTACCAAAAGATAATAGTTAAAAACCTTAAGAACAATAAAGAAAATACAATTGATTTTATATTAGACACTCTAAGGGGACACTTTATGAAAAAAAAAACTGACAAAGTACAAACTTTGATTTCAAGGAAGTTGCTCTTGTGATCAAATAAGTGTTTTTGAAACTTCTTAGATTAATTTTACATAAATTGTGGTATGTATAATCTATTTAATTCCATGAATCATCATCAAAAGATCTGTTATTCAGTTTAGCAGAAACATGCAGGATGGGGACTCAATTTAATATTTACATGCCACATGACCATGGATAAGTCGGATGAAAAAGTCAACCGTACCCTTTTTCATACCCCCTTCTGCTTTCATATTCTATAAGCCTACAGTTTGTATCCCTTTGTGAAATGTTATACATAATTTTTCCATAGATATAATTATATTATAATGTACTTAGGGGAATTAACTACTGGATAATTAAAAAAATGATAAAATTCTTTTGCAAAGCTAAAATAATTTATTTAAAATGTGTCACTGATTTCTGCTTGAAGTAAAACAAAACTTTTTAGAGGGTTTGGTTTATTTGCTTGGTTTTGACTGAAAATGATGCCCCCCAAAATCTGCATCTTGGTATCCAGATATTGCTTTTGCAAATGAAAAATAAATCTATGTATGGAACAATAATCAAGCAATAAGGTAATTTTCTAATTTTTCATCACTCATTTTCAGCACTAAGAATTTCAAACCATGTTGTATATAAACATGTGATTTTTGAAATATGAGAGAAAATAAAAGTATAAATGGTTATGCATATTCTGTGCAAATCTAAAATCACTTCATAATTTAAAAACATATAACGCCTAATAATGTAAAATTCTATCATTAATAGTTGCAGTCTCTTGCATTGAATTTTACTTCTAAATTTTTGTCATACTGAAAATGATTATATTTTTCCAGATCAAAAGAAACATGAAAATTCAAGCACAAAAGGGGGAGGTAATAAGGTAAATAACTCAGCTATCTTTTCTATATCTTTTTTAAAAAAGTCATATATCATTCATTTTCAGATACTGGAGAACAATAGGAGATCATAAATTAAGAATCTTCATTGAAATGAAATGTTTGCCACACGGACAATATTAAGACTTTTGAGCTATGTCAAGTTGTTTTCCTGTTTCTGGTGCATTTTGATCTTTTCCACAGATTTCCAAAATTCTAATTACCTTAAGTAAAGACAAGTTTTTCCACAATTTTACCTTATTGCATTTCTTGATATGAGCTTTTAAGTTTTCCTTTTTAACATTTATTTATTTTTTGAGAGACAGAGAGAGAGACAGAGAGTGAGCAGGAGTGGGGCAGAGAGAAAGGGAGTCACAGAATCTGAAGCAAGCTCCAGGCTCTGAGCTGTCAGCACAGAACCTGACATGGGGCCTGAACTCATGAACCAGGGAATCATGGCCTGAGCTGAAGTCGGACACTTAACTGACTGAGCCATCCAGGTGCCCTGATATGAGCTTTTGTAAACTCAAATATGACAGCAGACCATTCTAGCATAATTTTTTATTCTTGTCATAATACACCTGACCCACATCTGTTGAAATAAATCCACTCTGTTGTATCAATGGGCTGTGTGGGTAGAAGAAACACCCTCTTTTGGGGAGGATGGATGACAAGGATCCTTCACCCTTGTTCTTTTGCCTGCACACCATGAATGATTTTTAGCTTTGGACTACGTTATGACATTTGGGGCCAGTGCAGTTTTTTGTCTTAGGGCCTGAGGAAAGAGCCAAAAGGAAAGTTACTTGTCCTATACTACCTATCTGAGGGAAACTAAACATAAATGTGCATGCATTATATTTTGAATTCAGTGGATTACAAAAGTGAATTTGTTGATAGGTAAATAGCTGCCCCTTACCCCCAATAAGTTGTTGCTATCGATTATCAGATTTTTTGAGTCACTTCTTCCATGGTTCATCTCAATAAAAGACATTGACTGTAGATTACTTTGAACTTGATGTTTAGGTTTTAAGGCCAATAAATGGAATAAATTAGAAAAATGCATTTTTACATAGGAACTTACTGTAAGACCATATCATGTATCTTTGATATCTTTCCATATTTTACATCATTATAATTCAAAGTGACAAATTCTATTAAATATTAATCCTTTTGATTTTAACTATGTTATTAAAATCACCGTTAACTTTCATAATAAGGTAATGATGATTCCAGAAATAGAGGGAGGGAGATCTGAGAAAACAAGATATGAGAGGATCTAAAAACTAATAGTCAATAAATGAATAATAGGTTTTCTTATAGAAAGTCTCCTTTAAGGATTTGTATTAACATGAATTCGGGAGTTAGGGGAGTCTAAAACATTTAAGAAAGAATCAGAGGATATATATATATATATATATATATATATATATATACATATATATATGTATATATATATATATATATCCATTGTCTCCATTTTTATTCTAGAAAGAATAAACTTGGCAGAATGCTGGTTTACATTCTTCATCTCAACACATAACGATATTATTTTCTCTGAGAAATAACATTTCAAATATTACATGACAGAATCACCAAGATTGCCACATATTAGCCATTGTACCAGGTATCTGTTGTAGTTGCTCACATATTAATTCATTTAATTTTAAGAACACTTCCCTAAGTATTGTACAATTATTATCTCCATTTTGCTCAGGAAACTGAGACTCCTGATATTTAAAAACTTACACAAAGTTCAGGAACTAGGAAATGGCAATTCCAATCCAGCCGATTGGTCCCCAGAACCTGTCTTTGTAACCACTACTTTGCCTTGCAATTTTTTTTTAAGTTTATTTATTTTGAGAGAGACAGAGACAGCATGAGTGGGGGAGGGGCAGAGAGAGGGAGAGAGAAAGAATCCGAAGCGGGCTCCACACTGCTAGTACATAGCCCGATGCGGAGTTCAAACCCACAAAGCCATGAGATCATGACCTGAGCCAAAACCAAGAGTTAGATATTTAACCGACTGAGCCACCCAGGCACTCCTGTCTCTCAATTTGTATTTACAAACATAAATGACTACAAAATCCTTTTTTAACGAACTATCTTGTGGTACATGTGTCCCACAAAATCCACTATGGGAAAACATACTCTGGTTGCAGATCACTGTATTACTTATGTATTTGGACACTTAGGAAAATGGAAGTAAACATTTTTCAAATTAATGGAGTAAAAGCATGAAAAATTGATCTTAGCTTCTGGTAAAATAGAGTGGAATTCATGGTTTTTATAGTAATTTTTCCCCTATTTTTTTTACAATATTTATTTAAAATGCACATAAGTTCTATCAGTTTACTTTGTGCTCTAATTATTTTATTAGCAAATACTAAAGCATGCTAATAAGAATTGCCCTTTTTTAAATGACTTTCAAACTGCTCTTCAAATTTATCATAACTATTTTCCTGACGGTGTATAAAATAGTTGATACTAAAAAGAACTCTTTAAAATGAAATAAAGCTGCTTATGCACAATTCAGAGCCTTATCTTTTTACATACACCCTGAGGAAACTCAGAAAGCTTAGATTTATGCATGTTTTATTTGGTTAAATTTGTGAAGTATTTGGTCGTATTTCTGAAGACTTACAATTGCTTTTGTAGTGCAGTCAGGTGGTATATTTTCTTCCCTTCTAGTTTATGAGAATGGCTATGATTTATGCAACTGATATAAAACTGCTTTGAAGCTAACATATACCGAAGACAGTATATAAAGCTAATAGTCAAAATCATCTCCCGAAGGCTATTGCTTTCACTGGGTATTTGGAAACTGTCAAGTTGAGGAAGCAATGAGAATATAAGTTTTGCACAATTCAGTTTTTGTTGTCTTCCGGGATGAGAGCTAACTAACATTATTGACAGTGAATTTTGGTAGATAATAAACTTAGAACTAAGAGTGATTGGAATTGGTAGGCACTTAGAGATTCTACTTAAATTAGAAACTACATGTCTACCTTCATTCCAAATGGCTATTAGCTGCATAACTAACAAAATGTGGGGAAAAATTATCTCCTGGTCAAAAGTATAATGTATTTAATAAGATGTTTCTTTTAAATGTTTATAACAAAGCACCATAGCATAAAATATCTTTTATTTCCTTCATTGTCCCATTTGCCATTAAATCCAATAAGAAAAAGATAATTGTGGTTTATTGAATGTTTAATTAGAACATAACATACATTATTCTGTAATCAGCATTTATGATACAATCTATTTTTCACACTATCTTATTTTTTTCATGGTTTCTCTATACTCTTAAAATGTTCCTCAACCATTTCAAACATTTATTTTCTACTAGTTTTTTAGATTGCATTCTAATGTCTTGTATTACTGAATGTTCTCTTTTACCCTATAGTGATGAGGAGGTCTCATTGTTTGGCAAATGCGGTCTAAAAAACACCACCACCACCACCAACAAAAAACCCACAACTTTTATCAAAGTTCCTCTTCTTTGAACACAGTCTGACCCTTTATTTATCTTTGCTCTGGTTGGATAATCATTTCCATGGTAAATTCAGCATTTGGAAACCTTTCTCAGTCCATTTTATATGTATTATAGTTGTGTCTTACCCTAAGCTTCTATTTTAATAACCTATCATATGTGTTTGTAATGTTTCATGTCTATGTGAGCTCATCTTTAGTAGCCACTATTCTTTTTCTTTAGGTACCTGAGATAAAAAATGAGTTGTTAAAGTATCTCTTAAGAATTAACTTTCATTTACTTTTTCTCATTATCCATTACAACCTTTCGTGCTGGGCAAGATAGAATCCTGACCTGTGCCTTGTGCTTTCTAGATGTTTCCACACTTTGCTTAATCAATACAGTGACTTTTCAATATGAAATAATTCTCAATAGTACAAAGCAACTATGTTCTTGCTTCTTTTTCTGTTGTAATAGGAGTGTAAAAATATTTATTGAATTGGTTCACTATTCTCAAGAATTGCTCTTGGCCACTTTGAAGAATTTCAATATTAAAATAATTCATATGTCCTACAAATACATGTTACCTCCTACCTCTTTAACTTTGAAAAATAGAGGTATATTAAATGCTACAGTTGTGAATAGTTTATTTGTATGCAACTATACATTGCTATAGATATTTTAAATATAAAATGTTAAAGTATATAATTATATTAAATATTATAATAGTAAATATTATTATATTAAAATATAAAATATTATTAGAAATTTCAGATTAAAATGTCATATAGTTTGGGAATTTTTCTAAAAAACAAACAAATAAGGTTTATGAAATATTCATTTAATTAGCATGTTGCCTTTACATTTCTACACATAACTTTAGCCTTATTAAAAGGCTTTTTTTATAAATATATGAAAGAAATTTTTGATTTTTGTTATTTTTCATCCAGTAAGTGGTATTTTAAGTATTCTTAGTAGGAAAGTTTCTGCACTAGCATTCTGTCATTTGCTATATCAGAAATAACAATGTAATATCTATGCCAGTGAAACCAAGTGTCACTGATGAAAACTCTAAGTAAACCATCTTAAAATTTGAAGGATCTGTTTTCAGAACAACTAAGGTATTTTATCAAAGCCCATTTTCAATTGCTAGTGTCTTATGGTGAGTTACTTCTATATCCCTAACACCCATCTGATACTATTTATTTTCATAAGAATAGACTGATTTTAGGGATGACCCTTAGTTTAGTAATTATAAGACAATATAATCAAATCTATGTTTTTCATCCTGTTAATATATGTTATGTTTCTGTCAAATATGTAAACATGTTTAATGTTTATTTATTTTTGAGAGAGAGAGCATGAGTGGGGGAGGCACAGAGAGAGAGAGAGGGAGACACAGAATCTAAAACGGGCTCCAGGCTCTGAGTTGTCAGCACAGAGCCCGCCTGATGCAGGGCTCAAACTCTGAACAGTAAGATCATGACTGAAGTCCAGAGCTTAACTGACCAAGCCACCCAGTCGCCCCTTTGTCAAATATTTTAATAATAATTTTTCCAGACCTGAGTTCTTATTTTTGTTTGTAGGCCATTTTTCGTTTAATTTTTTTCCTTTTTAATTTCAGTTGTTATTTTCTGCATCATTTCCAGATTTGAATAAATTTACAGTTAATTAGCTAGAGAGACCCCTACCTGAACCCTCCACATTGAACAAGAACAATAAAGCTGTGAAACACTTCTGTTTTGTTTTGTTTTGTTTTGTTTTTCCCCTCAAATTCTGAAAAATAGGGGCGCCTCAGTGGCTCAGTTGATTAAGCATCCGACTTCAGCTCAGGTCATGATCTCTCAGTTCATGAGTCCAAGCCCACGTCGGGCTCTGTGCCGACAGCTCAGAGCCTGGAGCCTGCTTCGGATTCTGTGTCTCCCTCTCTCTCTGACCCTCCCCTGCTCGTGCTGTGTCTCTCTCAAAAATAAATAGACATTAAAACATTCTGAAAAATACACTTAAATTTTATTAAAATAGCCACTCATTTATGTAGTATCTCGATTTTATATTTTGCTTTTACATTTGCAGATTATAATAGGTTAAAAAGAAGAAATATAAATACTTTCTGGTAGTTTTATTTCTTTTCTTTCTCTTATTGTACTATTTTTCTGTCATTTACCTAATACTACATAATATCTGTGTGTAGAATCATGATTGCTAAGGTTCTTCAAGGTAAGGTATTTTGGCCTTCTACTTGGAGAGTATATAATGATGCAGTAAGCATGACAAGGAGAAGCAAACTGTATTTTGTAACAGAACAATGAAATTCGACGAATGACGCAAATCTAAAAAGGGGATCATTTTTTGACTAATTTTTAGCTGATTGGTTTTAAACTAATATGATTTTTGTTGATTTATTTGCTTCTTTGGAAATAATAAGCATGTTAATAGGTTTGCCCTTATGTACTTATGGTTATGTATTAAGATGCTATCTAATATGAATGCTGAAATTTAGCATAGGGTGAAACAATTTCATACTTTATTTTTACTTTTGGATGTTTAATATTTATTTATTGTATATAGAATATATACTAATGTACTGATATACAGCTTCAAAGTAAATTCTTTTGTGCAAGACTATAATATTTGGAGGCAAATTTGCATAGTTCAGGACTGCTTATAGCATATCCTGAAACTTTTCTCCAAATTAATATTCTTATATGAAAAAGAAAAAATGTTTTTTTTCCTAATCAGATACCAAAGAAGTTTTGATCTTAAGCATATTTATTATATATAATTTTTATAATTCCTCTGAGAAAATTATTTCCTATTTTAGTATCTGCTGAGACATGAAATCTTCGTTTGTGAGCAAATGCAATTCACTGTCTCCTGGACAACTTCTCAGCATCAGTACAAACAAGCGAATTGAAAACTCTAACTACAGAGGAAATGGTTTTCTACAGCTTCATGCTTGGTTAAGTGGAAAGGATTTTTTAAGAGAAACACTCTTCTATGAAAGATTTGAACCCACTTTGAAACTTTATGTGCCATGTTTGAGGTACAGAACCTGATCAAAGCAAATACTCTCCTTGCAAGGGCAGCAGATTTTGTTGATTGCATGAGGGTCCAGGATGTAGAATTCAGACAAGAAAAAATTTAACGACCTCTTTCCCACCCACCCCCACATCACTTGAGCATGTGACATTGCTCTACGTAAATCTTTCAGATCAATGGTTGTTGTGACCGGCGCGACAAACACCGAGGTCAGGGTCCTGAGGGTAGGGGAATGCAAGAAAAAAGAGAGAAGAGAAAGTTTGGGAACAGGAGGGTCCCCTGGGCTGATGGCCCAAGTGACGGCTTTATTGTTGCTGTACGCAATCTTTTATATCCAGACAATTATGCGTCAGGCCATTCTAAGAATAAACAGGTTTCACATAATCGCTGCCAAAGAAAACATTTAGTTCTGTGTTTCTTGTGCATTTTCTAGACGGGTCACAAAAAGACCTTGTTGATAAGATTGCTAGCAAAACACAATTCCCATGTTTGTTTCTTTCTGACTCGGGGTAGAAAAAGGGAGGTAGCATTACTGCCAACACCTGCAGACCACAAGGCTTCAGGAATTAACTTTCTCAGCCTTGACAAGGCTTTCGTATGCCCTTGAAAGTGGGGGAACGGGAGGGGGAACCACCGGGTTGGCTAAGTCAACAGGGAACGTTGGTCGACCGGGTCTCAGCCTGGCACCGGGGCCCGGCCCCCCACAATGGTATAGAAAATTATTCGGTGGTACATCTTGAGTTCATTGTTCTGTAGATTTAGGTAGAGCTGGTACCTGAATGGTTTCCAACTAGTTCAGACTTCAGTTTGATGTGACTTAAATAGTATTAAAAAGCATACTTTTTTTTTTCCTTAGGTTAACAAGATATAAGATACATATGTACTCATAGCGTTACCTTATCTCGCCGATAAACCATGAGAAAATGTAATAGGAAAATACATTGAAACAGGAGAGGTTATAAAATAATTAGGGATAAACATTGTAAAATGTGCTCGAGAACTTTATGTGGAAATGTATAAAACTTTAAAAAAAGACATAAAAAAACTTGAATAAAGGAAACATTATGAGATGGAAGCAATGATATATTTAGCATGGGTTCAACTTCTTCATCTAATAAGCATATCTAATTCAAAATCAGTCAAAATAATAGTAATATTCTTTAGTGAAAAGACCTTTTTTTCTTTCTATTCAGGAGAAATCTTTCATTTTCTTGGCGAAGCAGCCTCAAGTTCTAGCTCTTTTTCCCCTCTTCCTTTAATATTTTAATTACTAAAACTTTCTATCATATTTTAACACCTAATAAAGTTAATACCACATCATTGATTTACTTTGTAATAAGTTTTCTTATTTATCTTTTCCCAATGAAGTTTAGAATGCTTTGTTCTGAAAATAAAATGTATATTAATTTTAGGGTTTAAAATTAATTTATAAATTAGCTTATGGAAGATTAACATTTTTATGATTTTTTTCAGAAACATTTTCATGATTTTTTTCATGATTTTTTTATGATTAGTTTTCTAAAAATTTGACAGTGTTCTTTAGGAATTTAAAAAATGTCTTAAATGTAGGCTTGCACAGTTTATATAATTTGCTAAATTGTATAAGCTTGATTTGCTTGTATTTTAAAATTTTGTTCAATCTTTGCTCAATTTTGATATCAATACTGTATATTTATTATCAATATGGTTAACTAAAAGAAAATACCTATTAAAGTGTTTGTATTTATCTTCAGGACCAGTAATTTTATGACAATATATCTTGGTGTTTAATGTCCTGGGACATTTTTCCTTAAATAATTCTTTTTTCCTTTAGTATGAAGTTATCTTTTTTATTTTAGAAAATTTTTCTTTTATTATATCTTTAAGTAGTTGCTTTGTTTTGTTATTCTGTCTACCTTCTCCTGGAAAATTAACTAGATGCATATTGGATCCATTCTAACTTCAATATTCTTATTTTGCCTTTAACTTATTTTAACTCTTTTCTCATAGCTATTTCAATCTTTTTATTATTTTATTTTCTAGATCTTTCCTGATGATTTCCACTAATTTTATTCTTCCATTAATCTTTCCAATATTGCACTTGAAATTGTTTTATATATTTTTCTTTCATTTACTCCTCTGTCTTTCAGAGTTCATTTTATAACTTCTAATATCTCACCATCACTTTTGTATATTACATTTTCAATATTCAGTGGTCTTTTATGGAAATTCAATAAACATTATCTAAAAAAATAATTGTGTGATTTTTATTAGTTATTTGCATGTCCTCCCTTTTTCATTTGTTAGCATTTCATTTTTTAAATATAATATTAAGAATGGATCTTTTATATAACAGACTTATTCATACTGTAGATTCATAGGCTCTCAAATTTAGCAACCCTTAGATGCAATGATAACATTCATTTTAGTGATCTCAGCCCTAGGGGTAAAGTAATACAAGGTTAATATATCATTCCCATTACCTGCTCAAAAGACAGTTGGGCTCCTTTTTTTTCTTTTGTTTTAATTTATATGATGCTATAAATGTAGCCAACATAAGACACAGTTCAAGATTTCTTGTCATTTTTAAATCTCCACTTAAAATAATCATGTTAAGTAAGTACATGGTTGACACGAGGCAAATAGCTATGAGTGTTTGTTCATACATAGTGTTTATAAGTCAATATCACATTCTACTCCTAATATTCCATTGCAATATGGCTAATTAAACTTTTACTTTCTCTGTAGATTTATGACCTTCAATTAATTGTATGTTTTGAAAATCTGTTGCAACTAAAATTTATTGTTTCCAAGAAAGAGAAAGTGACTCAGAATAATACACAATTGAAAAAATATGTATATGTACATATACATATGCATAAATATAGACATATACGCGTGTGTGCATGTAAGGAAAGATAATCAACATTCTTTGAACAGGTCATAGAAACCAATGGTCTTTATAGAACAGGCTCGTGGACAAACCCATTGTTAAGTAAATTAGCTCCAACTTATTTCTCTTTTCATGTCATTCAGTCAAGATTAAAAGTTCTGAAAGAGAAATAGTGCCTGGTTGGACTCTTTCTGAATGGATGTCCACTCCTTGGCTAGGAGAAGGAATACCATCCTCTATAACTGAATCATTATAGCCTGATTAGAGAAGTGTTTCTTCAAAGCACAATCACAACACCAAGAAAGTAGAATAAATTCCAAGAAAAAAACAACAAACATCCACTGCCCTAATGTATTCTTGACTCTTGATGAAAATATAGACATAATACAACATTAAGTCCCTTTTGTTTCTCATATTTTTCTTTTTCAGTAAAATCCATCTAATCTGCACAATATAAGCATGAGTTCAGTGGATTCTCAACATTGGCCTCTCATTAGAATCATCTTACAAGCTTAGGAAATTTCTGATTCAAAGTCCTGTCCATAGAGTGTCTGAAGTTGGAGGTTGGGGGTATTTTTATATGAAAACTTAAAAAAAAATTATTAACTACTACCCCTGGTAATTATCATGTGCAATTGGGAGGAGACCAATCAGCTTTGTGGTTAAAAGGTTAGGTTCTAGGGTCAGAGCATATGGATTGAAATTTCAGCTAAATGTCTTGCTAGCTCGTGACATTGGGCAAGTTATTTAAACTAATTCATGAACTAGACTTCTTGGAAAGAGTAAATGAACTAATAGATGTAATTGCACTTAATACAGTGCCTGGCAAATTATAAGCACTTAATTACTGTTAACTATTAGTATTTTACTCAGTTTGGCTTCACTCTTGAGATATTTGTTCCATGTATCTCATACTGTTAAATTTAAATTTTTATACTGTTAAATTTATAGTATATAAATTTTATATACTATAAATGAAGATACAGATTGTAGAACATTTACATGAACACGGGATAGAATCATTTATGTAATTTCAATTCTTAATCTGCCTATTAAGAAGCCCTAAGCTATGGAATGAGTGAAGTCAGTGGTTAGCCCAACTCCATAGTGACTGGTCAGAAATGGATCAGCAGGCATCATCCTCCACAAGGCACGCTGGTAGGTTGCAAGGTCCAGCAAGGAGGTTTCTCCTTTGTTTGGAAAGAAAGAGTATGTCCAGGATTCCCATGCATAGGCATGATGGTGGTGGGCCTACAGTCACATTTCCTAATATTGGCACAGGGCGTGGAACAATTTCCCATCTCTGTCTTACATGCAGCAAATAGCTTAGGTCTTCTGTTGTCAGGTTACTCATCAAATGCAATAGATAGAAGGGCTTTTCTGCAGGTGTGCTTGCAGAGCTGGTGAGGATGGGGTTTTGCCAAGTTCCTTTGTCCTTACTACTAGGTCTGAATCTGTTCTTTTTTAAATGTTTTTTTAAAATTTTTTAATATTTATTTTTTTGAGAGAGAGAGAGAGAGAGAGGCAGAGCACCAGCCAGGGGGAGGGGCAGAGAAAGAGAGGGAGACACAGAATGCGAAGCAGGCTCCACGCTTTGAGCTGTCAGCCCGATACAGGGCTTGAACTCAAGATCATGACCTGAGCTGAAGTCAGAAGCTTAACCGACCCAGCCACCCAGGTGCCCAGGTCTGACTCTTTGATCCAAGTTATTCGACTGGTACCATCTTTGTTAAGTTCAAGTTCAGGATACATCTCTGGGGTGGATTTGCAGATTCTAGAACTTAGAAATTTTTTTTTTATACTGATTTAGTCACTTCAGCAAGGATTTAGCAAGGGGAAGAGGTTAAGCATGTATATTCGGTCAAATATGGATTCCCCTCAATTCACATTCTATTAGTTTGGTGAAGTTAATGAAACTTAAAACTAAAGATTTTTTTTAAAGACTGGTATATTTATAAACTTCAATAGTAATAAAATATCGTTTTATTTATTTATTTAATTTTTTTTCAACGTTTATTTATTTATTTTTGGGACAGAGAGAGACAGAGCATGAACGGAGGAGGGGCAGAGAGAGAGGGAGACACAGAATCCGAAACAGGCTCCAGGCTCCGAGCCATCAGCCCAGAGCCCCACGCGGGGTTCGAACTCACGGACCGCTAGATGGTGACCTGGCTGAAGTCGGACGCTTAACCGACGGCGCCACCCAGGCGCCCCTTGTTTTATTTGATAATTGGCTTTTATATAAAAGCCAGAGATTGTATTTTTTAATTATATAAATCCAGTCAGTGATTTAGGAAATAACTTAGACACTAAATCCGAAACATATGCAAATCTCTTCACATGATTGGAATGATAATAAGCTTAATCAAGTGATGTATAATTTAATTTTTAAGGTCGTAGAATATACAATTATTTGAATAGACAGATTTTAATTTCAGTAAAGGGAGGTAAATAATCACTGAACACTTTTTAAAAAATTAAAAAAAAATTTTTTTTAATTTATTTTTGAGACAGAGAGAGACAAGAGAGCAAGCAGAGGAGGGGCAGAGAGAGAGGGAGACATAGAATCCAAAGCAGGCTACAGGCTCCAAGCTGTCAGCACAGAGCCCGATGCGGGCGGAACTCACAGACCATGAGATCATGACCTGAACTGAAGTCGGACGCTCAACTGACTGAGCCACCCAGGCACCTCCCCTTTTTTTTTTTTTTTTTAACGTTTACTCATTTTTGAGAGACAGAGACAGCACAAGTGGGGGAGGGGAAGAGAGAGAAGGAGACACAGAATCCGAAGCAGGCTCCAGGCTCTGAGCTGACAGCACAGAGCCTGACTCGGGGCTTGAAGTTACAAACCATGAGATTATGACCTGAGCCAAAGTCAGACACTTAACTGACTGAGCCATCCAGGCGCCCCAATCACTGAACACTTTTAAATAGTTTTATGTCATCCTGTGAAATGTCTGTGATCTTCTTTATTCTAACTTATCAGTACTGAGTTTATGGTTCTCTCAGGAGAATAAATGACCAAATAATGAATCATAAAATCTTTTGTTGTTGTGTTTGTTTTCTGAAGAAGATAAATATATTAATTTAGCATTAACTATAACTTTTGTAATAAAAGTTGACATAGTAAAAATTCTATAGACTATTTTCATCAAGAGTAAAATAACAATTCCAAACTAGATATTATCATATCATATGCAGTACGTTATTAAAATAAATATGCCATGACCAAGAAATAACTTAGAGATTAAGCATATTTACATTAGAAAATGTATTGTGTACTTGATCACATTAATATAATATTAATATTATTTATAAATAAAAGGATGGCAAATTAGATAAGAAAAAGCACTTTTAATTATGTATTTGTCCCCAAGATATTATCTTGGAACATTGAAGATATTCCCTTTCCTTTTCCATGTAGACCTCAATCGTTCATTATTTCCACTTCTCTGGGCTCAATGCTGGTAATTGATTCCTTTATCTCTGTTGCTGTTCCCCTTAAGGTTCCTTTTTGTCTTCCTTGTGTTCTTGGACTGTATCATGGTATCTTGCCTTCAATACTACCTTCTGCCCCAGCCCCCACAATGGAAAATAGTGAATAAACAAAATTTGGCCCTCAAAGCAATAAGTACATTTTAAAAAAATTTTTTTTTAATGTTTATTTTTGAGACAGAGACAGAGCACGAATGGGGGAGGGACAGAGAGAGAGGGAGACACAGAATCTGAAGCAGGCTCCAGGCTCTGAGCTATCAGCCCAGAGCCTGACGTGGGCTCGAACTCACAGACCGTGAGATCGTGACCTGAGCTGAAGTCGGACGCTCAACCGACTGAGCCACCCAGGCGCCCCCACATTTTTGAAAGTAAATATAAACAACTGGTCAGAGAAGTACAACCACTTTATGTTCTTGCACACACATGCAAAATGACAGCCTTCATGAGCGTCAGCTGGCACCATGGAGGGAAATAGGAGACACAAGAAAAGTTAAACATAATTTGAGAAGCCCATGTGATTGACAGTTTTTGTACAATTTTTAGAGTAATAAAAACTCTATATCATACTCAATCTATACATACACTGTAAGTTAGTGTATGCTTTCCTTTCTAATGTTGTCGTTTCCTCGGAATGCTGAATTATGGCAGCAAGTAAATTCAATTTTGAAAATAATTACATTTGTGCTACTTTGATACCTACTTTACATGAAGGAAGTATTCTACCAAAACGTGCATATTTTAAGCAACGAGATCTTCTTGTTTCAATTTCCATGTATCTTTAGAGTCTCTTCTTTTCATAGGTCTTCCTACCGACTGCAATGTTTATGATTACTTCTTATCTGGAAAAAAAATGAGAAAATGTTTCCCCTTTAAGAAAAGATATAATTTGAAATATTTGTAATCTTCCTATTTTCACTATCTTGAATTTTGGGATGCAAAAGTTGAAATGGGAAAGTTCACTTTCCAGTGAAAAGACTCCCTGGATGTTAAACTAGGAATCAGAACTTTTTTTTTTTTTTAAACTTTAGTTTCCCCAAGGCTTTCTTTTTCTTAGTGTGAATGTTTAAATATATTGTTAACTTAACATAGAAATGTAATATTTAAAGGCAGTGTTTTATAGCTTTAGGGGACAACCACAGATAATGTGAGGGTCTTATGAAGACCCAGACTAAAGAATGTTCGCAGCTCCTGAGATGTCTCCTGTTCTCTCCCATCACACTTCTGTACACCTGACCTCCTGCTTGCCATCACTTTCCTTCTTCCACGTAATCATTGTTAGAAGAGGCATTGTTAGCAAAACGTCAAGAGGCAGGGTTGCAAAGGACAGTTTTTTAATATGTTTTTTTATTTTTGAGGGAGAGAATGTGAGTGGGGAGAGGCAGAGAGAGAAAGGGAGAGAGAGAATCTGTGCTGTCAGCACAGAGCCCAGCGCCGGGCTTGAATTCATCAACAGTGATATCATGACCCAAGCTACAATCAAGAGTTGGTTGATTAACTGATTGAGCCACCCAGGCACCTTAGAGACAATTTTTAAAAATATGAACAAATATTAGGTATCTCTATTCTACCATGAGAAGATAGGTCTTATTTGTTTGAATTGTACAGTAATATTCACTTGTAATCTAATAATATTTATCACTAAACAGTTTTTCCTTTTTATGGTGACATTTATTCTTTTCTACTTATGAGAGCTATCTAAATATATAGAGAGATTATATGCAATTTATAAAATGATTAATTATGTTAAAATTACGTGAATATGAATTTCATGAGGGTAGGAGATGTTTTGTTTATTGATTTCCAGAAACTTACAGACCAAAGATCCCTTAACAAAAATACACCCAAATTATGAGATAAAACATTCTGCGAATTTCTTCATGTAGTGTTTTTTTTTCCTTTGTGGTAAGTTTATAAACTGTAAGGATTTTTTTTTTTATGTAAACAGTGTGATAGCCATTTATACTTAGAAACTTTCTAAGTGAATAGTCTGTTCAAAAATTGCTCTCTTTCTCTTTGGTATATATAAAAACTGAGAGATATAGGGAAGGGCATGAATGGTAGTGTCTATCCATAAATATTTTTCTAAGTCTGAGTGGAATTCACTATTTGTAACCAGGTAATCATTTTTTTAACTTAATCTGCTTTAGTATAAACTGTATGACAAGAAAAATTTAATTCTAGTCCAATTTTGCACAACAAAGTCATACATAAAATTATTTTAGCACTGCTTATAGGAGAGAAAGATGAGAAACTTTTTTTCTTTTAAAATATTTTGCTAATGTATGAACATATTCTCAAAGCCTTTTTTTTTCCCTAGGGAACACATAACAGATTTAATCTATTATAGCATATCTTTGGTTTTCAGTTTTGTTTCCGAGAAAACATGACCGTCTTTTAGCCAAAGGGGCTGTTGTCAGAGTTATGTCATTATTTTTATGGCACATGGAGCTTTTAGTTGCAACATTTATATTGAAAAGTGGCTCTTCCCTCTCTAGTGCCTTTAACATATTATCACATCCATGGGTAATTCAACATTGCTTCATACCAGAGCAAAAAATTTTGCTGATGGATATCTGAACTCTTTATGAATTCAAAAGATTTTAGAGGTTTTTCTCTTTTATATAGGAAAATATGTATCTTTTTATGATCTTTTCTTTCAATGTTGGAAGTTATCGGTGATAAAGAGATATAATGGAGAATCATACTTTTTACATTTAGGAGATTCTTTTAAACTTTACAATCCTGAGTTTCTGCATTACTTATATATAGTGTGTGATACAATTCCATCCAGTTAAGGATAAGCTGGCATGCATTTTTTGTCATATTTTTATTGGTTGTGTAAACTTTAGATATGTTGGTTTGATATGTTAGTTATTTTTACATCTTTTATTGGCTTTAAAAATAAGATTGTGGAGTTCTAAAAGTTCCGTGCAGATGCCTGAGAGGTCCATGTCTACAAAGAAGAGTCTTCACTTGCCAATTCCAACCATCTCCAATGGAAGAAATTCTGATATCTCTTTAATATATGGCATGACAGCTAAAATAAGTTTGAAAATTACTAATTCACTTCCTTCACCCCTTGATGCAACTCACATTCATTGACTATTTGAGAAGTTACGAGGTGTGATTTGGGTAGTGAACTGAAGTTACTTGTGTAGTAAAGAGAGGACATATTTAAAGGTATCTTACTATGTCAGGATCCCCAAGACCATCCTCAGGCTCAAAGATTTGCTAGAAGGAATCACAGAACTCAGAAAAATTGTTATATTTACATTTATGGTATATTGCAGTAAAAGGATACAATTAAAACCAGCACAATCGACATAAAGGTTGAAATCTGAGAGAAACCGGGCACAAACCTCCAGGTGTTTCATCCCCATGGAGTCATACAGGAACGCATTTAATTCCCCCAACAACAATCTGTGATAACATGTGTGATGTGTTGCTACCTGGGAACCTTATTTGAGCGTTCGTTTCCAGGGTTTTCATTGGGGGTCAATCACTAAGCATGCAGAGATTTTGGAAATTCTTTCCCTAAACATGGGTCATCTCTGCCTATTGGCTAATGCCCACGCGTTACTTAAAAAGTTCAAATTACTTCATTTCACTATGACTCATATGAATTAATGTGTAAATAGTTCTCAGAATAAATGGCCCAAACTTGTCAATTACCCTTTAAGAAAGCTGGAAAAAATAAGTAAAACAAAACACATTGTCTAAACTTCATTTATTCTAGGTCCACAATTAAACCAACATATAAATCACAAGACAATATGGATTATAAAAACTGAGCCAGGAGTTGCGGGTCAAATATACAATGTAGGAGGATAGGGAGAGGTAGTGGAGAGAGAGCTAGCAATTCATCAAATTGTAATTATTTTCCCTAATGCATTGAGGAGTTTAGAAATGTGTAATTCCTTTTTAAAATAGTTACAGTAATTATGTCATTTCTAGAATTTCATTTAGCACGATAATCAGATGACTTGATTGCAGTGAATCATCTGAAGGATATATATAGAAAAGTCAAGAAACATAATTGGTAAAATCAAATTTTTGATTGTTGATGTTTTCTCATTTAAAAAATATAATTACCATATTGTTTGAAGAGATAATTTCGGAGGGATACATTTTACTGTAATTTTTTTATTATGTTATTATTTAATGATAGATCTTAGATCTTTAATTTCGAATGGTCAGTTTTAATGGATGCATTTCTAATTGATGTGTCATTTATCATTAATGAATTAAAGCTCATTCATGAAACACCATTAGTTCACCTTACCCTCAAAGCATTAGCTCACATAGCTGCACGTGCAATGTCGTAGTCCAAAAGATTCACTGCCATCTTCGACATCATTATACCATTTCTTAAAGGCAATTAAAATGCATATGTTAAGAATATTCTCCCGAGAAAGGGAAAATGTCTGCTAGTGTGAAGAACAATTATAGTTGTTGCCTGTGGACATTAGTTCCCAGAATTATTGCAACGTGTGTCATTTTGATCTGTTTCAGTGTCATGCTGTGAATACACTGGTCAGCTTCCAGCAATTTTCAGTGGGATTTAAATTAATAACTAGCTGATGAGCTGATACTTAAAAACAGATGGGACTCATATAGCACAACAGAAAATTCATCACCAAAAGTCAGGTTAAGCAGTGAAGAGAATTCCAAGAGCATTGTATTTTAAACTATCTTACAAGACAGACTTATGGCCTCAAATTGAAATGGCATGACAAAAATAACACTTGATTATTCATTAAGCTTTGCATCCAGTGGTAAAGCACTTCAAAATGTAGGGCAGTAAAATGTTACCTTTCTGCAGATAGAAACCAGTAAAATACTTTTCCACTGATGAATAAAAATAATTAAAATAAAACTTCTGGCTCTGCAAATACTTCTCACAATTTTCTTAAATTTAAAGCATGTCATGTGTTACAAACTACTCAAAATTATTAGCTTCCTAAATACAATACATATTTTTCTTATTTTATAGCAATCCGACAGAGTTATTGAGTCTAAGAAGCTTCAAAACTTTAACAAAAATATATATCTGTGCATTAGATTTTCTAATTAGTTATTCTTATATAGAATTATCAAAAATATGCATGTTTAAGCACATTTCAGCAAATGATTGTAAGTATATAATTTACTCATTCATTTTTTTCAAAAAGGGCTTACTGGGTAGTACTCACTATATGACAGACATTGTGATGGAAAACACAGTAAATATGCTATAAAGTATTTTTATAAAAGACAATCAAAACAAAACATCTACAATTAAGGTAAATGTTTTTGTTTTCCTGTTATCCTTTGACAAATGTTTTAGAAAATTCAGTACTGACACTTGAGGAAAATGTTAACATATATGAAGGAGGTATTTATCAATAGCACTGGTGGTAGGTGCGGGATAGAGAAGGTACTCCCCTGCAGTAAATGTGTCCTAAGACATGCATTGCCTTCTATAAGTCTCATGGGTGCTGTTTCTAGAGAACGGCTTCCACCGACTAGCAACATTTTAGCTGCAAATTTTGCATTAGCTTAATACTTCAAGATAGGTTATGCATCAAGTAACATTCTTTCCTTAAGCCTGTAATTTTAATATGTATGAGTTAATTTGGATTCCATATCTAACCGATGCTAGAGTGTGGAAAACAAGTTAACTTTATCTTAGGCATAACTAATTATTTGGAAAAACTCAGTTTGTTTTTTCTCCCCTCCCCTCCCCACCTCAAACATGTCAATAGCTAAATGTTGAATAGGTATAGAATGCATAAAAATGTTATAAATATCCTGAAGTTTATTTTCTATTCTAGGCAATATTTTGACACTATATAAAAACTGACATTATATTCCTTGTCTACATGATTCATTGATGGTGAAACTGATTATTTACTATCTCTAGAAACTTTTCAATAATAAGACTATTGGTATTTTGAGGATTTTACCTAATCAGAAACCTGTTTTTGTTGTTGTCCCAAACTTAGAACCAATTTTTCTCTATCTTTGCCGGTTTTTTCTACTTTGATTTCTCTCACTTGAGATTTTTATTTGATAGTTTTGTTTTCCATGACATTTGCTAAGAAATTAGTGTCAGAAAGAAATTGGACAGTCTCTTTTCTCAAAAAAAAAAAGAAGGATGGAAAGAGGAAAGAAGGAATCAAGGAGGAACAAAGAGAGGGGGAAAAAGAAGAAAAAGAAAAAAGTAATACAGAATCATGGCCAAGACTTTGAGCCATGGGGCCATTAACACAATTATTTACAATGTGTCATTTGGATGGTGCTATGTTGCACCTTGGAAACAAAACTCCCATATACATCCATCAAAAATAGGGTCTCCTTTTCTTGGCCTCCCGCGCGCAGGTGCATTCTGTGCTCTACCCAGAGGTACTTAACATGGAGACACGTTCCATCAAGTGTGGCCAGAATCTAGCTCAGGCTCCGCTCCCCCAGTGTCCTGGTGTGGGGCTGCTTCACAGGGACTGAGGATCCGCCCAGAGGAGGCATTCTGACAATTCCTGTGAAGGACCAGGCTCCGGTGCTTCTTCATGTGCCACCTGCTCTGGGTCTGTGCTCCTCCCTACTGGAGACTGAAGCACCGACAACCAGAATGATTCATTTGGGCTAGGGAAAAGTACACTGGGACAGCTCTTCCACAATGATTTGAAATATTTTACATTCTTTATCTTTTGTTTAAAAGATTGTATATTAAAATAAGGTGTGAGCTTTGTTTACATCTGGAAAGTAGATCTGGATTTTAAGGAGACATGTTTTTGCTTCCACTGTGTCTTTCTGCATTTCATATCAAATGCATTTGTTTTACACTTTAACAACAACAGCAACAACACATCATTCAAAATAAAGAACAAAAAATAAATAAGAGATTTCTGTCTTTTATGCCCAAATCTGAAAATAGAAACCTCTGTGACCTTGGCAAGTCATGTGCTTTTCTATATGTCCAGTTCTCCGTAAATTGAGGTCTTTGGACCTCAAGGACCTTTGCGGTACTAATATTGTGACCTATGTTATGTAAGTTCTGTGAAGATGTAAGAATACGAAGGAACAGCCTAGAGAAGCAGTCTCAACTCCCAAATCCAAAAATCCAAATAAAATCCATAGTTTGTAAGGCTTGAGTGAGCACATAATTTGTCTCCAAAAAGGATTATTTTGAGAGAAGAAAGGGCTAAAATAATAGAATTTTTTCAAAATATTTGAATTGATTTTGTTATCGTTACACCCATAATATTGTTAATATTCAAAACTATTTTTAAAAGGATTTCTTTTGAGGAGCACCTGGGTGGCTCAGTCCGTTACACGCTGGACTCTTGGTTTGGGCTCAGGTCTCACGGTTGGTGAGTTTGAGTCCCGGATCTGGCTCTACACTGGCAGTGTGGAGCCTGTTTGGGATTCTATCTCCCTCTCTCTCTGCCCCTCCCCCACTCCTCCACACACACACTCTCTCTCTCTCTCTCTTTCAAAATAAATAAAAAATTTTTCTTTTGAAACTTAATAAAATTTTGTGAAGTCAAGCAAATAACTTATAAGGATAATTCCAATATTATAAAATAACAAAAGCAGAACATTGTTATTGGTAAATGCTCATATTATAACCATTTTCTTAATGGTTTCTGTCTGTAAATACCATACCTTTAGTTATTTTTCTAAAGAATGTTTTTTTTAGCGTCAACTTACCATTTTAATTTTCATAAAGTTGCCTTCAAATACTTCAGTTGTTTTCTACAAGTCATACATTTCAAGTTTTGACACCTATAATAGATGCTTTTCTGTAGACAACACCAGTTTTAATTGATATACTCTCTGTATGAGTCCAAGATAATATCAGAAGAAGTTCTAGTCAATGGAGGATATTCTCAGTTCTTTCTTTTGATATTACAATTGATGAATACTTGAGAAAAATTATTTTCATAGCAATTCAGACTGCCTTGTTTGTAAAAATATTTTTACCACATAAGACCCATCAAATACATTGTTTTATTTTCTCTTATGCCAGTGACAGGTTCATATATTTTATTTTCTGTCTTCTGCTACTGATGTAGTAAAATCCATTGATTGATTCTCAAACACTTAATCCAACTTGCATATTTTTTACGTTTGTTTTTTTTACATTGAGGTATAGCTGACACACAATGTAACATTAGTTTTAGGTGTACATCCCGGTGATCTGACAAGTCTATATCTTACGCTGTGCTCACCACAAGTGTCGATGGCATCTGTCATCATACCATACTATTACAATACAATTGACTATATTCCCCATGTGGTACCTTTTATACTGAGATTTACTTGCTTCTAATATAGTATTATTTTGTAGATTGCTTGATTTCACCTTTTAACATTGCCTTTAAGAATGTTTGTTTCTGTGTATGAAAGAATATTGACCTGTAGTTTCCTTGGTTTTAAAATCGTATAGGGTTTTGATATGGATAATGTTTTCCCTCTGTATCAAGTAGAAAGGATTTCCTGTCTTCCATTTTCTGAATTAAATGTTATGAGATTTGTGTTTTGACTTACCTATTTGAAAGAATGCACCAATGTCATCATTTGGCCTGGAAGATTTTTAATTTCACATAAAACTTCTTTAGAAACATAAGACTCTTCATGTATTATATTTCTTCTTGTATCCGCTTAAAAAATCTGTGTCTTTTAAAGAATAATTTTCTGTATTTTTTATGATTTCCAAGTTGCTTTCCAATTTTGTCATAATGCTATTCCTAATATTCCCTCATTATCTCTTTAATATTTATAACATTTGTTGTGATGTTCTTTCTTTCATTCCTGATATTGTCAATATCCTGATATTGACAAAGAGATATAAAGATATCTCTTTCTTTGTGTTTTCTCCCTTCCTTTTTTGTTTTTGCCTTGACTTAATCTGGCTAGATTGCTATTAGTTTTATTGAAATTTTCAAGAAATCAGCTTTGGCTTTATTAACATTTTTCTGTCAATTTTCTATTTTATTAATTTTTACTCATCTTGATATCTCTTTCTTTGTTTTAATTTCTCTTAGCCTTGCTTTTTGGTTTACAGTGTTATAGTTCATGAATGCACCTTGTTAATTACGTCCACAAGTATTTCATTTGTGATACTGTTTTAAATGGTAGTGTTACTTTAAATTTATTTTTTGTCACTGCTAGTACATAGAAAATACAATTGGTTTTTATATTGGTCTTAAGTTTCACAACCCTAGTAAATTCACTTATTATTTCTACTAGTATTTAGCACCTTCCTCTCTGTTATTGATTCTTTCTTCTTTATTTCTTCTTTCCTGTCTGTGTGGATTAATTATGTCCACTGTTGACATATAAGCTACATCTCTTTTTAAATTTTTCTAATGTTTTCCAATGTTTCTAATGTGTCTAATATTTCTAAATTTCATATTTTAAAACTTACAGTATATTTTTAGGTAGTATAATTGCTTGTTTAATATAAGAAAGTTAAAATAGTATACTTGTATTTTCACCTCTGTCCTTTGTAGATATTGTCTTCATATAGTTTACTTCTACATAGCATATGAAGAAATAAAAATAATAGCGGTGATTTTTTTTTTTTGCTTTTTACAGTCAATTACCTAATTTAAACATTGTATTATGAAAATATTTAAACGTTAAAAAGTGAAAAAGTCTACAGTGAATTCCTGTATGCCCATTACCTAGATTCTAACATCAATATTTTACTATATTTGACTTATCACATAATTATTTATCTGTTAGTTTATCTGTTCATTGAAAAATCCATCTTTCTTTCTGATACATTTCAAACTAAATTGCAAACTCTAGGACATTTCCTATTACTTCAGTAGTTCAACATTTGTTTTACAGATATTTTCTTTGGGGTAAATTCACCTAAAATTAATGCACACCGATTAAAGGTACATTTGTTGAAATGCATACATCTGTGTAAGTGATATCTTCATCAAGGTATAAAACATTCTCATCACCAGAGAGAACTCTCTCATGTCCATTTCTAGTCCATTCTTGGATCATCGCCCCAGATGAATACATTCTTCCAATGATAGCTTAATTTGGCCTTAAATAGGCTTAAACAGATTATTTTTGTATTCTCTTACACAGATAACTTTTCCTTAAGACTTTGAAAGCTATATCTGATATAACAATGAAACTCTGATTTTTTAATATTTAGGTACATATTTTCCATTTATGGTTCTTTTTATTTCCTTGTCTAGACACAAATTTCTACCAGGTAACATTTTCTTTTTTCCATTCTAAAAAAAAATTAATTAACTTCTTTTGTAATTCAGTTTTTCTCATTCTGACAAAATGTCTCTCAACTTTTGTTGGCCTAAAAATGTTTTCATTTCATCTTCATTTTTGAATGACTTTTTAGTAGATATAGAATACAGGTGACAGATACTCTTTTTCTTTCAGTATTTTAAAAATGTTGATTCATTGCCTTGTGCATTGAATTGTTTTTTTATGAAAAATCAGGAGTGACTCATCTTTTTATTTTAATGTGACATATATTTTTTCCCTTTACCTTGGTTTCTTTAAAAATTTTTTACATTGGTTTTTATCAATTTTACTTTGGTTTTCATGGTGTTTATCCCGCTTGGAATTCTTTGAGCTACTTGGATTCATAGGTTTATAGTCTGTAATCAAACTTGGAAAGATTTTTTTGTAATAATTTTTATGTTTTTATTGTGTCTTAGTCCTCCTGAGAATCAAATTGAACATACACTAGATTGCCTGCCATTGTTTTTCAAGACAATGAGGCTCTGTTTACTTTTTCACTGTCTTTTCTTTCTGTCTGCATAGTTTGTGTTTCAGTTTGCATGGTTTCTCTGTCTGTCTTCAAGTTCACTAATTCTTTTCTTTTGCACTAATATGTCCTTAGACCATTCAATGAATTTTTTATTGCATATAATGTATTTGTCCACTCTAGAGACTCATTTGGTTCTCTTTTAAATCTTTCTAATTTTATTTTCACTATATTCTTAAATGAATATTTATAGAAGATATTTAAAACTTTCACATTAATTCATCTTGAATATTTCTGGGGTCATTTTTATTCAGTGAATTATCTCCTGCTTAATATGTAATAATTTTCTGCTTCTTGATATAGCTCATATATATTATATATATATGATCAATATATACCTATAGATATATATACAGATAGATAGATAGTATTTTTATTCAGATGTGAGATAATATGCTGACTATATCTAATTTACTTTTTTGAAAAGTATTCTTTTTTACTGCCAAGAAGCTTGAAATCCTTTTTTGAAAGACACTTAGAAGAATGAGGACTGGGAGATTTTCTTTATCACATATTAAAGATTTGAAATATGGGTGCCTGGGTGGCTCAGTTAGTTAAGTGTCCGACTTCTGCTCAGGTCTTCCTCTTGTGGTTCATGAGTTCAAGTCCCACATCAGGCTCTGTGCTGACAGCTGGGAGCCTGGAGCCTGCTTCAGATTCTGTGTCTCCCTCTCTCTCTGCCCCTCTCTTGCTCACACTCTGTCTCTCTCTTTCTCAAAAATAAATAAACATTAAAAGAAATTTTTAAAAAGATTTGCTATAAAACTATAGTAGTTAAGACAGTTTGGTCATGGTGCAGGGATGGAAAACAGACCAATGAGACAGAACAGAGCAGCTAGAAACATACAGGTACGAAATTTTGATATATAGCAGAGGTGCCTTAGTGTACCTTATGTAACAGCTTCGTTTAAATATCTCTCCCTTTTGAATCCTATTAGAAAAATAACATTACCAAGGATTATAAAACCTTCAAAATTTATCCTCAGTCTATATGTTCAAGTGAATTCATGCAGTAAATCTATTTGCTCCATCCTTTTAAAATATTGAAAATTCTACCATTTTCTGAATATACCGCTTTATAATTGTATGCCTTTGCAAATGCATACATGCTTTCACACTGTACTTCTCTCTGCTTATATTTCCCTACCTCATTCTCTGTTTACTCCTTCATTCAGTTATATTCATTAAATCATTTTTTAAAGAATTCTATTATATACAAGTCACCAGTGATACAATGTAGAGTGCAAACTGACTCTTGCTGCTGAGAAGTGATAATGGAGTATAAGATTCTGAGAACTGAATTAAAGATTGTAGAACAACAATAACAGTGTGTCTCTAGTTTGAGTAAATCGGGGAACTGTGTTATCCTTTACTAAGATTATGAGTTATATGAGGAAGCAGTTTGAGGGAAAAAGATTGTGAAATTTATATTAAACATGTTGATCCTGAAGCATACTGGACGTTCAGGTACAGATGCTCTGCATGAAGTTAGATTCTCCATATCTGTTTTTGTTCACCATTGTATGTTTAGCCACTGCACTTTTCCTGGCACCTGGTGGACCCTCTATAAATATTTATTAAATTAATGGAGAAAGCGATGTGAGATAACATATCTGGCATTCAGCCCAGAGGTCAAGGCTGGTGATAGAGATTTAGTGTTTCTCAGAGTGTGAGTCATGGATTCAGCTAAGCCAATATTTGTGTGTCAGGCCACCCAGGGAGAAATATAGACTAAAAAGAACATTGATTTTTTTTTTCTCTTTGTGGAGGATGGTGAGAGCAGAGCTCTGAGATAGGAGATATCTTTTAAAAGAAAAATAAGGAAAAAGAAGGCCATGGGGTCAAAGAACCTAGGGGTGGGGAGATCATCAAAGAGGGATAAACAAGAATTAAAAGCAAAAAACTGAAGAGATACTGTTCAACCTTACAGAACAGTTTTCTGTGGATGCTGTGCTGCTGTGTAAAGTTGTACAGGTTGTGCCTTACTAAAGATGGTATTTACTGAGGTACCAATACTGTATATTGATATTGATATTGATTACCGCTACTTTTCAGCTGACATCAGCAAAGCACCTTCTTTTATTTTTTTTTTTTATTTTTTTTTTTATTTTTTTTTTTTAATTTTTTTTTCAACGTTTATTTATTTTTGGGACAGAGAGAGACAGAGCATGAATGGGGGAGGGGCAGAGAGAGAGGGAGACACAGAATCGGAAACTGGCTCCAGGCTCTGAGCCATCAGCCCAGAGCCCGACGCGGGGCTCGAACTCTCGGACCGCAAATCGTGACCTGGCTGAAGTCGGACGCTTAACCGACTGCGCCACCCAGGCGCCCCTTTTTTTTTTTTTAATTTTTTTTTTTTGCACCTTCTTTTATTATGAAACTTATTTTGAGGTAAGGCTGTGATGTTTCACTTTACAAAAGACACCGCCTAAATATCAGCGGCTCTGATGAAATGAGTAGATGCAAGACTACAGTGGATTGAGAATTGGGTGTTTGTGAAACAGCAGGGGTAAATAGTGGAGACAATATAAATAAACTTTAGTGCACAAGAGAGATGGTATATGGATGGGAGGGAAGATTTTTTTGTTGGTTATTTTAAAGGGAGTATGGAACATATATATTTGCTGAAAAGAAAATGTAGAGGGAGAGATGAAATAGTTGAAAAGGTAGTAGAAATGAAAAAGTGAATTCCTTGTTGTGGGAGAGGAAAGAACCTAAGACCCTAGACAGGAAGGTAAGACCAAAATATTACTCAGGGTTCTCCATAGAAGTAGAACCAAAAGGATGCATGTATGATATATACATATATTTCTGTTTTTTGTATCTCTATCTCTCTGTATCTATCATCTATTTGTTTATCTATCTATCTATATATCTATCTACCTATCTATCTAATCTGTTGAGAGGGAGAAAGATTTATTTTAGGGAAATGGCTCATGTAATTGTGAAAGTTCAAATCTAAAATGTTTAGAGAAGGCCAGCAGGCTGGAGATCCAGGGAAGAGTTGGAGTCTGAATCCAAATGCACTCTGATGGCAGAATTCCTTCTTTGAGAAAAATCTTTGTTCCACTAAGGCCTTCAAATGATTGGATTAAGCCACCTTCATTACAGAGGGTAGTCAGCTTTACTCAAAGTTTACACCTTTAAGTGTTAATTTCCACCCAAAGAAGAGGCCATGTTGTGCTTCGAGTCTGCAGGTCATCTGCTGGTGGAATCCTTCTTGCCTATGATAGGTCACTTATTTGTTCTATTCAGCCTTAAATTGATTGGATGAGGCATTATGGAGACATTATGGAGACAAATCTACTTTAAAGTCCACCAATTTAAATGTTAATATCATTGAATAACACCTTCATAGATATATCTTAAGTAATGTTTGACCAAATATTTGGGTCCTCTGGCTGAGCCAAGTCAACACATAAAATTGACCATCACAACTAACAAGGCTAAAATAGATGACAATATCAGGGCATGTGATATGGAAAGGCAGTGGCTACTGTTCTGATCCAATAGATTATCTTTCTATATGAAGTTGGAGTGAATTAGGAAGTAAGTTAGTAAGGGGTATGAGAAAACAAATGGCAGTTTAAGTGACCATTGAAGCAATATGGGAGAGAGAGCTAACTTATCACAGAAAAGAATTCCTGTGTTGACCTTGGAGAGATGGGTTTGAATGCTACCGATTCACACAGTTTTAATGGTCCCATTGTACTCAACATCCATGTGACTGGTTAGAAGTCCAGTGATCTGAGCTTAAGAAGGCAAAGGTAATGGGACAAAAAAAGACCAGGAAATTTTTTTAGTGGTGAAGGAGTAATGGAAGTTACAGTTCTGACATTTAGGCTGACTTGAGAAGGAAGTGAAGTCAGAAATGGAGTGCTTGTGTTGGGTGTAGTCTTCTAGGAAAGGGTGTCCTTGAGTTTGAAATGTTAGTATCTTGGGGATGGGAGATTTATATATCTCAAAAAAAAAAGTTTCAAGAAAATGACTCTATGGATTTATTTTTAATCATTAAAAAATTCCAATATCTTTCATTTGGTAACTTTGCTCTATTCTCTTTGGATACTTAAATCATTCATTTATTAAAACTTCTGACACTATAATTGAATTATTTATCATATTGTCACCACCACAAATCAAGAATGCTTGGAGTGGTCAGGAGCACAGCACATAGAAGCAGCAGAAAAATTGGTGTTTACCAATTGAATAGATGAAGGATGAGCAGTTGGTTTGCTCAGTTGGTTTGCATTGACGCAGCCATTATAATTGGTAAAATATTGAAATAAAATATCTTTCAATCCTCTTAGTTATTTCCTGCTACTCTGATCACCTGACTCATCCCTCAGCACACTTAGAACGTCCTATAATCTAGCAACCAAGGATAGAAGGAATGGAAAGTCAATAGGTTGATAAATATTTCAAATGTATCCCCTAGGCAGACAGGTGTATGTATGTATGAATGAATATATATTTTGGTGTACAAAAGAATAGAATTCTAGGGTGCTTGGGTGGCTCAGTTGATTAAGCATCCAACTCTTGATTTTGCTCAGGTCATCATCTGATGGTTGGTGAGATCCAGCCCTGTGTGGGGCTCTGCGCTGATAGGGTGGAGCCTACTTGGGATTGTGTGTCTCTCTCTCTCTCTCTCTCTCTCTCTCAAAATAAATAAACATTAAAAAAATTAAAAAACATTTTATAGCCAAAAATTTTTGTGAATGAATATTTTCTTGCCTCAGATTTTTTCTAAGGCCTTTATTCAGAAATATAGCAGGTATTTAGTCATTAAACTCCTCAAAAATAATACTTACCATAGAATTGTCCATACTTAGAACACACGCCAGAAGTTAGTTGCATTTCATCCAGTTTCTCTTCCTGGAGGCTTATGACATTGAGCAGAAAAATAAATAAGTAAAAAGTAACTCCAGTGCCTCACCTTGGAGGAGGATAGTCTCCACTAGAAATAAAACTATGAAGACAGGTAGTCTTTCAGGCCCAAAGCACTGCTCTACACTCTCATATTAGAAAGCAAGATGTCTCAGAATTAGTAAGACAATATATTTATTATCATTAGACTAAGAACACCAAAGATGACTCAGTGAATCTCTTTGGTTTCAGACAAGTGCTTCTCCTTCCTAATAATGAAGCAGCCACCCTAGCTTCTCATGGTTATTAGAGTTGATTATCTCAGCCTATACAGTGGCTCCATCATCTGCCTCGTAGTCTACTGACTTGAGGAGCTCAAGTGTCTTATGGTTGAAACTTGAAGTCCAGTGAAATTTTACAGTGATTCCTGGAAGAAAGCTTTCCCACTGGGAATCAAGTACTGTAATTTAGCAGAGTTTAAGTTTGCAGAATGAGAAAATTTAGATTTTACAAGTAGATCAAAGGAAGTGTTGATGGGAGCAGTCAGTCACCATTATTATAGATGTGAGTAGATTATCATAGATTATTATAGAGTGAGCGTTATAGATCACTCATATGTATACCACTGCATACATCTTATTCTGAAAGACATTCCATGATCTCAGAGAGTGTTGTCCCTAAAATGATGCCTTAGATGAGTCTATAGGAGATATAAAAGTCATTATAGCATTCTATTAGTTCAGCTACTTCTGGTGACTGCCAAATAAGCCTGATAAACTTATCCCTAATAAGCCAGAGAATTCTCATGGGCATACACCCATTGTCACACTGCCTTGAAATTAAATGGGTCCGTTGAACTGAAATGATGATATTATGTGGGACCCCGTGTCAGTAGGTCAAGCATTCTATAAGCACATGGACAGCGGTGCTGGAAAGACCAACCCATATCAAGAGCACATATTGAATCTAATAAAGACAAGTTGTTGAGCACCCAGAATAGAAGGAATCTGCTGAATTGAATTAACATCTAGTGGCTGTCTAGTCTCAATAAATAATGCCACATCAGAGCTTAAGGGTCAGTCTTTGCCACTTTATTCTTTGTTAATTAGCATTGGTGGCAAGTATAACAAATATAACAAGGAGTTCATACCTTGGAAATTTCATGTATTTCTTATAGTTTTAAATAGTACAAACATGTTGAAAATTTGCTTGGTCGTATCAGGAAAAAACATATCTGAATATATGTATTCAGCTATGTAGAATTGAATATATCTATTCCTACGTATATATTAAACAGAAATGTTTACATTTGTGCAATAAAAGATGTGAAAAAGATTGAAACCACAATTACTTGATAATAGTCATAAAATGGAAGCAATCCAAATTCATCAAGAATAAGATGGATAAATAAATTATAATATATCCCTTCCATGGGATATTACAAGGTAACAAAAATTGAGGTACTACTACATGCTAAAATGTAGGTAGTTTTCTCAAGGAATGGGTTAAGCAAAAGGAGCAAATACACAACAATACATACTCCGTGATTCCATTTGTTGAAAGTAAAACAACAGGTAAAACTTACCTATGATGTTGGAAGTCAAGATAACAGTTACTTGATTCATTGCTTTTGGGTAGTTGCAATTTTTTGAGTAATGTGTTTACAGGCGGTATTTACACAAATGTGATCACTAAAAATGTATTAAGCTGGACTACTATGATGTGCACATTTTTCTGCATCTTCAAGAAAAACATTGCAGGCATACGTCATTTTATTATGCTTTATTTGCTTTATTGTGCTTTGCAGATATTTTGTTTTTCACAAATGAAAGTTTTGTGACAACCCTGCATTGCAAAAATCTATCAGCACTGTTTTCCAAGAGCATTTGTTTGGTTTATGTCTCTATATCACATTTTGGTAATTCTCACAATTGTTAAAATTTTTCGATATTATTATGTTTGATATGGTGATCTGTGATCAGTGATCTTTGATGTTATTATTGTAGTTGTTTTGGGGTACCACAAACCACACCCATATGACTGAACTTAATGAATAAATGTTGTATGTGTTCTGACTGCTACACTGACCAGCTGTCCCCCCATCTCTCTCTCTTCAGGCCTCCCAATGCCCAGAGACACAACAATATTAAAATTAGGTCAGTTAACACCCCTATAATTACCTCTAGTATTATAGCGAAAGAAGATTCACACAACTCTCACCTTGAATCAAAATCTAGAAATGATTAAGTTTAGTGAGGAAGATCTGTGCAAAGCCAAGATAGGCACAACAGTTTTCTGCTGAGACAGTTAGCTAACTTGTGATTGCAACGGAAAAATTCTTGAAGGAAATTAAAAGTGTTGCTCCAGTGAGCAAATGGATGATAAGAAAACAAAGCAGTCATATTGCTGATTTGGAGAAGTTTGAGGAGTCTGGATAGAAGATCAAAGCAACCACAACATTCCCTTAAGCCACAGCCTAATCCAGAGCAAGGCCATAACTGTTCATTTCCAGGAAGGCTGAGAAAGGGGAGGAAGCTGCAGCAGAAAGGTTGAAGCTAGCAGAGGTCGGTTCATGAGGTTTTTGGAAGAAGGTGTCTCTATAACAGAAAGTACAAGGTGAAACAGGAAGTTCTGAAATAGAATCTGAAGCAAGTTATTCAGAAGATCTAGCTCAGATAAATAATGAACATGGTTACACTAAACAATGGATTTTCAATGTCCATGAAACAACCTTCTTTTGGAAGAAGATGCCATCTAGGATTTTCTTAACCAGAAAGGAGAAGCCAATGCCTGGCTTCAAAACTTCAAAGGACAGCTGACTTTTTTATTAGGGGCTAACGCAGCTGGTGACTTTAAGTTGTAAACAATGCTCATTTACCATTTCAAAAATCCTAGTGTTCTTAAAAATTATGCTAAATCTACTCTGCTTATGTTCTCTAAATGGAAAAACAAAGCCTAGAGGACAGTACATCTGTTTACAACATTGGTTTACTGAATATTTTAAGCCTGTTGAGGCCTACTGCTCAGAAAAAAAATATTTCTTTCAAAATATTACTGCTCATTGATAATGCATTTGATCATCCAGAGCTCTGATTGAGATGAACAATGAGATTCATGTGGTTTTCATGACTGCTAACATAGCATCCATTTTATAGCCCATGGGACAAGGAATATTTTCAACTTTCAAGTTTTATTATTTAAGGAATACACTTCATAAGGTTATAAGGTGCCATAGATAGTGATTCCTCTGAGGGGCCTGGGCAAAACAAAGTAAGTTGGAAAGTTCTGGAAAGGATTCACTATTCCAGATGCTATTAGTAACTTTTGTGATTCATAAGAAGAGGTCAAAATACCAGCATTAATAGGAGTTTGGAAGGAGTAGATTCCAACCCTCAAGGATGGTTCAAGACTTTAGTGGAGGAAGTAACCACAGTGGTGGTGGAAAAAGCCAGAGAACTGGAATTAGAAGTGGAGTCTAAAGATGGGACTGGATTACTGGAATCTCATGATCAAACTTGAACAGATGAGGAGGTGCTTCTCATGGATGAGCAAAGAAAGTGGCTTCTTGAGATGGAATCTACTCCTGAAGAAGATGCTGTGGAGATTGTTGAAATGACGATGAAGTATTTAGAATACCATAAAATTAGTTGGCGGGGTTTGAGAGGATTGACTCCGATTTTGAAAGAAGTTCCACTGTGGGTAAAATGCAATCAAACAGCATCTTATGCTAAAGATAAATCATTTGTGAAAGGAAGAGTCAATTGATACAGCAAACTATATTGTCTTATTTTATTAAATTGCCACAGACACCCCAGCCTTCAGTAACTATCATCCTCATCAATCAACAGGCATCAACTGAAGCAAGATCCTTCACCAGCAAAACATATGACTTGCTGAAAGCTGTGAGGACCGTTAATATTTTTCAGCAACAAAACATTTTTAAATTAAGGGATATGCATTGCTTTTTAAGATATATTGCTATTGCACACTTCATATATTGAAGTATAGTATAAACTTTTACATGCACTGGGAAACCAAAAAATTCATTTGATTCACTTTATTTTGATATTCATCTTATTGCAGTAGTCTAGAACCGAACCCACAATATCTCTGAGGTATACCTGTACTTACAAAGCATGATTCCGAGAAAACCAGTGGGAACATCATATTCTTTTTAGAAAGAAATTCCATCAGAAAATCTTAAGGACAGAGCAGTTGTGGTATAAGAAATCTTTGCTTTATGTTGAAATAAATTAAACATTGAATTATTTACAAATAATTGCAGATATTTGAATGTAAGAAAAGGAAAGTCAGCATTGCCCCAAACCTGAGGGGCTCTCATGTTTATAAGGCCAGTGGTTGTGAGAGCTTCTCGAAGCGTTTTGCTTCATGGAAATCTTATTTCCCACAGCTCCCTGTGGATAGAATAAGAACACTAAGGAAAGGGGATGATCATCCTCTCTGAGAGAAGTCCTATGACAGGACCATGCTCTCTATCAGTGACATGTGCAAAGAACATGGCCCCAAGGTATCAAGTTGCAGACACCATCCTCTGAGGCAACACTATCCGAAAGTAGGCAGCTCTTCCGAAGACAGCTATCCTGTGCCACCAGACTCTCAGCCTGGATGCGAGAGGGCACATTACCCATTGCAAAGCAATGCATTCCAGTGTGGTTGTGATTACTGTGCTATAGCTCCAAAAAGCCAGCTTCTTTGCACCCGTAAGCTCAATGACAGAAACAAACAGTTTCTCTAAACATGAATAAGTATATTATATATATAAAGAGAGAAATGGACATATGCAGGATAAACTGGATTCTGATACTAGAAAGTTTTATAGGCATTGCATTGTAAAGGGAAACATCTTAGCTATACATATAATTTCTAGGTTGATGCCAGTATAAATATATGATCCCAAAAATTGTTTCATAATTTTTCACTAATTCAAAATACATTTCTTGAACATTTGGTCAATGAACAAAAAGTGATTTTTGTCCTTAGAAAAAAGCCTTATTCATACTTCACAAAACAATCTAAAATTGCAATTAGAGAAAAATCTCCAAACTTCCAGCCATCAGGTTGACATATCTTCAATATACCTATGCCCACCTTCTGGCCTACTATCCTGGAAGAAGTAGGTTTCTTGTGTTTGGGGCTAATTCTGCTCATATACTTTCTTTATGTTCTTTTTCTTTTTTCTTTTTTCCTTTTTCTTTCCTTTTCTTTCACTCGTTGCCCCATCGGGATTTGAACTGTACCCAACTGTCATGCATTTTACAACCAAATTTTTGGCTTCCTACTTATGCGGTTTAAAGAATTTATTAATGGGGGCGCCTGGGTGGCTCAGTCAGTTGGGCGTCCGACTTCGGCTCAGGTCATGATCTCATGGTCCGTGAGTTCGAGCCCCGCGTCAGGCTCTGTGCTGACAGCTCAGAGCCTGGAGCCTGTTTCAGATTCTGTGTCTCCCTCTCTCTCTGACCTTCCCCCATTCATGCTCTGTCTCTCTCTGTCTCAAAAATGAATAAACGTGAAAAAAAATTAAAAAAAAAAGAATTTATTAATGTTCTATTACTTAGGCCTGAAGGCTGGACAGTGAGCATGTACATATTTCTTTTAAAAATTACTACTACTTAAAATTCCTCTTATATGAATATCATATATATTATACATATGTATGATTTTATATATAACATACTTTATATATATTTATCAGTAATTGCTAACAATATATCAGTGCACAGGGTTCACATGAATCTATTGCCATGAGCTCACAAAATTTAGCAATGAATAGAGACAGTTAGACTCATAAATACATAAATTATGAGTTGTGATAAGTTCCAAAATGGAAGGATAACATGGGCGCTTGAGTGTAGATAAAAGGGGACATATGTGAGTTTGGAGAACTGTCTTAAGGACATGATATTAAGGCTAAAACATGATTATAAATTGGTCAGGGAAAGGATGAATGAAGTGAACAGGACAAGAATCTCACTCCTGGCAGGGAGATGAACATGTTCAAAGATCCCGAACATGTGCAAAGAACATGTGCAATGAACCTGACATTTTCCTGAAACAAGGGCTGGAGCAGAGTGAGCAAAGGTGAGAGTAGAATAGGGGCCCATAATGAGGCTCCAAGTGGCCATTGAGCCATATCAGGTAGGGACTTTGGAGGGGACTTTTCGCTTCCTGTTTTACTTTGCTTCTTTGTCACTTTTACACCATGACTGTGTTTTGCTAATTGCCCTTCTATCTTTCCCCTCTTTCTCAGGTTCTTCATCTGCTCATCTTGCAAATGTTGTTATCCTTTATCAATGACTTAAAAAATGCTATACAGATTCCCTCTAGGAATACAGACAGATTTTACAAGGTCACTGGGACATGTATAGTATAGGACCCAAGTTGCATTTTTAAAATTTCCATAGCACTATTACCTAAAATTTTTATTCCCGAGAACTTCCCTCTGAGACAGTGTAAACTTTCATAAGCTTCTTCTTTCCATTCTTTAGAAAGGATGACATACCTATCATACAGTCTGGATCTTACTATTGTGCATTGCCTGGGTGAATAAACCTCTGGTATATTTATGGAGCCACAATTCAAAGTATTGCTATAGGTGTTCAGAAATGAACAACTCTAATGACCAGGTACTGAACACTTAGCAACTTAGTGGTTTCCAATTCTTTTCTTTTATCTTTCAATAGATGGAAGAAGAATGGGATAAAAAGGTGATAGCTAATCATAAAAAATAGTATTTAGTATCAGATCCCTATTCAGATTTTTCAGATCAAGGGTATCAAAGAGTTGTATGACACTCTTATCATAAAATAATTTTAAATTCCTACCCACTTATCTATATGGACAATGTACCTCAGCAATCACCTCTTATAAAATAAAAATATAAATAAAAATAAAATTTATGCAGAACCAAACTTGTTCTAGTCATAGGTATTATTCCATCAAAGATACATGGGGAGAAAAAGCTTGGTATCTCCTGAGCTTGGTTTCCAGCCTGGTGAGTTTATGTTCTTTCTGCCCTGAATGGCTACAGTATGCAGGAGTCAGGTATACCCTTCAGAAGGGTTGGGTTTGGCTTTTAATTTTTTAATTTTTAAATTTTTCACGTATGTATGTATTTATTTATTTTAAAAAATGTTAACGTTTATTCAGTTTTGAAAGACAGAGCGTGAGTAGAGGAGGGGCAGAGAGAGAGGGAGCCACAGAATCCGAAGCAGGCTCCAGGCTCTGAGCTGTCAGCACAGAGCCTGACAGGGGGCTCGAACTCACCAACCATGATATCATGACCTGAGCTGTAGTCAGCCGCTTAACTGACTGAGCCACCCAGGCACCCCTAATTTTTTTAAAACGTTTTATTTATTTTTGAGAAAGGGAGAGACAGAGTGTGAGCAGGTGAGGGATAGAAAGGGAGGGAGACACAGAATCCAAAGCAGGCTCCAGGCTCTGAGCTGTCAGCCCAGAGTTCGACATGGGGATCGAACCCATGAACTGTGAGATCATGACTTGAGCCAAAGTCAGAAGCCCAACTGACTGAGCCACCCATGCACCCCATGGCTTTTTAACTTTTAGCCTTGAATGGCATCATAATCCTGGAAATGCTTTGAGGAAGAGCCTGGCTTGTGTTTGTGTTAGGCTCATTTCCTCTAATAGGATATTTTCTTGTAGGTGCCATGAAACTGGGGGTTGCACACTTCCATTCAGCTTCTGTTCAATACCTAGCTTCATATACCACCTAGAATTCAATAAATATTTCATGAGGGAAAAGTCATTTCCATATATGTGACTCCTCAAGTTTCCAAAAAATCATGCAAGTCCTGCTAAATATAACTGCTAAAATATGCACTGGTTTTCTTTTCTCCTAGAAAAATCTCTCTGTTGGGCCAAGCTTGATCCTGGGAAATTTCTTCTAGGGAATAAAACAGTGATCTATTAACAATGATCTATTAACTCTGAAAGGATCGTATATTTCTAGAATCAAAGATACATTATCTAAATTAAATAGGAAATGCTAAATTATATATTTATAAAAATGTGCTGTGGGATTTATTGAGGATAATTAAAAAAATTAATCTTTATTTTTGAGAGAGAGACAGAGAGACAGAGCAGGGTTCGAACTCACAAACTGTGAGAACATGACCTGAGCCGAAGTCAGACGCTTAACCAACCGAGCCACCCAGCCGCCCCTTGGCGATAATTTTTTTAAGTTTTATTTTATTATTTAATTTGAGAGAGAGAGAGAGAACATGAGCAGGAGAGGGACAGAGAGAGGAGAGAGAGAATACCAAGCAGCCTCCACCTGTCAGCACAGAGCCCTATGCAGGGCCAGAACTCACGAACTGGGAGATCATGACCTGCTGAAACTGGGAGACAGACACTTAACCGACTGACCCTCCCAGTTGCCCTGGCGATAATTATTTATATGGCAAGAGTCTATAATTATTTTTTGAGTGTTCATCACTGAATATATAAGTTAGTGACCATCTGAAAAGTAAAGTCACATTTTAAATGTTGGGATGAGCAAAGTCTGGTGGGGAAAGTGTGGTAGGTGAATAGGAAAGTATAATGGTATTTGGACAACAATTTGGAAACGTAAGCTTTGTCTCTGAGGAAAAAAAATACTTGTCACCAAAGAAGAAGAAATTTAGCTTTTCTACTTTGTGTAGAATGCCCTTTCACTGAAAAGTACGTAATTGTCATTTATTATGTTCATTGGTGTATACATTTCAAAAGTGGAGATGTTTTTTCTTCCTTTATAAAAAACTCATGTGTGAGAGAATATTAAATGTTCTAAGTTGCATACCACTTACAAAGAAAGTAAGACGGAGAATCAAATCATAATTGTATACCAAACACTTTAAAGATCCTCCAAAAGAACATGCAAAAAGATGTACTTGGCTCATACACAGCAAGAGAGGGAAGGAGCATAATATTCATTATTTGGAATAAAATTTTATAAATAAATATTCAGAATGGGAACCCAAGAAAGACAGTGATACCTCTAGAGACATTCAAAGCCAAGGATGTTTGCTTTCTGGGTCAAAGAATAACAAAAGTCAATATCTTTACCCCTCTGGGTTTATATTGCATTTCCTTTGTCTTTTTCTTTTTTAGGGGAGTGGACGTGATGTTGAATAGAGCATGAAACTAACAAATTTCTTAAAGGAAAAGTAAAAATAATAGAAGATTTCTATTTAGCAATAGGCTATCATATTAAATCCTTGACCTTTATCAAAAGAACCTAAATATTGAATTTACTAATAGTTATCTTGCAGTTTTGCGAATATTAGTTTTGCGTGACTTGTTAAAATAAAGGTCGCATTATACTACTCTAATTATAGTGAACTTTTTTGATGATGCTAATAGCCATCTGGACCCAAAAAGATTTAATACCATTTTGAAATAGCAATGACCATGGAGAAATGAAAGGGGTAAGAAAATTAAGTAGGCTCATGGAAACAAAAACCACACACACTCATCCAAAATAGTAAACTCATCAATTTTACCAAATGTAATTTTCAAATACCTGCTTTAAACACGCATATAAAATTAAAATGTATGATTATTTCATTTTCCTCCTCTCTTTCCATTACCTTATATGAATTATATAGGTGCTAAAAGTCTGTTGAGCTGCACTGCAGTGTGATCAGATTGATTGCTTTTTTTGTGTGGGAAATCCCAACTTTCAGGGCTTTTGAGCTTCTTCCCTTGGGTTTGCTAATTTTAGTGGAGAGAAATTCTCCGATTTCCTGGATGAAGGTTGTAAAACTAATTGCCAAAATTTGGTAGAGCCAAGTGAAAATTTGAGAATGGGAATCTCACTGCTCAGTATATAGACTGTTTACTGAATCCTCTATCAGCTCCGGGGCCACCACTGGCAATGAGCTTGCTGTTGCAGAGTTTAGAGGGAATGGGGTTCAACTTCTCCCAGAAGTGAAATTTTTAATCCTCTGCTAGGATTATGGGAGAGGGAGTTAGCCAGGCATATTGGAAGAGAAAGAAGATCTGGGAGAAAGACAGGCCACATTGCTTTTTCTGGAGTTCCACCTGTCTTTTCTTTTGGGAAGTATCATGTCTTGAAGATTCTGACTGACACCGTGGGTGATCTCTGTACCAGCCATCTTGCTTCTGGGCTTCCCACGCTGTCAGCATATGTATCAGTGCTCTCTGCTGGTTTATATCAATTGCACCTACTTTTGCCTTCAAAAATATTAGAGTTGTTGTATTCTCCCTGTTCTCTTTGGCCTCATTGGTTGATGATGGATGCACGCTTTAACAATAATTATGGTTGGGTTTTGGAAGATTGGTTGTAAACACATGTGTGGACCATCAGCATCTTTTAAAATAGTCCCCTTATCCTGTTATAGTGAATGATTGTTTTGTTTTCTAAACACCATTTTCTTCTTTTCCTCTATCAGGGTTTTTACCCAACCATGTTGTATTTTCAGGCATACAACTTTGAGGTTGAAATGACTTCACTCTATAGGGTTGTTAATTTGGAGACAACTATGGCATTTATGAATATGAAAAGTAGAATACCATAAGTTTCTTAGACCAATGGCAAAATAGGACCACAGTCTGTGAATTTGAAAGGAATCTACTTTCTGAAAATGAGTTTGTCCTCCCCAGAATGTATTTTCAGAACCAAATGAAAAATTATGTTTGATTACTGAACATAAATTAGTAGAAATGGGTCATTGCCAATGCACAGGGAAATATGTTATTCAAAGACATGGCAGAATATGTGATTTAGTTTAAAATTTGGATGATATGGCAGATGGACTTCAGCAATAAGAATTGTTGGATTATCTAGAGGGACTTCATGGAAATCTCCCTAGTAAAGGGAGAAGAAATACTAATGGTGATGCCTTACTAATGGTACGTTGGTGAAAGTTGAAGTGAAGCCAAAGTAAACTCATGACCAACAATCCAGCAAGAAATGCACCTTTCCAGTGAGGTCGGAGGGAAGGAAGCCGAATTACAAGGCACTAGTGGGTATTAATAGAAATGGAGGATAGATACTGGAGAAATGTCAGATGTGAAGCCATGTTATCTGGCTCAGGATGCCTTACCCTTTCTACTTCATATTTGTGACATTTTCTAGACTCCATTAGTAGCAACGAAGTCTTGGTAGGTAAGATTCTGTTCTTGCTTCAGTAAATGGCCTTTTGCCTTGTGTCTGAGATTCTAGGTCTTTCATTTCATTGTTCACAGGGTGGGTGAGAGATTGAATAAGAGAGTAGAGCAGTGCAAATATGAGCTGCTCAATAAGACTTACTACATTGTTTTGTGGTATCTCCACCAGGGATGGTTTCTAATTCATTGTAAAAAAAAATATGGAGAACTCATATGCATGCAAATTACTTAGCATGCTCTCAAATCCCTGAGATGACTTTCTTATTTCCGTGCACCATTGAATATGTTTGAAGATAAAGCACTCCAGTGAAATCAGGTTTTTTACAGTTCTGGGCCCAATAAAAGCAACTTTTGTGGGAGCAACTTTAGTCCACTAAAGCCAAAGACCTTTCACAACTATTTGTATAAACCTATCTTGTAGATTTCCAGAAGAATTGTAGAATATGAGGTTTTTATCCAAGTATATATAAACTGGATGTGTCTCACATGTTTTAGCCTTCTGATAGGAGAACATTGCTTGTTTCAATTTCCAATATCAACTAAGTGAAATGGCAAAATGCTTTTAAAACCATTTGCATTGGCTTTTTTCCCTTGATGGTTCATTTATTATTATCTTATCCTAGCTTCTTCTTGACTGGAACTGTGTTAAATGGTGCACTTTATACTGTTTTATTGCATCGTGCATAACACCATCCCAGAAAGAGCATCACAGTCAAAATATAAACAAAAAAATAGATGAGAAATACAGAGATAGAAATGTAACTGAACCAGAATCAGTTTGCTCCTTGGTGAGTCAGGAACTGCACCAGGTGAGTTGTTGTACGAAGAAAACTTTATTTGTAGCAAACAAGGAGAGAACTTGGAATGATTTCCAAAGCTGTGACTTCCCAATAGAAGGTGAATGGGTACCTTTTATTTAGGCTTAGGATGAATACTTAGGGAAGCCTTGTCATCGTATGTATAAGGCAGCAGAAGGTCACACATGCACCTTAAGGAAACGTGCCTATGCCTACATTGTATGTTACGTAAATGAGGTTGAGGCTCCTTCTTTGACAGAGATTTTAGTATAATAATGAGGTAAATGTAATTGCTGGTCATTCCAGGGGTCACTCCACAGTCCATCTGCATGGGGTCGAGTCAGGGATTTAGCTCAAATGGTCTGGGTGCTCTGGGCTAGTGAAAGGTCCTTGTCAGGGCAGTCCCCATCACCTAAGGGGTGATTTGGGGTTTTATTTGCGTGAGTTAAGAGATAAGTTGGAAAGAAGAGCTTAAGGAAAAATGTAAAACAAAGGTCAGTGAGTACAAGCAGGTGGGCAGTAAAGGTCAATTCTTGGAGTCTAGCAGGTGACAGAAACTGACAAAAATATACACAGAAATTGGAGTCATGTGATTCAATTTCAAACATTTGACTTACCACTTACTGGTAATACTGGTAATTACTGGCAAGTAATACCACTTACTTTTGTGGTATTAGTAAGTATTAGTCAAGACACTAACACTTTGAATCTTACCTTTCCATGAATGTAAAATGTCAACATTTATGGCCATCTGTATGGGTTATTGCAAAGATTAAGTTAGATAATGTCACTTAAAAGCAATTACTTTTCAATGACTTCAGAACAGTCAATGAATAAATGCTAATAACTCCTTACATTAGTTTTGATCTGGGGTGATTTTCATAATCCAATTTTTATTTTCCCATTAATTATTTTTATTTACCTTAGTAATTTCTACTCCATGAAGCCGGTTTTTCTAAAACTGACAATGTGGGAACAGAATCAAAAAATAGGTATGTTCGTCTACTTCCAGTTAAGAAATAAACACTATTTAATCGGATGTAATTTATTTGAACTGTTGTACACCGTAGTCTTTGACTGATTTATTCTATGTAACATTATTTCCTAAAATATACTGGCAATATAATGAAAAAGATCACATGATTTAATATAAAGTAAAAATATTCTGTAGGAAAATCAGCATTGCACTACTATACTCCTATCAGGATATTTACATGCTAATTTATTTAAGAATTATAGTTAGAACTTTTAATGCGGAAAGAAAAAAATAACAAAAATACTTGTCCCGAAGGATATCTGAATTGTAAATGAGTAAATCTAACAAAAGAAGCCAGCACCATGAAAACAGGCCATAACACATCTTCCGTAGCACATATTAGTGTTTCCAAAAATAACATTTTAACTCATTTCCTTCAGCTTCAATTATTTGTGGATTAGCATAAATATATATTTTGAAAATTCTCATTGGTAATTACTAGATCCTTTCTAAACGGCTGATTTCTTAGCCAAAAATCATAGTTGCTTGATGGACTGAATTATTTCTATAAATTACTATCAGAGAAAACAGAGAGTCTTAAAGCATAATTATAGTTCCAGGTCATGCTTTTCAATAGTTAATGAGTATGTTGATGTAGAAAATGTATTTTTATATCAACTTAATGCATTAAAAGTCAAATTCTTGTAATCTCAATTCTAGTCATTATTTTGAAAAAGAATAAGGTCTCCATATTTTCCAATCAAATAAGGAATCATGTCTGAAATCATGATAAAAAAGTAAATTATGGGGCACCTGGGCCACTCAGTCAGTTAAGCAGCCAATTCTTGATTGTGGCTCAGGTCCTGATCTCACAGTTCATGGTTCGAGCCCCTCATTGGGCTCTGTGCAGACAATGCAGCGTCTGGTTAGGATCCTCTCTCTGTCTCTCTCTCTCTGTCTCTCTCTCTCCCTATCTTTTAGCCTCTTTCCCTCTCTCTCTTGACCTTTCTTTGCCTTTCCTCCACACGTGCAAGCCTTCTCTCTCTCTCAAAATAAATATACTTAAAAAAAAGTAAAATATCTCTTTTAGTCAATGATCAGAGCCTAACGTGGAGCGTGATCCCAGGAGCCACAAGATCATGACCTGAGCCGAAATCAAGAGTCGGACATTTAACCAACTGAGCCACCCGGGCGCTCCAAGCCTAGGTTATTCTTATGCCATTTAAGATGTGAAAGATTTTCGGGGCGCCTGGGTGGCGCAGTCGGTTAAGCGTCCGACTTCAGCCAGGTCACGATCTTGCAGTCTGTGAGTTCAAGCCTCGCGTCGGGCTCTGGGCTGATGGCTCGGAGCCTGGAGCCTGTTTCCGATTCTGTGTCTCCCTCTCTCTCTGCCCCTCCCCCGTTCATGCTCTGTCTCTCTCTGTCCCAAAAATAAATAAAAAACGTTGAAAAAAAATTAAAAAAAAAAAGATGTGAAAGATTTTCTTGCTAAATGGAACATACTGTCATATCATGATAATAGAAACTTCACAAATAAAAGTGTGTACAACAAAAGTTTGTTTTACTCACCCAAATTGTTGTCATCTGTTCCTATGTATAAAGTATTTCTCTTAAAATTCATACCATTTACTATAATACCCACTAATCAGCCTTTTCTAATAATAGTATCAAACACCATTAACAAATGTTGCCATAACTTTCACCACCCCTGCACGTCACCTCTATAACTACTGAGTAATACTTTTCTTTATATTAAATGTTCTTTTTTTTAGACTTGTCAACTTACTTACATGCTTACTTACAGCTTGCTCATAGATGAAATTCAGAATGACTAGAAATAAACAGAAATAACTATTAAGTAATGCGGTAAGGGAAGCAAAATAGGACAATTTTATTTTAGGTAGGCATTTTGAGTATAAAGCCTAGCTTTTCCTTATTAAAAAGAAAATTATCATCTCTTCTTTTAAAAAAGTATTTTAATGTTTATTTATTTTTGAGAGAGAGAGAGAGAGACAGAGTGCAAGGGACTGAGGGGCAGAGAGGAAGACACAGAATCCAAGGCAGGCTCCAGGCTCCGAGCTGTCAGCACAGAGCCCGATGCGGGGCTCAAACCCACCAACCCTGAGATCAAGACCTGAGTTGAAGTCAGATGCTTAACCAACTGAGGCACACAGGTGCCCTGAAAATTATCATCTCTTGATCATACATGCTTGATGAGGCAAGCAACAAAGTGATACGCTCTCCTTTATTAGAAAGAATAAAAGAAATTGTAAAAGGAATAACTTCCATTATGTTTTTAATATCACAGTTATGTTAATTTATTCTTTGCATATTAATACAAAATTTATGTAATTAAAGGTCAAATAAAATATTTTTAATAATAACATAAAAAATCAAAAGATTAATGTTCTTTGTGAATGTTAGATGCTCAAATCCATAACTAAACACAGGTTGAATATTTTCATGATTAGTTTTGTGTTGGTTATGTATGAGTCAAAATTCATGCCTGAATCTTTACCAGTTTAACAAGAATAATCTCATCATGTATCTGGGTTATAGAATGCTGGTTTTCCAGAATCACTCTCCTTAATTGAACACTACATTTTAATAAAAAAGTTTAATGAATTTCATTTTGCCGGTGAATCATGAATCTTGTCATGAATCTTAGAATTTTTCTAAGGGAAATGCTATACTGAGTTTATAATGTTTCACCATTGTGGTGATTATATTTTAAATCTGAATTCAATGAAAAACAATATGAACTCTCCATAAAAGTATGGCTAACATATTTTTATTAAAGTTTGGAAAAATGTTTGTTAATACTCTTGTATCATTTTGATAATGCCTACTGTTAGCTGGTAGTAAGACAAACAACAATGTTAATAGATGATTTAGGTATTATTGAAACTCAGTGCTAAACTGTGCATCAGCGCCATTATATTAATTGTGTCCTGTAATCTTTTCTCCCATTCCTTCACAGTTTTCGTATTTACCTCACTTTGTACAAATGGGACAATGTTTAATTCAATAAAAGAACAATAATTAATTGACAAATTAGACTATTTGTGACCTTGTTGGATAACACAATTACATTAATACTATTGAATGGTCAATCCTTGTTATCAAAGTAAGAGTAAAAAGATGTTAGTTATTTGTTGTTTAAAATAAATGTTTTCTCAAGATGCCTGGGTGGCTCAGTTGGTTAAGCATTTGACTCTTAATTTAGGTTCAGGTAATGATCTCATGATTCGTGAGATTGAGCCCCACGTAGGGCTCTGTGCTAACAGCAAGGAGCCGCCGTGGGATTCAGTCTCTCTCTCTCTCTCTCTCTCTCTTTCTCTGTCTCTGCTCCTCCCCCTCTCATACTCTCTCTCTCAAAATAAGTAAACTTTAAAATAAAATGAATAAAATAAAATAAAATAAAATAAAATAAAATAAATGTTTTTTTAGTGTGATCTCCCAGAAAATACCGACCGTTGGCTATAAGTATAACATTTAGAAATGAGGGAAGATTAAACTTCTGATCTGTATCAGGTTAGGAGACTGGAACAAGCAGTTAAATGTTACACTAAGCAGTTAAATGTCAGTCTGGTTCAGATGCAGTTCTAGGTTTAGTTTGACAAAGAATAGGGTTGACCCAGAAACATAATAATGAAGACATCTTTTACTGCTTTTAGTAGTATAAACAATAAAACCACTAAAATAATGAAAGCTTGGAATATATTATTAAAACAGAGATCTATGCTCATTTAAGGTGTTTTTCACTGTAAGTTCTACAATAAAGTTTTCTAAGCCTACATCCTGAGAAAAATGTAGAGTTTAATCAAACACAAATAAAATAATTAATACAAAATTAATACAAATAATAATGTTTTAAAAATAAAAATAAAATAATATTTATTAAAAAATAATTTGTTTAAAAAATAAAAAAATAAAAATAAAATAAAAATAAAAAATAAAATAAAATAAATAAAATTAAATAAAATTAAATTAAAAAAATAAAAAATTTGTTACACCCAGTGCTAAGATTTGGTTATCATGATTTTATTGTCCAGTTTAGTTGGGTTTATTTAGGATATGGGAGAATTAAATCAGTATAATGAATGCAAATATGTTTATATGAATACAAAACAAACAAAACCAGCATAGGAAGAAACTAAGGCACTCGGAGAAACTGATTACTTTATGAGTACTGTTAAAATGAAATGAGTTGAAGTAGAGTCTGGAAAAATACAGGCCCTAGTCAAAAAGTTTAGAGAGCCCTTTGGCTAGGCACTTGTAGCTTACTCTGAATAATATAACTCATATATTATCATTTATTTAAACACTTACTGAATATCAAATAAATGTTATGTACCAGGCTATCCAGGCTCTGAAAGAATGTCCATGAAAAAAAGACAGCCCTCATGTCTCCTGGAGGAGACTGCCTGGGGAATAAGAAAAAAGCATGTAGGATGACATCTGGAAGTTAGGAAAGGTTTCCACCCTGAAGTGACTTGAATTGGATTTTGAAGGATGCACAGGAATCAGTCAAAATAAGGAGGAAAAGATCTTCAGAAAAAAAAAAAAGCAATGGTCTGCATAAAGAAGCAGGCACATTGGAGGATGTACAAAAAGCTTCATATAATCTGAAGCATAGTCTGCTTTTCCTGAAATGGCTCGTCACAAATTTGAAGACATTGGGAGGCACTAGGAGATATAAGAACATTATTTTTTAAATAAAGAATTAAACTTCAGGGGCGCCTGGGTGGCGCGGTCGGTTAAGCGTCCGACTTCAGCCAGGTCACGATCTCGCGGTCCGTGAGTTCGAGCCCCGCGTCGGGCTCTGGGCTGATGGCTCAGAGCCTGGAGCCTGTTTCCGATTCTGTGTCTCCCTCTCTCTCTGCCCCTCCCCCGTTCATGCTCTGTCTCTCTCTGTCCCAAAAATAAATTTTAAAAAGTTGAAAAAAAAATTAAAAAAAAAAAGAATTAAACTTCATCATCAAGGTTACCATTAAAGACTATAATTCCTTCTTAGAAAGACTGTTCAAATTTTGGTATTTCAATTTTATTTCAGAGTAATTGAAAAGAATTAATTGCAATGTTTTGCAAATAAAATCTGATGATCTTGCTTTTTAGATGGGCAAATGGACTTTGAAGGAGACCTTGTTAGGGAGACTGGCTGCCACAGTGTAAATGCATCATTAATGGAACTAGGGTTAAGGCGATAGTTATAAAAGAAAAAAGAAAGACAATATCTGCAAGGTATATGTAATGAAAAATGGACAACTTTGTTCTAGAGTAAAGAAAGAGACATAATTCTATAATGCATGTAAGTAACTGATACTTTAAAACTAAGAGATATTATAACTATTGGACTTGAGGAAATAAAAGGGAAAATGGCAATTTTGGAGTAAAGGTAGAATGCTTTTTTTTTTTTTCTCTCTCTCTACATTTCACTGTGGCATGTGCAAGGAAGGGAATCCAAAAGTCAGAAAGAAATAAGAGAAGCAAAATTTGATTGGCTATATGGATCTTTAAAACCAAAATCACATGTGATTGACGACTAAATCTTGCCATCTCTTTTTATTTTTTATTTTTTAATGTTTATTTATTTTTGAGAGAGAGAGAGAGAGAGACAGAGTGTGAGCAGGGGAGGGACAGAGAGAGAGAGGGAGACACAGAATCCAAAGCAGGCTCCAGGCTCTGAGCTGTCAGCACAGAGCCTGACGTGGAGCTCAACTCACTAACAGTGAGAACATGACCTGAGCTGAAGCCGAAAGCTTAACCTACTCAACCACCCAGGGGCCCCTCTTGCCATCTCTTTATTGATGAATAAGTGAACTGAATAAAATTGTTCTTTAAAGTTTCTTACTACTCAAAATTCAGGGTTATAGTCATTCTGCTATCTGAATATGCCAATGCATAGCTAAGGATGTTTGGGTAATTAAACATGTGCACTTTACTACTTTTGTGGAACATCTAGTAAATGTTTTTTTTCATCAACGAGGAAGCATTTCATCAATGAAAGGAAGTTCCTTTCATCAACGAGGAAGCATTTAGCTGATTCATAATAACAGAATAATGTGCCATTAACCATATCGGATATACAAGTAATTTGCCATGAAATATTGTTCCTTGCAAACTGAAGTGATAGAGGTCTAATAATAAAATAATTTAAAAGATGAAGAATAGGCGGTCAAGAAGTTGAAATGTAATCAAAATGTTAACATGCACTTTTTCTACTTTGGAAAAATTTTCAGCAAATTACTCTAAAATTCTTGATAACTGCATTCACTAGTTTCTCTTAAAAGACAGACATGTCTTTTTTTTTTCTTTTAAATCTTTGTGTCAATAACACTCAAAATAATTTTGATTAAAAACAGTAGCTATCTCTTCACTAGGTGAAAAGAATGAAAGTCTCAGTTTCTTTGTAATGACTGATATTTTCAGTCAATAAAATTATTTTTAAAAATTTTTAAATGTTCATCTTTAAGAGAGAGAGAGAGAGAGAGACAGAGGGAGAGAATTAGTGGGGGAAGGGCAGAGAGGGAGACCGAGGATCTGAAGCAGGCTCTGAGCTGTCAGCACAGAGACCGATGCAGGGCTCAAACCCAAAAACTGTGGGATCATGACCTGAGCTGAAGTCAGGTGCTTAACTGACTGAGCCACCCAGGCACCCCAATAAAATTCTTTTTTTAATCAGTAAACTTGAATCAACTTTCCAGATTTTAATGTAATCTACCAAGTTATATATATTTTCCCCTACTTATAATCTTCTACTTCTAGTGCCCTGTATTAAATACACTATGACCACAAAATTGTGAGGATGAATCATTTTTTAAGAAAATTATAAAAATAGAAGACATTTTAAGTTTATATATTTAGAAAGTGACTCGGTAAGTATGGTAGAAAGAAACAGAAACTATAAGCTAATATTATTCTGCAAAATGACTTTCAAATAACCAGTGTCCATCATTTTTTTTTAATAAAGGGAGGGTCTCTTGAATGATTCTATTCGTTACTTTTCTGATTAAGCATTGCTGATGAAAAGAGTTAAATGTTCACGTATGAAAATGATCATACTGCGTTCTAAATTGGTTATCATAAGATTATGAAAAACCCAAATGATGAGTAGAGATAATTGAAATAAGGGAATAGAAAACAATATGACTTTTGTGGTTCATAGACCTTTATCTCCCAGGACACAATTAAAAGTTATACAACAGAACTGAGAATCTTGTAAAACACAGCTGGCAATACAATATGTGAATAATTTCTGCCTCAGAGGGAGATGAATAAAGCAGAATGATTTCAGTTCATGGTAGGATTTATAAAAGTCTTATTTGGAGCAGTCATTTCTCACAGCACGTGGAGATGCAAAGGGTATCAATTTCTGTAGTCTTCAATTCAGCTGTGCTGTAAACAATATTAAGGTTACATGAAGTATTAACTTAAAAGTTCAAAGAATGAAACATAAAAATCTCTTGTTGCCCAAAGGAATATCAGAGAAATGTACGTTCAATGGAATTTTGTTAGCATGGAAAGTGTTTATTTAGGTACACAAGGCAAATTGGCTATAGAACGAGAAGTTGAATGCTAAGCATCCTGATTTTTATGCTTTACTTACTCACCTTTATTATCAGTTGGACTGATAATACTTATATAAGACATGAGTGTATATGTATCACACATATATAGCAGATAACATATAATACGTATATTTTATATGTTAGATAGTGGTTGCATCTATGTGGAACAAAATGAATGAAAATTGTAAGAAGCTATATCTTCGAATTTTGTAATAATATTTGAATACTAGTGCAATTAAAAACAAAACTCACTCTCTATATTAGATGACATTTCCTAAAGAATTGCAAAACAAGTCAGTTTTCAATTTATATGCCCACAAGTTAGAGAAGTTCAAAATGAGATAATGGTATCAGTTATTTTGTCATTCTCTAGAAAGTTTATTAATAGAGAACACACTATCAATTTTTTTGTCAAGGATTTGACAGGGTGATGATGTGATGGTAGGAAGAATAGAAAGAGGTCTAAATGTTTGTAAATTCAGTTAGATAAACATTTTCTCTTAAAAATAAGTACCTAATGACGATTTCTCGATTCTATGAGTATTTCCTTCAACATCTATCATCAAAATTGCACAATTAAATTTTTGAATATTCCCTAAATTGTATTAATTATTCCTAAACAATATTAATCCTGCATATGTTGGACTGAGGGTTGTCTATTTGAACAATGTTTAAATATATCACACTGTTTCATTCCCCCTCCTCCTTTTCCACCAGGTATTTTGTGTCTTAAAAGCTTAGCTTTTGAAGAAGGGCAGTGGAGGTATATTATTATGAATTTTTGCAGAAACAAACATTGCATGTGTTTCAAATATGTGTATACACACACAGCCATATGTGATTGGTAGGATATAAGGAAAATGGCAATGCTGGATATTTTTATGTGAGAGATCATAGATAATGATCATTTTCTTCTCCTGGTCTCTATTTTCTATAATAAAAAAGGATTATGTCTGGTTAGAGAGGAAAACATTTATTTTTTTTTTAAGGAAAAAAAGCTACTTGATAGATCAAACAACATAAAAACGTAGTTTTAGAAAAAAAGAATCTCACAGAAGGGAGGACTATTATAGTTGTTATAAATAATACAAAAAGTCTGATAGTCAAAGAAACTTTTTGTATATCTACATAGGATAATCAAATGTAAAAATGCTTAGGAAGATTAATTTAATGAGGACAATTCAGATGCTAAAACCTATAAAAAGGCAATATGCTGAGGCTGGCTTTAATATCTGATGTATACAAATTGCTGATGGGTAGAAAGAATAATTGCATAGATTTTTAGGAACTCTAAAATTTATAGTTAGTACAAAAATCCTTGATGAGTACTTTAAATGCCATGAAATGTTCAGTTATGAAGTAACATTCTGTTTATGCACTCTGTCACACTCACTAGTCAGAATTAATAATACCTTCCAGGTAATAGTGTTGAAATCATTCTAAATTTAGTTTCCTGGCTGTAGAGGAAGTTTTGCTTAGATCTTACACCTTAACACTTCAAAAATTCATATTAAGTAAAGTGCCACAGATCAAACACTTGGAATATTGTAATATTTCAGAGTGAGTTGGAATGTTCATTTGTTAGTAATGGCAATTGGAGAAGAACCACTGCCACTTACTGGCCTGTGTCCTCTTCCTAGAGGTACACAAGAGATTTTTTTCCAGCCTTCCTTACGTTAGATTGGGACTGTGTGAGATGGTGTGAGTTTTCAGGATATTCTTTCTCTCCATTTTGGCTTCAAGCAAAGTGCTCTAAGGTGCTGCTGTTTCGACAGAGACACTGGCTGCTTTCTGCGTGGCAGGAGACCTGTAGAGAAAAGCTTTCTGACCTATGTTGGACTCTTATATGAGCCAGGAGCAAACTTGCTTTTGAGTCTATGGCATAGTTAGCTCTATCTTGGCAAATACAGGAATGCTAACCAATAGCTGAGGAATGATATGTTTCTTGGTTAGTTTCCTAATATTAAGGTATTTTGGTTTGGGTAACAGCATATATAACTCTTGGTTTTTTGTGTTTTGTTTTGTTTTTTGTGGTGATGAATGCATTTTTTGCCATACTCCAAAATTTTAATGTTGAAATGTTCAACATTAAAAAAATTAATGTTGAAATTAATGAAATGAATGTTCAGATTTCATGTTGAAAACACACGAAAGTAGACCCCGTCATTACACTCTGTTTTTCCCTAGGAATTGTAATGGGAATTAAAAAAATAGCCCATAAAACACTAGAAATTGCTCTTTTCTGTATTCCAAGGCAGGAAGTCTCGTTTGTTTTAGCCATGGATCTATTATTTGGGAAACAGATTGATTGAAGTTTGTGATTTAGAGAGGAGTGGTTTAGACAAAACTTTCTGTGTATGCTAAATAATAGGAATTTGGGGTATAGGGGTGGCAGCCTAAGTGAAACCAGGTGACAGCTGGAAAAAAGTGGACTTAAGGGAGAGGGAAGATGTTGAGACTGGGGAGCAAGGCACAAATGGAATCAATTCTTTTTAAAAAATTTTTTTTTTCAACGTTTATTTATTTTTGGGACAGAGAGAGACAGAGCATGAACAGGGGAGGGGCAGAGAGAGAGGGAGACACAGAATCGGAAACAGGCTCCAGGCTCTGAGCCATCAGCCCAGAGCCCGACGCGAGCCTCGAACTCACGGACCGCGAGATCGTGACCTGGCTGAAGTCAGTGCTTAACCGACTGCGCCACCCAGGCGCCCCTGGAATCAATTCTATAAGATTTTCCTGTTTGAGACGTATCTCTGTCAGATAAAATCTTCAGTTAAAGTCTAACACACATACATATACACAACACACCCTCATCCATTACTGGCAGTTGAAAGAGTAAAGGAAATGTTGGTATTCAAGGTATAGTGGTGTGCAGAAAGAAGACATGGGTTCAGGAGATGAAAAATGGTTTGTTAAGCAGGTGAAGGCAAGAAATTGCCTAGTTCAGAGGTGAACTAGAAACAAGGCTGTTTCTTGACAAATACACAAGTGGAAGGTAGTTATGTATGGAATAAAAGTGGAGGTGTCTTCCTGCTGAAACTCCCACAGTTCCTACAACATTTCATTTGTATAGTAAAGGAAAAAGTGATCAGGAATCCTAGAAGACTTGGAGGTATAGATAAGAATTCTTTATTACTTTTATTTTTAACCACATATTTTGTTAACTTACTAAATGTTGCCACTTTTTAAACCTCAGTTTCTTAATGCTTATATATTTATTCATTTTGAAAGAGAGGAGGTTAGGAACAGAGAGAGAGGGAGAGAGAGAATCCCAAGCAGGCCTCACGCATTCAGTTCAGAGCCCGACGTGGGGCTTGAACCGAGGAACCAGGAGATCGTGACCTGAGCTGAAACCAAGAGTCGGATGCTTAACTGAATGAGCCACCCAGGTGCCCTAAACCTCATTTTCATAGTGATCAATGTAAGAGCATGTTTAGAAGAGCTATATCATTAAATTAATACTTTGGTAAAGTCAACTTATAGTAGGGATTACAAACAGATAGCTAGCTAGAACATTTATGTAATTATGTTTTCATATGCACAGGGTAAGGAAATTTATATGTGAGTTTTTCCCCAAAATTTCAGTAAGAAGTGTGACCTATGAAGCTTTGTCTTCAATAGATATGGGACATATATGCTTCTCTGTATAGACAGCAAAGAGCAGATTAATAGCCCAGTTTTCTGGGGTCAGGATCCTATATTCAAATCCTCTCTGTATCACTTACCAGTCAGATGATCTGTAACAAGTTACTTAACTGTCCCCTGTCTCAGTTTCCTCACATACAAAATGAAGATAATAATAGCACATTCCTCTCAGGAGTTTTGTGAGAATTAAATTAAATAAATATTGTAAATAAAATATCTTGGTGGTCTCAGGTCCCAGATGTAAATTTTCATAGCAACATCCTTTCATTCTCGGAAGTAAATTATATGGCCACCCCACATATAAGACTGCCAGAAAAGCGATTGGTCAAAATAACTTCTCACATATATTAACTAATTTAGTAGTATTGCTATTGTTGATATTAGTATTTATTGGTTTAAAATGATAAAATGAAACTTTAAAGGGGCTTCTGGGGGGCTCAGTCGGTTAGGTGCCTGACTCTTGAATTTGGCTCAGGGCATGATGCCAAGGCCATGGGATGGAGCCCTGTGTGGGGCTTCGTGCTGAGTGTGGAGTCTGCTGAAGATTCTCTCTCTCTTTCTGCCCCTCCCCTCCACTTGTGCTCTCTCTCTCTCAAATAAATAAATAAATAAATAAATAAACAAACAAACAAACAAGGGGTGGCTGGATGGATCAGCTGGTTAAACGACCGGCGCAGGTCATATTCTAACAGTTTGTGAGATCGAGTCCTGTGTTGGGCTCTGCATCGATGGTGTATACCACGCTTGAGATTCTCTCCCTCCCTCTCCTCTGCCCCTCCCACACATACACACTCTCTCTCTCTAAAAAAATAAAAATAAAGATTAAAAAAATTAAATGACAAATACAATTAATATCTCTTTTATGGGAATCAGATTATGTTGAATATCTCAGGGAAGTCTTATTCTATTCTCTGTTTACATCACAAATTGTCACTTGAAATGAAGTCTTCATTTTCATTTTATTTCTGTTTTGAATAATAGTTATCAAGTACCTTTATAAATATTTAGGTATGTGTTTCTTGATGAATTAATAAAACATATAAAGACAACTGCATCATTTAAGACTTCATGATGCAACTGTGGGAAGCACAAGCCAATTTGGCTAATAAAAAAATAAAAACAAATATATCAAATAGTTGGAAAGTCAAGAAAAAGATCAAAGTTCAAACGAAGTTTGTTTCAACCATTAAGTCAACATACTTTACCAAGAATCTGGTTTTTCTTTGTATTCACCCAAACTTTCATCAATATTGAGATTGTCTTCTGGCTTGACTCAGTGGCCCATGGTAGCTCTAAGCTCTTATCTTTTGCCACCAAAATAGTTGCAGCAGTTTTCGACTTTAAAACATCACCTCATACCATGTACATTTATTGGTATAATAAATGGGTTCAATCCTTGATGTCTATGGGTAGCAAAAATCTATAGGATCCAGTACTTGAATTAGGACCAGAGTCATGACCAACCCTATTATAACCACATCCCTGGGAAAGGGCAGAATTCCCAAAGAAAATAGGGTATACAAGAATAAGAAGAGAGAAATATATTCTGAAGAAGACAACAACAAATGTTCACTGCCATCTGCTCAAGTACATAATAAATGCAGATGGAATAAACAGTTATTTTGCCTGTATCAAATTATATCAGTGTTAATAGTAAATGCTAGATCCTAAAGCATGAATTTGACATTAACTGCACTCAACTTTATTTCCTCATTTTAACAATTTTATATATACACATATATGTATATATATGTATGTATATATATATACTATATATGTATATATGTATGTATATATATATACGTATATATGTATATATATGTATGTATATATACGTATATATGTATATATATGTATGTATATATGTATGTATATATATATTTATATGTATATATACATATGTATGTATATATATACATATATACATATATACGTATATATATATGTATATATATATTTGAGGAAGTTCCCCTCTATTCCTAGTTCGATGAGAAATTTTACTATTACAAGTTGAATTTTGTTAGCTGTCTACATCAATTAATGTGATATGAGTTTTCTTTTTTAACCTGTTGATGTGGCAGATTAAATTTTGAATGGTAAACTAGGCTTGTATACCTGCAATGAGTCCCAGCTGGTTTTGGTGTATAATTTTTTTTATACATGGTTGGAATCAATTTGCTAATATTTTGTTGAAGATTTTGCATTTATGTTTGTGAGAAATATTGGTCTATAGTTATACTTTTAAAAAAGTCTTTAGCTACTTTAGTAATCCTGATTTCATAGGATGATTAAGGAAGTGTTTTTTAGAAGAGACTTTTGGAGAAATGATACCATACTTACTTAAATATTTGGTAGAATTCACTGGTAAAACTATCCAGACCTGGTGCTTTTTGCTATTCAATATTTATTCAATTTTTTAAGAGGTATATAGACCTATTCAAAGTGTCTAGTTTTTCTGTGTTTTGTAGTTTGTGTCTTTCAAAGAATTTGTCTATTTAATCTATGTTATCAAGTTGATAAGCATACATTTGTTTGTAGTGTTCCTCTATTATCCATAAAATGTCAGTGGGTTTAGAACTGATGATCCCTCTACTTATAATGGTATTTGTGTCTTCTGTCTTTTTTCCAGGTTAGCTTGCCTAAAGGTTTATCATTTTAATTACTCTTTTCCTATAAAAACCTTTTTGTTCAGCTGATTTTATTGTTTTTAAATTCATTGATATCTGCTCTAATTTGTACAGGCTTAAATTGCTCTTTTTGTCTAGTTTCCTAATGTAGAAACTTAGATTATTATTTTAGATCTTGTTTCTTTAATATACACCTTTCGTGCTATACACTTTACCTAAGTACCTTTTAGCTGTATTCTCAAAACTTTTATAAGTTGTATTTCAACTTTTATTTAAGTAGTTCAATACATGTTTTAATATCTCTTGAGATAACTGTTTTGATACATCTTACTTAGAAGTGTGTTTTTCAATCTCTAAATATTTTGAGATTTTCCAGCTATCTTTCTATTATTTGTTTCTAGTTTAATTTCACTGTATTCTGACGGCATATTTTGTATAATTTCTATTATTTTTAATTTGTTAAGGTTTATTTCATACCCCAAAACATGGTTTATATTGTTAAATACTCCATGTAAGTTTGAGAAGAATCCGTAATCTGCTGTTGCTGGCTGGAGTAGTCTATAAATGTCAATTAGATCAACTAGATTGATGGCACTGCTCAGGTCAACTATATCCTTATTGATTTTTCTGCCTGCTTGAGCTATCAATTACAGAGAGCAGAATAGTAAGTCGCCAACTATGGTAGTAGATTTGTCTTTACCTTTATCAGTTCTGTTTTTGCTTCTTATATTTTGATGATTTTTTTTAGATATACACACATTTAGTATTGTTATATCTTCTTAGAAAATTGACCCACTTATCAATATGTAATGCTCCTTTTCCCCTCATAATTGTCCTTGTTCTGAAGTCCATTTTTTATGGAATTAATATAGCTACTCCAGCTTTCTTTTGATTCTTTTTAACATAATACATCATTTCCTCACTTTACTTTTAATCTATCTGTGTCTTCATATTTCAAATGGGTTTCTTATAGATAGCATACAGTTGGGTCATGTTTGTTTTGTGCATTCTGACAATCTCCGTTTTACCAATTGTATTATTCACATTTAAAGTGATGATTGATAAAGTTGGATTAATATCTACTATATTTTAAATTGTGTTCTGTTTATTAGATTTGCTGATAAACCTTCTTGATTTTAATTAAGCTTCTTATATGATTCCGTTTCTGTCTTCTCTTGGCATATTATACTTATTTCTAAAATATTTTTTATCTACTTCCCTAGAATTTTCCATATGTATTTTTCACTAATTTAAATCTTTTATATAACACTACATCATTTCTCATGTAGCTCAGTTACCTTGTAACGGAATATTATACATTTATTTTTCCCATCCCTATATATTGCTGTCGTTTGTTCTATTTTTCCATATGCTTTAATCACCAATATATTTGTTACTTTAAATAGTCATCTTTTGGCTAAATTAAGAATTAGAAAAATAAAATATTTTATTTAACCTTAAGTTTTTCTTTTTTCATTGCTCTTCGTTCCCTATGTAGATCTGAGTTTCTGATGTATATAATTTTCTTTCACCCTGAAAAACTTCTTTTAACATTTTTTGAAAGGTGGGTCTGCTAGCAAAGGATTCCCTCAATTTTTGTCTGAGAAAGCTTTTATTTCTCCACTTTTGAAAGACGATTTTCCTCAATAAGGAAATCTCAGTTGGTGGTATTTTTCTCTCAACATTTTAAATACTATACTTCACTTCCTTTTTGTCTATATAATTTCTAACAAGATGTCCATTGTAATTCTAATTCTTGTTTCTCTATAGGCAGAATAAATTTAAAGATTTCTGGCTTCTTTCAAGATTTACTCTTTTCATACTTTGAATATTATATACCTATCTTTTTGTTTGTTTGTTTTGTATTTATCCTTTTTGATGTTCTCTGAGCTTCCTAGATCTGTGGTTTGTCTGTCATTACTTTTAGAAAATTCTAGGTCATTATTATTTCAAATATTTCTTCTACTCTGTTCGCTCTTCTGGTGTTCAAATTATGTGTTAGATGGATGATACATCTTTCAAAACTGTCCTGGAGTTTTTGGATAATCTGTTCTATATTTTTTTCATTTTTCATTTTTAGTTTTGGAAGTTTAAACTGATCTTTAAGTTTATTTATTATGTCCTTACCCATATCCAGTCTTATGAGCTGTCAAAGACATTCTTCATTTCTGTTTTATTGTTTTTGATGTGTAGTTTTTCTTTGCAGAAGGCTCAGCTGTAATCCACTATTATAGTGGATTTCTGTCCACATGGTGGTAAGGTGTGGAGTAAGGGAAGCATTCAATCACCCACCTAAAATGTCAGCATTGTAGTTGGGCCATGTCTCTGTGTTATTATTAATCTTATGAGCCTTTTGGAGGCTTCCTTCATTTCTGTTATGTTTCTTATTTCTAACATTTCCTTTTGATTCTCTTAGAGTTTCCATCTCTCTTCTTATATTACTCATATATATATATACATATTATCTAAATGTATATATATAATGTATTATATATATAAAATATATATTATATATAACACATATATAATATATATTATATATAACACATATATAATATATGTATTATATATAACACATATATTATATATTATATATGTATAATATGTATTATATACATATTATACATATATAATATATATATTATATATATGTATTTACTTTTTCTTAACGCCCTTAACATATTAATCATTGTTATTTTACAATACCTCTCTGATAACTCCAATACCTTATTGCATTATCTGTCTGGTTCTGATGCTTGCCTTATCTCTTCGGATTATTTATTTTTCTCCTTGCCTTTTAACGTGCCTTCTAAGTTTTTGTTCAAAGTTATACATAACGTATCAGGTAATAGGAGCTGATTTAAATAGGCATTTTGTATGTGGTTTTACATTAACTTTCCTAAGGATTGGCTTGTATTTAATCTTTGTTGTAGCTGTAGGTGCAGAGACTTCGATTTCCTCTCCCCTAAAGAGTCTTTATATTTCGGTTCTCTCAGCTTTAATACACTGTTTACTGGAGCTGTGTTGTTATAGTGATAAGACATCGTGGAGGGGTGCCACTGTATAATCTTATGATTAAATCTCAGTCTTTAGAAGGCTAGTTCTTGGGCTGTGATCTTCACAAGTATTTTTAGTCTTTTTCTCCATTAGCTGAGACCGAAAGACTAGAGGGTTCTGGAGTGGAAGAAATGTCCCTTTTTGGGTACAATATTACTGTGGTAGAGTCGTTACTCCTGAAGTATATAACCAGTTGTACGAAGAATGCTCTTGGTGTATTTCACAAGGGTTACTCTTGCCTTCCCACTGCCAGAACCATAAGGGGGTCTTTCTTGGCCCTTTACTATGAAAACCTCATAGGGTTTTTGGAGTTACAAATTATCAAAGTACAAGGACTCTTCTGAAAGTGAGCCCCAGGAGTTTTTCACTCTTAAGCTAGTCCACATTCAAGTTCCATAACGTGGTAAGTTATTTGTTTCTACTAATTTACAGTTCTAGGAGTTTTTTGCTCTATAAGCAGATTTCAACTGCAACTATCTGAATTATCCTGTCTCTCTGGATTTTAGGTTGATAGTTTGCCATGAAACCTCAAATATTAGAGGGATCCAAGAAAAGTTATTAATTTTCATTTATTAAGTTTTCCTTATTTTGAGAATAGGTTTGACAACTTCCAAATCTCTTCATATGGGAGCTGAGTGGATACTTATATAGAGATATAATAATTTAAGATATGATTATAATATTGTAATGACCTCAGAAACTTAAAATGACCACTTCAGGCAAATTTTAAGTAAAAGAATTCACATTACATAATTTTTAATCATTAACTTAGATTTTAAAATTATTTAATTTAATCAAGTATTAGGCATGCAATGTATTTTGCAAACTATTAGAACAATTTAAAGATTACTACAAAATATTACAAAATGGAATGATTTTTGAAAAATATTTAATCAATCATGACAGAATTGCAATTATATTTATTCTTCTATATTTGAATACATGTTTTAACTGATGTTTTACACTTAAAATATTGTTTTGATGATTTTCAAGAATGGAAATCATTCTGGACTTTTAAAATCTAGAGTGTTAGGACACCAAAAAAGATGATGTATGCACACACACACACACACACACACACACACGTTTTGTCTTTCCTTTAAAAAATTAAATCTAAGCTAATGTAGCAATACCATAGATCATTGGGTTTGGGGGGTTACTGTTTTTTTGATTGTTTTTACAGACACTTTAAAATTTTTTATCTGGATTACAGAGAAGGTGTCTAGAAAATTCTATTGTGTAATTCTTTGGACTTCTTTTCTAAGGCTATATTTAGCAGATTTGAGCATGAATGCTGTAGTTTTTAAGCTTATATTTATGTAGTGGCTATACTCCTAGCCTCTGAAAACCACCATTCTACTCTGTTTCCGTGAATTTGATTTTTTAAAGTTCCAAATGAGATAATGTAGTATTTGTCTTTTGTGCCTAACTTATTTCACTTAGCATCATGTCCCTTAGGTTCATCCATGTTGTTGCAAATGAAAAGACTTTCTTCTTTCTAAGGCTGAAAAATATTCCATTTATATATAGGTCACATTTTCTTCATCCATTCAATCAACAATGGACACTTAGATGAAATCCATGTCTTGCCTATTATTCATAATACTGAATTGAACATGGATGTAGATATCTCTTTGAGGTGTCGATTTTAGTTCCTTTGGATATATATATATATACACTCCGAAGTGAGATTGCTGGATTATAATGTAGTTTTATTGAATGTTTTGAGGAGCCATCATACTGTTTTCCTTAATGGCTCTGCATTCCCACCAATATTGTCCTAAAGTTCCTTTTTCTACACATCCTTGCCAACACTTGTCATCTTCTGTCCTTTTGATGATAGTCATTCTAACTGGTGTAAGGAGATGTACTGCAGTTTTGATTTGCATTTCTCTGATGATTAGTGATGTTGAGCATTTTTCATATATTTTCTGGCCATTTGTATATCTTTTGGAAAATATTTATATTCTTTTTTTTTCCCATTTAAAAGAGAATCAGATCACTCATTTTCTTAGTATCATCTGTTTGAGTTCCTTATAGATTTTGGATATAAACTTCTTATCAGATGAATGGTTTGCAAATATTTTCCAATTTGTAGGTTTTCTCTTCACTTCGTTTCCTTTTATGAAATAATAGGAAATTTATTTATATGTTTATATTATATTTATATAATATCTGTTTAATATTTTGTTTTTAACACTGGTTACTGACAGAGCTCCCGTGGAATTTCTTAGGTAATGACAGTGTTTTTTGTACTAATGAGGCAACTCTTGGTGAGCACCTGGATAGCTTCAGGATGAGAACTTTCTTTGCAGATGGAAGAGAGGCTGAAAATGGAGTTAATAATTGATGATACCTACATCATGAAGCCTCCGGAAAAATCACAATAGTATGGGGTTCAGCGAGCTTCTAGGTTGATGAACATATAGAGGTGCTGTGAGAATGGTGTACCCAGAGAGGGCACAGAAGCTCTGTACCCTTCACATAAAACTTGTCCTATGTGTTTTTTTTTTTCATCTGCATGTTTATCAGGAGCCTTAAGTATATCCTCTTAGAATAGACTGGTAAATGTAAATGTTTCCTTGAGTTCTGTGAGCCATTGTAACAAATGATTGAACCCAAGCAGGGGACCATGGGAACTCTGATTTATATACAATCAGTAAGAATTACAGGTGACAACTTGAGACTTGCAGTTGACATCTGAAGGGGGATGGCAGTCTTATGGGACTGAACCCTTAACCTGTGGGATTTGATATTATGTCAAGGTAAGATATTGCCAGAATTGAGTAAGACTGTAGGACACCCAGCTGGTATCAGAAAATTGCTTGGTGTAGGTAAACAAAAACAAAAACAAAAACAAACCTCACGCATTAGGTGACAGCATTGTCAGAAGTGAAGTGTTCTGTGTGAGTAGTGAAAGGAAACATAAGAGGAGCTGTAGATTTTCCTATAGACTTTTGCTGTGGAGAAACTTTTCAGTTTGATGCAGTCTCACTGGTCTGTTTTTGCTTTTGGTGCCTTTGCTTTTGTTGCCGTATCTAAAGAGTCATTGACCAAACTAATGTCAAGAAACTTTCCCCCTATCGTTTATTTTAGTAGTTTTATGTTTTCAGGTCTTATCCATTTTGAGTTGATTTTTATATATGGTATAAGAGTCTAATTCCATCCTTCTGCATGTGGCTATCCAGTTTTCCCAGTCATATTTATTGAAGAGCCTGTCCTTTATTTATGGTGTGCACTTGGCACCACTATCAAAGATCAATTGACTATAAATGTGTGTATTTATTTCTAGGTCTATTCTGTTACTTTGGTCTATATTGTTTATTCTAGTACCATGCTGTTTTGATTATTAGAGCTTTTTAAGATAGTTTGAAATCAGGTATTGTGCTACTTCCAAGTTTCTTTTCTTATTCAAGATTGCTTTGGTTATTTGGGATCCTTGCAAGTTGGTATGAATATTAGGATTTTTTTCCCTCTCTGTGAAAATGCCATTGAAATTTTTATACGAATTGCACTGAATTTGTAGATTGCTTTAGGTAGTATGGACATTTCAATAATATTAATTCTTCCAATCTATAAATACAAGATAGCTTTCCATTTATTTGTGTCTTCTTTAATGTCTTTAATCAATGTTTTCTAGTTTTAAGGGTGCAGATATATTGCCTCCTTCATTAATTTGTTTCTAAGTATTTTATTTTTTATTGATGCTATTTGGACATGGGATTGTTTTCTCAATTTCTTTTTTTTTTTTGATAGTACAGTATTAGTGTATAGACATGCTACTGACTTTTGTATATTGATTTTGTATCCTGCAACTTTCTGAATGTGTTAGGTAGTTTTAATAGTTTTTTTGGTGGAGTGTCTGGCATTTTCTGTTGATAAGATTTGTAATCTGAAAAAAGGACAGTCTTACTTCTTTCTGATTTGAATATATTTTATTTCTTTTTCTTGCCTAATTGCTCTGGCTAGGACTTGGAGTATGATATTAAGAAGAGGTTAGTGGGCATCTTTTTTTTTTTTGTTCCTAATTTTGGAGAAAAAAATCAACTTTTTACCATTGAATTTGATGTCAGCTGTGGACTTGTATTATATGGCCTTTATTATGACATTTTTTCTATATCTCATTTGTTGACAGGTTTTATCACAAAAGGATGTTAAATTTTGTCAAATGTTTTTTTTTCATCTATTGAGATGACAATATAATTTTTTCCATCATCATGCTAATGTGATGTATCACATTTATTGATTAGTATGTTTTGAGACATCCTCGGATTTAAGAGAGAAATTTCACTTGGTCATGGTATATGATCCTTTTAATATGCTGTTAAATTTGGTTGTCTAGTATTTTCTTGAGAATTTCTGCATTAGGAATCTGTTCATCAGTGATATTGGCCTGTAATTTTCTTTTCTTATAGTGTCCTTTTATGGTTTTAGTATCTGAGTAATTCTGGCCTCACAAAATCTATTTGGGAGTATTCCTTCCTCTTCAATTTTTTGGAGCATTATGATAAAGATTAGTGTTAATTCTTCCTTAAAACTTTGCTAAAATTCATCAGTGAGCCCATCTGGTCCTGGGATTTTTCTTTGTTGGGAGGTTGTTTGTTTGTTTGTTTGTTTTTTATTACTGCTCTAATCTCTTTACTCAGCATTCGTCTGCTCAATTTTTCCATTTCCTTATGCTTCAGTCTCCATAGGTTTGATATTTCTATGGATTTGTCCATTTCTTCTAGGTCATTAAATTTGTTGACATATAATTGTTCATAGTAGTGTTTTATGGTCCCTGTATTTCTGTGGTTTCAGTTCTAATGCCTGTTTCATTTATAATTTTATCTATCAGTCCTGGCTTTTTTTATTAGTTAGCCTAGCTAAATGTTTGTCAACTTTATTCTTTTCAAAACAACAACTCTCATTGATTTTTTCTATTGTTTTTCTGGTCTGTTTCATTTATTTCCATTCTGATCCTTGTTATTCCCTTCCTTCTGCTATAGACTTAGTTTCCCACCCCATCTCCCCCAGTTCCTTGAGGTATAAAGTTACATTGTGTATTTGAGTTTCTTTTTCCTTAATGTAGCCTTTTATCACTACAAACTTCTCTTTTAGATTTGTCTTTGCTGCATCCAATAGGTTTTGAATGTGTTGTCTTTCCATTTTTGTTTGTCTCAAGATACTTTTTAAAAAGTTTTTTTGATTGCCTCTTTGACCTATTGGTTGTTCAGAGGGGTGTTGATTCATTTTCACATATTTGTGAATTTTCTAGTTTTCTTTGTGTTATTAATTTTTAGTTTTACATCATTGTAATTGTTAGGGGTTCTTGACATAGAACCTTACATTGGTGAATACTTGCTTTTTAAATTTTCTTTAATGTTTATTTTTGAGAAAGGGGAGCAGCAGGGACAGAGAGAGAGGGAGACACAGAATCCGAAGCAGGCTCCAGGCTCTGAGCTGTCAGTGCAGAGCCCAAAGTGGGACTTGAACGTACGAACGGCAAGATCATGACTGAACTGAGGTTCGTGCTTAACTGACTGAGCCACCCAGGTGCCCCTGGTGATGGCTTGTTCTGTGGCCTAACATATGATGTAGCCCAGAGAATGTTCTGTATGTGCTTGAAAAAAGTGAGTATTCTACAGCCGCTAGATAGACTGTTCTCTATATGTCAGTTAGGTACATTCCATATACATCGGGCTTCAAGTTTGCCATTTCCTTATTGTTATTCTGTTTGGATGATCTATCCATTGTTGAAAGTGGGGTATTGAAATCCCCTACTATTATTTTATTGCTACCTATTTCTTCCTTCAGTTCTGTTTATATTTGCTTTTTATTTGAGTGCTCCAATGATGAGTGCATGTATATTTAAAATTGTTAATATCCTTTTAATGAATTGACCCTTTGTTATCATATAATGTCCTTCTTTGTCTCTTTTGGAAGTTTTTGAATTAAAGTCTATTTTGTCGGATATAAATATCACTTCCTCTGTTCTATTTTGGTTATCATTTACTTGGAATATACTTTTCCATCCCTTTGCTTTTAGCCTATGTGTGTCTGTAAGGTTAAAAAGAGTCTTTTAGGCAGCATACAGCTGGATCCTGTTTTTTTAAATTATTTTTTAATTCAGTTACTGTATGTATTTTGATTGGAGAATTTAATTCATGTATATTTAAATTAATCACTGATAAATTAGGATTTATGGTTGCCATTTGTTGTATTCTATTTTTTAGTTCCGTTGTTCCTCTTTCCCTCTCTTACTATCTTCCTTAATGATTTCATGATGTTTTGTGATGGTATACTTCAATTCCTTTCTGAAATTCTGAATTTTGGGTTTGTGGACACTAGCTGGTAATGAGGTGAGCCCAGAATCTGGGCTATAGGGGCCAGCTTGGTGTTGGGGGTTCCTGGAGTCTGGGTCTGCAGGGTCTGGTCTGGCATTGAGCAGACTTGGAACTTGGGGATGTGGGAATCAACCTGGCACTAGATTCACTGGGACAGGACTGGTGCTTGGGTCTGAGGTAAATTTGGGTGCTCGCATCTCTCTTCTTCCCCCATGAGTTGGATATCTCTCTCTGGAGCGTACTTCCTGGGCTTAGGGAAGGAATGACCTGGATAATATGAAAGTGCCCTTTCTACCTTCCTACCTTCTTATTTTTGTGCTCCATCTAGGTGCTAGCTGGTTCCTTCGCTCTCGGGAAGGCATTTTTGTGAATGAATAATTGTTCAAATAATGTTTATTTGAGAGAACAGGCACTGGAAACTCCTTTTTAGCCATCTTGCTAACACCACTCTTCTCGACTCAATTTACTTTTTTTCCTTTTTGTTCCATTTTAACTACCCCACCCCCTTCTTCACTACAGCAGGGTAGGTTTTGCAATCTGTAGGGGATGATTTATAACTCAGTTGCAGAAACTTGTGATGCTTCTCCAAGTTGTGCTACATTGTGTCCTTGACATTTGCTTTTAACTCTGAAATTTCTTTCTTCACTTATTTTGTAGGATCTTATTTTGTATATTGGGGCATTTTCTCTAAGCCAAATCTCATCAACAGAATTTCCCTAAAGACTATGTTTAAGGGCAGAGTGTTGGGCAGTTGTTCAAATGTTGGTGCAAATGTTTCATTCACATGCATACCCCACTGCTCAAACCCTAACCAAATATTTAATGTATGACTCAATATTTAAAGGTGCTGGCTTCCCATTTATATTACATTCAGTCACTAACCATAATTGTATAATATTTCATCTTGTTCTGAAAAGCAAAATTTAAATATTTAAATGTATCACATCAAAATTTATCAGATTAAATGTTATCAGATTATCAGATTAAATATTATCTGCAAGGTACTTTAAGTATTTGACAATATAATATGATACATAATATAGAATACAGTAATTATAAATAGCACCTTGTTTACAAGATTGACAGAGAGAAGGATTAACTTCCATCTCACATGTTACCTGTTATATTTTCTTTTTTGGTTTGTAATATTGTAAATTGAGCTATATCATATTTTAGTCTGGTGTAATATTATAGAAAAATCTCATATACAGAACATGTATGACCTGTCCATATGTGTTTACTGATCAAAAGAACACTTTGATTAAAGGCCAAACCTCCAACTGTCTAATGCTTGATTTTCAACATTCAAAAGAAGCATTCCACATAATTTATACAGCTCTGGTAAGCATTGCATTTTTTTTCTCTCAATGCCCATTCAGAACTTAAATAATAAATCTCAACATGATTTATTTAATAGAAAACCAAGAAAAGCCTTCAACTTAAAAGTTGTATAAGAGCTTGGGGCACCGGGGAGGTTCAGTTGGTTAAGTGGCTGACTTTGGCTCAGGTCATGATCTCATGGTTCATGAGTTCAAGCCCCACGTCGGGCTCTGTGCTGACAGCTCAGGGCCTAGAGCCTGCTTTGGATTCTGTGTCTCCCTCTGTCTCTGGCCCTCCCTTGCTCTCTCTCTCTCTCTCAAAAATAAATAAACATTAAAAACAATTAAAAATTGTATAAGAGCGTTAATAGATATGTATGTGAATGTTTATGTTATTCAATAGATGGAAACATAAAATGTAAAGTCAAACAATTTTCTTGAAATAACGAGAAGCTACTCTTCCTGAGCCTTGATTATTTTCCTTTTTATAACTCTCTCTTTATTATTTTCCGTTCCTTATATAACCAGTGTTTTAAATTGCACCAACTAGTTTACATTTTGGTTATTATTTGTTTCAATATGTGTCAGTCTCATTTTGATTATTGTTCCCATTTCAACTACTTTTCTACTTATGAAAGCGTTTCAGTTTTATTTGTAAATGAAGAAATTGTGTATTTTTGCATAAATTCTTATTGTTGAAACAAAACACCAAAGAGGGTTATAAGGATAATAACCAAGAGGTTATGATAAGCAATAACTTGCAGCTACATTATAGATTTGCAGCAATAAGAAATAAACATATTGGATTTATATTGATTTCTTTTATTATCATTATTGAAATTGATACCATATTTTAAATTAGTTGGGGACAGTGGCCATCATTAATTATACTAGTGAGCAGTTTACAAAACTCAGAAAAAGGTAATTGATGACCAGCGTTGATCACTTTGTTTGCCATTACAAGCAACCGACCTCTGTAAGGCAATAACCCCTGATAGATTCATTCCATGGAAGCCATTATACCCAATCTTTCGGTGTCTTTTCCCAATTGTATCTCATCATATGCTTGATTATTCTTAACCCTACAACAGAGAGTAGAGAGGAAAGGAAAAGAAATGAAACCTGAGATATCAAATTGTTAATCGCATTTAAACAGAACTTGGTCTTATTTTTGGTTCTTCCCAACTCACCTTTCGCAACAAGGCAACAAATAAAGGTCAGAATGTGGAGCCTGAAGATCCATCTGAAGAGACTGAATTCTTAGAAGATCTCAAAAACCAAAAATGTATATAAATATAAAAATCCATTAATCCCTGCACTGAATGGTAGCCGAGGAACCACTGCAAATCAAAAGCCGTGGACACGACTCCCTGCTCCAGATGAGTTGTGGGACTGGCTTAAATCTTATCAGTTCAAGAAGATCACAGGAAACACTAGTTTCACGCTGAGGACTCTGGAAATAGAGGTTTTCTACACAAGCCTCCTCAGACAGGTACTAATTTATTAAACTTTCAATTTTGCCAATAAGATCAGAAAGTAATACATTCCTATGTAGCTAATCTGTCCCTGACCAAGAACTCCTGACTTCTACGGATATGTCAAGTTGTTTAATGAAAAAATATCAATGGACGAGTAAAGAGTAAAGAAATTCAGCAAAGCAATGAGGAAAAAACAAATTGAAAATTAGCAAAGAAGGATACTGTTGAAGCAGCAATAATGGGACTGAAAGGCTGGAACTTTAAAAAAAAACAACAAATTTTCAGGGCACCTGCGTGACTCAGTGGGTTGAGTGTCTGACTGGCTCAGGTCATGATCTCATGGTTCCTGAGTTTGAGCCCCACATGGGGTTCTGTATGGACAGCTTAGAACCTGGAGTCTAATTTAGATTCTGCGTCTCCCTCTCTCTGGCCTCCCCTGCTCACACTCCGTCTCTCTCAAAAGCACATAAACATTAAAAAAAGTAAAAAAAAAATTTTTCAGAAACTTATTTATATTCCAAAAAAATTATCTAAGAAAATAATAATAATACAAAAGTGAAGAATCTGAGTGAAAAAAATAAGTCATAGATTACAGAAAAGAGAAAGTAATGTAAACAGTGAAAAATAATTAGTGAATTCAAGGAAATTTTCCAGAAAGCTCTTAATTAATAATGTAAGAAATAATTTTAATGTTTCTCTAAACTGAAACATGTTGATCTTAATTTAAAAGTCTCGCTGGATCTCAAGGAATACAAATTAAAAAGGCATGGATTACATATGTTAATAATCATAAAAGATACAAAGGAAATTTTACAAATTTCCATAGGCAGAGAACAGATTTCTGTCAAAGGAAAAAGAATTATGTTAATAATTTTTTCATCTGCAGTTTGAAAGCTCAACCAACAAAAAAACTGTGTCATCTAAATATTGTTTTCACCACAAGGTCTGTAATTCAAGGGTCATGGAAAACAATACGCAATATCAATAGTGATAAGTATAATATTAATACGTCTTACAAATGTCTATACCCCTTAAGTCAGTATTTAATTTGAGGAGTCTGTTCTTAGTAAATAATAAAATTCAGTCACAAAGATGTTTTTTGACATATTATTTACATAAGCAGTACTTTGAAATGTATTTCCTTAGACTTCTTACTCCTTCTGGATTTACTATTCATGCTTTTCCCTACAACTAGAATGTTTCTTTCCTTTCAAATGACATAATGGACTCTGCTTAAACTTTAAACTTCAGTCATCTATGTTCTTTTTCTGAAGATTTTAATTGTTCCCCTCCAAACTGCACAATTGTGTTCATTATCTCCATTGTTCTTTCCATTACTTCTTTTGACTCATTTTATTGAAAAATGGTATTTACGGTTCTCTCCTTTCATTTGAAGAATGTAGGCTATAACACACTTTATTTTTTTAATTTACTAGATTCCTATCGCTTGTCACAGTGGTGGGCTTATTTTAGATGCTTAATGAATACTTGTGGATTAATATAATAAAACTTGCTTAATTGAGTACTCTTTGGAGACACGTTTTAATTCAAATGTCCCTGTTACAAATATTGGATTTGATGGATTTACTCCCACTTGTTTGGTTATGAGTTTTAAAGTTTCTTCTTTGCTTTGTGATTTGAATCCATACACACAAAGTACCTATAATAAAATCAACTCTTTAAGTCATAACATTTGGAAATATAACTTCATAGAATATTAACATTTCCATTTAGTAAAATTTTCTCTTTCATTCATCATTTAGAACTATGCCTGATGTCTCCACAAATGCCCAAAACTTCAGAGATTTAGCCAACTTTGATATTATTTTAAGTCTATTGTTTTTGACCACACTGAAGTTTCTATTTTAATCTAATAGTATAATTTATTTTATTTTTTATTTTATTTATTTTGAGAGAGAGAGAACATGGGCAGGGAAGGGGCAGAAAGAGAGAGGGAGAGAGAGAGAATTCCAAGCAGGCTCTACGCTGTCAGTGTGGAGACATGTGTGGGGCTCAAACTCACCAACCGGGAGGTCATGATCTGAGCCAAAACCAAGAGTCGGACGTTAACCAACTGAGCCACCTAAGCGCCCAGGTTTTATTCATTTATTTTTGATCTCTGAGCTCTCCTGATTAATTTATCTCTTTTCAAACTGTACTAAGATGACTTTTTTTAGGTTACTGTATTTTCCCTTTCTCTGTTTCTCCTTCCCCCCTTATTTCTTGTGTAAGTCTCTCCCTCCCTCCTTCCCTCTCTCTCTCTTCTGTTAATTCCTTAAAGTAAGAAATGAAAAGAGTGAAAGCTATAAATGCAGCCATTTTCTAGAGCAATATATCCTTTGATCAAGATCTAAAGGTAATGTAACTATTATATATAAATATTTATAAAGAGGATGCTCAAAGGTTTGATTGTCATCTTCTGCTTTGGGAACATAGGATGCAGGGGACCTAAATGCTATCAATTACACAGTTGGCTGTTGAAGAGAGAGTCAAGGATGCCCTCTATTCTGAACAGAAACAGAGGTCAGGGATAATATTGTCTATAATTTTGTCTTCACAGATTCATTTTTACATATGACCATTGAACACTCAAATGCTTTGCAAAGCACCCTAACTTTGTGGTTCAAAGTACTTATGTCACAACTAAAAGGGGTCTCAATTACCTTATTCTTCCAAAGTTACTAAGATGACTGAACTTTTTCAATAAAACCAAGATTGTTGATGATTGAGAAAAGGGCAATAAAAATAAAACCAAAAGGTCACGCTAAGGCCAGAAATAATGAATTGAAATGAAAGTATATGATCCTGGCATTCATATAAAATAAAACCAACCATGAAAATTCACAATAAGCTCAAGGCTGTGTGCAAAGTATAATAAAGAAAAGCTAGTCCTAAATGAATCCCCAAGGAGACTATGCAGAATACCTCTCTGAATAAAAGATGAATTATGAAATACTTGCATTTGTTGAAATTATTTAAAGTGATTGAAATAGCAAGCACACTTTGGCATATATTTAGTCACTTCAGGGTACTGATATGTTATTAGTATTCAGTGCTAATACCAGTGGGCACATTTGTATAAAAAAATTTCTTTCGTTTTTCAGTGATGTGAATGCAGTATTGTTTCCACATGCATACATCCCTCTATAGGCTTAATGAATGTATTTGTTTGTTGACAGGTGCATGCATGTATTGTTAAATTGAATATGTGATTGATAGTTCCTTTTTCAGAAATGTAAATTGAATGTTTTTAAAGCGTTTTAATCTTACCTTCAAGAATGGTAGAAAATAAATGCTGTGTGGTTCACCCTCTTTGTAAGAAAAGTGAAAAATAAACCCCATTCCTCACCAGTGTGTAATTTTATCCCTCAAGTCCTAGATTCGTCATTTGGGAGTATGCTGCATTTTATATGCAGCTATGAGGGACAATGTGTATTTATTAAAGACCAGTCACATAATATTATATTTTTGAGCACCAGAAAATAAACTCTCTTATTCATCAAATGTTTTTTGAACACCAAATACGCCAATAATATCAAAACAATCACTGTAGATACAGCAGTGAACAAAAGATATAAAACTCCTCATGGAGCATATATTCTAATGAGATTGGAGAGAGAAAATAAACTGAATGAAGACTGATATAGACTATTAGATAAAGATAAGTGATCTGGAGAAAAATAAAGCAAGAAAAGGAAATGGATGTTGCCTAAGGTGGGATATATACATTTAAGTAGTGTGGAATAAATATGATGGTATACACTCATACTTATGAATGAAATGATATGATGTCAGGCATACTTGAAAATAATTTTCAGTCCAACTCAGGGAAATTGAAGCAAATACAGATGAAATAGGATTGATTATGAGTTCGTAATTTTTATACCTGTATAATATGTGCATGGTGGTTCATAATATGTTCTCTGCTTCTGTAAATGCTTGAAAATTTTCATAAGTTAAATAAAAGTACTCACAAAATATTTCTCTGAGAAAATAACATTAACATGACAAACTAAAGAGACACCTGGCTGGCTCAGTCGGTTAAGCGTCTGACTCTCAATTTGACTTTGGCTCAAGTAATGATCTCAAGGTTGTGAGATCGAGCCCCGCCTCCACTCTGAGCTGGGTGTGGAGCCTGCTTGAGATTCTCTCTCCCTCTCTCTGTGCTCCCCCACTGCTCATGGTCTCTCTCTCTCTGCCTCTCACAATAAACTAATAAACTTTAAAAAAAAGAATGAAGAACTAAATGAGTTGAACTATCCACATGGAGGAATAACAATTACAAACTCTTGAAATTATTGCATGCTTGGAAGATTCAAGATGTGGTGTTGTTAGAGTGGAATGACAGAAGTTGAGAATATCAGGAAATGACATTATTTAAGAAGCAGGAAGCCATATTATGTAGGTAATGATAAGAATTTCCCCATGAGTAAGATTGAAATCCATTGGAGAGATTAAGCACAGAATACTGTAATCTGATTTATATTATATATGTATTTTTTAAATTTTTTTAACGTTTATTTATTTATTTTTTTTTTTAATTTATTTTTTTCAATGTTTATTTATTTTGGGACAGAGAGAGACAGAGCATGAACGGGGGAGGGGCAGAGAGAGAGGGAGACACAGAATCGGAAGCAGGCTCCAGGCTCCGAGCCATCAGCCCAGAGCCTGATGCGGGGCTCGAACTCACGGACCGCGAGATCGTGACCTGGCTGAAGTCGGACGCTTAACCGACTGCGCCACCCAGGCGCCCCATAACGTTTATTTATTTTTGAGACAGAGAGAGACAGAGCATGAATGGGGGAGGGTCAGAGAGAGAGGGAGACACAGAATCCGAAGCAGGCTCCAGGCTCTGAGTCATCAGCCCAGAGCCTGACGCGGGGCTTGAACTCATGAACCGCGAGATCATGACCTGAGCTGAAGTTGGACGCTCAACCGACTGAGCCACCAAGGAGCCCCATATATTTTATTTTTATTTATTTTTTTTATTTTTGAGAGAGAGAGAGAGAGCAGGAAGAGGCAGAGGGAAAAAGAGAGAGAGAATCCTAAGCAGGCTCCATGCTCAAGCACAGAGTCAGACATGGGGCTCGATTCCATGATACTGGGATCAGGACCTGAGCCAAAGTCAATTGTAAGAGGCTCAAGTGATTGAGGCACCCAGGCACCCTGACTGATATTTCAAAAGCATCACTATAAAGGAAAGTAAGGACGTTACTAGAACAGTTATTTGGTTATTTAAAAATGCAGAAGATGATGGCTTAGGCCAAAGGGATACTAATAGAGTTAGTGAGAAATGGTCAGATCCTGTATATGTTTGCCAGTAGCACCAATAGGATTTGTTTAAGGAATGGATATGGCTGTGATTTATGCGAGGAATAAATGACTCATGGGAAATTCTGAGTTTGGACCTGTGCAAATGGAAGGTGGGGGCTCTTTTCTATTAACTGAGACAAGACTACAAGGAGACTAAATTGGGAAGGGTGGGACATCCTTGGTGGTCAAGGGAGACATCAGTGGAAAGGCCGTTAATGTTTTGAGACAGGAAAAAATGATCTTTCAGACCCCCTCCAGAGCTGTGCAGGTGAAAAGTGGAAGCTAGAGGAGTGACATCCTCATAGCAAGCATGTAGAGCTTTCTCTCAAAAAAGTATTTTAGGAGTGCCTGGGTGTCTCAGTTGGTTAAACATCAGACTCAATTTTGGCTCAGGTTGTGATCTCACAGTTTCCTGAGATCAAGACCCGTGTTGGTCTCCATGCTTGGGAATCTCTTTCTCCCTCTCTCTTTCTCTCTCTCTCTCTCTGCCCCCCCCCCCCACTTCTCTCTCTTAAAATAAACAAATAAACTTAAAAAATATTTTCGAAAAAGCAGTTTATATTCCTGAATAGTACTTTAATAAAACATTCAAATAAGTGTAGTTCTTAAACTTAGTTTCAACTTAGGCACAAGAAACGTATAGATTTGGTTAGTGTTTTACAGTTCTCGGCAGTGCATCTGAGTGGCAGATTATAATCGTAGTCCATGACATCATATGCATTTCTCAATCTGCAAATCTGCAGAAACAACTGTTACATAGGCACTAATTTGGTACCTGCCTGATACAATGACTTTTTTTAAAGTTACATCAGTGTAGGAACTTTGCAGACACATCATTTCCCTTACTTTAAACATGCAAAACTTGATGCTAAGGGGTTAACTGACTTCCTCACAGTGAGGACTAGCCCGTATACACCTGGGACTGCAATCTAGATCACTTAACCCTTTTACCTTGTATCTCCTATTAAGGTTACTCTATTACTCGACTGAATATCTAAAGAAAAAAAATATATATATAACGTAAGTATAATATACAAAATTATTATATAAATATACATATAGAAATAGTTACCTATATACACATATACACGTTTCAATTTTCTACTGCTGCACAAAAAGCTTCCCCCAAAGTTAGTGGTATTAAACAAAAATCATTACACTGTTTCTAGATTCTGACTTCACAGATTCATGTCTTTATTCCCTGACGAATGGGAGCTAAGGTTGAAAGTTTCAGATATTTAGGGCCACTGGAACACCTGGGGACTGGAGTCAACCGGAGACTTTCAGCCACATATTTGTGCATGGGATGGTATGGCTTAGAGAGTGGATTCTCTTAAGCCTGATAATCAGGATGCCCACCTTGTGCCTCTCCATGTGGGTTGCGTTTCCTCCCAGCATGACAACTTCCGAGTAGCTGAACTTCTTCACTAAGACTCAGGACTCCAATGAATGAATGAATGTTCCGTGAATATTCAATGAAAAATGAATATTTCAGTGGAAAAAGCCCTTTATTACCTAATCGTAAAAGTCTCAAATAGCCACTTCTGTCAACTCTGTCAAAATATTCACAAGATTCAAGGGGAGGCGACATAGACCCTGTTTTTCAAAGGAAGGCATATTACATTACTGTCTCTAATAGGCAACTAATATTTTAAAATACTTCTTTTATTTATATTATAACAAAATGGCAGCCATTTTCATCACCAGAGTCTCTTAAGTGATGCTTTAATTGGAAACCATTTTCTAGTCAGTTCTCCTAAAAGTTTCAGAAATATTTATGGTTCCTTTTAAAAAATGCTGTAAGAAGTTGCAAAGGATACACATTTACATAAATATGTATTATAACATTTATGTTGTTATTTTGTTGATTACTTACTTAAAAAGATACCGATTAGCTTACATTGAAATGAAAGAGTCAATTAAGCAGTATGATAATGGCCACCCTGGGCCTAATTCTAAAAATCTAAAGTACTTAGGAAAAGCATATGACTTCATCTTGGTATGAGGAAAATCAGGCCTGTCTTTTCTGGGGAGTGAGGAAGAACCTTGAAATAGAGGGAACAGAATGTATCAGGTGACAGTTTGGATAGAGCATGGCCATTCTGATAATCTGAACACCGGTCAGCACTGTTGAGCTTAATACGTGGGATAAATGGCTAAATGAGATCTGGATCAAGAAGGACCTGGCAGGACCTGACAATGAAGAATTTCAAGCAGGCAGAAATTTTTTTTCACTTTAAGAAGACCAGGCTGCCTGCAATAGAAGGAAAGGAAAACAAACCAGAGGCAGGGACCCAGTTAAACCAGGCGAGAGATAGTAATGGCATGAGTTGAGGTCGTGACATTAGAGATGAGAATGAGTTAAAGGAATCAAGACATAGTATAAGATGCATGGGGGAACTGGTGATCAAAAGCATGCAAAGTGTGATAGGATGGAAATCAAGATGGGGATAATAGGAAAAGAATCGGGTATTTTGTATTTGGGGGAAAGGGGAGAGTGATTAACAGTGAGCCCTCTGAACATGTTAATTAGCTCTTGAGCACGTACTGAGAGATTTTCAGTAGAAAGTTAGATACACAGGCGAAAGACAGGGAGAGAGAGTTCCTCGGCACCTCACGACCTGGCAGTGTGTTGCAACATTGGCAGGCAGCCTCTTCCATCTGAAGGTTTCAAAATATCTTATAAATCGAGTAGTGCCATTTGGAGAACTTTCTGCTTATTATTACTTTTGTTGTTGTTGTTGTTACAGGAAAATGACTACTGGGGGAATTAATTAGTTTAGCATTGAATTATGACCTAAATCAGGCAGAACCATTTAAAGATTGTATCTGATTCACATCTTAAGATTAGATACCAGTAATAAGAACTATGCCTTCCAAGAAAATATCTGTACACATTTTTTCCCTATTTTCTGATTAGTAAAGTTCTGATCTCTTTTACAGTGTCCAATGTTGCAACTTGGATTAAAATCCAATTCGAAAGCTGTGCAAACTCATCTGCGGTTTTCTTTTTCTACTTATGAACTTGGCTCAGAGAATGAGGTTTTCACACTTTTTTTGGCAGAATACTGTGAAATTAAGTTGAGGTGTATTAATCATTTTTTAAAATTCTGTATATTATGATGTTTCGACTCTGAAAATGCTTGCCAGCTGGGAGGAGACGGCCTCTTCCCAGGGTAGCCATTTCTTAGAGCAGAGGTCACAGAACGCCTCTTTCATATGCAAACTAACCAATCCAGAGTCTAGTTCCAATCACTTCCTTATCTAGCTCTCGCACACCACACCAATATTTCCCCCGCCCCTAAATCATCTTTGGGCCAGAGGTACCCCTCAACCAGAGGCCACCCATATAGCCAAAAACCTGCTGGAATTACTCAAACTAGGCAATCCTAAACTGTTTACTCTCCCTGCCTTGTTTCTCCTTTGGAAACTCCAATGAACTCTGGCTCAGCCTTTCCTCACCTCCTGTCTTCTCCCACCTAATCAAATATGGTGCTTCCCCCATGGCACTATATGGCATGTGGTGATCCTCTCTCTGCCACCTATGAGACTATTAAACTCTGTCCTATGAGGTATTGTTCTCAGTTCTTGTGGCCATGCTGACTTTACCCCACCATATTCCATATTTATGTTCTTAGAACACTAGGAGAGTTTTCATGGAGAAAATGAATTTTGGCAGATGTAAATAATTAGTAATTGAGGAGGGAAATGAAAGTGTGTCAGAAGAATAGCCCAGTGGGATGTAAGTTTGTCCCGGGGAAATGAGTAATTAAACTAATAAGATAACTTATCTTCTCCATCCTCTCTCGCTAGATTATTATAATGCTTTTTACTAAGGTTTGAGGGATAAGTTTTTGTGAGTAACACAGTTGAAAAAACATTTTTTTTCATGAGTTTTGGCATCCAGAAATATGAATATCAAAGGAAGGATTCTCTGAAGACAAAAATTTGACATCTCTCCATTTACTTACAGAAAAGCTGATATATGATAAGTAGGAGGAAAATCTGGAAGATTCTTCATATGATTTCACTCATATGTGGAATTTAAGAAACAAAACAAACATAAGGGGGAGGAAAGAGAGGCAAACCAAGAAACAGACTCTTAAATATAGAGAACAAACTGCTTGTCCCCAGAGGGGTGCTGGGGTTAGAGAAATAGGTGATGGGGATTAAGGAGGCACATGTGATGAGTACTAGATGATGTATGAAAATAAATTTAATACACTTGACACTACACTGTATGTTAACTAACTGGAATTTAAATAAAACTTAAAAAAATGGAAGATTCTAGTGTTTTGCAGCTTGTATTTAATGGACAGGTGTAAGAATTGAGGTTGAACTATAGATTATTATTTCACAATGATTTCAATAATTTGGGAATTATTAGGTTAACAACAAGTTTCTGAACTCATTTTTTAATTATACATTTACCAAAAAATCAGTCTTAAGTGTCTAGTATTCTTCTATGGGCTGAGGATACAGTAATGAAGAGGCGACAAAATGCATTACCGCAAAATGCATTACCACATAATAGTAGGATGGGAGAGACAAAAATCTAGAAATAAGTAAGTACTAAGTATTGTAGGAAGTAAATGATAGAATGTTCAATCCATAATAGGTGATTAATATTCTGGATTTTTGGTGATATGCTGGATTCGAATTACCTCAAAAGTTTTTACTGACACACTAAAATATTAAAATGTCCTACATCATCTAAAACGGTAACTGAGTTTACAAGAAAGTAGTTACTAAACAGGGAACAGGGAACTGAAACCCAACGGCAGTGTGTGCATGGGCCAGAACTGCCACTCTCTGAGGTGGAGGGCGAGAATTTATAAAATGCGCAGATGATTGTCTTTGGCATTGAGGTGTGATTCCAATACCACATATCAGAGTATGCATTTATTTGCATCTGGTTCAGGGCTCATTATGACTCTTCATAATGAGAATATGTTTCTTCCATTGATTCTTTTTTTTGTGTGTGTGTTGGTTTTTTTTTAATGTTTATTTATTTTTGAGAGCGAGAGAGAGAGACAGAGCATGAACGGGGGAGGAGCAGAGAGAGAGGGAGACACAGAATCGGAAGCAGGCTCCAGGCTCTGAGCCATCAGTCCCGGGCCCGACGTGGGGCTCGAACTCACGAACGGCGAGATGGCGAGATGGCGAGATCGTGAGATCGTGACCTGAGCTGAAGTCGGACGCTTAACCGACTGAGCCACCCAGGCGCCCCAATTGATTCTTAAAAGTTCTCAAAATTACAGTCTGTTTGAATTGTATTTCTTTCCCATTCTCTATTTCCTTTATCTGAAATACCTTCTGAAAGTATAGCATAATCCCAATTCTACCCTCAGTGACTCAAATTTTGTTCCTAATTTGTTTTTTTTAATTTCTCTGTGGTGTATTATAAATATTTTTCAGAACCATATTTTGTTAATTATTTTTTCTTCAATGTGTATAATTTACTTATGCTGTGCATTCAGGGCCTCATTTATTTTGAATGAAAACAATTTCTATTTATATAAGTTGTGAATTGGTTCTCTTTTCAAAACTATTTTTTCACTTTTTAAAACCTCTTAATTTTATGCACTTGAGTTTTTTATATCTTTAATAATACCAAACAGGTAAATTAGGGTCTAACTATTCTAGTATCTAAAGTTAAGGAGGATGAGAGGGTTCCAACACTATGACTTTTTTGCCAACTGAAACTCATTCATAATGGATTTTTCCCCATTGTTATTTTTTTTTTTTTATAATTTTGACAGGTTAACCCATATTCAACTGAGCTTAATCTGTGGAAATAGTATTTGATCTGCACAGAGGTCATATCCATCCAATAAAGGTTTGGATTTGGTAGTTGTAAGAAATCCAGTGGTATTGCCATTAACTGATTAATATCTTTCATTCTGAGTTCCTAATCTCAAGAATAGTAAAAATACAATTCAAAACTCCAATGCAGAAACCCATAGATATGGATAATGATTATTCCAACTCAGAGCATAAGCCAAAACAGACAAGTTTGCCTTTTGTTTTCCATATTAGTAGGCTGCTTTTTTGGTTTGTTTTTGTTTTGCTTTGTTTTGTTTTGTTTGTTTTCTTTTGTTTCAATATAGCTTTTATCTGAGATGAGTTTTGTTTTGTTTGTTTTTTGTTTTTGTTTGTGTTTTTAACAGATTCAGTGCAAGTGAGCAAAGGACAAAGAAAGAAGGGAATCACTTAAGCTCATGTTTTACCCAAGGGGCTGAGTTTACTCGAAGCGGGACTGGAGCTCATCAGTGTGGGACTCGAACTCAAGATCTGTGAGATCATAACCTGAGTCGAAGTCAGATGCTTCATGACTAAACCACCCAGGAGCCCAAGGAAAGTCTTATATATGAAATATTCCCAGTGAGCAAAACTTTAAGCAGTGCGTTGGACGTTTACTTTGTCTGAAGGGAGAGATGGGCAGAAGTGCAGATCTACCAAGGTTCATTGGCAATTCCAAACAGTTTGGGTGGATGTTCAGGACTTGGGAGGAATACCATCACAAGATTGGAGACAAGGAAGTCTAGGGCAGAGGATAAACCTGTCAGGGGAAAGAGTATGAAGATACTGTATCCCATGTAAATATGCACCAAGGATATCCACTGCAAAGGAGGCTCTTAATCAGGAGGGAAAAAATGCCATGCTCTATGGATACCGGTCAGCCTCATTTCCTAGCCATCCCTCAATAGGCCCATAAACAAAATTCCCATGGTGGTGGAAATGGAGGTTATGCATGAACTCAAAAACGTGGACTTCCCTTTTCCAAGATGATTCAGTTAATGTTGCTTGGTCTCTTATTTGTCAACGCTAGAGACCAATACTGATTCCCTGAAATGGAGCCACATGTGTAGAAAAATGCTTAAGAAAACTATGTGCCAAAAGAGTTAAATGTAGCAGGTATCAAATCATTGTTTTCAAATCCAAAATCACTTTTCTTTGCCGTGTTTTCCCTTCACTCTCATTGTATTAATGGCTCCGAAATCTACTATGTGACCTTGGAAAAATTACTTGACCTCTTTTTAAACATTTTAAGTAGTGCTAATTGCACTATATTATATGAGTGACTAAATGGTAAAAAAATGTTAAAGGAATTTAGCATAGGAATCTAAGTATCAAAAGCAGAAATAGAATTACAGCTCCTGGCTTTCTAGTTTTGGAGCACAAAATAATGGAGGTTATGGATGTGAGCAGGAAACAGGCTGCAAACTCAACGTAAACTTTATGTTTCAAATATTAAGATTATGTCACAGGCAATGCATTTGTTTGTTTGTTTGTTTGTCTGTTTTGCCTTATAAGCAACACATTTCGACTTTTATTAGGATCTCACCAATATAGAGAATACCGGGCGCATGAACAAGAAAATGTTATATATTAAATAATCCAGCTTTAACAGTTGCTTGGAGAATTTAACAAATTTATGACCCACTTGAGGTTCATTGTGAAGATGAACTTCGTTCTAGTAATTTCCATTCCAGGATTTGTTTATGGCACAGCGTTTTTCCTCTTTTATACAAAGGACATGTACTGGTTTGATTCTTAAGAAGTTTGTTATAGAAAATTAAAAAAAAAACAGAAAAATACCAAATGCATCTGTGTCCTCATAAAAACATAGATACTGCTGTTAACTGTGTGATGGATATTGCAGAAGTCTTTTTTGTTTCACTTCATTAGTAAGGAGTACATAAATATACACATTGCCACTCTGAAACAGCAAAATAAAATTTTGTAATGATCTCCCAGTTAACAATTTATCAACATCACATACATATTTCCTCTATTATTAAATATTAATTATATTATTATAATTTATTAACTCATTTGTTATTTGCTATATATTTAATATGTTACTATATTTTAAATAATTCCATGTTATATATTATATGTTAATCTACAACCACTGTGTGGCTTTCAAGTTTCCCATCGTGTGGATTTATTTATTGAATCTTCTATTTGACATTTTCAAATATAAACAATACTATAACGAGTATTCCTTTTTTTAATAATGAATACTCTACATTAAAAAGTGTGCAACACTGCTATCTTTTCCAATAATATTTTCTTTTTATTGGAAATTAAATTTTTAGATCAGAAGACATATATATTTAAAAGATGTGGATATGAATTTCTCCATTGAAATGATTTACCAATTGCCACCATAGTGTAAGAAGAGTCCATTTTTAAGTCCAACAGAGAAAGACAAATACCATATGATTTCACACATATGTGGAATTTGAGAAGCAAAACAAAGAAAAAAAGAGGCAAGAGGGAAAAAAAACAGACTCTTAAAAAGAGGACAAACTGGTAATTGGCAGAAGGGAGATAGGGGAGGGGATGGGTGAAATAGACAAATCGGATTAAGAGTACAATTATCATATTGAGCACTGAGTAATGTATAGAAATACTGAATGATTTTATTATACACCTGAAACTAATATAACACTGTATATTAAGTATATATACTTATATATATACTTCATATGTATATACTTAATATATATGAAGTATATATATTTCAATTAAAAAAATAAATGCACCAACATCAACCACTTAAAAATAAAAAGAAGGGTCCACTTTTTCCAACACTTTTAATAGTAGCATTCAAATGGAGCAAACATATTTTTTACTCCTCACTTCATCCTGTGGACATAAAGAAGAGGTAATTCTCTTTGAGAATACAGTGACAGATTAAAATAAAATAAAATAAAAGTAAAGTAAAATAAATAATATTTAGAATGCCCCCCGCCCCCAGCATTATCATACGCTGAGGATATCCGTGCATCAGGAAAAGGTCACCAACATCATAATATTCAATATTCTAAATGTAATAATTACATGTACAGCCTTGATCATAGGAAGATGACAGATATCATCATACAGCTTACTGCAAAAATCTAAGTTTTGTTTTGTTTTTGTTTTTGTTTTTGTTTTCATCTACACATTTGAGATGCAGGACACTCAGATCACTGGGCTTCCAACATGCTTTACAAAATTTCATTGCATGCCTTATTCATTCCAAGCAATCCCTCAGAGAATTAGAATATTCAGCTCTGGCCACATCAGTTTCTGATCCTTTCACAATTCGAATGCAAAAAACATTTACATACATATTACAGTCAAGAGTCAGTTAAGCTGATTTACTTGTGCCTCGTCAAGTCAATTGGAATTATTAAATTTAAAAGTCATAGTAAGAAAGCTAAAACTCAGCCTTCCAGTTTTATTAATATACTTTAATATTTTCAGAAAATTATATCAATATTTCAAGAATTTATATTTATTGCATGCTACAAGAAAGAATAATACAGGAAAAAGTAATGACTAGTAAAAACATTTTTTTCAAAACAAACCTGTTTCTGAAATGGTATGTTAAAATAAATGAATCAATAGGGAATTGTATTTGATTAATACTTTCTATTGTGAACTTTCTGTATTTTATCCTTTATTATTCTACTTTTGTTTTCTTTTTAGCATCTGACTTTTGCTATAAGATGATGATTTAATTAAATACTGCCTTGAAGAAAGAGTAGCTCCTCTCCATCCACTATGAGTTTTTATTAAATATTTGTTTAGTGAATTCATGAATAATGAAATAGTTATTTCCTTTATTTTATTTAATTTCATGCCATTTGTGATATTCAGTTCACAGACAGGGTTTCAATCAAGAGAAAATGCACAGAACATAGTTTAATATAAAATAGAAATAGAGAAAAATAGCCTGAAGTGACAGAGGAGTGACTTCCAAATTCCTGTTTTATGAAAATAGTATCTTATTCTATAGAATTATGGGGATTTGTATTTAGACATTATGAGGGAAACTTTGTTGTGAAATTAATCATAGTAAAAGGAAGGGCCAAGAAAGTAATTATTATAGATTAAAAAAGAAAAGAGAGAAGAATTGAAAATAATTGGAAAGCAGTGGAATTTAGGAACTACTTCTGTAATGTTTACCAGTAAGTAAAGTAATCTTTGAATTTTTTTAATGTTTATTTACTTTTGTGAGACAGAGAGAGAGCACAAGCGGGGGAGAGACAGAAAGAGAGGGAGGGAGACACAGAATCTGAAGCAGGCTCCAGGCTCCTGAGCTGTCACTGGCAGAGGTTGAACTCACAAACTGTGAGATCATTACCTGAGCTGATGTCCGACGCTTAACCAACTGAACCACCCAGTTTCCCCTAAAGTAATCTTTAAAGAAAATTTAAAAAAATTATTTTTCCTGTTCAGATAAAAAGGATAGGAATTTTTTACTAAAGGGTACCAACATCTAGATTAAATTTCTGGTAAGTTTTAAAAATTAAACATCCATCATTTAAAAAGTCACTATTAACTAGAGTAAGTAGCTTCAGGCTTACAGAATAATAGATCTTTTAAAGATGCAAGAGAGTACATTCGTAAAATAGTTTGAGTGCACAATTACTACCTTTGATATACTCTTAGTATTTAATGACATCTTTCTATTTTATGATACAATGAACACTGTTTTATTATTACATGAAAAAAATCATGGATGAAAAATCTTAGTCGCAGAAGCAACTTTATCTGCTAGTGCAGTCCAATTCAAACAATGTAGTAGTGCAATGATAGAATGTGGTAGAAATCCCACTGCATGCCTTCTGAGTCTGCGTCGTAAGAGGCAAGTAGCATCTGCCTGATCTGCCTGGTTCTTATGGGACGTGGATCACTCGCTTAGAACCCAGTCACCATGTTGTGAGGGAGCCAAACAGCCACATGCAGAAACTACTGAATGGTGTTTGGCCGCAGTCCTCTCTATGGTCTCAACCAAGAACTAACATTAGGGTAACTAAATTGTAGCCCTCACTTGAGGCCCGTGGAGTAGAGAGAAGTTCACCCTTCGGAGCCAAATTGTAACTGAGAAGCCTAATATAAGTCACTAAGTTTTGTGATAGATTTTTGTATAACAATTGATAAATGAAAATATGAGTAATAATCACTTTTACATATTGTACATTGGTAGGGTTATGCAAAATCAATACAGAGAAGATGGAAGGGCATAACGATATGGGGAAGGGTTACAAGAAAAAAAAAAGTGATGTATAAAGCAAGAGAGAATGATTCCAAATCATGTTAAAACTAACAGAGAATGTGGCTCTGACAAGGTAGGTTATACGATGGTTGTTTTATTACTGTAAAAATGATTAAGTAATATTCAAAGAGGCATAGTCAGCCTCTTATTAAAGTTCCAGAACCAAAAAACAGAAGACCTTTTGTTTAAAAAAGTGTTTTTTTTTTTTTTTGGTATATTTTGAATACTAACTCTTTATCAGAGAAGTCATTTGCAAGTATCTTCTCCCCTTCAGTAGGTCGTCTTTTAGTTTTGTTGGTTGTTTCCTGTGCTGTGCAGAAGCTTTTTATTTTGATGTAGTCCCAATAGTTTGTTTTTGCCCTTTTTCCCTTGCATCAGGAGACATATCTAGAAAAGTGTTGCTACAGCCAATGTCGGAGACATTACTGCCTGTGTTCTCTTCTAGAATTTTTATAGCTTTACATTTCACATTTAGGTCCTTAATCCATTTTGAATTTATCCTTGTGTCTTTTTGTCTCCATTTGCAGAATAGTTTATTGAAATAGATGTTTTTGGCTTAAATAAAAATAAAATTGAATACCTTGCTTGACTAATAAGTGATATATCCTCAGCCATTGAAGTAAACTACAAGCCATCAAAGAACTTCCATGCAAAATGAAATCATTTTTTTTCACAGTCTGTAAGGTAACTACTGCCATGGGTAAGACTACCTTTGGTTTGTAATATTTTTAAGACAAATTTTAGAATGGGGTAAAATCGTCTCATTTTAACCCCAAATCTACGTATATAGGTCATAAGTTCATGCCACTCCTAGGGTGGAAGTTTGTACTAAACGTTATCAGATCTATTCATAATAAGGAGAAAAAACGGCCTTACTGTCTGTCACTCAGACATGTTTAAAAAACAATATTATGCAAAGACTCACCTTATATACTTTCTCCTATTTCCTATTGTCCATATTATAGTTTCTCATGGACTTTTTGGCACTACATCAGCCATATACTGGAATACTTAATAACGAGGATATGCCTTAGACAAACCAATTATTTCTGTAACAAATTTACAAGAATTGCAACATAGGCAATGGTAATTGATTTATTGCTAAGCTCCAGATATGTCTATTGTCTCATTTTTCACTGAATGATTACTCTATAGACCATTTCATGCAGAAAAATCGGCTAACAACTGTAGCTGAAATTTCTTACCTGCTTCTAGTTCCTCTTTATAAAAAAGGCATTTTTTATAAAGAGCCCTGAGAGCCCTAGGTAAATGTTATTCAATAACACAGGAAACATTGGCCAGTGAATTTAAAATACATTATTATATTATGAATCATCAACTGCCAGGAAGCTTGAACCACAACAAAATTTTGACCACATTCCTTTAACTTTTTGTGAGTTGTATGCATTGGATTACTATTGGAGTTTATCTGTAATATATTTTAGTCGTAATAAGTGCTGGCAATTTGCCTTAATTATAGGCATCAGAGTTATTTTTCAGTAACATATATTTAATAGCCATGGGGGTTTCTGTAATAGACAGAGGAACCCAAACCCTGGTTGAAAGTATGAAGGTTCTGGAGGGAAAGCAGTGTAGAAAATAGATAATATTGATGTTCTTAGGGGATTATATTCTCATGTGGGAGAAACAGTATATAAACAAGTAAACTGATAAGTAAATTAGTTGTACATAACAATATCTACAATGAAGAGTATAAAACAAAATAATTGGACTAAGATTGATGGAGCGGGAATTTCAGATACAGAGCATAGAAACTTACTGATGTGAAGGAGACAGCTTTGAAAAGATTGGGGAGGTCTTATTCCAAGCAAAGAGGAAAAATAATCCTGTCATTTAAAAATCAAAAAGAAGGTCAATGTCCTAAGGACAGTCAATAAATTGTGTGTATGGTTGAGAGAGCATCTCTACTTCTTTCTTCAAATTTACTTTCACTACAGGTTTTGCTAATAGCTGTTAGAGATAAGAGTTTTATTTTTCATCACAATGTGGGCTACCAGCCATGAGGGAAACATTAGTGAATATGATCGAGACAAGACTGAACTCTAGTGAACAATGTTGAGCTAAATAATGGAAAAGGAGAATCCTACTTGAAGTATTAATGAACAAATTTTATTGTTTATTTATACTTCCATTTTATAAGCTTCCAGTATCAGGAAGGTATAAATTGACAACAGTTTCAACTGCTTGTCCCCAGCAGTTTGTGCAGCCCAATATTTACTCATTCGTACGTACTTCCCTTTTCTATATCCACATGCTGTTTCTCTATTGCATACCTCTTATTCCTTCCTACACATCAATACCACAAGGAGAAAGGGAGGTCCTAAAGAGCTCTGATTTTCTTATTGAACAATTATTCCTCAGTATCTGTAGCATGTTGTGCACGATAAACCAAGCTACTTTTCTTTTAACCTTAATGTTATCAACTTAGTAAAAAAATAAACATCTTTCCCAACTGAATAATGAAACTTGGTGCCAATATCGCAAAAAAAAAAAAATGCAGAATGGCTTCCTTTTACCTTATTCTACTTAATAAACACGAAATCATAAGAGAAAAACAATGTAATGTGAATAATAGGAATAGCAATAATTGGCCACATTCATATTGTAACTTTTTCAAAGTCCAGTTCCTTGTCTTAATCTGTTATTTATTTTTGTTCCATTATTTTCTATGTAATGTGTACTTTTTAATACTTTTAAGTATTTTTTAAATACTAAAAGAAATAAAATAAAATATAAAAAAATTATTGTGTAACAAGATACTAATTTTAGACTCTTTGCTAACATTAGTGTTGTTATACATGTTTGAAGACAATTGTTTAAATTAATGAATATAAGCAAAGTCTAAGAAATGTTTTCCAGAGAAATGGAGTTGGCTTAAATTTGTATGGCCATGCAGTATTGTGGGAATTGGATGGAGACTTACTACCATCAGTGATAGTTAATATATGTTATAATAATCATAATTGCATTGTGTTGCTCTCAGTCAGTCAAGGGAAAAACTATAGGTAGTTGAAATTCATCCAGAAGACAGCTGCTTGGACATGTCAGGAAACTAATTAAAAAGTTCCAGGATGAGCATAACACTGAGAGGCCAAGCTGAACATGTGAGCACCATGCTGAGTTTGAGATGGCACGAACCGCTACCAGCTTATTTTCTAGTAAGAAACGGTTCTCTTTATTATAAGGGCAATGACAGCCCATAAAGGAACATCGGCCACAGGGCAACTAAAGCCTTCCTTCAATGAATGTTCCCTGGAGAAATACGCAGTGGTGAGATTTTGAGGTAAATATACCATAGATCATCATTATGACAGATGAACTCTCTGGAACTGTCCAGTGACAGATTGCCTGTTAATAAATAGCTTGTTAATAAGTAGCACAACTGAGACTTCAATGTTGACGGAGTCAAAGGTCAAATCTGTCAATCTGCTTATCCTGAACGTTTGTCCTTCATAGTTACTACAGGTTTTTGTTAGATAAAAGGTGAAAGAAATATGTTTTAAATTTGAAACAGATATTAATAGAGTATTACTTGTCTTTTTAATAAATCCAAGTATCAGGAAATATCACACAAGCTCCAAAATGCCCTAACATTTGTATTAGCAGCCAATGTATATATGGTAGATACATAGGAGAAAAATGTCCTTTAAAATAATTTATCTTCTTTAGCCTATCGACATTATAATTACCATGGACAATTTTACTAAGTGGTCTGAGACTTCACAGTATTCCCAGCCAGGAGGTGAGTAATGGAAGTAGGATTTTTGATGCGCTCTAATTGGTTGTGGAGCTGGAGGAGTTATTTGAACTGAAGTTAAGTAAGCAATTTCACATATTTTAAGTCCAAAATGACCATCCACCTCCACAAGGTCATCGAATAAATTCAAACGCAAACACTTGGGGGAAACGTGCTTGGACGTAAACACACAATGCTGTGTTAACAGACTTTTTGTAGCTCTCGCAAAGTTGAATGTGTTCAGCTACATAAACACATTAACACTTGCTGGTCCCTGTCAGAAAATCAGGCTTTGTTCTACCATGGATTTGGCTAGCCTGAAGTTACATAAAGAGGTGCGGGGAAAAAATAAAGAAATCACATTTACAGAAGTCCAGAAAGGTGCTACCAACTGATAACATGAGGACATCGGTATGAAGGCAACGTTAAGATGATAACAGACTCTGTGGCGTTCCCTTGAACCTAACTTCCTCCTTCCAGCATGTTTACATATACAAACTGACAGCAACAGTACATATATACATCTGCTCTAAAAAACTGTACATCTTCCACTATACAAATATGGCCTTTTATGTATATTGTAATCAACAGTCATGATAATTTGCTTTAAATTAATGTGAAACAATGAGGCAATGTATATTTTATTTTCAAGTATAAAATAAGACTAAATCTGAAACCTCCAAATTTGATTAAATTTACTCATAAAAGTGGAAAATTTATATCTTGGCTGTTCATTAAAGTGTTTTCAGAGGTAATAATCTATTCTTTCTCCTGTGTTATATTTCAGAGATCGTTTGTTGGCAGCCATCCTTTGCTGGTCTTAATTGCTGCATGAAGTGGGAACAACACTTGGTAAAAATTGCTGGATGTATGATTATTCTATGACATAAAGCTAATGGCAATTAGGATGGTTTTGTGCTCCTACTTGTAAATTTCCAACTAGTCTTGAAAATAGCTTGAAAACACACATCTCAAATTACTGCCACTGACTTCCTACCTGCAAGTAATGAGGATAGGATGCTAAAAACAGCAGAACCATGAGCAGAGGTGAGATTTTTATTAACTAGGAAGAGAATGCACCATGCAGGTTTTTGTGGTAGGATATAACTGAAATATTTATTGATGATCTGTAATTGGTGTCTATTAGAACAAAACCTGTAAGAGCACCCAAAACCAGAAATGTAAAGAGGCATAAGAAAGACTTAATCTTTTTCGAAGGAATGTTGGAAATTGTAAACAGCTCTTAGTCATCAATCGGATAATAAGATATTCAGTTAAAACAGCAATGCATAAAGAATCATAACTTGGAGCTTCCCATTTCTTCTCCAACAAAATATTAATAAAGACCTATAAATGGATCTCTTTTAACGAGGCATGTACACACACACACACACACACACACACACACACTACTGAGAAGGAAATGATCCTCAGAAGAATTAAATTACTTATATGTCAATACTAAGATTTGAATCCATCTGTGACAGGCTGTAAAATCCATGTCCCTTATATATACTACACTATTATATATCTAAATCATTGTAACTTTTTTTTTTTAAAAGAGAGAGAACAAGCAGGGGAGAGGAACAGAGTGGGAGAGGGAGACAGAGAGAATTTTAAGCAGGTTCCATGTTCAGCAGGGAACCCAACATGGGGCTCAATCCCATGACCCTAGGATCATGACCTGAGCTGAAATCAAGAGTCAGACATCCGAATGACTGAGCCACCCAGGTGTCCCTTAACCACTGTAAGTAATCTTATCCACTAGGTATTAAGTGCCTACACTGGCCAATCACCTTCTATTTATGACTTATAATCTATACCACCTATAAGACTGTGATGGTTAGTTTTATGTGTTAACTTGATTGGGTGAAGGGATGCTTAGAGAGCTACTAAAAATATTTCTAGGTGTATTTTTGAAGGTGTTTCTGAAAGAGATTAGCATTTGAATTGTTGACTAAGTAAAGAAGATTATGCCCACCAATCTTCATGGGCACCATTGAATCTTTCAAGGACTGAATAATAATACCAAAAGGCGGATAAGGGGTGAATTTAATCACTGCTTCAACTGGGACATTTGTCTTCTCCTGCCCTTAGACATTGGCACTCTTGGTTCTTAGGCATTTGGGCTGAGACCGAGATTTAGGCAATGGCCTCCTTGGTTCTTAGGCCTCCAGGTTTGGACTGGAGCTATAGCACAGGCTTTCCTGGGGCCCCAGCTTGCATATGGCAGATCATGGAACTTCTCAGCTTCCAAAATTATATGAGCCAATCTTTCATAATAAACTTATTTCAATATACCCTTCTTTGTATTCCATTGGCTCTATTTTTTTTTCAATATATGAAATTTATTGTCAAATTTGTTTCCATACAACACCCAGTGCTCATCCCAAAAGGTTCCCTCCTCAATACCCATCACCCACCCTCCCCTCCCTCCCACCCCCCATCAACCCTCAGTTTGTTCTCAGTTTTTAACAGTCTCTTATGCTTTGGCTCTCTCCCACTCTAACTTCTTTTTTTTTTTTTCCTTCCCCTCCCCCATGGGTTTCTGTTAAGTTTCTCAGGATCCACATAAGAGTGAACACATATGGTATCTGTTTTTCTCTGTATGGCTTATTTCACTTAGCATAACACTTTCCAGTTCCATCCACGTTGCTACAAAGGCATTGGCTCTATTTTCTAGAGAAATCTGACTAGTAACGAAGTGGACAGTATTATTCTCATTTAATGTACAAGAGAGCTGATTTAAAGGAGTTTAAGTAACCTGAACAATGTTTTATAATTAGAAAGGGCACCACTAAATGCCAGCTCAGTTGTCCCATGGACTATGTGTTGCTTCTCAAGGAACTTGAACTTGGAGAATTTAGTGATGAGTTCTCTCTAATTTTTCAAAGAAATTAAAAATGATAGCATCTCTAAAAAGCAGATTATAATTTATATATATTTTTAAACTGCTCTACAATAAAAATATAAATGAAAACTGTGTCAGTGAAATTATTTGTAAATTCTGTTACTCTTTTGAAAGGAAATTTCTATTACATTTTCAAAATGAATTTAAAATAAAGAATAACTAGAATAACTGAGGAAGTGGACGCTCATTAATACTTAGCTAAGGAAGTGTTGAGTAGCTGCATAAAGACCAAAGCCTGAAGCACTTCAATGATTATCCATGCCCTGCAACATTCTGCCAAGAATGAACTAGTTCAAGGGTCATCAGGAGGATATACACATCATTATGGGATCATTTGAATGAAAAAGTTTCACCTTCAATGCGGTGACACAATCGATAATCAATAGAGACAGAGAGTTAAAGCATAGTCACAGTGAGAACCACTTAACCTGAGTAATTACCTCTTAATTTCTGAGATAATGATAGAATGGAAGAAAGGAAGCTAAGTCTGCATCAACAATTTCACTTAGACAAGTGTTAACAATTGGCATAAGGTTTCTAAGCATGAATTATAGTTTTGTTTTTTTTTTCAAAGTAAAACCTGGTCTTTTTCATTAGTGTAGTTTTTCTTTACATGGTTATTTAAACTCGATTAGTGTGTAATACGCTGAATGTCAAAGTCTCAGCATCTATCAGGTTGGTCAGGAATATCTGAAACAGTCTTTGATTGTGTACAATAGGACTTTGTTCAGTGGAATAAGACCTATAACAGCATCAAAATCCAGATGTAAAGGAGGCACAGGTAAGTCTTTCCAGTGCTCCTTCTTCACCTTTTCTGAAGAGGGAAGGTTTGGAAAAAACTTTATCGATTAGCCATCCTCCTTAATCACTTGGCAAAGTTATAACAGGAAATGAATAGCAACCCACAATACAGGTAATTCAATATTTGTCCCCATAAAGGCAACAAGATATTTATTCCAATAAGCACCATTTATGATGCCTCCTTATTTTTGTTGCCTTCAAATTTTAACTTTTAAGACAAGAGTAGATTTGAACAAATGATTATTTGTATTATTGCTTTTGCGTTAAGAATGCTAAACATCATAGTGTCAATTCTACTCATGGAAATATATAGATTGGCCACAATGCCAGTAAAAATAACAACAGATTTTTTTTTTTCATGAAATAAGCCAGGATTATTTTCTTGTACTTAACTGTATATTTTGTTTGTTTTGTTTATTGCAGATTGGGATGTTCTGTGTTCATGTATATTCTTTTGCGAATGTAATTTTCTTTTTTTTTAATTTTTTTTAACGTCTATTTATTTTTGAGACAGAGAGAGACAGAGCATGAGTGGGGGAGGGTCAGAGAGAGAGGGAGACACAGAATCCGAAACAGGCTCCAGGCTCTGAGCTGTCAGCACAGAGCTTGATGCGGGGCTCCAACTCACAAACCATGAGATCATGACCTGAGTTGAAGTCGGTCGCTTAACCGACTGAGCCACCCAGGCGCCCCGCGAATGTAATTTTCTTAATATTGCATCTTTTACCTCACTTAAGGTGAGCACTCTATTTTAATGATCCATCCATGTTTTGCTTTCTATACATTTAATCTGTTGCTTTAAAAAAAAATTAAAGTTTATTTATTTTTGAGAAAGAGAGAGACAGAGAATGAGCAGGGGAGGGGCAGAGAGAGAGGGAGACACAGAATCTGAAGAAGGCTCCAGGCCCAGAGCTATCAGCACAGAGCCCGAGGCGGGGCTCAAACCCACAAACCATGAGATCATGACCTGAGCCAAAGTCAGACGCTCAACCAACTGAGCAACCCAGGCACCCCTAATCTGTTGCTTAATAATGTTTGTTAATATTTTATAGTGTGCGTACATCACATTTTACTTATCTGTTCTGCCAATCATAGACAACAACATTGCCTAAAATGTCTGCCTGCCAGATATGATACTATGACAGTATTCTAGTACATCTGTACTTATGTAACTAAGCATTTTTATGTGATATATACCTAGGAGTATAAATTATGATCCATGAGTGTGCCAGGATGTTTTTTAAGAATGAATCCCTCAGTCTACATCCCTGTCACTTAAATATTTCTGGAATCCTACCCTTATTTCCATCTCATTATTGTTGATTTTGTTTAGGTCCTAAATTATGGATGCAGTGACCTCCAAGTAGGTTTTTCAGTATTCCAGCTTATCTCTTCTAATTAATATCATACCACCCATACCAGTACCAGAATGATCATTCCAAAAGACACATCTGATTATGGTAACTTCTCTTGCCTTCTCTATTTCTGTGGGTTATCTTTGTCCTCAGAATAGAGTAAAAATATTGATATGTATAACTTATTTTAAACTTTCTCTCTTCCCTACTGCCTATGCCTCACCACTCACAGGCTCTGCCAAACACAATCAGACACATAAAAGACAATTAACAAAGTCATTGGAAATATCTTCTATTCATAGTTCAGTAAATATTTAGAGATATCATATGCAAGGCAATATGTTTTTTAGAGATATAATAGAGAGCTAGCTGCAGATACTTTGTTTTCTCATAGAATTTGCATTTTAGTTTGGGATATTAACAATAAACAAATAAACCACCAAATAAAAAAATAAATAAAGAATAGCCTAGTGCAAGGCTATATATATCTTCTGTATTACTTTCTTAATATTTTGTACAGGCAAGACCATCTTCCTGGAAATTCCGTTTCTCCTGCTTTCTTTATATTCCCATTGCAAACAGTGTGTGTTTTCTTCCTACTCCATTGAAACTGTCTTTGTTTCCCCACTGCAAAGTGCTTAAGTAAGAGACTTTAAAAGGGTCCATTATTTTCATTGTATATACACATTGAATATAGGCAGGTATGTCATTGAAAAGCTACTTAATAAATATTTTCTGAAGTAATTACTGTATAAAATTAACTATCGATGAGTATATAGTTGTGTAATTTATTAATTATCGATTAATGCTCAGCAATCTGGTGGATATTATAGTGAATGCATAAAACATGAGAATGTATCTTCTTTAGGGAGGCTATAATACACTTGTATAAACAGCTAAAGCTCACGGTACAATATTCTCAGCGGAAAAATGTTGTGAAGAAGAGATAATAGTGCATAACCATATGGGAATGTGCCATAGATCAGCAGGAAATTAGTTGACTGAGTAGAGAATGTACACGTGTAGGAATATAAGGAGCATGTTCCAAGGAGAATGTTCAGAATGTTCATTCCTAAGCATGGCATTTGAAAAACACACTAAGATCAATTAAATAAACTTGTACTGAGTACATAGTATGTTCTAAACTAGTATGGATAGTCTCTGTGAATATAATGATAAACCCAAAGGCTAGTGGTGAGACCACTTTGGATTAAGTGGGTAATTCAAGTTGGAGAGGGGGAAGATAGAAAACAGTCTGATTAAGGATAATGGTGATGGATGTTCTTGAAGGCCAAACAAATAAGCACAGCACTGAATTTGTAGGCAATAGACTTGAAGTTGAGACATTTTATATGATACAGGCATGCAAGAAAAAGCTGACTTGATCACAGTGTGTATGAATATTATTAGCGATCAGCAATTAAAATGAGTGATAGCATCTTACCTCTGTTAGAATGGCTATTATCAAGAAGACAAGGTGTAACAAATATTGGTCAGGATGTGGAGAAAAGGGAACCCTTGTGCATTGTTGGTGGGAATCTAAATGGATACAGTCAGTATAAAAAAATAATAGTATGGAGGTTCCTCAAAAAAATATATATATATGTATAATATCAGTGATACATCAATTCCACTTCTAGATTTATATTTGAAGGAAATGAAATAGCTATATTGAATAGATATCTGCAACCCCATGTTCATTGTATTATTATGTACAATAGCCAAGATATGGGAACAACCTGAGTGTCCATTAACAGATGAATGGATAAATAAGATGTGATATATATGTGTGTGTGTGTGTATATATATATGTATATATATGTACATATATATACATATATATATACACATATATATATATATAATGGAATATACACACACACATATATATATATAATGGAATATAACTCAGGCTTGAAAAAGAAAGACATCCTGCCATTTGCAACAACATGAATGAAATTTGAGTTCATCATACTAAGTGAAACAAGTTAGACAAAATGACAAATACTGTATGATCTTGCTTATATGTGGAATCCATAAAAACAGAACTCATAGAAACAGAAAACATGTGTGTTTCCCAGGGGGAGCTGGAAGGGTATGGGGGAGATACTGGTCAAAGAGTACACACTTCCAGTTATAAGATAAGTACATACTGGGGTTGTAATGTACAACATGGTGAATATAGTTAACAATATTGTATTATATATTTGAAGTTGCTAAGACAGTAGATTTTAAAAGTTTTTACCACATGCACAAAAAATTATAACTATGTGAGGTGAGAGGTGTGTTAACTAACATTGTGGTAATCATTTTGCATTATATACATATATTGAATCATCATGTTATACACCTTAAACTTATAATATATTATTTGTCATTTATATCTCAATACACCTAGAAGAAAAAAAAAAAGAGACAGAGAGAAGTACCAGTTAGGAACCTCTGTTTAGTGATAGGAACTTTTAATATAATGGTGGCAGTGGAAATACGAAGGAAGACACAGACGTTAGATATATTTTAAAAGATTTTTAAACGTTTTTATTTATATTTGAGAGAGAGAGGGAAGGTCAGAGAGACATGGAGACAGAATCTAAAGCAGGTTTCAGGCTCCTAGCTGTCAGTACAGAGCCCCACGTGGGGCTAGAACTCATGAGCGATGAGATCATGACCCGAACCTTCAGTCGGACGCTTAACTGACTGAGCCACCCAGGCGCCCCAGAGATTTTTAAAAAAGTTTATTTATTTATTTATTTATTTATAGAAAGAGAGTGCGAGTAGGGGGGTGTGCAGAGAGGGAGAGAGAGGATCCCAAGCAGGCTCCTAGCTGTCAGCACAGAGCCTGGGGGTATGGGGGGAAGCACTAGGTTCCATATGAGATCATGACTTGAGTCAAAATCGAGAGTCAGAAACTTAACCTACTGAGCCACCTAGGTGCCCCTGTTAGAGATATTTATTTAAAAATAACAATTTATGCTTGATCGAGTATTAAGTGTAAAGTAAAGAGATGAGCTAAAATGGCTTCAAGTTTTGCATTTTTACTCTAGAAATAGGTACCTGAAATATATATGCAGAGAGAACTTTTTTTCCTGTAGGAGAAAATGGTGTGTTTATTTTTATACTTAGTGAGTTGAAATAGAAAAAAAAAATTATAGTTAGCTGAAAATATGTGTGGAGTAAAAAGATACCATAAAAGCAAAATGCCAATACAATTAAAAAGATAGAAGAATATTAGTATTTTTTTGCATCATTGGATTAATTATATTTGCTATTGCACCAGAGCTTTTAATTTCATTTTCTACTATCTATAATATGTTTCATGCTCAATTTATTAAATTTACATACATTATATACAAAACTTGTTTTAATAAAACTATTTGAACAACACTGATCACAAATTGAATTCATTAAATTCTCTTAAAATTTAAATATGCAATAACATATTTATTTTGTCTGATATTTAAAATTTTCCCAATATTTTAAACAATATAAACAATTTAAACATATAAATATACTTACATTTAAATCCATCCTAAACTATAACATCGGGGCTTTTATCCATGCCATTATTTTTTCTGTTTTGTATTTTATGCCTTCTAAGAACTACTGCAATATTTACATGATATTTTCCAGGGTTATAGTAATCTTAAAGCACCACTCCTCCCCATCCAATCTCCTTTTGGAAAAAAAAATACTTTCAGGCCAGATAAGGTTATGAATCAACTTATTCTTATTTATCACTGACCCTAAATATTTCATGTCTAATTCATGTTATCAAGTTTAGCTTCCTTTTTATGGTAAACTTCCCTTGTTAGATGAGTAAGACTCATAAATCTAATCCTTTTATTTAAGCTTTAGGTCATCACATCATGTTGTTTGCATAACCAATTTATTTATTGTGATGATGCAGCTACCTGACTTATTATCGTTGTTTCAAAAATTACAAGTGCCTTACTAATCTTATGCACAGGTATATCAAGCTCTAGGAGATAAGGAGGTACCTGTGCCTTTAGTTCCACGTGTTAGGGCATTTAACTAATGAATCATCTTGAAACACACTATTGAATACTATTCCATTATATGCGTGAATGCTGGTTCCTGACTCAAGACATGGGAAGAGCTGCCTTGCAAAGGGTCTAGTTGGCTTAGGTTGTAATAGCATAAACCATAATGCTGGTACTGGATAAGCACTGGTGATAAGTGAAAGTTTTGCTACTCTGGACCACTTCTAGGTTGTAGAGGGGAGAATGTGTGCTACTTGAGATTATGAATTCATATTTATTTTTCCAACTCTATATATAGGGTTGATTCCATCTTTATTGTAGGGTTTCATTTCCCAATAAGGCTTCATTCCTATAGTGGCAATCTGAAAATAAATGGGTCTATTGAATGAAAGCTGAGAACAGTGTCAAAGAGTTGGAAACAAACAAACAAACAAACACACTGAACAACAAGGACTGGTTATTGCATTTATTAATTAGTCTCACGTTAAACAGAAGGAAACCAGCAATACTATTGGATTATTACTGTGGACAAAATAAAGTGATGAAGGAAGGATTGGATAGAAAACAAGTGGAGAAGGCTGAGCTACAGCCTACATTGTCACAGGCAGGGAAGAGAAATACTTAGAGTACTCATACATATGTCAAAGAAGTCAAGAAGTTGCCAGTAGAGACCATGATGTAAGATTCTGGAGAAGGAGTGCTCAAACCTAACAAATGTGGATATAATGAATTTACAGAAAAATAAGAAGTAATTGGCTTTATAGAATAGGATAGATAAATGTTATTATACAGAGTCATAATTAAAAAAAAATTTTTTTTCAACGTTTATTTATTTTTTGGGACAGAGAGAGACAGAGCATGAATGGGGGAGGGTCAGAAAGAGAGGGAGACACAGAATCGGAAGCAGGCTCCAGGCTCTGAGCCATCAGCCCAGAGCCTGACGTGGGGCTCGAACTCACAGACCGCGAGATCGTGATCTGGCTGAAGTCGGACGCTTAACCGACTGCGCCACCCAGGCGCCCCTACAGAGTCATAATTTTATACAATGTATACAAGTTTTATACAATTATAAAAAAGGAAGTTGGAAAAAACAAAGCTTTTGCTTCCTAATTTAATAACAAACAAAGGTGTTGTTAAAGAACAGGGTGTGGTTTAAGGTAGAATGAAGGCATTGTTTAAAAGATAAAGTTTACATGGATTTGCCCCTTTATATATATATTTTAAGCTTATTTGTTTATTCTGAGAGAGAGATAGCGTGCACACAGGGATGGGTAGAGAGAATCCCAAGCAAGCTCTGCACTGTCAGCATGGAGCCCAATGTGGGCCTTGGACTCACCAACCACGAAATCATGACCTGAGCCAAAATCAAGAGTCCAACGCTTAACTGACTGAGCCAGGTATCCTGCCTCTTTAATTAGCAGTAATTTTATGGCCCAAAGTAATCCCAGAGAAAAGAACAAGATGGACCAGATCTACAACTGGAGTTAGGCACAGAGTATATCATTGAAGTCCAAAGGATTACGAATCTTAAATATCTCTCCAGCAACCTAAGTGAAGTGGAAAACTAGTAAATGTGGCTTTGATTAGGTTAGTGTACTGGGTATAGTAATGTATTAATAATAACTTTGTGTGTCAACTTATTTTTAATCGGATTCACCCTCAGCTTAATATTAAGAGATCAACCAGGTACAACCCATCAGGGGTCATTCAGTTCCCTCAAGGGACCTGTTTAAGAATGTTTGTGATTGTGGGGCGCCTGGGTGGCGCAGTCGGTTAAGCATCTGACTTCAGCCAGGTCACGATCTCGCGGTCCGTGAGTTCGAGCCCCATGTCGGGCTCTGGGCTGATGGCTCAGAGCCTGGAGCCTGTTTCCCATTCTGTGTCTCCCTCTCTTTCTGACCCTCCCCCGTTCATGCTCTGTTTCTCTCTGTCCCAAAAATAAATAAACATTGAAAAAAAAAATTTAAAAAAAAAGAATGTTTGTGATTGTGCTAATTGTATTCAAATTGTATTGGACTAATTGTAAATTTTAATGGACCAATCCCAAAGACCATGTGAGCTGTCTTTCAACCTTCTAAGAAACGTTGAATAGATCGAAATAGTGAATTCACTTTCCAAATTTGTTCCATGGGTTGACTAAGTATTAGAGGAATCTGAATCATCAAATGATTTATAGCTGCTAGTGGTACAACTAAAACAAAAAAATAAAATAATTCTGTCTGCAGAGTTTAGTCAGGAAAATTGCTTTGTATTCCTTAATTGCATTTCTTTTGCAATGTTATTTGGCACATTGTAGGTACTCATCAATATTTGTTAAAGAAATAAATGCTTCCACGCCAAATTCTTTCTGCTAGTCTTCTGTAACACACAATAGCCTTATAGTTTCCAGTTTCTCAAATCTCTCTTTCTTTGCAGTGTAGTTTATAAACAATACAGAAGCAATTAAGGTGTACAGGAGTTTCTGGCGATGGCACTTTAAATTAATTTGTACATTCTGTGATAGCTAAATTAATAATAGCATTATCCTGGACAAGGAAAGAGTGACCTCTTACTGGAACTTTTCTCTGGCGTTGTCATACATTATTGGAAGCTAAGACAATGGAAATAATTAATTTTCCTATCTTCATCTTTCACAAAAACAGTTCTGCTTCAGCCAAATTAGCAAGTTTTAAGTAACTTTCAAGTCTTATAATTAAAGCTGTAGTAATCTTGCCTATACTTGCTTTTCAAGATGATTTGAGCTAAGAAAAGGTCTAGAAATGTATGTCACCTTCAGGGGCACTATGGTGACCTTGTTTGTCCCTAGTTTACAGAATTTCTTATATGCAAGATTGCACTTGAATATTTACAGAAAAATAATAAAATACCCTCAGCAGCTTTTTTTATCTTCAGGTAGAGTAACTACTCTCTTCTTGTAGTATTACCAAACCAGATGGTTATTTAGATGAAAGAAATATCATGGTTAAATATTTACTTATATATCCAATATTTATAACGTACCTCATAGATAATTCTAATGTTTGCTATATCTTCTTTATTGGCCTTTTGGATAACTAAGCAAAATAGATGTTGATAATAGATGGCACAACTCTATCAGTAACCATTTTAAATGTGAATGCTCTAGGGGCGCCTGGGTGGCGCAGTCGGTTAAGCGTCTGACTTCAGCCAGGTCACGATCTCCAGGTCCCTGAGTTTGAGCCCCACGTCGGGCTCTGGGCTGATGGCTCAGAGCCTGGAGCCTGTTTCCGATTCTGTGTCTCCCTCTCTCTCTGCCCCTCCCCCGTTCATGCTCTGTCTCTCTCTGTCCCAAAAATAAATAAACGTTGAAAGAAAAATTAAAAAAAAAATAAATGTGAATGCTCTAGACATACAAATAAAAACACAAAATATAAGAGGTGAGAGCCAAGTGGACTGAAACTTTTGGGGAAAGTCTTCTCAGCTTTCTTAGGCCCAGCTTTTCAATGAACTCTTAGTTTGTAAGCATTTTCAGACGTTTGTCCTCTGGTCTTTCGTTGATTTTGTGATTCCCTAAGTGATATGATTCCAATATATTCCCATATGGCTTACTTAACCTGAAGTCTATATCTGTATTTTCTGTGATGATTCCTATCTGAAATAATATTTGTGTCTATCCTGGTCTGTGGTAAACATAAGCTGACACATTAGAGAAAAAAAATTTCCCCATAAACAAAATTCTGACTTTAACAATGCATGTTAAGGCACGCTTTATTTTGATTGTGTCTCTGAAATGTAGTCTCGTATTTGGGGACAAAATTCAATTTAGTAAAAACAATTGTTTGTTAATCTAACTTGATCTTTCAGTTATACTGGCAATTTTTTTTTTCTTTAGGATTACAGTAAAACTCATTTTCTTGGTGGTAGATTTTCAGTGCTAATGAGAATGAAAGTTAGACAGGAAAAAGAAAATAAGCCACTTTATGAGGTGAGGTAGCAATTAACCTGTAAAAAAGGTAGCAGCAAATTTATAAAGAGATTTATGGTTGAGATCCAATCATTAACTACTCATCAAATGATGCCAGCAAAACAATTCAAAAACTCACAGAGAGCAATAAAAACTTCAATAAATTAAAATACAAATCAAGGCAATATAAATAATATAAAACACTTCACAACAGGTCTTCTGGGAAGACACGTTGAATAAAATGATGTTAATAAGGCTTGTTCATTTTAATCACAGATATGTTGCCGTCTATGGTTTAGACTAAGCCAAGCTTGAATATTGGTAAATTGAATGTTTTATGGCTAAACGTACTGAAACTTTAAAATAATTATAATTTGATGGGTTTTCAGTTTGTTGAAACCGTTGGCCATTTGAAGCAAGTTAACACATCCTTTTTCTCATTAAGATCTTGTTGACCCTAGTTCACAGCTCAGTACAAAGCAGGCAGTTTGAATCAATTTGACTGATTGTTGTTGTTACAAAAGTAAGAACATAATTTTATAGCTGCTCTTATTCCTGACTTACAATCAAAGCAAGAGTTCACTTTAAAAACTATGGGGCAACCGTTTTGTTTTCTAATTAAAATGCTAGACTTACAAGTTTATAGATTTTAAATGAAGCTATTTACATTCATAAAGAAGGATATCTTTCTGAACCAAATTAACATTAGTGCAACCAGGGGAGGGTTAGTCTACTACAGACATTTGAGGATTTTAACACAATTGTTAATATTGCTTCTCTCTAAAATTACCTTCAAGGGGTGGTTATCAGATTGCAGAAAGTCACAACAAAAAAGATGTTAGCTAGAAACTAGACAAGAGCATTGGAAGGAATGCCCAGAGGCCAAGTCTCAAGTCCTTGAAGGGGAATGTTAGAGACATGAGCTGGAAGCAAGGACGGTGAAAAATAAGCCACATTAAAAACCCAAGGGCACAACATCCTCACCTTGTGGCTCCCAAGACCTTGGACCTGACAGATCAAGAACCACAGATAGGGAACATGTATGTGCTCTCCTCTTCCACCTCTGCCCCAGGGTAACCCCTAGACTCATTATAATGCCTTTATGTTGGGGGTACACTACCCCCCTCCCATGGAGAAAGGCTGCCATGATGGTTCAGGTACAAACTTCTTAGGCTCAAAAACTCCTCCTCCCAATCTGTGGGAGGACTTTCCCAAAGGATTGGAAGCAGCCTCATTAGAGACCACCCACTTTATGTCACAGCTCCTTCAGTCCTGAGAGAGAGGCAACAAATAGCCAATCCCAAAATAACAGGGGGTTCCACTTCCCAGAACCTACCTGCTTTCCTACCTTGAGAGTGTGCTTTCCCTTTAGCAAATGGCACTGTGCTTGGTACTTTACTTTTTTAATTTTTTTTTTTTTAACATTTATTTATTTTTGGGACAGAGAGAGACAGAGCATGAACGGGAGAGGGGCAGAGAGAGAGGGAGACACAGAATCGGAAACAGGCTCCAGGCTCCGAGCCATCAGCCCAGAGCCCGACGCGAGGCTTGAACTCACGGACCGCGAGATGGTGACCTGGCTGAAGTCGGTCGCTTAACCGACTGCGCCACCCATGCGCCCCGGTACTTTACTTTTTATATTTCCTTGTCTATATTCGAGTGTGGATCCTCAGTAAATATTTTTGTGGGGAATGCAAAGATTTAGACCTTCATTTACACAATGCAGACTCTTCCACCGGTAACAGTATTACATTTTTCTGGGGAACTTGGGTTCTTGAGATAACTTGTTCTTTCCTTGATAATTTAGTTTAATATTGGTGGGCTATGCAATAAGAGTCAAATGACCTTTATATATTAATGCAGTTTGTATATAATTTAATTAAAATAATAAATACGAGCTTTTTAGTGACACTTATTGGAAGAGAATTTAAAAACTTTTTTTGAAAATGTTTATTTTTGTGAGAGAGAGAGTGTGTGTGTGCGTGCGGGAGAGGGGCAGAGAGAGAGGGAGAATCTGAAGCAGGCTCTAGGCTCTGAGCTGTCAGCACAGAACCTAACATGGGGCAAACTCACGGACTAGGAAATCATGACCTTAGCCAAAGTCTGACACAACTGACTGAGCCACCCAGGTGCCCCTGAAGAGACATTTTTAAAAGATATATTTTTATCTTTGTACAGAAATTGAAATGGGTGCTTCTTTATTTCCAGGGACTGAATAATGTAAGTGTTTATCATTCCATGACTATACCTTTTATTTATAGCTATAATACAGAAAGCACATTATATAAATCTCAAGGCTCCTAAGCTTCTGTGAACAAAAAGAATAGAGTATTTAGAGCATAATTCAACTACTGCCAGCCCTTATTTCATTTCCTAAGCTTTCCGACCAAATTAGAGTGTTGGACAAGTTTATAGCCTGTGACTTTCTTTTCTGGGTTAAAAATGGTTTGGACATTTAATAAGTTATTGTGCCCTACAATTCCAACTATTTTCTATTGTGATTTTTTTCTTACAATGATACAATGTTACATATATGTATATATAATAATGTATAATATTATATGTAATACATAATACAAATTATAATATATACTAAATATAAAAGACAATAATATCATATATTTTGCATAATATTATATAATATACAAACATAATAATATTAAATATGTACACACACAAAAATCAGAGACTACGAAGTTCATTATCTTTTTCACTTCCTTACATTCTTTAATTTTGCTGGTTAAACATATATTCATATCATTTCTATTCATTTTGTATTTGCTTTAACATTTACTCAGAACTTTCATTGTCTTTCTTTCACTATTTGGTTAACATTTGGTTACTATTCGGCCATCAAGCCACCCGAGTACAAATCACTCAATTTATACTATATAAAAACCAAGTTTTGTTTTACATGAATAAATTTGGCACCAACTGACAAGTAGCATAAAGTTACCTCTCCAGTTAGCTATTTGGTGGGAGTCACCCCATGTTTTTTTCTTTCATGTTTGACTTTTTCAGATGGTATGAAAATTAATACTTCATTAATCTGGTATAAATTAGGGAAGAAAGCATTCCATCTATATGGGTTTTCTAGTCTTGAATTAACAGCATATGTCTTTTCTGAATTATGAAATATTTCCAATTCAAACATAACTTACAAGTTTACTACCTAGCTAGCTCAACTACAAACTTTATACCTTAATTTTGAAAGCGAACACTTTCAGTGAATTGTGAGAAATGAAGAGAGAGAAAGTTACTTGGAAAATAACCACTGGAGACATTTTGTGTGTGCCATTTATTGATTTAATTTTTTTAAGTTTATTTTTATTTATCAAGAGAAAGAGAGAGAGCAAGCATGGGTGGGGCAGAGACAGAGGAGACAGAATCCCAAGCAGGATCCGCACTGTCAGTGCAAAGCCGGAAGTGGGGAACGAACTCACAAACTGTGAGATATGACATGAGCCAGTCAATAGTCAGACATTTAACTGACTGAACCACCCAGGCGCCCCTGTGTGTGTTATTTAGTATAAAATTGCATGTACTAAAAATGTATTTCATATAATATTCTATCCCTGTTATGAAGGGAATTTTCAAAAAAGCAACTTCTCTTTCAGAAAAGCATTTGTTAACAGGGCATAAATAAATAAATAAATAAATAGATAGATAAATAAATAAAACCTTTTTCTTTTGTCGTTCATTAGTTTCTTCTGAAATTCATTTGCAAGAAGGTCTTAATTAAAATGGCCAGTTTCTTAAAGGATCATGTTTTCTGCAAACTTTACAGTGAACAGGAAAAAAGAAAAGAAAGAAAAGAAGTGAGGGAGAGAAAAAGGGAGAGATGGAAGGAGGGAGGGAAGGCAAGAGGGAGGAAGGAAAAAAGGACAGAAGGAAGGAAGGGAAAGTATGGAGAGGGACAATAAGAGAAGCAGCTTATACTCATAACTTTTAAAAAATTCTGGGTCATTTATTCAACTTGAAATTTAACAATGTCTGATTTTATCAGAAAGATCTGAAATGAAAAGAAACCATCATTGTTTTTAAGAGACTTTAAAAATGTTTATTTACTGTGAAAGACAGAGAGAGAGCACACAAGCAGAGAGAGAGGTGGAGAGAGAAGATCCCAAGCAGGCTCCACACCGTCAGTGCAGAGCCTAACGCAGGGCTCCGACTCACAACTATGAGATCATTACCTGAGCTGAAATCAAGAATTGGTTGCTTAACAACTGAGTCATCCAGCCCCCCTGAAACTATCATTTCTTATTTAATTACATATATTTTTTGAATGAATGAATTTGAATGTGTGTGTGTGTGTGTGTGTGTGTGAATGTGAGTGTGAATATGTGTGTATTTAGTTATTTATTTTGAGATAAAATCTAGATATAGATTAAGGTACTTAATATATACCTTAATAACCTTATAGATTAAGGTTACTTAAGATCTTAAGTGTACGATTTGATGAGGGCTTTTTTTTTAAACTTTTATTTGCATTTACTTTATGCAGTATACTCCTGGGCCATGCTTTCTGTCTTCAATTTCTCCTATGATATCTTCTTTCTTCTGTGCAGCCTCTTCTGATTTAGGAACAATCTACTCTTTTTCAGTTAAGTCTCATCCCAATGTGGTAGAACAATCTCATGTATGGATTAATCTGGCTATGAGCCCTGTAAATTCTACACTGTATCTTGGGGGGCTTTGTTCACCCGGATGTGAAAGTTTAGAAGTAGGTTCTTAATGACCAATGACCAGAGAACCTACTTCTAAACCCTTAAATTCAGCATTACTTTCTGTATATTTAAGTATGTGCAATAAAAATTCAACACTCTTTTTGGGCCACCTACCCTGTGCCCAGTCCCAGTGTTTGGTTGAGGCACACCAACAAATTCCGCTACTGTTGTGACAGAATGGCACACATTGCTTCTGCAAAGTGACATTCTTCAGATACCTGGTGGCTTTTCAGAGGCATATCTTTGAGAGCCTGGACAATTTCACATGTGCTCTTAAATTGAACATGAAGATTTGAACCTCTTGATTTGCATGACTTTGAAGGGTTTTGTGGGTCAAGTGAACAGTGAACTATTTTCAGAGATCACCTTAGGTCACTTACAGGAAGAGCCAATTTGATAATATTTGAGAAATATATAAACTGATATAACCAATATCAAAATCAAAACCTAGAAAACATTTTTACCACGTCAGGTATTTCCTCAGTGCTTCTTTCTAGCAATCTCTGTTCCTCATAGGAAGCCAGTGTTCTGATTTCTATCACCATAGTTTAATTTTATCCGTTTTTAGACTTTATACGAAATAAATCACACAGAATGTATTCTTATATAAGAAGACTCATATAAGAGTACTCTCCTGTTTAATTTTTTTAAATTTAGCTCTGTTGTTTATTTTTTTAAGTTTTTATTTATTTATTTTGAGAGAGCAAAGAAGTGCAAGCTCTCTTTCTCTCTCTGGGGAGAGGGACAGAGAGAGAGAGAGGGAGAGAGAGAATCCCAAGCAGGCTCTGCACCCTCTGCACAAAGCCCGATGCAGGGCTTGAACTCATGAACTGTAAGATCATGATCTGAGTTGAAACCAAAAGTCAGATGCTTATCCAACTGAGCCACCCACCCTCCCCAATGCTGTCAGCTTTGTAAATCAATCAATTGGCCAAACTTTGATTCATTTATTTCTGGATTTTCAACTTTGTCCTGCTGATCATTATGCATTAACTAGAACAAAGTTATATTGCATTGTCTTTATTTTGGAATTTAGATCAAGTCTGCCAACTTCACTGATCTTTTTAAAGATCATTTTGGCTATTCTAGATCTTTTGTATTTCCAGATGCATTTTAGAGTTAGTGTCACCATTTATTAAGCTTTGGTGCAGTGATTTTGTAAGTGATTTTAAAGAATCTACAGATTAATTTGGAGAAATTTTACATCTTAACAGTACTCAGTCTGTCAATCCATGATCAAACTAAGAATTAAAGAAAACATCCTCTGATTAATAAAGAACATATACCCCCCCCCCCACACACAAACAAACAAACAAAAACTAGAGCTAATGGCTTGCTTAATAGTCAAATTTTAAAAAATACATATGTCTTGGAATAGACTTTGGGTTCTTGCTGATATATCAGCGAGAACCCTGATATAGAATACTAGATTGCTTGCCTCACAAAAGCAATTTTAAGGATAGACAAAGCATATGAGGTAAACATTTAGGTTCTAAAAAATAGGCAGTGCAGTATTGTAATATTTGTGAAAATAAAAAACTAAGAGGTGGATCCCATGATTGCCTTGGTTTCCTACTTGGGGTCCCTTCTTGTCACAACACAGGGGGACATAGCCCAAAGAAGCAGATGTCTCACTGAGGAAGTACAGATAATCCATTCCAGGTTGTGAAGTCAACTGAACTTTAGAGAGTAATTTATCAGAGAAAAGGGTCTGGAAAGAAGTTGGGAAGAGGGAGCAGAAGTCTTCATTAGATTCCCCTATGGACTTTGGAAAATGTAAAAGGCTGAGATGCCAGGAGGACATTTAATGCTTGAAATGTTGAAATTCTGGCCTAGCCAAAAAGAAGACTTTTCACTCAGCAGCTCATATATTGAGTGGAGACCCATGAAAACAAAATCCATGCCTAAAAATGAGGCTAATGCCCTGGAATACAAGCCCAGCTAATCCAGTAAAAAATGATAGAAACTGAAGTTAAAGAGGGAGTTCTTAAAAAATCCAGACAAAAAGAAAATGTTTATGTAGAAAACAATGTAAGTGGTGATTGATTTCCTATAAGAAATAATGGATGTCCAAAAAATATGGATATATTTTACATGCTAGACTACAAAAGAATCTGTTAGGCAGAATTCTATATTCTTTTAAAAAATCCATGAAGAATGAGAGTAAAACAAAGAAAACCTCAGGTAAATGAAAGCCGACTGAATCATCAGCAACACATATAAAATACAAGAAAATAATATAAGAAGTTCTCCAGGCTGTTAGGAAATGGCATGACATGTTAATCTGAATATAGAGAAAAAAATGAAGAATATTGTAAATGATACATACATATAAATCTACTAGAATAAATAAGTATAGCAGCATTATATTAAGGTCAATATTCAAAAATAATTTCTCTAAAACACACATGCATTTTTTTTTGTTTTTACTGGAAACTTCACAACACTGATGAGAAAAACCAAATGAGACCTATAGAATTGTGTGTGTGTATATATATATATATATCCCATGTTCCTAATTTGGAAGACTCCGTATTGTTAAGGAGTCACTTCTCCCCAGACTGATCTATAGATTCAATACAATCCCAATCAAATTATAACAAAATGTTTTGGGGAGAAGAAATAAACAAAATTATTCTCAAATTTACATTGAATAGCAAGTTAACCAGAGTACTCAAAAGTATTTAGAAAAGAGAAGAAAAAGTTGGGGGAGTCACTCCAGCTGATTTCAAGACTTACTGTCAAATCCCAGTAATAAAGACAGCATAATATTGGCAAAATGAATGCATAAATTTGACTCAAGTGAATACAGCCAGAAACAAGTTACAAAGGGCCATAAAAACTGTGGGTTGAAGAAATTTTCCATATCTCGACTGTGGAAATGGTTCCCTTACTGAATACATTTGCCATATCTTTGAACTGTACATCTAAAAAGAGTGAACTTTACCCACCAACAAATTTTATCTCAATAGATATAATTTTTAAAAATACACACTTGTTATAGTTGATATCTTTTTGTTTCTACTGACATTACTCTCATCATCTATAAAACAACTTGAAGTTGGCATGAACACTAACTCCAAATCCTCACAAATAATAAAAATATCACACTACAAAACAAGTTACTTTTCAATATTGTTGTGGATGTTGAATCAGTATTAATGTTGAATTGATTGGTACTAAATACAGAATTTGAAATTCAAAAATGTTATTTCCTGGGGCGCCTGGGTTGCTCAGTTGGTTAAGCATCTGACTTTGGCTCAAGTCATGATCTCGCAGTCTGAGTTCAAGCTCCATGTCGGACTCTGTACTGACAGCTCAAAACCTGGAGCCTGCTTCGGGTTCTGTTTCTCCATCTCTTTCTGCCCCTCCCCTGCTCATAGTCTGTTTGTCTTTCTCTGTCTAAAAAATAAATAAACATTAAAAAAATGAATCTGGTATATCTTTATTTTATCAGTATTTGGAAGGAATTTCCTCTGTTTTTTAATCTTCTTTATCACATTTTCCCCATTTTCCATTTATTTCCAGGTCTATCATTATTACCCCTTCATCTCATTTTCCTGTTTATTCTGATTATATTTTCTTAACATCTTAAGTTGAATATTATACTCAGTTTTCCATATTTTCTAATATAAACATGAATTGTTGTATAATCTTTCTAAATATTTTTTAGTTGATCCCTAAATTATCATATGTGGTATTTTACTTACTCTTAAGCATTTTATTTCATCTCACTTTATTTTTTATTAATTTTTTAAAATGTTTTTTTATTTTTGAGAGACAGAGAGAGACAGAGCATGATCGGGAGAGGGGTGGAGAGCGAGGGAGACACAGAATCCGAAGAGGCTCCAAGCTCTGAGCTGTCAGCACAGAGCTCGACGCAGGGCTCGAACTCACGAACAGCTAGATCATGACCTGAGCTGAGGTCAGTCGCTTAACTGACTGAGCCACCCAGGCGCCCCTATTTCATTTTATTTTTCAAGCATTTTAACTTTACATTTCAATTTCATTCATGCCCCATCAGTTATTTTGAGCTGATTTAAAATTCACAAACATACAGATTATTTTGTTACATTTGACCTTATGTATCTAACCTAATTATAAGTTGGTCATAGAACATAGACTATTTGATGTCAGTTATTTGTTGCAATTTAATGATGGCCTAGAGAAATAGAGAATAGAGAAAGATTCACAGTTAAACTTGTTAAAATAAAGATTCTGACTCATTGGTCTAGAGATGAGCCTAAGAATGTACATTTAGGAACAGATATGTGGTACACAAAATTATTACAAAAATATATATCCAATATCAGGAAGAAATGCCTTCAATCTTACACAGTATAAAATTAAAACCTGCATATCAAACTGGCCTAAAAAATCAAGATAACTCTCCCATGCTAATGAATATAAGTTTTCAAATGACCCTGACTTCATATTTTCAGATACTTAGCTTTATTTGTGAATACAAGACAATGAACAGATATTTTGCATTGGATGACCTGACAAAGTATGTTTCTTTTAACATATCTGTGTTCTGGGGATCAGATCTCGGAGGACAGGACTGAATAGAAAATAATGTTCCCCCAAAGACAGTAATATACTTAAGATATACTTATAATATACTGTATTATATACTATACGTATAATATACTAATATAATATACTTATACAGGAAATATTCCTATCCTCACAATTATGTTCCACAGGTAAAATAAAGAATGACATAGGTCTACTGGTTCCTGATAACAAGGGTGAACTACCTAAACTGACATTTTCTTCTGATAGGGTGCCACAGAACTAAAAAAGAAGATGATGAGTCTGAAAAATCCAGCGTAAAATCTCAGGTAGTTGGTGGCTGATGAAAGGTGATTGGGTCACAAGGAATGGGGAAAATTTTGACACAAAGGAAGAGAGGCGAAAGTTTTACAAATGCGAAATATTTTGGAATCGAAGATTTTAGCAAAAGCACTTTTCCTCCTGTCCACGTTTTCTTGGGAGAAGCATCGCCTGCTGAGTCGCCTGGGCAACGGAACGCAGCAGGATCAGCATCTCGGTGCTGACAGTAAGGGCAACGGTATCAAGGGGCCTGAGGGTAGCGAACAAGTATCAGCGTAGGCAGATCAACAGATCCTCTCTGCACGCGCCTCCACAGTGGGTTTGAAAACAGGAAGCAGGCGGGACCAAAGCTATCTTTTAATGTCTTTTCATTCCCAGCCTGCCTCTGGTTTCCTTCCTACGCCACACAAACAGGAGGGATAGGATCTGGGCTTCAGCATCGCCCTCTGAACGGACACAACTAACCTTAGACACTCATGGAAAAATCAGACAAACATCTCAGGACTGCAACTCCCTAAGGGTGAAAAGAAGAGCTGATTAACTGGTACCAGATGAAGCTAAACTACAAATGCTTATATCTGCATGTTTTGAAATTGTAAAAGGGAAGGTTTTCTTTCCTCCTAATTCCTCTAATAACTCACTAATAGTTCCTTCCAAAACTTAAAAAGATCTCATTTCTTGACTTTGTATTTTCTTGCCTAGGTTCTGCTGTGCTTGTATATTAACTTGTTCTCCTATGGCTACAAACATCTTAAAATCTCTTCTTCCAATAAAGCCTTCCCTACATTCCATATTTTTCTAGAGATACTAAGGTCCTACCTTCTCTCTTATCGCTTAAGATTTTTGAGACAGGAGCTAACATAGAATTTCTGTATTACTTCACTCTAAGCAACCTGGCTTCCCCCCCCCCCCCAAATTAGAATCATTAACCCAAAATTCCATCCCATTACCAAATCCAACAGGAAATGTATACACAGCTCTTAATTTATTCGGCTTATGAAAGTGTTCAATACATGAATATTCTTAAAGCTTCCTCATTTTTCACTTGACACTTTCTTCCTTTAAAAATTTTTTTTCAACATTTATCTATTTTTTGAGAAACAGAGTGAGACAAAGCGTGAGCGGGGGAGGGGCAGAGAGAGAAGGTGACACAGAATCTGAAGCAGGCTCCAAGCTCTGAGCAAGTGGTCAGCACAGAGCCTGATGTGGGGCTCAAACCCACAAACTGTGAGATCATGACCTGAGCCGAAGTTGGACGCTCAACCGACTGAACCACCCAGGTGCCCCTTTAAAAAAATTTTTTTAACATTTATTTATTTTTGAAAGACAAAGAGAGATAGAGTACTAGTGGAAGAGGGGCACACACACACACACACACACACACACACACACACACACATAATCTGAAACAGGCTCCCGGCTCTGAGTTGTCAGCACAGAGCCTGATGCGGGGGTTCGAGCCCATGAGCCGTGAGACCATGACCTGAGCTGAAGTTGGACGCTTAACCGACTGAGCCACCCAGGGGCCCCAACACTTTCTTCTGACTTTTATATTCTGTTTGTGAGACATCATTTAATGATGGCTTTGTTTTGTTTTGTTTTGTTTTTTAGTTTCCATCCTTGGATCCCCATACTCTAAAATATACTCTACAAACTAACTTTGGACATATCTCCTAGGTCTTCGGACTCAGATCTTATCTAAAATTGATGACATGAAAATCCTTATCTCCAATTCAAATCTCTTTCATGAGCCTCAGATTGATATTTCTAATTTTTCTCCTGAGCATCTTCCCTCAAATATTTATTACACATCTCAAATTCTACAAATCCATATCCAAACGCATTTCTTATTTAATTTCCCCTTCTCTGCAAAATGACGCCCTTTTCTCTTTAGGATCTCTCTCTCTCTCAAAAAAATACCATCCCCTTTTATGCAGCCACTCTAACCATTTAGGGTTTTTTTTCTGGGTGTCTTCATCTTTTCCAGCTCTCCACATCAAACAGACTATCAGAATCTCCATTTATATTCACTTACTATCTTGTAAAAACTCTTCCTACTCTCCGTATTGTTCATTTTTTTAACCTAAAAACTTCCATGTTGTCTATCTCTAATCATGTCCCTGTATTCTTATTTAAAATTTCTAGCCAGTTAATCCTTCTAAAGAAAGATCATGTCAGTTGCATTCTTCACTTTTTTAGTGTATTAAGAAAAATTTGTTGAACCAGACAGCAAAAAGCTCTTCATGGCCCCTCTGGCTGATTCTGCCATATTTGGGAAACAGGGCAGTGGAATACTCAGTAGTTTTCTATTTCTCAACGCAGTGACTATTTTCTAATATTTAAGTTTTATGACTATGAAGTAACTTTTAGGGTTCATTCTGCTGGATGGAGAATTCTGTCACTTATATTATTTCATCATATTTTATTGGAAGCACATCTTCCACTTGGTTGCTCGGGCAGCAGGGAGCAATGAAACCTATTTGTCATCGTCTTACTTTTCATTTCAAATCCTTAAGTAGCTCTTTAGACCAATGGTCTAAACTATAATGACTCAATTTTAGAAAGCTCTCATGCTAATTTAAAGTAATTGGAATTGAAATGCTTTACATTTTTTAAATGAAAATAAATGATGAGACCACTTCATATAAAATAGTTTTAACTATTGCTTTTGGAAAAAAGCTAGCACATTTCTCCTTCACATTCACAGCTTTTCGACAATTATATATTTTTTCATTTGTCTTTATTAGCTTAAATAAAGGTTGTTTTGATTATAGTAACTTTAAAAAAGGGTAATAACATTCGAATATCATCAGTTGTATTGTAATTTAAAATAAAAGTCAAGATGACCTATGATATATATTTGATATCTTTATGTCATCTTTCTCAAACTGTAGACTGGGTTTTTCTATAAGGGCAGGTATGCACACGGTGTATTAAATAAACATTTTTCTAACACATCAATTGTGCCAAAAAAAGCTTTGGGAAAACTTTATATAACATTCTTAACAATTTTATTCTACTAGAGTGAAACACTAAAATGTATTTCAAAGGCCCACAGTGAGACGTCAAAGAAATATTTTTACTTGAATTGGGAATTTCAAACTAGAACACCAAGACCTGGGGAACATACTGACATGCCTCTGATACTAAGCTTATTTCAAGTGAAAATATTTGAGAAAGACTGTTTACGATAAAAAGGTTTTTTTTAGTATTTGCTCAGGCATGTTGTTAAGTTGAATTATATATATATATTTTTTAATTTTTTAAATGTTTTTATTTATTTTTGAGACAAAGAGAGAGACAGAGCATGAGCAGGGGAGGAGAAGAGAGAGAGGGAGACACAGAATCCGAAGCAGGCTCCAGGCTCTGAGCCGTCAGCACAGAGTCCCACGCGGGGCTCAAACTCACAGAGGGTGAGACCATGACCTGAGCTGAAGTCAGACGCCCAACCGACTGAGCCACCCAGGTGGCTCTGAATTTTATGTTCTTGATGGAAGGATATGAAGCAGTAAGAAGAGGTAGGGGATAATTTTTCTAACATTTGATTCCAATTTCAGGTTTGGTTTTGAATTTAGAGAAAAGGATCATGCATATTAATTTGTAACTTCCTATGAAAAGATAAGACTAGATATCAAACTACTATGCCAGGAGAAAGGAAATCGAATTTCTGGCTTCTGAGTCTCCATTTATGTTTCTTATGCCAGGCAAATTGTAATTTTTGTAATGTGTCTAATATAACATTCTGCTTGATGCATAACCTTCCTTACCACTTTGATAAAATTTAATCTACTAGGCTTCACAGGCATAGTTTTGGTGACGGAAACCTCTAATTTTAACCACGTGTGTCTAAATTTAATTAATAGCAAAATTATTTTTTCTAATTACAAATATACCCTCTGGTCACATGTGTTCCTTAGTTTCAGTTTAATCCAGTTTTTCCCCAGAAATTGACAGGCATCCTCATCGGACCTCACAGTTACTCAAGAACTTCTCAAACAGTTGCAATTTCTTTACTGGTCTTCTCTTTTCTTAACTAAATAACACCGATCATATCAGTTTATTTAACGTATAAAGCATTTTGAATCTTTTGATGATCCAACCTGTTCTCCTTCTTATGTGCTGTAGATTGGCACCCCCTTAAATTATAATACCTGTTAATGAACATGATTCTCAGAGTATGGTTTTACCAGGAAAGACTAGAGTTTACACAAGATTTTTCTCTTTCTGTATCATATGTTAAAAAAATATGAATACATCCTTGCTCCCAGTCCAGAATAGTTACACTCCAATAGTCTTATATATCCATTTTTATTTATTTTAATGGCCTTTTCCTCATCTATGATTCTTAAAATGTTCCATTTGTAAATTGGTTTAATGTAATTTAGATTGCCATAGTAGAGAATTACTTGACACAGTTCCAAGTTAAAGAGCTGGAAACAGAATGGAAGCTCTAGTAATTTTAAATTGCTTTGCCCTGAACCTGGCAATTAAAAATAATTGCCACATTTTCAATTTTTTAGTTTCTCAATCTGGATGTGGCTGAGCTTCTGGTCTGTTAAAATAAAATGGCAAAAAAATGCATTACTTCTAATTATTACAATGCTATAGTAATAAAAATTGCCTAACTTGTGTAAAACCAGGTTTCTAGTGCTTTTAGTTTAGTTTCACAGACTCTCTTAAATGCTTCAAAAGGCCTCCATTTAACTAATTTAGTTTTGACTAGAAATCAGTGGTGGTTTATTAAGGCTCAAAATGTTCAAAAAGAAATCGAATGCCTGTCAGCCATGTTGTAGAAGGCTTTCAGCATTGAATTACAGTATCAGAGCCTTGAAAAATCACCTTCTTAAATCATTGTTATCTATCTGCGTAGGTTTGTATCCTAATACAAAACAACAAGCAAAACAAACAAACAAATAAAAACCCACAACAAAACAGTTAATTCCCTTTAATAAATACATTGGAGAAGGCTTTCATTTTGAAGTCATCAACAAAGAAACCTGAAAACAAATTATTTGGGCAATACCTGGTCCAGCTATTTTCTTCAGTCTTGGAATTTCCCTAGGTGTAAGATTTACTAGATGCTCAGCTTTCAGGAGAATTATATTTTCTTTAAAACACAATCAGTTGGAGTAGAAAAGGACCATGATAGCATACAACAAGCTTGTATATAATCTTTAATAATAACTACAAATTACAAATATTCACCTGGTTAGTGAATGCACATTTCCACTTTTTTTAAATCTTCATTTCACATGAAAAACTGGCTGGGAATGTTCTCTACACTTTAATTTCACCCATACGGCTTGCAAGTCTTTTCTCGTGTTGCAATTCTCTCTTTATATCTGGATTTCTTAAAAGAGTTTTGATAATACCATTCATGAAGTACCTACTGCCAATCCTTGCATTTTTGAAACTTAATATGTATGCAGAGGGTAGAAATAAGTGCCTGTAGCTGAAATGAAAGAACACAAAGTTCTAGAAATAAATGTTTGAAATGCAAAATAGTCTGGCCCTTTAATCAAACATTTATTAAGTGCCAACATGGGTCTGGTACTCAGTGGGGCCTTAGATCAGAGTGCTTACAATAAATTTCTGTGCCAGGCAATGTGTGTGACTCAGGTGTCATTGGTCCATTCACCTTGGTTTAAAAAATGTTTTTAAGTGATTCTGACTTGGCTTTTGATTCCAGCCAAACTCATGATTATTATTCTATCTATATCTATTTTTGTATCTTAAGAAAAGGTTGAAGAAGTATTATCTTCACTCATTTTTAAAGGGAAAGAGGTCTCTTAGAAAATGAATAGCTGTATTTTAATAGGTTCGATTACAATAATAATGACCAGTAGTTACAAGGGCAAATGCATGATCTCTTCTGATGTTCTCAACAAATTTATCAACTTGCTACTCTTGTCACCCTCATTTTGCAGATGAAGAAAGAGGGGCACAGAAAATTTAAAAACATACTCAGTACCTCACAGCTAGGTACTTTGAAATCAGTCTCTGATTTGGCTTTGAATCAGTCTCTCTCCCTCTAGAATCTGAGCATTTAATCATTATGTTCATATTTATAGTATAATAAATGTGCTGAGGTATGTATTATTGTTAATAACAGTTATCATTTTATTTTTTATATATATTTCCTCATTTGTCTTTTATTAAACAAGACAATCAAGAATACTTTGAAAGTGAATGACAAATTTAAAAGCTATGGAGAAATGAGAATTTTAAGTTCAGAATATACAATTATTATGCATATTATTTTAGTGTCATCCAACTATTTTATGTCTTTGAAAGTTTTTGAATTATAGTCACAAAGAAACTTCAATTTTATAGCCCCTTGGGTAGGTATCTCAGATTTTAGGTGGGTTTTCTCATTTTCCAGTTTTATTCCACAATCATGTCTTACCATGAATTTCTTTTATGTTATATTTTTTTTAAATTAACTTAGTACACACAGCATGGAGAAAGCCTGCAGGTGCTGGAAATAGCATTCAAGTTGAAGACTTTGAGTTTTGTTTTTTTATGGCTTGAGCTAGCTGAGAGTGTGTGAACTCAATCCCTTTGCTATAAAACAAGAACTTAGATTAAATATAGACCTTTCTACAATAACATTCCTATTGTAAATGTCATTATGATTCTTAATCGAAGTCATTATTTTTCATTAATTAAAAAAGATATTGGATCTTTTTATATTATATTTTTATATGATAGAGTTCTAAAGATAACTGAAAAAAATTGTTAGGAACGTGATGGAGGGAAAGTAGTTAAATCGTGATGAGAAAAAGAGTATATATTTGTGAGAAAGCAAACCTGGAAATGACAAATGGGTGAGGGTCACGTTAAATACAAATCTTGTCCAATCTCTGAATGATAGTGGAGAGAAATAAGATCATGCAGAATGTGAAATGTTTAGTAACTTCTTTTCTTCTTCTTTTTTTAATACATGCTTTTATTTTTTTTTAATTTTTTTTAACGTTTATTTATTTTTGAGACAGAGAGAGACAGAGCATGAACGGGGGAGGGTCAGAGAGAGAGGGAGACACAGAATCTGAAACAGGCTCCAGGCTCTGAGCAGTCAGCACAGAGCCCAACGCGGGGCTCGAACTCACATACCGCGAGATCGTGACCTGAGCTGAAGTCGGACGCTTAACCGACTGAGCCACCCAGGCGCCCCTAGTAACTTATTTTCTCTTATATTTATGGTCATTTACTATATTCCATTGATATCTACTATTACCTTTTGCATAAAAACATGGCAGATTATATCTATTATCATTATAATTGTCATTATTTGTTTAAAATATTTTATTTTTAATTTTTTTAATGTTTATTTGTTTTTGAGAGGGAGAGACAGAGTGCAAGTGGGTGAGGGGTAGAGAGAGAGGGAGACACAGAATCTGAAGCAAGCTCCAGGCTCTGAGGTGTCAGCACAGAGCCCAATGCGGGGCTCGAACTCAACAACCATGAGATCATGACCTGAGCCAAAGTCAGAAGCTTAACAAACTGAGTCAGCTAAGATATTTTATTTTTTATTGGAAATTTTTATGTTTAAAATAAAAAAATTATTATTTATTGTAAATCAAAGTGTGCAGCAACTAAGATTTTAATTTAACTAATTAATTAATTAATTTCTTTTAAGTCTTATGGCCCTAGAAATATCCATGAGTTTATACTTATATATAGGAAAATAAATAAATGAATGGGAGTGAAAGGACAGTTTCTCAATACAGTAAAATTCCAATTAATACATAGAGACAGAATGATGGAAATAAAAAATCAACATTTGGTGCATAGCACACTAATATTTGCTGAAGGCAAGAATGGATGCTAAAATTAATGAGTGAAGCATGATAAGAAATAGTTTATTTATATAGCCTCAGGCTCTCTTTCAAAAAATATGTATTAATTTCAAAGAAAAAAGTCATCTAGAGATACCTGTCCAGAGCTCACATTGACCAAATGATCAAGGTTAATCTCACTGATAATGAGAACTGTCAGTATAATCCATAGGTTGATCCTGTGCACTGAGAAGGATGCAATGTCATTGTCATACTTATGGTAGCTTATCCAAAGTAGATGCATGAAAACATATCGAACAAACCCAAATTCAGGAACATCTACAGAATCAGTGGCCAGTACTATTCAAACATGGCAAGATCATGAAAGACAAATCTCTTTCTGATTGGAAGGAGACATGAAACTAAATGCAGTGTTGGATCCCACACCTGAAAAAGAGCTTTAGTGGAACAATTGGCGGGTTCAACAAAGTCTGCAGGTTAGTTCCTAGTATTACATCAATGTCAATTTCCTATTTTTGATAATTTCATTATGGTCATATAAGATATTAACATTTGAGGAAATTGTGTGAAGTGTATGGGTAACTGTTTTTCTGAGTTTTGAGACTTTTCATTATTCTGTAATTATTCCAAAATGGGAAGCTAAAAAGCAAAATAAATAAATAAATAAATAAATAAATAAATAAATAAATAAATGCAATAACTTCTTGGTAATTTTGGCTTTGAGTTTCTCATGTTTAGTCTTGTTTTAGAAAGGATACCTTTACAATTTTTTTTTCTATGCGATCTCAAAATCTGCTAATTCATCTTGCTACTATCCAATACAGTGTTGATAATTTAAAAAATTCAACATTTTGAACAGTTGTTTCTAAACATTTAAGTAGGCGAAGATAAAGTAATAGAAGCCAGTTCCCTGTCCTAGAGGAGTTCACAATTAAAGGAGGGATATGTAGGCTATATATGTTTGGGAAGCTAAATTACTATACAATGCTAAATGTAGTATATTGACAAGTGCTTTTCGTTACAGAAGAGGTTGGTACACTCTGATAGTTAAGGACTGAAATTAACTTGAATATGAAGGCAGGGTCATATGGTTTAGAGGATAGCACTAGGCGCTCAGAGATGTTTAGAAAATTTTGAGTAGTTAATTGGAGTAGGAATGAACATTCTTTTGGTTGTGGTAATTAAAATAAACTCATATATAATTTATCACAAGATTTCTCTGTGCTTATCAATAAATAGAAAATCATTTATTCATCGCATTAACTTTCTGAGGTATTTTATATCATTTAATTCCGGTTTGTAAATGAGAAGCAGACTATGAAGATGATGTAAATTATCCAGGATTACACTGGTAGATAAAGCAGTGGGGCCAAATGTGTTCGACTCTAGAGCCACAGTTTTCTAAATAGAAGAGATGTCATGCTAGAGAATAAAGTTGTTTCTTTACCTGATTTTAAGAAGATGTGTGCCAGAGAGGATGAATCCTCTCAGAGGCTTGGAAGGACTATGTTGTGAATACTTTATAAATAATCATGCTGTTTTGTCTGAAATGGAGAGTAATCACTGCTCTAGTGTTTGTGGGTCATATGGAAAGAGCTACTAGACTACTCCATACAAAAAATATCCTTTGTTGCTGGGACCTGGGTTGACTTGGAACCAATCAGCTGAACAATAGTCTAGACATACAAAGTAATCAAGCTCTTCTGTGATTGAGGACCTAAAATAAGGTGGTGCCAAGACCTGGTGAGTGGATGTAGGAGTAAAAGTGGTTGGGTGTTGGGGTGCCTGGGTGGCTTAGTCAGTTTGGCGTAGGACTCAATTTCAGCTCAGGTCATGATCTTGAAGTTTGTGGGTTTGAGTCCTGCATTGGGCTCCACGATGGCAGTGCAGAACCTGCCTGGGATTCTCTCTCTCTCACTCTCTGCCCCTCCCCTGCTCTCTCTCTCTCTCTCTCTCTCTCTCTCTCTCTCTCTTTGCCTCTCTCTCTCTCAGAATAAAAAAAAAATTCATTGGGTCTCTGAGTGTAATTATGGATGGTTCTCAGGTGCTCCTAGATACTACTTTTAAGAAACATTCTAGAAACTGATAGCCACAGGAATATATAATCAAGGGAAGTTTTTGAGAGGTGAGTTTCTGACATATTGAATGTGAGATTTGTCTAGGACATCCAAGTGAAGGTTTTCAGTAAGCTTTCTTTTCAAAAGGAAATGATTTGTGTGTTCGATATAGATTTGGCAGTCATTAGTAGATTAGCAAGCAATATAGTAGCAAGCATAATACAATTATTAGCAGATGCAACCTAATTTATAAAACCTTCTCTGTAAGCTCAGTGAAGTCTCAGCAATCTGCCCAATCATATCCTGCAAGGAAGTTTATGTAGCAATGATACATGGTCAGATAACGGAAAGGAATCACAAGCCACTAAGAGAGAACTCACATGGATGCCATAGAAAATTCTATCTTCAAGTTTCAAGAAAGATAAAGATACACGAAGTAGGAGAAGGAGATGCAGGCAAGCAGAGATATCCACAGACTTTCAGGTGCAGATCTCAGGGTTTTTACTTAGCTGCATGGAATATCACAGTTAAACTTCACAAGTTCTTTAAGAATAAATGCACCAGGACAAAAAATTGCACTTCAGCATGAAAAACACTGCAAAGAACAATATCTTTTATCTCCTGTCAGAAAGCATTTCTGAGAACAAATCATCCAACCTTATGCAACTTCAAAGAAGTAATCATTTCAGTAAGAAAAATCCAAAAGCATGTAGTATAACTATTTATCATTACAGAAATGACTCTGCATAGAAAATGAGCATATCAAACCCACTTACACATTACATTTTTTTAACTGGGCAATTAAGCCTTGTCAAAAACACTCTTTTGTACTTGGTTTTGAGAAATGTTACCCAATGGTAAAATGTGTATTCTGAGTCCTATACAGTGGCTTGGAAACAGTTTGCCTCTATTATGAAAATACATTTAAAGTATTAACATTTTTCATTTGTTTCAAAATATCCCAAGATGTGGCACACATATAATTCTATAAAGTGACAACGCTGTACTACATTATGTTTGCTTTTGTTTTCTTTAAATCACATATTTACTATTGGGTCACACTGAGATGTATTAGGTTGGAAGAATAAATGCAATTTGAAATCGTACAAGAACATGTTAGGGAAAACAGTTTCTCTTGCCTATTTCAAAGAATAGATATCCTGGCAAAAGTCTGAGGAAATCAATCAAGAATTGGATAATTGCTGGAGCGCCTGTGTGGCTCAGTACGTTAAGAGTCCAACTTTAGCTTAGATCATGATCTCGTGGTTCAGGAGTTCAGGCCCCGCGTCAGGCTCTGTGCTGACAGCTCAGAGCCTGGAGCCTGCTTCGGATTCTGTGTCTCCCTCTCCCTCTGCCCCTCCCCTGCTTGTGATCTGTCTCTCTCTCTTTCAAAATTAAATAAAAATTTAAAAAAAGAATTAAAAAAAAAGAACTGGATAATTGCTATGTTCCAAAGGTTAGGGCTGTGTCGTTGACAGATGTCAGTGTTTATGCCCGTGGATCCAACACCTGAAAATAGCAAGCATTACTATGAATTTTCCCAGGGAACATATTCTTCAAGATTTTCTTCAAGTACCAAGGAAAGTTTTGGATTATCAGGAAGACGCTAAAGAAAAATGATTTAATTTAAGGAAAGCTGAAGAAATTCAATTTAAATATTACACCCAGGCATTCTTCCAGGTTTTAGCCAGCATATTTATTTATATAGCACCGTTTTAATAAATACATTTATAAATAATGTTAGTCTACATAGTGTCGAAGTTATTCCTTTTTCTACGTTCCGTGGAGACAGAACAAAGAAGTGCTTCAGTCAAACAAATGCCCTTCTTTGAACACCAGCCTCTGCCTCATCTGTTTGAACAGGGTCATGTGAGGAACAACTGCGTAATGTCTGGCACATAGTAAACCCTTAAAGAAAATAAGTAATGTTATGCTTTTTCTTCACGACAAGGATTGTGTTTTTAAAACATCTGTTGTAAAGGGCTAGGTTGCCATTTTGATGTTTTGTTTTGCTTTGTTTTTATTTCAATATATTGCCAATGCTTTTGTAAGAGACAGCAATTACACACTGCTACTACATTTACTGGGGGTGCTTTCCTGGGTCTTAGGTAGTGTCCTTTCATTCATACACAAAGTGAGACTCAGCCAAAGACTCCAAGAGATGTCTGCAGACCAGGAGAGTACTGTCCGCCTCCTCTCTGCTTCTCTTCTGGGCAAATTCTAGCACTGGAATCTGCCCCACCTCTTCCTTCTCAAATGGGCACAATAATTAGGCTCCGTTTGGTTTTCCCTCCTGTACTGTGCCTAGGAACTGCCTTCTTACAATAAGCTGGAATGAGGGAGCGCTTTCCTGCTTTATTCCCCTCTCAGAGACCACAGCTCCACTCTGCCTGTTAGTCAATGTCTAAAAAACACTGTTTCGGACACAGTATCTGGTTTTCTAATTCTTTAATAAGAGAGGATAAGTTTGGCTTCTGATAATCCATATCAGGGAACAGTAGCAGATATTATGAGTAACTTTATGCCAACAAATATGACAGCTTGGGTGTAATAGACAAATTCCTTTAAAATGCAAATTAACAAGGCTGACAGTAAAAGAAATAGAAAATTTGAACAGTTGTATATCCATTAAAGAAAAAAGAACACATTAGTAAAACTTGCCCGAAAAGGAAACCACAGGTCAATTAGTGATTTTTCTTTTTTAAGGAAGAGATGCCTCCATTCTTGAGTAAAATCTTCCAAAGAATGAAAACAGAGAAAACACTTCCCAAATATATTTTTTAGGAGGCCAGTATAATAATCTTGCTACCCAAACCTGAAAAACACAGCAAAACTAAATTACAAACTGCTTTTATAATAATATACATACAATCCGCCCCCAAAATTAGCACCTCTATTAAAGTGATATCTAAAAAGAATAATGCCTGACTTATAAAATGAGGCTTACTTCAGGAAAGCATGGGTGATTTAACGTCAAAACTAACTTAATAAACTTTACTTTTTCTTTACAGAAAAAAAGTGCAGGAGGAACATCAGACAAAAGGAAAGCTATTAGCGTACAAGGTGTGTTTAAGTTTTTGGTACGATTTTGAATTTTTTATCAGGAGTTGGTTTTGAAGTATAATAAAAAGTTTCACTGTCATTTATTTCTTGGCTAATCATCAAGGATTTCATCAGTGTCTGTAGCAGGAGAAAAATACTTACAGGATATCCCTGATTTAAAAAAAGTAATAGAAGATTTCTTTAAATTTTGCATACAGAAAAATCATATTTTTATTTTTTTTACACTTAAAAAATTAATTACCTTTACAAAGTTGTGGCACTTCCTTCGGGGGGGGGGTGTCTTCATCACTCAAGTATTTGACAAGATCAAATCTTCATATATACCTTTATAAAATCATGTTTTTTTCCTCTCATTTATAGTAGTTATAATCTACATTTGTTTGTGTGATAACTTGATCAATGTCTTTATTCTCCACTAAAAGTAGGGTCTGTGAAAAAATTATTTTTTTAATTTTGATCAACAATATAGTTACAGCACTTAGCAGAATGCCTGGGAAATAATAGGTTTTGGAATGAACAAATATATAATATTTGGAATGAACAAACAAAGGAGTGGAACAAAATTATTTTCCCTGACTGTAATAAAATTAAAATTATGATATTTATAAAATGTTTAATATTAAGGTATAGTTCATGTATAAAACAATGATTTAGGGGTACCTCAGTGACTCACTCAGATAAGCGTCTGACTTTGACTCGTCATGATCTCAAAGTTCAGTCAGTTCGAGCCCCACGTCGGGCTCTGTGCTGATAGCTCTGAGCCTGGAGCCTGCTACCCATTCTCTGTCTCCCTCCCTCTCTGTCCCTCCCCTGCTTGCACTATGTCTCTAAAAAATAAATATATACATCATTAAAAATAAATTAAACAATGATTTACTCAGTAATGTATTTATTTGGCACTTATGAAAGAGGTCGATATGTGCAATGTGCTCATGAAAGTATGAAGATAAAGCATTCAACATGCTTTCATTTTTTTGGTTCTGTTTTTAATGTTATATTTTGAACTAAGTTTACACTTATAGAAAAGTTACAAATATAGCATTCAGAGTTCCTGTTTATCCCTCACTCAGCTTCCCCTAATGTTACAAGTGTTACATTAACCATAGTACAATTATCAAGACCAGGGAACTAATAGTAATATGTATAGTATACGTTAGTATATATAATATATTAATATTAATATATTAATATTTAATAATTAATGTTAATATAGTAAAATCCTATGAACTAAACCAAAGTCTTATTCAAAATTCACCAGTATTTTCACTATTGTCCTTTGTCTATTCTAAAATTCTAAGATCCCATAATTCATTTTCTTGTTATTTTCCTTAGTCTCCTCTGTGAGAATTCCTCAATTTTTCCCTTTTGTTTTTTATAACATTGACATTGTTGGAGACTACTGATACATTATTTTCCAAAACTCCTTCAGTCTAGGTATGCCTGATGTATCTCATTGTTGTGAGATTACACTTTTTGTCAAGAATACCACACAAATAATGTTGCACCCTAGTACATTGAATGGAGGGTTTTATGATGAGGACATATATTAACCTCCATCATTTGATTAAGATTGATATCTTAATCAAACAGATTAAGATATGTTGGGTTTCTTTGCTGTACAATTCTACATTTTCCTTTGTACTTGATGCCTATATGTTGGGGCAAAATATTTCAAACCAGGTGAACACTATTTTTCCTCAAATTTTCACCAGGTACTTTTAACATCCATTTTGGGATCTTGCCTAAAACAATGATCATGGTGTGTTTGCCTTCATGATCATGGAGATTTTATATTACCCTCTTCCCTTTATACTTATTATCTGGGATTCTAGAAGGCAGAGCTGCTCCTTTCCATTTATGTATGATGTATGTATGTATGCATGTATGTATTTCAACATTAATCCATGGTTGTATATGTTATTGTAGGAATTATCATAAATGTTATTATTTATTTTCTTGTGCAATTCATATTGGATTTGGCCACTGGGAACATCTTCAAGTTGGCTTCTGCATCGTGTGCTTAATGAATTGGATATTTTATGGCATAAGAAGAAATTTCATGGTCATCTTGCATTTTCCCTGCCTCAGCCAGGTTCAAAGAATCCTGGGTTTTTTATTAGAGAATCATATTTAAAAACCAAGATCTGAGTGTTCCATGGGCTCCTTGCTAGTGAGGTATCATTGCTTCTACGCCATCCCAGTAGAAAAAAAAAACTAGGAAACATATGTAAGTATGCTAACTATGCCTGTATGCATGTCTGCATGTCTGCATCTGTGTGTATATGTGTGTATTTGCATGTGTGTGTGGATCCTATCATAAATTCATACTGATCCTGATTCCCATTCAATACCACTGCACTCATTTTAGCTTTTCCTCTTTCCTTATTTGTATTTTTTCTCCAACAGTGAATAAATGCACTCTTATTATCAACAATATAATATTTACTCATTCAATTCTACTGTATACCTAATATAGTTTTACAATCGCTGTCAATTAGCAGTTAAAAATTGCTAATTCCCCTTTGAATGACACATTTACTAACTCAATTGCAGCTTTTATGTGCAATTATTTTTTGTCTCTAGTCTTACGGTAGTCGGTCAAGTTATTGGAGGTTATGGAGGTCAATTTTTATACTTTCCTATCACCTTCAGTATGATTATTCTTTCCAGTACAGTTAGGTTCATTTGTTAGCATTTTATTCCACTTAATATTTTCTCTGCATTTGATTGGTTTTAATGTTTGCTTATTTGGGGGAGGCATGTGCAACATTGCTATGGTTTTGAAAATCAGAACAATACAAACAATGTACTCAGAGAAGTGACGCCCTTGTCATTGCTATACCCTGATACCATTTTACCCTCTCATCCACCCTCTCCCCACCTACTTCTTGTGGGCAAACAGTTTCTTTAGTTTCTGATTTATTTCTCCTGTAATTTCAATGTACTGAGCAAAAACATGTGCTTTTTTATATCTCATTTTTCTGAAATGGAGGGAAGTTTATACTATAAATATTGTTTTATTCTTCGATCTTTTTCACTGAACAGTATGGCCTAGAAATCATTTCATAGTAGTTTGTAGTTATATTCTCATTTGTTTTGATAGTTGCATAGTACTCCGGTGTCTGGATCCTCAATAGCTATTTAACCATTCTCCTCTGCACAGACATTTAAATTGTTTCCAATGGTTTATAATTGCAAACATAATTGCTGCAAGGCAGTAACTTGGACATGTGCATTTTCATATTTTTGAAAGTATATCTTTAAGGTAGATTCCTAGAGGTGAAATGTAAGTGCTGGACTGTGTACTTCTGTTTGTTATTGCCAACTTTCCCTCCAGAAGGAGGTTTCGATTTGGATTCCCACCCAAAACATGTGAGAGTGACTATTTCCCCAAAATCTTGATAAAAGGATGTATTGCATTATTTAAAAAATTTTGCCAGTCTGGTAGATTAGAAATAGTATCTCAGTTTTCCATTTGCATTTCTCTATGAGTGAACGCTAACGTATTTTTATATATTTGATAGCACTTTTTAGACCTCTCTATTGATTTTCCTTTTAACGTATTTTGCCATTTTTCTCTTGGGTTTTTGGTGCTTTGACTTTCAATTCTAAAGATATCCTGATGTGTAGCCCCCCCCCCCCCTTATCCACAAAGGATACATTCCAAGATTCCCAATGGTTTCTGACACTGCAGGTAATACTGAACCCTATATGTACCATGATTTTTCTATATGTACATACCTGTGATAAAGCTGAATTTATAAATTAGGGACAGTAAGAGATTAACAGTAAGTACTACTCAAATAAAACAATTAGAATAGAATACCGTAAAGTTTTGTGAATGTGGTTTCCCTCTCTCAAAATATCTTATCGTACCGTACTTACCCTTCTTGTGATGATGTGAGATGATACAAGGCGTACGTGGTGAGATGAAGTGAGATTAATGGCACAGGCAGTGACTTGCTATTCGGCTATTGGAGACCTTCTGACATAAGGGCCACTGTTGACCGCGGGTAACTGAAACCACAGAAACCTGCGAAGGAGGGGCGACTACTGTATGTCATTAGCTCCTTGTGTTAGGTGCTGCAATTATTTTCTCCCCATTTTGTTAGTTATCTTTTGCCTTTTTGACGGTGATTTGCATCAAATTTAGAAAAATATTATGTAGTCAAATTTATTAACCTTTTTTTTTCTTGCCTTCAGATTTGAGTCAGAGTTTGAAAGCCTTTCCCCAAATCCTGATTAAAGAGACATTTATTTTTAACCTCTTATAGGATGTATAAGTTTCATTTTCAACATTTAGTTCCAAAATTTATTTGAAATTTGTTCTTGTGTATGATACAAGATGGTTTTAATTGATATTTTCCAAAACAATCAGTTGTCCCATAACAGTTGATTAAAATGTCCATCTTGGGGTGCCTGGGTGGCTCAGTCGGTTGAGCGTCGGAGTTCGGCTCAGGTCATGATCTCACGGTCTGTGAGTTCGAGCCCCCGCCTAGGGCTCTGTGCTGAGAGCTCAGAGCCTGGAACCTGCGGCAGATTCTGTGTCTCCCTCTCTCTCTCTGCCCCTCCTCTGCTCGTGCTCTCTCTCTCTGTCTCTCAAAAATAAATACACACATCGGGGCGCCTGGGTGGCGCAGTCGGTTAAGCGTCCGACTTCAGCCAGGTCACAATCTCGCGGTCCGGGAGTTCGAGCCCCACGTCCGGCTCTGGGCTGATGGCTCAGAGCCTGGAGCCTGTTTCCGATTCTGTGTCTCCCTCTCTCTCTGCCCCTCCCCCGTTCATGCGCTGTCTCTCTCTGTCCCCAAAATAAATAAACGTTGAAAAAGAAAAATTAAAAAATAAATACACACAAAAAAATGTTTTTAAATCTCCATCTTTACCTTAATGATTTAAGATGTCATCATGTCATATACTAAATTTTGGTGTGTATTTCGGTCCAATTTTGGACTTCTGCTGCTATTCCGTGATATATCTATACATGACCCAGTACCACACTGGTTCAACAACAGTCATCAAAGCATGTGTTAATAATTTACTTTGGAGTTTTTTTCATCCAGTTTTCTTTGTTCTAACCATTTTTCTTATTTTTTCTTCTGCATAAACTTCTGTATCATATTTTTTAAAAATAGGTTTTTATGGGGTGCCTGGGTGGCTCAGTCAGTTAGGCGCCTGACTCTTGCTTTCAGCTCAGGTCAGGATCTTGTGGTTCGTCAGTTCAAGCCCCGCATCCAGCTCTGTGATGACAGTGCAGAGTCTGCTTAGGATTCTCTCTCTTTCCTTTTCTTTCTGCTCCACTCCCGCTCATGCTCTCTCTCTCAAAATAAACAAATTACTTAAAAAAATAAATAAAAATAGCATTTTGGACCTTATTAGATTGAATTTATAAATTAAGTAGGAAAGAATTCACTTAATTATAATGTTTAATTTTTCTATCCAGGAGGAGGGGTTATGTTTCCACCTGCTTAAGTTTACTTTGCTGTCTTCCAAGAATGTTTTAAAATGTTTCCTCATATTGAAAAACACAGTACAAAAAATATTTTTGCACATTTCTTGTTAACCCCTTCCCAAGTAGTAAATCTTTTCTGATGCTATTATAAGGATGGTTTTAATCTTATGATCTCTAGGTGTTTGTTTTTTGTGTATATGAATGGAATTGACCTTTGCACATCAAAATTTTATTCTACTACTTCACTGAATTGTTATTTTTTTTACTTTATTTATCATCAATTGTCTGAAACAGCCCAGATTTGTGATCATACCACCTGCAAGTAGAGATCGTTTTAACCCCTCTTTACACATTGATTTCTAATTGATTCTGTTTTTTTTAAATGTTTATTTTATTTATTATTGAGAGAGAGAGAGAGAGAGAGAGAGAGAGCTCATGCATGAGCAGGGAGGGACAGAGAAACAGGGCAAATCCTTGAGAGCAAATCCCAAGCAGGCTCCACACTGTCAGCACAGAGCCCTATGTGGGGCTCAATTCCATGAACAGTGAGATCAAGACCTGAACAGAAATCAAGAGTCAGACGCTTAACCAACTGAGCCACCCAGGCACCCCTGATTTTGCTTTCTAATTGTTGTTTACTACCGCCAGTAAAATGTTCCATAATAACAGTAGTAGTAGTAGTAATAATAATAATAATAATATTGAATAATAGGAGTGGGCATACTTGCCTTGTTCTTGATCTTGGTGGAAATGCCTTTTAGTGTTTTCATCTCTGGTTTAACCTTCATTTAACTACTTTCATTAGAATTTTCATGAATTTTGTTTTGTTTTATTCATTTGATATTGCTTTAGTTTTCCTCCTTGTTCTAAAAATGTATTTAGGCTAGTGATAAGTCTCTGTTTTTCATAATTTGGCTACACACAAAAGATAGTCTTTTGTCATATAATCATAGATCCTAGAAAATCACTGTAGCAAAGGTTTACATATTTTTCTAAAGTTATTGTTCTCTGTGGATGATGCCTCCACAGTGTTCTATCTATCAGCACTTTTTCCATCACAAAAGAAAATCTGTTCTTTCCAGGAATGTGAGGCTTAGTGCATTTTTTTTGACATAACAATATTTTCGTCTTAAATTGAATATTGTGCAAAATGGTTATTATATCCTTGTTCTTGTTTTATTTTTGTGAATTCAATTAAGATAGAAGATGGACTGTTCTGATGACCAGAAGGAGGGATTTGTTATTTAAATAAAATGATTTTCAAGAAAAGCCAAAGTAAATAGATGTGGACACCAAAGTGGCTTGTGTCATACCCATTCAGCTAAGTTTAATCTCTACCAGTTTGAGCCCAATGTAAAGTTAGTTTTAAGCTCTTCACATACTACACTCTACAATTAATTCTATTGAAAAAAAGATGATTTGTGTTGACCTGGCTTTATTTTAGTGTTTAAGTGGTTTCTTGATCCCTTTAGATTCTTTTTTTTAAATTTTTTTTTCTTTTTTTTAAAATTTTTTTTTTTCAACGTTTATTTATTTTTGGGACAGAGAGAGACAGAGCATGAACGGGGGAGGGGCAGAGAGAGAGGGAAACACAGAATCGGAAACAGGCTCCAGGCTCCGAGCCATCAGCCCAGAGCCTGACGCGGGGCTCGAACTCACGGACCGCAAGATCGTGACTTGGCTGAAGTCCGACGCTTAACCGACTGCGCCACCCAGGCGCCCCGATCCCTTTAGATTCTTAAAGAAATTCTTTTGAGGACCCTTGGTTTTCCTTCTAGTATTTTCTATATCATTTGTCTTATGGCCTTGGAACCATGCAGGTTACTTAATTAACAATAATATCTCGGTAAAGGGTAACATTTATACAAAATATTTATTAGAATGAATAGTATGTTTTATGATAGAGGTGATGCTTTTTCATAAGCATTTTCATTTCTATGAAATGAAAGGTGCAAAGAAAGAAGTATATGAAAAATAACTACCTTTGGAAATTATTTTTATAATCATACTCTGTGAATTTATAAAGATTATGCAATGTTACAACCTTTTTGATACCTGACTTTTCTTACATAGAAACTAACCTTTTGGTTTTTAGGAGAAATGTGCCCCATTAAAATCAACCATTTTTAAAAAGTGGCCCCGTTAATGGCAGACACCACTTTCGGACTGAATATGTAAACTGCAGACATGTAGACAATACAGTTCATTGCTTTCCTGTCTGAGCAGAATTGTTTTTTTTTTTATTCAGCAACTAAAAGTTATTTACATAAAATGGATATTGAACACTTGCAACAAGTTGCTTTCTTTTCCCCCCTGAGATTCAGAAAACCACATTTTGAAAATTTTAGACTGCGCTTTGGTGTTCTTTTTTAGAAATGCTTTTGTAGTTTTTCCTTCCCCAAGATGTGCCCTGGTGATTTATTTCATCTCATGAGCATATTCAAGATGCTTAGATATGGTGTAGGATCTATGTGGCTGCGAAAACCACTGTACCTTCTCAGCGAACGAAGTCACGGTTTCTATTCATGCTTAAAGACTTACGGCTCGCAAACACAAACCGTAACTCTGGGAAGGACCTTTTTGCTATGCTCCAAATAGCCACGTGTCTGGAAGACAGGAATGCCACTGTATCCCTGACATGCCTCAAACTCAGCATGCCAAAGCTGAACCTTCCCTTCTTATCCACACTCATTTCCAGCCCTGGGGTCCACTGTTCCTCCTCTTCCAAGTCCAGGTGTATCGTATGACCCTGCGGGCCTGAAACCAGAGGATTAATTTTGATGTTACTCAGTCTCAAATTTTGGATCATTCCAACCCTTAAACCTCTCTCTGATGGATTCTCTTGCTGATTTTTTTTCTTTCTGATTTTATCACCCCTTTATATTTCTGTCTTTCATTGCCTGTATGTTTATCTATAATAATAAAAAAAAAAACATAGACGGAGCCACTTATCTTGCCACATCAGTCTCCTGCTTAAAGTAGTACAAGTCTTCGCAAGGCGGGCGGAATGTGATCTGTGCTTTATAGTATTGACAAAAGCCGTTTGTGTTTATTTATCATCAGCCTGGCTAATATCCTGCTGCTGCCTTGTGCACGCTGGCTGACTTAGGTTTCTTTCAAGTATCAGGAAACAAACACAATCGGATTACCTTAGATAATAGGAGTTTCTTTTCAGTGAAAGTAGGGACACAGAGAATGGTCTGAGCTACCAAACAACCCCTGTTCACAGAGAATGTGGCTTGTTTCAGAATTTTGGGCATCTCCAGCCTCACCCCTCTTTGCAGTTCTGTCAGCCGCCAACCCCCTCCTCTGCTATGTCAGTCCTCCAGCCTTCCAATCACCACTACTCCGAGTTTCTGTTTCTGCAGTTTCCACCATGGGAGCTAACTTCTTTTTAAATGCTTTCTCTCTACTATGTCATCTCTTTTGTCTCCTAGCTTCCGCTTTCTAACTTCTCTCCATGTGTCTCGTCAAAGGAACATTCTAGACAAAAGGGTTCAAAAAGAAAAGAAAAAAAAAATGTACTTGCCAAAAGTTGCAAGGCAGACATCAGAAAGAGTGGCTTGAAAAGAAGGACAGTGCATTTATAACACAAAATAAAAATCATAAATTACCACAGGATGTCCATTTAGCACCATAAGCTGTAAAAAGTATTCTGCTTTTGGTCCTTGTAATACCACATACAAGAATGTATTATTTGGATGTAGTTAACAGATGAGAGTAAAAATCTTTGAGGACAATAATACCATCAACTATAAAATAACTTTTTGCTGAGCACTACAGGCCAAACACTGTGATAATATCCTATGCATTCTCATTTGAATAGCATGCAAACTGTATAATATAATACCACAGTTTTCCGTATTTTGCAAATGACAGAACTGAGGTGCAGAAAATATAACCAGCAAGGTGTCTTTTTTAGTGTGTGAGTGTTGATAACAGTATTTCAAAGAAGTAAACTTAAGAATCTGCACACTTAACATTAAATAAAAAATAGAGCAAGAAGATTTAGGGTACCCACAGTTTATAAACAATCTCAGTGTTAAAAAAGTGACAATGGAATAAGAAATAAATAATTAAATATTTACTTACGTAGGTATTAGATTTAGATAGACAGCTTGCTTGATAAATATACTCTATTCCTTTAAATGTATTCTCTCCAAGAATATGCAATGTCATCGATGTCTGTGCAATATAATTTGATTATCTAAAGCATACTACCAATATATGTATATATCAATATGCCTACATAAAAGACTGAGTAACACAGCAAATTGTTAACTACGGTTATTTTTCAGTGGTAGCATTATAAGTACTTTTTGTTTCCTTCTATGGTTAACAAATTATACATGGATATAACTGTATATGTATTATGTCTCCCATGGATGTTTAAGATTTAAATATTATGTTGTGTATGTGTGCGTATTGTGTGTTTATATTCATTTTTAAACACATATTCTATGGCAACGGTATTTGGCGTCCACATTAAAGTAAAAGTGATAAACTACAAAAGCTCTTACTAGATTTGTGACTAAGTTGTTGGGAGGAAATCTTACTGTAATGTAAACATCCTTTAGGTTGTTCTTTGGGTAGAATATTTAAAAATAAAGAGCTTAGTGGAGCTGTCACAGAATGAAAACGCTTCTATTCACATGGTAAACAACTAACAGGTCTTATATACACTGAAACATCTCCTACATGATACCTGTCCCCATCATCACAGGTGAGGACAAGGTACTGACTAATGACGCTGGTTTCACATTCCCAAACATCGTACAGTGAAATGCAATGTTGTGTGTGAGAATATTTATGCAAAAGGCACTTGGCAATTTTCAGTTGATTTCCTGAGCCTGGCATAAATAAATATCTTCTAGAACATTGGTTTACGGCTTTGAAACAGTGTTTAAAGTATTTCTAGAAAGTTGCATTCTTTCCAGGTTTCCATGATATGCAGAATACATTGATGGGGTGGAGATTGGGCAACAAAGGAAAAAAAGAAACCATGAGGGCCTACTGAGAATTTAGGAACTGCAGCCCACCCTTAATCCTTAATAAGTTCCAATCCTAAGACTTCTTTTAGACCTCAGGAGAGCTAACGATACGTTAATAATTATTATTACAGTTACAACTGAAAAAAAGTGAAACAATAAGTATATCAAACCAGCTTCCCTAGCATTGAAATTCTCAGTGTCATCAGGTACCGAGTTCCCAAACTGTTGAAGAAAACAATTGTATTGTCCAGAATATAAACCTTTCCAGAGAAGACATTATGTTTCTCTTCAATCATTCTTTGGAGTTGTGTCTTTTCATTGAACTTTTCAAACTTTCCGTATTTATTTGAAATTACACAGGCTATATTTATATATAAAACTTAGGTAGTCTATTTGACCAAAGCTCTGACAGTGCTAAGAAAATAATCAGCTTGTTGATTCTTTCACCTCCCACAACAGCCCGTAATTTACTAACCCTGTAGATATTTACTATTAAACTCACGTAGATAGCTCCTTTGTTTGTTTCTCAGCATGTCCCATGTGTAAGGATAATTGTTCTAGTGTGTCCTTCCTCTGCCCCAGAGGTTTGTATCAGAATGTATGAGGTCAGGAACCATGTGCATTTTGTTATTGTTGCCACTGATGCTGCTTTGGATATTATATTCATGACTCAAAGGCGATTTTGATAGATCACTGTGTTTCAGCAATATTTGGTAGATATAAGGTTAGACGAGTTTGCATTTTCTTTGAGTATTAAATACATACATATTAAATACATAAGTATTGCATTTTCTTTGAGTATTACCATTCTTCAGCCACACTGGCCTGTCTGCTTGCTAGAGCAAGTAGTTCCCCACATCCCTTCCTTTCCACATGATGTTTCCTTCACTGAAGATGCTATTCCTTACATCGCTTTGCATGCAGCTCTTCCTTATCCTAAGGGTTTCAGCTGAAAAACTGCATCTTTGAATGGATCTTTCTTGACGTCCTTATCTAAAATAACATTCCACTTTATTCTTCAGCTCATCTCCTTTATGTCATTCACAGGACTTATTACAATTTTTAATTATATGTAATCATTTTATTGCCTGGTATCTTTTATAAAAATAAAAGATGTATCTTCTTTAAAAGATATATTTATTTATTTATTGAGAGAGAAAGAGAGACAGAGAGACAGAGAGAGAGAGAGAGAGCATGTGCATGAGCAGGGGAGGGGCAGAGAGAGAGAGACAGAGAATCCCAAGCAGGCTCTGCATTGAAAGCAGAGCCCGATGCTGGGCTCTGTCTCACAAACCATGAGATCACAACCTGAGCTGAAATCAAGAGTCAATTGTTTAACCTACTGAGCCACCCAGGCGCCCCTAAAAATGTCTTTCAAACACAGCTGAGGATTCACGTAGGCAGGGATTGTGTCTGTCTTGTTTTTGCAACTGCAGTAGCCAGAACAGTGACTTACAAGAGCAGTACAGGATATTTGATTTATTGAAACAAATGAAAAGGGTGGAAATGAAGTCAATAGGCTTTAACACATAGAATGCTATGGAGAGGTCGGTAAAGTATACTAAGCACATCCTATGAATTTTATCTGTATTTTTTTTAATTCTATTTCTCTATTTTGCCAAAGTCCTTGTCATAGTTAGGTCCTGTATTTATCAATTTATTCACAACTGTAAGGTATTTAGTTTAGTTTAAGTATATAATGTTGCACCAATACCCTTTATCCAACCTAATAGTAACAATGTAGTGCATTCCTGTCAAAAGTCTAAGCCTCTGAGAGTCTTAGGTCCACTAGTACAGAACTTCTACAAATTCTAAAAGGAATGTTGAAAAGGAGCGTGATAAGGAAAAGTTTAGAAGATATATGCTCCATAACTGGTGGGGGTTACACATACTTTAATGCTTGCTACATGGAACGATGGACAGAGAATGGAGATTAGCTACTACTTGCTAGAAACTCTGCCCAAACTGGATGACTTGATTTATCCAGTAGGTAGATCTCATGTTAAAAATCTTACTACAGTAAAATTAAAATTTAATATATTAAAATATTAATATAATATTAAAAATAAGGTACATATCTGATAGGGCAGGACTTCCACCCAGGTTAATATCCGTTTTGATTAGTCTAAAATTATTAATTAGTGGCCTTAATTATATTTGAAAAATCCCTTTACTTTTTCCATATAACCTAAGCTATCAAGGGAATGAAATTCCATCCAATTCTTAACTCTCTAGGAGAGGAAATTAGACAGGATATGAATCCCAGGGGCATGACTCTTGATCCATCTTAAGAATTCTGTGTGGCACAAATGAGTTGCTAAAAAATGTATTTATTGCATGTAGATACTATTTTATATTCCTCTAGGAGGTGATATCTGTCCCTAAGAAAAAACAATCACTATGATGTAGTCGTGTCTTTAGATCATTACGGTCTATCATCCAAAACACTGTTTGGTGTGCTCTTAATAATCTCAATCTGGAAGGAAAATCCAACTATTTTGGTCTCAAAATAACAGAATGAAAGTACTCCAAACTTATCTTTCTGAACAGAGTAGGAGGGATAAAAATGCATTACTTTATTAGGTGAGAGTCTGGAATTAAGGATTGGTGGATGCAAGCAGTAAAAAGGATATGTGTTAATAATATTTTCGTGTAGGGGTTCCTGTGTAGCTCAGTCGGTTAAGCGTCTGACTTCAGCTTAGGTCATGATCTAGCAGTTTGTGAGATCAAGTCTCGCATGGGGCTCTGTGCTGACAGCTCAGAGCCTGGAGCCTGTTTCAGATTCTGTGTCTCCCTCTCTCTCTGCCCTTCTCCCACTCCCACTCTGTCTCTCACTGTCTCTCAAAAAATAAATAAATGTTGAAAAAATTTAAAAAAAAAATAATATTTTCGTGCATACCTAGTTACCTTCATATGCACTGATACACATACCAAAAAGACTGCAAGACTTCAAAGAGAGGAAAATTGTGCCTAAATCATTCTTATCAGGAAGAGAAATGAATATATAAGCTAATTTGTTTCATCTACTGTCTACTCTTACAAATACTTAGTCTCTTCAGAATAAGGAAAACTTTTCCCGTCTCTTATTATCACTGAATAATTAAATGCTTGGAATAAAAAATATGATAAAATATATGTGAGTGAATATATGAACAAAAGATGATATTGGTTGATATTGAATTTTATTGATGTATCAGTGGGCTAAACTCCACAATATGGGTGTTATTGACCCATTGACAGGATCGTTTTTCATTTAGGCAGAACAATGCTGTACATAGCATGCTATTGAATATACTTAGTACAGGCTCAGGGAATACCCCCCACCTCCTCCTGCCACACACGCACTCATCATTGTGACAACCAGAAATATATTCATACATTTCCAAATACATCTGAGGATTCGGTATCAAGAACTGTAAATGTAGTGGTTCTTTTTTTTTAAATTTTTTTTTAATGTTTATTTATTTTTGAGACAGAGAGAAACAGAGCATGAACGGGGGAGGGTCAGAGAGAGGGAGACACAGAATCTGAAACAGGCTCTGGCCTTGAGCTGTCAGCACAGAGCCCGACGCGGGGCTCGAACTCACGGACCGCGAGATCATGACCTGAGCGGAAGTCGGCCGCTTAACCGACTGAGCCACCCAGGCGCCCCAGTAGTGGTTCTTATTAGGTGATGCTGTCTAGGTCATGTTGACACATTTTAGAAACGTGACTATATTTGAATGAATATCGAGAATATAGGATGACATAGAGGTAGGGAGTTTTTCAAAGTATACACGTAATGTGAATTACAGTCCCAAACACACGTGGATAGAAGTTTGTGTTAAGAAATTCTGAGCGGGTAGTTTTGTCTTTTACTCTACTTTATGCAGAGTCAAAGGAGAAAAAGGCAACTTTCATTCTGCAGAATGGGTTTCCCCCCCCTTCTTTAGTTTAACTATTAAGATTCCCCTTCAGATATTATAGTGTAGTGCAGAAGTCTTTAGTATGATTTTCACCAGGCTCCTGTTGCTGGCATATGATTTATTAAAATTCAGGCTCTAGGCCATCAGATGTCAGTAATACCACAGTGCAAATGCCATCTACAAGTGTGTTTTTTCCCTATGAATGAGCATTTTCTTGACAGTCTGGCCTCTGCAGGCGACAAAAGTATTTTTTTTTCAGCTATTCTAGGTATATCAAAAAGTTTTGTTCAAGAATGTGGTTTGACATCTTGGCAGAAATTAAATCCTAGTAACATTTATATTTTGAGACTTCTGATTGTGCAATGAATCTCTTTGTTACAGAAAGGTAGTTATTAAATCTATGATGCTATGTATGGGAATTTAACTCAAAATACTTTACCGTGAGCCTGGATGGCTCAGTCAATTGAACATCTGACTCTTGATTTGGGCTCAGGACATGATCTCATGGTTTGTGGGTTAGAACCTTGCCTCTGGCTCTGCGCTGACTGCATGAAGACTGCTTGTGTTCTTTCTCTCTTTCTTTCTCTGCCTCTCCCCTGCTTGTGTTCTCTCTCTCTCTTTCTCAAAATAAATAAACATTTTATTTTATTTATTTATTTATTTTTTAACATTTATTTATTATTGAGAGACAGAGAGACACAGAACATGAGCAGGAGAGAGGTAGAGAGAGGGGAGAGACACAGAATCCGAAGCAGGCTCCAGGCTCTGAGCTGTCAGCACAGAGACTGACTCAGGGCTTGAACTCACAAACCACGAGGTCATGACCTGAGCCAAAGTCGGTCGCCTAACCAACTGAGCCACCCAAGTGCCCCAATAAATAAATCTCTAGAAAAAACAAAAAACAAAAAACAAAATTTTACAATGGTAGGAACTAGCATTACAGTAAAGTGTATTTATTATAAAATAATTAAGAATACTGGTTTACTCTCTAAACAATACATTAAAACCTTGGATTGTGAGGACCTTGTTCTGCAAGTGTTCCACAAGACAAGCAAACATTTCTACTAAATTTTAACTTGATAAACGAGCCATGTCTTGCAATTGAAGTAGTACCTGATGCTAAATGTCACATGATCACAACTGAGCCAATGATTCTTGAAATTTCTGATATACAATCTGTGAGATCATGACCTGAGCCCAATCAAGATGTGTAACTGACTGAGTCACCCAGGCTTCGTGCAAAATATTTTTAAAGTGATATCATATAAGGTCAATTTGTGTAATTCTATGCAAAAATGCAAAACAAAACACCAGAACAATTGATATTTGCATAAAGAAGTACAAACTGGTAATACCGATCCTACCAAAGGTATCAAGCTTAAATAAACTTATTCGCATACAACAAATATAGAAAATTGTCAGACACATACCTCTACTAAGAGGACCAGACTCAGAAGGATTCATAAGGGAACTCTACCAAAATTACAAAGATCAGGTTTTTCACATTTTCTATACATTACTCCAGATAATAGAAAATGAAAGCACTTCCCTAATTATTATCATGAAGCAAGTCTATCACTAATACATAAATTTCAAAGAAGACAGAACCAAAAAAAATCAGTTCCAACAGGAGCTGTACAAGATTATTACCATCATTTTTAAACATTTTCTTTGAATTCCTAATAAACATAGAAAGACAATAATATGAGGTAATGACAAATATTGTAAAATATTGAAAGCCCAAGGGAATTTATTAAAAAAAACATTAGAATGAGAGAATTTGGAAGGTCCTAAATATAAAATAAATATACAATTTTTTAGCATTACACAAAAAGCAACAAAAATGGAAAAGGAAATTGTATTCCACGTAATGAATCAATTAAAAGGATTATCCATTTACTATTACATTTAGTAATAAAGGCTCAGGAGTTACTTTAAAAAGTGTAAAGTCCTACTGAATACTTAAAACATGAGATGAAAACATTCCATGTTTTTGCATGTTTTGCACTCACATCATGGAAATGTCAGTTATTTGAAAATTAATATTTAAACTTAATTCAGTTTCAGTTAAAAATCTAATAAGGTGCGGGGTGCCTGGGCGGCTCAGTTGATTAAGTACCCAACTTCAGCTCAGGTCACGACCTCATGGTTCATGAGTTCGAGCCCCACATCGGGCTCTCTGCTGCCCCCTCAAAGCATGGAGCTTGCTTGGGATTCTGTGTCTCCCTCTATCTGCCCTCCACTGCTTTCTCTCTCTCTCAATAATAAATAAACATTGAAAATATTTTTTAAATAAAAACATTATAGTAGGGTGTATCTTCCAATTATATAATATTATTGAGAAGTTTAGAAGAATAAATGTTCAGAAAAAGAAATGAAAAGAAACTGCATAATGGAATGAAAATCTATCTTTTTTTAAAAGAAAATATACTAATCAATCAATGATGCAGAGAAAAACTTCAGAAATTGATCTGTATGGATATGAGAATGAATTCATGAGAAAAACGTGAGTCCAAATCCGAGAGAAATGGATGAATGATTTAACAAATCATGATAGCTTTTGTTCTCTACAAAACGAAAGGAGGCATTATACCATATTCCATATAAAGCCCTTATCAATTACATAACTAACTATGAAGATAAAATTTGAGGTAAAACCTAGAGACTGTTTATATAACTTAGGGGACTAAAATAGAAGTAATAAAATTTTACATCTTGCTATATGTTTTATATAGATATATTTAGGTAGATAAATCAGAAAACTATTTTATATATAGAAAAATATATATGCATTGTTTATATACGTGAATATATTTTTATATCTGGCTACATATATTATATGTATAATTTAAATCTTTCATAAACACATAAACAAAGTGAACATAAAATGATATAGTGTGGAAAATATATTTGTAATGGAGAAGAAAAAGTGCTAATATTTTTTATTTTGCAAAGCTTTTGTAGCAACAACAAAAAAGCCAAAGTACATGAAAACTGTGCCAAGTATGTGAATAAAGAGATAGTAAAGTATCAAATTGCGTTGCCTGTATGTTATTATATACAAAATACTACCAAATTCACTATTAGCAAAAGAAATTTAGCCCTGCATTGGGCTCTGCACTAACAGTGTGGAGCCTAACTTGAGATTCTCTCTCTCCTCTCTCTGCCCCTCTCCTGCTCTCTCTCCCTCTCTCTCAAAGTAAATAAAATGAACTTTAAAAAAAATAAGAAATTTAAATCGAGGTATAAATGTAATACCATAGGATCTTGATATTGAAAAAGTTTAAGAAACTCCAACTGATAGTGGGTTTTGGAGAAAAAGTGTTTTTATGTATCAAAAAAAATATTTTTTATGTACCACAAGATGGTAATGTGAATGTGTTTTGTGCTTTTTGAAAAGTAATCGGGCAAATTCGATTAAAATGAAATAGAAAAAGGCATATGTTCAACTTAGCAATTTAATTCTTGGATTCCATCTCATAGAAATAAAAAGTACATAAGTGCATAGGTTAAAGCATATTTATTGTAGCATTGTTCATAGTAGCAGCTAAAAGCTGGCAACATATGAATGTACACCAGTAAGGAACTGGATGTGTAAATCTTGGCAAGTCTACACCGTGAAATATAATGAAATGCTAAGAAAATGAATTGCACTAAATTAGTTGAGTGGAATGAATTTCCTTATTGCTCAACGAGAAAAACAAGGGCCTAAAATTATACAAAAGGTGTTTTAAAGAAGAAAATATTTAAATGACTACATTAAAACCTGTGGTTAGTTTGCTGTTCAAATCCAGGAAGAGTGTTTATAGGATTCTAAGCAGGGTTTGAGTTGATATAATGGTCTGCTCTGAATGGTTATGCTGGCTAATGCACCAGACTTATCTCACACAGAGGTTACCAGAGCCCTTAATTGTCAAAGTAAAATCTGTTGACTTTAAACTAATTTTTTTTAATACTCTGTAATCCTCAATGATATATTTAGCAAAAGGAATGCTCAAACATTACAATAATCTTAAAATTAACATATACCATTTCAAGCTAATACCGTGGTCTTTATCATGTCTTATTTTCTTCATTATTTCAACCCAAATTTTCCCCAAGCCATCATTAATATGCATTTAGTTCTCTATCAATGTACAAAAAGTCTGCTACATGCCTAGTGGTTTATTTCATGTGTTTAACTTGTGCCATTGAATTGATAGATATTTACTATTTGAATTGCTGCATGTGAGTTGGACATAGCCAAGAGATGAGGCAAAGAACAAGCAAACCAGTATCACAAGTTTGTTCAAACTTGCTGTAACAGTATTTCTTTTTAGTGATTAGAATGAGGGGCACCTGGGCGGCTCAATCTGTTAAGTGTCCAACTTCAATTCAGGTCATGATCTTGCAGTTTGTGAATTTGAGCCCTGCATTGGGCTCCGTGCTGGCAATTCAGAACCTGGAGGCTGTTTCTCATTCTGTGTATCCTTCTCTCTCTACCCCTTACCCCTCTCACGCTCTGTCTCTTTCTCTCAAAAATAAATCAACATTAGAAAAAACAACAAAAATAAAGATTAGAATAAAAGTCTAAGTTAAATATAATATTTGGTCTACAGATAGAGTGATAGCATAATTTGCCAACTAAATATGGAGATTTCTTTTTTCTTATTTAAAAAAATGTTTTTAGTGTTTATTTTTGAGAGAGAGAGAGAGAGAAAGGGAGAGAGACACACACAGAGTGCAAGTGGGGGAGGGGCAGAGATAGAGAGGGACACAGAATCCAAAGCAGTTTTCAGGCTTCCAAGGTGTCAGCACAGAGCCTGACGCGGGGCTCGAACTCACAGACTGTGAGATCATGACCTGAGCTGAAGTTGGACGTTTAATCGACTGAGTCATCCAGGCACCCCTGAAGAGAGAATTTTAAATACAGTTGTATTATTTTCAAATGTTTAAATAAAATGTAATATTAAACTTGGATTTTTATATTTGATAAATTATAAATTCATTGAATCTTACTTCTATTCAGAATATCTTTCTTCAACAAATATTTTCACAAGAGAAAAATTGTCATACATGGTGTCTATACTCATGACTATAATGTTGCATCTGACTTCAACTCTGTATGTGTGTCCTCTATTTGTAAATAGTTGGAAAAAAATTTAATGAATAGGAAATCAAATGTTTGATAAGTGAATACCCACTTGAAAGTTTATTAAGTGGTATGTTTTACAGAAATTACATTTTCACTAAAAGTGGAAATTTTGTGGTTTGACACATTTTTTATATCATGAAAGAATTATACTAGAATATACAGTATGTTTGACTCCTTTTTAAGAATTGGATTCTAAAAGCATAAAACACTTATCAGAGTAAGTTTTTATGTGTCCTCACATAAAATACTCCATTTTTTATATGTGTGAAATTGATAAAAATAAAGTTATGCCTAGGAAAAAAAATCTGCAAATCAGTGGGTCTTCTGAATGCCATTCTATTCTACTACAAACTATTATTTACAGTTTAGAATAGGAGCTTATCAAAAGATTATTCTTACAAATCAAAATATTCCAAAGCACAATTACAAAATGTTAAAAGTAATTTTTATATAATTTCAGCTTTCATTAACTTCACTCATCAGCACCAAATTCACCTCTGTTTATATGATTTTTCAGTGGTCTTAAACTGCACTCTACATTCTACATTTGGGATTATTATGAATTAGTCTTTTCACAGTAAATGTAAATGAAATTATCACAGTCAATTCTCTCTCTTTTTTTTTTACTGAGGTATAACTGACATACATTATACCTCATTATATTAGTTTCAAGTCAATAATGCTGTTATTTCATATCTGTATACATTATGAACTAATCAGCACAATAAGTCTAGTTAATATCTGTCACCATACATAATTACACAATTTTTTCTTGTGATGACAACTTTTAAGATCTTAGTAATTTTGAAATATGCAACACAGTATTGTTAAACTATACTCACCATGATGTGCATTACATTCCCAGAAATTATTTACTTCACACCTGGAACTTTATAAATTTTGACCCCCTTCACCCATTTCACCCACTCCACCAACCTACACCGCTGGCAACCACTAATCTATTCTCTGTATCTATGAGCTTATCTTTAACTTAAAAAAAAATTTAGACTCCACATATAAGTGGGGTCATCTGGTATTTGTTTTTTTCTATCTGATTTATTTCATGTGAAATAATGACCTCAAGGTCCATCCATGTTGTTGCAAATGGCAAGATTTTATTCCTTTTTTTAATGGTTGAATAATATTCCAGTGTGTGTGTGTGTGTGTGTGTGTGTGTGTGTGATTTTCTTTTCATTCATCCACTGATGGACAATTAAGTTGTTTCCAAATTTTGGCTATTCTAAATAATATTGCAATGAACAAGAGGGTGCATGTATTTTTTCAAGTTGTGTTTTAATTTTCTTTGGATAAATACACAAAAGTGCAATTACCGGATAATATAGCAGTTTTAATTTTAATTTTTTGAGGAACTTCCACACTGTTTTCCATAGTGGCTGCATCAATTTACATTCCGACCAACAGTGCACAAAGGTTCCCTTTTCTCCACATACTCACCAACACTTAACTCTTGTGTTTTTGATGATAACCATTCAAACAGATGTGAGGTGATATCTCACTGTGGTTTTGATTTGCATTTCTCTGATGATTAGTGTTGCCCGTATGTTATGTCTTTTCTGGAAAAAGGCCTATTTAGATCTTCTGCCCATTTTTTAATTGGCTTGTTTGTTTTTGCTTGAGTTGTATGAATTCCCTGTATATTTTGGATGTTAACCCCTTATCAGATATACGATTCGCACATATTTTCTCCCACTCAGGAGGCTGCCTTTTTATTTTGTTGATACTTTACTTTTCTGTGCAGATTTTTAAGTTGATGTAATTTGTATTTTATAGCCACAGAGTAAATGGAATTATCACAGTCAGTGTTTTAGTGGAAAATAAAAGATGAGGAAAAAAATAAATCTTACTCTGGTCCATTTTGTCTATTCCTGTAATATTCAATTTGTTGTGAAAGACTTCAGTAATAAATGGGAGCCTATCTGAAGGTGAGGAAGCATGGTATAAAAAGGGCACTGAAGACAACACATCAGGAATGACAAAAATATTGAAGGTATGTTGTAGGCTATACATAACAATAGTGGCTTTCAGATTGTCAAAACGTTGTCACATGGGTTATATTTCTTCTGTGTACCTCCAGAGGGCAGCACCAAGCGGTAGATACATTTGTGCTCAGAATAATTAAAGAATCCTATCGAAAATTCACCTAAAGCTTAAACAGGTCTGTAAGGGAATTCAGTAAATAGGTTTTCTCTAAGCAAATCTCTAAGGTCCTTGATGATGTGGAGAGGCTACGAATCTGCCACTTTGGAAGAGCAGAATATTTTTATTTTGAAGTTCAAGTAAACTTTTCAACTCAAAGCTTAATATGCACTTATCCTATGTACAAGTCAAAGCTTCTCAGAATAACTATTATAAATTGTAATCTCTTTGAAGTACTGATCTACTTGTCAAAACAAGAAATATCTCAGATGACTTACGCATTATTTTACCCATCACTCATACTTTTGAAAGGATAATTTATAATTATGTATTTTCAAAAAAGCTTTTATGTATACATTCTATAAAAAATATAAAAGGAAAGTCTTAAATAGCATAACCTGACTTCTTTAACATTGGATTCATTAAATTGTACTGGTAAGCTTTTGGGGAGAAGTCTCTCAGAGCAAAATATAATGCTTCATTTATATCTTGTGAAGTTAAACTTTCTCCTTGAAAATGGGAATTGCCAAAGTTCGCATAGGGCATAGAATATGGTCACAAATGTAGAAAACCAGACGGGGATCATTTGACTTTACAGTGCTCTTTATTCTTATTTTTTTGATTTTTTTAATGTTTATTCATTTTTGAGAGTCAGAGTGTGACTGGGGAAGGGCAGAGAGAGAGGCAGACACAGAATCTGAAGTATGCTCCAGGCTCTGAGCTATCAGCCCAGAGCCCGACGCGGGACTCAAACCCATGAACCAGGAGGTCATGACCTGAGCCGAAGCTGGGCGTTCAACTGACTGGGCCACCCAGGAGCCCCTGACTTTAACAGTGTTTTGATTAAATATGGAATGATAAAAAAAGATACAGATGATATTGTGATCAATATTGCACATATGTTCAATAATGTTATAAATTAATATTAGATTAATATTTGCTATAGAAGTAAAATTTCTGAATATAACAAAAATAGATATATGATAATCATATGAGCTGTTTTTACTATAATAATAAGTAATTTTATCTGAAATTTAAAAAATTACATCTGAAATCTTCTTTGGTAAAAGTAATGATATTATGACTTTTATATATTTTAACACAAATCTATTGTGGTTCTCAGTTAACCCGTGCTTATACTTTTCTCATCAACTCAAAAATATTACTATTTCATCACGTTAATGTATGGCCTTTTTTTTTTACCTATTTTCTGTTTGGATTTTTTACAGTGGATAACTTCATTCAAAAATTAAGATAAAATATAAGACATTTTGTTACTGACATTAATTCTGAAACACTCCTTTTATTTGCATGCAGTAAAATGTGATACACTGTTTTTAAAACTAAGAAATAAGGTCAAGAATGAACATCAATAGCTTCTGGGAAAAAGAAAAGGTTCAGCAAAATTTTAGAACATAGATGGTGGGGGGAGGGGTCCTCAGGGCCTCAACCTAATTTCATGTGACCAGAGGCAATTAGTCTGCAAGATGATATTGCTCTGACCTCAAGACTGCAACCAGCAAAAAAGTAGCTAGAGATCTTTTGTGCTTATACCATTCAGAGTGGGAACTGATTTGGGAATAACTAACCTGAAGAGGCAGGAGGAATTCATGTCACTTTTTTTTTCCTCTAAAGATGTTTAAATTGATGGCTTCATTTTATACAGCTTTATTCTATAGTATTCTTATTTGGCACAATTAAATGAACAGTTTTCTGATTCTAAAAATAATGAATTTTTGCTATATATATGTATAATAAACAACTAGTCTAACTTCCAGCATGCCTGTGAAGGAGATTAAGAGAAAGAGACAGAGAAAGGGAAAGAAGTATTTTAGGATCGTGACATCAGAATTACTCACAAGGTCTAAAAAAATATCTTTGTTTAGTAACATGTAATGTTTAACAAATCATGGCAGCAAAAGGTAGCAACAGCAAAGCCCCCAAAACAAATGCTAGCATATATTCTGCACTCAGTATGTATAATGCTTTTCTTAGCATAATGAAATAAAATCTTAAGAGAAGTAGAGATGAAAGGAGTTCTTTGAGATAGAATGGCCCCATTAACATGGTTGAAGGCATGATCTCCCCAAAAGATTCCATGGAGGAAGTGATGATAGATAAAGTTTCAACATTTGAATGTCTTAACCTCAACATGTAGCTTTTGGCTATGGGGCATAAAGGTGTAACACACTGTGCCAGCCTCAGCCCCCGAATTAAGTAAAGCTACTTCACCTTTGGCAGTCCGTTTTAACTTAAAGAATAAAGATTTTGGGGTCATGTCCAAAGAGAGAAATGTATTAATCCAAATATAGCAAGAAAAGTAAGCCTGATTTCCCAAGATTAGCTGTAGGTGTTGGGTAAAATGCTAAGTTTCCCACTATACATGTAATCCCAAGTCATCTGAATATAGATCGTGTAGGGAACTGGAAGACATAATTTGAGACCATCAAGGACAGCTATTCATGCTATAACTTAACCATCCTTAAATCAATTCTTTCCGTGGGAACAAAAGAAAACAAACAAAAAAACAACAAACAAATACTGTCTCTAAAATGAAACATACTCTTCAGAAACACACTCTATAACATAACAAAGACGAGAATGTTGAGCTCTTCAGAAGAGGAACTTTCCTTTGTCTTGGCAAACCCCCAATTTTCCCCTCTCCCAATCAAACTGATGAGTTTGTCATCACAGGTGAACAGATTATGCTAAATCAAAGAAATCAGACACATAAATCTACATATTGTATGATTCTAATTATATGCAATGTCCAGAAGAGACAGAAAATGAATCAGTGTTTGCCTTGGGCAAGAAATGGGAAGGAGGATTGATTATAAATGGGTCTGAGGGAATTTGTTAGGTGATGACAAAGCTCTAAATCTGGAGGGGGTGGTGATGGCACAACTTGGCAAATTTACCAACAATGATTATTTGTACACTTTAAGTGGGTACATTTTATGATAAGCAAGTTATACCTTAATACTGGTGTTTTAAAGATGCTCATGGTTTTATAATAGATTTTTGTAATTTCCAGCTATTAAGATCTCAGCAAGGGAAAATTGTTAAGGACAGAAGTTTATAAAGAATAACGTAAAGCCACCTAAAATATTCATTACTCACATTCAGCCATTTTAAAAGTGCTAATATCTGTTTCTGTTTTCTATTCCTATCTGTATGATACAGAAGTTTCCTTAAAAAACCATATTGGCATCTAACACATCATAAAATTGTTCTGTTTTTATTTCATGTCTGCTATAGCATGAACATTTCCACTTCTTATATTTTTTTAATTTTTATTTGTAATGTTTATTTATTTATTTTTGAGAGAGAGAAAGAGAGACTATGAACAAGAAGAGGCAGAGAGAGAGAGGGAGACAGAGAATACAAAGCGGACTGCATGCTGTCAGTGCAGAACAGGACATGGGGCTTGAACTGGAACTCGAACTCAGGAACCACGACATCATGATCTGAGGCAAAGTCAGATGATTAACCGACCGAGCCACCCAGGTGTCCCATAATATGTTCTTTTAAAATAGGATTTCAGGGTCACCTGGGTACCTCATTTAGCTAATAATCCATCTCTTGATTTGGGGTCAGGTCATGATCCCAGGGTTGTGGGATCGAGCCCTGGAGCCACTCCCCCACGTCAGGCTGCTGCAGCATGGAGCCTGTTTAAGATTCTCTCCTTCTGCCCCTCCCCCACTCCACTTGGGCAGCCCAAGTGCACTCTCTCTCTCTTTACCTCCTCTCCTGCCCCCACCCCAAATAAAATAAAATAAAGTAGGATTTCAAACTGTTGCATAGTGATCAACCAAATTTGATAGAATTAGCCACTCCCTCTCCTTAATATAAGCCATTTATAAAGGTTAAATGCTATGATTTTGTACTAAATATTCCTGTGTTTATTTACTGGGGATTTGTCTCTTATTATTTCTTTAAGTTGATTTCCTGAAATGGATTCCACCTAATAGCATGTGGCAAAGGCCATGTTCAGTGTCCACCATATTATCCTTGAAGGTCATAGAGTCCAGGTGGTTTAGCTACATGATGGGGAAGGAACTGCTGAGCTACTGCATATTATGTGCATGAATTGTGTTCTCCCCAAATTTGCATGTTGAATCCTTAACCCCCAGTGTGACTGTCCTTAGAGACTGGGTCTTTAGGGAAGTAATTAAGCTAAATTTAGGTCATTAGGGTAGGCCCTAATCCAATATTACTGGTATTTTGGGAAGAAGAGAAGATTAAGACATGTCCACATAGAGAGTAGACCATGTGAAGACACAGATATAAGAAGGTCATCTACAAGCCAAGGAGAGAGGCCTCAGAAGAAACTAACCATGTCAACATCTTGATTGTGGACTTTTGGGCTCCAGAAATGGAAGAATATACATTGTTGTTTAAGCTACCCAGTCTGGTACTTTGTCATGGTAGCCCTAGGAAACTGATATGCAACATAGACTATAAAGTGAGATAAAAATATACTTTTCATTCTGTTAAGCTTCTGAGATTTCTTTATTTGTCTGTTGTAACACCTAGCTTGCTTACTCCAATAACAATGAAGTATTTTTATGAGTAATGAGGCTGAATATCTTTTCATGTTGTACATTTTTATTCTGAAAGACACATTTCTATATCTTGAGGCCATTTCTGTTTTCTTTTAGTTTTATTAGATTTCTTTGAATATTAATGTTATAATCTGTTGTTTATCATATATGTTACAAAAAGGTGCCCTTTTTTCCTTAACTTTACCTGTCTTAGTATTATTCATGGTAATTGTTTTATCATGCAGAATTTTAAATTGAAGAATTTAAAAAGTTGACTGTCGTTAATTTTCCCAATTTTTCCTTCATTATTTCTTTCACAGTTTTTCTGGCAAAAAAAAAAAAAATTCTTCCATGTCTTAAAATAAAAGAAGTGTGTACTTGTCTTTCTTTCCTGTCTTATTCTTACATTCTTTTCGGAACTTAATTTGCCATTTTATGAGATGTGAGTTTCTCTCTTTAGTCTTTATTCTATCTATATTATTTTTCTGAATATACTATTTAACAAGTTACTCCGGAAGAATTTGCCTAATAACTGCATTGGAAATATTATTTTTTTCATTATATAATTATATATAAATATATGTGACTTTCTGTATCTCTGAATTTTCTGTCACAGTAACTATATCATTTTTTCACATTGAAACTATTTTCTTTTAATTTTTATATGTTTAAAAATGATGTTTACATTTTACTTAGAGTTATCTTATTAGATAAATTTAAAGTATTTTGTTGACTTTTTCTATGCGGTTTTTCAATTCCAGATTAAGTGGACTAATTTTGTCAAGTTAAAGAATTCCTTTAAGATGTTGATTTTAATTGCTCTTCTATGTCAGCCAACCACATATGAATGAAATGAAATGAGAATGAAGGAGTAACATTAGTTTATTTCCACCCCCCCCCCCCCCCCCGCCGGAACATGATATTTAAGCTTCATTCTATTCAGCTTTTCCCTTTCTTGTAAAAATGTATGCTGTGATATTATTCCTATGGGTTTTGCTGAGGATTTCTCTTTTGTTTTAAAGCTAGATATTTTGTTGGGCGTGTTTCAAATTTGTGGTTTTATATTTTTAAGATAGTTGTAATTAGTAACTATATTTTAAATTAATTGATTTCTTTGATATGGGACCACCTCACTAAAGGTTCTTTGTTTATTTAATGCTTAAATCAAAATATATATTGAGGGCCTATTTTCCTAATCGAATAGTCTTATCATCTAAAATGAATGACAGTTATGTGGGCATAAAGTTGTTTGTTACAGTCTCACAATTTTTAATCTTCTCTACGTGTGTTTTTATAGGCCACCTATTTCTTATTGAGAGCTACTATCTATAGTTAGTAAATATTCTATAATCCAGGAGTCAACCTTAGTTAGAGCTCTTTGTCTGGTTCTAGCCTCGTCCCTTAGAAAAGATGGTTTCCATCTTAATTCTTGCAAACTTATCCTTCCTCTCCTCTTATCAAGTTCAAGCCTACTACTATAGGAAGGGGTCTACTACAAAGGACATATAATGGGTTTCTTTTTTCTCTTCATCTACTGCTACCATTGCTTACTTGATCCATTTAACCTTAGTTTCTGACCCTGCCAAGATCGAGGCTTAGAAGCAAGATAGATGAAATGAGTGGATATTTGCTTTTTTTGATGAGCAAACTTACAGTTTTAACCTTGGGATTCCCTGAAATTGATAGGCTTGCAGCCAGACTCTTTTAATCCTGGATATCTTCAGGAGTCTTTTAAAGAAATCTTTTCCCCTGCTGGGGATCTCTCAACTGCAGCCTCCTTGACATGAGTAAATTTATTTATTTATTTTTTTCTAGTAACTATTTTCTTCTCGGGCCACAGTGATATCCAATAATTCCATCTTCTTTTTGATCACTGATATGTGTCCCATGTAGGCAGCCTTTTCCCACAGGTTGTACAATAGCAGCTCTCTTTGATGTGTAGCTCGTATCTGGTCCTCAGGCAACACTCGTTCTTTGTCCTGACAAACTCGGGAAATATAAGCTACTCTCAGTCTGGCAATCTCGTTGACTGCGAGCAGAGCGGTCAGCCAGTCTCTCATTCTTGGTTTTGGATTTTCCGGAAAGCAGTCAGCCAAACTTTTGCTCTATCTGCCAACTAATGCAGTTAGTGCTCTTTGTCTTCATAAAGCACTTTTCCCTTGATGAAGAGGCAACATCCAACAGGAGAATGCATGTAACTTTCCCCAAACCCTTTCTGGGTCATTCTACTTTTTAGGATCAAAGTTAGGAAAGGTCCCAATACACTATACCCAGGTGTAAGGGGTTAAGAGTTACTGGCTACTATCTATGAATGATTTTTCCTTCTATTCCCAATAGCTGTTTTGCATTATGCCTCAGCAGAAATATCTCTATATATGAAGTGGTCAATAATTTCATTGTGTCATTCATAATTTTGAGTATTCATTCTCCATATTTGTAGATCTGTCACACCTTGCTGATTTATCTACATTTTTTAAATGTTAATTTATTTTTGAGAGAGAGAGAGAGAGAGAGAGAGAGAGAGAGAGACAGAGCGTGAGTGGGGGAAGGGCAGAGAGAGAGACACACACACACAATTTCAAGCAGGCTCCAGGCTCTGAGCTGTCAACACAGAGCCTGATGTGGGGCTTGAACCCATGAACCCTGAGATCATGACCTGAGGTGAAGTTGGACACCTAACCTCCTGAGCCACCTCCTGATTTATCTACATTTTAAAAAAATCTAGTGATTAATTTCAGGTTAATCTTTCATTGATTCTTTTGCTTTTCTAAAGTAGTCATCCTTCTGGAGTAGAACAAGTTGAGTTTTTCTTCTTAACTTAATAATTTACTTAGTAATATTTAATTCTATAAATGTACCTTTGACTAAAGCTCTGGTTGTACTCTAGCAAAAAATATTTGCACGTAATATTTATAAAACCTTTACTTTTGCCAGACACCATACTAAGTGCTTTACTTCTATCATCTCAATGAATCCAGACAAAATCATCACTAAGACGTTGTTATTATTATTATTATGGTTTATAATTATACAAACTAAGGCTTAGGGAGATACATTAACTTACCAAATTTCACAAAACAAGTGAGTTTCAAAATAAGAATTTAATCCTAGAAAACCTTATTTCACTGCCCTATGTCTTTTTGCTACTTCCCATAATTCATACTCCTTATTTCTTTGTAAAAAGTCTGTATTTGCAGTTGTGATATCTCTTTGACTAAGAATTATTTTAAAATGAGACGTTAGCATATCTCATTTAGAATAGTTTTGTTTAACCTTCTGCTGTTAATTTCAAATGGACTTCCCATATGGCAACATGAGGCGTTTTAACAGCGAAACTGCAAAAATTATTAAAACCAAGATAAAAACAAAGAAACAAAAACACTTAAAGTCTTTGGAAATGGTCCTAAGGTCAAATGACAAATAAAAAAATATATATCTGTCAAAGAATATCTACAAAACTTCAGTAAGAAAAGCAAGGATCTGTGATATTTGCATGACGTCGGCTCTCTCACTCCACCCACGTGGTTCCATGAGGTGGTACCTCCACTCCAGATTGCTACAGCCATGAACAAGAAATTCTCCCCCGACCAGCTCCCAGCCAGTGGGCTTTCTTTGCAGGAGGGGCAAGACTCCAACATTGCTCATCCTGTCCCCAGGTACATGTTGCTAAGGCTAATTCCCAGATGAGTGCTGGTGACAAGTGAAGCCTCTCTTTTTCCACCCCATTCCCGCTTACAGAATGCGGGCTCTGTGTATGGCATGGCATGTTGAGAATACCGAGGACGCAACAGCGCTTCTCTAAACTTCTAACTAGGTGAATCCACACCAAGAAGAACACAGGCTCCTGTGTTCCCTCACCCAGCACTTGGTTATCTAAGTGAAAATATCACTCAGAGAGAAGCTTACTGTTGTCCCCAGAACTAGATTTAGAGCCTTGAATTAGAGATTTAGCTGGGGAAAGATGCAGGTCACAGAACATATAGCTCCTAATCTCTTCCCAAAGGAACTGACCTCATTAGCAACAAAGCATGGAACTGAAGTATTTCCCTAAAACCAAAAGCAGATTAAGATAGCACGAGGAGTAAAAAAAACTACAGATGAATAGCTCTTGTTAATATGGACACAAACATCCTCAATAATATACTCACTATATATATATATATATATATATATATATATATATATAATTATAGAGTATGACCACATGGAATTTATGCCAGGGATGTGCCACTCTTTTAACATCTTGAAATCATAATCAATGTAATACATCATGTCAGTAAAATTAAAACAAAAAAAAGATAACATGATAATCTGAATAGACACAGAAAAACCATTTGACAAAATCCAATAGACTTTTGTGATAAAAACACCGAACAACAGAAATAACAAAATACCACTGAACAAACTAGGAATGGAAAGGAATTTCTTCAACCTGGTGAAGGGCATTTATGAAAACCCACAGATAGGCAGCATCATACTAAATGGTGAAAGAGTAGATGCTTTGCCCTAAGATCAGCAACAAAAAGTGGATGTCCATTCTCATCACTTCTATTCAAAATTGTACTGGGTAGAATTCTGGCCAAAGCAACCACATAATCAAGGACAATGATACTGAGCACTTGCCTTAGGTAATGTGGTTCCAAATCTCATTAAAAATGAGCCTCGTGCACCTGGGTGGCTCAGACAGTTGAGCATCAGACTCTTGGTTTTGGCTCAGGTCATGATCTCAGGGTTTCGAGAGTTCAAGCCCTGTGTTGGGATCTGTGCTGGCAGCATGGAGCCTGCTTGGGATTCTCTGTCTCCTTCTCTCTCTGCCTTCCTCCCATTCACGTTTCTCTGTCTTTCTCAAAATAAATAAACTTAAAAAAAAAAGATCCCAAAAGCGTAGTGTCCACTCTCAGGTCAGGGGTTCCGTGGGTGAGGGAAGGACTCCTGGATGAGGTGTTGGATGATGTCTTGAACAGACAAAAATTGTCCCAAGCTTGCAAAGCGCAGAAACACCATCCTAGGAAGAGGGATCAGCATGATAACACTTGAAAACCACACGTATGTCACTACTGAGAAAATGTACAGAAATAAGGACAAAGGTGTAAGGCAGGACAGAGACAGAACCACATCAGGCCTTGTGCAGCACTGAAAGAAGTAAATGAGACCAAATCGAGCATGCCTGAGGATCTGGGCTGGAGTAGGTTCCAAGAGTGCATTGCAGTGTGGGTCACTGTTGTCGTTACTGTGGTGGAAAAAGAACAAAAAAGTGGTTTCGTACATGTGACCCTCCTTCTTGGATACCTCCAGAAACAATAGTGAGACTCTCAGAGGACTGGAAGTCCTATATGATGTGGGTGGGAACAACAACAACAAAAAATGAGTCTGAAAGGAAAAAAGAAATAACTGATGAAGTCGGAGTCTTGACTCTATCCATATGAATTTCAGGGAAAGAGATCTGTGCCCACACATATATACTCACAAAAGCTAAACATAAAATAGTGAGGCTTTTGCTCAGTTTATATTGCTATCTGTTTACCACTCTTCTATTTTAGCAAATCATGATATTGTAGAGCCATGAGTCATTGGCATACTGAAAAGCACTTTTTGTGAAGGATATATAAAAAGTTGAGGGAAAAGAGAATGACGTTTCCCTATGCTATTATATGAGAGTCGCAGATTTTAGCATCCTGTTGATTTTAAATTCTGCATAGGCTATGAATACAGCAGTAGATAAAATGGATCCATTTATTAAAGTGCAAGGAACTTACTGGTGTGCTGCTATTCTCTGTTGTCCACTGTTGCCATGGTAACCGTATCTACTGTGCAGAAAGGAGTTGTAACTACCCACTGTTTGTATGTCTTTGGAAGGGACACGATGCTGCTAAATTGGAAGCATCGGGGATAGGCTTCAATTAAAAAAAATTCAGAAGAGAATCATAACACTAGTTTAGGGCAAAGGGTTTTTTTAAAATATGGATATAATGGAAAGAAAAAGGGATTTAATAATGATTGAATAATGAGTGAGACAAGATAGGGAAAGAAAAGAAGAAGAAAGTTACAGGTTGCTGTTATCTATTTTTATAACTTTTTGATGCAATTTCTCACCACTTGAAAACATAATAATGAATTATTTGACCATAGGAAGAACATTGACAAAGCAGTACAGTGTATTTTGACTTTGAAGAATATATTCTATAGCTGCTTTTTATTGCTGGCCATCTGCCTAATGAAACTACACTGCAGCACAATAAACTCTTGACGGAAAATTTCTATCTGTTTTAAACACTTTGTCAGAAAAATATATACAGCTAAGAGCTGTATACTGCTTTTGGAATACTATATTATTTTCTCAATTTTCAATAGTAATCCAATTTCTGTTACTTTCAGCTCAGTGGATTTTGAATAAGTGACGGGAGTATGAGGCCTAGCTCACAATGAAATACTCTTCTATTGCTTCCAAGATATTTCTATCTTACTATACTGAAAGCACTTGCTGGTCCTAAATATATGTTCATTTACTCCAGGCTCAAATAAGTGAGCTAGAAAATGGAGTCAGAAAGAGGAATGGCCCTGAGTATCTTTGTTCTACATGTTATGGATGTGACCACGGAGTACCTGTAACCCTGATTAAATTCGACTCTTTATCCGAGGCCTATCGTCATCTGCCTGTAGCTGAATGTGATTTGACACAAACAGAAGATGACACTGATTAGCCCCACTTTAAATTGTGACTAGGAATACAAACTGAGCATTAAGGCTGTATAGCAATCATGTTATATTTCCTTCTCTAAGCAATTATTTCACATCATCGCTTCTGTCCTTAAATTTCCAACATTTCTCCCCATCTTCACTGTTAGCTAATGAATGTGTTTTCCTCTTTACTATAAAGTATAAACGGTAGGAAGGCAACTGCTGCAGATTCTTACCACTACATTTATCCACATGGCAACAATCTGTACTATAAATTTAGCCATCTTTCCTTTCATTAAGATGAAATGTATGGGTTGGTGGGAATGCAAACTGGTGCAGCCACTCTGGAAAACAGTATGGAGTTTCCTCAAATAGTTAGAGATACCCTATGACCCAGTAATTGTACTACTATGTATTTACCCAAAGGATACAAAGATACTAATTTGAAGGGGCACACAGCACCCTGATGTTTATAGCAGCCCTATCAATAGCCAAATTGTGGAAAGAACCCAAATTTCCATCGGCTGATGAATGGATAAAGAAAAAGTAATGTGTGTATGCACACACACACACACACACACACAGGAATATTACCCGGCCATAAAAAAAGAATAAATCTTGCCATTTGCAAGGACATGGATGGAGCTACAGTGTATTATGCTAAGAAAAATTAGTCAGTCAGAGAAAGAAAAATACCATATGATTTCATTCATATGAGGAATTTAAGAAACTAAACAGATGAACATAGGGGAAAGAAAAAAGAGAGAGAAACAAAGTATAAAATAAGACTCTTAACTATAGAGAATAAACAGAGGGTTGCTGGAGGGGAGGTATAGGCAGGGGGTGAGGGGCATTAATGAGGGCACTTGTGATGAATACTGGGTGTTATAAGTAAGTGATGAGTCACTAAGTCCTATTTCTGAAACTAATATTACACTGTATATTAATTAACATTTAAATAAAAATTTGAAACAAAAAAATGAAATGTATGGATTATACAAAGGCGATAGTTTTAGTTATGCTGTCTCTCCTCTGTCTTACGTGATTCTGCCCCAGCAACTGTCCCATTTAATTCCTTCACTATTAATTTTCCTCTCAACTGTATTTTGCTCATTAGGCATAATCATGCTATAAATATTACCTTTAAAAAATTATTTTCATCCTCAAGCTTCTTGAAAGAGATGTTTACACTTTCTGCTCCTAACTTCTCTCTTTCCATTCTTTTACACCAATTTCAATCCAATTCTCCTACCATTCCACTGTGACTGTGTCAATGTCACAATTAACGTGATTGTTAAATGCAATGGTTACTTCTCAGACCTCACCCACTTGGCCTGTCACCAGTACCAAACAACTGATCTTTCTCTCCTCCTAGAAATACTTTCTTCACTTGGCTTTCAAGGCATCACAGTCTGGTTTTTCTATTTATTTGGCCCCTCAGTCCAAATCTCATTTATTACACCCACCTCTTTTACCTAACTTCTTTTCATGCAAGTACCCCAAATCTCAGTCTTTGGTCCTTTTCTCTATCTATTCTCACTCTTTTGTTGATCTCATAGTCTCTCAAGCCTGTGCATACCATCTACATGACAGCTGATTGTAAATACAGATCTCCAGCCCAGAATGTTTTCTTAAAACTTCAAACTCATATATCCAGGTGCCTACATAATGTCTCCACTTGGATGTCTAAATATATCTCATAGTTAACATTGTCATAAATCGACTTCTGATCTCACTCTCTAAACCTGTGCATCCTGTAGCTTTTCTCAATACAAAGATCACAGTGCCAACCTTCCACTTACCCAAGGCAAAAGCTTAGTTATATTATGTTTATCATTGCTTGTTTTCTTGTTTTTTAAAAAATATTTAATCATCAGGTATCCAGTCTCCATAATAATAGGTTATTACCTTGAAGTCTATTTTGTCAGATATTAATATAGTTCTCTATTTTTTTGAAAATAAATAAAGCCAGTTTTTATTATTGTGAGAAAAGTTTTGAATTAGGCTTAATTTTTTCTGGGTATATAATTCTAGGTTCACAATTTTTGAGAGGGTTCCCTTCTAATAGTTCTATTGTTTTCTGTCATTCATATTTTCTTTTTTTAAATTTTTTAAAATGTTTATTTTGAGAGAGGAAAGATAGCATGAGCAGGGCAGAGAGAGAGAGAGGGAGAGAGAGAATCCCAAGCAGTCTCCATGCTCCCTGTGGAGCCCAGTGTGGGGCTCAATCCCACGAACCACGAGATCACCACCTGAGCTACCAGGAGTCGGATGCTAAACTGACTGAGTCATCCAGGTGTCCCTGGTACTCGTGTTTTCTAATGAGAATGTTGCTGTTATTTTTTTTTTCTATACACTGCTTTTTTTCTGGATATATTTAAGATGCTTTTTTATCAATGATATCAACAACTTGATTATGTGGTGCCTTTGTGTATTTTTCTTTGTGTTTCTTTGCTTGGGGTTTACTCACTTTCATAATCTGTGAATTTATAATACCAAATTTGGAACATTTTTAGCCATTCATTGCTCAAACGTTGGTCAACACATTCTCCCTCCCTCTTTTCTTCTCTCCTTCTGGGACAGTTACATATAAGGTAGACTGGTAATTTTTTCTTCAGCTGTTATTGTCTCCTGTATTTTATTTTAGATGGTTTATTGTATGTCTTCAAATTTACCAACCATTTTAAAGTCTTGATAGCCTCCCTGTGAAATTTATGTCAGACTTCTAATTACAAAACTTTGGGATAATAACTTCATGTTGTTTTGAGTCACTAAGTTTGTAGTAATTTTGTTACAGCAGCAACAGGAAATTCATACAGAGAGGAAGGAGTTAAAGCATATAACCTTTGGTACTTCACATTTTTGTTGTTGTTGTTGAGTGGGTACAGCAGGGAGGTGATGTTCAAAGTAAAAGAAAAAGAAGTTTGGCAATCCAGCTAATGTTATTCGTTAACAAAATAACTTGAACTCCACATAAGTAGACTAATGGTAGTTTTATAGGAAGAATGTCCTTACCTATAAAAAGTCCTTAACAAGATGTCTCTGGGTAAAGATTGATTATAATAAATACATAATGTCTTTGTATTTATGAAGCATATTTCCTAGGATAGTATCACGTGAGTTATTAACTGTCTGAAGAGATTTCATAACGTAAATACCCTCCCCCTGACTTTATGAAGCAATACCTTGTTTGATTCACTTATATACCTTTCTACCCTGAGCAGAAAGAAGAGGGAGGAGTGTCCTGAGATTTTTAGTTGAAAGACAAATACTCTATGTTTTTCTTTTTAAGATAAAATTCACTCCATGATTTTGTTTACAGAAAAATGTAGCTTTCTACTAGATAAAGAGAGCATGGAGTTAGAACATTTTAATTTTCTTCTACTTTCACATACCTGGCATAAATTTGTAACTTTCAGTATGTGCAATGATGACTTTCAGGTAGGTTAGAGAAGATTCATTTGTCTTTAGTACTTTTTATTACATGATTGACCAAAAGACAGACACTAATTTCAGAGGAGTCAGTGGGCTTCAGCATTTACATGTTAGTGATATAGTTAGTAATATAGCTCTATTCCCTTGATTTTGGGTGGCTCAATCAGTTAAGCATCTGACTTTTGGTTTCAGTTCAGGTTATGATGTCACAGTGTGGAGAGTTCGAGCCCCGAGTTGGGCTCTGCACTGGCAGCATGGGGCCTGCTTGGGATTCTTTCTCTTTCCCTCTCTTTTTGCCCCTCCCCAACTTGGCTGTCTCTATTTCTCTCAAATAGTCTTAAATAGCCTTAAGTCTTAAATAGTCTCTCTTAAATAGTCTTAAAAAATAAAAATGAGATAAAAAGGTGTCATTTAGGTAGAGGTGGAACTTGAAAAGTGGTAGAAGGGAGCATGAAACTGATTGAAGGGTCTCCCAAGGAGCGGTATCATTGTGTCAAAAGACCTTTTAAAAACACTATGTAGAGGAATGGGTGATTATTAGTGTTATATGATGAGTTACTGAATATGGCCACATAAGAGGCACAATAATCTTCATATTGTGAAGAATAATCTTCTTGATGGATAAAGACGTATATAGAAAATATCGGGCAAGATGGATTTTATTGGAAACTACCTGTAGAGAGAACTGTACTCAAATTTAGGTCTAAGTACTAACAAATTTGCTTTGGATACTCTAAAGTCTCTACAAGACTGTGATGTTCAACATTCAGGATTGACTTGTAGACTTAGGAATTGTTCATATTTTTGATACATTAACATATTCAGATAAAGTAGTAGATACCCTATTCATATATTTGGAAATATATGTAGTTCATTGATCCTAGTATACCAGAACTCAGTATTTGTCAGGGAAAATAATCTAGCTACTAGCGGTATCTGGCAGACCTAATTAGAAATGATTCCTACCACGGTATTGAATGGCAGATCTCACAAGACTTTAGTCAAAGAAAGCAGAGTATGAGATTATATCTAACAGCAGTTGTCTTGCTGGGGACAGAGTAATAATCTAAAGTAGTGAATCTGTATCAGAATTAATTGTAAGCTTTTAAAATTCCAGATTTCCAGCCCAAATTCAGAGATTCTGATCTTCTCAGATCAGGATGAGCCTAAATATTAAAAATAAGTAAAAAAACCAAAACAAAACAAAACAAAACAAAAACCTCTTCATGTGATTTTTGATGTAACTAGGTTTGGGAACTACCTATCTGGAATAATAGTAATTTCCAAAGGGTACAAGGACTGGAGAATAGAGTGGCTTAATAAGGGGCATACAGACATTATTTGGGAGGTGTTTAAATTTTATCTAATACCTTACCTACACCTAGTAAGTTTTAGGTGTAGTGATGACATTTCAGATGTGGGAAGTTTTAAAAATTTTATTACGCTTACTTATTTTTGATAGACAGAGAGAGACACAGCACAAGTGGGGAAGGGGCAGAGAGAGAAGGAGACACAGAATCAGAATCAGGCTCCAGGCTCCCAGTTATCAGCACAGAGCCCAATGTAGGGCTTGAACCCACAAGCCACAAGATCATGACCTGAGCTGAAGTCAGATGCTTAACCGACTGAGCCACCCAGGCACCCTATGATGTGGGAAGTTTTTAAAGATTCTTATAATTAAATAAAGATCCCCAGGTGAGTTTTACTGTCCCTTCTCATTTTTATAACTATTGAACTAAAGATTTCATAGATATGAAGAGAGAACGACTCAAAAAATTAAATGTATATAAGGTTAAAGAAAAAAAAATCACTACACTTAAAGCAAAATCAAAACCAAAACCAAAACAAACAAAACAAAACAAACAAACAAAAAGGCAACCAACCAAACAAACAAGCAAAAACAAGTGGGGCTATCCCAAACTAAAAAATCTTCTGCATGGAGAAAGAAATGATCAACAAATTGAAAAGGAAACTTACTGAATTGAAAAAAAAATGATTTAAAATCATATATCTGATAAGGGATTAATATCCAAAATATATAGGGAACTCATACAACTCAATAGTAAAAAAATAAATAATCTGGTTAAAATGGGTAAGTAATCTAAATAGATACTTTTCCAAAGAAGATTTTAAATGGCCAACAGGTACATGAAAAATGTTCAGTATCACTAATCATCAGGAAAATGCAAATCAAAACCACAATGAGATATCAACTCACTCTTAGAATAGCTTTCACTAAAAAAGAAAAAGAAGACAGCAAGTTTTGACAAGAATGTGTAGAAAAGGGAAACTTTGTGCATTGTTGGTGGGGATGTAAATTGGTTCAGCCACTATGAAAACAGTATGAAGTTCCTCAAAAAATTAAAAATATAACTATTATAAAATCCAGCAATTCTGAGTATGTATTCAAAGAAAATGAAATCACTAACTTGAAGAGATGTCTTGCAGAATTATTTATAACAGCCAAAACACAGGAACATTTTGTGTCCAGTAATGAATGAATGATCAAAGAAAATGTAGCATATATGCATGAAATGAAATATTATTTAGTCACAAAGAAAAAAATTCTGCCATCTGAGATAACTTGGATGTTCAAGGTCATTATGCTCAGTGAAATAGGTCAGATAGAGAAAAACAAAATATTGTTATTATCTCACTCATATATTGAAATCTAATGCACCAAACTCACAGAAACGGAGAACAGACTGGTGGTTGCAGGGCAGGGGGAGGATGAGTGAAACCAGTCAAAGGGTACAAACTTCTAGTTATGATATAAATCAAGTCCTGGGAACATAATGTGCAGCATGGTCAGCATCGTTAAAATACTGTATTGTCTACCTGAAAGGAGCAAAACAGTAAATCATTTTGTAATACACACATATATGAAATCATCATGTTGTACCTCACACAATTCTGTATGCCAATTATATCCCAATAAATGGAAGAAAGGAGAAGTAAATTGAAAGGAAATTTAAAAAGAAAATCAAATAAAAATGTTCACCCTGAAAAAGAAAATTACTCACTAGGAATCAGCCAAAGGAAAATGTGAAGCACATGGGGACATTGGGGACTTTTGAGAACGGGTGACGTAAAGGAATATGGAGGGGTCTAGCCCAGTGTATACTTTCATATTTATTTCTGATAAGTGTTTTGAGGTGTTTTAGCAAGACTTCGTGACCCCTTTTGAAATCTAGCAAGGTCTACAATACCTTCCCTACCTCCAACCGCACTAAAGTCACCAAAGGCTAGGTTAATACTGGGAGTGGTGGCCAATGGAAGACCAATCCTAGGTTTTTATAAGAGAAAGTAGTTGAGGAGTGCCGACATCAGAGTAATTCTTTTAAGGCTTGTCTCAGCGAAAGATCAGCAGTGCATTTAAGTCTATTTCATGCATTAGTCTTCCTGTTGTAAAAGGGATTATGGTAACTTAAGTAAAGATCTTATATCATATCTCATTCAGAGATGCTTTAGAGAGAAAATCAAGGTTATCTGATTTGTTAATAAAATTTTACTTGAGCTGGGATTGTATTGTAAAGCCCTTTATGGGAATAACTTCTTATCTACTTAAAAAGATACTGTAAGCTGTCACTGTTATTTCTAATTCTCAGTTATTTAACAAGGAGAAAGGTGTAGTTCAAAACATGAGGAACCACACTGCAAGACGTGCTACAAACCAATTTTGGAAAGATTATTTTTCTCCCAGCAGGAAATTTTAACCCTAATCTTATTGTCAGGCTGTCGTTCTTCCCCAGGATAGTTTGCTAGGTCACAATGACCATCTGGCATGGTCGGGACTATTTCAAGTGCCCTCATATAGTGCAAAGGCTATGCTCAAATCCTTCCTCAGACTTTTGCCTTTGACAGCAGGAGAGGAATCTACATACATGTGTGTTATTTTCTATATTATATACATTTCTCTGTATATATTTTGTCTATAATTACATGCATAGTTATCCTGAACAAGTGCTTAAAAAGAAGTCTGGTAAGAAATTTGTTTTAGCCCTGGAGATTAGGTATAATGTGATAAAATATAACAACAGCAAAAGCTTTTGCAACAACAAAAGCTTGGTTTTTGCTCGTAACACAGTCCACAGTGGCTAGCTGTGGTCCTACTCCATGTCTTCTTCTCTTAGGGACCGATGCTTTTTCAGCAGCCTCTTTCTGGACTAATACCAGTCACCATGCGCTTGCGGCCCAGGGCAAGAATGAGAAAATAGATATCTTTACATACATACACATGAACAGACACAGAAGCATACATATTTACATACTCATACAAACATACACACATGCATTATACACATAGAGTGTATAATAAAGCATCATTGTAAAAATCTAACAAGACAATACTTTCGGCGTCTATAAAGAAGCAAAGAGAAACCAAATGTGGCTTTAATCAGCAATATGCTGGAGCTGGCTTGCAATGGCTGCTATGAGCCAATGTTTCACATCTTTTTCCATCTCCGTGTTCTTTCAGTGACTTCACATCAGTCCCTCGAAATCAGCCATTGTGGGAGCATATACAACACAGAAATCAGCCAACACTATAAATCAGGACTCCTCGAGACCTCCACCCTCCTCCCCAACACTCCACAACTTAAACTGTAGCAAAATTACAACTAAAGGTGCTCCTCAAACGAGACTACAAAGGTGACAACTTGTCTTAGGGCCCTGAGAGAGAAAGCATGTGAAGATCCTCGCGAGGGATCCCCAAGCAGGAAGCGTGAGGCTGTCATCTCACTTCCCATGTCACTTAGGAGGTAGGTGCAAAACCCAGTCTTTCAGGGCCGAAGGTCTAGATGCACCACTCGGCTTGGTGCACACTCAAAGTAAATAAGTGTGTTTACTTTTCTAGCTCCTTGGTCGCAATGTTTACATGAGAACCCTCAATGGACCCATATATTTCAGAATGTTTATCCTTGATGCATACCACCTGCTTAAAAATTTGCAAAGAAGTTAATGATCCTTTTAAATCCAGGGTAGAGCAGAGACCTGATGTAAACTTTTTCATGGTACAATTGCTTTTGTAATGTGTTACTTAAAAAAAAAATGCCACACTAGCTGCCTCAGAATATATTTCTTAGGTGAAACTTATTCACAAACTGCATCAGTATGGAATAGTAAATATTTTTAATAACTGCTTTGGAATTCATTCTGAGCACATTTATATTTATACCTGTATATAGGGATAAGATTTAGGTTCTGTCTCCATATATGGCATCAGCAGCAGCAGAGAGAAAATTTATTAAAAAGCTACATTTAAGTTATTACATTTTTATATAATTTTAATTACAAAACTGCTCTGAATATTTCCACACTGAAACTCTTCCTGAGACATAATCACATTAAATGTAATATCTTGGATATTAACATAAATGTATTTACATGAACAAAAACACATATGTTTTTTGGAAATGCATATTTTCTCACCTGTTTGAAAATGAACAATATTGCATACATTTTCTGAATACATAACTAATATTTTATTTTATACATATATGTTAATTTATTATTAATGACCATTTAATATTTGTTTATTAGGCAGTTTGAAAATTTCAGTATCTTAAACAAAGCTGCAGAGAAATCCTTTATAAATATAAATATAAATATAAATATAAATATACTTTTGCATGCTTGTGCCATTGTACCTATAGGAAAAATTACTGAAAATCAAGTTAATGGAAAATGTAAATACATCCAGACTGAATTAATTTATGTCGCTAGTTAGCTGTGTTCTACATATCGTCTTTTGCACACATTAAAAAGGCTTCATGGGAAAAGGTTTTGCAAGTCCAAATTTACCATTTATTTAGCATCTACTTCTCACGTATCAAAGGCATAAGTATCATAAACTAAAGAATATTACTTGGTAAAATAGTCACAAAAGTATATGATGAAAATTATATATAATTTTAAGGATAAGAGAAAACTACTATTTTATCCCCTGATAAAGCGTATGTAGAAAATATAGGTTCATTTCTGTGTTACCATTTGGCAAATGCCGTACCTAAGGTTCTAAATGTTTATAAATTTTAGTTAGGGAATATCTGGCCCTGAATTGGAACAGGAAGAAAATATCCAATTCCAAAGCACTGCATTTAGTCCTTTTTGGATATTTTTTAGAAATATGAAGTGATGCAGTCTAGGTTGGCTGTCCCACATCGAATATAACCAGAATCATGATGATTGAGGGCTGCTTCAACTTAAACGTTTGTGTATGAAGCAGAAGGGTGGCTAAGATCATCTTACATAAATTGGTAACGTGTAGAGATTTCTTATTTATATGATCAATTAAAAACCATTTCAGGAAATAGGTTCATGCGTTCAATTTGATTGATTGGCAAAATAACTTGACATTATAACTTGTTTTCTCAAGTTATATCATGTTAAGTCTAAATACAAATATTCTCTCTTTCTTGCTACCCTGTGATAGTCTTAGACTTCCATGTAAGTCTTAACGATCAATTAAATGGCATACTTTAAATAATGATATTTTAAAATAACATAATAACACCAAGGCATTCAAATAGGAAAGAAAGAAGTAAAATGATCTCTTTTCAAAGATGACAAAATCTTTTATGTGAACTCTAAAAAAAATTAGCAAAAGAACTGATCGAATTGATAAATGAATTCTCCGAAGTCAAAGGTACAAATTCAACACACAAAAAAATCAGTTGCCCTTTCTCACTGGAAAACTTATAATAAAGATATTGTTCTTCTGAATGCGAATGTTATTTAAAAAACAAGATGAAGATATTGGATTTAAATTAAAATATTTATGGTTATTACATTAAAAATAGAAGGCCGGGTTTCAAAGTGACTTAATATTATACCCTTTGTTTTTACTAACATCGACAACAATATTTGTGAGAATAATTCTTTAATGTTATATGTAAATGATCATTCTTATTTTGAAATCTGCATGTGTGTGTGTGTGTGTGTGTGTGTGTGTGTAGTACATGCCAAAGAAAAGTTGGGATGTCCTGCTCTTAATGGACATAAGATTACAGTACAGAATGAACTTAAGTTCAGATTTTAAAAGGAAATAAATGCATATTTATGAATTACAATCAGTTATATTTAGGTGTAAACATTTGGAATCAACAAAATATGTATTTTTGTTAAAGCTCAAATTTTCCAGTCCCTTTTTGTTATTATTATCTTTGGAGTACAATGTGCTTATATTTTTAACCATATCTGTATTCTCGAGCTTTAAAAGCCCAAACAGGATTCCATTCTCAATCTCTTTATATATCAGTGATATCAGTATTTACTGAGTACTTACTTAGTTTAAAAATGATCATCTTGGGGCGCCTGGGTGGCTCAGTCGGTGGAGCATCCGACTTTGGCTCAGGTCATGATCTCACGGTCCATTAGTTTGAGCCCCGCGTCGGGCTCTGTGCTGACAGCTCAGAGCCTGGAGCCTGCTTCGGATTCTGTGTCTCCCTCTCTCTGCCCCTTCCCTGCTCATGCTCTGTCTCCCTCTGTCTCAAAAATAAAAAAAAAAACATTAAAAAAAATGATCATCTTTCTCAACTGAAATGCCCATTCAATTTTCTTATCAATTTGTAATATAAGAACTTTAACCCATATGTCATAGCATTATAGCAGGAAATTCCTGGTGTCACAGACTACCTATGATGAATAAAACTGGATCTTGTGAATTTACGGGTCAAGGTTGGCAGGAGAAAGAAGAACAGTGAATCAAGTTGTCTACTTGATGGTGTATAAATTAGAGGTACTCCATAACAAAAGTGGCTCTCTTTGTGAAATGTTCCACATGCATAAATCATATGAAACCACTACATATCCTATTGTGGGGAAAAAAGGGACATTAGTGGGGCAGTATTAGTTTCTCCAAGAAAATGATGTTTAAATCGTGGCTTGTGATTCCCTGCATCTTTTGAATCATTAGAACAATCTGGTTGTGGACAAACCTATTATTTGTGTGAGTATAATTTGTCAATTCAACCTTTGACCTCGCACAGGATGGAATCTCAATAAAAGACACGATAGAATTCAAGCTAAAAAGAGTTCCAGTGATACAAAGAAGATCATTATATAATGCTAAAGCCAAAGGATTACAGTAAAGCTGCAAGAGTTTATATCTATCCACAAAGTAACACAGAAACTTTCTTATGTAAAGCAGGAATGATGAGAAATTGGGGATAAATAAGTAGAAACAAAAATTATACCAATTCTAGATTAATTTAAAACACGATTATCAGTCCACGACAAGTCAAATGGACCTAATTTTTTTTATTATTTTTTAAAATTATTTTTAACATTTATTCATTTTTGAGAGAGAGAGAGAGAGAGCAGGGGAGGGGCAGAGAGAGAAGGAGACATAGAATCTGAGGCCGCCTCCAGGATGTGAGCTGTCAGCACAGAGTCTGACATGGGGCTTGAACCCATGAGCTGTGACTAAATTTAAAGAAAGCAGAGAGAAAGGAATAGAAAAAAATTACAGTAAGTGGGAGACCCGGAGGGCCATGTCTAGGAATAGACATGCTCTAGGAATAGAGACATAGACTAAGTCTTACACAACCGCGATCCATGTTAGCTTAATCTCTGATCCACCCTGATCTGTGTCAAGCCTGCTGATCATTCCACATGGCTTGCAGAAGAAAGAGGGAACCATCTCTGGTAGAAAAAAAACATCATTGAGGGTTTCTAAACTCTGTGTGTGTGTGTGTGTGTGTGTGTGTGTGTGTATATTTATACATAAAAATCTGACATTTAATAAAAAATTCTAGACATGTGAAGCACCAAGATAGTGATTATTACAATATTGGTCTTGGAATATAAGAACTGTAAAATATTAGTTGTTGACACTTTTAAGATAGATGTACAAAATGAAAAAAAAATGGAATCTGTTAAGTAATTTTAAGAGTCATTCAAAATTAAAATCTACAATATGTGAATTCAAAAACTCAATGGCTAGCTATAATGGCATACTGGACAGGGCAGAAGATGGGATCAGTGAACTAAAATTCTAAACAGGTCAATAGAAAAGATGTAAACCAAAGTACAGCAGTTACGACATTCTCTGTTTTGTGAAAGGACTCACAAAAACCTCCATATAGCTTATTCATATAAAGATAAAGCTGCTAGTGCAGCAGGAGAAAGAAATGGCAAGTAACATTTGATGGTTACAACAACTTCCAGGTCAAGCCTTTCAAAGGTCCTTTCCAAATTGTACAGGATGCACTTCACTGAATTAAGAACCATCTATATATATGCACACTATCATAGTCACAGTGAAATCTGAACACAAGATTACTGGAGTGTCTTCATTGCTCTACTATTCCTGTTTGGCTAAAACCAGGCTATGTAATTGTTTATACCACTTGCAAACCAACAACCCATTTCTCCCTGTACAATGTACACAAGCTAGTATAAAATGTTTGCATGGAAGTTTTCAACTTTAAAGCACATTATAAATTACTAGCTAGTATATTTCACTCATCCTTATCTTGACCACAGGACTGTCACCAGCCTTTCAGTTTTCCCCAGAGAGAATGATAAGAGCTTTCCCATTTTACCTGTGAAGTTAACTCTATGCTTATAAAGATATTTTAAAGCAACAAGAAAAATGTAGGGTATGAAAATCATGTAAGCCTTGATATCTATCTATCTATCTATCTATCTATCTATCTATCTATCAATCATCTACATACCTCTCTATCAACCATCTACTTATCTATCATCTATCTATTGCCAGGATGAGAGAAGAGAAAAATGGAGCAGAAGTACTAACAAAGATATTGGCCAAATTTTCCCAGGAATAGTGAAAAGCATCACACTAAAGTTCTACAGGTTCAAGAAACTTATTAAACTTCAATAGAACAAATACACACATACATATATAAATAAACAATAAAAAGTGACTATAACAAAAAAATTAAAAGCACACTATAAAATATTATAGTGAAACTGTGGAAAATGAGAAACTTCAAAGAAGTGCCTTCTAGAGTACACAGAATGAAACATTGTAAGTACACACACACACACAAAAAGATATCTACTAGCCAAGTAAAAATATTATTCAAAAATGAAGGTGGAAACAAAAGTTTTCATGCAAGCAAACACTGCCCATTTATTTTTAGCAGATCTACTCTAAAAGAAATACTAAATGGTGTAACTTGGGAAAAAGAAAAGTAAGACCGAAGGAAATATGTAAATGTCACTAGAAAAGGTAAAGGTAAAATGATAAAAATGTAACAGAAAAGGTAAAAAGTGTAAATATTTAGAAACAATTGTTGACTGACAATGTAACGATAGTAATGCTTTGTGGAGTTAAAAAATAGAGTTACAATTCACGACAACAGGAATGCAAAAATGGAATGGAATAAGTGGAATTAAAGATTTTAATAGCAAGCAATGTCTGGAAATTAGCAGAAGCAATTGTTTTCATTAGATTCAAATAAGGTAAGGAAACATGTTTAATCCCAAAGGTAATCAGCAAAAGAATGCATGAAATGACAGAATAAAAAGTAAATGAATTTTAAAAAGTATTTGTTCATTCCAAAACAAGTAAAAAATGAGGGGAGAAAAAAGGGAAAACATTCGGTAAAATGAAAGGTGTTTGTCCAATATAACATAATTATTTTAAAGGTATAAGTGCTAAATTAACCACATTGAATCAAAACGAAACAAAACAGAAAGAAAAATAAAATACTTCTATGCTGTTTACAAGAGACCAAATGCTTCCAATAAACAGCAATATTCTCTCCACTCTTTTTATGAGGCTTGAATATAACTTGATATCAGAATCTGAAAAGGAAATTTTTAAGTGTTCTCATAATGTAGACAAAAATAATTAAATATTAGTGCATTGGATTGGAAGGTAATCATAAGTGGAGTTTATTCCAGGAAAGTCAAAATATATTACCATTGGAAAAGATTAAGTGGGGTTTGTGCCACAAAGGCAGGAGTGGTTTATTACTAAGAATGAATAAACCAATAGCAGTTTAATATAATTTTTATCATATTAAAAATATATAGGACAAAACTAGAACAAATAATTGCAAAATTTATATGGAACCGTAACGACCCTAAATAGCCAAAGCAATTTTGAAAAAGAAAAACAAAGCTGGATGCAACATAATTCCCAACTTCAAATTATATAACAAAGCTGTAGTGATCAACAGTATGATCACTACTTTGTAGTTATCAACAAAAATACACACATAGATTAATAGAATACAATAAACTACTCAGAAATAAACTCACAATAATATGGTCAATTGATATTTGATAAAGAAGAAAAAAATATCCAGTGGCAAAAAGACAGTCTCTTCAATAAATGGTGTTGGGAAAACAGGTCAGCTACATGCAAAAGAATGAAACTGGATTACTTTCTTACACAATACACAAAAATAAACTCAAAATGGATTAAACATCTAAATGTGAGACCTGAAACCATAAAAATCCTAGAAGAGAACACAGGCAGTGTCTTGGACATTAGCCATAGCACCATGTTTCTAGATATGTCTCCTGAGGCAAGGGGAATAAAAGCAAAAATAAATTATAGGGGCTATAATAAAAAGCTTATATAAAAAGCTTCTGTACAGGGAAGTAATCAATTAACAAGACTAAAAGGCAACCTACAGAATGGGAGAAGACATTTGCAAATCATGCATTGGATACAGGGTTAATATCCAAAATCTATAAAGAATTTATCAGTCTTGACACCCAAACAAACAATCCAGTTAAGAAATGGACAGAACACATGAATAGACACTCTTCTAAAGAAGATATCCAGATGGCTAACAGACACAGGAAAAGATGTTCAATGTCACTCTTCATCAGGGAAATACAAGTCAAAACTACAATGAGATATCACCTCATATGTGTCAGAATGGCTAAAATAAACAATACAGGAAACAACAGGCAGTGATGAGAATGCAAATAAAGGGGAATACTTTTACCCTGTTGGTGGGAATGCCGACTGGTGATGCTACTCTGGAAAACCATTCCTCCAAAAGTTAAAAATAGAACTACCATAAGATCCAGCAACTACACTACTTGGTATTTACCCAAAGGATAAAAAAAAATCTTGATTCAAAAGGACACACGCCAAATTATGGAAGAACTCAAATGTCCATTGATTGATGAATGGATAAAGAAGTGGTAATGTTATATATATAATGGAATATTACTCAGCCATCAAAAATAATGAAATCTTGCTATTTGGAAGGACATGAATGGAGCTAGAATCTATAATGCTAAGTGAAATAAGTCAGTAAGAACAAGACAAATGCCATATGATTTCACTCATATTTGGAATTTAAGAAATGAGGCAGATGAACATGGGGGGGGGGGGACAGAGAAGCAAACCATAAAAGAGATGCTCAACGACAGAGAACAAACTGAGGGTTGCTGGAGGGTAGGTAGGTGAGGGGATGGGTTAAATGGGTGATGGGCATTAAGGGGGGCACTTTTGATGAGCACCAGGTGTTGTATGTAAGTGATGAATCACTAAATTCTATACCTGAAATTAATGTTACACTGTATGTTATGTAACTGGAATGTAAATAAAAATTTGGGAAAAATACAATAAATGAAAATAAAAAATTCAGTTTGTGAATATATCAGTTTCCCCAAACTAATATATAGATTTAGTATAATCTTGATCAAAATCCCAGTAGAAATTGTGTAAATTATCAGACTCACTCTAAAATCATATGATAATTCAAAGAGCTTAGCATATCCAAGGTAATCTTGAGCAAGAAGAACATTTTGGAGGACTTACATTATCATACATTAAGACTCATTATAAAATAAATAGCATGGTGGCAAAATTGATACAAGTGTAGAAAAATCAACTAAGGGAGCAGAAGGGAGAATTTACAAAGAAACACACACAAAGGGTTCAGTGCATTGGAAAAAGTGACTTTTCAAAAGTGGTTCCGGGTTAACTGGATCAGTACATGGAAAAACTATGTTTTGAAACCTAACAAACAATTAATGCCCAATATATTCCAGATGTCCAAGTGAAAGGTAAAATTATGCAATTACCAAAGAGTATTAAATATGCCAAATACATTGCTGTACCTGTTCCTTCTCACTTCAGGGCCTGCACCAATTTTTGTAAATAACATGTACTTAATAAATATTTGTTTCATGAATGAATATAATAATTTAACTCAGAATATAAATTATCACATTCTGTCTTTGTAGAAAATATCTGTCTCTAACTATAACATTAGTACTTTTTTTTCCATAGATATCTCAACTCTGTATTATTTGATGAGATAAACCATCCATTTTAGCTATTTCATTAATGATATAATGAATACAAAAGATAGCAGTTTTCTTTTAAATTATATACTAATTGCATTACAATGGCTTAGTAGAAAAATATTAATGTTGTTGCAAATGCTGCCATTTTTACTTATTGCTATTCATCTAAGAGGCATTCAGGAAAGTTGTATTTTCCTGATCTAGAAAATTCTTCATTTTCCTTTCCATCTTCACCATCCAAAGAACTCTATCATAATTATCCTTTCTTGAATAACATCCAAGGATATGATTTTTGCTTCCTTCCCTTAACTCATTTGTTTTCTATACTTGCTGGTCACTTATCAAACACTGCTTTCTACTGTCAATTGCAGTATTAATATGTGTGATTCCAAACACATTTTAAACCTCTTTGGTGGAAATAGAAATCATTCCTACCTCCACCAAATAATCCAGCATTATATTTTGAACATAGCAAATGTTCAATTAAAATAATTTGATTGATTGGTTACAAAGATGGATCAGTTTCTCTAGAAACTAATATATGAAAAAATTCTTAAAATATTAAGAATAATATCTCTTAAAGGTAGAGTATAAAGTTATACTGAACTTCCAAATAATGGGAGTAAAAAAAAAATTGGGTTTCAAGAACAAAAATAAAATCTATTGGAAAATAAAACTACTTACTAATCCTTCAGAGACTGTGAAATGCTAAAATATTTTGAAAAATCTAATCTACTTCGTCTAGTTTCTGACAATTTCTGAAGAGACAGAGACATCAGATCTGATAGGTCTCATCAACCACCTAGTTGCTAAGCAACTAATCACTAAGTTGGAAGTAAAGTGCCTTGTTCATAGGTGCTATAGAATATGACTTCCCTTGAATTATTCCAGTAATACAATTATACAGAAATCAAAATAAAGAAAGATAAAATACAGATAATCCTCTAATGCTAAACTCAAATTACTGACCTTTGAAAAGCTCATTTCTTCAGCACAGACACAAGTACCTAACTACTTTACCCATTTCATAGGAGACATTTTTCACTTCAGAAGTACTTCACAAGTAATAAGAGCAGTAAGAAAATAATATGAGTGATAAATTGTTTAAAAGAAAATAGAAAATCTTCCCTCTTTCTCCATCTCTGTACTTTCATTTTATGTACTGAAATAGTATGGTTAATATTAAGAGTTTTCAAACTATTATCACTGTCATTTCCAATTTAAGTGACTTAAAATTTCATTTATGATAAAACAAGTTCCTCAAAGTAGTGAGAACTAAAAAGTATATGAGTCATATCAAATAGTTTGTTAAAACCCACTGGGTACCTCTTACTGACTAGTTGCAATTAAATTTTTCTTATAAGCATACAGTCTTATGGAGAAATACGAGAACATTCATACTAAAGAGAATAATAAAATAACAGAAAGGTAAGATAATTTCTACATTGTCGAATAGAGACTATATGTCAAAACAGATTCTGTACTATAAGAGATCTACATTGGTTTTTAGTAGTAATTGACAGGCAAGTAGGGAAAAATCACAAGCATACAGTCTCTGGGTTTGGGGCACCTGGGTGGCTCAGTAAGTTCGTGATTATGGCTCAGGTCATGATCTCACAGTCAAGAAATCTATCCTATGTCAGGCTGGCGCTGGGTATGAAGACTGCTTAAGATTCTCTCTCTCCTGCTCCCTCTGGCCCTCCCCTGCAAAACACACACACACACACACGCATACACACACACACACACACACACACACACACGAGTTTCTGGGTTTAGGGCAAAAGACAGATGATTTAAACCTATGTAAAGACGTACACTTTAAAAAAAAATTAACATTTATTTATTTTTTTAGTAATCTCTGTACCCAAGTGGAGGCTTGAATGCATGACCTTGAGATCAAGAGTCACTTGCTCGTCCAACTGAACCAGCCAGGCAATCTGAGAAGTAAACTCTTGAAGTCTTGAGATATATTCTTTCTCTACTGTTATAAATTTTAAGGAGACACAGATGGTGACTCTCTACAAATTTACGACAGCCTGAAATAATCTAGCCAAGTGTTAGTAAATGGTTATAAATGTCATGATTTGTTTCTGCTTTCAGATTTTCCCCAGAGCATTCTACATACATATGTTTGATATATGACACTTAGCAAACTTCCATGGAAAATGAATATGAATTGTATCCTTCCATTTTGAGTGTGATTTATAATGTTTATTTTCATTACAATTTACTCATGGCTTTAAAAGTAAGTTAGATTATTTTACTACTGATAGAGTCACCGACAGCTACACAGAACAGAAAGGTGAGAATAAGTAAAAGTATAATATCTTTCATATCAAATATCAATTATTGTTCAAGGAAAGTTTTATAGAGGTTAAATTTTTAATTTAATTTATAAAGTTGTTTTTTTTTAATTTAACAAAAAAGCTAAATTACATGTGACATTTCTTTTATAAACTTACCATTTGGACATTTCAATATCTAAAAATTACGAATTAGTGTCCCACTGTGGGGATTTAATTCACATATTCACTATCATATCAACACTTTAAAGTGCCTCTGAGCATATTTTTAATGCTTCATATGTTTTTTTGAACGTGTTTCCCCTAGAAAAAATTCCATTCATATTTCCCTGTAGATCCCATGCACACAATCTTAGGTCATTTCTCTAACATTACATTTATTATTTCTTATAAATATGATGTATGATGTATGTCACTGTATGGTGATGTCATTAAATTTTTTTTATTCATTGATATTTTCTTAATATTTGGAATTCATTCAAACATTTCTACCTTTCTTTGCCTATGATTTGGTTTTCACTTTGTATTTTGTATAAATATTTTATTTTATTTTATTTTTAATTTTAATTTTTAGAAAGAAAGGGCATGATAAGGAGAAGGGCGGAGAGAGAGAGAGAGAGAGAGAGAGAGAATGAGAATCTTAAGCAGGTTCCACACTCAGTGCAGAGCCCAACACAGGGCTCAGTCCCAGGATCCTGGGATCATGACCTGAGCCAAAATCAAGAGTCAGATGCTCAACAGACTGAGCCACCCAGGTGCCCCTACATAAATATTTTAAACATTTTTTAAAAAGTTTTTAACATGCATTTATTTTTGAAAGAGAGAGACAGAGCGTTAGTGGGGGAGGAGCAGATAGAGAGGGAGACACAGAATGTGAAACAAGCTATAGTCTCTGAGCTGTCTACACAGAGCCTGACACGGGGCCCAAACCCACAAGCTGAGAGATCATGACCTGAGCCAAATTCAGACGCTTAACCAACTGAGCCACCAAGGCACCCCTAAATATTTTAATTCATTTCTAAGTTGGCAAGTGAAAATCAGTCAAAATAATTAATAGGCTAGTAAACTAGGAATGATTTCCATTTTTACTCAGAATACATTTTTTCTTTTATCGCTAAAATTAGAGTACCAATGTGAGGCATTTTTGCAATTACCCAAGTTTGAATTTCTCTTTTTATTCACAAATCTAAGAATAAACCTTTAGCAGACATATTTATCCATTAGGTAAAGCATATTTCACCTGCTCAACAGGATTACCTTCAACTATATAAATTCTAGGTTTGGATTCAGATACCTTTGATTACATTTTAACAAAACTACATCTTAGTTCACAGAGTGAAGATTTTACAAAAGGAAGGAAAAGCATGTCATTATTAGTTTCTTATTATATCCGGGGGAAAATGTATGTTTTAAGGAGTGAGAAGTTAGCACATTAAATAGAAGACTTCATTTGTGGTTTTGAAGAAATTCTCATATTTGAAAAATATCTAATGAGTCATTTCCTCTATTGCCATTGAAAATTTAAATTTAGAATTTTAGGTCCTTTTTGTTCTCTTACCTAAAGGAAGACAATATTATTCAAGAGAGATAGTATTCCCGAAATTAAAAAAAAGAAATTGACAAGCTAAAGCCAAAGAGAATGAACACTCTAAAACCTGAATTGTGGCAGACAGATTGGGATCTATATATTATTTATTTTGATTGAAATAAAATGAACAGCACCAGCTGTTTGTGAAGGGGTGCATATTATAGCTCACAATACCCTTAGGTATTGTTTATCTGGCTTTATTTGTATCACCCTGAAGTAAATATTCTCATTCCCATTTTCTAGGTGATAATATGTCCTTTTTTAAATTTTTTTAAATTTTTATTCAAAAAAATTTTTTAACGTTTATTCATTTTTGAGAGGCAGAGAGAGAGTGTGAATGGGGGAGGGCAGAGAGAGGGAGACACAGAATCCGAAGCAGGCTCCAGGCTCTGAGCTGTCAGCACAGAAGCCAATGCAAGGCTCGAAATCACAGACCGTGAGATCAGACGCGACCCGATGTCAGACGCTTTAACCGGCTGAGCCCCCCGGGCGCCCCTAGGTGGTGATATGTGTTGAGTCAAATCATTTGTACAAGATTCCTCAGAAAGTCTTGGAATTGACAACTATTTTTTGGCCAAAGTGTTATTTATCCAGCTGAAGATCTTTGAGATCCTACATGAAGCCAAATGCAGTTGTGATTTGAGAAGTTTAAAAACTGTTTTCATCCCCTCAATGGCATAGAATTTTATTTTCCGGTGACCAAGGAGAACACTTGAAAGTTATTTGTCTTCATATGTAGTTATTCTACTGGTAAACAGTTTTATCCCCCTAAAAAATGCTCACAGTTCTGAAACTTCCACAGATAAATCTAATTTCATTTGTCGTTCACAATTTCTGAACATATTTCATGACACAGTATTTGCATTATTTTACAAAGACATAAGACTCTTAACCTAAAGAATGAAAGAATCTTACATTTTATTCCAGAAATATGGTAGAGTATTATCTTTGACCTTTGGTTTATAAGAGCTTGGAATGCATTAAGTGTAATTTTGGGGGTAATAAGATGTTTTAGGGAATAAATTCTTCAAGACATTTCTTCCAGTAGGTAATTTAATATTACACCAAGGAAGTGGCTTAGTGTTTTATAGTTGGATATCTGCTTTCATCTTACACCTCAGGCAACACATCCTTAGTTATGAATATTTCAGATGCCCTTTCTATTTCTATAAACTCATCAAAACTTTGACCCTTGACACAAAAGCATCTGTCAAAGAGGTCAAATAGCAAATCCTCAATGAGGATTATAGCAAAAGAACAAAAGAAACTCCTTTAGCAAGCAGAGCAATTGACTCCAATTTTGCAGAACAAATTGAACGAAACAAGAATTCATATGGGACTATTTTTTTAAGTTTATTTATTTTGAGAGAGAGAGAGAGAGAGAGTACAAGCAGGGAAAGGGCAGAGAGAGGGAAGAAGACAGAGAGAATCCCAAACAAGCTCCACGCTGAGAGTGCCCCAATGTGGGGCTAGAACCAATGAACCATGAGATCATGACCTGAGCCAAAATCAAGAGTTAAATGGTCAAGTCTGAGCCATCAGGTGCCCCTCATATGGGACTACTATAGAATAAATGTCTGTATTCTTTCAAAATTCCGACATTGAAGCCTTCATTTGGAAATGGGGCCTCTCAGGAAATAATGAAGGTTAAATGAGGTCATGAGGGTAGGTCAATTATTCAACAAATGTAGTGTCCTCATAAGGAGAGACACCAGAGTACTCATTCTCTTTCTTGCACTGAGGAAAGGCCATGGTGAGGACACAGAAGAAAAAGGTAGCCACTTATATACAAACTAGGAAGAGAGTTTTCACCAGACATTGAATTAGCCAGAACCTTGATCTTGGATTTACAGTTTCCAGAACTGTGAGAAAATGAATTTTTGTTGTTTAAGTCACCCAGGCTATGATATTTTGCTATGACAGCTTAAAGGACTAATATAGGGACTGTATTAATAAAAGATATGGTAAGTAAAGACAACTTTGAATGAGTACATAATGCAAAATCTTTAAATTCTGCTATTAATGTTAAGGTCATACGATTAAGAAAAAGGTGTATTAATAGGATCAAATATATTCTGGCACACACCAAAAAGCTTGTAAGTTAGATACATTTAGAGGAAATGTTCTTATTAACACAAGTTAAGTATTATCCCTAATTCTTAAGGAAGAAGTATCACACCATTAAATGAATACTGATCTGGTACCAAAATGTCATTATAGTCATTCTTATCTAAATTTTTTTTCATTAAACACCTAATTAATAAATTAAATTATCCATAATGAATTCTTACATAAAGGGAACTGAACTAGATGGAAATCAACTAAATGTTGCAATCAAAATTCTGCAGTTCAAAGTTGACAAAATCATGTGCATAGCTCCCTTTTGTATGCACATGTGCGTACCCACACCCCCCACACACACACTTACAAAATCAATCCAAATTATGCTTATTTTAACTTTGGATTCTAAAAATTTCACTGGTGTGACTAAATCAATATCACATGAATATTTGTCTGCTCTGTGAACCCATGAAGCTAAAAGAGAAAATTCTTGCCAAAATGGTTAGTCAGTAACTAACTATAGGAAACAAAACAGTTGGTCAGACGTTTTTTTAAACATGACTTTAATGAGTCATTTTATCCGACCTTGTCTGACAGCTGTCAACTGTTAATGGCACATATGGAATTAAATAAAATTACAGACTATAAATTGCTTAAAGAAATGAAAAGGCATTCCTCTGTAAAAAGCTATTAGTGGTACAGTCCTGGTACTTCTTACAAGTTTGCATTACTTTCAAGATAAAGTTTGGGTTCATATAATGAAAATACTATAAAGGAAAAATTGTCAATAATGTCATACTAATCATGGGTGCATTAGTCAGGTATGGGTGCACTAGTAGCAATTAAACTTAATCAATTCTTAATTTTATTCTTGTCTGAAGATTAACAGATAAAGTAACATCAAGGAAAAATAAAGAGGCTGCCTTCAAGAGAGATTTTTTTTAATGTTTTATTTAAATTTGAGAGAGAGTGCAAGCAGGGGAGGAACACAGGGAGACAGAAGATCTGAAGCAAGCTTTGTGATGTCAGCACAGAGCTGGATGTGGGACTTGAACTCATGAACCCTGAGACGATGACGTGAGCTGAAGTCAGGCACTTAACGGACTGAATCACCCAGGCACCCTCAATAGCGATCTTTTATAATCTGAATTCAACTTGGTGTAAAGGCTACACCTTGAGACTTTTCTGTAAAGGGATGAGAGTAAATAGGTTAGGTGTTTTGCATCATATAGTCTCTATTTCGACTACTCAACTGTATCTTGGTAAAAGAGGACATAGATAATGTGTAAAGAAATGGATATTGTCATATGCCAATGATACTATTTACAAAACATGTAGAAATATAGTTTTGGACCATGCCTTAGTTTATACCTTCCCTCCTGAAGGAACAGAGGATCAAATTTAGCAAGATCTACTTACTTCAGTGACAAGGGGCTGGAGAATTGGGATGATACAAATTTAGTAAAAGATAATTGGTCATTATTGAAGAGGAAGAGTAAAGTTTAGTCCAGTATGATATCAGTCATTCGAAAGGATCCAAAGACAAGAGAAAAAAGCTGTGGAATCTTCGCCTCCCTTCTATCAACGTCTTGAAAAACTTGCAAGTATGGAATTCCTAAGAGACTCCATATTCAATGCAAAACTCTAGGTACAGGAGACATTTATAAGTGAAACAAGAAACATTGGGAGCACTCATCAAAGCTACCATTTCAGACCTCTTCCTTGGCTTTGTTTCTTTTGGACTCTGGCCTTCCATTGTCTACCAGGCTCTCATTTGCTCCTTTCATAGCTTTGTTCTTTCGTTCATAGGCTTGATGCTATTCTGTATACATATTCACTAAATGGATTTAGCTTTTCAAAAACCCATCCTCTTCAGCTCCTAAAACCTGAGGTTATAATTTATACCTATAGAAAGAAGTGGTCATCCCCAAACAGACCCCACAGAACCAGAAAATGAAAAAGCAAAAGAATACAGAAGTGTCCTTTAAAAAAAATTAAATATTTATATTGACAGAGAGAGAGAGAGAGACCATAAGCAGGGGAGGGGCAGACAGAGAGGGAGACACAGAATCTGAAGCAGGCTCCAGGCTCTGAGCTGTCAGCACAGATCCCGACACCACGAGGCTCTAATTCACAAACCGTGAAAGGTGACCTGAGCCGAAGTTGGACGTTTAACCGACTGAGCCATCCAGGCACCCCGAGAACACAGACGTTTCTTACAAGTACTGTACCAATTCATTCACTGAAAGGAAATACTCAAGAGAAGCTGAGAAATAATGTCAGAGTCTCTATATGTCTGTAGATTATTCTTTAAAAGCAAATATATGATCTGTGTCCATTTAATATTGCAAGTTAAATCATTGTCAATAAATGTTTTAGTTACATTTATAAGATATCAAAAAGAAAAGTGCTGAGCAGAGGTGACTTGATGGCTCATTTGGTTAAGTGATCTCAGTTCATGAGATCGAGCCCCTCGTCTGGGTCTCTGATGACAGAGGGGAGCCTGCCTGAGATTCTCTCTCTCTCTCTCTCTCTCTCTCTCTGCCTCCTTCCCACTCATACACTCTCTCTCTCTCAAAAATAAATAAATAAATGTTAAAAAAAAGTGCTGTGTAAAAAAATTAAAATCCTGAAACCAATAAGATCCCATTAAAAAAAACTAGCTGTTTTATCTTTCCAGAACAAATAGTGCCTTTTTCTAAATTCTTCCTTAGCCAGAAATATTGTCTTCTGAGTCTACACCCTACAAATGCTTACATGGCAAACAAACCATAAAGACTATAAAAAGGGGTGCCTGGGAGGCTCAGTCGGTTAAGCGGCCGACTTCGGCTCCGGTCATGATCTCGCGGTCCATGAGTTCGAGCCCCACGTCAGGCTCTGTGCTGACAGCTCAGAGCCTGGAGCCTGTTTCAGATTCTGTGTCTCCCTCTCTCTGACCCTCCCCCGTTCATGCTCTGTCTCTCTCTGTCTCAAAAATAAATAAACATTAAAAAAATTTTTAAAAAGACTACAAAAAGGACATAGCTTCCCAGCAATAGTTATTCATTTGTTCCTTGACGTATACATTCACTAACTGTTGGAGAGGATAATAAGCTTCAATCACATGCTTAGTTCTGGGCATATCACATATTATGGGGTAAGGAAGACAATTAAATAAGCTAGTGTATCTAGTAAGGATGGCATGAGTTTTAGCAATCCAGATAATTCAATTATTCCATCTCTCAAATGATTACAAATCATTATAAATTCCCTCAAGTGAATATTACTTCAATGGGTATTGATTCCTGTGATACTAGGCAGAGTGCTTGATGTTGAGTATCTAGCAGTAACCTTGACTTTATAGTTTGGTGGAAGAAAGCTATAGACAAAGAAACAGGAAAGTATAAGCAAGTATGATAATTACAGGGTGCTGTGGGAACATACGTTAGGCATGTAACCCAATTTCAGAGTCCCGGGAAAACTACAAGAGAAACTACAAGAGAAAGAAGAAATATCTAAGCTGAGATTTGAAGCACAAGTATATTTGTCCAGGTGAGCAGGGAGAAGGTGGGGTGCGAAAGAAGCATGTACTAATCAAGGAACTGAATAAACTTTAATATGTATTCTAATAAGAAGAAAAGTAGGTCTATTCTCCCTGGGTCCTAACTAATTCTCTGCTAATGTGCTTAAGGAGCCAATATGAAGTTATCAGGTCTCGGGGCTGCAATACTTAGAACAGATTGGATTGGATTTCTTAGGGCCTGAGAGTTACTTAGTTCATTGAAGGTCTATTGTTACTTGATTCTCTTCTAAGACAGATAAAGCAAACCTTGCAAGAGCCCTCTTATGGACAGTGGGTAGGCTTTGGTAAGAATAATCTTAAGTGAAATAAATTAATTCACTTGTTAGAGAGGTGTTCATAATTACATTGCACCTTTTTATGGTCTAGATGAAACAGAAGACAAAGCATGGTTCTATACTCTGCATTAAGTTCCCACACCAAGGGGAAGCATCAAGAAAAATAATAGCCTTTAACATTAAAATCTCTGTGCATACATGAGTTTCTTTAAGGTAAAGTTGTCAATAGAATATTTTCTTTACAGTTTACGCTGAGACATTTTTGGGCATTTACAAATTGGTACTGTTTCAGATAACTGCGCAAAGAACCATTCCCATGACAGATTCTAAAACTTTCTCGAGTTCATACGCTGCAAATAACTTCATGGAAATCAACACTCACAGTGGTCCAAAAATCTTTCCAGAGTATATTGAACATTATCTAAACTGAACTTTCTTTTTACTCTAAATTTTGTTATTCATTATTATTTAACAGTGAATAATTAATACATGTTTATTCTCAAATCACAAAGTGTTCCTGAAAATTTTCCTTGTAAGGGAGTTTGCCTCTTAAAGGGTTTGAATCAAAATACTTTGTCCTTGGGTGCCTGGGTGGCTCAGTTGGTTGAGGGTCGGACTTTAGCTCAGGTCATGATCTCACAGCTCGTGAGTTTGAGCCCCGCGTCGGACTCTGTGCTGACAGCTGGGAGCATGGAGCCTGCTTTGGATTCTGTGTGTGTCTCTCTCTCTGCCCCTAACCCACTTGTATTCTGTCTCTGTCTCTCTCAAAAATAAATAAACATTAAAAAAAGTCCTTCCAAAATACTTTGTCCTTTATACTTATTCAGAAATATCTTTCTGGTTTGAATTATGGTATTATTGTTAACTGATCTCAACTCTTTATGTAAGTATTTGTAAGTAAACACTGCTATAATTTAAATAGAAAACTTGTGTTCTTAATTTTTTTTTTCTGTAGGGTCACTGGATATGTATTGGGATAGAAAAGCTATAAACTGATTTATGTATTGCAAATAGGAAATCAAATATATCAGTTATTGCTTTAAACAATTGATTTGTTACGTGAGACAAATCCACTGACATTTTAACAGTTTAATATCTAATGCTAGTTTCTTATATCTTAGACATTTGGAGAATTAATAGAAATTTTATAATCTACTTTGGGGCACTGGGGTGGCTCAGTAGGTTAAGCATCTGACTTCAGCTCAGGTCACGTTCTCACTGTTCTTGAATTCGAGCTCTGCATGGAGCTCTGTGCTGACAGCTCAGAGCCTGGAGGCTGCTTCAGATTCTGTCTCCCTCTCTCTCTGTCCCTCCCACACTCACGCTCTGTATCTCTTTCCTTGAAAAATAAATATTAAAAAAAATTTTTTAAAAAGAAATTTTATAATCTACTTGAAAGTTATCTCTTGAGTAGTCATATACTATGTAATATTAATTTTTAAGGTGCGACCTGAAATTCATTCAGAAGAAAAAAATGAATTTATGTATGATATATGACTTCTTTAAAACCGATTTAGGGACTAATTTTTCAATATAAGTTTTGTTGTTGATTTTAGACATATATATTAAATATATATGAATTCATATAAAATATGACTTGTGGAAATAGTGTACCTAAAGATAAGCCCCATGCAAAAACAGATATAATGAACTAATTTAATAATTAGGAGTAGCAAGAGAGTCTGTAAATTAATAATTATCATCATTTAGCCTGAAGAAACCTATTTTTAAGAACACTTTGAGAATTGCATGTCTCCTTATATGAGAATTAAATTCTTATTTTAAGAGAAGGCAATAATTTTCTTGAATTGTCTATTTCTTAACAAATCTAAAGAACCATTTTTGTTATATGGGCTCTACATTTCATGCTTAAACTGGTATGTTTAACTAATTTGTTGCATTTCAATCTAGCTTTTCCAATAAAACTTCAATTTTCTTTAAAATAATCTACAACCATTAAGTTACCTTATAAGAAAAGAATTTAAGGAAGGCCACGTTAAGGTGTAACTCAATCAAATAAACTCACTTTTTTCTTTTCTTTCTCTAAACACAGCAGCAGTACAATGGGGTGCTTTAATCTGAAGCACCCTTTACTTTACATAATTTACATAAACTTCTGTGGACAACCCCTGATTTGACCTGTGCTAGCCCTAAGGCAGGATTTGGCTCTAAATTTATTCTTCTCACCAGAAGCAAGTCTATCCCAAAAGAGAATCAAAGAAAAAGGTGCTGAAGTTTCTCTAGGATTGAGGGGAGAATGATTTATGTGCAAAATATACTAAATTTAAAATTTTAAATATGCATCCGTAGACTTCTCTTTTCAAGGCTCTCTCAACTGGAAGATTTGCTTTGCTTTTCTATTCAAACTTACCCCTCAGAAGACATTTCCTCTAAAAAATCTCTCCAAGCCTTGTGTCAGGCTCTGTGCTGACAGCATGGAGTCTGGGATTTTCTCTCTCCCTCTCTGTCTGCCCCTCTGCTTGTTCTCTCTCTCTCTCTCTCTCTCTGTCTCAAAATAAATAACCAAACTTTAAAAAAATAATCAGCATTTAAAAGTAAAAGATCTCTTTGTGGTTCAGACTGATTCATTTCTCTCTGCACAAGTACACCCAGTTAACAGACCAAAAGCCATGAGTTTTACTGCCATTGTTTGTCTGTTTGTTTATTTAATTTTTTAATTTATTTTTGAGACGGAGAGAGACAGAGCATGAGCAGGGGAGAGGCAGAGAGAGAAGGAGACACAGAATCTGAAGCAGGCTCCAGGCTCTGAGCTATCAGCACAGAGCCCGAAGCGGGGGCTCAAACTGAGCTGAAGACGGACGCTTGATAGACTGAGCCACCCAGGCGCCCCCGGCATTGTTTGTCTTAAAGTAGTTTAGGAATGAGGCGCCTGAGTGGCTCAGTCGGTCCGACTTCAGCTCAGGTCATGATCTCACCGTCTGTGAGTTCGAGCCTCGCATCAGGCTCTGGGCTGATGGCTCAGAGCCTGGAGCCTGCTTCTGGTTCTGTGTCTCCCTCTCTCTCTGCCCCTCCCCAGTTCATGCTCAGTCTCTCTCTGTCCCAAAAATAAAATAAAAAATGTTAAAGTAGTTTAGGAATTATGTACTTTTACTTGAAAGCATATCTCTTAGGGAATCTTCCCTTTGTGAAAATTTTCAAAATATTTGCCCCCAAAATGGAGAAAATGTTTGTTGTATTATTATTTATTATTATTATCATAAATGGAGGGGGGGAGAAATTTGTTATAATTGATAATTTCCCTATATTTAAAAAGATATTTATATATTCTTCTTTATGCATTCTGTTTGTGAATTACCATTGTAAGTAGTGACATTTCTTTCAGTATCTGTAGGAGATTTGATTTATTGTGGCTACTTGATTCTTCCATTAGACTATAAGCAAAGAATTTACTCTTCCGTTCTATTCCCAGATCATTATTAGAACAGTGTTGAAAGAATGAAAACATTTAATTAATCAAAGATCTAATATTGTGGAGGATCTGGTAGGCTGCACTGCTGAAAATGATAATTAGAAAATAATCTGACTATTTGGTTCGTTATGTCTTCCTTGTCAAGTATTCCAGATGACAGGGTAGAGACCACAACTGAAGAGGGAGGCAGAGTTATGTTATGCTAACAAAGCAAACAACAACAGCAACAAAAACCTGTTGACCTCCTAGATATTTTCTGCTGCAATTTATGCATTTTTTCAAAATACAGCTTTTTTGCTGCTACTTTCCTTAAGCATTCTAAGACTTAGTTAAATCCCACCACTCACAAGCAAAATTTCCAGTGAGATCTAAGGTAATTTTCCCTTATCTATGCCATAGACTTATTCTATCTCCTTTCTATCATTAAACAGTTATGATAATATCAAATTTATTTCTTGTTCATGCAATTTATCAACCTCAGGTATGAACCTCTTGCTGGCTGGGGCCATATTTTTATGTCTGATTATTCCAACCATAGTTCACTGTCCAAGTGTATGGAGTATGAATTGACAAAATCATTTCAAAAATAAACAACTCCCCCCAAAAAATAAAAATATGAAAAAAGTAAATAACTCCCACTATAACTTAGTATCACCTGATAATTTTTGATTAAGATAGAAAGTTACTGTCAACAACAACAGCAAAATGTAAGCCCTTTTCTCAATCTGCTATTCAGAACATAGAATATTTCACCTCTGTCTTACACAGAAAGCAGAGTTAGAGTTATTTCTATAAACTCAGACTAAAAGATATACAGTGCCCAAGGCAATATGATAGAACTGTCCCAGTTCACACATTACGGGATTCTCACATCCCAGTGGAATTATGGGCACCATGAATGTTACCACACGGTTGAATTATAGTGACAAGGCTTTAAAGAGAAAGAAAGAAGATTACAAGAAAAGATGGCAAGAGAATCTATCCCTATCAATTGAAGCAGGAACACTGCTATTTTATATGGTATTTATTTTATACCTGTAGTAACTTATCTTTGTAACTACATCTAACATATAGTTTTTACGATCATAAAAGTGTTAAAGAAGTAAAATGGTTCTCCACTAAATCGTACACAGATACATTGAGACAGATTCTCACAGTGCATAAATGATTGCCTCTGAAATATTTTAGTGCATCCTTCATTACTCTGAGGAACTGCTCAAATTGCCAAATAATTTTAGAAGGAGCAAAACAGAGGGGCATCTGGGTGGCTCAGTCAGTTGAGCATCCGACTTTAGCTCAGGTCATGGTCTCACAATTTGTAGGTTCAAGCCCCGTGTGGGGCGCTGTGCTGACAGCTCAGAGCCTGGAGCCTGCTTTGGATTCTGTGTCTCCCTCTCTCTCTCTGCCCCTTCCCCACTCACACTCTGTAGCTCTCTGTCTCTCAAAAATAAATGTTAAAAAAAAACATTAAAAAAAGAGCAAAACATAAACGTTAACAAATGTACAAATGAACAGGAAATTTTATATAAGTAGTGGACATTTGCAGAATTATAGAACATCTTGTACAGGTACTTTCCAGTTTTTAAGGTAGGCAACTACTTTTCTGGGATTCAAAAGGGGTAAGAGGTAGTGTATGGCTGTATCATCTTGTTCAAGGCCAGGCAGTTGGTCTCAAGACCCCAGCTTTGTCATTGCTATCTGAAAATCCTTAGAAATGTTTGCAAAAGGTGGGTAATAATTATAGCTGTCTCATTAGATTTTGTGAAAATTAAATTTTACAAGGTACATAAGGCTCTTTGCACAGAGCTAAATCCTCAGCAAATGTTAATTAATATGAGGTATGGTGGCATGGCGCAGAAGGCCTTCATCTCCTACTTTATATCTAATGTGGTCTCCTTAACAATTTGTCCTCTTGTGAATTTTGTAAGTCTATTCTTTTAGGTGTGTTTACTGTAGACTATATATGTGTATATATATATATATATAATATAAATAATAAATAATATAAATAAATAAACTCGTTATATGTATATTTTATATACCTTTATATATATGTGTGTATATACATATATACACACATATATACATATACATATATATATGTATATATATATACACATATATATAAATACTTGCTATCCTATCCACATGATCAGGTCAATAATACCATGAGCAGGTAAGTTAAGCAATATGATAGAAAGTTGATTAAAATTTGAACTCTTCAACCACTTCAAGTCCTAAGTTCCATAATTACTAAATGTACACTTTTCCTCTTTTTACTATAAGCTTTCCGTCCTTTCTATCTTAATGCTATTAAAGAGAACAAAACTAATGACTTATTTTTACAAGCTTAGGCACAAATCTAATCCATCACTTGGAAAGCAAACAGGATTGCTCAGGTGAACACAATAAAACACGCCACAAATAAAAAGTTAGACTACATGTATAGCTTTACAAAGTAATTGGTTTATGTAGATGCCTGAGAGCTTGTATTGCTTTTTACATTTATAAACGGCAAAAAACCTCTAGAGAATTTTCTATCATACTTTTATCAATACTCAGGACTGTAAATGGATAGGTCCAATATATTCCTGTATCAATTAATTGAGGCAATATAATTTGTTTAGATAAAATGACACACAGAGCACAGAATTGAAAAGTGCTTCGTAAATCCCATAGAAAAATGATAATTACAATAGTTTGCAACTCACCTGGTCCTCAAACTGTTCAAGATTCTCTATTAAAATTATTATCTCTCTTAATCCTTATATAAATTCTATAATGGGGTTGCTATTATGGTATTATGAAGCGATTGAGACTCTTAAGAGTTAAAAAGTTTTCCAAAACCATACAGCAAGTGAAAGGCAACATTTATAGTTATTGATTGATTGATTGATTGATTATTTTTTAATAACTTTTAAAAAAGTTTTTATTGACTTTTATTTTTGGTAGAGAGAACATGAGCAGGGGAAGCGCAGAGAGAGAGGGGGACAGACGATTTGAAACTTGTGTTGCATGGACAGCAGAGAGCTGGATGCCAGGCTTGAATTCATGAACGGTGAGATCATGACCTGAGCTGAAAGGAGACGCTTAACAGACTGAGCCACCCAGGCGCCCCACAACATTTATATTTAAATACATGTTTGCATAATTCCTAATTCCATGTTTCTTTTACTGTGTAGGAAATTACTCACTCTGTTTCAAAAGAAAGATGGAAAGTTTTGCTTTTTCCTTGATGATTTATAGAAGATAAAGTTCCATAATTTATCCTTAATAGTATTAAGTTCCATAATTGCTAAATGTACATGTTTCTTTTTTCTGCTGTAAACTTCCCCTCAGTGCTATAGGATCAGCATTATAGATAAGAATGTGAATATTACTGATTAGTATATCATTAATTAAAATGGATCTTTGATTATCAGGATTCATCAGATCTCTTCCAACATAGTATGAGAGCCTTAGTGGTGAGTGAATTACAGGGGCTCCACCTCACCAAAGAGACAAGAATCCTTCTGCTGAAAAGCAGAAATTACATAGGGAAGGAGAATTTAAAGAAATTAACATGTGATGGGTATCAAAGAACAGGAGAAATCAGGAATTCTTGAGGCAAAATACAGATACCAGTCATGTTTTGTCTTGTTTAATACACTTTTCATAAAGGTTGTATTTAAAATTTTTTAATGTTTATTTAGAGAGAGAGAGAGAGAGAGAGAGAGAGAGAGAGTGCCAGTGGAGAATGGGCGGACAGAGGGAGACACAGAACCTGAAGCAGGCTCCAGGTTCCCAGCTGTCAGCACAGAACCCAAAGCGGGGCTTGAACCCACGAACCTGTGAGATCATTACCTATGCTGAAGTCGGTCACTTAGCCTACTGAGCCACCCAGGTGCCCCCATGAAGGTTGTATTTAGATGGCCAAAACAAAAGGGACATAAACTCTAGATCGGCAAAATTCCCAGGAACCTGCACTTCCCGCCCCAAAGCCAGAGTCACTTCCAGGCAAAATCCTAGGCTCAGCCATCTCCTTTGCAGATAATAAGAGGACAGTGACTCTACTCCACCACTTTGCGGCCTTAACTCGAGGACCTTTCTCTCTCCAGTATCACGGACTATAGACTAAAGTTATCTGGATTTTGTTGTCTATTTTTTTTTATTACTTCCTGTTACTGCATATGCCTTCACTTCCACTTATTACTTCTGGCAATGTTGCTAAAACTGATGGGGGAAATGGTATCATAAAAAGTGAAGAATTCGACATTGAAAGTGCGGACACCATAAACTAATGGTTTTCCCTTACTCATATTTTAATGTATTCTTTATTTTAATTTTTTATTTAAGTATAACTGAAATAAAATATTCTCTTAGTTTCATGTGTACAACACAGTAGTTTGACACTTGTATACATTGCAATTATGATCGCCAACAGTCTAGTGACCACCTAGACTTAACAGTTAAAACAATGTACTTTTTAATTTTTATTCCAATTTTATGTATAAAAATAAAATTAATCTTCATGTGATGACCTTTTATCCTATAACCCTGATAAACTCATTTACTAGTTGTAGGAGAGATGTATGTGTGTGTGTGTATATGTGTGTATGTGCGTGTGTGTGTGTGCGTGTATGTGTTTTGTTTATTTGTAAATTTCTTGGGCTTTCTACATGGACAATTATGTTGTCTGTGGTTATCTTTCTCATGTCCAAAAGGTCTGAAGTGATATTGTCTTTATTAAGAATATTGGTAATTTGTGTCTTCTCTTTTTATCTTTCTAACTCTTGCTTGAGGTTTAACTATTTTATTGTTCTTTTTAAAGAACTTGCTACTGGTTTCTTTGATTTTCTCTATTGTTTCCCAGTTCTGAATTTCATCAATTTCCACATTTATTTTAGTATTTCCTCTCTTCTCCTTGCTTTGAATTTATCTGGCACTTTCTAGTTTACTAAGGTGGAAATTTGTATTATTGATTGTAGACTTTTAACTTTTCTAATACAAGCATTTAATGATAAAAGCTTTCTTCCAATCACCACTTTCACTGCATCCCACAAACTTGGATGTGCTGCGTTGTAATTTTTGTTCAATTTATAATATTTATTAATTTCCTTTCAGACTATTTTGACAATGGATCATTTAAAGCTGTTGTTTAATTTCTTTATTTTTGAGGGGTGCCTGTGTGGTTTTTCTGGTTGAGCACTGGGCTCTTCATTTTGGCTCAGGTCATGATCCCAGGATCATGGGATCGAATCCTTGTAGGGCTCTGCACTGAGTATGGAGCCTAAGATTCTCTGTCTCTCTCTCCCTCTGCCCCTCTCTCCCACTTATGCTCTCTCTCTAAAATAGATAGATAGATAGATAGACAGATGATAATAGACAGATAAAATTTCCTTATTTTTGAGATTTTCATATTATCTTTGTATTATAGGTTTCTAGTTTAATTTCATTATTGTGAGAGAATACACTCTTTATGATTTAATTATGTTATGTGTGTTGGAATTTGGTTTATGAATAAGGGAATAATCCATCATGGGGAGTGTTTTATGTTTACTTGAAAGAATATATATTATTCGGTTGTTAGATGGTGTGCCTTATAAATGTCTGTTAATAATGTCATTTGGATCCAGTTGATAGTATTATTCAGTTCTATATTTTTGCTGATTTTTCTCTATGCTAATTCTATCCATTTCTGAGGGGAGGTGTTAAGGTTTCCATCTCTAATTGTGGATTCATCTAGTTTCTTCTTTCATTTTTGTCAGTCTTTGGTTCATGTATTTGAACCATCATTGTTAGTTGTATGTATGTTTAAGATTGGTATGTCTTCTCAAATATTTCACTTTTTATCATTTTGTAATGCAATGTTCCTCTTTATTCCTAGTGATTTCCCTTGCTCTGAAATCTGTTTTGTATGACATTATTATAACACTCCGGTTTACATTTCATTAGAATTTGCATCGTGTGATAGTTAATTTTATTTATCGGCTTCATTAGGCCAAGATATCTGGGCCCAGATATTTGGTTAAATAATATTCTCGCTGTGTCTGTGAGGGTGTTTTGGGATGAAATTAACCTCTGAATTAGTAGACAGTAAAACATTGCCATCCCTAATGTGATGGGTCTCATCCAATCTTGAAAATCTAATTAGAAAAATGTCTGAGTTAGGAAGAATTCTCTCTCACACTTTATTTTGATCTGGAACATGGGCCTTCTCCTATATTCAGACTGTGGCTTGGATGGGAAGGTATACATACGAGTTGGCTTTCCTGGTTCTCAGGCCTTTGAATTCAGATGGGAACTATACCATAGGCTCTCTCCTAGGTCTCCAGCTTGCTAACTGGAGATTGTGGGTCTTCTCAGCCTTCATAATTGCATGAACCAATTCCTTATAATATGTATCTATTTACTGATCAATCAGCTGATCGAACAATAGATATAATCAATCTCTCTCTCTCTCTCTCTCTCTCTCTCTCTCTCTCTCTCTCCAGATATATCTGTATCTGATATCTATCATCTACCTATCTATCATCTATCTATCATCTATCTATCTATCTATCTATGGAGAAAGGGAGATTTTCTGTTGGTTCTGTATCTATATCACTAGAAAGCCAAGACTGGGGCGCCTGGGAGGCTCAGTCAGTTAATTGTCTGCCTTCAACTCAGGTCATGATCTCGTGGTTCATGAGTTTGAGCCCTGCATCGGGCTCTGAGCTGACAGCTCAGAGCCTGGAGCCTGCTCAGATTCTGTGTCTCCATCTCTCTCTAACTCTCCCCCACTCACTCGTGTGCTCTCTCTCTCTCTCTTTCTCAATCTCTCTCAAAAATAAATAAACATTAAAAAATTTTTAGAAAGCCAAGACTAATTCACATGGTATATCTTTTTTCCATCCTTTAACTTTATTATATTACCATTGAATTTCTTGTCAACAAAATAGAATTGGTCCATATTTTAAATCCTTTATAACAATCTCTTTCTTTAAACTGGTGTACTTGAGCCAGTTACATTTTATGGAGTTACTGATACGTTTGGATTTAGGGCTAGCATTTTATTGCTGTTTTCTCTTTGTTTCTTTTGCTTTTTGACCAAAACTTTTCACTTTCCTGTCTTATTTTGAGTCATTTGAATGGTTTCTGGTAATCCATGTTAATGTATCTATTGTATTTTTTACCTCACCATTTTCCATAGTGACTTTTTGTCTCTGTTGGTTGTTGCTGCAACTTTTGTTACACAGTAGCTACAATATTGATTCTAGGAACTACAATACAGGTACATAATTTCACCATCTACTTAGAAGGAACATTGTACCACTTTAAATAGGATGTAGGAAACTTTCCACCCTAGAAATTCCTTTACTTTATCCCTTTCTGTTTCAGTTGTCAACTGAATATTATATACCCACACTCTTATATTAAAAATGCCTTCAGACATTGTTATCTATCTATCTATCTATCTATCTATCTATCTATCATAGATTTAAAATTCACAAGGAGAGGAAAAATCTATTATAAATACATTCCTTCTCACTTTTGAAGTGAACGAAAAGATAGAAAGTCTCAGCAAAGAAACAGGAGAAATAAAGACAAAAGCAAATAAATGTTAAGCAGAATATCTGCATGGTAAAAAAAAAAATCAGTGGATTTGTTTACATTGAATTTATTTACTTTAGACATACTAAAAGGGTAAGATTTACAGAAAAGTAGCCAGCTGAATGTGCTGTTTTAGGAACAAGAACTCAATGGTTAACTAAGGGTATCTCAGGGAATTGGGACGATGGGGTACATAAGAAGCAAGAGTTTATTTTGGGTAAGGAGACTGAATGCTCTTTAGATGTTGAGTTTGATCTATTTTGAGGAAATGACAACTTAAATATACAGAAGATATATGATTCTCAAGGGGTCTTCTCCAAGATGTGGTGTTTACTTTATACATTGAATTCCACCAAGTACTTTCCATCTTGCTTTTAAATATTTTAGGTACCAAACAGAGGTATACAATGACTTAATCCATATACATAGCCTTCTTGATGTGAAAATTATTTGTAGGGGTGCCTCAGTGGCTCAGCCGGTTAAGTGACCAACTCTTGATTTCAGCTCAGGTCATGATCTTACAGTAGTGAGATTGAGTGCCATGCCGGGCTCCTAGTGTGGAACCTGCTTGAGACTCTCTCTCCCTCTGCCCCTCCCCACTGTGTGTGCTTTCTCTAAAGTGAAATAAAATAAAATAAAATAAAAATTATTTCTAAAAAAATAAGCAACTCTACTACAGTTTTGATGTCTATCTTAAGCAGTTTAATGCCTATGTTAGCCATTTTTTAAAAATTTTTTTGTCATAACTATTCAATACATTCAATTTTAACAATGGAATCATTGTTTTTGTGATTTGTGAGACAGGAAATCTGTGTATATTTTTGACCCTGGGAGAGCCTCACACTCACGTCTCTATAATGAAAAGCCTTATATGGATTCGTGGGCAGTGCTTCTATATGCAATACCTCTGCTTATGAGTTCTGAACGTGTGAGGAACATGTCTTCTCTGGAAAAATGATGGGTGACTTCTCCAAAGAAGAAATATTGGCTAAATTTCACCATGGTATATCAGTTCATTAAATTGTGTACATGGAGAGAAAGACAGTTTTCAGTTCAGTCAGGCATCCGGATAACTTAAGGTAATTGGTAAATAAGAGATATCCAGAAGCTATTCAGGCACTTAAAGAAATCCTGTATTAAATTCTCAGTCTTGGAATGTCACCATTGTTTATTCATCTGAGGACAATTGCTTTGGTGGGTGTTTGTGGATTGGTGGAAAAACAATTTAATAATCAAGCAGAGTGATAATGATGTGTTTTTAGTGCATTTTAACCAAAGGAAGAAAAATGTAATATTGATGAAATGAGGGGGAGAGATGACCAGATAAGTGCAAAAAGAGAAACTGACAAAGAATAAAAGAAACCGGTTATGCTGCAAGGCTTCTTTTTCGCTGAAATGTAAAGCAGAGAGTAGATAACCATTTCTTACTCACCTATCCCTATAGTCACTCCTTGCTGTGGTTCAGATCTCTTTTCATGAGCTTGTAATTTCCCATCTGGTCTTTTCCAGGCACATCTCACATGTTCCAAGCCTACTCTATCAGCAGAATCTCAGTTTGCCTGTCCTTCATTTTAGGACTTGATATGTCACTTTACACTAAGACTGATCATTTGATGTACATTCCCTCTTAGGACTACTTACATTTCAAATGAGAATAAAATTATGCACAAATTTTCATCTATAGGATCTACAAAGTTAGGGGCGCCTGGGAGGCTCAGTCGGTTAATGTCCAACTCTTGATTTCCGCTCAGGTCATATTCTCACCATTCCTGAGATCTAACCCCAAGTCAGGCTCTGCACTGACAGCATGGAGCTTGCTTGAGATTCTCTCTCTCCTTCTCTCTCTGCCCTCCCCCGTGCTCTCTCTAAATAAATAAACATTTTTGTTTAAAAAATCTACAAAGTTAAATAACTAAGAATAATTATAACTGCCCTTACACAATGAAACTGGAATTCTTATACTTATGAAGGATCTTACACAAACATGTTACTTTGATGGCTCCTCTCAATACTACTGTTCATCATTGGCTCAAATAAACCTTCCTTAGAGAGTTTTATGTCCCCTTTCCTTCTTTTTAAATTGTTTTTAATGCTTATTCATTTTCGAGAGACAGCATGAGCAGGGGAGGGGGAGAGAGGGAGACAAAGAATCCAAAGCAGTCTCCAAGCTCTGAGCTGTCACAGAGAGCCCAACACGGGGCTCAAACTCACGAGCTGTGAGATCATGACCTGAGCCGAAGTCAGACGCTCAGCCAACTGAGCCACCCAGGCACTCCTGTCCCCATTTCCTAAAGAGGCTCCCAGTCTCTGTCATAGTATCTTTGTGCACTGTTTTCACGGCAGTTTTGGTTGTCTGAAAATATTTTGTTAATCTACTCTCTAATTATTAGTTTTACCCTACTAGAATAGAAATTCTTAACACCAGAGAACATTCATTTGTTTGTGTGCATGTGTGTGTGCGTGTGTGTGTGTGTGTGTGTGTGTGTGTACTTGACCACATGGTCAACTAGGAAAGTGACTGGCACATGGTGTAGTCTACCATAAATATTTTTGAATAAATAAACATTTCAACAGCTAAGTAATTTGGCAAAGAGCTTTGAACATATTAATATTTGTCTCGGTAACCTCATTTCTATTTGTCTTACGTGAATAACCTAAAATTCAGAAAAAAAACACTTTGTATATACATATCCATTTTAATGATGTTTATGACATTGAAAATATGAAACATAAAAGGTTCAAAATAGGAAAAAGGTAAAAATCATGATGCTTCTATTAAATGAAATATTATACAGCTATAAACTACTTTATTAACATAGAAAAAAGGGAAATATACAGGATATGTTTATTTTTTTATTACACTTAGTTTTACTTTAGTCAATGTTTTTTGTTTTCCTTTTCTACCAAAAGATTTGTTTTCATAAAGTCCTAAAGTTCTTTGTCATATATTAATCAAACATATAATTTACCTCAGATGAATTTAAGGAAACATCTTACGGCCTTTACCGTGCGTGCACTGGTCATGATTAACTTGGTTGTATTTGACATGTAATCTGCTACAAAATCTTCATGAAAAAGGACCTAACACTGATAGTGCATACCAGAAAATTCAAAGGAAATTCATGAGGCAAATATAAAGGCAACACAGCTTGTGCAATATGCTTTGAGATAGTGTTAATCACCAAAGAATTGACTTTATGACTCTTGGGTTGGTAGAGTCACATGGACATTTCTGGCCAAAGAGTTGTAAATTGATAACATGTGGATATGAGTGGGGCGTTCACTTATTAGTGTAAGACTCTCCAGAAGTCTCTTATTTCTGAAAAGGCAACAGTCAATATCCAATATTCAATATCCAAAGTGGCTATTACACTAACCCAGGACTTCAAGTTACCATGATGTCAATGACAGTTGAGCAATTTGCACTGAACCAGTGTGGAAAAAAAGAAAAGAAAAGAAACAAAGAATACCTTCCATTAGAAGGCACTGAGATTTAGGGATTGCTTGTTACCACAGCATAACCTGGTTTGTCCTGGTGAATACATTCACATTTTCTTCTCTCTCTGCCTCAAGACCTTGTAGCGTTCCTTCTATAGTTCTGGAATGGCAACACAGTTTTAAAATGTATGGTTTTGTTTTGTTTTGTTTACCGAAGCTTCCAAGAAACCTGGATTAACACAGTGTGGTTATCACAATTGCTGCACACCATTGTATGGCTTTGCCTATCACACGTGACCCGTATGACCCATGTGATCCATGCTTTGTATCTATTTAATGCATCTGCAGACTCAAGCTATAAATTCTTTGACTTCCTGTAGCATCTTCCTCTTGAGAAAAATCAAAGAGCTTAGAATGATTAGGTAATTAATATGTATAGTGTGCTAGAAGCCATCAAAGCCTCTAAAAAATCATTAGTAACTATTTATAACTGTGTTTTAGTGAAATACAAAATTAGCTCATCCATCAGGAGAACCTTTACTTCCACTGCTATTCTGACCTAAAAATATATAGGGCAGATCCTTTGAAACCTTTGAAAGTGACGCAGTTCTAAATGGGGACTTTAAAAATAGGTCAACATGTAATTTAATTAATGTTCTCTGTTATGTCAACTTCACATTTGGGAGAGTTGCATGTGTTTTAACCAGTTACAGTCTCTAACATGTTGTTTGACCTAATAAGAATGGATTAAGGTGGTGATAGCTAAAGCATAGAGGTAGAACACTTATTATAAATCTACTGCGTAGGCAATGCTCTGTATTGTAAACACAGATGGCAACCATTTTGTCAGGATAATACCTCAAGAGCCAAAATTCATCTTTCATCTTTCCCCATGATGCAGAAATAAAAGTAAATGGAAAGGTATATCATGGTTGAGTAGGAATTGTTAAATTTACCTTTACATGTTATAAGCGACATTCATCTAAAAGGAAGCATGCCTACGGTTCCCAGTGCATGAATTTCCTGCCTAAATTTCCAGTTAAAAAGTATTCTAAGTTGAATTTATCTTATAAATAAGTGTGATAGAGAAAACTAAATTTAAAGGGACTAGAAAAGGAGAGAAGATCTCATAAACTAACTCAAGGGAAAATACAGTGCAAAAAACCTCGGTCATATCAAAATAATTTTTAAAAATGAAGGAAACAGGGGCGCCTGGGTGGCGCAGTCGGTTGAGCGTCCGACTTCAGCCAGGTCACGATCTCGCGGTCCGGGAGTTCGAGCCCCGCGTCAGGCTCTGGGCTGATGGCTTGGAGCCTGGAGCCTGTTTCCGATTCTGTGTCTCCCTCTCTCTCTGCCCCTCCCCCGTTCATGCTCTGTCTCTCTCTGTCCCAAAAATAAATAAAAAACGTTGAAAAAAAAAAATTTTAAAAATGAAGGAAACAATGTAAGTTGCAAAGCGTAAAAATAAAATATACCTGCCATATATTAAATGTGAATAAACTAGAAATTCCCATTACAAGACAGATTCTGATAAAGTTGCTAAACAACAAAAATTCTTTTTTTTTAAAGTTTATGTATTTATTTTGAGAGACAGAGCAAGAGAGCAGGCATGAGTTGGGGAGAGGTAGAGAGAGAAGGAGAAAGAGAAGCTCAAGAAGGCACAGTCTGGTCAGCATGGAGCCCAACCTGGGGTTCCAACTCATGAACTGTGAGATCATGACCTGAGCCAAAACCAAAAGTCAGCCCTCGACCCACTGGGTGAACCAGGAGTTGCAAACAAAAAATCTTTTTTTTTAAGAGAGACTCTTAAGCAAGCTCCACACTCAGCATGAACCCCAACATGGGATTTGATCACACAACCCTGGGGTCATGCCCTGAGCTAAAATCAAAAGTCAGACACTCAACCAACTGAGCCACTCAGGAACCTCAAAAAAAAATTTTAAATGAAAAAGGAAAGTAGAAAATAAAGAATTTAGCATAGCTATTATAGATACATGTAAACTAAAGTCAATAAACAGAATACAAGTAAACATTAACAAAATGTAAATTAAAAGCAAAAACCATTACAAATTATATATATGAAACATAGTAGCCAAAAGCATAAAACAAAAACTATTAGATTGCAAGAATAACTTTATTTTTATTTTTTTTATTTTTATTTTTTTTTTATTTTTAAAAAATTTTTTTTTTCAACATTTATTTATTTTTGGGACAGAGAGAGACAGAGCATGAACGGGGGAGGGCCAGAGAGAGAGGGAGACACAGAATCGGAAACTGGCTCCAGGCTCCAAGCCATCAGCCCAGAGCCTGACGTGGGGCTCGAACTCCCGGACCGCGAGATCGTGACCTGGCTGAAGTCGGACGCTCAACCGACTGCGCCACCCAGGCGCCCCAAGAATAACTTTATTAAAAATATCATATACAGTGGAAGACTTCAAAATATCTCTTTAGAATTAGACAAAACACAATGAAGACAGAAGAGTTAAATGCTATATTTAATCAACCTAAATTATTATATATTTATAGAACGAGTCTCACATATCTAAGTAGAACCTATACATTTTCATATGTACATAGATCATTAACTAACTAAATAGTTTTAATTAGTCAAAAAGTTTTAATTAGTTCAAAAGTAGACTATTAGCTGTGTGCTAAGCTAATATACTCTGTATATTTTTTTCATATTTATCAATATATATTTTATCATAACCTTTAAATAACATATTACAAGGATATAAATTTTTGGAATAATCTTTTTCTCTCAATATTTGTTTTGTTTGTTTGTTTGTTTGTTTGTTTCTAGTTTTCACTGGTCCAGAACCACTGCCAATCTGACTTAAAGAACAACTTGTTTTTTTCTGTTTAGAAGCTTATGATGATTTCTTTTTACCCTTGGAGTTTAAAAATCTTACCTGTAGATGTATTAAGATGTATGTCTTTCTGGGGCGCCTGGGTGGCGCAGTCAGTTAAGCGTCCGACTTCAGCCAGGTCGCGATCTCGAGGTCCGTGAGTTCGAGCCCCGCGTCGGGCTCTGGGCTGATGGCTCGGAGCCTGGAGCCTGTTTCCGATTCTGTGTCTCCCTCTCTCTCTGCCCCTCCCCCGTTCATGCTCTGTCTCTCTCTGTCCCAAAAATAAATAAACGTTGAAAAAAAAATTAAAAAAAAATAAAAAAATAAAAAAAAAGATGTATGTCTTTCTTATCAGTCCAGTGTGTGATTTGTTGGATTTTATTATTTATAGGATCATTATTTGATTTTTAACTGTGGCAGTTCCTTTACTTCATTTGAATCTCTTAATATTCATGTGTTAGGTATTCTGAATTTCATAACAGAATCTCTTCATAGGCTTAAAATGTCCACCTCTGCATATTTTTATTCTGATACTTAAAATAATTCTATTATTTTATCTTCTGAAACTAATCTTTGGCTCACCATTTAATGAATACATTTACTGAAATTACTAATGTGTAAACCTTATTTTAGCATTTATATGATTTTCTAGAATGTCCTAACTGCCCGTGTTATCTTTTTCTAAGTTCTTCAGCTATGTACATCTGATTCTGCCCTTTCTGAGAAGTTTCTATCAGTTTAATCCTCCTGCTGAAGACCAGCATAAAAATTGGACAAAGCACAGCAATCATTTGAAGGCATTGGAAAGTAATGCCCGAGAAGTGAAAGCGCTCCAAAAGAACTCCACATTCATGCCAGCATTTTCCTGTAGGGGATTTGCAACCCACGCGTCGAATAGATTGAGAGCAGAAAGCTCAAGTGTCACTGGGCTGAGGACACGTGTTGAATTTCATAACAGTCAGAGCAGTTAAGACTTGAGAGAAGAAAAATACTACAGTATGTGAGGTAAAAAATTCACTAGATGGGACTAAACACAAGTTAGATATTAGAAAAAAAACTTCAGTGAACTTGAAGATGCAGCATTAGACACTAACCAAAATAAAACACAGAGATTAAAAAACACTGGGGGAAAAAAAAGACAAAACAGGCCAGGAGTGAGACCCGGAACAACTTCACTTGGCCTTACACACAAATAAAGGGAGCCTTCAAAGAGGGGGAGAGGCAGATACATTTTTGAAAAATTATGTCTTATGAAAATTATAAACCCACAAATTCAAGACACTCAGTAACTACAACCACAAGAAACATGAAGAAAACTACACACAAAAAAGATAATAAAATTGCTTATAATCAATAAAAGCAGTCAAAGAAAAAAGACAGGGCACGCAGAGCAACAGAGAAACGCATGACAACAGACTTGTCAGAATCAAGGCAAGCTCTTTATAGAGTACTAAAAGAAAAATAAAACATCCAACACAGTTCCTTATCTAGAGAAAGTGCCTTTCAAAGCAAATTAAATACAGACTCTTTAACATTTACAAAGGCTTCATTACCAGAAGACCTGCATCTACCAGTGGAAGTGAAGAGTACTGAAATAACAAATACAGGAATACACATAAAGAAATCTTATTTCCGGGGCGCCTGGGTGGCGCAGTCGGTTAAGCATCCGACTTCAGCCAGGTCACGATCTCGCGGTCCGTGAGTTCGAGCCCCGCGTCAGGCTCTGGGCTGATGGCTCAGAGCCTGGAGCCTGCTTCCGATTCTGTGTCTCCCTCTGTGTCTCCCTCTCTCTCTGCCCCTCCCCCGTTCATGCTCTGTCTCTCTCTGTCCCAAAAATAAATAAAAACGTTGAAAAAAAAATTTAAAAAAGAAATCTTATTTCCTTCACAGTTAAACCTCTTAAGTGGCTCAGGCGGCTGAGCTTCCGACTTCGGCTCAGGTCATGATCTCAGGGTCTGTGGGTTCGAGCTCCGCGCGGGGAGCCTGGAGCTGAGAGCCTGGAGCCTGCTTCTCACTCTGCCTCCCTCCCTCTCTGCACCCCCTGTCCCCCGTTCTGTCTCAAAAATAAATAAACATTAACAAAAATTTAAAAACCTCTTAAAAAGGTAGTGAAGAGGGACTTGGGTGGTTCAATCAGTTGAAATCAGAGTCGACTTCAGCTCAGGTCATGGTAAGTAGGATCAAGGCACTATTTTATATATATATATTTAATTATATTTGTATTTTAATATATACAGATTATATATTAAATAAAACATATATTAATATAAATCATACTAAATATATAAACATATAGGATATATATTTATATACTATATAAATATATTAAAATATAATAAAAATATAAATATAAAATATATTATAAATGTATATTAATAGGCATTAATATACACTTAATATATTAATATATAACTATATAACTATTGTATTAATATACATTTATATTTTATAATATATTTTATATTTATATGAATATAATCAATATATATTAATATATACTAATATACATTTACATTTTATATATATCACTATTCTAAATAAACCATATATTAAAAGTTAAATCAAAAGAACATTAACCTTTATTTTGAATGGAATGAAAATAAAAACCCAACATAGCAAAACTGGGGGGGGGGCGCTGTCAATAAAGCAGTATTTAAAGGCAATTCATTGCACTAAATGCCTATATTAGAAAAGAAGAAGGATATTAAATAAATGACCTAGGCTTTTCTGCTCTGAACTTAAAACAAGAGGAAATAGCCCCAAAGTAAGCATAAAAAAAATGATAGTGATTGCATGGGAAATCAATGATATCAGCAGAAAGAACTTAGTTTACAAGTTATATCCTTTACTGACAAGACTTTCTCCTCCTTCGTATCAAAAAGTACTTTTTTTTTTTCAGCATTATAGGCTTGAGAATCACAAGTTTGGGTTGAGCAAATTAATGTGATCATGTTAGTTTTCATTTATATTTATATTTTGCATATTATCATTTCCAAGCTGCTAAATTTTTCAAGAAAAGAATGGAAGAGACCCTAGGGGTATAATAATAGATTGCCTCCAAAGGTGTCCATCAAAAATATTTTCCAATTTGAGGGGAAAATAAAGGAGAAGAAGAAAACTGATGTTGGAGTTTTAGACTCCAGGGGAACCATGATTCCATGTATCGATATTTAATGTATTTGGCTTTTTTTCTTTAAATTTTTAATATTATTTACTTATTTTGAGAGAGAGACTGCGAGGGTGGAAGGGACAGAGAGAGAGAGAGGGAAAGAGAGAATCCCAAGCAGGCTCCACACTGTCCGTGCAGAGCCCCACATGGGGCTGGATCTCATGAACTGTGAGATCAAGACCTGAGCCAAGATCAAGAGCTGGATGCCTAACTGACTGAGCCAACCAGACACCCATGTATTTGCCTTTTCAAGTGTACATCTATCTAAGAAAGGCTTAGATGTCAGTATTCTTGAAGAGAAGAAAAATGTCAGTGGCTGAGGAAAGATCTTGATACAAAATCTTCATAACTCAATTAGGACTGATGTTCACAACACGCTCTCAGAAAGGACGCTGCTGTACCTTCAATGTAATCTGGCGTCTACAAGGAACTTGGACACATGTGCTGCAAACCTGCTTCTTGGATCAAATCAGCGTCCCAGGGGCTTTGAGACACAGGGTGACCCAAGCTGACAGGCTTGGTCAAAGCCACTGGGACCTCCTCAGTGCACATGAGGCCATCACCTGAGACAAGGAACCGCACTGGAATTTGATGCTATCTATGTAAGCATGCTGGAATTTACAACAACTCTATGTAACTTTTCTCAGAATACTGTGAAGCATTGCTTGATTTTCTATCTGTGTCTATAACTGTTGAATACTTTCAGTGTGCAAGAATTACTGTTTAGAGATCAAGAAATAATTTCACATTGAGGAAAACAATGTTTTCCAGTCTTATTTAATTTTTTTTTTAACATTTATTTATTTTTGAGACAGAGAGAGACAGAGCATGAACAGGGGAGGGGCAGAGAGAGAGGGAGACACAGAATCTGAAACAGGCTCCAGGCTCTGAGCTGTCAGCACAGAGCCCAACGCGGGGCTCGAACTCATGGACCCTGAGATCATGACCTGAGCTGAAGTTGGACGCTTAACCGACCAAGCCACCCAGGCGCCCCTCCAGTCTTATTTGTACAAGATACTTCTCTTATAAAGAGATAGGGACTATTTTCCCATCTCTTAAGTCTGGGCTGGCTTAGTTACTTGTTTGACCCATAAAATGTGAAAGAACTGATGCTACGCCAGTTCCAGACTAAGCTTTCAGAAGTTGCTCATACTTTGGGAACCCTGAGCTAACATATTTGAAGTCCGAGCTAAACCCATGAAGACACTCTCTGTGGAAGAGAATCAAGGAAATTGTGTCAACAACTCCAGTACAAACACCAGCTGAGTACAGAGGCCAGGGGGCCCCAGTGAGACCAGCTGAAGTGTCCATCAGCCCACAGGATAATGAGAAATAATAAATTATTATTGTTTTAAGCCTTTAACTTTTGCGGTGTTTTGATACATAGCAAGAGTAAATGACACAAGCAATATTGTTTATTACTATTCAGAGAAACAAAGTAACTCACAAAATATATTATTGAGTGAGGAAGTGTTTTACAATTATCATATGAGATTTCAACGTTTATTTATTTTTGGGACAGAGAGAGACAAAGCATGAATGGGGGAGGGGCAGAGAGAGAGGGAGACACAGAATCGGAAACAGGCTCCAGGCTCTGAGCCATCAGCCCAGAGCCTGATGCGGGGCTCGAACTCACGGACTGCGAGATCCTGACCTGGCTGAAGTCGGACGCTTAGCCGACTGCGCCACCCAGGCGCCCCAATCATATGAGATTTCAAAGTGAAATTCTCGGGGCGCCTGGGTGGCTCAGTCGGTTGAGCGTCCGACTTCGGCTCAGGTCATGATCTCACAGTTTGTGAGTTTGAGCCCCCGTGGCGAGCTCTGTGTTGACAGCTCGGAGCCTGGAGCCTGTTTCAGATTCTGTGTCTCCCTCTCCCTCTGTCCCATCCCCACTCACGCTCTGTCTCTCTCTGTCTTAAAAATAAATAAAATATTTTAAAAAATTCAAAACGAAATTCTTGTCTCTAAATATATGCTTAAAACATACATTCTTATATACATACATTGTATTATAATACTTCTGTTTTATTATTCTAGTTAAACCATTTGCCTGTAAAACTGAAAACTCCATTGTTTCCATAATGTTATATTTGATAAAGCTTATGTCTTTAGAAAACCTACAAAATCTTGCTTGCTTTGTTCCATTTCCCATAAGAAAAGATAATTTAAGAAACTTATTTGCCTATGGAATTTGTGTGGTCCGTCAACCAAGAATTAACATAAACCATCTTAAGAAACATGGACACCTAGGAGTTAAATGCTGTTGGACAAATAAGATATACAAACACAGTGAATCATAATCTGACTCCTGCATACTTTTCATGCTCATGCTGACTCATTCCCCATTCCCTTCCTCAAATTCATACACAAAGAGAAATTATTGCAAATTTTCAACGAATCCATGCTGTTACACACTTACCCTGCTGCTTGTCCTTATAAGGACTGCTCACTCTTACAGACCTAACTCAGATTATCTTCTAACTCAAAGGCCCTTCTCACAAACAGAATCGGTAATTTTTCCCTATATTTCCATAACTATAAGGCTCACGTTTTTAAATCCCTTCATGCATTCTATGAAAAGGTTTTACGGTACTGAATGTGTTATGAGACTCATATAATCTAATAAAATATAATAAAGCATATAATGAAATGCTTATCTGTGCCTAGTACTGGGGTTAGTGTATATCGAGTAACCAGTAGAAATATTATGAATGGATAAAATGATAGCAGAAAACCCATGCAGCTAAATAATTAACTACTAAAATAGAACACATTTAAGTCATGCGTATAACTTTAATAGGATATGAGGAAAGTTATTCAAATGTGGTCCCTTGGTTTTCATCAAATTAATTTTGCAAAACAAGGGAATGGGTTTCCAATACAGTATGTGGGAAGTATTAATGTGTAGACAGAATCAGATGGCCCACAAAGGCTGCTTTTTAGCATACATGTCTAAAACAAACAATGGAATGAGCTACTAGCAAAACAAAACAGGTGCAGTTTGGGACACCCGAAGGTGATACAGGGAAGCTTTCTTTACGTATGCTGTGTAAATACAAAAATCCATCACATATGAGAATGTTTATTTATTTTTTTATTGAAGCCTTTGAAAATGATAAAATAACCCCCAGATGGTTCTGACTGTTACGACACGTTGAGCAAACTTTCTCAAACCTGAAACAGTAAGAAGAAAACCTCTGAAAAACATCTTTTTCGTATCACGTGCAACTTATACATTTAAACTTGATTTCCATCCTGTGAATGAACAGAGAAATACCCTTTTCCTAAAATCAATGTGAATTAGAAGTTGCCTTTGTGGCGCTTTAAAAAAAAAATCAGTTGAGATGAAAATAAACCCTCTGGGAATCTCTGTAATGAAAAATAACCTAAGTGAAAGCAGAGTGCAAACAAAAGACGAATCCAGGCAGCCATTCATTATATTCACACGTGTGGCACAGGCTTGAAGTAGAAAGACTTCTTTTCCCTAAATAATGCATTAATCCTCTCCTCTTTGTGGTTTCCATTGAACATCCTTGATTGATTTTGTTGCTTGCTGAAATAAAACTTATCAGACAATCATTTCAGCACCCGATTTCCCTGCTGTACTTAGGAAGGAAAGGGCATTTAGGGGCAACCCTCTACTTACATCAAAACTGCAGAAGAATTAGATTACATAACAGAAAGTCTCCCAATAATAAATATTCTGACCTGCAAAATTTGACCTCAAGGTCAAAGTGACCATTACTATCAGCTTTATAACATTTCTCTCACAACTAAAGCTGCGTTAACTCACATAATTCACCCTCTTTGTAGCCTTTAGATACAGGATGCAAGAAGTAAATGACCAAATCTTCAGTTTTGGATAATTGACTATCAAAATGGATGTGCAGGAAAAGATGCTCAATATGTAACAACAGTCAGACTTGCCATGTTTTCATGCCATGAACCAGGGTTAGCAAAAAAATTTTTTATTCCAACTACATTTGTAGACCTTTCCCATTACTAAAGTTCTGCTGCATTTAACTTATAGGAGGCCCTGATTCTTGGGTATTTAAAGAAGCCCTTATAAGTATCATAAACTAAGATTTCACATGTAATGAGTGAAATATGTATTAGAATTACACCTGAACTTACAGATGCAAAAATAACATGATTTATAACTTATGCTGGCTACTGTTAATGTCACCATTTTAAAGACATTGAATAAATGCAAATGTAGATCACATCCATACTAACATGTTTGCATTCCAGAATGTCAAAAGCTGAATCCTTAAGAAATAAATGTTGAATGTGAGCTTTGGTGCTTATGAAAAGATGCAAGCAAGAAATTATATTAATGCTTCTTATTTGTGATTAATCTATCTTTCCATCTCATTAGATACAACTTAGTCTCTCATTATGTCCAGTGGTTGGATGTACATAAGTTTTTCTCACCCCTAAAGTTTAATGTACTTCCAAAGGGGCTTCAGTTTATGCTGATTTAATTAAAGTATGTTGGAATTAGTATGTCAGAATTCAGAGGCCATAATCAGAATTGTCAAAAATAAATCTCCCATCATTTTTGTACTGGCCAACTCTGCCTTTGAGAAACCAATATATTTGGGACTTAATCAAAACTCTGTGGGCGTGTTATTTTTCTCTCCTTTGCTCAACCTGTTTTTCAAACTTACCTGTTTTTATTTTTATTTTTTTTTATTTTTAGAGAGAGAGTATGTGCAAGTCAGGGAGATGGGTAAAGGGAGAGAAAGAGAGAGAGAGAGAGAGAGGGAGAGAATCTCAAGCAGGTTCCACACTCAGCATGGAGCTCAGTGCAGGGCTCAGTCCCACAACCCTGGGATCATGACCTGAGCAGATATCAAGAGTAGGACACTCAACCACCATCCAGCTGCTCCAAACTCACCTTTTTTTGATCAATATTTGCTCCAACATCATAGTTTTGGTCACAGCTTTAAGATGAAGAGGGAAGCTTATTCTGTAACTGACTCCCATTCTGAGACAGATATTTTAAAAATAAAATAGGTGACAAAATGCTTAAATGTGCTCTCTCCATCTCTGTATTTGCTTTAGTTCCCCCCCCCCCCTCAGGATATGAAATTTGTAGTGAAAAGCAAACAAAATGAAACTGTCAGGTTCATTCCATGTAATGTTGAGGTTAGCAAAGACAACTCTGGGATAATTGTGATGGAACAATATTTTGGGAAATATAAACTGAGTTTTATCCTTCCCACTTTTTTTTAAATTTTTTTTTTCCAACGTTTATTTATTTTGGGACAGAGAGAGACAGAACATGAACGGGGGAGGGGCAGAGAGAGAGGGAGACACAGAATCGGAAACAGGCTCCAGGCTCCGAGCCATCAGCCCAGAGCCTGACGCGGGGCTCGAACTCACGGACCGCGAGATCGTGACCTGGCTGAAGTTGGACGCTTAACCGACTGCGCCACCCAGGCGCCCCTATCCTTCCCACTTTTTAAAATCAGTTTTTTTAGATAATGATGAACAAATAAAATGTTAATATATTTAAAATGTGCAAAATTATGATTTGATTTACATATACCTTGTAAAAGGATTCTCAACTTTGAGTTAATTCACACAATCATCACCTCACCTTCAGTTCCTTATATATTTTGTGTATTAATCCCTTATTTGATATGTAGGCTGTAAAAATTTTCTCCTATTCTATAAATGGCCTTTTCATTTTGATGATGGATTCCTTGGCTGTGAGGAAGATTTTAGACTAACATAGTCCCACTTGTTTATTTTTGCTTTTGTTGCCTTAGCTTTTGGTATCAAACCAAAACATTCATTCTAAAGATCAATGTGAAGGAGATTATCATCCATCATAATTTAAGTCTTATGTTAAAGAATTTAATCCATTTTGATTTTATTTTTGCGAATGGTGTAAGTAAGGTCCAGTTTCATTTTTTTGCATGTGGATGTTCAGTTTTCCCAATACCATTTATCGAAGAGATTATCCTCTCTCCATTGTGTATTCCTGGCTGCTTTATCACAATTTAAATGACCATACATGTATGGATTTATTACTGGGATGCCTATTTTGTTCTATTGATCCATGTATTTGTTTTTATGCTAACCCATACTGTTTTGATTACTATCACTTTGCAGTAGAGCTTGAGAGCAAAAACTGTGATACCTCCGGATTTTTTTTCTTTTTCTTTTTCGGGATTGCTGTGGCTAGTCAAAGTCTTTTGTGGTTCCACACAAATTTTAGGATTGTATTGTCTATTCTTGTGAAAAATACCATTGGAATTTTGATAGAGATTGCATTGAATGTGTAGATTACTTTCAGTAGTATCAACTTAAAAATTTTTAATGTTTTTTTTTGAGAGAGAGAGAGAGAGAGAACAAGTGGGGGAAGGACAGAGACAGAGGAGGACATTGAATCTGAAGCAGACTCCAGGATCCTAGCTGTCAGCACAGAGCCCGACGCGCAGCTCCAACTCCCCAACCTTGAGATCATGACCTGAGCTGAAGTCAGATGCTCAACCAACTGGGCCACCCAGACGCCCCTAAACTTTTTAACAATAATAATTCGTCCTATCCATCATCACAGGTTATCTTTTCGTTAGTGTCTTCAACATCTTCCCTCAATGTTTTCTAGTTTTCAGTGTGCACATTTTTCACATTTTTGGATAATTTATTGCTAGAGATTTTACTCTTTTGATGATATTTTTTTTCATCTTTTAAAACAATTTTTGAAATTTTATTTATTTATTTTGAGAGAGACAGAGACAGTGCAAGTGGAGGAGGGGCAGAGATAGAGGGAGGCAGTGAATACCAAGCAGGCTCCACATGATCAGCACAGAGCCTGACATGGGGCTCGAACTCAGGAAACTGTGATGTCATGATCTGAGCCGAAACCCAGAGTCTGACATTTAACTGTCTGAGCCACTCAGGCGCCCCTTTTTTGATGACATTTTAAATGGTATCGTTTTCCTAATTTCTCTGATACAATTTGTTCTTAGCATATAGAAATACTAGTGATTTTTTTTAAATTGAAGTATAATTAACATATGATATTTTATTAGTTTCAGGTGTATACCATAGTGATTTGATATTTGTATACATTGAGAAATGGTCACCACAATGAGTCTAATTATCATCTGTCATCTTAAAGTCAATGCATTCTTTTTGACTGCATTCCCGGCTCTACACTGCATGCCCATGACATATTTATTTTACAGCTGGAAGTTTGTACTTCTTAATCCCCTCCACCCATTTCCCCCCATCCCCAATGTCTTTCCCTTCTGGCAACCACCAATCTGTTCTCTGTATCTTTGAGTTTGGATTTGATATTTGTATATTGATTTTGTATGCTGCAAGTTGACTGAACTTATGTATTAGTGTTAACAGATTTTTGGTGGCATCTTTAGGTATTTCTATATATCATATCATGTCACCTGCAAATAGAAATAATTGTATTTCTTTCTGATATAGATGTCTCATTTATTTATTTATCTTTTATTTATTTATTTATTTATTTATTTATTATCAAATACTCTGACTAGAATTTCCAGCACTATACTGAACAAAAGTGGTGAGAGCTAGCATCCTTGTTTTTTTCTTGATCTAGAGGAAACTCTTTCAGTTTTTCACTAAGTGTGATGTTAGCTACAAGCTTGTCGTATATGGCCTTTGTTATACCGAGGTTCTTTCCTTTTATACCCAATTTGTTAGGATTTTTTATCCTAAAAGATATTGTTTTATCACTTTTTTTTTTCTGCATGTCTGCGATGATTGTATAGGTTTTTATCCTTCATTTTATTTATGTGGTATATCATGTTTATTGATTGCATATGTGGATTATCCTTGCATCCCAAGAATAAATCTCACTTGATCATGGTGCTTGATTCTTTTTTATGTGTTGTTGAATTTGATTTGCTAATATTTTTTTTTTTTTGAGGATTTTGCGTCTAGGTTTATCAGGGATATTGGCTTGTAATTTTCTTTCTTGTAGTGTCCTTGTCTAGCTTTTTTATCAGGGGAATGCTGGCTTCATAAAATAAAATGGGTAAGTGTTCCCTTCCCTTCAGTTCTTTGAAGAAGTTTATGAAGAATTGGTGTTATTTGTTTTTTAAATGGTTGATAGAATTCACCAGTTAAACCATCTGGTCCTAGACTTTTCTCTGTTGGGAGGTTTTTGATTACTGATTTAATCCCTTTACTCATTATTTGTCTGTTCATATTTTCTATTTCTTCATGATTTAGTCTCCGTAGGTTTTAAGTTGCTAGGCAGTTATCTATTTCTGCCAGATTACCTAATTTATTGCCATTTAATGGTTCATAGTAGTTTTTTGTGATCCTTAATATTTCTGTTTTATCAGTTATAATGTCTCCTCTTTCATTTTTGATTTTATTTTTGAGACTTCTCTCTTTTTTTCTCAGTTTAGCTAAAACTTTGTCAGTTTTGTTTGTCTTTTCAGGGTGCCTGGGTGGCTCAGTCAGTTAAGCTTCTGACTTAACTCAGGTCATGATTTCACAATCTGTGAGTCTGAGTCCCGCATAAGGCTCTGTGCTGACAGCTCAGAGCCTAGAGCCTGCTTTGGATTCTGTTTCCCTCTCTCTCTGCACCTCCCCTGCTTGCATATTCTCTCTCCCAAAAATAAACATTAAAAAGATTTAAATTTTTTTTAGCTTTTCAAAAAGCTAATTCTTAGTTTTAATGATCTTTTCTGTAATCTTTCCAGTTTCTATTTTATTTATTTCCATTATGATCTTTGTTTCCTTTCTCTAGCTAGCTTTGAGTTTAGTTTGTCCTACTTTTTCAATTTTTTTTTCAAAATATACAGTTAAGTGTTGATTTGACATCTTTTTTTAAAAAACATAATCATCTGTTGCCATAAACATCCCCCTGAGAATTGATTTGCTGCATCTCACAAGTTTTGGTATGTTGTGTTTCCATTTTTACTTATTTCAAGATTTTTTTTATTTCTCCTTTGATTTCTTTTTTGCCCTATTGGTCGTTCAGGAGCTGGTACGTATTTTGTACATATTTGTGAGTTTCCCAGTTTTCCTCTTATAATTGGTTTCTAGTTGTATACCATTGTGATCAGAAAGGTTACTTGATAGAATATCAATCTTCTTAAATTTGAGACATGTTTGGTGGCCTAACATATGGTTTGTCCTAGAGAATGTTTCATGTATGCTTGAGAAGAATGAGCATTCTGTTGCTCTGGGTGGATCCTCTGTATATGTCTCTTACATTACTCTTGTCTAGTATGTAGCTTTAAGTGCAGTATTTCCTCACTGATTTTATGTCTCGATGTTCTATCCACCATTGAAAGTGAGATATCAAAATCTCCTATTATTATAATGTCCATTTCTCTCTTCAGATACATTTGTATTTGCTTTATGTATTTTCACGCACCATTATAATTTTTGTCTTACTTTCCATTTTGTCTAATATACGTATAGCTATCCCTGATCTTGCTTGGTTTTCACTTACATGAAATATCTTTTTCTATCCCTTGACTTTCAGCTTATGCGTGTCCTTAAAGCCAAGCAAATCTCCTATAGGCAACATATTTTAGTTCGTCTGTGTCTTGTGTGTGTTTTAATTCATTCAGTCACTCTATGTGTTTTGTTTGGAGAATCTGGTCCACTTACGTTAAAGAAATAAATGATAGGTATGGACTTACTATTGCCATTTTGTTAATTGTTTTATGGCTGTTTTGTAAACCTCTTGTTCCTTTTTTTCCTTTATGCCTCTCTTCCTTTGTGATTTAATTATTTTTGTAATCGTACGCTTTGATTCTTTTTTCTTTCTCTTTTGTGTATCTACTACAGGTTTTGCTTTGCGGCTACCATGAAGCTTACATAAAATATCTTATAGTTTAACAATCTATTTTCAGTTAATAACAGTTAAGTTCAAATGCATGCTGATGCACTACATTTCTACACTTCCCTCTCCCATATTTTATGTTCCTTATGTCACTATTTACAACTTTTCATATTGCATACCTATTAACAAATTATTATTACTGTAGTTACTTTTAATCATTTTGTCTTTTCACCGTCATACTAGAGTTATAAGTTGTTTACTCATTATTTTTGTTTAAAGTTTATTTATTTATTTTAAGAGAGAGAAAGAGAGGGAAAGCGTGCATGAAAGAAGAGGAGGGTTAGAAAAGCAGAGAGAGAATCCCAAGCAGGTTTCACATGCCAGCGTAGAGCCCCATGTGGGGCTCGAACTTATGAACCATGAGATTATGACCTGAGCTGAAACCGAGAGTGGGGCCCTTAACTGAGCCACCTGGTGCCCCTAATTACCCATCATTATTACAACACTAGACTACATAGAATTTGACAATATATTTATCTGTACCAGAGAGATTCATACATTCATGTATTTTTTAATGTTTATTTATTTTTGAGAGAGATAGAGGCAGAGAGAGACAGAGAGAGAGAGAGAGAGAATCAGAAGCAGTCTCCATACTCTGAGCTGTCAGCACAGAGTTGGATGTGGGGCTCGAACTCACAAACTGTGAGATCATGACCTGAGCCAAAGTCAGATGCTTAACTGACTAAGCCACCCATATGCCCCAACATTCATGTATTTTCATTGTACTAACCAGTGTCTTTTAATTTCAGCTTAAAGAAGTCCCTTTAACATTTTTGTAAGGCTGGTCTAGTGGTGATGAACTCTTTAGATTTTGTTTGTTGGGGAAACTCTCTAATTCTCCTTTAATTTTGAAGGACAACTTTGTTAATAGGTTGTTGTTGGTTAGCAGGGTTTTTGTTTGTTTCTTTTTCTTTGTTTGTTTTTAGCACTTTGAATGTATCACTCCGCTCCTTTCTTTTTTTAAGTTTATTTATTTATTTTGAGAGATAGAGATAGAGGAGAGATAAATAGATAGATAGAGATAGAGATAACATGAGCAGGGGAGGGAGAGAAGAGAGAGGGATAGAGAATTCCAAGCAGGCTCCATATTGCTCCCACAGAGCCTGATGCCACATTCGATTTCTGTCAGATCATGACCCGAGCCAAAATCAAGAGTTGAATGCTTAACCGGCTGAGCCACCCAGGCACCCCTCCATCCTTTCTGATCTGCAAGATTTCTGCTGAAAATTCCAGTGATAGTCTTGTGGGGTTTTCTTGTTCATAACAAGTTTCTTTTCTCCTGCTGCTTTTAATCTTCTTTGCCTTTAATTTTTGACAATGTAATTATACTGTGGCTTATTGTGGGTCTCTTGTTTCACTTTTTTGGGGCATTTTTTGGCTTCCTGGTTCTGAATGTGTTTCTTTCCCCAAGTTGGGAAAATTTTTAGCAGTTATTACTTTGAATAAAATTGTTCTCTACCCCTCTTCTCTTTCTGGGACCTCTATAATGTGTATATTGATCTGTTTGATAGTGTTGTATAAGTCCTTTAAATTATCTTGACTCTTTTTTATCTTTTTTCTTTTTGCTCCTATGATTGGATGAATTTCACTGCCCTGTCTTTGAGTTCATTAATCCTTTCTCCCTTTTGATCTAGTCTATTATTGAAATCCTCTATTGAATTATTTTCAGTATAAATATTGTATTCTTCAGCATTATGATTCCTGATTGGTACTTGCTTATATTTTCTCCTTATTTATATATTTTTATTTTTTGTATTTTCTTTTTTCTATTTCTTTTTGTTCTAAGAATTTTTGAAGTTCTTACTTCATCATGTGTTGCTTTCCTGACCTTGTTGAGAGAAACATGACCATCATTTTGAACTCTCTATCAGGTGAATCACTTATCTCCATTTCATTAAGATCCATTTCTGAGGGCTTATCTTGTTCTTCTATTTGGAACATATTTCCCTGTTTCTTCATTTTTTCTTTCTTCCTAGTGTTGGTTTCTGTGCATTAGATAAAACAGTCATGCTCCCACTCTTGACTTGTTGGTAGCATGTAGGTAATGCAACTTGTTAATTAGCCCAATCTAAACTCATAGTTGTCTCTGAAACCTTTGTGAATGCCCAAGCCACCTTCTTTTTCTTAGTGGCTCCCACTAGTTGATGGTGTCCCAAGACCCATCAGTGTCCTAAAGGGAGGGACACAATTATTGCTTAGATGCAGGGATGATTAGAATCCAGGGCTAATTAGAACTCAGGAAACAGTTGGAAAAGTATGCATTCAAGCCGTTTCCAGGGAGAAAAACAGGAGTAGGAATTTTTGTCTCCTCCTTTTATGCCGATATTGGTTTTATAGCTATAAACAGTGACCCTGCATTTTTTAAAAAAATTGCTTCTTACCTTATGGCACTTGTGACTGCAAGCATTATTGGTTATCAGAGAGCAAGGTAATTTGGAGGCTGTTCCCTCAGATGGCAGCCCCAAAGATCAAGACACTAGATGTATTATCCAAATCCTTTGCTCTTCAGGGAGAAGCTGAGAATTGGGGTTTTCCTCTTGATTGTATGGCACTCTACTGGGAGTGAAGTTTATCATTAGAGTATGTTTCAGCCTCTCCTATCCATTTTGATATAGTCGTTTTCACCTGAAGTGTAGGAGTCACTTACCTAGTTTCTGGATTTCTTTCAGATGGAATTGCTCTGTGCAAAGGTATATATCAAGGTGCCCGTAGGAAGAGGGAAATCAGAAGCCTCCTGTGCCATCGTCTTGGTCCCCAAACACTCTCTCAGTTTTTTATTTGTTTGTTGTATTAATTTCTGATCATTCCCTTCCCTACCTTTCTCAAATCAGATGATGTCCATTACTTCTGTGAAACAGACAAAAGGTTTTGAAATTTGGAAGGCTAAACCCTCAGTGAAATCAAGGGCATGGAAAAGCTTGATGAGTCAGAGTAAAGTTTTTCCTAGCCATGACTAGGTTGATAGGACTGGAGGTATGATAAGGGAGGCATTACAGAGGTTTGGGTTAGATGGTTGAATTTTGCAGAATGAAGCGGAGTAGAGTAGAAGCCACCCATTCCCCACTAGATGGAACACTCACTCCCAGGACCTACTCCAGAACCCTGTCAGTGCCTAACCTCTTTAGCCTCCTTCCTATTATACATCCCTTAAATATAAAAGCCATGCTAGCTGCCCTTGGTACAATTAGATGACATTCTCCTTTCTAAAATAGTCAGCACATTGCTTATTAATTATCCAACAGAAATGGCACTCATCTAAGTTCTAAGAATTTGCTTGTTTTCAAAGTGTTTTATATTGCATGAATACCATGATTTTAAAAATCCCAGGACACTTCAAAATCTCAGAGACAGTCATAGGCCTTAGTAATATGGAAGTGCTGTGGAAGAGACAGGACTGTTGTGTCAAAGTGTATTTGCTTAGGTCAGATCAGCATCAGCTCAGCATCTACCCCAAATCAGGACTGTCAAAACACAGCCCTATAATTTATTTCATTTTATTTATTTATGTTTTTAATCTCCAGTTTAAAATCGGATACCATTAATACTGCATCACTGTACATTATATTCCTCTACATGGCAGGGTAATGAAGAAAGAAATCAGGAAAAAAATTACTCTAAAGTAGTTTATTATCCTCCCTGAGTTATATGTATCAGAGTCATATTTACATAATGATCTGTATTTTAAAGGCATATTCTGCCTTTGTCAATAGTTAGCCATCTTTCAAGACAGAGCTTAAATATCAACTTCTTCTGAAAGTTTCCTCTATACTCAGAAATCTGCTCTCTCCTTCCTTTTCTGAAATTCCATATTACTTGTGTACCCTCAAGAGCACATAGTACCTCTTCATTTAAATTAATATTAGATATATACATATTTGTCTCTTTGAATCCACCCTAAGCTCTTAATGGTGAGTACATATTTACTCATTCATCTTTATGTTCCCTACAGCACCTAAAATGAAATCTTGAATTAAATAAAGGAGTCAATGAAAGACAGTAGTAGTGGACAGGTGATTTTGACCAATCCAAACAATGTATTATATCATTCAACTCACTTTCAAATTGAAAGCAGTTTAATGCTTTACATAATATCGGCATTTTTCCTAACTATAGTTTATCTTTTTGAAGGTACTGAGTCCTAAGAAAAATATGCATACAACTATGAGTTAGGTCTTTCATATGGCACCTGTCTGAGGCTGGAATTTTTAGTAGACATTTCCTATTCAATGCTATTAAAAACAAAACAAAAATCCCAAAAACCTTATTTGGTATTCCAAATGTGTAATTGCCAGGACCTGAAGCCATAAAATCCATAATCTGAATAATTCTTCAATGTGAGTAAAAACAAAGGCATTTAGATTATAACTCAAACGCTCACTGTGGTGATCTATTTAAATCTAACAACTTCACAAAAGAGTAGAAATCCAGCTCAGAGCTTAGACATACATACACGTATATTTAAACACTCCAGGGAATTCTGATATAGTCTCATATCTTTTTCTCCTTTCTTCACATTCAAACTCCATGGCTGCACCATTCAATGTGAATGGAAGTACAGAACTTTTCATTCCTGGTAAGTGCAATCAAAATGGGCAGTGAGTCTGGATCATTTAGACTAAAATACAGGTTGTTTTTGTTTCTTTTGACATCAAAATATCCTGTTTTTCTTCCTCAACTTTCCATTTAATAATAATAGCATATTTCCATGGTGTTTTAGGCTTTTTAAAAGCAAATATAAGTGGTGGTTACAGCAATTGGTATGAAGTCTATTCAACAGAAGTTGAAGAATAAAGAATCTCTAGTGATTTCCCAAGAACATAGACAGTAGATAGACAGTGACTACAGGGAAGACATCTGACTTCTAGTTCATTGCTTTTTCTTTTCTCCAAACATCATGGGTCTCACATGATGGTAAATAAAGAAAGAGTAGTAACAGTTATGGTGTATGTCTACAAAGGATTATGTCCTAGCTAGGAGATTATTTTAAACCCTTCAAATAACCCATATGAAGTATATATCATCATGGTTTTAGAGGAAACACTTAATGTTGAGGGGTTAGAATGAACTGTCTGCCATCAAGTTACTTGTATGAATGACGATTCAGACATCCACCATACACACTTGCTTCCTTTCATGGAGAATTGTTAACAACTTTATTGTCCTCTGTTTTTTTAAGTAATAGGTTTCTAAAATTATATTTGGTAGTTGATCCTCAACTAGCTTATGTCATTAAAGTTACAAACTATTTCTTCAATTTCTTCTGCGCTGCGTAAGATTCTGAATACCACATTTTTCACATATTATGCATGCTTACTTGACTCTTAAAATTTCTGACTCTAAGACTATTTCTCAATAAACACAATTATCTATCATTTTCATTTTTATTTTTGCACTTGAATTAAATCACAATACAGGCTGTAGCCTTAACCATAAAATCGATTCAACTCTCAATTCCTTGTTAGCAAAGAAACTGATTGATTAATCCCAATGTTCTGCATATGATTTATTGCTTTGGGGAATCATTTCTAGCAATACAATTTTATCACTTTGCTTTATATGAGAATAGACTTGAAGGCCTTAACTACAATAATTTGGTGTTCAATGAAACCTATACAGTCTTATTCAACCTCATTGATTTCAGCATTTTAATACAGGATAATTAAAGTTAAATACCACTGGCTTCCTTCTCAACTTTGAAAAGTATCAAAAGGGCCACCTGACAGCTCAGGAGAAGAGGAGAAACCTTACCTATTTAGGTTTTTTGTTGAAAAGAATACAGATAAATAATTATTTGTTTACCTGGTTATTGTTTCTAGCAGAAGCCTGAAGCATGTACGTCTTCCTAAATTACTTCTAGAAGAGGTAACCCCCAGTGCACACAAACCCCAGTAAAATCTTTTATTTCTGTCACCTAAAGAATGACCTCAGATCATGTGTCTCATATTGAAACAAATGGTACAAGAACTGTGTGAAAGCTGCCTTAAGCTTTTTGTTTTTCTAACCACAAAGGGAGATTCTATAATAGACCCAAGACAAGGCTAAGATATTTGCTTGTTCAGCTATCTAATTTTTTTGCCAGTTTTTCAATTTACTGTAATTTCAGAAATTTAGCATCCTCTTCTTGAATCAGACTCATCTAATTATTAAAATGCAAATACTCTTCAAAGGAGGGAATGAATGCCTTATTTATTAAAAGAACAAACAAAAATCTCCTCCTTTTTTATTATACCCTCTATTTCAAGATCCTCTATTCCAATTCGTTATAAAATTCACTATTCATCAGAATCACTTGGGCAAGCTTTTTTTTTTTTTTTAATTTTTTTTTTCAACGTTTATTTATTTTTGGGACAGAGAGAGACAGAGCATGAATGGGGGAGGGGCAGAGAGAGAGGGAGACACAGAATCGGAAACAGGCTCCAGGCTCCGAGTCATCAGCCCAGAGCCCGACGCGGGGCTCGAACTCCCGGACCGCGAGATCGTGACCTGGCTGAAGTCGGACGCTTAACCGACTGCGCCACCCAGGCGCCCCTTGGGCAAGCTTTTAAAGATACAAACTGGCTCAGGGCACCTGGGTGGCGCAGTCGGTTAAGCGTCCGACTTCAGCCAGGTCACGATCTCGCGGTCCGGGAGTTCGAGCCCCCCGTCGGGCTCTGGGCTGATGACTCGGAGCCTGGAGCCTGTTTCCGATTCTGTGTCTCCCTCTCTCTCTGCCCCTCCCCCATTCATGCTCTGTCTCTCTCTGTCCCAAAAATAAATTAAAAAGGTTGAAAAAAAATTTTAAAGATACAAACTGGCAGAACCTATTGTAGACCTACTAAGTTAGACCATCTGGTCTTAGTAGCCCAAAATCTATATACTTTAGATGTCTCCAAATTGTTTCTGTTGTAGGTAATCCATGTATCTACATTTGGGAGACACTTTAATTTCATGTAAAACAATTTATAATATTTGGGCTGTAAACTGGTGGAAAAAATTAACTGGCAAGACATCTTAAATAAATGGTAATATGAAACACATAGCAAGCCCCTTTATTTGTTTGAAAAAGATATTCTTTCATCTCCCACAGACAATGAATAAAATGTGCCCTGCATCAAGATGCAAGCAGTGGGCTCAATGAATCAGAACATTCTAAGTTTCAGGTTTAGAATTGCTTGTGGAATAAAAGGCAAGTCCTTTTCTTATGGCTGCTTACCTATTTTTCCATTGGATGAACCTCCATACACAATCTCCACAGCACGGTGTGCTGGAAAAATCGTAGGTCTTAGAGCCAGACAGTTGCAAAGTCAAACATGTTATTAAACTTCAGTGTGCTCTAGCTGTAAAATCTGTATTATAAATACTTGCTCCACAGATTTGCTCTGAGGTTTAAATTATATGTTGTTGTTAGGACTAGAGCAGATAATGCTTTTATAACAGATTGTTTTAGGGAAATATTTTTTTTTCAGGATTCCCAGATAGGTAGTTGAGAGTTTCATGCACGTGCATATTAACCCTTTCATAACGACTGCTATTTGCAAAGTATGATATTCCAAAATGAGAACCATAGCTTTGCGGTCATAAAATTTAGTAATATAAAAAGACCTTTAAATTCATTGACTCAGATTTCCATTAGTGATTGTTGAGAAGTCTGCTACACAGGTCTCCAACCCTGTTAGGAGAAAACAGCTATAAAACTTGGACATGATATAAAGGCAGCTATAGGAAAAGCAGTGAAATGTGAATATAAGAAGGTAGATTTGATGGGTCGTGGAAGTATGAAAACAGGGATGCTTGGAAGGAATGGAGAGCATAGGAATTATAAATATCTGGGTAAAGACAAAATAATTCTTTTATTATTTTGCTCATTTTTATATAATTTATGAATTTGTTTAAAGCTAACTGTATAGAATCATTTTATATGGGGGCGCCTGGGTGGCTCAGTCGGTTAAGGGTCCGACTTCAGCTCAGGTCACGATCTCGCGGTCTGTGATGAGTTCGAGCCCCGCGTCGGGCTCTGGGCTGATGGCTCAGAGCCTGGAGCCTGCTTCCGATTCTGTGTCTCCCTCTCTCTCTGCCCCTCCCCCGTTCATGCTCTGTCTCTCTCTGTCTCAAAAATAAATAAACGTTAAAAAAATTTTTTTTTTAAATAAATAAAAAATAAAAAAAGAATCATTTTATATGGTTACAGTGTATGTAAATGTGATACCTGTGAACATTATTTTTGTAAGTTAATTTTGAGAGAGAGGGAGAGACAGCTCACATAAATGGGCGAGGGGAAGAGAGAGAGAGAGCTAGAGAGAGAGAGAATCTCAAGCAGGCTCTGCGCTGTCAGTACAGACCTGAGCTGAAATCAAGAATAAGATGCTTAACTGACCGAGCCACCCAGGTGTCCTATTTCTAAATACTCTTGTATGAAAGACAGAAAAGCAATGCGAGACTTGTGGCTGCAAGACTTCCATATTTTATATGTAGTTGTACAACATTACCAGTAACCTAACCGAACAGGTAAGGATTTCTATTGAAATTTCCTAGACAACCAAAAAAAGAGGAATAGTAAAATTAAAGTAGGGTTCTAAATATAGTCAAATGATCTAAAAAAAATAAAGTGAAGAGAAACAACAAGTCAAATAGAAAGCAAATAAAATAATAAATTCAAGCCCCATTGTATTAATAATTTAGTAAATATTCAATTCACAGAAAGAGTTTTTCAGAATGGATAAGGTGAAAATCAAGACCTAATTATGTGCTGTCTAGAAGATATGCATTTTGAAGATGAAAAAAAATATTGAAATAACATTGATGGAAGAAGACATATTATGTAAGTAGTAAGCAGAAGGATAGAAGGATTAGTTCAATATCAGATTAAATACATTTTTTAAAATTTATTTTTCAACGTTTTTATTTATTTTTGGGACAGAGAGAGACAGAGCATGAACGGGGGAGGGGCAGAGAGAGAGGGAGACACAGAATCAGAAACAGGCTCCAGGCTCTGAGCCGTCAGCCCAGAGCCCAACGCGGGGCTCGAACTCACGGACCATGAGATCGTGACCTGGCTGAAGTCGGAGGCTTAACCGACTCCGCCACCCAGGCGCCCCCTTTTTTTTTATTTTTTTATTTTTTTTCTTTCAGATTAAATACATTTTTAGAAAAAGATTGTATCATTAAAATAAAGGAAATTGTTTAATAATGATAAAAGGTTCCATTAATCAGAAAGGCAATGTAATCATAAAAGCATTGTTGCCTAATAACTGAATTTCACAATACATTAAACAAAAATTGGTAGAATTAAAAAAAAATTAAAGAGAAAATTTGAATAGACCAATAACAAACAGTGTGAATAAGTTTGTAATTTAAAGACTTTCAAAAGAGGGGACATCTTGGAGCCTCAGTCAGTTAAGAGACCAACTCTTGATTTTGGCTCAGGTCATGATCTCATGGTCTGTGGGTTCAAGTTCCACCCACATCAAGCTCTGTGCTAACAGTGAGGAGCCTGCTTGAGATTCTCCCTCCCTCCCTCCCTCCCTCTCTCTCTCTCTCTCTGCCTCCCCTGTTGATGCACTCTCTCTTTCCAAATAAATAAATAAATAAATAAATATTTTTTAAAAAAATTTCCAAAAAGGAAATTTCTCAGATTACTTTGTGGGTGAATTCTACCAAGTGTTTAATTAAAAATCAACACTATGGGGCACCTGGGTGGTTCAGTTGGTTGAGCATCAGACTTCCGCTCAGGTCATGATTTCATGGTTCATGAGTTCCAGCCCCATATTAGGCTCTGTGCTGACAGGTCAGAGCCTGGAGTCTGCTTCATATTCTGTGTCTCCCTCTCTCTGTGCCCTTCTCCCACTTGTTCTCTTTCTCAAAAATAAATTAACAAAAAATTTTAAAAAACGAATCAATACTAATCCTCCAAAAACTTTCACTCAGTATAGGAGAATAACACTTCCCAACTATTCTACGATGCCAGTATAAACATAGGTGTGAAAACTTTCTGCAAAATATAAGCAAACAAAACCTAGCAATACAAAGAGGGGTATTCACCATGACTGAGTGAGATACATCCCAGGAATGTAAACTTGGTTTAACAAAATCTGCAAAATTCAATCCGTGTAATATAGCATATTAATAGGATAAAGATCAGAAACTGCCTAATCTTCTCAAACAGATGCCGAAAAATCATTTGACAAAATCCAACATGCTTTCATGATAAAAACACTTACCAATGTAGCAAGAGAATTTTATCATCCTCAATATGGTAAAGGTCATGTGTGAAAAACCTGTTGATAAAATATAGAATGCTTTTCCCCAAAGATCAGGAATAAGAATATTGTTGTCATCTTTCTCTTCTGCATTGTCTTGGAGGTTATAGTCAGTTCAACTAGGCAAGAAAGAAGAAATAAAAAGCCTCAAGAATTAAAACTATCTCTATTTGCAAAAGACACGGAGTTGTATATGGAATATTCTAAGGAATTCACTGAACACGTGTTAGAACTAACAAACAAGTTCAGCAAGTTTGTAGGATACAAGCCTAATATTCAAAATCAATTGTATGATATGAATATAAAAGTATATTTTTCTTTTGGATAAGATTTCTGAATATTATCTCGATTTCAATTCTCCAGCAATCTATAAATTTAGTGTAACCCAAATAAAAACAACAGTAAGGTTTGTTTATTTCCGGAAGTAGACATGTGAAAGAGAGACAGAACACAAGTCAGGGAGAGGCAGAGAGAGAGAGGAAGACACTCCAAAGCAGGCTCCAGGCTCCCAGCACAGAGCCTGATCTGGGGCTCGAACTCATAAACACCAAGATATGTATGACCTGAGACGAAGTCGGATACCTAAGGGACTGAGCCACCCAGGCGCCCCTCCCTTTCTCTATTTCTGAGGCATAATTATACAAATATCTATATTTAATGTATAAAACATTTAAATTTTAAATATGCTTCTAGATTAATTTTTAATAACATCATTCCACTCCTGAGAAATTTGAAACTCAAATCAAAGACACTTGAACAAGCCAATCTTGTCATAAATAATATAGTATTCAAAGTTCAAATTTTTACAAATACAGACTTTGCAAAATATTACATTAACATTAAATATCTTAAAATAGAAAAGTAGCTAAATTGATCATTATTTCACTGGTATTGCAGAGTTTTACACATAATTTGATGTGGATTGATTTGTTTTCATCTCTCATAAGCAAATCATTAAAAAGGATCTGTGTTTCTAGGATTTCATCTCTACTCCTATTTTCATAAACTTTAATTCACAAATAGCCGAACTGAAATTGGTTAATGGTAGTGCCACGTAATCATTCATGTTTTATAAGAATCTCTAGACATAGTGAAATCACTAGCAGGTTCCACAAAAATCATATATAAATATAAGTGTGAAGTGTCATATGGATCAATTTGGGGTCACTTCAAGATAGTAGACATATTCTTCAACCTTATTAAAAAATAATATGTAATAATATAATATAACATAAGGTATATAATATAAAATGTAAAAACAATGTAAACATTTGATGTATTTTTATCCTTATGTGAATAAAATATTTAAAATTCTGAAACTGTTGAATTCATGTAATTTAATATATTTTGATAGAATAAGTTTTACTGTTATATGTTAACGTTTTCTCATTAAAATGAACATATCCTCCTTTTTTTATGCTATCACTGTTTTATTTCTATAATTTTAAAATGAATCTGTGACCACAGTTCCTTGGTCAGTACATGCCATATTTTTTCTGTCTTCCCAGCTTTCTACCAGCTTTTTTGAGATACAGTGTAATTGTTATATAACATTGTGTAAGTGTATGCTGTGCTGATGATTTGATGAACATATGTATTTCAAAATGATTCCCACCGTAAGGTTAGTTAATGCCATCATCATCTCATATAATGCTGTTTTATTTTTTTCTTATTTGTGTTGAGAATGATCTACCCTCTTAGTAAGTTGCAAGTATTAAGTACCATTAACTGTAGTCACCCTGCTGCACATTGTGTCATCAGGACTTATTTAGTTGTAGCTGGAAATTTGTACCCTTTAACCAACATCTCCCCATCCTCTACTCTTGAGCCCTAGCAACCGCTATTCTATGAGTTCGATTTTTATAGATCCACATATAAGTGAGATCATACTGTATTTGCCTTTCTCTGGCTTATTTCATAATGTGTAATATCTTATAGTTTAATCTATGCTGTAAATGGCAAGATTTACTTTGTACTTATACATATGGCTGAATGATATTCCTCCAAATGATAGACCACATTTCCACATCCATATTCATCAATGGGCACTTAGGTTTTTTCCATGTCTTAGTTATCATGAATAATGCTACAATGAAAATGAGGGTGCAGATACTGCTTCAAGATAATAATTTCATTTCCTTTAAGTATGTACCCAGATATGGGTTTGCAGGACCATATGGCAGTTTTATTTTTAATTTCTTGAGAAACCTCTATACTGTTTTCCATAGTGACTGTGCTAATAATTTACATTCCCACCAACAGTGCCTATGAGTTCCCTTTTCTCCATATCCTCACCAACACTTGTTATCTCATTTTGTTTTGTTTTGTTTTTGGTAACAGTCTTCTTAACAAATACAAAGTGATATCCCATGGTGGTTTTGATTGGCATTTCCCTGATGATTAGTGTTGTTGATTATCTTTTGCCGTACCTGTTGGCCTTTTGAATATCTTCTTTGCAAAAAGGCTATTCATGACCATTGCCATTTTTTAACCAGGTTATTGGGGTTTTGCTATCACGTTTAATGAGTTTCTTATATAGTTTGGATATTATTCCCTTATCAGATATATGGTTTGCAAATATTTTCTTCTATTCAGTAGTCTTTTCATTTTGTTGATTGTTCTTTTTGCTATACAGATGGTTTTTAGTATGATATACTCCCAACTTTTGAAAAACTCATTTCTTTTACTTACATGAATACTTTATTTGGCGAGAAACAAACTGTTCTCAAACATGGAGACTTCAAGCCTGAAAGCGGTAAGAAACTCAGGGGCGTGTTATTACAAGATGGCTTGTAAATTGAGAATGGTTAGTAATTACAGTAAAGGCTTGCAGATGGCAGGGAAGTAGTTAAACATGATTATCTTATACAATTTTGGGAAGGCAACTTAGGTTTTGCTTATGATTTTCAGAGGCATAGTAAATAACTTAAGTTTTGCTGACATTCATGAGTTAAGCTAGAGAAAGTTTTGCTCATTTGGCTTAATTGGCTTCTCTTCAGATTGTATAAATCTCTTGCCTTTTGTTCCTACGTACTTAATTTTTACATTTGCTACTTGTACTTCGGTATCATAGAAAAAAAAAACCCTTTTGGGGCTCCTGGGTGGCGCAGTCGGTTAAGCGTCCGACTTCAGCCAGGTCACGATCTCGCGGTCCGGGAGTTCGAGCCCCGTGTCAGGCTCTGGGCTGATGACTCAGAGCCTGGAGCCTGTTTCCGATTCTATGTCTCCCTCTCTCTCTGCCCCTCCCCCGTTCATGCTCTGTCTCTCTCTGTCCCAAAAATAAATAAACATGAAAAAAAAATTTTTAATAATAAAAAAAAAAACCCTTTTGTGTTAAGCCATTCAATTTTGGGCTTTTTTTTTAATTAAGCAATAGATTAATAAAAGAGTATTTTTTTCAGTAAAATGGTCTGCTTTATGAATTTTTTGTTAGTTTTAAATTTATTGCATTGGGGTGCCTGGGTGGCTTGGTCGGTTAAGCGTCCGACTTCGGCTCAGGTCATGATCTCATGGCCCGTGAGTTTGAGCCCCACATTGGGCTCTGTGCTGACCGCTCAGAGCCTGCAGCCTGTTTCAGATTCTGTGTCTCCCTCTCTCTGCCCCTCCCCTGTTCATGCTCTGTCTCTCTCTGTCTCAAAAATAAGTAAATGTTGAAAAAAAATTAAAAAATAAATAAAAATAAATAAATAAATAAATAAATTTATTGCATTAAAATCAGAGATTAGAATCTTTGGAAATGTTTTAACTTCATGGAACTCATTTGATGCTTTTTATTGGAATCTCAATAATTCTGACACTAACTTATTTATTTTCTTTGAAAGAGACTTGAAGATCTTAGTGATTTTTATTGTCTTAATGTGTAAGGAAGTTTTTGTTTTGTTTTGTTTTTTTGTTTTTATTTTCCTAACTGGGAATTCTGGTGAGTCTCAAGTTAGAGAGAATATTTCCATGTGCATGATTGGTCCTTTTGGGTTTTTTTAATCTAGTGACTCCAAATATACATATATTGAATATATTTTATATGATTTCTCTAATTATTTTTTCTTTATTACATTTTATTCTCCATTCAGGCTTTTATTCTACATCTCTCAGAGAGTATAATCACATCTATTACCTCTTGACTCCTGCTTGTACTTCCTCAGATTTAAAACCATCTGTTTCTCTTCTGTATTTGGTTAAGTCTCATCGCATATTTTCCTATTTTGTTTCTCTTTTCCTACTGTGAGAAGCCACACTAATAATATAATCACAAGACTTTAACTTCTTTTTTAATACTTAAAAATTCTTACTTCTTGTAATTTTTTTCTGCCTCATGTTTGTGTTTTGGAAGAATGTTCATCAGCCGTTTCCTTCATATATTTGCTGTGTCTGAATATAGAATATCTGTGTCCATATTATGGCTTCTCAATGGTTGTATGGTTGTGTGAAGATGAGAGTTAGGATTTAGGGTAGCTTATAAAATTCCCAATTCAAGAGTGTTGTTTACTTACGTCTGTATAGGAAAGCATTACATTTTCGAATAGAATTGTTTTCAGGGTTTTGGGGAGTCTTAGTGTATCTTTTTATTTAGTTAGTTTTTTGTTTTGTTTTGTTTTGCTTTTTATGGACCTTTCATTTCTCCTTTTACTTTTTTATTTCCCTTTACCACTCTTATGGTTATTTTTACGTGTTAGCTGGTTAGGCTCCAGTACCCCGTTATTCAAGCAAGCAATAATATAGGGGTTGCTGTGAAATCATTTTGTAGGTGTGGTTAATATGCATAATCAGCTTTCTTTAGGTAAAGGGGATTATCTTGGTAAGGTGAGTTGGCCTCATCCAACCAATTGTAAGGCCTTAAGAGCAAAATTATAGTTTTCTTGAGGAAGAAGAAACTCTGCATTAAGATTGCAACATCAGCTCCAGCCCAAGTTTTCAATCTGCTGGCCCACCTCACAGATTCCAGATTTGTAGCCTCCATAATCACACAACCCAATTTCTTGAAGCAGATTTCTTCAACTACCAAATCTCATACACTTCTTTCCTTCCTAGTTAAGACATTTTCTGTTAGAAACAACACCTTCCCAAGACTAAGTCTTAGGTCTGTCAAAGTATAATTTGCAAAATATTAAAACCATAATTATAATATTAATACACAGTGATTCCTATGTCAATGTTTATTTTCCTACATTAACAGTGAAACTAGTAGAGTAACAGGATAACACTAACATAATGACCTTTCAAATAGCATATGAGAAACTAAAATGCATATATTTTATATGTAATTATATATTATATAAGAAGCAAACAAACAAAATCTGGAGTAAGTTGAATAGGTTGGTACAAAAGTGCCAATTAAATATCCTACAGGACAATACTCCATAATCTTTATTCTGTAAGAGACAGAAATTATTTGCATATCCATCGAATGGATTGATTTACATCCTAAAATTGTTCTGCAAATTAACATCTAACCCCACAATTATCAATATCTATATTCTAATTAATAGTGAAGAGTAAAAAAAAAAGTTATATTTCCTTAGTCAAACGACCCATCACTAGCTTATTAGTAGTAATAGTTATGATATCAAAATCTATCTTTTCGCCTTATTCACAATTTTTGAGAAATTTCTTAATGCATCCCATACACTCATAATTCCCTTTCTTGTAATAGTGCTTTGATCTATCAGGTCTCAGGATGTTGTTGACATCTTGTACTCGGTGTAGGACTTTTACTGGTGTTGATTTTTTCTGTGCTCTAGAGGTGTTAAGCTCTCCTTTCCCCTCCATGAACATGAAGGAGATGGGAGCTTGGTGTTTAGTTCTCTATTTATGAGAAACTTAGAGTACATGTTATTCTGTTTCCTGATTATGCTGAAGATACAGTTTGTGTTTTGGGCTTTTTAAAATTTATTTTCCTTGTTGATCTATATGTTTTTGTTGTTGTTATTTTGAAGATATGGGAAATGATTCTGATTTCTGTAGCTGCCATTATTCTAGGCAACCCAGGAAACCTGTGTTATAGACCTTTCTAAATGTATTTACCAATGTTAAATAAATGTGATTGATGTAAGATACTTGCATTTTTGTCTTCACTACTCTGAGATTTATTTTCCCATCTCTTACCTGAATTTCACTTATATTATCTTAAATTCTCTCTCTCTCTCTCTCTCTCTCTCTCTCTCTCTCTCTCCCCCCCCCTTTTCTCTACTGCAAAGAATCAGTCAGTTTTCAAGAAAGATGTAAGGTACTTAAGAGTGTTCACCATCAATGTGCTTTTCCCTTCTATGGCTAGGCCATTATCTTCTAATTTTTTACATTTTGATTATAGAAGTAAAGCCAATGACCTGTGTTAAAATAATTTCATGGGTCAGCAAGTAAATGTAGAATGTATAATTTGAGGCATGTGAAGTTTCCAGAATCATAATAAGTAACAACCTACTCATAAGCTTGAACTAGAAGGTAAGATTGAAACAATCCATTTAGGATGTCTAAAAGAGAAGATTATGGTTTCTCTCTCTCTCTCTCTCTCTCTCTCTCTCTCTCTCTCTCCTCCCCACAACCTTCTTCTCCCTCAAAAAATTCATTCATCTGGGGTTATAAAATTACTTGTGACCAATTTGCCTGTGCTAAGACTCCTGGAGCCTTTCTCAAGATTGTCTTGGGATGGAGGAGAAAATTTCCAGATACAAAAGAATCATGGAATCTATCAGAAACAGATTTAGTAGCTTTCCCTGTTTACCTGTTTTTAATTCTTTCTCTCATGTCTCTCTGAGGTTTGGTGTCCACCTATATGCTTCAAGTGCATATCTCTAACCTTTCTCCATGAGATCAGCTTAAGTCTATCAAATAATTATGTTCGTGTTTTCACTGTCATCTATGGTCAGTAAGGAACAATGAATGAAGATCCTGAACAAAAAATACCTCTTCCTTCAGTTCTGTGCAAATTTATGAGCCAGCATCTCCACTACCTCATGCTTTGAAGCATTCACAACCCCTGAGATGGATCACCCATGTGGGTAGTGGTTCAAGGTGTGTGGATGGGCAAGAGGGGTAGCACATGTTGAACAGAAAATTCACACAAAAAGTATGAGAAAAGATAAAGGAGGAATGCACTAGATGCCTAGGAATTTTGGCTGCTGGGAATCCATTTGTGTAAGAACAAGATTTCTGGTGTTTTTTAACTGCACAAATAATAATTTCCAAAATAAAAAAACTACTGCATGATTCCTCTTTTTGAGGTATCTAAAATAGTCAAACCCATAGAAACAGAGAGTTGAATAGTGATCGCCAGGGGTTAGGGGAAGTGGGGAGTAGGTATAAAGAGATATAAAATTCCAGCTAAACAAGATTAATAAGTTCTAGAGATCTGCTGTCTAACTCTGTTCCTGTAGTTGACAAAACTATACTATACACAAATATGTTTTAAGAGATTAGTTCTCATATTGTGTTCTTACCACACACACATACACCAAACTACTGAAAACATGCCATTTATAGATGGAAAAATAAATCAGGAAGAATAAAAAATAAACATTTATTTAAATTAAACATTAAACATATAATTATAATAATTATGTCCATATATGTGAAGTCAACATTTAAGAAAATTTGTTCTCTGCCTAATTAACATTCTACGCAATAATCATTACGAGCCTTGGACCCATATATCAGCTTGGCTCTTTTGTAAATTTTGCTTAATTACAGTAATAGACATAATTGCTATATGCTTAACCTTTGCAATTTATAGCTTTTATTTTACTCCTACTTAAGAAATAAACTAATTATGCTACATTTTACATGCTTTTACAATGCCTCTAGTGATAAATATTTCAAACATCTATAATCACGGCATCACTACTTAATTTGTTGAGACACAAAACTACTTTTGTTTTCTTACTTAGAAGTTTAGAAAATATATGGTAAGAGGAGTATTGAGATTGTGTCTTACACCAAACGAACACCAGTTTTTTGAAAAATTTTTTTAATGTTTGTTTATTTTTGAGAGCGAGAGAGACAGAGCATGAGCAGGAGAGGGGCAGAGAGAGAGGGAGACACAGACTCTGAAGCAGGCTCCAGGCTCTGAGCTGTCAGCACGCAGCCCGATGTGGGGCTCAAACTCACAGTTCATGAGATTATGACCTGAGCTGAAGTCGGATGCTTCACAGACAGAGCCACCCAGGCACCCTGAACAAACACCATTATGAAGGAAGTCATTATTTACTCAATTACTTTCAAATGACTATCTCCTTTTATTTTCCTCTTATTATTTTCTTTTTGGTTATTTTTGTGGCTTTTTTTTTTCTTTAAGGGAAAGGACTTTGTTTTATATACACCTGGAAACCTGTTGATTACAAAGAGGACACCACAGCTTATTATTATGGTTGTATAGGACAAATCAAAACTGTCATTTAAAACTACAATTTTCCTAAAATGACTGATCACGAACAGGTCAAATGACCATAAGATTTCCTGGAGACCCCTTTAAGGAGTGCGCGATGATCAAGTTATTTTCCTAATAATACAAAGATGATATATGTCTTTTCCAAGTGTGTACAGTAGGGTTTTCCAGAAACTATATGAAAGGTAATACCATAGATTCAATCCAATAGATTGAATGTAGAGGCAGATATGAGAATGTAGATCTCTTCCATTAAGTTAGACAGTACAGAGATTTGATGAAGGAAACACAAGGCTGATTTTATCACGTTTTGGCAAAATATAATCACATTAATAAAAATGTGCTATTTTTATTATGCTAAATGGATTTATTTTTATTATGAAATACATTAATACATACATGTTTTAATCATGTCTTAATTTTAATTTCTAATGCAATTAATAGTCCACCTACACATAAACAAAAGTCCATTCAGTCCCTCAAAAATTTTAACAGCTCAACTATGTCCTGAGACCAAACATTTTGAAAACTGTTATACTGATCTACACTACCATTTATCCCTCAAGGTTATCTTGAAACATATAATAGAATCATATCCTCTGTAAGAATTTTAAGAATATTAATACCAACAATTAGGGGCGCCTGGGTGGCGCAGTCGGTTAAGCGTCTGACTTCAGCCAGGTCACGATCTCGCACTCCCTGAGTTCGAGCCCCGCGTCGGGCTCTGGGCTGATGGCTCAGAGCCTGGAGCCTGTTTCCAATTCTGTGTCTCCCTCTCTCTCTGCCCCTCCCCCATTCATGCTCTGTCTCTCTCTGTCCCAAAAATAAATAAACGTTGAAAAAAAAATTAAAAAAATACTAACAATTATCATTTTATTAATTTCAATTTATTATATTTTATTTTTAAAGATTCTCCCCTCCACTTCTACATGTGGTCATCGTGACCTGTGAGTGTTCAGTGTTTTGTTTTGTTTTGTAGTAAAGTTGCAGGATTCATGGTAAAACCAGTTGTCACCCTAAATGTGTTTTCTTTGCCCCGATCTCATCTAATTGCTCATGTTAAGTAACATTGGCACTTAATATTCTAGATTTGCTCCACAATTTATGAGCGTTACTGTCTGAAGGTATAGTAGAGGACACGTCCATCAAATGGATGGGGCATGAACTCAATAGAGAAGTGAATTCTTGGTAACTGTAGGAAAAAGGAAATAAAATAAAGATTCAGTTATCCTTTTCAACTTGGCACTCCTTCCCCTTAACATACTCCTAATTAATGATCTCTGTTATAAGAGAACAAGGTCAAGTGGAAAACAGTGCAAAATGTGAGCCAGAAATTTTTAGGTTGGTCTATGAGGAGACTATAAAACCAAAAAGAGAGAAAGATGAGACAGGATAAAACTTTTGAAGATTATTTGTATAAAGTCAGGGTAGATCCTTTGGAAAATCCATCAGATCAAGTTCACTGACCATATAAGAGACTATAATGGTTATCACTTAAACTGATTTAAGTCATGCCAGATGACAGTTCAATCTAGAAGTGAAGGATTTATGAAGTTCATTTGTGAGTAAGAATAAATGTCAATGTTTTTCTCAAAGGAGAATTTCAAAGTGTTAAACTGATTCTCTATAGAATTGATAAGAGAGATCTACTTACATTTGACCTCAGCTGGATATCACCATATGTTTACTGAAGCTATTAATGAGGAAAAGATTAAACATTGAGCACAGCGTTAGGTGACTACATAGCAGACTCAGCACTGACATTGGTAAAACTCATTTTCTTGTTTTAAGAAGATTACAAAAAGATGCAAACACTAAACTATTCTTCACTAAGACAGATAACAGTTCAGTGAGCTGCAATGGTTTATAATAAAGATAAGAGGAAAATAAGCTTATTTTTCCATCATTTCATGGTGATAAACTATATCTAAAATAACTAATACTGATTAACAGCAGGAACAGTGCATTATGTTCTGTACTGGAGTGGTAGAAAGAAACCTTATACAAAAATAGGCACTACCTACATGCAAGATCTTTTTTTATGAGAAGTGGGTTTTTGCAACCTCATTTTAGTGGTTTACTGAAGAAAAAGAAGACAGAGAGTGTAATTAATGCTTCACATTTTTCATTTATTCCCTTTGAACTTGAATTTCATTTGAATTTTACATACAGAAAAAATAAATTCTATGGACAAAAATGCCGATCTGTTGTTGAAGGCATAAGTGATAAGACCACTTCAATGCAATGAGTGATGAAGTATTGGCAACTCTCATCACATCCAAGGTAGTTATCCTTAGTGAACTAGCCTGTCTTTAGAGTTCCTTCCCTCCTTTCTCTTCCGTTCTTCCTTCCATCCCTCCTTCCTTCCCTCCTCCCTTCCTTCTTTCCTTCCTTCTTTTTTTTATCTCCTTTTTTAAGGTTTTTAAATTTATTTTTATTTATTTATTTATTTATTTATTTTACCAAATTCACTGCCTAAAGCATGTTGGAGTCAGATTCTCAGGAACAATGTTAACGATAAAGATGGAAAATATGTGTAATGTGAATTATAATATGTTCATATTTTGTCTTCTTTCAGAAATAATTAGTAGCACCTAAAAATGAATTAAGATGAATCCTTGAATATAATTAACATTCTTCTTAATTCATAGATGACAATACAGAAGTGTATATGATTAGCTAGACACTATAGAAGATAGAAAACTACCAAAGTCAATATAACATGGGAGAGGAATAAAGAATGTGTCTTTGCATATTATTCTTATAGGTAGTACAATGTATGTTATTTCATACACTGATCAACATCTTTCCTTATACATCTACATGGCTGGCTTACATGTAGGGATGAGAAGGCAGCTACAAAAAGGAGTTGCCTGAGGAAGAGCTAAGTTGCAGTCCACTTTTGGAGTTAACACCCTTGATTCAGTGATTCCGGATGTAGAACAATGCCTGAGATATCCTGCAATAAAACTTTCTCTTAAGAAAACAATCAAGGACTGCTATTTTCAATCTGCTGTCCAGTTTAAAATCTGAAAGAGAACCTAAAACCCTAGAATTAATCTGACAAGTTTGAATTGCAGAGATAAGTTTGTTGGAAACATGCTTGAAAAAACAGTTTCCTACAAAACAACAAAAGTCATGCTTTATGCAGAAACAGTAAGTACTAAAAATGCAGAGCAATGGCAGAGGGCTTTAGCAAATATGCTGGGACTCAAAAATAATATACTCTGTTATATTGTATTTTAGTTCCTAAAACAGAAGGACATGCTTTGGTATATGAAAACTCAAACAGTGTGCCACCTCACTGCTTTTCCTAAAACTGAATACATACACATTCACACACACACACACACACACACACACACACACACACACACACATTTATACACACATATAAATGGAATTCAGGAAATAGAATTTGAGTGAGAAATCAAATAGCTCAGTATTAGGTAATTTTCCCATAAAAGTAGTAACCATGAACATTGAGCCTGGATAACCAAAACTTTGCTTTTAAATAAATGTTATGAATATCAATATAAAAGTGTTTGAATATATAATGGAGTCCCTGGGGGGCTCAATCGGTTAAACATCTGACTCTTGATCTCTGCTCAGATCATGATCTCACAGTTCATGAGATCAAGCCCCACATCTGCCTCTGCATTGACAGTACAGAGCCTGCTTGGGATTCGCTCTTTCCCTCTCTGCCCCCTCCACCCCTTAACAAAGCTGCATGCCCACTCTTTTTATCTCTCTCTGTCTCTCAGAATAAACAAGCAGGGGCGCCTGGGTGGCTCAGTCGGTTAAGCGTCCTACTTCGGCTCAGGTCATGATATCATGGTCCGTGAGTTCGAGCCCCGCATCGGGCTCTGTATTGACAGCTCAGAGCCTGGAGCCTGCTTCGGATTCTGTGTCTCCCTCTCTATCTGACCCTCCCCCATTCATGCTCTGTCTCTCTCTGTCTCAAAAATAAATAAAACATTAAAAAAAATTAAAAAAACAAAAACAAAATAAACAAGCAAAAAAGACTTTAAAAAATGATTGAGGGGCGCCTGGGTGGCGCAGTCGGTTAAGCGTCCGACTTCAGCCAGGTCACGATCTCGCGGTCCGTGAGTTCGAGCCCCGCGTCAGGCTCTGGGCTGATGGCTCAGAGCCTGGAGCCTGTTTCCGATTCTGTGTCTCCCTCTCTCTCTGCCCCTCCCCCGTTCATGCTCTGTCTCTCTCTGTCCCAAAAATCAATAAAAAACATTGAAAAAAAAATGATTGAAAATATAAAATACAAATACTTGTCAGGATATGTAAAATGGGTTTCATTATTCTCTGAGATACTGAAAATTGTCATCACTAAGTATGCTGTCCTACATGGGTTAATATTTCCCTCCACAAGCACTTATTTTTTATGTTCACAAGCACTACCTACTCTAGGACACTCACTTTAAAATAAACATCTATCGGGGTACCTGGGTGACTCAGTCAGTTAAGTGTCCGACTGTAGCTCAGGTCATGATCTCATGGTTTGTGGGTTTGAGCCCCGCATCTGGCTCTGTGCTGACAGCTCGGAGCCTGGAGCCTGCTTCAGATTCTGTGTTTCCCTCTTCCTTTGCCCCTTCCCTGCTCACTCTCTTTCTCTCTCTCTCTCTCTCAAAAATAAATAAATATTAAAACAAAAATTTAAAAAATAAATTAAAATAAACACGTATCTACTTGGAGTTTGGAGGGCCACTCAGTAGGTCCCAAATTTATATGAGGCTGAAATTTACGCAAAACTTTTATCAATTCTTAGGTGAGATTTAATATTTCCTGTCACTCAATGCTGAGCTGGTCCTCCTGCCAAGTTTTTAAGGTGGGATCTCAAGCAAACACTGGGCTTTTTTCCATCCCCATACACTTTACAGACTTTAAAACAGAAGTTTAGAGTCAGTAAAGAGTGCAAAGAGTCCTCAGACAGCCAGAGTTCACTTACCTCTATGGATTGCTGCTTTCATTCAGTTTTGGACATATAATGATTTTCTTTGCTTTCTTCTTAGCTAAGAGATACATTTAAAAATAGATTTTTTTTAATGTTTATTTTTGAGAAAGAGAGAAACAGAGTGCAAGTGGGGGAGGGGCAGAGAGCAAGGAAGACACAGAATCTGAAGCAGGCTCCAGGCTCTGAGCTGTCAGCACAGAGCTGGATGCGGGGCTTGAACCCACTAACCATGAGATCACGGCCTGAGCTGAGGTCAGACACTTAACTGACAGCTACCCAGGCGCCCCAAAAGTAGATTTTTATTTTCATGTACAGAATTAAAATTGCTTTATACTATTCCTTTTGGGAAGTTAGAATTGGTGTATTTATCAATCTCCATCTTGCATTATCTTCTTGTTTGTATAGTATGATTCATCTATAAACAATGATAATTGTTATGCTGATGGCACCTGCACACTAAAGGAAATCCAGAAACCTCTGGGTTTGTGGAGAGAGGATCATCCAAAATTATTCTCCCCCTGGCAACTTAAAAAATAAAAATAAAAAACAACAACAACCGAAAAAATTAGGCAATAATTGTTAGACGCTCCAGTTAAAAGATCATGACTACTGTCTGGACTGGAGAGACTGCCTTGGGAGAATAAACTAAAAAAGAACAGGCAATGAAGCTAATTGGTAGCAAGAAAAATTAGGTATACGAGGTATAACTGAGAGTCAGCATTCACCACATTTTGAGTTGGCCAGATTTGTGCTACATATGCAGCCGCCTTCTGAACTCAACTCAATAAACAGCACTAGGCTGTTAAAATCAACAACTAATAAAAGTGAATCCTGGGCCAGGTAATATTCTAAGTGGTTCACAAGGATGAACTCATTTTATCTTCTCCGAAACCTTGAGAGATTGGTGCTACAATTATCCCCATCTAAATGTGGGAAAACCAAGATGCAGAAAGGTTAAATCAAGTTCCTCGAGGCCATGCAGTTAACAAATGGTGCCACCATGAATCCAATCCGCGCAGTCTTTTTGGAAAATCTACACTCTTAACCACTGCTGTATTGACATCTGTATTACCATTCCTGTTTTTGCCTTTCAGAGATTCCCTTATGATTTCTTGTGTGGCTTTACAGTAAACACTCCTTTCCTTGTGCTAGTTTAAGTGTGCTTTTTCTCACAAACAAGTCTGCCTCAAAACATTTTTACGTGTTTCCATAACAACCGAGCTTTCTCCCAGCAAAGTGTATACTCTATGGCATTACACTGCTATTCTGCTTCTCGGCAGCCACCAGAAATCCCTGGGGCACCAAGGTCACGTTTAGGCCAGGGCTTACATCATATCTAAGTACCCAGCAAAATGTTTAGCACATAGTATGCCTTTTTAAAACGGTTGAACCGGGAACCTGGGTAGTCTAGCCAGTTGAGCATCCGACTTCGGCTCATGTCATGATCTCACAGCTCGTGAGTTCAAGGCCTGCGTGGGGCTCTGTGCTGACAGCTTGGAACCTGGAGCCTGCTTCCGATTCTGTGTCCCCCTCTCTCTATGCCCCTCCCCCACTCGCGCTCAGTCTCTTTGTCTCTCAGATATAAATAAGACATCAAAAAAATAAAAATAAGTCAATAAATAGAACAGTTGAACAAAATCAAATGAACAAATGTTATTGACATGTTACTGACACATAGAAGAGGAAGAGGAGGAAACACATATTCCTGCTTACTAAATATAGGCCCGGCTATATCCTATATATTTCACTAACAATTTGATTCAACAATTGTTTACTGAGCACCTATCATGAACCAGTCATGACATTTACTGCAGAATAAATAACACTGAGCAAGACTGAGGCCTTTCCTACCTCCACTGAACTCTGATTCTAACAATGGAGAGACAGATAATGAAACCATCACAATAGATGACACCAAGGATCTGATAAGCAAACCCTAAGGTCCTGAAGGCATAGAAAGTAATCATGATAGCCAAGGACAAAATTACCAAAGAGAACATGCAGCCTAAAACACAAGTAGGTTTTATCTGTAGAAGAAGTGGGGAGAAAACCGCTCAAGGTACAAAAGAAAAAGTGCAAAAGCTTCAAGACTGGCATGTTCATGGAACCAAATAAGAATTTAATCAATATGCCTGTTTTATGGATAATCGGGGTCTTTGCAGGGTCTGGCACACTACCTGCTGATCCACTTCTCAGCCCTTGCTCTGTGCTCTGGCCTCTAGAGTTGCAGAACCTAATAGAAAGCAGAATCCTAGAATTGGTCTCATAGTGTTCTCCACACCACACCGTGGTATTTAGCAATGCCCCAGAACAAATCCCACTCATAGGAATACTTTCACAAAGATTCTGTGAGCATTATAATTACATTCCAAAAGGATCTCTTTCTCCATCCCTCTTTATCAGTTATTGCAGTCACATTTGACATAGAAGAGGACTGAATGATCACTATTAAGAAGGCTGACAACCTTCATTTTTTTTTGTCCTTATATGATCTCCAATTCCCTCTTTTGAGAAAGAAAAAAATGCATCCCTGACAGCTTTCATTTGGGAGTTGGTCTGATACCAAGAGCTAGGCCATGACATTCTTTGTTTAGACACAATTTTACAGACCACATTATCAGAGGAGGCAACTCCGTGACCAAGAAGCAGGAAGACCCCTCTATAACTTTCATGGAGCACTGATCAAAACAAGAAACTGTGCAAACCGTAAAAACAACTAACCACCCATCTCCCCTTGCACCTTAGTGAATGCTGTTTCTCCACTAGTCATGGCTTTCCATTTCTGCCATCACTCCCCTCTCTCAGTTAAAAAAAAATTAAGATACCCAATTATAGAATTACTCCTACTTTCTGTGAGCAATCAGTTCAGAGGAAACCTTTGCTTCTTTCAACCCTTGAAAAAAACAAAACACTAAAAAAATTTAACAAATCCCACCTCCCACTTTGTTACAGAGAAATATTTGTTGTTGTACTATAGATAAGTTCCTGGTGGTATCTAGCTAAATATTTTATTTGTTTACTCTGCATTTTATGAACTTCAGGATTCACTAGTAAACATGGAAAAATGTGACCTTTATGTGGCAGGTGGGCGCTCAAGCCAAATATAAAAAATCCTGAGTTTGGGAAATACAAATCAAAACCACACTGAGATATCACCTTATGCCAGTCAGAGTGGCCAAAATGAACAAATCAGGAGACTATAGATGCTGGAGAGGATGTGGAGAAACGGGAACCCTCTTGCACTGTTGGTGGGAATGAACTGGTGCAGGCACTCTGGAAAACAGTGTGGAGGCTCCTCAAAAAATTAAAAACAGATCTACCCTGTGACCCAGAAATAGTACTGCTAGGAATTTACCCAAGGGATACAGGAGTACTGATGCATAGGGGCCCTTGTACCCCAAAGTTTATAGCAGCACTCTCAACAATAGCCAAAATATGGAAAGAGCCCAAATGTCCATCAACTGATGAATGGATAAAGAAATTGTGGTTTATATACACAATGGAGTACTACGTGGCAATGAGAAAGAATGAAATATGGCCCTTTGTAGCGACGTGGATGGAACTGGAGAGTGTTATGCTAAGTGAAATAAGTCATACAGAGAAAGACAGATACTATATGTTTTCACTCTTACGTGGATCCTGAGAAACTTAACAGAAGACCATGGGGAAGGGGAAGGAGAAAAAAAAAGGTTAGAGAGGGAGGGAATCAAAACATAAGAGACTCTTAAAAACTGAGAACAAACTGAGGGCTGATGGTGGGTGGGAGGGAGGGGAGGGTGAGTGATGGGTATTGAGGAGGGCACTGGGATGAGCACTGGGTGTTGTATGGAAACCAATTTGACAATAAATTTCATATATTGGAAAAAAAATAATAAAATAAATAAATAAATAAATAAATAAATAAATAAATATAAAAAACTAACTAAATAAAATAATGCTGTAACAGAGAAAATAAAATAAAATAAAAAATAAAAAATCTGAAATTAAAAAAATCCTGAGTTTAATTTTTTCCCTATAACCTCATTTGTAAAACCTTATAAATGAATCTGCAGACATGTTTCCTTAAAGGAGTTTCATTTTTTACTCAGTTATCGAAGAAGGAATAACCCTAACTGTAGGCAAAAGACAAAGGGAAAAACTTTGCTTCAGATATTAGACAGCTTTGTAATGGATAATGTAATTAAACAGGTTGGAATGTAGTAGATGTGTGGAAGCAGTTCTTGGAGTTAAGCCTGAAGAAGTAAGCAGAAATAACCTCATTAGAAACCTTGTAAACTACATTATGGTGCTTACACATTATTCTATAGACAATGCAAAACAACTGAGCGATATTAAGCTGGGGAAAGACGTGATGAGGTTTGCATTTTTGAAGCGTCTCTTTGGGGCTAGTATCCATAATGGAATATTGGAGAGATGAAGGTAATTAAGAGGCAGCTGAGGTAATATAGCTGAGAAATGCTCATACTTACGCAGAGACGGCGGGGATGCAAGGGAGAAGATTGATGGATGTTGAGATGAAGGAACGCTAGGACTGGATAAGTGTTGGCTGGGGGAGGGTGGAAGAATAAAGGATCATGTTCAAAGTCATATATTAAAGAATAAGAAAGATAATGCTAAAATGTATTCTGAGGAGAATGGAGAGAAGCAGATTTGGAGATAAAGACTTCAGTTTTAGACATAGTAGGTGAAGTATCCAAGGCACTGTGAGAAGGATGTATCTAAGAGTAAGTTGAGTATATGTGTCAAGAGCTCAGCAGAGAAGTGTGGCATGAGAGTAAAGATTTGGGAACTAGCAGCACAAAGCAGCCCAAGGAGAGAATTTAGACACTTACCATGAGCTCTAATGCCAAAGGACATAATAAAGAAATATGTATACATAGGGGTGCTTGGGTGGCTCAGTTGGTTGAGCATCCAGCTCTTGATTTTGGCTCAGGTCATGATCCCAGGGTTGTGGGAGCACTGCACGTGGAGCCTGCTTAAGATTCTTTCCCTCTCTTTCACTCTCTCTCCCTCTGCCCCTCTCTCCCGTTTGTTCTATCTCTCTCTCTAAAAAATAAAACCAAAATAGAAAAATTAAAAAATATATGTATGCATAAACTCGGTCCCCATATACATAGGAAGTGGAAAAAACAAAAGGGCAGGCTCTGCCAAGAGACTGTAAAAAAAATGTATAAATTGCACGCAACCTCGGAGAAGCCAAAAAGAATCAAAGGGAAGGATAGGATAGATTTTAGGGTACAGCTCTTTGGAGAATGTTCACATTTTCACAACATGTTGAGAAAAAGACAATGGGACTTGGGGTAGCATCATGAGCATGTGATGTCACAGAAAACAGTGGAGGATAATATTTCAAAGAAGAAATATCAGTAGTGTATAATGGTGGAATCCTGCTAAATAAGTTATGGTTTTAAAAGGTTAAACTGACATTGGTAAGAACAATGTGGTTTGAGCTGACCCTGAGAAGGATTTCTGAGAAGTGGTATGGTTAGAATCTGGTATTCAATGGATTGAGGGGTGGGGAAAAAAAGTAAAATTCTGCAAACCACTCAATGTTTTTGTTTTGTTTTATTTTGTTTTGTTTTTTTGGAGAGAGAGAGAGTGTGAGTTGGGGAGTGGGGCAAGGAAGAGAGAGAGAAACTTAACCAGGCTCCACACTCAGGACAGAGCCCCATTGAGGGGCTCAGTCCCACAATCCTGGGATCATGACCTGAGCTGAAATCAAGAATCCAATGCTCAACCGACTGAGCCACCCAGGCACCTCTCTTGATGTCATTTTGAATGATAGTATATAGTATATAATAATATATAGAGATCGTGAATAATAATGTTTGTGATATATATTTGAATGATAATAGTATATGCAGATATAGCATATATATATATATATACACACACACACATAATATACACTATATATGTGGATGATAGATAATAGTTCTTTCTCCACTTTTGGAACGTATTCTATTTTCTTCTGACATATGCTTATTGTTAAGAAGTCTTCTGTCAGACAGCCAATTTCCATTCATTTTTTAAGAACTTTCACTTATTTCTGAATTACTTGCAGATATTTGATAGCAATGCATTTTTATAGTTTTACAATGTACCTGGGGATGGAAATAGCTTAAAAACTCTCTACTCATGCTACATATTGTGAATATCGTATCTTTCATCAGGTTTTAAGAAAAAGTTCACTCATTACTTCTTTGAAAGTTACCTACATCCCTTTTGTTTTTGTTCTTTCTACAAATTCTATCAGACATACATTGATTTTCTTATTCTCTACTGCCTGTCTCTTAAGCTCTTTTCCGTATACTCCAACGCTATTACACAGTATTGCATTTTAAGCTAATAATTGTCAGCTACACTAATTCTCGTAGTCATATCTGATCTGTTGTTTAAACCATTCACTGATATTATTGCTTCAATTACTATTTTTAATGTCAAGAAATATTAATTTCCTTTTCAAGTTGATCTTTTAAAAATACTGTCTTGTTTTCTTCTTAGGTCTCCATTTTTACTATTTTGTCTTTAGCATTTTAAATGTATTTATTTTATAGTGTTCATTTAATTATTCTGTTATCTGAAATCCATATTGGTTCATTATATGTGATGTCTATTGCTCATGGGAGATTATTTTTGGTTATTTTCTGATTCTACATCATCTTTTTGAATCTTATGTAAACTGGATTGAGGGTGTGTCTGGCCAAATCAATTTTGCATTTGCTTTTTCCAAGTGTCAAAGACTCTTTCTGCCTTAGGACTACCTTATGTGTTATTTATTCAATGCAGAGTTTCCTGAGCAAGTCAGTAATATACATTCACATCACAGATTGAGGCCATAACTGTGATTGTGAAATTTCAAGCAGCTCAAGTTAAGAAAGACATGTTCTCATTACATCTGACTCTTCCAGGGTTCTGATTTTTTTTTTGTCTAGACTACCTTTTATGGAGAATAAATTTAGCTTTATATAAAGAACTCAGTTACAATTCCCCATCAGCATCACTTTGGTTGGTTGAGATTTATCTTATTTTCTTCTGCATTTATAGATGTAATAGCTCATCCAATATATTTTTTAAATTGTTATTTATTTGGGGGAGCGCAGGGAGAGAGAGAGGGAGGGAGAGATTCCCAAGCAGGCTCCACGTTCAGCATGAAACTCAATGTGGGGCTCAGTCCCATGAGTGCAAGATCATGACCTGAGCCAAAATGAAAAGTCAGGTGCTTAACTGACTGAGCCACCCAGGTGCCCTTCATCCAATATATTTAAGCTATTTTTTTTTTGTTTTTTTAACTTGTTTATTTATTTATTTTTTTAAATTTACATCCAAATTAGTTAGCATATAGTGCAACAATTATTTCAGGAGTAGATTCCTTAGTGCCCCTTACCTATTTAGCCCATTCCCTTTCCCACAACCCCTCAGTTTTTCCTCCATATTTATGAGTCTCTTCGGTTTTGTCCCCTCCCTGTTTGTATATTATTTTTGTTTCCTTTCCCTTATGTTCATTTGTTTTGTCTCTTAAAGTCCTCATATGAGTGAAGTCATATGATTTTTGTCTTTCTCTGACTGACTAATTTCACTTAACATAATACCATCCAGTTCCATCCACATAAGCTATTTTTGACAAGACCATTGTGGGTTGTGTTGTTCACCAAAAAAAAAAAAAAAATGGAAGTCTAGTGATTTAATTGTTAAACTTGACTTTTCTCATCCAACACTTGTAATTTATAGCAACTATGTGAGAAAATCAGTGTAGTGTCTACCCTTGCTTATAGAGCCTTCAATGAAATTAGTTTCTTTACCCATTCATGGTTTTGTGTTCCCCTTGAAACTCTACAGGTTAAGCCCTAAGGTCCTTTGGAATGGAGGCAGACAAAAAGAGGTGGAAGGCACAACATTTTCTGATTTGAGGCCTGCCATGAAATGGTTGACAACCATGATGCTGAACAATAGACAGAATTTCTGTCCTTGGCACTTACTGTGTTCGTACAAGTTCTTTCTCCTCTCCAGGTACTGAAGCAAACTCAGTCCACCACTGGAGTTTTCCTCCAGGCCTACAAAGGTCAGTAAGATTGGGCCAACCAGCTAGAACCACAAGCAGAATTAGAAACAATGCGGTTTTTCTCAAGATGATTCATAAACTGAATTATGGAATTTATTTTTAGGGAGAAACTATGAAACAGAGAAATTCATCCGCTATTTCTACAAAAGCGAAACATTTTAATAAAAAAATAATATGCTCATTTGATATTTTGCCTTTAGTGTACAGAGGCCACCAGAGTCAATGCCCACTACTGAAGAAAGTGCTATCCTCAAATGGAAATGAGAAAACGGTAAACTTAGACAGACATTAAAAATACATGTAAAAGTGACTATATATTACTGTGTTAGTTATACTGGAAATGAGAATAGAGGACGAGTTAAATATTATTGCAAGAAACAGAATCCCAGTGGCATGATGCCATACTATTTTGTACTACAGGAATGCTAGAGCCAAGAACTCAAAAATATTGTCCAAGAACAAGTCGGTGGAGAAATATTTTGTAGAAATGCTCCAGAATTCTCTTTCAAGCCAAGGTTGCTTGCCAGTTCTCTCCTTATTATACAGAAAGTGAGATGACAACGAAAGCAGGCTTACTGTCAGTTTTGCAGCATCCATAAACCATGTGGTACAGTTTAATTGTTCCTGTCCCCATCTTAGTCACTCAATACTGTCCATCTTTTGCCCAGCTGCTTTTCCACTGAATGCATTGAACAGGCCATTTGAGTATATTCTGTTTGGATTAAACACAGGGAGCACTGTATACTATCACTAAAATAGAAATCTAATTGTTTGAATGTTAACAAATATAAATAAAATTAAGATAAAAAGACCAACTGATAAACAGACCAACACTCTTTTGAAGTTACTAAGGGTTTTCATTGATCTCTATTAATGAACAACCAGTCTCTCTCCCTTTCTACTCCATTTAATCAGTTAGAAAATGCAGGTCTGCTTATTTTCAAAATCCTCATTTCCCAACAGTAAATTGAAAGCCCAGAAAACAATTATGGGAGAAATGGCAAAGCAAAATGCAATAGTCACTCACGCTATTTAAAGTTTTCCTGAACGTCCATTTTCAATTGCTTCTTTCTCATTTAAATGCTTTATACATGTGCACTCAAGATTCAAGCATCTAGAAGTTGAAAATTTGTTTTTAGCAATATAGAAATATCTCCTTAAAATACCATAACTAAATATCAGAGTTCTAGAGAGTACATAAATGTATTTTTTTTTTCTTTTTTAGCCTTCTAACTTTATAATCTAATGTTTGGATCAAAAATAATGATAACATATGGTTTTGAATTGTAAGAACAGTAAATCAATTTTAGTCGGTAGTTGTTTTGTGTATCTAAAGAAAATTTTCAGCGACTGGTTCACCAATAGGGTGACTGAGTAGAATTTTGTAATGGAAGTATTTGAAAAAAATTAAACCATCCCTATTTAAGCATATTGCAGCTTTATTTTGTGAAAGATTTGTTTTGATTGTTTTAAATCGGGACACAGTTGAGAAAGACCATAATAATGCCTTTCAGATAAGTGACGATGCATTCTCGTCTTACCATTTCTGTTTTAGTATCAGTGAAGATACAGGCTCAGCAGCAGAAAAGCAATTGTCTCTTTAAGAGCTAAATCTTGTTTGTGCACAGCATTAGCAATAGCCCCAAGGCAACAATGAAGATGTTTTCGAAGTATTGCTTGGGAATTTGTCAGTGATTATCATTGACATTAATGGGAGTTCTATAGGCAGTTTTACTGCCATCACTTTGAAATGTGTAAGTGAGGGTTTCAGCAAGAGTGCTTTTTGCAAAGCTTTCTTCTACAGATTCATGAAGACATACTTTATACTGTGTATGTGTCTAAAGATGTTGAAACAATTGTGTGATTTGATGAATACAGTCAATCATAAATTTAAGTAACCACATTAATCAAACTAGTTATTTCAGTTTTTAAGAGTAGGTATTTTATGCTCCTTCATTTTCAGCTATTTTGAAGAATAGTACATTTGAAGTCCATACGAACAAATATATTTCTGAAGGAACTGATTACTTGCACCATATAACTGGACTAAACACACCAAAATGCAATATCAAAATGTCTGTTGTCTATTTATAGTACTGAGTCTTGATATTCGTCATCCATTGACTTATTTATAGTGTCCAGCACGAGAGTAGACCCTCAGAATATAATGGTTGGCACAAAGTCATGGAATTTACTATTACGTGTGGGAAATCAAAGAGCTCTATCCGGGGTTAGGAGGTTATAGAGAAGGTGCTGCAAAGCAGAACACCGCTTTCTGGCCTTGCCGAAAACAGTGGGCCGTGCTTTGCTTCTCTAGTTAATGTATATCTAGGGGTTAGGTCCACTTATGCTCATAAAGTCCTTAGACCTTAAGGACTACCTTAACTTTTTTTTATCCTACCTTAACTTGTTTTCCTGCACGTTTTCAATGCATTCTTACTGGCATGCAACCCACTGACCTAATGCACATTGTTTCGCTGCATGTGTGCTCAGTATGTATGGGAGCTTGAGAGCAGTTAAGGGAGACTTCTTTAGCCTCCCTCTCACCTCTCTTGACTTGCATGGAGTCTTGAGTAATCCTTTCTGCTGTCCTTGGCTTTGCTGGACAAAGCCAAAAGCCGAACCCACTATTACTGTTAGTTATAGCAATCAAATACGACACAAACACTGATAAAATCATAATATGAAAAACACTATAAAGGCATGCAGGTACAGTAAAAGGAGTAATAGAAACATCCAAGAAAGCTCTGGAAAAAACGGTGTTTGAGCTTGATTTTAAAAGATGAGTCGGTGTTCCTATGGTAATAATGAGATAAGAAAAACATTTTAAAAGAGGGAATACAATGTGGGGGGGGGGATGGCTCGTGATAGTAGGAGTTACAGAAAATACTTGGGATTAAAGGAAAGTCATTGTGGCTGGAGTGTGCAGAGGTGGGTAGCAAAGCACACAGAGAGGCTGCAAAGGTAACAGAGACCAGGCTGCAGAGATTTTAAGTTAATGCTAAAAAGTTTAATTATTATTGCTGTAATCGCTATCATGTGCTTCATAACAAAACTCAGCGGCTTAAGAAAGAGACTCTGTTAATGAGGCATTTGGGAGCCTCTGGGTCAGGGTCTCTTCTATAGTTGCAGACAGGATGTCATCAAGGGCTGTGGTCAGAGAAAGGTTTCTTGAGGACTGGAGGAGCTCCTGTCGATGTGATCTGCTATTGGCAGGAGATCTTACTTCCTTGCCATGTGAACTTTCCCAGAAGCTGCTTGTGTATCCTCATGATATGGCAGCTCACTTACCCCAAGCAAGTGATCCAAGAAAGACTAACTGGGAAGCAGCAGTGACTCTTGTGATCTAGTCTTCAAATTTTCACATTATCATTTGCATTTTATTTTATTCTTAGAAGTGATTCACTAAGATTAGCCCCCATTTATGAGAAGAAGAACTAGGCTCTACCCCTTGACAAGGAAGCATAGCAGACAGATTGTGGGCACGTTTTAAAACACCACCACACATATATCAACCTGTTTAAGAAGAAGAATGGTATGCTCAGGTTTGCATTTATAAAGGGTTAATCTTGCAGTTCTATGGACAACACATTTGAGTCAGAGACGATGACGTATAACAAAAAGTAAACTGTTGCAATAGCCCAAGTTCATTGAAAATAGTTTGGATTAAAGTGGAATTAGAGAATATGAAGATAATATTTTGGAGATGAATTGATAAGATATTATATTGGAATGTTTATGTGGGAAGACAAAAGGAGTTGTCATGAATGACTCCAAGGTTTATAGACTGTTTAAGTTCATAGTTGGTGATGCTGTTACCTGTAATGGAAAGCCCCAGAAAATAACCAGCTTAAGGTCTACATAGAGGAAATTATAGGGTGGGAAGATCAAGAACTCAGATGCCTGTGATGTGTTTGAGATGCAACCAAAAATTAATTGTATGAGTCAGAACTCAAAGACCATATCGGCAATATACAAATATTTAAAAGTTTAGAAATAGAAACCTGTGAGTCTGTACAGGTGACAAAGCTACAATTTGCACGAAGTCAATGAAGTAAGACAGAGAGATTTAAAAGGAAAGTGACTAGAACTGAGCATAAACAGTATGCGGATTAATTTTGAAAAGCCATACCAAGACTCAGAGATTATCCACTAATTTACTCCTTTCTTTATTAAACGAATACTGAGCAATTACTATATGCTAAGCACTATACCAGAGCAATGGTCAATGTCAATGTTTGCCAGCAAAGAACAATGTAGAGATGTCTTGTCCCTCATCTTCATACCTCTTAATTCAATGGAACATATGTAGATAACAAAACTCACAAATACATAGGTAATGTAAAAAGTTTTAAAACTGAGGTTAGAAGAGGTTGTCATCAGAGAAATAGATGAGATCATTAATTTCTTTTTTCTTTTTTAAAAAAATGTTTATTTTTGAGAGAGAGACAGAGAGAGCATGAGTGGGGGAGGGGCAGAGAGAGGAAGACAGAGGATCCAAAGTGGTCTCTGCGCTGACAGCAAAGAGCCCCATGAGGGGCTCCGACTCAAGAACCATGAGATCACGACCTGAGCCGAAGTCAGATGCTTAACCAACTGAGCCACTCAGGTGCCCCAAGATGAGATACTTAATTTTACCTTTGGTGTCAGGAAAAAAATTCTAGAGGATGCAAAGAGAAATTGGAGTGAGCATCAGAGATTGAAGTGCTGAGACAGAAATCATGTTAGGTATTGCAGTGGGGATCTGTTATTTCCTACAAGCAGCTCTCTTTATTCTTCTGGAAATCAGTAAATGATCCTTCCTGTTAGGGTTCTAACGAAGGTTGACAGTCATTGTTTTCTGCCTGTGTAAATCACAAGAACAGGCATCTGAGCTGAGGCTATCATATTAGAATAGTTTCCCAGTGTGTTCACTCTAGAACTAAGACTGGAAAGGAAGGGTCTTGCTGGTGGTATAGCAAGGGAACAATTGGAGCCCATCTCTCTTGTTGTGTGAGAAAATAAAATCTTTATATAAAGGGGGAAAAAAGACATCACAAGAAGAAGGGATGGCGAGGAAGTACCTGGGTGAGAAAGGAGGGGTGGGGATGAATGCAAGTTTATCAACCACATCATTTAGAGATTGAGGAATTACTGCAGTTTTGATGAGGGATTACTAGTACTAAAGAAAGAGAGGCTTGACATTATTGACTATTATGAATGCTAATTACTTTTCAAGTAATAAAAAGATTGAAATTATGTACATATAATCTGTATCTATACATCTGTATATATGTAACTACGTAGATATATATGTATATTAGCAAAGAGATATTAGCAATGACATAGGAAAGTACGTGTACAGTGAGTGTATGTACAGAGAGCACCTTCAATAATCGGCTGCAAATTCAAGGGGAGAAGCAAGCCAGGAGTTGGAGGGACCAAAAAGCCCAGGGTGGGTGTTGTTTGATTCAGAAGAAAGTTGGGTATGTGTAAGCACCGATTATTTTAACTCTGTACATGAAGCAGATTGATGAGATTTCAGGGATAAAAGGTGAGGGAAGTATGTGTGTTTAAAGGAAGGGAAACTGACTTCCACTGCTGTTAATTACAAAGAAGAATAAATCTTTGAGCAAGGGGAAAGCATTGCCAAAGGAAAGTTTGCAATACACATACGAAATCCGCAAACTGTATCCGGCATCTTCTTTGCGTAAAACATATCTTTAATGGCAGCTTGTGTACGATGAGATGTTACTGCCCGGTGTTTTGCCTCTGATTTCTGTCTGATCTCCTTTCATGCTTTCCTTATTAGCTGTCTCTGTCTTCTACTAATGCTACGATATGAAACTTTGAAATTCCAACTTCATATACAGATGTGTCTTTAACATTAGCTTGTTCTTTGTGCTGTTTATCTTCCTGTAGAAGATACAGTTATCATTTTGTACCATCTGGCCAGAGACACTCTTTGTGAGAACTTTTATGGATATATAATATTCATACACATACATACACACATATAATTTTACATTTGTGAAATATAACTACAAATTTCTTACTTAAAAATAAAAAAAAATCTAGCTGCTCACTTACATAAGTGAAATGTTTCACTTTTCACACCCTCTTAGAAGTGGCACCTTTTTTCATATAATTTCTTGAAATGGGAAAATTTGGGTTGCATTCTGTTTTCCTTGCTGTAAGTTAATAACATTTGATAAGTGCTTCAGATAAATTTGTCTATGAAATTTTGTTTTTAGCCAATTTCATGATTGAAAAGTCAGAGAGATGCTATCTGACATTATCTATGAAGCGAGGGCGGGAGGTCATTTACTGTGGAGTAAAGAGTTGGTGACTTTTAAAAGTGACAGATATTTGAAAAAAAAAACCCTGGAAAAGCGAATTGACCAGGGAAGTTGAGAGAGATGGCAGTGTAGAATAGAGCTCTACCTGATACTAAAGGTCATAAATGTATTGGAGTAATATTCTTGTGCTTTTCTGCTACCCAAGGTCTTTAGACGCTGCAATTCTGCAAGTCTTACTCTATGGGAAGCTTTAAAAGTCCATAGACATGGTGAGCTGTTCTTATGTCTAACTAAAATGGCCCTACTGGGATAGTACCGCATTTTCATTTGTTCTTTCTTGGATAGAGGATAATATAAGTCCACTTGCCTCTCCATGATAGATTTAAAAAAATTGTTTTTTAATTTTTTTTTAATTTACTTGAGAGAGAGCAAGCCCGAGTTGGGGTGGGGGGGCAGAGAGAAAGTGGGGCAGAGGATCTGATGTGGGCTCTGCACTGACAGCAGAGGACCCGACACAGAACTCGAATCCACGAACCGTGAGCTTATGACCTCAGCTGAAGTCAGACACTTAACCGACTGAGCCACCAGGCACCTTCTCAACGATGGATTTTTACTCTTACCTAAAGAATAGAGTTGTTAGACTCAGATTTTTCTCCTGTAGATAAAATGGTTTGATTTTTAACTCTTTTTTTTTCTTTGCACTTGCCTTTAATCTCAGTCTCAAAGTATTGCTAGGTAACTTTAAAGGCAAAACTAAATTAACTGGTTTTCCATAAACAGCGGCTGCTACTGCTGCTGCTTCTTCTTCTTCTTCTTCATAACTGTGTCATTTTCTTTTCCATTCTACTGTTTACAAATGTAAGTTTTGCAAGCTTTCACGTAAACAGACCAGAGAAACAGTGTCAAACCATATCAGAATGAATTTTTTGAAGATATGACAGACCTATTAGGGAATACTATAAAATAATTAAAATATTTCAAGATGGAGAAAACTTTAAGAAGAGGATATGTGTGAATTATGAGGAGAAACAAATTTTAAAGTAGAATTTTTTTTCTGAACTCAGCTTATATATGCATATATACATATATATGCATACATATACATACATATACACACACACATATCAGACAACATCAACAGCAAAGACATGGACTAATATACGACTCTATTTTCATCTTATTAAGCGTAAATATTACAACCACTCTTACTATCATTAGCTTCTTGATGTGGAAACTGAAGTTCACCACGTGAGTCTCCCAATGCGAGACCACCACGAAGAACCAAACAGACTTGTTTACAGGCCATGGGAGTCCCCCACTTACCAAATCTGTGACTTCTAGGAGCTGCTCCATTTTCCTCGCCCTCAGTATCTTCACCTACAAATGAGAGTAATTTGTTCAATGCATAAATTTGCATCGTTTTAATCCACCAAACTTTTGACAACTTGTCAGGAAAGCATTAGCAAATTAGCACACCTGTCCCTAGTTGTCTGGCAAGTAGAACTACAGATTTCTCATCTAACTTGAGTCCTTGTTGAGATGTCCAGGGTCAACCCCACACTAACATACTGCTCTCTTCTTTCAAGAGTCAGTCTTTACAGGTTCAGTCTTTCTTTGTTCAGTCTACTTCTGTTCGCTCTTCAGTGCCTTCAGCTAATTGATTTTACATTTCATCTAGAATTTACTGTTGTCTGTCAGAAGGTGGATCAAGTAGAAGCTCTTAGCCATTTCAGTAGAAAAACCATCCATGCCTTTAAATTTAAAATGTGCTTATTTATGTTGAGTCCAAATCCTCATAATAATCAAGCATTGGTCTTAATTTTGTTCTTTGATACTTTTCACACTGTAGCTGTTATTTTTAACATGGAAGGCTTAAAATCTGAATGAAACCATGATTTCCTCACTCAGGTTCTTTTTCAAGCTGAATTGTAGATTTCCCCACACATTGTTGTTCTATGGTGCGATTTTCAGATTTTCTGACACTTGGAAAACTTCCTTTTAAACACTTAAGTGGAAGAACATTCATTAAAAAATGTTTGAAAATGTCATACCCAGAACATCATATATTTCACACGAGATCAGATCACTTCAGAGCACAGTGTGGGTTAGCTAACCCTATGGCTTTGTCACACTAAAAACTGCTATACCTGATTAGACCTCAATCTAGATCTTCTGAAGTGTACTTGTTATTTAAACTAAGTCCAATGCTCTATCATTATGTTAATCCATCATTTCAGAAGGCTGAAGTCTTGTTCCAAAATTTTGCTTCCGTTTTTTTTCAGGGTCTCTTTATGTCACTTTCAGAGTTAGTACTTACACCCTGTGTGACTTAATTGAGCTGTCGATTACGAACACAAAGTGATCTAAAGCTGACGATAGAAGAATCTGCAGTCTGCTTCTGGAAACCTCTGCCAAATTTGACTGTAAACGTTATTTAATTTCCTTGGAGAGAGTTGCTCGATAAGCTACAGATCCCTTATAGGAATTTTTTCCCTGTATTTTGCGATAAGAAAAGATACAGTTAAATTTTATCAAAAGCATTGCTGGAATCAGAATGTGTGTAGGCATGAAAACCTGGCCAGCTCTCATGATTGGAGATTACATCTCCTGTTTCATTTACACTAAGTAACAATCAAAGCAAAGGATACGTGGAAGACCATAGGTAGAGATAAAACAAGTGGTTGAGTCTCCCAGGTACTTTCCTGGTAAAGAACAGTCTAAACTTTGATGGTCTCATCCAGTTCCAGATACGCAACGTTTTTGCTGCATGAATGTTTCATAATAACTTTACTTCCTTGGTTTTTGTACTGCTGGGTTAATAGCACTCATGTGAGATCTCAGTGCCAGGGCCTACCATATCCTGAGCTATGCTCTTCAAGACTGTTAATAACCAAAGCTGGAACAGAGTCATAAAATCGCACTACTCTGCCTTAGTTATCTTTGTATCTTCTTCCTAAATCCCAGTGCCTGCTACAATCACTAAGTAAACCTTTGCTATGTGAGTGAATAAATTAGTAAATTAATGGACATTCAGATGGATGTTCGGTTCAGACTTTTTTTTTTTTTTACTTAATCCATCATGGAAAAGCTTTTTCTTTATATTTGTTCACAAGTTTAACTATAATGATTTATTTTAGAAATTTATCAGAGAAAAATATAATTCTCTGATTCAGCTTTCTCCTATATTAAAATTAAAAATTTCCTCCTATTATATCAGATTTGATCGTATTGTTCTCAAAACTGGGACAGCAGGACCCCTCTTACCTGTTAAATTCTTCTAGTTCTATATCTAGAGCAATACCAATCAGATATTACTAATTAACTCTAGAAATACTGATTCATTCTACCTTTGCTGACTGAATCATGTTATTTAGATGTAAATCTTTATGAAAACAGCTTACATATGCACGTTCATTTTCTATTGCTTATAATTGACATTAACATATTAGTTTCACTGTGCATTTATTTTGCATGGATGATATTTACAAATTTATTTACACTTTAATAAATTTATAACGTCTTGTGATAGGAATAATAATAAAATCATAACAAAAATTGTTACTCTAAATTGAGGATCCATAGTGTTCCAGAACCTGAGTAAGATCACATTCACACATTATTTTGCTTGCTTTGTACAATTCTGTAAAATGTGTGGCATTATTCCTATTTTTAAACTTATGTTGCCTAGTTTTTCAGTAAAAATCTATAAAGACATATAAAATAAAAGTGAATGAATGCCAAATCAAATTTTATTTCAATCAAAGTTGAATCTACTTTTCTGGTAGAAATAAATTAATCACAGCAATGAAAAACATTTCTAAAACTGAAAATTTGCTGTCGCAATGATTTCACTCAACTCTATGGATCAAATTCTGCAAGTTCTTAAAAATACCATACCCCAAAATGCATTTATTTTATCTATCTATCTATTTATTTATTATTTTAGTAATTGCCATTTGACTGTATTTTTCTAAAAGCCAAGTATTTATGTGAGTTTTCTTTGTGGGTCCTGTGCATCCGTGCTCTAACAAAGAGAAACCCAGGTGTCACAGGCTTTCTCTTTATTGCTTCTCAGAATTTGATCATCCTCCGTCCAACATAAGAAGATCAGGGTCTTGAATAGACCATCTCACTCGGGATAAGGCATCAAAGAGAGTGGGGAAAAAAACCTATTTGCTTTTTTAAGAAAAACTGTTATCTAAGTCCTAATCTGGTTCTTACTGAAGCTGAAAGAAGGAGTTTCAAGCAGCAGCCTGGCAGGTATTTGATAGACTCTCTATTATCGGACTGACAATTTTTTTCCTCTGTCACACCCGTATTTGTAAACCCTACTGCACGGTGACTAATGATGCCAAAGATGAACAATGAGCAGAGAATAGAAAAAAAAGATGAAAAGACGCTGTGTTGGAAAAGGAAAGAGAACAGCCCTTCATCATTCTATCAGAGCTTCCGCTTTGTGCTCTGTAGGTCACTGTCAATCAACACAGAAGTAGGGCAAGGGGGACAAAAAAAATTCATTAAAATAAAGTGTTCAGAATGTTACAGGGATTCATAATCATCAGGAGGCGAAGAGTTTTCCTGTCAGAGCTACTAAACTACTTATCTTTCTGGATGATAGAAGATTATGCTAGATAATATGTATGTATACCAATAAACTCATTTGTGCTTATAAGGTGTATTAATATTCTAGCAGTAATAAACAAATAAATTTGCTTCTGATGAAACAACTCATTTGGCAGCTTATCTCAAGAAAACTAAGGTTTTATACTTTAATTCCCTTTTATCATATTTCCTGAACCTAGTGAATGGAAACTCTCTGTGGTTTAGTTTCTTGGAGAATAATTTAAAAAAAGAAAAGAAAGGAAAAAAAAGACTTCAAAATTTTCTGTTATATTAACATAGAAATGCAAGATTGACGTGCATAGAAGTGCAAGTTTGGGTTATGTCAAAATGGTTCTCAAAAAGAAAGACTCAACTAATCCCAAATAATTTAGGGAAATATATTTAAAATTAAAAAGTTTTAATTTATTGTGATATTATTTTTATTCTGAGAACACAGATGAATCATCCTGAAGTTCAGAATGATCATATAGGTAGTAATGGTGAAAAGTTGAATTATAGGTTGCTTTTAAATGATCTGACATCTGCTTTCTGCTCTACAAGTTTCTGCAAACATTATTCCACACAGCAACAGCCACAAAAGGGTTTGGGGCTGGTGTGGGTCTTAAAGTTAGAACACGTGGACAAAACTGAGAGAGAGCTCACGCACATGCACAGGTGAGAGGCAGAGAGGGGGCAAGAGAATCCCAAGCAGGCTCTGTGCTGCCAACACAGAGACTGACCTGGGGCTCAGTCCCACAAGCCATAAGACCATGACCTGAACCAAAATCAAGAGTCAGATGCTTAACTGCCTGAGCCACCCAGGTGCCCCAAAAGTTATCAACCTTTTAATGAAAACACTGACCAATCTTGAAGCTATATTACTAAATAATAGATTAAGAATTCCCACTGGATCCTCAGTTCCACGAAGGCATGCACTGTTTTCACATTGTTTATTCCAATTTTGGTATGCTAAATGTGAGAAAAGAAAAAGGGCTGATCCCTCAGATAATTCACTCAATGCTGAGCAAAAATTAATCATATCTCCATTAATAATGGATAAAATTGTCAATTCAGCTACAAAGATTCTAGCACATCATAAGTGTTCAATAAATGTGGACACCTCTCTATTCTTTCTTCCTACTTTGAACTGTGAATATTATAAGAGCTCAATCTCATATGATTGCTGACATCTGCTAATTGATATATTTCTCGTGATTGGTTAGATCTTCTTCCTACAATGAGAAATAATATCTTTGACTTTCTTCAGTGATGTTTTTCATGGTGTGGGGGGGATATGTAAGATATATTTTTACTGTGAAAATATATTTCAATAGGTGTTTTAATGAAAAAAAATATGTCTTCCATTCATAGATGTCCCAGCAAAGCTCATTTAAATGTTAAATAATGTTTTTAGTTAAAACCTTTTTTTTCCTGTTTGCTATTTTTTATAATATATGAAGAAGACACGTGACTTGCCATGCCTAGCTCCAACTGTCCCGGAAATATCAGCATTCCCCTCAATTTCACAGAACGTTAAAACAATATAATCATAGTCTAAACTCTTCTGTGTCTCTGTGTTATTTTGTAAGGACTGTCCATTGTGAGCAGGGAGAACATGGAAAAAAAGATAAACTGGGTTTCTGAGAAGTCTCTAAAGACCAAACTCACTTAATCCTGTTGGAAATGCCCTCCAGCTTGTTTCCCATGGCTCCTGTTCTCACACATGCTCCTCCTAAAGCCAAAACTAACACATAATGTATACTCTTCTAACTAATTGAGGGTTATTGGTTAAATCTAAAAGAGTGTTTAGTTGTTGTTTTTCCCTTCAGGAAATAAGCCACAGTCATATTATAAATGCTAAAACATGACGATAAATTTCATGGTGTATCTTGGTCAGGTATAGGAAGACTGTGATTGCGTTAACAAGACATCTCTGGAATATTTTATTTCTGAGTTAGACTTCAGTTTAACTACATAGCTTTTGATTGAGAACAAAGAATAGAAATAATGTTAGTTTCAATAGTGGAATGCAAGTAAAATGTAAATACTCTAGGGTATATCTAGATACCTATCATTCTTTCTACAAAAACATTCATCTCTGACAAAGAACTCTGTGGAAGCTCACTTTGTTAAAGGTTAGCTCTGGGGGGAAATGGAGATTCAAAAGAAATGCAGGAAAAACGTGGGAGGGGAAAGATCACATTTATATCATTCTCTTGGATATCAGACAAAGAAGGAAGGAAAAGAAGTCTAACTTTAGTGTAGCTAGGTTACAGGAATGATGAAAATTAAATCTAATAATTACAGAAATGTCATCTTTATTTTTTTTAACATTTATTTATTTTTTTTCAACGTTTTTTATTTATTTTTGGGACAGAGAGAGACAGAGCATGAACGGGGGAGGGGCAGAGAGAGAGGGAGACACAGAATCGGAAACAGGCTCCAGGCTCCGAGCCGTCAGCCCAGAGCCTGACGCGGGGCTCGAACTCCAAGACCGCGAGATCGTGACCTGGCTGAAGCCGGACGCTTAACCGACTGCGCCACCCAGGCGCCCCAACATTTATTTATTTTTGAGACAGAGAGAGACAGAGCATGAACGGGGGAGGGTCAGATAGAGGGAGACACAGAATCTGAAACAGGCTCCAGGCTCTGAGCTGTCAGCAGAGAGCCCGATGCAGGGCTCGAACTCACGGACCGCGAGATCATGACCTGAGCCGAAGTCGGCCGCTTAACGGACTGAGCCACCCAGGCGCCCCACGAAATGTCATCTTTAAATCATAGAACATTTATGATCATAATGCTATTTACAAAAGGGACACACAGTAAATAGTAGGAACTAATATTTAGTGAGCACTTACTATGTGGAGAGCCCTCTGCTAAGCAATTTGGCTCTTGCTAGGGCTTGAGAAAAATAGCACTTCTGCTCTTTTTATCCTCAGGTCTCCAGGCGCCCATGATTCATCATTGCCATTAGTTCATTGAAAAGCCAATATTTCCCCCCCATTTTCTGTAGTGCTGCTTCCTCACCGTATAGAACAGTGTGTCTGGCTCAGAGTAGGTGCTTAACAAATACTGGAAATACCAGATAAACTAGTATGATGCTCTTAAAGAAAGAAATTCCAGAAGGACAAAGATATAAATGTAATTCTGAGAATTATATGTCTTATAATAACATCTCTACTTTGCAGCTAATAACGGGTACCATTGTATAAAACACTTACTATAACTAGGACATGAACATTATGAAACCAATCTTTTCATCTTTACTTCTTATTTCACAAACTAATCTTAGAAGGCTCGTGTTGCTCAAGATCACACAAATAATAATTCTTATAATAAAAAATTTGAACCAAGAAAATTTGGTTTTCAAAAGCCACCTAAGCCATAGTGAATTATGAAACCATACTGCTTTCCACACTACATTGATCGTGAGGTTAAGAACTAAAAGTAAATAAGCGGATTTATAAACGTTTTATTGTAAATTAGTTTTGAAGATTTTCATTTTGTGAGATATCCTTCTAAAATCACCTTGGTCATAATTATTTGATGCTTAAGCAAGGACTTGGGAAATCACATAGATAAAAAGTATCTAAAACAACAAGGTATTTTACAATTTTCCAAAGGCATTACATTTTAACAACACTTTGGATGAAGAGTTTTTAATTTTTATAAAGCTATTTCAAACTCAAACTTCTGTGCATAAGACAATGTCACCAAATCAAATTAAAATATGAAAGAAAAATCTATACTTACTGGTTATACAAAAATTTTTATCTATATAGTTCATCATTTCTCAAACTGGATATCAGTACCTATGAACAATGACAGTGGCAGAGACCTGGGATATACACTTGACACTAGACCAACACAAGAGTTAGTGAGGCTGAGCCCTGTGCACTCAAAAATCAGCATGTAACTTTGGACTCTCTGGAATCTTAAGGACTAATAGCCTACTGTTGACTGGAGACTTACCCTAATATAAATTTTCAATGAACACGTATTTTGTTTGTTACATGTATTATATGCTGTATTCTTATAATAAGGTAAGCTAGAGGAAAGAAAATGGTGTTAAGAAATTCATAAGAGGGGAGCCTGGGCGGCTCAGTGGGTTGACCATGTGACTCTTGATTTCAGCTCAGGTCATGTTCACACAGTCATGCGATCAAGCCCCGCATTGTGCTCTGTGCTCAACGAGGAGCCTGTTTAAGATTTTCTCTCTCCTTGTCTCTCTGCTCCTCCCTTGCTGTCTCTCTCTCTCTCAAGTCAAAAATAAGGCATAAGAGAGAGAAAATACATTTGAGGTACTTTACTGTAAAAAATCTGTGTATACGTTGACCAGCATAGTTCCAGACCGTGTGGTTCAAGGGTCACCTGTGTAAGAATGAAGTATGTCAAGTTCATCTACTTTTTATGTTCTACTACCAAGCTATTCTCCTTGTAATAATATTTAGAGCGAAGAAACTTAAGTGAACATAGTAAAATACAATTAATTTGGAGGGAGAGGGCTGCTATCAATATTTACAGATTCAACAGTTACTCCTATTAATGCATAACAATGTAAATCAGTTCATAACTTTGTCCTTATTCATATAAAAATTGTCAAAAATACTGACTTCAAAGCTTCTTGGTAGGAGGTTTCAACAACCTGACGGCAGGTAACTCTGGCCTGGTTCAAGATAAAATTCAATGTTTGACAAAGGAGGTTGAAGTTGGAGCCAGAGGCCAATATTAAAAGACTTCATAGAAACAATAACTCAGGTAATACAAAGTAGATCTCCAGATGGAGGTTTCTCTGAGGTTTTAATTATTTTGTTTTGTTTCAAATAAGTGCAATTAGCCAGGCCTATTAGGTAATAATATTTCTATTTATAAATACCTTCTGTTTAAATAGTAAAAATTATAATCTTTTGAAAACAATTTTTTTAAAAGTTTGAAAGTACTGCATACATAGTTTGTCTACCTGTGTTATTGATAGACTGCAATGCAAAAGAAAATTTGAAAATAAGAACAATAAAACAACAGCGGTTCATTTGCATAGAATCTCTGAATTGCTCAAGTCGATTTTATTTTGCCTTATGGCAAATGTTTTTCATCAGTCTCAGATGTAGAATGCATTTCTATTGGCTACAATAGCTCTCTAACAGCTGAAGATACAGCATGAGTCCAAAGACTAATAGCAACCTTAAAATAAATCATTTTTATTCTACGCAGTAAGGCAAAGCCATTTCACTAATGGATCACAAAGAGGATAAGAACATGACACAAATGTTAGTCTAAATTGAATATAGTGAACACCATTAGTTCTTTAGACTTCACTGCTAATATGTGTATAAACTGTTCAACAGATTGGGGTATCAGATCTTTTTTTATGTTAAAAATGGAGGTTTTTAAGTGGCTTAATTCAACTTGTGGAACACATAATATTTGTGTCCAAAAAGCCATCATTCATTTTAAAAATCTCCTTGTTTTTAGTACTTTCATTGTCTTCTCCACTTTCTAAGTCTATTTATGAATAGATTATTTTATTTAGAAGTCATTATTGATTACAAAGTAAAAGCCTGGAAGATAACACACATATACCCAAAAACCAATTCCAGAAGCCCAGACAATGCCTTGAGTAGAATTGACATTTCTTGAAATTGCTTATGTATGCAGACATAAAAGTTCACTAAGTAGATGTAATTACAGCTTTTACACCAGTCTAATTAAACGGCACATCCATCATATATATTGTCTACTTTGCTGAGAATTATATAAATCAATTTGAAACAGAGCAGGCCGTGAGTTGCTCCTGTGTCCTCACCTGCTGATAACTGTAAACAAGCAATAGCCAAGAAGAGAAAAGTCTTTCATATCAGAAAGTGATAAATTATACGATTTCCTATTCTCAGTACTTCTTGGGTCAGACCAAAAAGTCTATTTTGTGCATTGTAATTATCGTACATTATTTATTTGGAACTGAAATTTATCATGTGTTGTGAATCAACAGCATTATTTTACTATTAAGTCAAAGGGGGAAGATTATTTTCTTTATGATGATAAAGCAGTAAGTATGTTCAATGGATGTGCAGGACTCATTCAAATTATAACTTCCGTTGAATGCATTGTGGGTCAATTTTCCTACGTTTAAATAAAAGGAAGGGAAAAAGTTTATAATTACATTTTAATCAATATGTTCTCTGCTTTTTGGTTTACTTAAACTGGCAATTTGAAAAGAAATGTTTCCTCTCATTATGAGGAAATAGTATAGTAAGTGATTTCAGGTGATTATTCAACAGACTATAAATTACCATAGGACCTCACCATGTACTTGAAGCACACAGGTCCAAGGTGTTTAGTTGTCTAGAATCTAAGAAGAGAAAGTTAAGGGTTAATTTTAAAGGTTAAGAGTAAAGGAGGAGAGGAATTTTAATCTCCAATACCATCTTAGGGAGGTATTAAAAATATGGAGAGATCAAACTTTTCTCACTTGGGGAAACTGAAACCCAATTCATTCTTTCTTTCCTTATGAACAAAACCAATGAACCAGCAAAAAAAGCAAAGTCAGTTTTCAAATCAGTCATCAATACAGTGAGACGCATGAATGGGGAATGCAAACATTGGAAGTCCATTTCTTACACCATAGAAAACCATTTTTTTTAATTTTTTTTTTTTTAATTTTGAGAGAGAGAGAGAGAGAGAGATGGAGTGAGAATACCAAGCAGGCTCCCCACTGTCAGTGCAGAGTCAACGCAGGGCTCAAACTCACAAACTGTGAGACCATGAACTGAGCCAAAATCAAGAGTCAATCACTCAACCGACTGAGCCACCCAGGTGCCCCCATAGAAAACCATTTCTTGGCAACCTCAGAGGGAGGGAAAGTATGCTTTCCTGCCCACTGATTTTTCACTGAATTTATCCACTGCATTAAAGTTCCAGAAATATTACTCTGCAAATATGCCTTTACAAATTACTTAAGATGACCAGAAAAGACAAATCGGCTCAGGTGCAAAAGAGGCAATGCCAGTTGTGACAACTGAGATCATCAAAATTGATAAATTTTTAGGTACCCTGACTAAAAAAATAATAAATAACAAATAATAAATAACAAATAATAAATAATAAATTATAATTGTAAGAAAACAATTACAGAAATCAAGAATGAAGAATGAAAGAGGACATTACAGGAACTGCATACATTTTGAAAAGTCATAAGCAAATATTGTTTTTTAAATGTTGCTAAGAATTGACAAAATTAGGTGAAATGGAAAAATTCCTAGAAACAAATGAAAACTAAAGTTGTTGAACATGGAAACTAAAAATCTGAATAGACCTATACCTGGTAAATAAATGTAATTGAACTGCAACTCCCAAACATTTCTGGTGAAAATTCAAACAGTATGGCCACTTTGCAGAACAGCTTAGCAGTTTCTTAAAATCTAACCGTATCATTCTTGTATGATGCTGCAATTCTACCTCTAAATACTTATATCAAGAGGAATGAACATATGTCCACACAAAGACTTGTATGGTAATATCCACAGAGGCAGTATTTATAATATTTCCAAACTGGAAACAATCTAGTTGGGAGATAACTTATAGCTCTGGTACTAAGTTTTTTCCTAGGGTGTTACATGATCTAAGCTATCTTATTATAGATCATGAGTATTCTGATCCCTTGATTCTGCTACCAGTCTAGATTCTCCCTGTATAATCAGATAATTTACTCTGATTCCCGTTAATATTTGTATAATACATTTACTTAGGGATGCTGAACTTTCTCAGAACTTTAATAGGTAATTAGATTAGAGGAGGAGAGACGTTACTTACTCAGGAGAGTGTAGGAAACTGCAAGAGTTTCAGTTAGGCATTGAGACCCTCTTCACTTACGCTCCCTCTTTTGATCTTAGTACGTGAATACGTTCTGTTCCTGATCTCAAAACCTCTTTTTGGTTCCTTTATAAGCCTTTAATATTTCCTTTCTTTTGGAATTATTCATTACCGTCTGCATGACCTTTTCCTTCTTCATGAGTTTTTAACCGTTTATATTTCAATAATAATATTTTTTAATTGCTGTGACAAAATATTTTTATTTCTCATTTGACATCGTAACCTATAAAAACATCAAAAAAACCCAACAGAACAACTTTTTGTGCAATTAATATTCATACCACCAATATTCTTTCTCTTATAATCCTCACAGTAAAGGATTTTATTTTTTAATTTTTGTTAACGTTTTAATTTATTTTTGAGAGAGAGTGACAGAGACAGAGTACTAGTGGGGGAGGGGCAGAGAGAGAGAGAGAGACACAGAATCCAAAGCAGGCTCCAGGCTCTGTCAGCACACAGCCTGAGGTGGGGCTCCATCCCAAGAGCCATGAGATTATCATCTGAGATGAAGTCAGATGCTTAACAAACTGAGACACCCATGTGCCCCTTAATCCTCACAGAAACTTTATAAAGTAAATACTATCATTCTTCCTTTTTTATGTATTAGAAAAACAGAGTGTTAGAGCTAATGTTTTTTTGACACCAAGATTTTAACAATGCTGGGTCTGCCTCCAAGATTTGTTTTATTCTTTTTTAATGTTTTTAATGTTTATGTTATTTTTGGGAGAAAAAGAGAGAGCACAAATGGGGGAGGGGGAGAGAGGGAAACACAGAAATCTGAAACAGGCTCCAGGCTCTGAGCTGTCAACACAGAGCTTGATGTGGGGCTCAAACTCATGAGCCATGAGATCATGACCTGAGTTGAAGTCAGATGCTTACCAACTGAGCCACCCAGGTGCCCCACGATTTGCTTTCTTAACATTATATTGTGATTTTGTTTTAAATAGAATGTAAAACAACAAAAATCCAAATAACATAGTTATGTTTGAGGTTGAAGTTACCATATACAATGTCAGAAGATGGAATGCTCTTCAATCTTTCTGTAATAGAACTGCCCATAAGCCTTAGCCCAAAGGGATAATATCTTTGATACAGGGGAGAAAATTTCATACACAGACTAAGTTAAGAGAGCATATTAAGTAATGATAATAAGGAAAAACCAAAAGGTGAAAACAAAAGCGCCACATGAAATTAAAAATCAGTTTTCAAGTATTTTAGTGACAAGTACTTAGACAATAAGTTCATCAGCATTCTAATTTATTTCAGCCATTAGTATGACCATATAATTTTTAAAATCACCTTGAATAACTCTGATCACTTTTTACAGATTTATCTCTATTTATAATCCAAGGTAATTTTATTAATACATTTACTTAAGATATACTAAGCAATAATATTTCAATATTACATTATTATTAGACAATTATATTATTCTGAGTGTTAGGGACAGAACAGTGAACAAAAAGGACAAAAATTTCAGTTCTCATCAAACCTACAAACAAGAAAAATATTTGAAACAATCTTTCCATCTATGTATCTATTTATCTAATATAGTAAATTACAAAGTCATAAATGGCATGAGAATAAATAAAGCAGAAAAGAGAGATCTACAGGCTTAAATGATGAATGCAATGTACTTTCAGATAAAGTGGGCAAAGAATCTCACTGAGACAAGAACATTTAAGCAAAGACTGGAAAACAATGAGCATGTGATTCATGATCATAGTATGGGAAAATTGTCTTCAGCAGGAGAAACATCAAGCTGGAATTGTTATTGTTGATTTATGGAAGAGGAAAGAAGTACATTGGAGATGGAGTACAGCTAGGAAAAATGAAAGTAAGAGCAGGTGAGGTTGAAGAATTGTGGGAGGGGATTGATGGAGAGCCTTGTAAACTAGTGGAAGGTTTTAAGGCGATCAGTGACACAATCTGACTTAGATTTTCACAGAATGGATACTGAATTTTTTGTTGAATAGGTTGAAGACTTATACCCAGAAGGGGGTTGAGCCACCAGCAAGTAAATTGAGAGATCATCTACAGGGTTATTGCAAGTGAGAGAATGATGGTGGCTTGAATCAGGGTGGTAGGTTGGAAGTGATGAGAAGTCACAAGATTCTAGAGGATAATTTTATGATAGAAACAATAGGATTGGTTGATGGATTGAATGTGGAGTGTGAGAGAAAAAGAGCAGTCAAAAAAGGCACTAAGCGTTTTGGCCTGAGGAATTAGTACAATGGAGTTGCCACAATCATTAGATGAGCAAAACTCATGGAAAATCAGACTAGGTGAGAAAATGGGAGTATGGTATCAGTCGTGTGAAACTTGGATGCCTATTAGATATCTAAGTGGAAATAAGTAGACATTTGTTATATGAATCTAGAAAGATCTAGAAAGTTCTTCTAAGAAGAGAGAGAGAGAGAGAGATACAGAGAGAGAGTGAGAGAGAGGAAGACAAAGACAAAGAGACAAAGAAAGTTACCAGCATGTTGATGTATTGATGGTATTTCACATTTAAGGGCATTTGAGATTATAAAGACACTGATAGAGAAGACTACCCATCAAAAAAGAGAAATAAGGAATAATCAACAAAAGAGACTAAGAAGTAATGAACACAGAGTTTTAAGGAAAACCAAGATAAGGTGTTCTGAAAGACAAGTGTATTAAATATATATTGTTGTATGGCCAACATGTCTAATAACTTATTGGCTTCAAAATATATATTTATTTATTCATGATTCAGTGGGCTGACAAGATGGGCTAGTCTCTGGAGGGATGGTCTGTTTTTGCTCTTCTTAAAATTACCCGGTTTCACTGACATGTCTGGACCTTCAGCTGGGAAGCATGGGGTGACTGAGTCCTCCATTCGCAAGGTCTTCTGTCCTTTGGGAAGCCAGCTTGAGCTTGTCCCCATGGTAAAACTTTCCATTATAGAAACTCTGCAAAGTTTCTTGAGACATAGGCTCAGGATTCATGCTATGGGTCAACAGCAGATTAAGAAATCTGAAAATTGAAACTCATTCTTTTATAGAGACCTGCAAATCATTTGTGACAATTCTTTGCAATCTGTCCCATCAGGTAAAGAAAATGCTTCATCAGGAGAAAATGAGAACAGTGCAATGTTATGTCACATAAGATAAAGGCCTAAACTGGAACTTGCATTAATAGAATTAAACCAAATTCTCTATGATAAGCATTGGATTTTCACATTAGAATGTGAAAAAAAAAGACCATGTTTAATTATTTATTGTGTGGTAGCTATGCATATCACATGAGAATTCTCATGGTTTGAAGAAATTCTATCCATTACCATGGTCCTTCAATGATATTTCAAAAAACAGCAGTGAATTTATTCATTTTTTTATAATACCTTAGTTTTCAGCTCTCACAGCTTCCTTTGCTAATTCAGCCAGGTAGCAGCTTGCTATGTTTTAAAGTAAAAGAACACTATTGAGAACTATATTTTTAAACAAGTGCAGCACCATGACAACTAATGTCTTAGTCTCTAAAACAGAAAGCTTAATGGTAGTTTTTAAAAAAAAAACAAGTGCTTGCTATACTACATATGTATTAAAAAGGAGGACCTAAAATTTTAAAATCGAGAAAAATGTAAAAGATTTGAAAATATAAAATTGCACTGTATTTTTCTATTTAAAAACATAATTGTATGTGACCTGAATAGTAGCAAGAAGTTCACTTAAAAGAACACTAAGTAATTCTTTTTTTTTCCATTAAGCAAAAGAGGGAAAACTTACTTTAGCAATATTTTTCAATTGAATGCAATTTAATGTATGATAATCAGGGAATCATAGATGGTAGTTGCTACAAGAAAGAAGAAAAAAGTCTTACTTTTGGAAAACCATATCCTTACTTACATTTGGGGTAACTAGAGGCAAATAATATCATGAAACAAAATTAAGTGCCAAAAGAAAGCTATGTGTATAAATTATGAAAAACAACCACTGTTAAAACATCCTCTTGTTGTAGATTACATATTTAATAATTTTAGTTACATAAGAAACATTGATTAAAGTCAAAAACATAAACAATGCACTTAATAACTTTAATAAAAACTTAAAAATTCCAGAAACACCAGATTATAATAGGTAACAGTTTAAATAAATCACTTGAATTATGTTCCCATTCAAATATAAAGTGTATGTTTTGAATATTTTATCATTATATTATTAGAATATATTCTCCAAAATTGCCATACACTAAATTATTTGAAAATATGTTATTGTTGAGCAAGATGGCAGAATAGAACTTTCCAGTGTCCATCCTCTCAAAGAAATGTCAATTTGAATAATTATCCACACTTCAAATACCTTAGAGAGAGTTAAGAAATCCTAGTGAGGGATTATAGCACCTGGGCAGAGCACAGAAATAAGAAAAGGCACACTGAAGAGGTTAGGAAGGATGGTTTCACATTATCTGTGTCACCATGCAATGCAGTACAGAAAAAGATATCCTCTGCTTGGGAGAACAAGACTGAATACCTGAATTTGCTATGGACCCCAGAATGAGGCCACCACCACAGTCAACTCCAAAGACAAATTGTTTCCCATGACCTTAGGCCTCAGACTGGCTTCCCAAACCCAGGTTCTAGCTCACCCCCCATATGGAGTGGTCTCCTGCAGCTCTAAGCCCCAGTGTTGCCATAGCACCAGACAGCGTTGGTAGTACCAGGCACCAGGCCCACCCTGTGGCTGGCCCCAGGCTAGCACCTGTAAACCCAGACTCCAGGATGACTCCTGGGGAACTAGACTCCAGACTCCACCAAGCACCAGACTGACCCACACAGCTCCAGGATCTGGCCTACCCCAGAGTCAAAGGGGACCCCACTATTGGGAACTCAGCCTGTTCATGTGGATCCAGGACACATACCCATTCCCTCAGTCTCATGCTCCAAGTTTTCTCCTGCTGATTCAGCACTAGCCCAGCTCTCATGACCCTAAGCACCAACCTGCCATCATCACCATCATGATCTGCAGCACCAAGCCCAAGCCAGGGTACTATGACACCAGACTAGCCCCTGCAGATCCAGGCTCCAGATCCTTCCCTGTGGACCCAGGGTCCAGGTTTGCCCCTGCAGACACAGGCAACAGCCTACTCCAACAGTATTAGTCATTGGCTCATCCCAGTGGACCCCAGTGCTGGGCTAGTCCCATAAACTCAGGACCAAGCTAGTTCTGTGACCATAGTTGCCAGACCTGCCCTAGGGCCAGGCTGGGCCCCAGTGACTCCTCTCAAGGCCCATCACATTACCAAACAGACCCTCCATGGACCCAAGCATCAGGAAGAGCTCTATAGATCCAGACTTTAGGTCTGTCCTGGCAGATGCAGTCACTGGTCTCAACCCATAGTGTACCACAGTGCCAGACCAGCCCTCACAAACCAGGATAAAACACTGTACTTACAAGCCCAGGGACTAGGCCCATGCCTGTGGATCCAAGCTCTAAGACCGCCCCAGTGGACTTAGAGTTCATGTCAGGACACCTGAAGAGGTCAACAGCAAGCCTGCCCAATGGCCCCACCAGCTTGTCCACGCAAAATTTTAGATGGCTTGACTGGTGGAGAGCTTTTCCTGCCAAATCCAGACTGCAAAGACTGGAAAAATTGTCCACATGTCTAATGTGTGGACATCAGTGTAAGCCACAGGGATCACAACTAATCAGGGAAATATGATACCACCAAAGGAACAAAGTGAAGCACTATGAAGCACTAGTAACTGACCCTAAAGAAATGGAGTTCCACAAATTGCCTGACAAAGAATTCAAAATAAGTATCTAAAAGAAGCTCAGTGAACTATAAGAGAACATAAATAGATACATAAAAAAAATCAGGAATATAATATATGAACAAAAAAGAAGCTTAAAAAGAGATAGAAAAGAAACAAACAAATCAAAAAGAAATTCTGGAGCTAAAGAACATAACAACTGAACTGAAAATTCAGTAGAGAGTTTCAGTAGCAAAAATACAATTAAAGGGAATAATCAACCTGAACACACATCATTTGAATTTTAACAGTCAGATTAACAACAAAAAAATGATCAAAAGAATTAAGAAAACTTGTAGGGCCTATGAGACATTGTTTAATGAATCAGTATGCACATTATGGGATTCCTAGAAGAAGCAGAGAGAAAATGGCAGAAAACTTGTTAAAAGAAATAATGAGAGAAAACTCCCCAAATTTGGGGACAAAAATAAACATTCTGATCCATGAATCTCAAAGAACACAAAATAAATTAAACATAAAGAGATATCAAAACACATTATAACCATCTTCTTAAAAGGGAAGAGAAACAGACATTTGAAAGCATCAATAAAAAAAAGTAACTTACCACACATAGGGGAACCCCCATAAGACCATAAGAAGATTTCTCAGCAGAAATCTTGCAGGCCATGAGACAGTAGGGTGATATATTTAATAAGCTGAAAGAAAAGTAACTACCAACCAAGGATATTATAACTAGAAAAACTGCCCTTCAGAAATGGACAGAAAAAGATTTTCCTAGATAAACAATGCTAATGGAGTTCATCACCACTTGAACTGCCCTTATAAGAAATGCTAAAGGGAATTTTTAAAGTTGAAAATTTTCAGGTTGAAAGAACATAACTAACAACAGGAAAACCAACATAAGAAGTATTAAAACTCACTCTAATGGTAAGCATATGGTCAACTTCAGAACACTGTAATAATAGAATGGTGGTAGTAAATCATTTTTAACTCTAGAATAAAAGTTATAGCATAAAAATACTAAACATAACTATAGGTATATTAATTTGTGAGCAGATACATAGAAAATAATGAAATTATAACATCAATAACATAAAATGGGAAAAGAAAAGTTAAAATGTAGTGTTTTTGTATGGGGTCAGCTAAGTTCCTATAAGCATAAAACTGATGGATACAACTATAAGATGTTTTATTTAAGCCCCATGACACCACAAAGAAAAAACTTGTAGTAGGTACAAAATAAAAAAGAGAAAGAGACAGGAATTAAAAGTTGTTACCATAAAAATCATCAAATCACAAAGGAAGACAGTACAAGTTGAAGAAAGGAAGAAAAGAACTATAAAACAGCCAGGAAACAGTTAACAAGATGACAATAGTAAGTCCTTAGGTAACCTGTTCATACACTGAATTGTCCAATCAAAAGATATAGAGTGATGAATTGATTAAAAAAAATGAAAGACCCAAATATATGTTGTCTCCATGAGAATCACTTCACTCTTTTATTATTTATTTTTATACTATATGTATTTATTTTGAGAGAGAGCTCTATAGAGAGTTGGGGAAAGGCAGGGAGAGAGGGAGAGAGAGAATCCCAAGGAGACTCTGAGCTAACAGGGGCCTTGATCCCATGAACCATGAGATAATGACCTGAGAGGAAATCAAGAGTTGGACACTTAGCGGATTCATCTTCCCAGGTGCGCCTCTACATGAGACTCACTTTAGATTTAAGGACTCACATAGGACAAAAGTGAATGAATAGAAAAAGATATTCCACACAAACAAACCAACAGAGAGCAGCAGTATTTATACTTATGTCAGATAAAACATCTGATTGGACTAAAGATACCATTTAAATGGCATAAGGTGGTGATCCATGTAGGTTGATAATTTTTTTATCTTATTTTAAAGTCTAAATGTATACTTAAAACTGATATAATAAAAGAAGTTCTTTTGTCCTCTCCTTTTTTTTTTTTTAGTGTATGTATGAGAAACAAAAACGCATGGGTTTCAGACTTAGAAACACTAAGATAAAATGAGAAATTTTACTTGTTTTTTTAGTATTTTATTTTTATAAAATATTAATATTTAAATAAATAAATAAATAGTATTTATTTAATAAATAATAAAGAGAGTGAGAGAGAATACCAAGCAGGCTCTGTGCTATCAACACAGAGCCCCACCCGGGGCTCAATCTCAGGAACCATGAGATAATGGACCTGAGTTGAAATCAAGAGTCTGACACTTAACTGACTGAGCCACCCAGGCACCCTCAGAAATTTTAGTTGTAATGTGATCTTGGATACATTACAAAATTTTTCTGTACCTACTATCTTTTGAAAAAGGGGAAAATAGACTATAATTCTCAAGATTGTTGTAAGATTAAATGAGATAATATATAAAAAGCAAGTAAGACAGATAAAAACAACAAAAATGATGCAGCCTATAAACACAGTTGTCATTTACTTTTCCTTACAATTAGCATCATAGACTCTGTTGAAGAATATAGAATAGAATAATAAATTATTGCTGTGAAAATAAAAATCAAATTATATATGCATCTGTAATATACGTACATATTAAAATATGAGCACCTGGCTCAACTCTTCTTGATATATTTTAATTCCCTGGTGGTGAAAAGCAGGTGATCCTGGATCTGGTCCTGACCTTTGGTTTCAACCTCTATCCAGTTTCTTGTTATTCTGCCTAGACATGATTTACCAAGCATATTATGTTACGTAATACTCAAATACCAAATGAGTGACTCTGAGAAAATAACAAATTCCGAAATACTCAGGAATACTCACATTCAACACAATTACTTCCATTTCAGACATTTTGCTTTTGACAAGACTTTTATTTGAAGGCACAGGACTGAAAATGTTTAAGTCATTCTTGGATGGAAGAAGCATATTCACAATATTTAGTTGTGTTGGATACTCTTTTTTTTTCTCCCTCTCCTCCTCCTTCTACTCATTTCTGTAGTGCCCTTTCCCAGTGGAAGCCAATCCCTGAGTAGCATGTTACCCAGACTCCCTTGCTTCTTGGCTTCCAGTTAAGTTTAGCATATCAGAGGCTATAAGGTGAGAGACACCAGGATATGTAGTCTTCCACCTACCTGGGTACAGTTGTGGTGAGGGCTGCCTTACTCTCCCTAGACCACAACTGCTGCAAGCAGGCCTTCTTCCACAGCCAAAGCCTTGGGAACACAGAACTCTCCACTCTTTCCTTAAACCCTACCACATCTTGGTAAATGGCCTTTTTATTAAACTCTGTTGACCCTTTGAGGATGCATTCTGTTAATTGGGGAGGGGGGAATCAGACTGCTTCTAAGTAAAACCTTGGTTTGAGAGCATAATTAATTCCAGAAGCATACTTGTAATCCAAAGCACTTGTATATCAAAGCGAATTTCAAGAACCATTGGCTCAGTTGTGATTCAGTGACGTTCAGCGAGACGTACTACTCATCTTGCACGACATCGCTCTTTTATCAAGTTAAAATTTATTAGAAACGTTTGCTCATCTTGCAAAACACTCTTAGCACAAGTTACTCGCAGTCCAAGGTTTTGACCTGTATTTCTTTTAAGTGCCATTGCTACTGGGGTATAATTGTAGAGATAAATTTGTAGCTACCTATGGGAGAAAATGCTGTGGGGGAGAAAACATGGCATGAGGTGGTTTTATTGTTTGTTTGTTTGTTTGTTTGTTTAATTTACTCGTTCATGGTTGCCTATTAGTGGGTGTTATGGGAATGCAGTGGGGACTGAGGACTAATTATATATCAATGCTAATATATTCATTTTTGCTCTTCAATAATCTCTGTTTTTGAACTCACATCTTCGAATCTGAACCAGTAACAGCACTGGCACTTGAAAGTATCCATGCTCATCCTGTAAGACTATTTTGTGGAAGGCCATACAATTTTCTCCTACGATCTCCTGCACTCCATTTTTTTTTTTTGTATGTTCCCAACACTGAAACTTGATAGCAGAAACTTGTTAGTAAAATTCAATGACCCAACTCTGGTGACACAGTAATGACACTGAAGTAGAAGTTGGCATGTCGGTGACAAAGCTGAAACTATTTAAAAGGCTGAATGTAAGAACCAGAGCAGATACTGAAACAACACGCTATTTAAACAAAGATCTGGATACTTCTAGTCTTCTCTCCAACAGTGTGTTTTTGTAGTTTCTTTCTTTTCTTTCTTTTAATATTTATTTCCTTTATTTTTTAATTTTAATGCTGGAAAATGGACATGAAACCATTTACTTGGAGGGTTGTTTTGTTTTTCACATAGCTTTATGAGGCAATTTAATACTTATTCATGCAAAAAAGTGTCGTATTCAGTGACAACAGTTTATTTTACTTTATTTTATTTTTAACTTTCATTTATTCTTGAGACAGAGAGAAAGAGACAGAGAGACAAAGACAGAGCCTGAGCAGGGGAGGTACAGAGAGAGAGAGGGAGACACAGAATCTGAAACAGGCTCCAGGCTCTGAGCTGTCAGCACAGAGCCCAACATGGAGCTTGAGCTCACAAACAGTGAGATCATTACCTGATACGAAGTTGGACCCTTAACTGACTGAGCTACCCAAGTACCCCCAGTGTCAACAATTTTAAATAGCCCGCATTTGCCAATTGATACATCAGATTTTTCTTTTTGCCCTTGAATATTTCCTTGGGTGAAATTCAGTTTTAGTTCTGGATTTCCAGTGAACTTTTTTATTTAAATGTAGGCAACATAAAAACAAAGAATTTTTCAGACTATGGATATCCCATCATTTTAGTGCACTTATAATTTTTGAATATCTTTCACTTGTATTTAACATCAAGATGTTTGTCTAAATAAAAATAGCATCTTTAAACAAACTATTCTATATTTCACACTGAAATAATTTGAGACGCACATTTAAATTATCTACATTTTTTTATGTTTGTTTATTAATTTTGAGAGGGACTAGGGGAAGAGAGAGAGAGAGAGAGAGAGGGAGAGAGAAAATCCCAAGCAGGCACTGCACTGTCAGCAGGAGCCCAGTGCGGGGGCTCGATCTCACCAACCCTGAGATCATGACCTGAGCGGAAATCAAGAGTTCAGCGCTTAACCAACTGAGCCACCCAGGTGTCCCTGAATTATCTACAACTTGATTGTTTGATTTCCTGTGCTAAAAAAGTTTCTTTTAATTTTACTGCTAGATCCTTCTGTGACCCTCAGCTTTATTTTTATTATAGTCCAAATTTTGGTTCTAAAGCTTGTTTCTTTCTTTGTGGAGCAACACAGTTCAGGTATTATAGTTTCAATTTGTTCTGCGTGGTTTATGTTCTTTTGCTCACACAAGGCCAAACATTTCTGAAAGATTTCAAAGGAGAGAATGGATTTTATTTAAAAGCAGTATTTTCCGTGGTAAAAACTCAGCACACATTAAAGGTGTGAAGAAAAAGTCAAGAACTCAAGATGTGGAAAATAAACTCAAGATGTGGAAAATATCAGAAATCACTGCCAATTCACAAGCATAGGGCATAGAAGACAATGCAGTGACTTATTGGCTTGACTCTTCTCTTTAAGCTTTTCTTGTCTCAGAAAACCTCAGAAACGTGTGCGGATTTCAAAGATGGATGACAATGAGGTGAAAGGATGGAAAGGTTTTGTGTTGATCTAATGAAAAGAAGTCGAAGATGGTTAAAATGAGCGTCTTAGAAAGAATTCATTTTCTGTGATTTTCCGAGTGGATAGTGATGCATCATAATGATAATCACTGAGTAATGGTTCTGAGATATAGGTAAAGTCATGAATTTTTAAAAAGCATTTCAACTTTGTAAAGGGCAAATAATACTGAGAAACACTGTTATTACTTCTTGTCTCTTCCTCAACGGTGTTGGGCAATTTCTTTGCAGTTGTCATACAGCTTTAATCAATGTCTAATTACTAATGCAGTTACTTCTTATGTTATAAATTAATTTAATGAGCTATTTCTTCTCTGATATAGAGTTTTAAAGATGACTTTCTTCGTATCCCATTATTTGAGCAATTGTTTCATTAATAGAGAAATACTGAAATTTGATTACGGACATCACAATTATTGCTGGAGAAGGAAATGTGTCCTGCTGAGTCTCCTTCACCTCTTCCATCCCCCGACACTACAAACTCTGCCTCCTGTATCTTTCCCCTGGCTGATCCTGATGCACACCCTCTTGTTATCACGAACAATAGCCGTAAGGTGTTTGTGTTTTTTAAGTACACAATTGTATTCTCAACCTGTGATATCTTTGTTCAGCTGAAATGGTAAGCACAATAATCATAGCAATTTAATATTGAAAACTTAAAAAAAATCTCCTTTAGAGCAAGAGTTAATGTATCCACTGGTCTTGAGTCTAAATATTTCAATGCAAATTTGAACGTTTTTTTTTTTTAATTTTTTTTAACGTTTATTTATTTTTGAGACAGAGAGAGAGAGAGCATGAACAGGGGAGGGGCAGAGAGAGAGGGAGACACAGAATCTGAAACAGGCTCCAGGCTCTGAGCTGTCAGCACAGAGCCCGACGCTGGGCTCGAACTCACTGACCATGAGATTGTGACCTGAGCCGAAGTCGGACACCCAACCGACCGAGCCACCCAGGTGCCCCTGAACGTTTTAATGAATACACGAACACACGCACATATTCATTCTCTTACCTTTCTGAATTTTGATTTACTCATTAAAAATATCCAGGCTCTATGTAGGTTAGCAAAAAGAGCATCTTGGGTCGTTTAAAAAAGATCTATAACTGAAAGAAAAGTGAAAAATTCACGGAATGATTTAGCTCTTGGCTCTGCATAATCTAATAAATATTTGGAAATGATCTGTAATATTCTCATACTTGTCAAATATTTGTTTTTCTCTAATAGATTTTGTTTTAGTTTAAGAGATTCTTACCCCAACCCCTGGGAACAGAAAGGATTCAAACATAAGCCAGGAAGGTAAAGCATAATTTATGACATTTTTAATATATTGCTGGTGTGTGGCCTCTAATGTTGCTTCCCCTACATTGTAGGTTGGAGATTCTTTTTGTGTCCAACTAAACATTCTGACTTGTGAAGTTATCACAGGCCATGCCTGGCACTCTCTAAGCTGAAGAATATGAGATTAGAGTCACAAATCACTGCTTCCAGAAGGGCAGCACGAGGCGTCTTTTAGCAGGAAACTTTGCAGCACAAGATACAGCCCTCCAGGAGCTATTTTCTCCCCTGATGACAGCCCAGATTCCGAGTTCACAATGTCTCAGAAGCCCCATCTCACACAGGGCCAATTATGTCTTGTAATAGTCCACAGGCTTACCTTCAGTGTTCCACAATGACAAGCCAATCCAACAGTTACTGTCTTGGGAGAAACCCAAGCCATGACTTCCAATCAAGTATTTGCAATTCATTGATCATTCCTCCTCATACAGATGCAATATACCAATCAGGGGTTAGTTGTTTCATAATCAGTGTCTTTAGAAGAAGTTGGTTCGTACTAGATTTCCGGAAGAGAACTAGAGAGATTGACTGGCAGATATTCATGCTACAAGGAAAAGGGTTTATTTACCCTTTAAACAAATATATACAAATGTCTATGTAAAATTGGCTCTGATGGATGCTTTTGGTTGTTGTTACTGCTAAAGGGAACAAGGATAACATTTCCTTGAAGTTCTTAGAATACATTTTATATATCGTCATTTAACCCTTTCCTTATTTAAAAATAATGGAATGTGACGGGGCGCCTGGGTGGCGCAGTCGGTTAAGCGTCCGACTTCAGCCAGGTCACGATCTCGTGCCGTCTGTGAGTTCGAGCCCCGCGTGGGGCTCTGGGCTGATGGCTCAGAGCCTGGAGCCTGTTTCCGATTCTGTGTCTCCCTCTCTCTCTGCCCCTCCCCCGTTCATGTTCTGTCTCTCTCTCTGTCCCAAAAATGAATAAACTTTGAAAAAAAAAATTAAAAAAAAAAAACAAAAAATAAAAATAATGGAATGTGTTTTAAATGTAAAACTAGGGGAAATGATTTTTAACAATCCCAGTTTATTAATTTGTAAGATAAGATCACAGATACCCCAAAAATGAGAAAGTGAAAATCAGGAGGATAAAACTTTGCATAAAGCAAATAAAATATGATTACAAAATACAATATATTTATGCCAAAGTATCATCAGTTATTTAAGCGGCAATTATTAGAATTCACAAATGAAGTGTTGATATCATGGAATGTAGCTATATAGAAATGGAATAATATCAGTAAAAAACAAAAAATCAACTTGCAAAACATTAAAATATTAAATTTGGATTGTAAAAGACCACACTGGGGAAAAACCTCTTCAATTAATTATAACTTGGTTTAAAGTGTCCTTTGAACATCTTCTGTAATAGGATCTAGCCAAAAAAAGCTTGACTCATAGAAACAGAGTAGAACGGTGGCTACCAGGGGTAGGAGGTTGGGAGAAGGGGAGATATTGATCAAGGGTACAAACTTCCCATTACAAGATGAATAAACGCTGAGAATCTCATGTACAGCGTGGTGATTATAGGCAACAGTACTGTATCATATATATCTGAAAGTTGCTAAGAGAGTAGATCTGAAATGTTGTCCCCACAAAAAAAGATTGGTAATTATGTGAAGTAATGGAGGTGTTAGCTAACCTACTGTGGTAATCCTTTCACAATCTATAAGTGTATCAAATCATCCCATTGTGCACCTCAAACTTACATAATGCTACATGTCGATTTTAATTCTCAATTAAGCTGAAAAAACAAGACCCTTATTTTCATCAACCCCATCTATAGCATCACCCACACCCACAGATAGTAATTTCTCTGACTCAGTCCTGATGAGGTCTTTGATTGATAGATCCTCCTATTAATAGTGGTTATGCTGGTAGGTTTTTTTTTTTAATAGTGCAGAATGTAGTTTATGAATTGTTCTAAATTTGCTGTACGTGACATTAAAATAAATGAAAGTGTCATATAAAAGTGAAAAAGAGATCTGCATTTTCCTGTGTTGGTAAAAACATTAATTCCGTAAGTTTTTATTGATGTTCTTTTATGTGACATATACTACATTAACTCCTAGGAACAAGAGATTTGTAAGTTAGAATTCAGGAGGTCTTGATAGAATTCAAGAATCTAGGCATCCTGCTAGGTCAAGGAATTATATAATTTTAAAGTGACCTCTTGTTTGCTAAGCTATAAACTCGGATCAGAACATGTCCTACAAGCCTGATTTTGATGAGAGCAAGATAATAATGGAAGATAAATTTTGAAATAAGTAAAAACATTTCTATGATGAGTTTCATTTGGAGGAAATGTTGTGAAAATCAATTTATCCAAGACAGATTTCATTTTAAAGCATTGGGCCAGCCTTGTCAATGGAATGACTTCTTGGCAACTGCTAAACAGTAAACATAATCTGATTCAGTACCTTAGCAGTGTCTTAAATAATCAGCGTTGTTACTTTCTAACATGTTTTCCTGTCAAATGTCATTCTGATCAGACTTGATACATACTTTCAAGGATTTATTAAACCGTCTAATAGTAAGCCTATCTTAAAAGATGTATAATTAACAAAGTGATTTTTCTTCAAAATGCATATATTCAAATTTATACTTATGTTTTCAAAAACATTACTTTAAATATTTCTGTTAGACACATACTGGGACACTCATCCTTATTCCCACGTTAGCACGGTCACGTAAAAAAAGATTAGTTTGGACCACCTGATGGCTAGGTCGGTTAAGCGTCTGACTTTGGCTCAGGTCATGATCTCACGGTTCGCGAGTTCGAAACCGGCATCGGGCTCTGTGCTGATAGCTCAGAGCCTGGAGCTTGCTTCGGATTCTGTGTCTCCCTCTCTCTCTCTGCCCCTTCCCCACTCACACTCTGTATCTCTCTCTCTCAAAAATAAACAAACATTAAAAAAAAAAGAAAATATTACTTTGGTGTGAGAGATACCTGCACAGATTTTCATGCACAGGGATGCTTGTCCGGGGTTGATTTTAGATGAATTGTGAATTTGGTCCAATATCATAGTATCAGAATGTGCCCACTGGATAATGTACTTTTGCACCAAATGCACAATTATTACCCATTTTCCTGAATTAGGTGGTACAATAACTTCATTCTTCCATTCTCCATAGCTCTAGCAATTTACATGAAAATGGAAAATTAAACATTAATATCCAACTTTTTTGTTACAATTATACACACAAAAAATGGATAATGCATTTAAACTTTATGCTGATGCCTGGCACACGTCAAGCACTCAACACGTACAAGCTATTATTTTTAGGTAAATGAATCCAAATAAGATTACTGTTTTTATCCATGAGGTTCATTTATTAAGAGACTAAATCTAATGACCCATAATGTGATTTCTACACTTAAATGTATTTGGTTCTGTCTAATCACAACATGGTGTAATGGAAGCAAATGATAATTGTCTAGTTTACTGGAAATTGTTGACTTAGCACCGTGTGTGTTGAAAACCTCTATATACTAAAATCTGTTCGTAAGGCCTTGCCCCTATGCTTCAGAAGATCAACACTTACACATTTTCAACATGTCTGATTCTTCTGATTCAGGTAAATAAAACAGACCCAACCACTGTCTCTAGGAAAAATATGTAAAGGGAAAGTCTCCCAATCAAAATAGTGACAGAAATATTGCTACATGCCATTTAGTCAATTACGGTCTGTTTTGAAATTCAAATTCCCTTCAGTCTCTCCAAAAATAAGTCTGAATTTCTTCAGGTCCAGAATTTGTATTGCATTTTACTTTACCTAGTACAAAATAACACTCTGGGCCTAACAAGTGAATTATATACATGAAAATTTAATTTTTACTTTTAGAATATAAAATATCCTTATTTTAAAGTATTGCATAGTGTGAACATCTAGTTTCCTAATATTCTCATATTTTTCATCAGTTTATAGTGAGGACCTTTAAGTTTGTATTTTGTAAATGCCATGAAATTTTTATAACTGTGTAATATAAACCTCCACAGAATCTTTGAATACATTATTTTAAGAGATTTACATGCATCATTGAAATGTGAATAATTAAACCACAAAACATCTTTAAAAAGATTTGTTGAATGGTTTGGTTTACAATTTCAATTCTTAAACATGTAACATTATCACAGATTCCAAGACTCCAACACATAATAATGGGTATACATTAACAACTCTGATAAACCAAAAAGCATAAGACTAAACTTTCTGTTTCTTTCGTATTGTGAAATATTGTTGTGATTCCTAGAGCACACAAGTTAAGAGCAGTGTATCTAAAAAAAAGAATGTATGGGTCTTCCTGTTCCCCCATTTAGATTTGTGATCTTGAGAAACTGCATAATCTCTCTGAGTCTCAGTTTTCTTGTCTGTAAAATGAAGTGACAATCATATTAATTTTTACACAGTTATTCTTAAGATGACAAAAATAAATATATGTACAATGCCTAAGAGTATCCGCCCCGTAATGGGCTTTTAGTGAATATTACTTTTGTGATCACGTCTTAAAACAGAAGTAAACTTACAATAAAATTAAAATAATTTTTATATTTACAATTTCATGTTTAAAAAATGAGACAGGAGAAAAGTCATGTTCCAGAGTGCTTAAGAAATAAGCATCACAAGGGACCTGAGTGGCTCAGTTGGTCAAGTGTCTGACTACAACTCAGGTCATGATCTCACAGTTCATGGGTTTGAACCCCGGGCTGGGATCTGTGCTGACAGCTCAGAGCCTGGAGCTTGCTTTGGATGCTGTGTCTCCCTCTCTCTCTGCCCCTTCCCCACTCATTCTCTGTCTCTCTCTCTCAAAAATAAATAAGCATTAAAAAAATTGTTTTAAATAAAGAAAGAAGCATCATAGCTAGCCAGGCCTGCTTTTGAATTCAAGTTCACCACTTATGGGCTGTGTGACTTTGGTTTTAGTTATGCCTCTGAACTTAACATTAAAATGGATGCAAATTGGCCTCTAAAACACCTGAATAGACATTTTCTCAAAGAAGATACATAAATGGTCAATAGGTACATGAAAATTTGCTCAACATCACTAGTCATCAGGGAAATACAAATCAAAATCACAATGAAATATTACCTCACATCATTTACAATGGTTATCATCAAACCAACAAGGGTAACAAAGGTTGGTGAGGATTGGGAGAAAAGGAAACTCTTGTGCACTGTTGATGGGAATGTAAATTGGTACAGCCATCATGGAAAACAGTATGAAGCTTCCTCAAAAACCTAAAAATAGAACTGCCATAACTAGCAATTCTGCTTCTGGGTATATAGCCAAAGGAAGTAAAAATCAGTATCTCAAAGAGATATCTGTATTCCCACCCACGTTCATTGTAACATTTTTCACAAGTCAAGACACAGAAACAACCTAAGTTTCCATCATTGGATGAGTGGCTAAAGACAATGTGAAACACACGTATGCTCACCCTCTCTCTGCCTCTGTCCTGCCCCCAAAATATTATTCTGCCATAATAAAGAAAAAAAAAAAGAAAAAAAAAGAGGAAATCCAGCTATTTGTAACAACATTGACTGATCTTGAGGACATCATGCTAACAAGTTAGGCAGAGAAGTATAAATACTGTATGTATGCATCTAAGAAAAAAAAGGGGGGAGGGAACTCATATAATGGGGTGTAGAAAGGTATTTGCCAGAGCTTGGGGCTTGGGGGAAATGAAGAGATGTCAGTCAAAGGCTACAAACTTCCAGTTATAAGACGAATAGGTTCTGAGTATCTAAACAAAGCATGGGGGACTATTGTTAACAACAATATGTTGTATAATTAAAATTTGCTAAGAAGGTAAATCTTAAGCATTCTCACACACACAAAAGGTAATTATGTGAGGTGATACATATGTTAATTAATTTGATTATGGTAATTATTTCACAACATATATGTATACCAAATCATGTTATTCAGTTTAAATATATACAATTTTGCCAATTATACCTCAATAAAAAAACTTTAAACAATCGATAAGAACCTTGCCTCCTAAAACCATGGACCTAACTTAGGTAATCACCTAGCACATAGGAAAATATTAATGATGTCGTGTCATTGTTATGCAAGAATAAAAATAAATAGTAAGAAACAAATTATAAATCTTTGTTCATAAAGCATTTACTTCTTAACTTTTTTTATATTAGTCAAGTCACATATAACATTTTAGCATAGACTTTTTGTTTCCTTGTTTTTAATTTTTACAGAAAATTACAAATGTTTTTTATGAGCACTATTAATGACGTGTAAGATAGATTAACAACTTAAGGAGGTGCCTGGATGGCTCAGTCAGTTAAGTGTACTAGTCTTATTTATTTATTTATTTATTTATTTATTTATTTAAAAATTTTCTGAACATTTATTTACTTTTGAGAGACAGAGACAGAGCATGAGTGGGATGGGAGCAGAGAGGGAGACACAGAATCTGAAGCAAGCTCCAGGCTCTGAGCTATCTGCACAGAGCCTTATGCGGGGTTGGAGCCCATGAACCGTGAGATCATGACCTGAGCCGAAGTTGGATGCTTAACCCACTGAGCCACCCAGATACCCCTGAGTATCCTAGTCTTGATACAGCGTAGGTAGTGATCTCATGGTGGAGGGATCGAGCCCCGCATTGGCTCCACGCTGAGTGTGGAGCCTGCTTGGGATTCTTTCTCTCCAACTCTCTCTCTGCCTCTCCCTCTGCCCCCTTTCCCCACTTGAGCTCATTCTCTCTCTCAGTCTCTCTCTGAAAATAAAAAGGTAAACATTTTTTAAGTATTTATTTATTTATTTTTGAGAGAAACAGAGTGACCACAAGTGGGGGAAGGGGGCAGACAGAGATAATCCTATGCAGGCTCTGCACGATTAACGCAGAGCCCTGCATGGGGTTTAAACTCACAAACTGTGAGATCGTGTCAGATGTTTAACCGACTGAGTCACCCAGGCACCCCCAAAAAGAGGTAAACATATTTTTAAAAGACTGGCAACTTAAGATCTTCAGAGCATAAGCAACTTTTTGCCAGTAACCACCCCTTTATTTTTGTACACTGTTAAGTTCCTAGGATATTGTCAATAATTATTTAGTGACAAAAAAGTATAAAAGACAGTGACAGACAGTAAATAACTTGCAGAGAATTAATCTTATAGTCTTAGTCTTATTTGTAACAGATGACAAGGGAATGATGAAACATTTATTTAGGAATGACTATCCATGTCTATGTGTGGCTTAAAAAAAAATCAGATATTTTGTATTCACTTTCTCCAACTTCAGCCAATCATTAAACTATCAGAATTGATCAGTGAGAAGCTTAATTTTTGCTCAAAAACTTTATAAAATTGGATAAACAAGTAAGATAGATTATGGGTTAAAATTCTTTGAGGTCTAGAACATAATATCGATATCATAAAAATAGAAGAGGGTTCTCACGACCATAATAGAGGGTGGGGGACAGGGGAAGAAGCCTAGACCCAGGTTGAGATCTTAAGGCAAGATGAAAGGATAGAATTCTAAGACTTAGCTGCCACCTAGTTTAACAATACATTTTAGGGAAAACTACAGAATCTGTAAAGTTCAGTGTTTTAAATACTTCCTCTGATGTGGGCAATATTTTGAGATTTGTCCTCACTCCTACAGGTCATAATGACAGCAGTCAGGTATTTAAGTCCATGGGAGATCTTTAATTCTGTTAACATTTTTTTTCAAAGGTATTGTGTTTAGCTTTTAGATCGAATGAAAAGGGTAGAATTGAAAACTCGTTGCTTTCATGAAACCACTTTTGAACTTTGTGGCAACATGAAAAATTTCTGCTTTGCTATTAGGCTATAGTATTTTGGGAAAAAATCCACAGGCTCTAGCATAGAGAATTTAATAGTACCTTACACTTGAGTACTGTATGTTCCTTCAATCATGGAGAAAAATTTAATATCCACTAACCTAATCTCAGCAGGATTTGCAGAATCTAAAAAGAACCATTAAAGTAGAAGTTTATAAAGAGAAAGTAACAGTGTTAAATTAATGCAGTGAGTATTTTTACATATAAATTGGTAGACTTAGTCATTATCAGGAAAAAATATCACTTTAAACAAAATGGAAAATTTTAATCTCTATTTCAATAATACTATGGTCTTTGTATTCCGTACTCTAAGAAATCTTTCCCCCAATGGTTCCAAAAGGGAAACGGTAGTCAGAACGACATGTAAGAAACAAAAGACTGAAGCTATGTGATTGTTTGGTTTCTATGCTAAAGAAAAAGGTTGACATCATTAAATTTTGATAGTATTTTGCCATAATACCTTTGGCACCTGACTAAATTTTTGTGGCTATTTTTTTTTAATTTCTCTTTGGAATAATTTTAGAAGAGTTGCAAAGATCCTATCAAGTTCTTCTATATCCTTTATCTAGCTTTCTCTAATATTAGTATGTATATATTCTTCTCACTTGTTTTACATGGCATATTGGTCACAGCTTAGAAATTAACCTAGACATGATACTATTAACGGAACTATTGCCTTTATGTGGATTTCATCAGTTTTCCCATTAATATCCTTTTTTTCAATCCAGGATTCATTCCAGTATCCATGCAATTTAGGATCATCTTTTTATTCATCTCCGATTCTGTAACACTTTCTCAGTGTTTCTGTGTTTTTTAGAATCTTCACAGTTTAAGAGTGCTGGTTAGACATTTTGTAGACAGTCCCTCAATTTGGGGCTTGTCTGATGTTTTCGCATGAGATGGCACTATGGGGTTTGGACTATAGTAACATGCACGTTAGATGCCCTTCTCATCTTATCATAAGGAAGGTATATGATAATGTTATATGTTACTGTTGGTTTTAGCACCCTCTTATGAAGATTATTGCGATTCCACTTAGGACAAATCCAAAGGATTGTGATTCCACCTAGGAAGTAATCCAAAATAATCTCCCCACCCAAGACTCTTAACTTAATCACATTTGCAAATTCCCTTTTGCCACGTGAAGTAACATTCACAGAGATTAGGACAGGGACATCTTGGGAGTAGGAGAAAAGAGCATTATTCAGTCTATCAAATACAATTCAATTCTATAATTAAATATCCAGGAATATTTCTATTCATGAGAATATGTGAGTAAGCATCTAAATGAAGAATTTTTTGTTAGTGAATAATTGAAAACAGCTGAAAATTTGAAATTTGAAATTAGCCAAATATCAATTTATTGACGACTAAATGTATCATTGCACAAGTTTGGGAGTTTTGTTAAAGGAAAAGTGATATTTATATGAATATTTGAAAGCAGTGATAGGGTGCCTGGGTGGCTCAGTCAGTTGAATGTCTGACCTCAGCTCAGGTCATGTTCTCATGGTTCCTGAGTTTGAGCCCTGCATCGGGCTCTGTGCTGACAGCTTGGAGCCTGGAGCCTGCTTCTGATTCTGTGTCCCCCTCTCTCTCTGCCCATTCCCCACTCATTCTCTGTCTCTGTCCCTCTCTCAAAAATAAATAGACATCTAAAAATATTTTCTTTTTAAAAAATATCTCATTTCTAGTCCTAACCCACTGAGGGAAAATTAAAAACTTTCCTCTTTAAACTTAAAGGTTTGCAATTAATTTGAAGGTATAACTATGAATTTGAATATGTATCATGTAATTTTAATCACTTTTTAATCACACAGAGGCAAATTAGCTTCCTTACAGTAGTCTATTGGCGCACCTGGGGTGGCTCAGTCGGTTAAGCGTCCAACTTCAGCTCTCAGGTCATGATCTCACAGTCTGTGGGTTTGAGCCCCAGGGTCGGGCTCTGTGCTGACAGCTCAGAGCCTGGAGCCTGCTTCGGATTCTGGGTCTCCCTGTCTCTCTGCCCCTCCCCTGCACCCACTCTGTCTGTCTGTCTGTCTCTCTCTCAAAACTAAATAAACATTAAAAGTTTTTTGAAAGCAGTGATTTTGCTAAAATGAAGGTAAGAAAAGGTTATAAGGTATGCTTTCCAGAAATGTTCCATTTAACCACCCCTTTGCTTCCAATAGAACATTTAAGCTTGTCCAATAATAATTAAATTTCATCAAAATTACCTATTAAAATTAAAACACAGATTATAAAGAAAAATATTTAAAAATTAAATCAGAATTACTTAAAGTAAGCTGGACTTCAATGTTTTTGAAAACGTAATTAAATATTATTAGTTATTTTTATAAGAATCAAACAAATGCAAATCTATATTGAATTTCCTTTTAGTTGTCAAAATAAAATACCTATGTAACACTTCACTCATATTTCATCTAAAGCTAGGGGCGCCTGGGTGGCGCAGTCGGTTAAGCGTCCGACTTCAGCCAGGTCACGGTCTCGCGGTCCGGGAGTTCGAGCCCCGCGTCAGGCTCTGGGCTGATGGCTCGGAGCCTGGAGCCTGTTTCCGATTCTGTCTCCCTCTCTCTCTGCCCCTCCCCCGTTCATGCTCTGTCTCTCTCTGTCCCAAAAATAAATAAATGTTTAAAAAAAAAATAAAGTTATACACTTACGAATTATTTTAGTTACTTAATATTGGAAAATGTTCTTCAGTCACCATTTATAATCAGTATGAATGCAGCGCTAATTCATAAGAAACCCAGAAGCACATTTTGGAATGTGAAACACACACACACACACACAAGAAAATAGACTGTCAGCACTACTGAGGAAGAATAATTCTTTATGTAAGAATCTATTACATTCTTGCTATCTGAGAGGAAGAGTTTGACAAGTTAATAAATTTGTCTTTTCACTCACCTAAGAGCCCCCACCAATCAAATCTTGACTGCACTACAAACTTACATCTGTCCCTGATATTGGCAGCAAAAAAATTCTGCAAACCTTCACAGTATTCAGACAAAGTCATCTACTTCAAGCACATAGTGAACGAAACGTGAAGTTTCCCTGACATGATCCAGGTGGGTCATGAGGATGAGTAGCTGGGGTCATGGGTTGCCACAGGTCAGTACAAATCTCTGTATCTGAGTGACAGAGGTGCCCCTGTATTCTTATTAAATTTATTTATTTGCATTTGTCATATGCGGAGAGGCTGTTTCTCAATACCAAGGATCACAATGTCTTTATGTGTTTCCCTCTTCCCCTTCCCAGGAAACAGTCTGCCTCCTAAATGCCTACAGGTCGTTCAGAGCTCATTCACATATTAATTTCCCAGGAAGCCTTCCTCAAGCCTCTACACTACGTCAGTCTCTTCAGTGTACCAACTAGCATATTGTAAGCTGCCCACTGCAACAGCAAAACCCCAAAGTCTCAGTGGCCTTACACAAAGAGAGCTTATTTCCCAGACACCCAAGTTCTAATGCAAGATAGACATCCCTCCTCTTGAATCATCATCACGTGGAAGCCATAGCTTCACGGTCACTGCAGAAGAAAAAGAGTGATGGAGGGGTCATGCTGATTCGTATTTTCTAGAACCCAGAAGTAACTCAGATTACTTCCACTTTCAATCCATTGATCCAAACTAGCCTCATTCCTAACTCAAAAAAGTGTGCTGCAATATGCAAAATTACTCATAGATAATCACTGAGAATTAATTCAGGCAATCTGTCTCACTGGTCACCAAATATTCCTTTGTTCTTTTCTTCCCATTCCAACAATGCCCCTTCCTTTTCTGGGAGAAACCACTCAAAGTCTCTTCTTATCAATGCATTTATCTGAACGTAGAGGATCTCTAAATAGCACACAGTAGCCTCTTCCTCCCCACTATAATTTTCTTCTTTCAGTCAAAAAAAAAAGGTATGAAAAAGCACATTATTTTCCCTTCTCCACAAGATATGCTCAAAATCAAATGATGAAACGTGAACTGGAAAATAGCAATAATCACTTTATTTGGGAAAAGAAAAAGGTATAAGGCACAGAAATCACTGGTTCTTGGCAATTCTAAAATCTCCTTGGGCATGTATTAGCAAAGCTTGCTACCCTTGAAGTGTAGGAGATGTGTTTGATTAGAATCTGAACCTGTTCTCTAGAATAATCCCTTTGTCCTTCCTTTGCTATTTCTTCTGTGTTTGTATGTGAAGTGGGTTTGGGGGAATACACCTCCTTGAGTGCTACTCAGCTTTCACAGCCCAGTCCTACTGAAAAGTATAAATGCTTAAATAATGTTTTAAGGATAGTAAAGTCAAAGTTTTTTTCTTTTTTCTTTTTTTTTTAATCCATGTTTGTGATTTCTCTGGCACTATGGTTCACTCAAGAATTTTTCTGTGGCTTCCAGTCACTCCTATATGCCATTAACTGCATTCAAGTCTTGTTTTGTTTTGTTTTTGTTTTTGTTTTTTACTGAGAAAAAGTCTTAATGTAACAGCATTCCGGCAGGTCGTAAGGGTTAACTTGCTTCAAGTTAACACGCTCCTTGCTTGCTGAGCTAAGGTCCTTGATCTGTAACAAAACTAGTTTGCTTTCTGAGATTTGCAGACCACTGGTCTTGGGGACTGAACAACCAGAACTTTCTCAGTCTACAGATGCCGGAAAGTCTGTTTGAAGTCAACTTGGCTTTCTGATTAGCTCAGCAATATTTTAGTAAATGGTTTTTCTTTTTAAGGTCACACAAATTACTTCACTGACCTCTCTTTGCACATCTGTAGAACTTGCCCTCATTTGCAGAAATAACAGAGTACTCTCGTGCAACCTCCATGTACCAAGGAACCAGACCTTCTTGCACAACACCACCTGCGCACCAAAGAACTAGAATTTCTTGCTCAACCTCCAGGCACCACGACAACTCTGTATATGACATAATCAAGTCTGCAAGTAATCAAGAAATGTCACAGACTGCTGCACTCCCTTAACTGATTAAACCCCTTAAAAAATCTCTGGGCCAAGCAGAAACGTCAGAGTTGGCTTTTGGACAAGAGTCTGCCTTCTCCCCAGATGGCCAGCCTCCTGAATAAAGCTCATATCCCTTTCCAATAAAAATTCTTATTGTCTCTCACTTATTGCCCCTAAGAATCTCTTTTTGTTTTTCTGAAGAAGCACCCCGATTCAAGATAGCAACTTCTAGAGCCCATGGATGGTTCATTCAGTTGACCATTGGACTTGTGGTTTCAACTAGGGTCATGATTCCAGTGTCATGGGATCAAGCACCACATAGGGCTCTGCACCAAGTATCAAGTCTGCTTGAGATACTCTCTCTCTCTCTGGGGGCCTGGGTGGCTCAGTTGATTAAGGGTCTGACTTTGGTTCAGGTCATGATCTCTCGGTTCACAAGTTCCAGCCCCAGGTCATGCTCTGTGCTGTCAGCTCAGAGCATGGAGCCTGCTTTGGATTTTGTGTCTCCTTCTCTCTCTTCCTCCCCTCCACCCCCCCCCCCCCCCCCGCTTGTGTTCTTTCTCTCTCTCTCTCTCTAAAAAATATATATACATATATGTATATATATTTTCTCCCTTCCTCCCTCTGCCCCTCTTGTTCCTGTATGCACTCTCATGCTCTCTTTCTTTCAAAATAAGTAAATAAACATTTAAAAAAAAGATAGTAACTTGTATCTTAGTCATGCTAGATCTAGTCAAATTTGCATGCCTTGGTTTGCATGGTCACCCTCTATCCTGTATTTGTTTCGTCTGGAACAAATGCACGGCCTCCAAGTTTACTACGTAGAGAAAAATGAAGCAGGCATGTCATTTCAACCCCAAAGAGACATATTACATCTGCACAGTTTTCACTGGCTAGATTCCTTGCTTGGTCCCAAAATAATTGCAAGGGATGCTGGGAAACGTAAAGGAGCTTGTTGTATACCAGTGCACATGCACAACTATCGATAATACTATCTACATTACTATTCTATATCGCAGTATTCTATTGGCAAAGTTTGTTTTCCTTCTAATATATGCTGGACCAAGCTCACTTTCAACATCCTCACCCTGCTGCACCAAGCTTTTAACAAATAATGTCCAGAAGCCAGATGCCAATTCCAAGCTCCATCCCTCAAAATTCCCTGGGCAAAAAAGTGAGAATTTTTTTTTCTGAAGAATACATGTATAGTTGCAAATAAAAAATCTTTGTCTTGGGATATTTAAGATCTACTAGTAAAATCCTCATTGAATAATACTCAAATCAAGCTCATGAAACCAAAGAGCAAGCCGATGTATACAGAGAAAGTTCTCAAATAGTCTTCTTGACGTGTGAGTTTGGGGGTGGGATGGGTATAGAGATGGTTTTAAAATGTTTGCTTTTTAAATATGTTTTTTCTCAGTTTGGGAAAGATTTCAATTTCTTTGCATAAATACTGAACACCTACACATATATAAGTATACGTAAACAGATATATTTTAAACTTTGTGCTCTTTTAAAATATCTTTCTTCCCTTTCCTCTTTATTCTTTACCTCCACACACAACACCTTCCCTTAATATCCCTAAACCCCTATAAAAACCCAACATAAATTTTCTCCTTTTATTCCTTAACTTTACACAAACATACTTGTGCATATGTAATATATATATATAAAATAATTTTTTTTTGGTTATTGAATGACAGGATTGTATGACATCTACCTATCTATCATCTATCTATCTATCTATCTATCTATATTATATGTATTCAATAGGGTTTCATGGAACAAGTTTCCTTGTTCTAGCATATTCTTTGCAATGGCGTTCTTTTCAATGGTATTCTTGATTAGATGTGACTTCATTTATCTAAGCATTTCTTATCGCATATTACTGAGGTTTTCTAGGTTTTGCTACTATGAAAATCCCTGAAATAAGTATGTTCTTATAACCATAATGCTTTTATTTCTGTGAGAAAGATTCCCAGCAGAATTGCTGAGCTAGAGAGTATATGCATTTTTAATTTTAATAGATATTTACCAAATTGCTTTCCAAACGGGAGATTATAACAATTTACATATTGGTTTTCAAATGGTATATTGTAACAATATACATATCCACCAGTAATTTGTGAGATTACTCTTTTTCCCATATCCAGCACTATAGATCTGGATTTAATTACAGTGCTTTTGTAGTATGCTAATATCTAGTAGGAAAAATGTAGCTCACAGTTTTTCTTTTTTTTTTTATATTTTTCATACTAACTTCCAGCAAGAATTTTAAAAAGAAACTATTATGGTTCTTTAAGATCATATAACTTTCGTGACAGTTTGGGAGAAATTGGTATTTTTTTATTTATTATGTTTTTATTTTATTTTATTCTTAAGATTTAACTTAATTTTCTTAGTTTCTATTTAAATTCCACTTAGTTCACATAAAATGTTATGTTAGTTTCAGGTGTACAAAACATAGTGATTCAGCACGTCCACAGGTCATCACCTGCTGCTCATCACAATGACTGCACTCCTTAGTCCCATCAGACATTTCACCCGTTCCTCCCCTCCACCTCCCTTCTGGTACTTGTTCTCTACAGTTAAAAGTCTGTTTCTTGGTTTCTCTCTCTTTTTCCCTTTGTTCATTTGTTTTGTTTCTTAAATTGCATTTAGGCATGAAATCGTGTGGTATTTTTTTTCTAGTTTATCCCACTTAGCGTCATACTCTTTAGCTCCATCCATGTCATTGCAAATGGCAAGATTTTATTCTTTTTTGTGGATGAATAATATTCTGTTGTATGTATATTCCACATCTTCTTTATCGATGGACACATCTTTATCGATCCACATCTTCTTCATCTATCGATGGACACTTGCACTACTCATCTCGTTTGACTATTGTAAATAATGCTGTTATAAACATAAAGGTGCATGTACCCCCTTCAATTAGTGCTTTTGAATTTTGGGGGTAAATAGTGCAGTTACTGAATCATAGGGTAGTTCTATCTTTAACTTCTTGAGGAACCTCCATACTGTTTTCCACAGTGGCTGCCCCAGTATGCATTACCACCAACAGTGCAAGAAATTGACAGTTTTATTCTGTTGAATCTTCCCATTCAAATGTGTGGTGCACTTTTTCATTCTGTTTCCATTTTCTATTATGTCTTTCAATATGGTTTGTTTTATTTCTATAGGTCCTGTGCCTTTGCGGTGGGCATGGTTTCCAAGCATTTTATTGTTATTGTATCTATTGTGGAAGTAATTGTTTCTTTCTATTTCTAGGCATGTTTTAATATCCACAGGTAAACTATTGATTTGTGTGTTTATAGCTTTTGTCAACTTTCAGCTTAGTGGAACACCATCAAGAAAACCTGTTGAGCGAGCAAAGCCTACTTTGTTGGATTCATTGAAATAAGAAGAGAAACACCTTGGCAGAAATTAAACAGCACCTCCAAAAGGGAGAGTAAAGAATGATGGGTTTTTTAGGATTTGGCTGGATGATGGATTTTCATACAAGTTTTGCAAGGCTGGGAACTGCTTGGCACTGTGTAAAACATAACAGTTTGAGACTAAAGGTCATAGTGAGACAAAAGCTTAAACCAAGTTTTGATCAACCGGCTGTTATGTTTGTCTTGATAATTCAGGGGTGTTAATTGATTTACACTTTATCTTCTGGACATAAGAATTTCATAGAGAAGATTCTAAGATATTTTTCATTTTTTTTCAGTCTTAACACAGTAATAGGAAAATATCCTACAGCTGTATGTTTCATCGAGGAGGAAAATTACATTGGTTTAAACTTTCAGGCCCTCTTTGCTTTAGTCACTTGACAACATCATTGTCTGTGAATATAATCAATTTAAAATTTCATTACTTTTTGCTGTGTTGTGGACATATAAAAAGGCTCTGCTGGTAGTTTTTCCAACATCTATTAGTTTCAGATTTTTTATTCATTTTGTCTGAAGTTCATTTGTTGGATCACTTGAAGCAACAATGTCCACGCAGCAATTAATCACCCTTTGAAGATGCACATTTGAGCATGGAAACATAGAATACTAAGAAAATGATATGGTTTGGGATTTGTAGTCATATTTTAAGGAGGAACTAAGAGTGTTCAAGGACTATTTCTGTGAAAGTTTGACTACAAAAACAATTCTTAGGAAAATTGCCAGGTTTTATTATTGTTAAAACAGATACCATCACATCTAAAGTCAGCGGGGGTTTTATTTTTCTGGCCATCTGACTCATTGTTTAATTTGTCACCTGAAACACACTTAGTGCTTGATGCAAAGTGCACAAAAAAATCATCATTCTTACTGAAACACACTAGTCCCCAGAGCAAGCTGGTTGTCAGCCAAAGGAATGTAAGCATAAACAATAATTACATTGGATATATATTTTGATCAAAAACACATACAAAGTAGAATTAAGGATAGGAACCTTATAGACATCATAGATAAGAGGTTTGAATTCTGTTAATAATCTAAATCCTTACATAAGTGAAGATGAAAGAAAATAATAATGAAAGAAAAGAACAAATGTAAGCAGATTAAAACATGACAATCAATGACTCTAACCAGTTGAAGCTTGTTTTCTGAATTTTATAGAGAAACTGTCTCCTCTATACTGTCATCATCTTCATCAATATTTTGGGATAAGGGTTATGTCCCCTCAAAAACTGACTGGAAACTTCTTAAGAGCCCTGGCCTGCGGTCTCTAAGATAATGTTTGCCAAAAGAGACAAATATTAACAAAGTTTTAATAGCTAAAAAAGGAAGTGGTTGTAGAAACTACTTTGAAAACACACAACAACAACAAAAAAGAAAACACACAACAAAAATTAACCATGAATATTAGGAAATTAATTCTTTTTTCAATAATAAGAAAAATTTATCAAAATTGCAATAAATATTTCAGAGAATTAAGTACATATTTTGGTTACACAAAGAAGTTACTTATCTGAACATGGACTAATTTGATTATTTTACAGAAAGAAAACACTAGTTCTGCTTTTTATATATCCTCCATGTAGCAATATTGGGTAAACCATTCATAAATATGCTCCTCCATAAATAACTCCATTAACATTAATTCTACTTTATAAAACTTCAACACGATTTATTTTTTCCTTTATATTCACAATCCATAAGGATAACAAGCCAGGGAGTCCAAGTGCAGCGTCCTCATATCCGTGACATTTTTAGTGTGATCTCAAATTTGCCTTCTATTATCTTTTTAAAATTTTAATAAATATTTTAAATTAATACGTATGCAACATGCAAATCAATAATAAAATTAAAGCAAGCTTTCCATTTTGGAATTAAATTATAATTAATTTTATCATCGTATAAAATTGTATGCATGTACAAAATCTATTAAGAGGAGCACCTGGGGGGCTCAGCTGGTTAAGCAACCAACTCTTGATTTCGGTTCAGGTCATGACCTTAGGGTCATGAGATAGAGCCCCACGTGGGGCTGTGCTTTGACAGCAAGGAGCCTGCTTTGGATTCTCTCTCTCTCTCTCTCTCTCTCTCTCTCTCTCTCCCCCTTTCTCTCTGCCCCTCCCAGGCACTCACTCTGTCTCTTTCTCCAAATAAATAGGCTTAAAATACATTTTTAAAATACTCTTAAGGAAAAAAATAGCAAACTGTACTTTATGTAGTTGGTTACATGTTTCTTCTTTCCAAGAATCGTTTAAAACACTTACTTGATGGAAGCTGTTTAACTTTTGTTTGCGCACAAGATAAAACTGAAGGAAGAAATAAATATCTAGCTATTTTTATTTTTTCTCCATAGAACGTATTTAATAACAGTTTAACAAATTTTGGATGATTATATGGGTGTGTGTGTGTGCATGCATTCTTTTAATTTATAGTTATTTTTCTATAAAATAGGAAAAATGATCATTTAACCTATGGTTAGTTAACAATACAATGTCTTTGTCTAACTTAGATTGTAAATGTACCCAAGGAACATTTATTTATTAATTTATAAGTTCAACATTAATCTAAGTTCTTAAAGTTGATCAAACCTGGAAGTTATAATTTAAGCCAGGACATCAATATCTTGTGATTTCTAGCATTATCAGATATCATAAGAAAAATCTTTTAAGCCATTTAAAATATATCCAATATTAAACTTTAATCTAATTAAACATAATTTTATATTTCATAATTTAAACAATACATAAAAACAGTGATAAATTACCTTAGAGCTATTGGGTCATAAAAGTACTGTTGGTAATTAAAAGATTTTGAAATATGAGAAATTAAATGCATATCTTGTGCAAACTAAAATCTAATCAACCACTATTTTCCCATTGTGATAAAATCAGGCAGAAGACATAGACTTAATTTTAATCCAAAACAAATAACTTATCCAAAAAAACTTCCATTTCTTAGAAATATTATAGGAACTCTTTCATACAGATAAATCGCTTTGTGAACATATAAAAATAATACTTCTTCAAAGCTCTAATTGTACAGCCTTTCTAATTATTAAGAAAGTTAGTTTTACCCAAACCCACAGTTCCAACTACACAAGGTAGTGAAAATAGTTTAGTTTAGACATCGTATGTCATCAGGGAAATGCAAATTAAAACAATGAGATAGCACTGGAAAAATATCAGGACGATCAAAATCCAGAACACTGACAATGCCAAATGCTTGTGAGGATGTGAAGCAATGGGAATTCTCATTCATTGTTGGTGGGATGCAAAATGGTATAGCTATGTTAGAAAATAAGTTGACAGCTTCTCATAAAAACTAAACATATCCTTATCATATGATCCAGAAATCATCCTCCTTTTTACTTATCAAAAGAAATTGAAATTTTATGTCCACACAAAAACCATAGATAGGTATAGCAGCTTTATTCATGATTGTCAAAACTTGGAAGCAGCCAAGATATCTTTCACTGGGTAAATGGATAAACTGTGATATATCCAGGCAATGGAAGATTATTTGGTGTTAAAAAGAAATGAGCTATCAAGTCATGAAAAGGTGTGGAAGAACTTTAAATTCATATTACTAAGTGAAAGAAGCTAATCTGAAAAGTCAACCTACTGTATGATTCCAAGTATATGACATTCTGGAAAAGGCAAAACTATAGAGATAGTAAAAAATCATTGGTTGCGAGGTGTAGGGTTGAGAGATGAATAAATGGACCGTAGAGGATTTTAGGGGAGTGAAAGTACTCTGTATGATACTATAATGGTGAATTTATGCCATTATATATGTACCCAAATCCATAAGAATGTACAACCCAAAGAATGAACTCTAATATAAATTATGGAACCTGGATGATAAGGATGTGTCAATGTAAGTCCATCAATTGTAACAAATGTATCACTATGGGAGGGGAGGGTATTGATAATGGGAGAAGCTACCCATGTTCAGGAGAAGAAATTATCCAGGAAATCTCTGTACCTTCGCTCAATTTGCTGTGAACCTAAAACTGCTATAAAGAAAAAAGTCATAGAAAGAAACAAACCAAGAAAGAAGGAAAGAAAGAAAGAAAGAAAGAAAGAAAGAAAGAAAGAAAGAAACCAAATTAGATTAAAATTAAATTATTTAACTTATCAATTAAATTTAATCAAGACGATTTGAGTTCTAGGGAGGACCCTATGATACTTGAAGAACATTGTGGGCCATGTCCTAAACCCTGGAATCTGTGACTGTGTTGCCTACCATGGCAAAAGGGGATTTATAGGTCAAGGTTAAAGACCTTTAGATTTGAAAATTATCCTGGATTATCCAGGAGGGTTTAATGTAATCACACGGTTCTTGCAAAGTAAAGAACTTTTCCTGTCTTGAGTCAGTTAGAGATGTGACTATGGAAAGATGCAACATCGCAGACTTTGAAGATGGGTAAAAGGATAAGGAGCAAGGAATGTGAACGTTCTTTAAAGGGTGGAAAAGGCAAGAAAACATATTTCCTAGAGCATCCAGAAAGGAACACAGTTCTGCTGACATATTGATTTTAGCTCAGCATGAACCATGTTGGATTCTAATCTGTCGAAGGTAACATAATAGATGTGTATTGTTTAAGACACTAAATTTGTTGTAATTGACATAATTTGTTATGTCAGTAATAGTAAACTAACACAAGCATGAAGTGATAGTTAATCTACCAACCATCTTCCATTTGTAGATTTTTTTCAAGCAAATTTTAGAACTCTGGAACAGAAGCACAGAAAATGAGCTTTGTTTTGTTTTTTCTTAAACATGAAGATTTACAAACCAATTGCAGGAGAAGAAAAAGGCTGACACTTCATGTGACCATGGAAACTGCACATGTTATCTCTCTGTTACCTCCAGACTTCCATGAAAGTTGTTAAAGTGCTGTGGATACCTATATTTGGACCACACTTAGGGTAAATTATTAAACAGAAAAAATTTAGAACAATGGATGATTTACCTTTATTTTTTATTATAATTTATAATTGTAGCCTTGTTTCTTTTTCATATAACATGTTAGAGTTAGTTCAAAATTAGTCTTAATTTCCTGTCTTGAGCAGGATGTTCCATTTGAATATAAGCTTCAGATTTGTAGACATTTTTGACTATCTTATGCTCTATTTTATGACCAGTGCCTAAGACATAAGAGGCACCCAGTAAAGTTTTGTTGAATGAGTGAATAGATTATTCTAATTTTGATAAAGATAATATTTTAGATCATCTTGCTTAGGTTTTTGTATGTCCTTTGATTGCCCACCTAATGGATTGCTCAGACTATGTATGGAAATCCATCACATTACTTTTGGTCCTTCATTCGGTTTGAAAGTGGAAGATTTGAAAGGTTTGAGATCCACGGCACTGATCTGGTAAGGCTCTCTATGATCTGATGACCAGGGCAGTTGAGTTCTGCAGGACGTTTCAGAGAGTCCCATGCTGCCAACGGAAAAGGAAGTCCTGGTCACTATCGGTCGGTGTATGAAATATAAAACATGCATACATAAATAACATAAATTGTGTTTTTGTAGTTCAGATAATTTTCACAAAGTAAAAGTACCTGTGTGATGTGCACACAAACACAATATAGCCAAAATCCCAGAAATATTTGTGTAGTCCTTTTCAGTAAGCTACTGACCCCTTCCCACTGCTCTCAAGGAAGAGACACCATATTCTAACACCATTGAACAGTTTTGTATGCTTTTGAACTTTATGTAAATAGAATCATACTGAAGTACTCTTAATAACCTAGTCTGTGTCAGTTTTAAATATGCATGTATATAAGTGTAAATACATATATACTTAAAATTATTAAATATAATTTGTTTTATTATTAAAGATAACTTTTTATAATTTGTATATTTATATAATTAATATATTTGAAATACACATTACATATATACATATGCATGCACTTCTACATAGGTACATATATATGTACATATAAATATATAAATATTTTAAATTATTTAAATATATAAACAATTAGGCCAATTATAGGCAGTTTTTGAAAGTTTACGTATTTATTTTGAGAAAGACAGAGAGAGAGACAGAGAGAGAGAGAGAGAGAGAGAGAGAGAACACAAGCAAAGGAGAGGCAGAGAGAGAGAATCCCAAGCAGGTTCTGTGCTGACAACAAGAGGTTCGACTGGGGACTTGATCTCACAACCTGAGAGATCATGACTTGATCTGAAACCGAGTCCCACGCTAAACTGAGTGAACCACCCAGGCACCACTGTTTACAGGCTATCTTTTTTTTAATGCTTACTTTGAGAGAGAGAGAGACAGAGCATGAGCCAGGGAGGCGCAGAGAGACAGGAAGACACAGAATCTGAAGCAGGCTCCAGGCTCTGAGACATTATGGGCTCAAACCCAGGAACTGTGAGATCACGACCTGAATCGAAGTTGGACGCTTAACCAACTGAGCCACCCAGGTGTCCCTATAGAGTATTTTAAGAAAATTTATTTGCCTCTGTGTATTTTTTTAAAAGAGATTAAAGTTTATGTGATATATATTTAAATTCATATTTATATCTTCAAATTAATTTCAATTTTTTAAGTCTTAAGAGGAAAGTTTTTAATTTCCCCTCAGTGGGTTAGGACTAGAAATGAGATACCTTTGGAAAGCTAAATGAATGGTTTGCTAATGCTAAATAATGATACAAAAAATGTTAGATTTTTCTAGAGTGTCTTTTCATTATTATTCTCTTTTCCTAGAAATTTAAAATAGTTATTTTTCTAGCTAACTTTTGGAGGATCAGAGCCATATTTAATAATAATATAACATCATCTTGGAATATCTAAGTAAAATCTTTTCAACTATTTTTTTGGAATGTTAACAATTTCTAAAGACTATTACTTTAAATCATCAGAGATAATTCCAGATCTATTTTTACAACCTGCACAACAAAAATGAATTAAACTGATTGCCGTCTTCAAATAAAGGAAAATAGTCTTAGTATAATTAAAATATTGTTAATTTGAAAATCTTCTTACAAGTAGGGTGAATGTTTCTTGTACAAATTACATATTAATAATTCAAAATTTCCTAGTATGTAAATTAATTGGCTTACTACATACTACGTAAAATGTTTACAAAACCTAACATCCACTAATAATTTCAGATTTTGAAAGAACTTTTCAATGAGTTTGGACTCTTACCATATAGTTGACTGTTTTTCCTAGAATACTAATGAGAATTTGTTGACAAATGGAAAAAATTTGCTGAGATTCAGAGTAGCTAATTTTCTATTATTATTAATTACCTAATTATTATTATTTTCTTTTTTCTTATTCTGGTTCTGTATTAAAGGAGAACACCTTGAGTAGTTTTGTAATATGATTCATTTTCAGACCAAGGGGGTCTTAGAAAGTTAGGAGAAAATGGTGGACTCTTTGATGGGCAGTCATGTGCTGGCTTTATCTTCAGGGCTGAATACTCACACAACCACCGCCACCATATACCAACCCCCCATCTACCTTGGCCCAGTGGGGATCCCAGGATCCTGCTCTAGGTTTATTGCCACCATATGCTTTCATTTGTTGGTGTCCATACCCTATAGGTGGTTAGATATTTTAATATAAATCTTGGAAAAAATACGTTTTCTATAGTACCCTGATATAATGTTAGAATGCTTGCTTTTTAAAAATACATTTGATGGAACCTATCTCATTTACTTTTTTTTTCTATGAATGTTAACATGAAGTGTTTTTTTTTTGAAATTCCACTTATATGCAACATGGATAATGTCAAATTCAATTGAAATCTGGTCAACAACAAAAGGTTCCCCTGCAAGATTTGCCATGAACTGTTTGTTTCTTTCTCTTTTCCTTTATTTGAGATTAAGAGAGAGAGAGAGAGAGAGAGAGAGAGAGAGAGAGAGAGAGAGAATGCATGTGCACACACAAGCACAGGAGAAGCAGAGAGGGAGAGAGAGAAAGAGAGAGAGAGAATGTTAAGCAGGTTCCATGCCCAGTGCGGAGCCCTACTTGGGACTACTATGTCTCATGACTAGGAAATCATGACTTGAGCCAAAATCAACAGTCCAATGCTTAACTGACTGAGCCACTCAGGTTCCCCTGTTTATTTCACTTTTATTCATTAATTAACACATTCATTAATTTAATTTGTTATTTGCAGAATGAACATTTTCCAGTTGTATTAAGATCAGACTATTACAATGACAAGGACATGGCCAGAGAGTTCTGTGTTAAATTTACATTCACCATTTATTAAAACATTATATTTTCTTACTTATAGATAATTATAATTCATGGAGTTTTTCGAGGAATAGAGTATGCTAAGGTATATAACTAAGTCACAAATAGCTACTCTGTAACTTTTATTGTTGAAACATTATACCTGATGTCAAGAAACTGTTTCGTGTTCCAAAACAGGAAGCACCTAACACCTAATCCTCATTTTGTGATAAAATTCCTCATAAATTTTAGTATAAATGTTTGCAATTTTTAGATATCAACCAAGTCATATGTTCATAATATTTTCACTTCTTTTCTTTGATCTTTAACTGAATTTTTTGTTTTTATTCTGTATCTGAGTGCACTGGTCAGAAATGTATAAACAATAACAGATAATGGTGACAGCAGAATCTTTTTGCTAGTGATTTTAATGAGAACATTACAGTTACTTTTCTTAAAAATATTTTTAATTTGACATATGTTCATATGTTGTAAAACATGTTTACCTCTATTATTTTAACTCCAGTAGTAAAGAGTACTGAGTTTTATCGAATGTTTTAGTAGCTCATTTAATCTATTAAAGAGTCTATATTTTAAAATGTATCATTCAATAATGCCATGTAGTATGTTTTTGTGTGTTAATGCATTTTATAAATTTATATTTCAATTCAATTTAGGGTGCCTTGTGCTATCTTTTTAAATTTGGGGATTTCCCATTGTTAGCACAAGTAGATTGACTTTAATTAATTTTCTGCTTTACCACCAAAAGTATACACATCTTCACTATGAATCTCTCATTATCCAAAAGCTTTAAAGTAACTTGAAATTTTAATAAAAATTGGAGAATATTTAAACAGTGGTAATATTCAAATGCTACAGTTTTTACTATCATGAACATTGTGCCAAAAGACCAGATTTGTAGAGATCACATAGCAAGCTTTTTAATTTTTTTAATGTGCACATAGAGAGATGAGCTGATAAATGTTCTCTCAGTAGCTATGAAGGCAAAGGAATATTGGACCATTTTGTTGTCATTAACATTTCTGAACATGCTGATTTTATGTTAGACAACTGGCTAACAGATGGATAGCACAAAGACAATTTTTTAAGATTATACATAAATATTGTTGTGAAATAGAATGGGAGAGAATAAAATAGCAGAGTGGAGTAATGAATATAGACACAAAGGATAAATCAATTTAGGTACTCTATAAAATTCTTATATTTGCTTACTTTTTGTTTCCAGGAAAAATCCTCTTCATTTGTTATTTCTGTGCCAAAAGTCAATTAATTTTAAATAATACAATAGTATCACTCATCTTACCATAACATAGAAAGTATGTTATAGTATAATCACAGAGAAATGGCCTCACAGTTAAAGTTCTGTGATTAAGTATCAAACAAGATTCTCCATAACTCTTTCACATCGAAAAAACACCTTTTTTATTTATTTGTCATTTTTCTAGACTGTGAATATATATATATACATATATATATGTATATATATGTATATACGTATATACATATATATGTATATATATATACGTATATACGTGTATATATATACTATGTCACATGCATTCCCCTTAATTCCCCTTAACAGAAAGAAGTGAAATTTCAGATTCTTAATGTAGGTCAGTTTCTTGTTTTCCTTTTATGCTATCTCTGAATTTGATGAGTATCAAGTGGTCCACGGGATCACTGAAATCATTTTTAAATTCAACTTTATTGGAAGCATCAATATGTAAGAATTTTGCTTAAGTAGCGTCCGTTCTGACTGACATTAAAATACTGTATAGAAAGCTATTTAAGTAGTTAAGTTTATAGTACACCAACCGAATGGATAAAAATCGACATCATTTATAAATACATACAATTTGCCTATTTATAATGAGAAAAGACTATAAATCCATTTTACTATACATGTAACTTTTAAATGGAAAATAATTTTTTTCAAAGAAAAGATTAAGGAAGAAAGCAATATAAAGGTCTTTATAATTTCCTTAACTAACCAATTTGAAATGAAGAACTTGAAATAATGGTACAGAATACTGTGGTTAAGAGTTTGTATGTTTAGGGGAATAGAGATGGGAGAGGGTGTGTGTGTGTGTGTGTGTGTGTGTGTGTGTGTGTCTGTCTGTCTGTCTGTTTATGGGAGGTTGGGGGGGGGGGTGGTCCTCTGGAGCCAGAATGCCTGGGCTGGAATCTTGGTTTACCTATTTTCCAACTGTGTGACTCCAAGTCAGATTCCCAAATGAAAAGTGGCAATAATATAATTGTTCTGAGAATTGTTAAACACCGTAATCAGAAGAAATTAAAGATTTCCCTTTATTATTGCCACGAAGCAAGGAGAAAAACCTTGAAGAAATTGCATCCAAACAATAAACAGGGATGGGATTTTATGGGATTTGTTGGAGAATTAGGGGACGTATGGAAACTTTTTGAGAAGAGCAGAAGTTCTGAGGATGGAGACCCAAGTACAATTTCAATAAATTCCATCAAATCAGTCTATTAATTTATGAGATCAAGGAAAAAATACCTAGATTTGTTTGCTTGAGAAAAGTTATGTATGTATAGTTATTTATTGATAATAGCCTTATCCTGGGGTCAAGTTGAATTCTCTTGCTGGGATAAATAAGGCCTAGAAAAAACATTATGATACTAGGAAAATATAGGACAGTTCAAGAAAATACAGTTTGAGGGTATAAAATAAGTTAATAAACGTAAGGATCTTGAGAGAATGTCTGCTACACAGCAGTTGCTAAACAAATACTATTAGTAATAGTTTTATAAATCTGTGCTATGATTAATCTTTAAATAATTTTCCAACAGAGCTTATGCATTTTTTTTTCATTTGACCACACTTCAGTAACAAGGAATAATTGTTCCAATTTTAGTATGTGTGCTGCTGAATTGAGCTGTGAGTAATAAGAAATACATTTTACATATTCAAAGGATACATGATGGCATAACGAAGAATAGGTATCAGGGGGTTTTGTTTGTTTGTTTGTTTGTTTGTTTTTTAATGGATCATTGCAATACATATTGAGAGAGACCTAAATTTACTGAGAGAAATCCTGCCTTCTTCAGACTGCAATGTTGAGTATTCTGGGAGGTAGTGTATGTTGAGCTTTGTCAGGTAACGTAAAATGAACTTTGCCTTTGCAAGTTACATTCTCTCTAGTGGGAAGTTTCTTTCCTATATCTGGAATCAGCTGGTTAACTAGTGTTTGACAAGAGAAGTTAGGACTCCTTGGTTATTTGCAGTTGTATAACACTATTACCTGAGTATGTTATTGGCTGAGGGAAGAAAAATTCTAAAAAGATTCTGGTCTCAGTGCACCATTTAAATCTTACAATAAAAATATCAACCTTTTTGAGAAGAATAAGTGAGGGGAAAATAGATGTGTTCTTCAATCTTCTAACATATTTTAAGTGTCTTATAAAGTCACCTAACATTTCTCAATTTCCATGTTAAACAAGAGTAACTTGAAAATTTCCAAGTGGTTCAATATCTTCACTAATAATAGGTTACATAAACAAAAATTCAAAGAAAGAAGAACTCAGTATAGTACTTAGCAATAGAGTGTTTACAGGTTGTGTCATTTTACAATAGTGTTGTTTGTAAGGCCTTGCTAACTAAGTGGTCTGAATTGTCTTCCTATGTGGCCCTGAACATCTCATCTCCAAGACAACCAGTTTTTAACATACCCTTGTCTACCATGGAGTTCATAACATCCAGCCTATGTAGTTATGTTTTCAAGGTTTCTTGCATTATTTGCACATGTTTCTACTCAGCTTTTACTTACTATGTACAGCTCCTGGACATAAAGAGGATGAAGGGTGAACTAACTCTAACAAAACTGCATTTGTAAAGCTTTAAAAATTATATTTATAAAATTGTCATTGAAAAAATCATATCAACTTGTAACACCTTGGCCTATTACACTAGTATATAATAAGCAACAATAATCAATAACTCAAGTCAAAATCTAATGTACTATATTTAGCACCAAGAAATTTATCCATACATAAGCTTCTCATTCACTGCCTTAAGTGATTGAGATTTTCATATTTGAATATCATTATTTTGCAGTGCTACTATCACGCTCCAATATGATCTAAAAAGCTAAATTTATTGGTACAACTATCTACTCTTTTGAAAAGCGGGATAATTTTCTGGAAATAAGCATTGGTAAAAAATATGTTGAGAGTAGGATACTACCTGATTATATTAAAAATTGGGGATGTAAGAATATTTTTTGCATAAAACCATCCAAGAAACTGCTCTTTAAAAATTCCTCAGGGCACCTGGGTGGCTCAGTTAGTTACGTGTCCAATTTCGCTCAGGTCATTATCTCACAGTGCATGGGTTCGAGCTCTACATTGGGGTTTCTGCTGTCAGTGCAGAGCCTGCTTCAGATCCTCTGTCTCCCTATCTCTCTGCCCCTTTCCTGCTCATGCTCATTCTCCCTCTCTCTCTCTCAAGTAAATAAACATTAAAAAATTCCTTGAGAGAAAGTCATTTAAGCACAATGATCAATTTATAGAAATTCGATTAACAACTTTTGTCTTACAATCATCAGAACTCTGGAAATTAAAAACTACATGAAAACCAAGAAAAGCAAATTTAACCACTTAGAAGACTCTAGTCATCTACTAAGAGCTTAATGACATGTTAAGAATATCTTCACCTGTAAGAAAGGTTGTATCATTACAGTCAGAGTAAAGGAAGTAAAATTGATAGTCACCAGGAGAACACAAGTTTAGCATGGAAATCCCTCAGGTCTGGCTCCCAAATGGGAGTAGATATTGGATTAGGTTTTAATTATCACCACAGGATAAGGGTCACATCAAAGTTTTGTTGAGGTTTCTTAACTTAAAGACAAGACTAACCCAAGTCCCAGGAAGGTTAAAGTAAAGCTTTGAGAAGAAGCCCTGAGCCTCTTTGGGTACAATATTCCTTTAATTCTTTCACAGGGAAAATGGCTGCCCTCCACCCCAAATTGGAAAGAGAGACAGGCAGATATAAAGAATTACAACTTACCTGAGCAGAAAACCACAAGTTGAAGCTTCTAGAAGAAGCAGTACCCACTAGGAAAACCAAAGCTGTTAATGGTGAATTGCTGGATGATCACAGTGTAGACAAGTTTAAGAGTTTAAAACCTCAGGGGTCCCAATCTTAGGGAATGACACCCACCTTTTTGACTGTTACCTCTAGAGGCCCTACTAACTTCTCACAGTGAGACTGGAGAAGATCCTCTCATACTTCCATCAGAATGGGGGCAGGGGGACTTTCATTTTGAAATATGATAGAGCACTTTGTTCTTCTTAACAAGACTTGCCCTCAAGAGAAACTGTTTTAGCAGAGACTAAGCTATTGGGATTTTACCAGTGTTTAACTGACCTGGGCGAAGGAAAATACATAGCTCCATTCCACTCTGTCATTCCACATAGGAGAAGGAAAATATCTGGGCAGAGACTCATAAGTGGAAACCACAAGAATCAATGCCAGGGAAGGAAAATCTGAACCATAATTTATTGATTGCTGGAGGCTCAGTGTAATCAAGTCTAAGAGTTAAAAACTTATCAAAAAATTCAACTGATAAATAAGCGTATGAAAAGATGGTCAACATTGTATGTCATCAGGGAATTTCAAATTAAAAAAATTAGAATTGTAAAATCCAAAACATTTACAACACCAATTGCTGGGGAGGATGTGAAGCAACAGAAACTCCTATTCACTGTCGGTGGGAATGCAAAATGTACAGCCACTTTGGAAGACAGTTTAGCTGTTTCTCACAAGGCTAAAAATAGTCTAACCAAACACCCTAGCGAGTGCACTCCTTAGTATTTATCCAAATGAATTACAAATATATGTCCACAAAACATGCACACAACTATTTATAGTAGCTTTAGTCATAATTTCCAAAACTTAGAAGCAACCAAGATGCCCTTCAGTAGGTGAATGCATGAATAAAAGAGGATATAGCCATTCATTGAAATATTATTCATTGAAATAAAGATGTGAACAATTAAACCATGAAGATACTTGAAAGGACTTTGAATGCATATTACCAAGTGAAAGAAGCCAATCTAAAAAGGCTACATACTCTGTGATTACAAGTAAACGACATTTTGAAAAAGGTAAAGGTATGGATTAGTAAAGTCAATGATTTCCAGGAGTTTGGACAGAGAAAAGGAGGAAGGTAGAGCGCAGGAAAATTTCAGGCCAGTGAAACTACTCTGTATGATGATCTATATGATAATAGTAGATACAGGTTATTATACATTTATGAAAATTCACAAAGCACTCAACAGAAAGGGTGAGCATGAATGTAAACTGTGGACTTTAGTTAATAATCATGTGTCAATATTTGGTTCATAGATTGCAGCAAATGTACCACACAGGTGGAAGCTGTTTATGATGGGAGAGGTTAAGGGAGAAGTCTATGGAAACTCTCTGTATTTTCCCCTCAATTTTTCTATAAACATGAAAATACTCTAAAAATAAAGTGTATTAATTAAAAAATAATAATAATCCTGGTTGACCACATGTCTTGCTTTTAGATTCATCCTATTAAATAGAAATAAAAAGAACAATAACTAAAAAGTATGGCCCAATGATTTTCACATTCCCCCGTACTATGTTTGTGTCCTCCCAAAATTCATGTTGAAAATCTGGGTATTAGGAGGTGGGTCCTTTAGAAGGTGCTTAAGTCATGAGACTGGAGCCCTTATGAATGGGATTAGTGTCTTAAAAGAGCACTTAAAAGAGACCCCAGAGCTCCCTAGCCCCCCTGCCACATAGAGGATATATAGCTGTGCAACTGATCATGTTGGGCCCTCACCCAACCATGCTGGTGCTTTAGTCTTGGATATCCAGCCTTCAGAACTCTAAGAAATATATACCTGTTGTTTATAAAGTATTAGTCTGTGCTTTATTGGCACAGCAGCCCAGAACGGACTAATATGCCTCCCCTCATATGTACGCCCATGAAAAACTTTTTTGTGGTTAATTTTGTGTGTGTGTGTGTGTGTGTGTGTGTGTGTGTGTTTTAATGCAAAATCAACATCACTGACTCTTTCACATTTTATAGGCATGGGACTTAGCAGATGAGCAGACAAACATTTTTTTCTCTTCTCTGGCTCTCTGCTATAGACTTGGACTTGTCTTTCATTGTCAGGAGTGTGGTATTCACTTATCCATTCAACAATATTAACTGAGCATTTGCTATTTGCTGGGAACCTTGGTTGGCACTAAAGATCAATACTTTTCATTAGGTGGCCAGTGTGTAGGGACAAAATTGGCATTGGGACCTGCAGTGGTCCTGGGCTCTAGGTAACATCTGGCTTAGTGTTTTCCTTGTTGCCAAATCCACATGGCCAGAAGACCACTTTGAAGTATTTGGTAACACAGTTTGCCTTTGCTCTCTCTAGGAAATCTTGGACAGAGCGTACAGGTGTCCTGAATTTGCTATGTGAATAGAATCACAGACACTCATCCCCAGCAACTTCCACATAAAAACTGATCTGATCAATCCATAGGCCAAGAATAACTTAACATCCACTTTGCTTTGTTAGCTTTTTGTTTTGTCTGTAATGATGTCAATAACAGAAGAGTGCCCTGGATCCTTCTCAGACACTGTTCAAATAATTAGTTGTCTTTAATAGACAAACATATTAATTCTGAAATAGTGTTTGCAAGCCAGTGCTAAAAATAAAACTAACTAGCAGAAATTGACAGTTATAGCCCAGAAGAGTTAGAGGGTTTCTGTGGTTTCACCCTTCTTTGTTAAATATTTAAAATGCTGTTTTGATAATAAATTCTTCAAATCAAAGCAAGCAGTGAGTTCCCAGCTTCTGTTTTATTTTGGGTCTTGCATTATTAAAATGTATATAGTCGATGAGGAGCTAGTAAGGCTGAAATATAAAGAACTTTGCTAAAGTTTTGTGATACGATCATTTTCACAAACTGAATATCCTGTTCCAGCTTTGGAGACCTCAATATGTGCAGCAGCTTTTATAATCTATATAAAACTTCATTTAAAAAATAAATAGAATAATTGTGAAATGAATACCTGTATATAAATACATGAGAAAGAAAGGAAACTGCAATTAGCTGTGGTCACACAGTCCAGAAAAGCACATTTCTCTGTCAATTATTGTTACCTAGAGTTCCATCATAGCAAAGAAAATGGATTCCTTTGCTAGTTAAGATTTCTCCTAATTCAACTGGGTTATTTGACATTTTATTAGGGATTGGATAAGAGCAATGGTTTGAAACAACTAAAAGTTTCATTACCAAGAAGAGATACAATGTGGTTTATTAAATAGACAAGAGCTTGTGATTATGGAGGGAGTTTTTTGTTTCCTACATAAAACTCCAGGGGCATTTATTACAGTTTTCTAGATGGGATGTTTAATTTTTTTTTCTTTTAATATTTATTCATTTTCGAGAGAGTGCAAGTGGGGGATGGGCAGGAAGAGAGGGGGAAGAGGATCCAAAGTAGGCTTCCTGATGCCAGGCTCAAACCCATGAACCATGAGACCATGACCTGAGCCAAAGTCGGTCAACCAACTGAGCCAACAAGGCTCTCCTCTGGATGGAATATTTTTAACTTGGCTCCTGGATGTTATTCCTACTACTTATTCACAGACATGAAACTTATAGCAAAGGAGGAGAGTTAAACTTGGTTTACAGGCAATTGTAAAGTTCCATATGAACAAAAGAACAGAATTGCATGATAGTACTTGTTTTTCTGAGGATAAGGTGTGGCCTAGTTGTGGAATATCTGACCATCCTCTTTATGTAATTAAAAAATAGGAAACATCGAAATATCTGCTTCTTCTCTCTTGTATCCTCAATTTATTTAAATTGTCTGATATAGAAAAGCAAAAATTTAAAATATTAGCACACCAAGGTCTAGTCAGCAATTTTCCAATTAAAAGTCCAGTGACGGGACACCTGGGTGACTCAGTCAGTTAAGCATGTGACTCCAGCTCAGGTCATGATCCTATGGTTCAGATGGTGAGTTTGAGTCCCACATCAGGCTCTCTGCTGTCAACACAGGGCCCACTTGGGATCCTCGTTCTCCCTCTCTCTCTGCCCCTCTCCTAATCGTTCTCTCTCTCTCTCTCTCTCTCTCTCTCTCTCTCTCTCAAAAATAAATACACATTAAAAAAAAAAAAAAACAGTGGGAACCAGTTAGCCAGAGTCTTCAATTGGCTGTATAAAGTGTTTTAATCTATTGTTCTGGGTCTTGTCATATACTTACAGTAACATATAATTGTCAAACCAAAGCAAATATTAGTTAATATCTATATGTGTGTCTAATATCTCTATCTATGTAAATCCCACCCACATGACATTTTAAAAATACATTAAGTATTCTCTGGAGGCATTAATCCTGCTGGAACAATTTCATTCTAAGCTTATCCTCATTTTAATGCCATTAAACATTTAGTACTCTCTCACTGAGATTGACAAAATAATTCAACAATTTTTCCATCAGACTTTCTACTGTTCCTTTTTTAAAAATAATTTCACTTTTAGTACCAAAATTATTTTTGATATTATATGTAAAATGAATACTTTGCATAGAAATTCTCATTTGGTAAGAATTAAGAACCTTCCAAAACATCTTGCTAAAATGAATACTTCACATAGAAATTCTCATTTGGCGAGAATTAAGAACCTTCCAAAACATCTTGCTATATTCTGCTCCCTATTAATTTTTGTGAAAGATACCAATCGGCAGAAAAACAAGACATCTGATTTGTGTCCTACCTATAGAGGAGAGGAGAGGAGAGGAGAGGAGAGGAGAGGAGAGGAGAGGAGAGGAGAGGAAAGGAAAGGAAAGGAAAGGAAAGGAAAGGAAAGGAAAGGAAAGGAAAGGAAAGGAGGAATAAACTTTACTTGATTTAACTAATATGTGAATTATTAACTCCCTGCCAAAATTCAAGCATTAATGCTTACATCAGTTCAAAGAAATCTGGAGTTAAAAAAGAAGATTTGTTTAAGTCTGCTTAAAATCTTTTATACACCCTGAAGGCTTATTTCATATTTTTTGAGATGATTCTTAATGTTATTTTATAAAGCAGGATTAATAGGTCTTCATGATGTTAATCTAAGAAGTATTCATGAATTTTAAATGATTGTGACAATTCAATTTTTTTCTCTTTACTAAGTCCTTAAAACCACTAAAATGCAAAGGCTCTAGGGAGGATTTAGAAAATAATAATATATGGTTATTGCCCTTGAAAATATTATAATAAAGCTAACAGATAATGTGCTCTCAAAAACAGATAGATGGATGGATGTGTGAATAGATAGATAGATAGATAGATAGATAGATTAATAGACACAGATAAATAGGGTGATATGGAAATTATTCCATGATAACATCCAGGCAGTTGCATTATAATGTCATAAAATCACATAAGTGATCAAAAAAGGTGGAAAAAGCAGATATAGAATTTATTTATTTATTTATATTTTTATTTTGACAGACAGTGTGAGAGGGGTTGAGGGGCAGAGGGAGACAATGATAGAGAGAGAGAGAGAGAGAGAGAGAGAGAGAGAGAGAGAATCTTAAGCAGGCTCCATGCTCAACACCAAGCCCTATACACAGGCTTGATCCCAGGACGCTTCGATCATGGCCTGAGCCAAGATCAAGAGTTAGATGTTCACCTGAGTGAGTCACCAGGCACCCCCAGAAATAGAATTTACATGAGAATTCTTTAGACTTACTCTCAATTCCCTGAGTGCTGAACTGATAGAAATTATTTTAAACAATATGAGAGAAGCTACCAATTCTAACAAAATTTAAAGTAGATTGAAGAAAATACCACTATAGGCAAAGTCTATTAAACTATATTTTAATGATACGAATTGTGACTTAAAGGTACTAATGCCTTTTGACTTTTAGTTTCTGATACGTTGTGACAAGAATTGCCAAATGTGGACCTGAGAAACTCACATGGCAATATGTGAAGTCCAGTTGAAATTAGTGCAATAATAGAGAGTTCACAAAATTTGAAGGTATAAAGTCAGATTGAAAAGTGGTTTAACTTCATGTTCAGTCAAGTTTGATATGGCCTTGTTGCTCCTATATATAAAGATGGAGGGAAATCATGTAAAGGAAAACAAAATAGATAGAATGAGTCAAGGATACAGAGTGAGGTTTTGAAACTATGTGCTATTTGTGCTTATCCATAGACTCCAGTTCAGGTAAACCAAGTGCTAGAGTTTTCTTTTACACTCTTTTGTTTTAATATGAAATTTATTGTCAAATTGGTTTCCATACAACACCCATTGTTCATCCCAAAAGGTGCCCTCCTCAATACCCATCACCCACCCACCCTCCCTCCCACCCCCCATCAACCCTCAGTTTGTTCTCAGTTTTTAAGAGTCTCTTATGTTTTGATTGCCTCCCTCTCTAACCTTTTTTTTTTTCCTTCCCTTTCCCCATGGTCTTCTGTTAAGTTTCTCAGGATCCACGTAAGAGTGAAAATATATAGTATCTGTCTTTCTCTGTAGGATTTATTTCACTTAGCATAACACTGTCCAGTTCCATCCATGTTGCTACAAAGGGCCATATTTCATTCTTTCTCATTGCCACATAGTATTCCATTGTGTATATAAACCACAATTTCTTTATCCATTCATCAGTGGATGGACATTTAGGCTCTTTCCCTAATTTGGCTATTGTTGAGAGTGCTGCTATAAACATTGGGGTACAAGTGCCCCTATGCATCAGCACTCCTGTATCCCTTGGGTCAATTCCTAGCAGTGCTATGCTGGGTTATAGGGTAGGTCTATTTTTAATTTTTTGAGGAACCTCCACACTGTTTTCCAAAGCAGCTGCACCAGTTTGCATTCCCACCAATAGCATAAGAAGGTTCCCGTTTCTCCACATCCTCTCCAGCGTCTATAATCTCCTGATTTGTTCATTTTAGCCGCTCTGACCAGCGTGAGGTGGTATCTGAGTGTGGTTTTGATTTGTATTTCCCTGATAAGGAGAGACGTTGAGCATCTTTTCATGTGTCTATTGGCCATCTGGATGTCTTCTTTAGAGAAGTGTCTATTCATGTTTTCTGCCCATTTCTTCACTGGATTATTTGTTTTTAGGGTGTGGAGTTTGGTGAGCTCTTTATAGATTTTGGATACCAGCCCTTTGTCTGATATGTCATTTGCAAATATCTTTTCCCATTCCGTTGGTTGCCTTTTAGTTTTGTTGATTGTTTCCTTTGCATTGCAGAAGCTTTTTATCTTCATGAAGTCCCAATAGTTCATTTTTGCTTTTAATTCCCTTGGCTTTGGAGATGTGTCAAGTAAGAAATTGCTGCAGCTGGGGTCAGAAAGGACATAAACCAATAGAATAGAATAGAAACCCCAGAATTAGACCCACAAAAGTATGGGCAACTAATCTTTGACAAAGCAGGAAAGAATATCCAATGGAAAAAAGACGGTCTCTTTAACAAATGATGCTGGGAGAACTGGACAGCAACATGCAGAAGAATGAAACTAGACCACTTTCTTACACCATTGACAAAAATAAACTCAAAATGGATAAAGGACCTGAATGTGAGTCAGGAAAAAAACTTTCTTTTACACTTTTTTTAAAAAACACATTAGTAATGCCTCTTTTTATTCCTAAAAGTAGGCTGGTTTGGTAGATACAGTATGTGGCTACTCTGGGAAACTGGAAAAATAGTGTTGAATTCAGGTGCTGTAAAGCAGAGAGAATGCTCCATGAGAAACAGGAAAGTGAAATTATATTCAGTACTTAAATTTAGACACTGTCAGACCTCAATTGAGAAAGGAAGCCCAGGTGAGAAGATGCAGATAGAGTTTACAGACCAGAAACAAAACAATGTACCAAATGAGGTCAGTGCACAGCACTGAACTATCCCTGACTGTTTCTTGTTGGAATGTAGTAATAAAAGCCCAGGTAGCCAACTACAAAGTCACACAATTGCCAAAATGAACATAAATCCCCTCTGATAAAATAAGCCTGTAAATAAAAATTGTGTAAGAACTAAAATTATATAATATTAAGAAACAAAATATGGGACCATGACAAAACAGAATTCATCACAAAACACGTGATTAGGAGTAAATCATACCTTCTGTGAGCTAAAAAATGCTGTTGGTTCTATATGATCTTCCCAGAGATTCATCAGTAACATTAAGCAGAAAAATCCATGGCGGAGTGGATCTGGAAAATTATACGAACCAAATCGAACACATCATCCTTTTACTTTCAACTGGAATACATATGTTAGTCAAATATTGCCTGTAATGAATCCCCCCCCAATTTTTCATTTTAAAAAAATTATTATTTTTAAAGGGTTAGAATTCCAGGCATAGCATAGTAGACGCTTCATGCAACTACAGTCTGGCTGTTGGCTGGGGCTATGGTTTTATCAGGAAGATTTACTGGTGGGAGGATTCATGTCCAAACTCAGCCATGTGTTTCTTGGCAGGACTCAGCTCACCAAGTATGGGCAATTTTCAAATATTATTGTTTCATTTTTTTTTTCTGTTGGTTTTCTTCTCTTTCTGGCATTCCAATACCATTTAATGTTGTCCTATAGCCGCTGAACTTGACTGTGTCCAATTTTAAAACTTTTCTTTTCTTCCTGTTTTCCCAACTGGATAATTTCTACTTACTTATCAATTTTACTGTTTCTTCTATCATCTCTAAATTGCTCTTAACTCCATCTGATACTATTTCTATTTCTGATACAGCACTCTTTATGTCTTACCTTATACTTCTGCCTGGATCTTTCTGGAGTTTCTATTTTTTTTTTTCTTTTGCCAATATTTTCTTTAAAAAACATGTTACAAGTACATTACCCTATGCCTCTTTGAGCACAGTTATTACAGATGCTTTATATTCATTATCACTGTCCTTCAGTTTCCATTTCTATTGACTGGCTTTTCTTTTATGTATGATTTATATTTTCCTGTTAATTTTGATGGCTAGTAATTTTGCAGCCTATTCTGGACATTGATACATGATATGTTGTTGTGGAGGCACTGGAGTGTGAAATGTTTATCTGAAGGATCTTTTATTGTTGTTGTTGTTTCCTTTATACTGATATTAATTTTGTTTTGTTTTGCTTTTTTGCTTTAGCAAGCAGTTAAATTGGCTTATCTCAAATTCTTTTTTCCCTAATGTGAATGGCAGAAGAGGACCCCACTGAATTTCATTGGCCTTGTTTGGTGGGCTTGGTCAAACCCCAATGCTTTCAGAAAGTTAATTTTTCATAATTTTTTCACTAGTCATAGATGTTTTCTATAGGATGACTGGTCCAATAGGAACAAAATACTCATTACAGGAAGGAAAAATCCACTCACTGTAAATTTTAAATTTGACATTTGATGAATTTTAGTTTCAAATCAGTTTGCAAATGTAAGTATAGAAAAGCGAAAGTTATAGTTGAATGTTTCCTTGACATATCATTGTTAATATTGTATAAATCTTTAATATTAACCATTAATCAGAATACAAACACAATGCATGGTGATTTTTTTACCACTTAGAATGCAAAATAAGTATTTTTTGAATGACTGAATTACCCATATTTGTTTGTAGTAAATTATTTATCTATAATCCACAAAGCATTAAAAATGTAAGTTTATCTTTGTCTAATAAATATCAATTTCAACATTTGGGGCCTTTTGTTAGAAATATAAATATGATAGTGCCAGTCATAGAAAATAATTTGTAATACTTAGATTTTACCCAATATTTGTTATATGAGTTTAAAAGTTTATTTTTAATAATAATATTCCTATTCTACTCTTTCCCTTCACATTAAGAATTATAATTTTTCATTTCTAAAGTATATAGTAGTGGGTATCAATGTCACCTTTGAGCTATTAAATGGCTGAAGGGATGTGTGGAAAAGTTACCACGGCAACACAACTGATTTGTCTCTGCATATTGGAAAAAGATTAAAAATGCCAAAACACTGTAAATTTGGGGGGCATCCACTTTTCTCTCATATCGCAGAGCAAGGTCCTTAGAGATTTGACATTTCATTAATGCACAACTGCACATCTTACACAACTTCCACAAGACAAACTACTAGCAACAATAAACCTCAAACACAGTTGTAGAAAATAATTTATGAAGAAAGATACTTTTTAAATGGCCATGTCAAAATCAAAGTGTATAATTATGTTATTATAAATGGAGGATAAGAACCAATATGTACATGTTTCTTATCTGTATGGCATGATAATGTAACAGGAATAATCAGTTGCCCTTAGCTTAAAAATCTACATCTTAGTAAGAAAATGTTTCCTAAATAAATATTTTGTATTGCTGGGATTTGAACCCCATCCCCAATCTCCTATACAGTGCTCTTTTTTTTTCTACAATTCACTGAAACTGTTTAAAAAAACATTTTTCTTAAAAATTTTTAATGTTTATTTATTCTTGAGAGAGACAGAGTGTGAGTGGAGGAGAGAGAAGGAGACAGAATCTGAAGCAGCTCCAGGCTCTGAACTGTCAGCACAGAGCCTGATGTGGGGCTCAAACTCACGGACCGTGAGATCATGACCTGAGCTGAAGTCAGACACTTAACTGACTGAGCCACCCAGGCTCCCCTAAAAAACATTTTTAATGTTTATTTATTTTTGAGAGACAGAGTGTGGGGGGATGGGTGCAGAAAGAGAGGGAGACACAGAATCCGAAGCAGGCTCCAGGCTCTGAGAGATCATGACCTGAGCCAAAGTCAGAAGCTTCACTGGCTGAGCCACACAAGCACCCTTGAAACTGTTTAGAAAAGGAGAAAATTGGCAATCCAAGGATCACAGTGTTCTCCAAGATAATGTCATCTCAGATAAAGGAGCAAAAAATTTAAAATATTAAAACAACTAATGAAAACAGTTGTTTTTTTAATGGAATAACTCGGAGCAGCCTTAGAAACATTAAAGTAGCCCTTCATATGGTTGTTCTTACGGCAGGTTCCTTTTATTGTTCCTAAATAATTAAAATGTATATATGTGGTAGGCAGAATAATGGCTTTTCAATGATATCCACAACCTAATCCCTGGAACCTGTGAACATTTTAACTTCCATGTAAAGGGGAATTGCAGATAGAATTAAGATGACTGTACTAGTGAAGTTTTGCTAAGGTGATTATCTTGAATTATGAAGGTGTATCCAATATTATCAACAAGAATCCATAAAAGAGGAAGAGGGAGGACAGATGTGATGTGAGAAGGACTTCCCATCAATTCATCATTGCTAGCTTTGAAGATGGAGGGAAGGGGCCAAGAGACATTGTATGTGATTGGCCTCAAAAAACAGGGAAAAGCAAAGGAACAGATTCTCCGTAGAGCCTCCAGAAAGGATTGCAGCATTGGCAACGCTTGGATTTTAGCCTAGTGGGACGGAATCAGATTTCTGACCTACACAATTGTAAGATAATAAATTTGCATAGGTTAAGACACCTACCTTGTGGCAATGCATCACAACAGCAATAATAAACTAATACAACGATGTCATAAAAAGGCCAAGAATAAAATACTGTTTTCAGAAATCAGATAGCCCTCAAGAAAAAGGCCAATTTTTCTGAAGTCATCAGAAACTCACCCAGTATTTTGCTATATTGTTTTTTTTTTTAATCGCTTTTGATTCCACATGTATAAAGAAAACAGTAAGAGTATTGGACTTCTGGTTTCAGTTCGACACGTGAAGAGTTTCGAGGTTGACATTCCTATTGTTAGAACAAGAAAAAGCTGCCTAAACTGAAAATCAATGTTTTTTCTTAGACTGAACAGTAAAATGAGTTGCCAGAGCAGTGTGCCACCCTGAAATCCAGAGACGGGCTCATTCAAAGAGATACAACTGAGGTCTGCTCACCTGGAGCGCGAGCTACTGGAGCTTGAACTTGGAGAAACACTTACATGGTCATTTTGCCAAGTGTCTGGAGCCTGAGTGTGGAATAGCTTGAGAGAAGAGGTCCCTCACACTTTAGTGAGTTTGAACTCCAGGAACCCTACTAGAAAGTCAGGATAAAAAGCTGAAAATGATTCTATTATTATGTCTCTGGCAAGAGAAGAGAAAAAGTAGCCACTGTGAAATAAACTCAGAACATTTCCGTACATTTTCAGGGATGGGGGACAATTTTTCAGAGCCATCTTTCACTTCTTGGATTCTGTGGATGTTTTGTCTTATTGGTTTGTTTGTTATTCATTATATATTTTTTTCTCATTGCTTTTAGTTTGGGGAATTTCTGTTGATTTACTTGCACGATCTCTGATTCTTTTCTTAGCTATATCAAGTCTACCAATAAGCACCTTGAAGGCAGTTTTCACTCCTATTACAGTGTTTGCGATTTCTAGAATTTTGTTGTTGTGCTTTCTTAGAGTTTCCACCTCTCATGATTGCTTCAAATTTCTCTGTGAACCTTAAAGCAGCATCGCAATCCAAGAGTGAGGATGATGGAAGAGATCCTATAAGTTTGAGAAGACAGCAAAATTATCATCCTGAGAGTATGAAAAAAAATTGACTGGGGGAGGTATAGTATGATTGCAAGACAGCATTAGGGCCACTTGAGGTCCATGGACAAAAATTTAAAGTGAGAATAGTCACCAATTTCCCAATAAATAGGTTTATTTGGGAATAGGAATACAAAATAAAGAGTACTGTGTGGTATGATCTTATCACATGATAGTTAACACTGAAGGGTTTTTTTTTTAATTTTTTTTAACGTTTATTTATTTTTGAGACACAGAGAGACAGAGCATGAACGGGGGAAGGGCAGAGAGAGAGGGAGACACAGAATCAGAAGCAGGCTCCAGGCTCTGAGCCATCAGCCCAGAGCCTGACGCGGGGCTCGAACTCACGGGCTGTGAGATCGTGACCTGAGCCGAAGTCGGACGCTTAGCCAACTGAGCCACCCAGGCGCCCCAACACTGAAGGTTTTTAGCAAGGGGAGAATGATGTATAGAGATGACATTCACCCTCTGTCTAGGAGAAATAGTTTCCTTATACAAAGACTATAAGAGAAGCGGTGTGCTTTGTGAGAAATGAGATTTTGTCCATTGGAGCATGAGGTTGGAAAATTCAGAAACGCGTTTCAAGACACAGGGACTTTTGCTGATGATAGACTATGACTTTCAGAAGGAACATGAGAAAAGTTCTAGGAATTGGGAGTAGGTAGAAACTAGCAACAGAAGAGTGATAAACAGAATCTGATGAGAGTAACAAGGTCATAGTTGGATGGTGACTTCAACTCTAGTGTTTCTTGAGTCAACTGACATAAACTGGCAATGAGTCCTAGAGGAATCAAAAGGCAGTCTATTAATGATTTCCATGATGTTGTTCAACATTCAGATGGTTTCTTTTTTTCTTTAATCAAGGATGATTTGGTCAAATTATAAAATAATTGTCTATCTTTGATAAAGGTTTTCCTTTATTTCATAATTTTTCTGCCTTTTAATCTCTTCACCTTAAGTATTCACAGCTCTCTTATTTTTCTTTATTCTTTCTTTATTTCTTTTTTTTTTTTGCATCCACCAAAATCTGTTCTCCTAAAAATGATCTGGTATTTGATATTATTTTGATATTTTTTTTTCAGAATAGTAGAAATATCTATATGTTATGTAATATATGGATAGTTAGAAAAAGAGCCTTATCTTTGAAAATCACCACTGAATAAAAAGTGTCTATCATAGTGAAAATCAAATTTCACATTTTAGACCAGTGAGGGAGCATTTATGGAGCAATGCGTGCTTTCCTTGGGCCCTCTGAAGAAAATTACCATTTTTTCTTTAAATTTTGTTATTATTATTCTACTTATTGTCATCCATTTCAGTTCTCTAAAACCACAAAGCGTTAATACTAACTTGCTGACTTTAACTGAAGTGATTCAGATCTCAAACTACAATCTAAGAAAAGATCATTTTGATTTAAGGAATAACTAAATGTATAACCAGATCTTGATTTCCTTATCAATAAAGTTACCGATGAGCTCTTTGCTCTTCAAAATATGTTGCTAAATATTACAATATTTTCATCCTTGAAGGGTACTACTTTATACACCTCTTTCCAGGCTAACTCACATGAATTTACATCAGGTGAAATCTGTTTATCATTAACCTTTACATTAAAATAATTTAAAAGTAGCATATTCTATCTTATCTTTATTTACCATTTAAAAATTAGAAAAATGTTCTCACCAAACTGTTATCCCAGTGGGAAAATACTTTCAAGAAACTAGTTGTCACTAAACAAATTATACATTTAAAAATATTCTTAAAGGCAAAAACCTTTTAAAAATTCTTGTAGAATGCATTAATGAAGATGTTACTTGACTGTTTTCTGAAAATATTTTATCTCTAAAATGTTTCCAGCAATTCTATTTCTAAGAATTCATTTTGAAGGTATTTACATGCATGTGGATGAAATGGATACTTTTATTTATTGTAGCATTGTTTGTAATAGGGAGAAATCAAAAACAACATTTACATCCATTAATATATATTTAAAAATTTATTTGTCATATGTTTCCCCTTTATAGAAACTCTGTGAAGGCAGAGGCAGAGATTATTCTGTCTTGTTTACCAGCTCCACAGTCAGTGCTAAGCATAAAGTAGTATACAAATATTGAATAAATTAATAAAACAACCAAAAAGGAATATATAAATCACCATGTAAAATACACAGCCATTTAGGGGCGCCTGGGTGGCACAGTCGGTTAAGCGTCCGACTTCAGCCAGGTCACGATCTCGCGGTCTGTGGGTTCGAGCCCCGCGTCGGGCTCTGGGCTGATGGCTCAGAGCCTGGAGCCTGTTTCCGATTCTGTGTCTCCCTCTCTCTCTGCCCCTCCCCCGTTCATGCTCTGTCTCTCTCTGTCCCAAAAATAGATAAACGTTGAAAAAAAATTTTTTTTAATAAATAAAATACACAGCCATTTAAAAGAACATGGATATGAGCTCACCATATAATATGAAATGAAAATTTTGAGTTGAAGAAGAAAATTATATATCCCATTCTAAGTCAGAAAATACATTGACAAACATAGGCACACAGGTATGTATTACAAAATATTATATGCTGATACAGACCAAATTTTTAATAGTAAATTACCATAAAAATGACTGAGGGGGCATCATGAGTTTTCCTTTTTAACATAAACTTTTGTATAGTTTGAAGATTTTTTATTGAATATTATTAAATTGCAGTAATGAATCTCTAAGTAGAACCTGAGCTAAATTCCTCCTGCTACACCCATTACTCTATTTAGACAAATTGCAAGTGAATTTAGCTCACCAACATAGACACAGTGCCCTTGGTCACATTCAGAGTCTCTCTCAACTTTCCCTCTTTTCTAGACTAATTAGATCCCATTTTTAAAAGAGCCAATTACCTCAGCCAGGATGTTTTCAAAATAGAGTTTCATCATCCTTTAGGAGAAGTAGTTTCAGAATAAAAATATCCATGAATTTTGCATGAAATCCATGTCTCTACCATTAATTCGTAATAAGCTAAACACAAATTAAATAGAATCACTTCAAATTTGGGGCAATATCTTCATAGGCTAAATAAATTGGTTAGTTCCACATAAAAACATCAGATAAGTTCTTTCAAACTTCCAAAGCCAGAGCTCCAAAATACATCTTTAAGTATCTCGGACTGTGGACATACCAAGAACACAATTGAACACACTGAGATTAAATACACAATTGCTGTCTTTTAAAGCAATAATAGCTGCACCAAAATCAGCAGGACATTATATCACACAGTACCAAGTAGAGAACAAACCCAGCCGGGTATCAAGTACAATAAAAAGGAAAGGGTTTGTTGCCACAGCAAGGTCTGATTCCCGACAGTCATGACTCGCCAACTGAGTTGCAAATAGTGTCTCCTCCACATTTTTTTTCCTTTTGTGTGTGTGTGTGGCGGGCGGATGAGAATATAAGTCCATAGGGTGAGCATGTCCCTCTTGACAACAACAAAAAACAACAAAAAAGATAACAGAAATTTTTTTTAGAAAGAAAGTATGACTTAAAAAAAAAAAGACTACCTTTAAAATTCATGAACATAAAGCAAAGAGTGATTAAGAAAATCACTAGAAAAATTCTCATGGCCTTTATCTTCACACTTTCTCATTAATATAAAGTAAAAACGTGTCATCAGTGCATAAAGAACTTTGTTTTTTCTTTAGTTTGTCTCTGAAGCTATTTTATCCCAGTAAGTTCTAATGTAACAAAATAGCAATAATGCACGTGGTGAACATTTGAAAATTGGGCAGCACAATGCCTGTCGGGCTCAACAAATACTTGTGGAATGGACAACAATATTATGTAAGTATTAAATTTTCTTTTTCATGTGGAATACAAGTTGAAGGTCCTTTTTTTTTTTTTTTAATTCCAAAGCACTTCCTAAAATAAAGAAAACATATTACAGCGGGGACTATGGTGTGCCTGTCCAATAGACTAAAATGCCTACAGCCCAGCGAGAAATGCTGTTAGCCACCCCCTCCCTGCTTAAAAATGCCAGTGATTAGAAGACGCTACTTCGCCCCAAATTAGACAGCTTCTCAGAGTCTATCTGTGTCCGATACTTGTCATTGTGGATGTTCAAAAACACAACCTCATTTCTTTATTCTGTGACTATGAAGAGGTATCCCAGCACCACAGGCTTCAGTTTGTTTGTTTTTATTTTTGGGACAGAGAGAGAGCATGAACGGGCAAGGGGCAGAGAGAGAGGGAGACACAGAATGGGAAACAGGCTCCAGGCTCTGAGCCATCAGCCCAGAGCCTGACACGGGGCTCGAACTCACGGACCGCGAGATTGTGACCCGGCTGAAGTCGGACGCTTAACCGACTGCGCCACCCAGGCGCCCCCAGTGTGTTTGTTTTTAATTGATGTTATTTAGATCAGTTTCAGGTACCCAGGAGATTGAGTGGAAAGTACAGAGTTCCCAAAGTTCTTCTGCTCCACCCCTGCGTATCCTTCATCATCAACATCCCATCCCACCCCCAAAGAATGGCACCCTTGTTACAACTGATGAAACTACTTTGGCACATCAAAATTACCCAAAGTCCATAGTTTACATTAGGGTTCACTCTTGGTGGTATACATTCAATGGGTTTGGACAAATATGGAATGGCATGTATCCACTATTATAATATTAGAATTTTTCATTGCCTTAAAAATCCTCTGTGCTCTGTCTCTTTATACACCACCTCCCATCCTGGCAGCCCATTAATCTTTTACAGTCTCCATAGTTTTCCTTTCCTAGAATGTCTTATAGCTAGAATCATAGAATCATATGTAGCCTTTTTAGATTGGCATCTTTCACTTAATCAAATGCACTGGTATTTCTAATATATGTTTTCATAGCTTAAGAGCTCATTTCTTTTTTTTTAATATATGAAATTTATTGTCAAATTTGTTTCCATACAACACCCAGTGCTCATCCCAAAAGATCCCCTCTTCAATACCCATCACCTACCCTCCCCTCCCTCCCACCCCCCATCGACCCTCACTTTGTTCTCAGTTTTTAAGAGTCTCTTATGCTTTGGCTCTCTCCCACTCTAACCTCTTTTTTTTTCCTTCCCCTCCCCCATGGGTTTCAGTTAAGTATCTCAGGATCCACATAAGAGTGAAAACATATGGTATCTGTCTTTCTCAGAGGGCTTCTTTCACTTAGCATCACACTCTCCAGTTCCTCATTTCTTTTTAACCTTGAATACTCTTCCATTGTTTGGATGTACCACAGTTTATTCATTCACTACAAAAGGGCATCTTGGTTGCTTCCAAATTTTAGCACTTATGAATAAAACTGCTATCAATACACATTGGCATTTTTTTGTGTGGAAATGTTCTTTAAGGTGAATACCAAGGAGCCCATTGTTGGATCATATGGTAAGAATATGTTTAGTTTTTAATAAATCACTGAATTGTCTTCTAGAGTGGCTGGATCAAATTGCATTCCTACCAGTAATGAATGAGCATTCTTGTTGCTATGAATCCTCTCCATTTGGTGTTGTCAAATTTTGGCCATTCAAAAAGATATTTTGAGCCCTCCCAATGAGTCGCTCCCAAAGACTAGCCTCCCCAATTTTAACTATCCAGGTCACTAAGCATCTAGCAATTCATCAATTATAGTTTAAGTGTTCCTTCTAGCGCTGTCTCCAGTATCAGTCTTCTGCTCCTGGGCTTCTGTTCCAAACAAACTGTGATTCTCTCTATACACCTGTCTCTCCAATTTTTGTGGCAGCAGTTTTTCCTGTGACATCAATTTTCTGAAAGATCTAAGATGAATTGTGGATTTTCCATTTGTTCAGCTTTTTCCTGTGGCGGGGTAAGAATGATGGCTTCCAATCGCTCTACATGTCAGACTAGAAACCAAAGTCCTCCAGAATTATTCTTTCTATTTGTTTTATAAAGTTTACTCATTTATTGAGAAAGAGAGAGAGAGACAGAGAGAGAGAGAGAGAGAGAGAGAGAGAGAGAGAGAGAGAGAGATAAGGGCATGAAGGGGCAGAAAGAGAGGGAGAGAGAGAATCCCAAGCAGGTTCCATATTGACAGCACAGAGCCCAACATGAGGCTTGAACTCACAAACCTTGAAATCATGACCTGAGCTGAAATCAGGAATCAGATGTTCAGCTGAGCCACCAGGCACCCCCAAATTTGTTCTTTCTTTAAAACTATTCAAAATGAATTAAAAATTTCCTAGGTACTCTTTTCTGACCCTGCCCCATCTGTCTTTGGCCTTGGGTGTCTATCATATGCCTGAGTAATTTTATACATTCACCATATATGTATATACACATGTAAAACATATATAGTAATTTTTGCCTACTTTAAAACTTTATATAAACAATTATATTGCATATTAAGTGCTTATTTCCCTCTACAATATCTTTTATAATTTGTTCTTAATATCTGTGGCTTTAATTTTTATTTTTTTTCTGTATATGTCAAGATTTATGAGGCATTTGAGAGTTTACACTATTTGCAAGCTTACAAGTCAACCTGCAAAAGTTTCATAAGTGCTGTAGACACGAGACTCTTGGATCAGAGACAAAGGATGTTATTAATCTCAGCAGTTGTAGAGGCCAGAATAACTATCACATCCTCTTGTGCCTGTTTTCTAAGCTCATCATTCACAAGACAATTTGAAGAGATCCAGGTGACTCCTGCACCTCTAGTGGGTAGAGAGAAACACTGAAATTAGAAACCTTACTGCTTTCTAATAAACAGAAAGCTTCTGGAGAGAGATACCATTTCTAACTTATAAGGCAGTTCACTACACTAAAATACCTGAAAAAACACTTGATCATGATGAATGATTCTTTTAATGTACTATTGGATTGGATTTGCTAGTGTCTTGTTGAGAATTTTTGCATCCATGTTCAACATGGACCCTTGGCCTATAATTCTCTTTTTTAGTATAGTCTTTGTCTGGTTTTGGAATCAAGGTAATTCTGACCTCATAAAATGAGTTGGAAGTTTTCCTTCCATTTCTATTTTTTGGAATAGTTTGAGAAAAATAAGTATTATGTTTTAAAATAATTGGTAGAATTCCCGTTAAGCAATCTGGTTCTAGACTAGTTTGTTGGGAGATCTTTGCTTACTGATTCAATTTCTTTGTTGGTTACTGATCTGTTCAAGTTTTGTATTCCTTTCTGTTACACTTTTGGTAGTTTGTATGTTTCTAAGAATTCATCCATCTTTTCCAGGTTGTGCAATTTGTTGGCATATAGTTTTTCATAATATTCTCATAATTGTTTGTATTTCTGTGGTGTTGGTTGTTATTTTGTGATTTCATTTATTTGAGTCCTTTCTCTTTTCTTTTTGATAAGTCTGGTTAGGGATTTATCATTTTATTAATTTTAGTAAAAAACTAGCCCCTGGTTTCATTGATCTCTTTAATGGTTTTTTGTTTGTTTGTTTCTATATCATTTATTTCTGTTCTAATCTTTATCATTTCCCTTTTACTGGCCTTAGCCTTAATTTGTTGTTTTTTTTCCCTTTTAGGTATCAGATTAGTTTGCTTATTTGAGATTTTTCTTGGTTCTTGAGGTAGACCTGAATTGCTATATACTTCTCTCTTATGACCACTTTTGCTGCATCAAAAAGGTTTTGGACCATTATATTTTCATTTATATTCATTTATATTTTCATTTTCATATCCATGTATATTTTTATTTCTTCTTTGATTTCTTGGTTGACCCATTCATTCTTTAGTAGCATGTTCTTTAACATCTATGTACTTTTGGTCTTTCCAGATTTTTTCTTGTGGTTGACTTCAAGTTTTATAGCATTGTGATCAGTAAATATGCATTGTATGATCTCAGTCTTTTTGTACTAGTTGATGCCTGATTTGTGACCTATTATGTGTTCTATTCTGGAGAATGTCCCATGTATACTTGAAAAGAATGTGTATTCTGCTGCTTAGGATGAATTGTTCTGAATATATCTGTTGAGTCCATCTGGTCCAGTATGTCCTTCAAAGCCACTGTTCCCTTGTTGATTTTCTGCTTTGATAATCTGTCCATTTATGTGTGTGGGGTTTTAAAATTCCCTACTATTATTGTATCATTATTAACTAGTTACTTTATGTTTATTGTTACTTGTTTTAGATATTTGGGTGCTTTCAAATTGAGGGAATAATTATATACAATTGTTAGATATTCTTGTTAGATATTCCCCTTTATTATGATATAGTGCTCCTCTTCATCTCTTTTTACAGTCTTTGTTTTAAAGCCTAGTTTATCTAATATAAGTATTGTGACTCTGACTTTCTTTAGACATCACTTTGTGTGATAAGTGTTTCTCCGCCCCCTCACTTTCAATCTGCAGGTGTCTTTAGGTCTAAAATAAGTTTCTTATAGGCAGCATATAGATAGGTCTTGTTTTTTTAATCCATTCTGACACCTTATGTCTTTTAATTGGAATATTTAGTCCATTTACATTTAGATTATTAGTATATATATATATATATATATATAGCCATTCTGTTACTTTTTTGTTGTTGTTTCTGGGGATTTTCTCTGATCCTTTCTTATCTTTGTCAATTCTGGTCTCTCCTTTGCATTCAGAGTCCCCTTTAATATTTCTTGCAGGGATGGTTTATTGGTCATGAACTCCTTTAGTTTTTGTTTGTCTGGGAAACTCTTTATCTCTCCTTCTATTTTGAATGATAGCCTTGCTGGATAGAGTATTCTTGGCTGCAGCTTTTTTTCCCCATTCATCATGTTGAATATATCATGTTATTCCCTTCTGGCTTCCCAAGTTTCTGTTGAAAGATGTGCATGTAGCCTATGGGTCTTTCTTTGTAAGTTAGGGACTTCTTTTATCTTGCTGCCCTTAGGATTTTTCCTTTATTGTTATATTTTGCAAAATTAATTACAGTATGTCCTGGAATTGGCCCACTTTTGTTGATTTTGGAGGAATTTATCTGTGCCTCTTATATTTGGATGCCTGTTTCCTTCCCCAGATTAGAGAAGTTTTCAGCGATTATTTTCTCAAATAAATTTTCTACCCCTTTTTCTCTTTCTTCTTCTGGGACTCCTATAACACAAATGTTATTAGATTTGATGGAATCACTAAATTCACTAAGTCTATTCTTGTGTTCCATAATTCTTTCTCTCTTTTGTTCAGCTTCATTACTTTCCATTATTTTATTTCCTATTTCACTTATTTGTTTTCTGCTTTTTCCATCCTTGTGTTCATTGCATCCAGTCTGCTTCAAATTTCAGTTATTGTATATCTCATTTCTGACTGATTGTTTTTTAACTCTTTTAGCTCTGCAGTTAGGGCCTCCATGAAGTCTTCGATTCTTTTCTCAAGTCCAGTGAGTATCCTTTTGATTGTTGCTTTAAATTCTCCATCAGTCATATTATTTATATCTCTTTCAGTTAGATCTATGGCCATGACCTTATTTTGCTATTTCATTTGGGATGAATTCTTCCATCTTGGCATGTTGTCTAAATCTCTGTCTTCCCTGTGTTAGCAAAGCCTGTTATGTTTCCTGCTCCTGAGAGGAACGACTTTATGAAGAATAGGTCACATAAGGTCCCTGGCCTGGTGCTTCAGGGAGTTGTCTGGTGGGTGCTGCATGCCCTCTGCTGCTGTGTTTTGGCTGCTCTATCCTTCAAGGCAGTCATCTGCAGGATGACAGGATCTGCAGATCCTCTCCTTGCCAGCAGTGGGCAGTGTTTGGACCTTGGCCAGAGTATGAGTTTTAACTAGATATGCTCTGGCCGGCTTATTAAATGAGACCTAATGCTACTTCTACTAGAACTAAAGCTTTGCAGAACTCTCTAGTAGAAAGACATCATCTGTGTAGGGGTTTGTGCCGGGCTTCTGGGGGAGGGGCCCACTGTGCTAGTTGTGAGGCATAGTTGCTGGAGAAAAGCAGAGTGTAAGGGTGCAGGACTTGGTGTAAGCAGGTTAGGCAACCAGTGTTGGCGCTGTGCTGTTTACTGAAGGCAATCCTGCTGAACTGCCAGAGAGGGAAATAGACCCAGAGTCCTCCTTTGTTCCCAGAGAGGGGTGTCTGTGCTGGCTGCTCTCAGGGAAGCACTTCCAGAAATGCAAATAATCTCCCTTCTCTGCATCCCAGGCATTTTTCAGATCACCATTTTCATGCTGTCTGCCTCTGGGTTGTGTGCCCGTCTTCTCTCCAGGAGCAGCATGGTGTCTATCCCAGGCTCTATCCCAACGAAGCCTGCTGACCTTTAAAACTCCAGGCTTTAAAAATGTTGTGGTGTGCACCAGGGCCTGTTCTGGTCTTCTGGGGGAGGTTCTCATACAGGTTTGACCAATAAGGCAGCTGTGCCAGAGCACAGGGTTGTGTGCCCGACTGGGAGCAAGCAGGCTAGGCAGCCAGTGTCAGGCTGATCTGCCATTGGCATCCGGCTCTGCATCTATGCTGACGGGCTGAGAGGGAAATGATGCCCACCAGCTCTTTTGTCCGCTGAGAGGTGACTTTGCAAATGCCACCTCTCACAGATGTTCTCCAGGAAGAGCGAAATCTCTCCCCAGTGCACCTTAGGCAATCCTCAGATTGCACCATCTACCCCGGGGTTGTTTGCCTGCTTTCTCTCCAGGAGTAGGGTAGTGCCCTCAAGTCTCTGTCTCAGCCAAGCCTACCCAGCTTTAAAACTCCAGTGTTCAAGACCCACCAGTTGCAAAAATTCATGAAAATCAACACCTCTCATTTTCCCCATCAGTGGATGTGGGGGAAGTGTTCTCCTTGTGTATATCCCTATGTGCTCCACTCTCTCTTGCCTCTTTCTGTGACCAAGCTCCTCCCCTCTGCCCCCCAGAGCACCTGTAATCTGTTTCTCCCCAAACCACATCTCCACATTTCCTGCCTTCCTCAATGTGGCCTCCTCTTTGCATCTAGTTGAGAAGTTTGCTCTGTCAGTCCTCAGGTTGGTGTCTTGGGTGTTCAAAATGATGTGATAGTTATCTAGTTATGCTTGAGGGAGGAGATACACCTAGGGTCTTCCTACTACACCACCATCTTAGCTCCCTAAAAAAAGCACTATTGCTAATTTTTATTAGCAGTTTATTATTTATTTTATTACTTAGGATGCTGCAACTAATAATCCTATACAAATCCTAAGGTTTCCTAAATACATGTTACTAAATGATCTATCACAGTTGCTAACTCAGGAAAAAAAATGGGTAAGCCTTGGCACACCGCTACAGCCAGCTGTTCCAAGCCAGGGGATCCCAAGGGGACTGGACAAATCTGAAGCAGGGCTCCGGGGAGGGGGTGGGGTTGGCCAACAATCTTGCTGAAGAAACTTGGATAAACTAAACTCATAGCAAGATAAGTCAATACGTCAAGATACAAGGGTTTGATAAAAAGAAAGGGGAAAATTTATTTTGGGTGCTGGAAGCCAGGGGAGGTGGCAGATCCAAGCCTCAACAACTGACCTCTCCACCTGCAAGATGAACTTCCAGAGTGTGTAGGGAGAGATTCAGAGCATACATGCAAGACAGCAGGCAGAGAGCATGCGATCAAAGGTGGGGGTCAGTATGTGTTCAGTCCACTCCACAATCATGGGGAGGGAAGGGGACATGTGAGGTATAGTCTTCTAGGAATTCTGTTGCTATCAGGTTTCAGTCATGGTAACTGTTGGAGCCTATAGTTGAGCAAGAGGGCTCACTGACACGTCTCCTTTTCTACACAGGTCTACAATTTCAACATGGTCTTGGCTGTCTTGTTAGTTTTTTTGTTGTTGATATATAAGAATGCTATTGTATTGTTTTATTCTGGTTTTCTCTATATATATTGAACTTATATCCATCATCTTGTTGATCTCTTATATCTATTATTGTGTCTGTGGAATTTTTCAGCTACCATTTTTCTGTATAATTTTTAAAGTACATATTTTGGGAAATGGTGTATCAAATAATTTCATGTTGAGAAGCCCATCTTGAAGCAGGATGTGTGTGTGTGTGTGTGTGTGTGTGTGTGTGATATCTATCCCTATCCCTATATCTGTATCTATCTATATCTGTACCTATATCATCTATACCTATATCTATACATTTATTTATCTACAGATATTCCTTGACCTATGATAGGGTTACATTTCAATAAACATAAGGTGAAAATGTATCTAATACACACAACCTACAGAATATCATAGTTTAGCCTAGCCGATCTTAAATGGTCTCAGAACAGTTACATTAGCCTAGAGTAGGGTAAAGTCATTTACCACAAAGCTTATTCTATAATAAAATGTTGAATATCTCATGCAATTTATTGAATACTATACTGAAAGTGAAAAACAGAATGACTGTATGGGTACAGAATGTTGGTAAATGTGTCGATTGTTCACCCTCACGATTGCATGGCTGACTTGGACCTGCAGCTCTCAGCCATTGCCCAGCATCATGAGAGACATCACATCGCACAGCACTCCACCTAGAGAAGATCAAAATTCAAAATCTGAAATACATTTGCTACTGAATTCATATCACTTTTATACCACGTAAAGTTGAAAAATTGTAATCTAAACAATTGTAAGTCAGGGACTATCTGTATGAATGTTGGTGTTAACATCATCCATAGAAAGGTTGCACGGTTAAGAGCTCTTATTTGAAGATCAGTAGAAAAGTAGCCACTTAAGAACTAAGTAGCCACTTAGTTTCGGGGCACCTGGGTGGCTTAGTCGGATAAGCATCTGACATTGGCTCAGGTCATGATCTAGCGGTTCATGAGTTCGAGTTTCGTTTTGGGCTCTGTGCTGACAGCTCAGAGCCTGGAGCCTGCTTGGGATTCTGTGTCTCCCTCTCTGCCCCTCTCCAACTCATGCTCTGTCTCTCAAAAGATGAATAAATGTTAAAAAAAATTGGGGGCGCCTGGGTGGCTTGGTCGGTTGAGTGTCTGACTTCGGCTCAGGTCATGATCTCACAGTCCGTGAGTTCGAGCCCCGCGTCGGGCTCTGTGCTGACAGCTCAGAGCCTGGAGCCTCTTTCAGATTCTGTGTCTCCCTCTCTCTGCCCCTCCCCTGTTCATGCTCTGTCTCTCTCTGTCTCAAAAATAAATAAACGTTAAAAAAAATTTAAAAAAAGAACTTTCATTTTAATCAAGGAGAAAAGAAAGAAATAAACCAAAGCACTACAACAACAGAGTCATCACTTCCTTTATCTCAGATTCCCATACATATCAGCAAAAATGAAAACAACTTTCCTGCTGGTACTATTATCTGTGATAGCAGATCCTTTTCTCCTCACAATGAGGGTCTAAGAAGGACAAGCTGTCTCACAGGTGGCAGAGGCAATAAAAATGGGGAAGGTGAAGAATTTCAGCATAAGAACAAGAAAAAATATAGATGGGCTAGACAATTACAGTCAACAAAGGGACTAAAGGAATGAATTTTGTTTGTTTTTGTTCCAACTTTGCCCATTCTTTCTCTATTTTCTTGGAGTTCCCATAGAGATGAGACTTTCACACAAAATGATCCTCTTCTAAGCCACGCAGAAACAAAACAGATATTTAAAAAAAGAGAGAAACAAAAGAGAGAAATAATTTAATTTAAAGCTGTGATGATGGGAAACCAAAGAAAATCCCTTTTCTTTGGGTTGTGTGCTTATTTGGAATGGCAGTAATTTTGCTAAACATACTTTTCTTCTGATAGCTCTTAGGAAATGGCCTTGTACTTAATGTTCTATTCCAAGCTTTGAATAATGAAAGTTTGTAGAATAAAAAAAGAATTCTGGAGAGAGCCATCTAAGTACTTTTTTTACAGTGAAACATTGATTTTTTTTTCTGAGTAGTTTCTCTTTTAATTATAAAAGTTATACATATAAAAAGAAAATTCATACCTTACTGCAAGGCACACAGAAATTTTCAACATCTCCTGTGATTCCACCACCAGGAAAAAGAGCCACTATTATTATCTCTGATCATTGTGCGTGCGTGTGTGTATATGTGTGTGTGTGTGTGTGTGTGTGTGTGTAGATATATACATAGACATTTTTTTCTGTAGTACTCTATATCAAATACTTACTTGTAGGCATTTATATTCCTATAATTCTAAAAAACATTTCAAATTATTATGCAAGCGTAACTTTAAATATAAATCTGAAATTATGTATTCAATTTTCTCTGAATAATGCTAGCAATTGGAATTGTTTGGATGTATAGATATAAAGAAGTTTATGCCTTTTGAAGGACATAACTTTCCAATCTATTTCACACTGTAGTGAAGAAAATAGTAAGTTGTATTATAAATCATAATCGTTATGGACATCTTGGATATTGCACGATTGTCAAAAACTAAATCATTTTAATCTTTTTACATACTCCTATTTATGTATTATGAGTTAAAAATATTTTAAAATATGTGCTCTCACTTGAGGTTCTAACATAATCTTTGTAAGCATTAAAAAAGAGGAAACAAAAACATGTTAGACTAAGATATCCTTCTTTTTATTCCTACTTAACATAAAAAGAGGGAAAACATGCATCCTCATAAAGCTTTAGACTATGTAAACACCTAAATTGAAGGCCTAATCTGAACATCAAAATAGACTTAGAATTACCTAGAATAGTCACATAGTTAATATAATTGATCTCCTTTATCTTTTTCAAAGACAGCTATTGCTTTAAATACTTTCTTATGGTTTCACAATAATTTGAATTCTACATGTGAAGCTTTAAAACTCAACCTTTTGGAGACATGTGGGTGGGTCATTTGGTTAAGCATCCAACTTTGGCTCAGTTCATGACCTCTCAGTTTGTAAGTTCGAGCCCCAGGCGGGGTTCTGTGACCAATGCTCAAAGCCTGGAGCCTGCTTCAGATTCTTTCTCTCTCTCTCTCTCTCTGCTCCCTCCCCTGCTCACTCTCTCTCAAAAATAAACATTAACAAAATAAATAAATCAAAATCAACCTTTTGACCACTCCTAATGGCTTCTTCCAACTGTACCCTAAGTGGACACATGCTTGCAGTTATCTGACTGCATATATGCAGTTAACAATACACACTATCTCCAAGTATGCCTTCCAAAGCCTAAATCCTAGGAAAAACAGGGGATTAATCACGGACAAAAAGGAACAATAAGACCCATAGCAGTATCTCTGTCGCCAATTTACTGTCATAGCTTATAAACCGCAGTAGACAATGCCCATCATTTTATCAGAAAGGCATGGGCCTCTTCATTTTGTAATCTTGACCTACTAATTATCACCAGTGAATTTCACATGTTAAGAGATTAAGATAATTTGCTTCCCATGTATATGACATGTGCTTAACGCAGAAGTCATTGCTCATAGAACAGATTTTCCGCAAAAACCCTCTTGTGTATAAATTACTTCATTTGATTTCTTTTTTAAAAAGTTTTCTTATTTTGAAGGAGAGAGAGAGAGAGAGAAAGAACAAACAGGGGAGGGGCAGAGGGAGGAGAGAGAGAAAGGATCCCAAGCAAGCTCCGTGCTGCCAGTGTGGAGCTTGATGCTGTGCTCAAATTCCCAAACTGTGAGATCATGACCTGAGCCTAAATCAAGAGTCAGATGCTTAACAGACCTAGTCAACCAGGCAACTCCTTATCTGATTTTTAATTTTTTTTTAACACTTATTCATTTTTGAGAGAGAGACAGAGAGACAGAGCATGAGCGGGGGAGCAGCAGAGAGAGAGGGAGACACAGGATCAGAAGCAGGCTCCAGGCTCTGAGCTGTCAGCCCAGAGCCCGACACGGGGCTTGAACTCAGGGACTGTGAGATCATGACCGGAGCCGAAGTCGGACGCCCAACCGACTGAGCTACCCAGGCGACCCATCCTTACCTGATTCTTAAAACAGCCTTGTGCGATAGGTAGGCCTACTCTTACTGTAATGAAAACCGTACTGTACAGATGAGTAAATTGAGGCTCAGAAGTGAAATGACTTACCTGAGGGACCAAAGCTGTTGGACAAATAGCCATACTGGAAATCTAGCTGTAAAATCTCCGGATCTGTATGATTTCCACTGTAGCATAGCATGCAATTTTACATAGCATGGTAAAATATAACTTTAGAAAGCATAATTAATTTTTTGCATTTGTAATAAATTAATGACTATTATGCCAAATTATTACTTTAAAAACATGCTGATAATGAAGTTTCCCCATCATGAATCACAGATCCTCTCGTGCCAGGCTGCAGGCTTGGAGCATGGAGAGGTTCTTGGAACAGTGGTTCTTATAAAAACCACCATGCAGAACCATTTTAAATTATTACATTTTTTCCTTTCCTGCTGTCCCATTTTCCAATTAGTTTCACTGGATACGTGCTCCTTTCCACTCTAGACCAATCTATCTCTGGCCGTTGGGCGAGGAATAGATAGCCCGAGAAGCTAATTCTATTTTAGCTAACAAATCCTTATTTCCAAGTCCTTACTGTCAATTAGTTTCGAGTTTGTGAGATTGGGTAAATAGAAGCCTAACAAATGTTCGTGTATAACAATAAATCAGTGTTGCATTTTACCAGTGATAAATCTAATTTTTTAAATGGCCAGATGGTTAAAGAGAAACACAAGGTTAGCCAAGCAAGTTCAGTTGGCATGAGACATTGATAATGTGCTCAATACAAGCAAACAAGGTCATGTTATTAAAAGTCTAATGCTTTTAATTTTTTTCGCCATGTTGAGGATAAGGTAAAAAGTTCAGAGACATTGAGGATTATGTATAAAGGCACTCACTCAACTGAGAGATTATCAAGTCAAGAGATGTCTGTTCAAAAGTAGATGTTTACTAAAACAGTGCCTGAGTTTATCATTGTAGAAGATACCAAAATGGTGATCTTTTAAAGGTCAAATATTTTCAGAAGGCATTTTTCATTATTATTGCAGAGGAATTAGGCTTAACCTTGTGGAAAAACAGTGAGTGTGGGTCAGAAGTGTCTCCAGTTTTGTCCTTGATTATGAGCCAGCTGCACAGACATCTCGTCTAAAAGTTCTGTGCCCAGTTTTGTCATTTAAAAATAGAAATTATACATACCCCCTCACACATACACAATTATTTATGAGCTTTGGACCCAACTGGTATTTATAAATCATTGATGCTAATGTATTTTCACTGTTCCCTCATAGTCTCACTCTCCTACATAAACAATTAAATTCCGAAAGTCCTCTCATATGCCCTGGAAGCTATTTTGCTTTAGGTTCTCTGTCTCTGTCTCATGCCAGCCAAAACTGTGCTTAAAATGCATTCTTCTCCCAGCCCACGCCTACACCTATGCAGGCAAATGTAATTGGAGAAAAATATACAAACATGCTCTCTTTAAATGCAGGACCTCTAACCTTGAATCAACCATTATTACTGTCCAATAATTTCACTGCAAGCTACGAGGCCACTCACATTTCCCCTAATCTGGATGATGATTTCATATGTTTCTCTTCTCAAATCTTTAGCACCCCCAAACCCATCCTCACCCTCAGGGACTTGGCATTCAGTTCACTGAGAAGATACAAACAATCAGAGATTCCCACAGTCTTCTTCCACCATATGTACACAACCTATCAGCCCCTGTATCCCGAGACCTGTCTCCTATTTCATGACTATTAAAACCCACATTCCTGTCCCTTTTCCCTTCCTTCCCTAAAGAGTTATCATTTTTCACTGTCTTCAACTACTTTCTTTCCTATTTACTTTTCTTTTTTTTTAAATTTGTTTAAATGTTTATTTATTATTTTTGAGAGAGACAGAACTCAAGCGAGGGAGGGGCAGAGAGAGAGGAGACGCAGAATCTGAAACAGGCTCCAGGCTCTGAGCTGTCAACCCAGAGCCCAATGCAGGGCTTGAACCCAGGAACAGAGAGATCATGACCTGAGCCGAATTCAGACTCTTTAACTCACTGAGCCACCCAGGCTCCCCCTTTTACTCTTGAACCTACTCCAGTTAGATCTTGCCACTGAACTGACCCTTGCAAAATCACCAATGATCTCCACATTGATAAATGACCCATCTAACCTACTTGAATCTTCATTTACATTCATGTTTGACCTTTTCCTCCTTGAAATATTTTTCCACTTTGATTCCAGAAAATCTGCTCTTCTGATTGTTCCTATTACAAGATCCTTCTTTCTCTTGTTCTCTTACTTATTCTTTCTTACTTGCCGCCACCCCCTGCCAATCTGCTAAACACTGAAGTGCCCCAAAGCTCAGTTCTCAGATCTCTATCCTTTTCTATTTTCTGTCATCATCCTTCCCCAAAGCTTTAAATGCCATTTATATGCTAATGAATTGCCAAACTAAATTTCCAGTCTGCTCATCTCCACAAAATTCCAGGCAAACATATCTACTTTTTCTCAAAGTATCCACTTACATGTTTGCTATCTCAGTTGAACACATTCAAAAATAAATTTCTTATCTCTCCCCAAAATACGTAGTTCCTGCAGATTTCCTTTTCTTAGTTCTTGGCCAAATTTAATCTTCCAGTTACTGTGGTCAAAGTTGAGAGTCATTTTTGATTAATCTCTTTCAATCACACCCCATCCGATCCAGGAGACAATCATATTATTTGTTTGTTTGTTTGTTTCCAAAAAAATATCACTATGTCCTCTGACACCACCTGTATCCAAGCCATTATCCTTTTTCCTTTACATTATTACATAAACATTTAACTCCTCTTTAGACTCACCTATAGTTTAAATCAGACCTTGACAGTTAACTGCTCCAACGCTCCCCTGGTTTCCTGTATTACACAGAATCTTTACCTGACACCATATTTATAATTGCAACCATCCCCATATTCTTTTCTCCCTTCCTTGCCTTATTTTTTCCATTATACTTGTCAGTATATGATATAAAATGTATTTTCTTATTATATTACTTATTGTCAGTGTACCTCATTAAAATGTAAGTAGATGTCGCACAAGTACACAACTATTTTTCTGTTTGGTTCATTAAACATAATGAATCACATAACCATGCTCAAAACAATTATTAAAATAATGATAATAATGATAATATTAAAATAATGTGAAATCACTTTGAAAATTATAAAGTTCTTTAAAAATTTTGGTAGTATTATAATGTCAGTTAATTTAGCCAGACATTCTTCCTTTGGAATATAACATCAAATCATAAATATCCAGGAACACCAGGTGGCTGTGCTTACAGCTCAGAGCCTGGAGCTTGCTTCAGATTCTGTGTCTCCCTCTCTCTCTGCCCCTCCCCCCTCAAGTGCTCTCTCTCTCTCTCTTTCTCTCTCTCTCTCTCAAAAATAAACATTTAAGGGGCACCTGGGTGGCGCAGACGGTTAAGTGTCCGACTTCAGCCAGGTCACGATCTCACTGTCCGTGAGTTCGAGCCCCGCGTCGGGCTCTGGGCTGATGGCTCAGAGCCTGGAGCCTGTTTCTGATTCTGTGTCTCCCTCTCTCTCTGCCCCTCCCCCGTTCATGCTCTGTCTCTCTCTGTCCCAAAAATAAATAAACGTTGAAAAAAAAATTTAAAAAATAATAAATAAATAAAAAAATAAACATTTAAAAATTTTGTAATCATAAATATCTATCTTTACTAATAATTGTATTTCCTGTGTTTCAGGAACTAAGCTAAATATGACTCTATAACTCTAATACAGGTGAAAGCGAGAAAGGATTAAATGGTCAAAACCATGTGAAGAAATATAATGCTACAGTTTATTTAGTTCAGAAAAAGCATTTTTAAAATAATAAAGCTATACCTCTGGAAGTTAAATAAATGCATGGATTTTAGCAAATGTGACTGACTAGACCAATTCTTGTGATTTCCTTGCAGAGAATATTTTAGTCTTTTGACTTAGAGCGTGCATATAGAGATTTTTAATACTTACATATGATAACAGAGAGCTTCCTTTTATGTGGTCAATAGCATAATAAACAAAATCGTTGATGGCTAATATTCCAATATTAGCACAATCTCAACGTAAGTCCGTATTTAATTATAAAAAATTCTAACTACAACCATATAATTTAATTTATAATATAATCGTATGTAACTAATCAACAATTTTTTTCCTTCAGTTTGTAGGGAACTGTTAGTGAATTTCTTTTGAGAACAAGCTAATCTACAAATCCCATGCATTTTGAATGTAAACATAATGACGTAACAGCTCTAGAAATATTGTGTAAGCTTGAAAAGTTTATTACAGTTTAAGGTATTACTTTACAGAAATTCTTGTAACTTTGGGAAAAAGTGTAAATTTTATGTTTTATTTCAAATAAAGTAATACAGAAATAGAATTCATTTTTTAACTACTTTATTTTTATGGAATTCATATACCATAACATTTAAAGTGTACTATTCTATAGTTTTTGGTATATTCACGGAATTTTGCATCCACCTCCACTAACAATTTTAGAACATTTTCATTATCCTTAAAAGAAATTCTGATCCATTGGCCATCATCCTTGTCCCCTTAGCCTCTGACAACCATGTGTATACTTTCTTTCTTTGTAGATTTGCCTTCTCTGGACATTTCATGTGAATGAAATCATACAATATGTGGTCCTTTGTGACTGATTTATTTTTTATTTTTTTCTTAACCACTTCATTCAGGTACAATTCACTTATGAAAATCTCTATATATTTAATGTTTATAACTCAATGAGTTTGAGAAGTGTATATATCTATGAAACCACCAACAATATCAAGGTCATAAACATATCCATTATTTCCCAAAGTTTCATTCCACCATCTATATTATGATTATGATTATTATGATGATTATAGAGTGTTATAAGAATACTCCACCCTGTAGCAAATTTTAAATATATGATACATTATTATTAGATAGGCACTATAAACAAACTCCAGAACTTATTTATTTTTGACAGAGAGAGAAAGAGACAGAGCATGAGCAGGGGAGGGGCAGAGAGAGAGGGAGACACAGAATCCGACGCAAGCTCTCGGCTCCAGGCTCTGAGCTGTCAGCACAGAGCCTCATGCGGGACTTGAACTCACAGACGGCGAGATCATGACCTGAGCCGAAGTCGGAGGCTCAACCGACTGAGCCACCCAGGAGCCCCAAGATTTGTACACTTCTGTTGTCACCTTTCCATTTCTCCCTGCCCACAGCCTCTGGATATCACCATTCTACTCTTTGTTTCTAGGAGTCTATTTTAAACTCGACATACAAGCGAGATCACACAGACTTTTTGTGTCTGGCTTATTTCATTAGCACAGTGCCCTCCAGGTCCATCCATGTTGTCACAAATGGCAGAATTTCCTTCTTTTCTAAGGCTGGATAATATTCCATTGTGTATACATTTCTTTATTCATCTGTTGATGGACACTAGGTTGTTTCCACATCTTGGCTTGTGAATAATGCTGCCATGAACATGGGAGTGCAGGTATTCCTTCAGTCCCTCTAGACGTATACCAAGAAATGGAATTGCTGGATCATATGGTAGTTCTATTTTTTTTTATGTGAAATTTGTTGTCACCATAGTTTCCATACAACACCCAGAGCTCATCTCAACAGGTGCCCTCCTCAATGCCCATCACCCACTTTCCCTTCCCTCCTACCCCCCATTTACCCTCAGTTTATTCTCAGTTTGTAAGAGTCTTTCATGGTTTGATTGCCTCCCTCTCTCACTTTTTTTTCCCCCTTCCCCTCCCCCATGGTGTTCTGTAAAGTTTCTCAGAATCCACATAGAGTGAAAACGTATGATATCTGTCTTTCTCTGTAGGACTTATTTCACTTAGCATCACACTCTCCAGTTCCATTTTTATTTTTTTGAGGAAACTTCATACTTTTTTCCATAATGGCTGTACCACATCCACATGAACAGTGTACTAAGGTTCCCTTTTCTCTACACTTTCACCAACATCTGGTATCTAATTTTTTTTTAATAATAGCCATCATAACAGATGTAACATGATATCTCATTGTGGTCTTGTGTTGCATTTCTCTGATGATCAGTAATGTAGAGTATCTTTTCATATGATGGCTACTTATATCTTTCCTTTGGAGAAAATCTATTCAAGTCTTTTGCCCATTTTTAAATGAGTTTTTGCTTTTTGCTATTGAGTTACATGAGTTGCTTATATATTTTAGATATTAACCACTTATGAGATACATAGGTTAAAAATATTTTCTCCAATGTCACAGGTAGCTTTTTTCATTTTGTTGATTGTTTTCTTTTCTGGGCAGAAGCCTTTTAGTTTGATGTAGTCCCACTTGTTTATTTTTGCTTTTGCTGTCTGTACTTGTATCATCTCCAAAAATCATCACCAAGAGCAATGCCAAGAAGCTTTTTTCATTCTATTCCTCTGTTCCTTTCTCTGATCTTTTAAATGATACCCTTTCTTTAGAGTTTGCACAGGAAAATAACAGTCACGTTTTTTAAAATTCTAGGCCAGAAAGCAGACCTACAGAATTTGAATAAGTCTGGGTCTAGAGCCAAAGTATCTCTATTGTTGAGGATTTTCCTAAAACCTCAGAGTTACAGGTAAAAATTTGCTGCACAATTCACAATTCTGTTAGATATTTGTCCTAGTCCATAGTTCTTTACCAATTTGTTCCATTTGTTCCAATTTGTTTCTCCTCATATGGCAAACATTCTTAGAAGACATAAGTGTAAAGAATATTTAAATAATACATCTGTATTAAATTTAAAAAATAATTGATTTGAGAGAATAATAAAAATAAAACATCCTACATAAGGTAACTTCAGAAATTTCTGAGATTAAATAAAAATTCAAAGTTGTAACTAAAAATAAATAAATAATACTCACCAAAAATTTTCAAACACTAAAATTTTCAGTATTCTGGGCAGACCCAACAGCTGAAGTAAAGATGCTATATCTTTTCTCTTTGTAAATCTGAATTTGCATTCTTAGTAAAAGAATAAAGTAAGATAAATTTAAATCACATTCAGTGTGTGTGTATGAACACTTTCAGAAAGATTTAGGAAATAAGCAAACTCATAATTTATAGAACTTGTGGCTCTCTAGACAAAATAACCTCTCTATTGGTTAAAAAAAAAAGAACAAAAGATTCTCTGTGCTTTAAGAATTGGGAGTCTACAGTCAAGGACATCTGTAAATATTTTGAACAGAAAGGCCATTAAAGGAACCAATGTCCCATGATGGCTGAGAAACAAAGATAACTTCTAAACTGTGTTCAATAAGGTTGCTTAAAGGGAAACATTGCATCTTGAAATTCTCTTCTGTCTCATCTAAATTCTCAAGAGGAATTGTCTATGATTATATATGGACAAGGAAGCTTTCTTGTTGCTATGAATATCACTATATCGACCACTAATCCCAGCACTACAGAATATCAAATCTCTCAGAGTAAAGTATAAATTTTTCTGAAAAGCAAGATAGAGGGCAAATCAACTCATAGTAAGAGAAAGTTTATTTTTGATTAAATTAAAACAATTGTATAAGATTATGAAGGAAGATAAAGAAAGACAGGGTAGTAGTCTAGGAAATTGTAGGTGGTGGACAGGAAATTAACTTTATTTACTTTGGTTTACTGGAGCAACTCAGTTATTGAGAATTTCTCATCTACCCTATGTCCTTTACAAAGCGATATCTTGGTTTCATTATAAGAATTTCTTTAGTTTCAGGGTGCCCGAGTGGCTCGTTCAGTTGGGCATCTGACTTTGGCTCAGATCATGATCTCACAGTTAGTGGGTTTGAACCCTGAGTAGGGGTCTGCGCTGACAGCTCAGAGCCTGGAACATGCTTCAGATTCTGTGTCTCCTCCCTCTCTCTGCCCCTCTCCTCCTTGTTTTCTCTCTCTCTCTCTCTTCTTCAAGAACAAATAAGAATTTAAAAAAAGAATACTTCTTTATTTTCAGCGACACATTACTACAAATATAAAAGAAAGATCTACTTTTATAGAAAGTATACTATGCAACCCCTAGGCATGATTCTATCATTGTGAATTTCTAGATATCAGTGTGAAAAAAACAAATTCTGTATCCCAAGTAAACAAAGCATAAAAATGAATTTATGGCAAACGTTTTGACCTAATGCTAATGCTCTTCTTTATCTGGGTCAAGGTAGCTGGGTCAGGTGGAAAAGGAGGTCCAGAGGTGGTATGAATAAACTTGGTGTTTGGGATTGGCTAGCATCATTTCTGAGGAAAGCTGTAATTTCCTACAACTTATATTAGGTAAGGTGAAGTTTCATTTTCTTTCATGTGCCTGCTTTGGTCAACTCCACTTTGTCCCTGATTTAAGGGACTCCATTTTAATTTGCTTTTATACAATATACCTATATCATGCATAACTTGATTAATTAGCAAAAAAAAATTGGCTATTGTCTCAGAATCTTATGGTCAAAAGACTACAGATATAAGCAGATTAACTGAAATAGTGCACAAAAGAGTTCAGATTTTCAAAAAATATTTTGTGCGAACATGAAGAGATTAGGACATGTACTGGGAATGTTCTCTCAGCAAATTGTTACACATCTAATGAGCCTATTTTTGATTCATTAGCTAAAATTTAAACTTCTTCTTTCCAAAAAGTTCAAGTTTCATTTAAATTAGTCAAAATATCTTGAGGTTTTGTACTAACATCATCTTTAAATCTGATGTCACTACAGGGGCGCCTGGGTGGCGCAGTCGGCTAAGCGTCCGACTTCAGCCAGGTCACGATCTCGTGGTCTGTGAGTTCGAGCCCCGCATCGGGCTCTGGGCTGATGGCTCAGAGCCTGGAGCCTGTTTCCGATTCTGTGTCTCCCTCTCTCTCTGCCCCTCCCCTGTTCATGCTCTGTCTCTCTCTGTCCCAAAAATAAATAAATGTTGAAAAAAAAAATAAGAGTGTCTTAAAAAAAAAAATCTGATGTCACTACATATAGTGGAATTTCATATTCCTAAAAGAAACCACCCAATATTTTTCTACTAATTAACAAATTATTAATCATTTATTATTGATTTACTAATATTACTATTTATTACTTTTATTACTATTTATTAATATTACTATCTTCTGGTGCCACTCTTTTTTTTTTTAATTTTTTTTCAACGTTTATTTATTTTTGGGACAGAGAGAGACAGAGCATGAACGGGGGAGGGGCAGAGAGAGAGGGAGACACAGAATCAGAAACAGGCTCCAGGCTCTGAGCCATCAGCCCAGAGCCTGACGCAGGGCTCGAACTCACGGACCACGAGATCGTGACCTGGCTGAAGTCGGACGCTTAACCGACTGCGCCACCCAGGCGGCCCTGGTGCCACTCTTAATCCAGTAAACCTTTACCATTCCTGAAGGTAAATTACATGTATATATCTATAATTAAAGAATTGTTCATAGACAGAACAGAAATTCTGGACACTCGAAAACCAAAATCTGACTTAATAAGATTGGTTTAGAGGCTTTTATATTAAACTTATAAAGGCAAAATATCAGAGTTCACCAAATAGTCTAATCTCTACTGTAGAATCTACTTCCTTACAAAAGGCTAAATTGAGCCAAACTATGACACTTTTTAGGGCATGTCAAACTACCAGAAATTAAATAGTAAATATATACACCCACAACAGTTTTGATTTTAGAATAACTTACTTCTTCAAAATAATATAGAAACCAAGAAGTGTCTCAAACTTATCAGGTACCATTTACAAATGAGCAACTACATTAATTACTTGATTTCTTGATGGCTTCTAAGATAATTGCTGTCAAAAAGGTAGAGTTTACAATAAATAAGATAGTAAGAACTCATTTCATATACTATAAACAGTATAGATCTACTTTAGAAATATCATATAAATATATAGAAATACTTTAGAAAGTACTTTAACATATTTTCATCTGAAACAGGTGGCTCCAACTAAAGTGTATAAAAAAGGTCTTCTTACCAGTCAAAACAAAAAAAAAAGGTGAAAATCTATGGAGAATTACAGATACACAAAGTCTAGACCACCAAATTCAGAGACAATGCCCAGAGAATGATTGGATTTTGAGAATCATAAGCATAAGATCTGCTAAATCCAGAATGGCCATTTTGTAGTATCAAATAATACCTTAAACTGTCGCAGTACAAAATTTGTCTGCAAAACAATCCTTTACTTTAGGGACAAATTAGTGTGGAAATCATCCCAATAGAGTAGCGCTTCAGGTGGTCCACATGGCCCATTCACTTTGAGAGTGAGAGAAATTACCTGAGGTTGGTATGTGGAGAAAGAGTAGCTGATAGTTTAGATGATTGTTCTGGGATGTATAGAGTGAGATTTTAAGATTAGTTGAAACCTGGAAGTCTGGGAGAGAGGTGTCAGAATAGGATGGGTATAAAGCTTGGGTACAAAATGGAATGACTTTTACATGAGGAGATTTTTTTATTTTTTAATTTTTTTAAATTTTCATCCAAGTTAATTAGCATATAGTGCCACAATGATTTCAGGAGTAGATTCCTTAAAGCCCCTTACCCATTTAGCCCATCTCCCCTACGACAAGCTCTCCAGTAACCCTGTTTGTTCTCCATATTTAAGAGTCTCTTATGTTTTGCCCCCCTCCCTGTTTTTATATTATTTTTGCTTCCCTTCCCTTGTGTTCATCTGTTGTGTGTCTTAAAGTCCTCATATGAGTAAAGTCATATGGTATTTGTCTTTCTCTGACTGATTTTGCTTAGCATAATAACCTGTAGTTCCATCCATGTAGTTGCAAATGGCAATATCTCATTCTTTTTGATTGCCAAGTAATATTCCATTGTATATATATACCACCTGTTCGTTATCCACTCATCCATCTATGGACATTTGGGCTCTTTCCATACTTTGGCTATTGTTGATAGTGCTGCTATAGACATTGGGGTGCATGTGTCCCTTCGAAACAGCTACCTGTATCCTTTGGATAAATACCTAGTAGTGCAATTGCTGGGTCGGAGGGTAGTTCTATTTTTAATTTTGGGGGGAACTTCCATACTGTTTTCCAGAGTGGCTGCACCATTTTGCATTCCCAACAGCAGTGCAAAAGAAAGCCTCTTTCTCCACATCCTCGCAAACATCTATTGCTGCCTGAGTTGTTCATGTTAGCCATTCTTCCCACTTGAGATCATTCATTCTATAACACTAAACATCCATGTGGATAGGATGACGCAGCCAGTAAACATCAGCCAGTTTCTATCCTCAGCCTCCATCGCAATTATAGGGTAGGCTCATGAATGGAATAGCCATGTGCTCTGTCATTAGATATTAGATATTCATGGGCCAAACACCACAGATTTCTCTCACAAATTCTGATCTACTCACTGCCTTTGCTAAAACTTGTCACCAAAAGATACTGAGGAAAATCCCATATATAGTACTCTGTATCAAAGAGACAAAAATCCCTCTGATGGTAAGTTAATTACAGAGAATCCATCCCATTCAAAAAATGCCAATGATACATCCTGACCAGAATTGGTATCTACCCTTAGTGTGTACATGCATAGCTTACCTGTGGTACCTCAGCAAACATCACTTTTCAAAGGCTTACAGAGTATCTTTGCTACAACTTTGGAACCCACATAATAAAATAACAATAATTTGGTGGTGACCTTTTAACTATGTTGTCCTATTACAACTAGAATGTACCTATTATAAAATGCACACCCAGAAATGATTGGCTTAATAAAATGGTGAAAAGGACTGTTGACACAGCCAAATAACCAACTTGGAAATGATACCTTGGAGAATGGGGTATGTTTCAGGATATGGAATATAGTGTAGGCCAATGACCATCATATCATTATTTGTTCCCTATTAGAAGAATTCATGAATCTGGCAACCATTGGCTAGAGGTGGAAGTAATTCTAACATCTAACTCTTGTGGGAACTTATACTTCTCATTCCACAGCTTTATTTTTTTTAACTTTTAATGTTTATTTACTTATTTTGAGAGATAGCAAGAGAGCGAGGGAGGGGGAGAGGGGGAGGGAGGGAGAGAATCCCAGATTCTAGGCTAACAACACACAGCTCCACGTGGGGCTCCATCTCACAAACCATGAGAGAATGACCTGAGCCAAAATCAAAGGTCAGATGCTTAACCAACTGAGCTATCCATGTTCCCTCATTCCACCAAACTAGAGAGCCTGGTTTCCAGAAGAGGGGAAATTCCATCAAGAAATATGACAAGTCTCAATAATTTTATTCAGTTTATTATTTTTTAATGTTTACTTTTGAGAGACAGAGGCGGGGAGGAGCAGCAAGAGGGAGACACAGAATCTGAAGCAGGTTCCAAACTCTGAGCTGTCAGCTCAGAGCCCCAAGTGGGGCTTGAACCCACAAACTGAGAGATCATGACCTAAACTGAAGTCAGATGCTTAACTGACTGAGGCACTCAGGTGCCCTGACAAGTCTCATGAAATTAAAGCAACAGCCAATGACTAGGTAATTTAGGTTTTTATGTCAGTAGCCCAGAAAGCCCAAAAAGGAGTTACATCATTTGCAGGGGTAATGCAAGCTGACTATCATAAGGAGGTAGGAATACTGGTACTCCATAATGGGGTCAGGGAAGAATGTTTGACATTCATATGATCCACTGAGCATCTCTTGGTATTCCTACATCCATTGTTAAATGTAAATTTGCAAGTACAGTGACCAAGCCAGACAAATGCAGCGAAACCAGGGGCACAGACCTCTCAAGGAGGTGGGTTTAGGTCACACTACCAAGGTAGGCACAATTACCATAGAAGTGCTAGCCAAGGGTGAGGGAAATCAAATGAGTAGTAGAGGAGATGATAAATATAAACTATAGTCCTAGGAATAACCTTAGCATTTATGCTATAGCTTATTCCACTAAGTCCAATAGTCCCAAAAAATAAATTTTGAACATCTAGAATCCTGGCTAGATGGTGCCCAGATGTAGGGACTTTAACACAAGTACAAGAAAAGGGCTACTTGTAGATGCTGTTGATGACCTTTCCAGTTCCCATTTTCCAGTTGGTACACCCATTCCTCAGTGGCTACCAGTGCAATGGCTAATGGTTTCTCTCTGTGACTTCTTGGAAACACTTGCCTTGGCAGAAGGGGACCAACGGCACCAGAGACCACCCCGGGGGGGGTTACAACTTTTAACTGCAGAGCAGCTCTTGTCTGACTGATAAACGGGCATAGACTCAAACCCCTTGACTAAATGTAGGACAAGTGAGCCTTAGAAACCCATCCCTATTCCAATGGGTCAGTCTGATGCCAGAATAGAGGCTACAATCTTATTCAGCATGTTCACTTTCTCTATCTTGCTTTACTCACTCCCTTAACAGGTTCTTAATTTCTTTCATTTTTTTTCTTCTTTCCTTGGTGAAATCATGAAAACTTAACCTCTCCAATAAATCATGTGCCTTTGAATTTCTGTCTCAGGCTGTGCTTATAGAGCACCAATGATAAGACAGTGATAATATGGATACAAATACTTACATGTTACTTCTATCTCACTATGGAGCTGAGTAAAAAAAAAAAAAAGATACCAAAGGAAACTGCCTTAGCTGAATTAAATTATTTCAGGACCAAGGGCTAATTCACAGGGGTGATTATGAAATGAACACTTTCAATTCTGCCCAAAGACAGTCAATGCTAGTCAATAGTAATTAATGTTTAGAAGTCAGGTTTGAGTGATGTTAGTTTATAATATTGCTGAGAAAAATAGAATATTTAGACCAAGAAGCAATGAGGTCAGATAAATAGGTAGTATGAGTTCTGGATAATTTTCCTTTAAGCTAAAACTATGGATTAATATGCATCTTTTTCTAGTTTAATGGAAATAAATGGTTGTCTCTCTTTTAACTGTTCTTTTTAAGCTGTCAGGTAGCCAATCTTCTTGACCTGAAATAATACAAGGCAGAAATAATTTATTTTGAGGCCCTGTCTCAAAGATTTAAATGACAAAATTAAACCTTGCTGGTATTGAAATTTTAATTATCACTTTTCCCCAAGTTCTTTCTCAGAAAAGAATAATCTAATTTTTTTGTTAAAACCATTTAACAAAAGCAGCCTCAAGTTGAGTCATGTGAAATTCCAACAGTGGGCCTCCATGATAGGGATTTTAGTTAGCTATGCTGTCCTGCTGTTTTCAAGGCAATTGGAGTGGTTCCAGGTGTGACGGACTTTGGCCTTCTGCTCCACATGTTTATCTTAAGCTGTATTTGGTGTGTGTCGTAACCTATACTTGAGGCAAATCCATTTTTTTCTAAGTAACAATTTTAGTTATGAATTTCCCATTCTTTAAAGCACGTTTCCAGTGATGTGGTTCTTTGGTGCTCATGGAAATACTGGATTATGTTTTTGAAATTTTGAGAACAGCACAGGCAAATAGATTCAAATATCAACTCAACAGATTGGCAATTGAATATCAGAAGCTCACTTTAGGTGATGTTAGGTTTGGGAAGTATTAGATTTAGACAATTCATTGGAAGATACCAAGTAGATAGTTGATGTACGGATCTGGTGTTCAGGGCAGAAAAGGCATAAATTTGGGAGTCTAGCCCATAGCTAATATTTAATATTTTGAGGTTGGATGAAATCACTAAGAGAGAAAGAAATGAGGTCTAAAAACAGAAACCTGGAGAATTCCAATATGTAGGAAATATAATAAGAAATCTAGCAAGTAAGATTAATAAGGCAACTACAGAAGTAAAAACTGAACCAAACAAAAAACCTAGGTAAGAGTGTTGTCCCAGACACAAAATGAAGAAAGTGTTTGGAAGAGGAAATAAATAGCCACTGTCTGTCGTAAGCTCCTTCATTATAAATAGAAACAGATATCCTCTGAATACCAAAATTTGATACTGAATTTTAATTATTCTATTCTGTTCTAAGTACTTACTAAATCTCTTATTTTTTTCTTTGAATAATGAATTACGTAGAATATGTTTGCAAGTTTCCAAATATACAAGAGTTTCTTCATTACTATCAATGTAATAACCTAATAATCAAAGAACATAGTTCTATTAGGATTGACATTTAGTCAGTACCACATGACCGTCTGCACTTATTACTACTAGTCAAGCTTTAAATCTGACTGGTCAAGCATCTTTTTAAATTGATCAGCCAAATGTTGTTAAACATTTTGAAAATTACCACCATCTGTATGAAAACTGTTCTTTGTTTTCTCAACTTTGTTGAGATTTTCTTAGCGATTTATGGTATTATTATTTTTTATAGATGTTCCAAACATTCTCAAAAACATGTACTCTCTAATTATTCATATTAATGCTTTTTATACGTTCATGAGATTAAGCTTGTGAATTTTCAAATATTCTATAACTAGTGATTGTTTTTGTCTCTTGACCTATCAATAATGAAAAGAGTTTTGGTAAAATATCCTACTGTAAAAGTATATTTGTCAATTTATCTTACCAGTTCAATACTTTTTATTCCATATGCTATTAGGAATATGCATGTCTTAAATTGCTAAATCTTCTTGTTCACCTGATGCTCTTTTAAAATTTTGTTTTATTTTATTTTTTTAGAGAGAGAGAGAGAAGGTGCTAACAGGGGAGATGGGCAGAGGGAGAGGACCCTGACACAGGGCTTGATTCTATTACCCTGGGATCATGACCTGAGCCAAAATCAAGAGTCAGACACTCAACCCACTGAGCCACTCAGGCACCCCTCAACAGACGCTTTTAAAATTAGTTAGAAATCTTCTCTATCCCTAATAACAATTCATTTTTCTTATAGTCTGGTGTTTGTCTTACACTTAAATATTTACACTAAATTTCTTTTTGTATGTACATGTGCATATGTGAATGAATGTACGTATATCTATGTGTGTATCGTGTATATACAACTTTCCATGTCATTAAAACTTTAGTGTATTACTTGCAAAAAACATGCAATTTAGTTTTTTTTAAAGAATACTTGAATCATTTGTTGCATGTAATTAATTTATTTCTTTATAGATATATTTGGACTTGTTTTTATAATTCTTATAACTTTCCCACATTTTCTTTGTTCTCTTATGTAATTGCCTTTTTAATGTTAAGATAATTTTTTGTTTTTCTTATTCTGCCTTTTTAATCTCCATTTTAAAATGCTTATTCCTAAAACATATTTAATTTAATAAAAACTTAAAGTTGAGATATGTCTTGATATTCCTTCTGAAAAGCAAAAGGACTTTAAATATTTAGCTCTAGTTTTCCAACTTTTAACTTTTATAATAATCTGGTCCAGTATGTCATTCAAAATGCTCTTATCAAATTCAAGACCAATTCTCTGTTGCTGAATCTCATGGATACTTACCATCCTTTATTTCATTTGGTCTTTTAGCATATTCTAACCCCAACCTTTGCATGTATATCAACCTTTTAGGCCTGACTGAAAGTCAGGGCAGAAAATGCTTGGTTAACGAGAGAATTAAGCGCAGTATTTGGGCCATTTTTGGCTTGAATGACAAAACAGAAAACAAAGTTTTGAGCAATTCCTTGGTAAATCTGGCAGGACTATTGTAAGAGAGTTCAATGAAATCCATGGCCCATTCTGAGCAGCAGTCCTGATAAACTCCTTTGTGCTTTGAATCACACCCTTGAATAATTGAATCACCAGAGCAAATATAAAGCAAATAAATCATCATCAGCAGCAGCAGCAGCAGCATCCTATACATATATTGTATATAAGGTTTATTTTTTTCTGTTGGAAAGTAGGTTGAGACTATACCTGATTACTTGTATCAGTATATATCAATTAGAAAATTTAGAATCATGTAAAAATCCTCTAGGGAAAAAGAAAATATTAATCCTCTCAAATTATTTGGGCACAGGCAATGTTAACTAGGGATAAGAGAAAATAGAGACGAAATAAATAAGAACTAACAGAAAAAGAAAGACAGGGAAAAATAGCCAAAAAGACTCTTGATATTAAATTTTAGTAGACAGACTATAAGTAACTATACTTATGATGTTCAGGCAACTAAGTTAAAACTGGAGAATTTTGATTGAAAACTAGAAATTATAAGAAGTAAAATGACAGATTTTTTGAAAGAACCAAATTGAAATTCTGGATTAAAAAAAAGAAAAGTAACCAAATTTAAGAACTCAGTGGATGGGTGTTATGGATTGAATTGTGTCCTCCAAAATAGATATGGTGAAGTCCTAATCAACAGTACTCAGGGTGTGAGTTGTTTGGAAACAGATCTTTCCAAAGGAAACAGATCTAATCAAGTTAAAATATAGTCATTCAAGTGGGTCCTGATTCGATATGACTAATGTTCTTAAAATGGAAAAAAATAGACATAGGGAGGAAAATTATACAGAGGAATACAATGTAAGAGATACAGGGAGAAGAGAACCACCTATTGACTAAGAAATGCCACAGGCTATCAGAAGTTAACAAAAAAGCTTAAAACTGATCTTTACCTAGCACCTTCAGAAGGAGCACAACCCAGCCAAGACCTTGCTCTTAGAGTTCCGATGTCCAGAACTGTGAGATAATAAATACGTTTTCCCAAGCTATATAGTTGTATTATGACTGTGCCTGAAAACTCACACAATTATTAAACTCTGAACTAGATAAAGCTGAGAAGCGAACTAAATACATGAAGGATAAATCCGAAGAGTCCAAGAGGGAGCTTCAAGTGATTGAAACTAATAAATAAGCGAAAAGATAGAGAAAATAAAGTCAGAAATACTAAAACTGTTAGTTGCAGTTCCACTAGGATAAAATATGGGGAATAGACAGAAGTAATATTTGAAGAAATAATGCCTCAGGGTTTCAAAAAATGGCAAGAGGCAATAATCCAAAGAGTAAAGATGTCTAACAAAATTCACACGGCATGAATGAAAGAAATTCATGCATAAAAAAAAATCAGAAAATAGGAAAAAAAGACACAAACAAAAAACTCTTTATGCAACAAAAAAAGAATAAGATAAAAATCTTTAAAGAATTATTCTCGGTATCTACGGTGAGAAGTAAAAGAAATTAAAGCAAGCAATATTTTTAATGTACTGCCTGAATGTAACTTCTGTCTCTAAAATCTATAGTTCCCACCAAAGTCTTTCAAAAATTATAGTAAAAAATATTATTTTCAGAAAAAGAACAATAGAAAGGAAATTCTAAAGATATCTTTAGGTAGAGGGTTGATGATCCTATATGTAAAATTGGAAATGCATGAAAGAATAAAACTGTTTAAGAATGTTGATAAAATCAATGTACAGAAGTCTGTTGTGTCCTATACACTAATAATGAAGCAACAGAAAGTTAAATTAAGAAAACAATCTCCTTTACTATTGCACTATAAAAAAAGAAATATCTAGGAATAATGATAAGAAAACTCAACCAAAGAAGTGAAAGAACTGTACTCTGAAAATTATAAAATATTGATAAAATAAATTCAAGATGGCACATAAAAATGGAAAGCCATTCCATGATCATGGGTTAGATGAACACATATCATTGAAATGTCTATATTACCCAAAGCAAGCTACACATTTAATGAAATCCCTATCAAAATATTACTAGCATTTTTCACAGAACTAGAACAAACAATCCTAAAATTTGTATGTAGCCCTAAAGGACCTCAAATAGCTGAGGGAATATTGAAAAAGAAAAACAAAACTGGAGGTATCACAATTCCAGGCTTCATGTTATATTACAAAGTGACACTAATTAAAAGAGTATGGTACTGGCATAAAAATAGAAACATAGATCAACGGAATAGAATAGAAAACCCAGAAATCAACTCACAATTATATGGTCAATTAATCTTTGACAAGGGAGAAATAAATACCCAATGGGGAAAAGACAGTCTCTTCAACAAATGGTGTTGGGAAAACTGGACAATATGTGAACCAATTAAACTGGAGTACTTTCTTTCACCATACACAGAAATAAACTCAAAATGGATTAAAGCCCTAAGTGTGAGACCTGAAAGAGTATAGGCAGTAATCTCTCTGAAACGACCATAACATTTTTCTAGATGTATCTCCTGAGGCAAAGGAAATAAAAGCAAATATAAACTATTGGAACTACATCAAAATAAAAAGTTCTGCACAGCAAAGGAAACAATAAACAAAACTAAAAGGCAGATACTGGAAAAGATATTCGCAAATGACATATCTGATAAAGGGTTGGTATCCAAAATATATAAAGAACTGATACAATTCAATACCAAAAACCCCACAAATAATCCAATTATAAAATGGGCAGAAGACACGAGCAGACATTTTTCCAAAGAAGACATCCAGATGGCCAACAGACATATTAAAATATGCACAACATCACTCATCATCCAGAAATGCAAATACATTGAGATATTACCTCACACGTGACAGAATATTTAAAACCAAAAACACAAGAAACAACAACTGTTGCCAAGGATGTGGAGAAAAAAGGAACCCTTTTGCACTATCAGTGGAAATGCAAAGTGGTGCAGCCGTTGTGGAAAACAGTACGGAGTTTCCTCAAAAAGTTCAAAATAGAACTACCCTACGATTCAGTAATCACACTACTGGGTATTTACCAAAACAAAAACAAAAACAAAAACACTAATTTGAAGGGACACATGCACCCGTATGTTTATTGCAGCATTATTTACAATAGCCAAACTATGTAAACAGCCCAAGTGTCCATTGATAGACGAATGAAAAAAGATGTTTTTTATATATATGTTTGTATATATCTATATCTATATCTATAAAACACACAATGGAATATTATTCAGCCATAAAAAAGATGAACTCTAGGGGCTTCTGGGTGGCTCAGTCAGTTGAGCAACATGCTCTTGATTTCAGCACAGGTCGTGATCTCATGGCTTGTAACATTGAGCCTCAAGTAGGGCTCTGCACTGACAAAGGGGAGACTGCTTTGGATTCTCTCTCCTTCTCTCTCTGCTCCTTTCCTGCTCGTTCTCTCTCTCTCTGTCTCTCTCTCTCTTGTTCAATAAATAAATAAGCTTAAAAAAAAGAATGAAATTTTGCCATCTTCGACGACATCAATGGAGGTACTGAGTATAATGCTAAGTGAAATAGAGAAAGACTTATGGTCTCACTCATATGTGGAATTTAAGAAACAAAACAAGTGAGCAAAGGGAAAAAAAATCTCTCTCCCTCTGGTCGTCTCTAGATGGTGACTTTGGAGTCTTGAGTCACATGTTGGAAGTAGGGCTTTCCAGAAGCTGCCTACCTGGAAACATCACAGAAGGAAGTTGCAGAGAGTGTAAAAGACTGGCTGAGAAGACCCCTTCTCTTTGAGGTTTCCCACATATGCCAGATATGTGTATGAGCTGTTAAATGGTATTAGTACTAATCACAATCTGAATGCCACCATATGAGATTCTGAGTGAGAAATGCCTAATTGAATCCAGTCTATCTCCAGAATGATGAGAAATAATAAACTAGTAGTTGCTATTGTAAGTCGTTGTGTTTTGAGTTGATTTGTTACATAGCAGCAAGTAGAGAATAGATTTTAGATTGTTTCAAAGATTTTATTTTTAAAAATAATGCATGTGTATTTGATGGTATCATCTAATTATGTATTTTTTTAAATATGAAATTTATTGTCGTATTGGTTTCCATACAACACCCAGTGCTCATCCCAACAGGTGCCCTCCTCAATGCCCATCACCCATTTTCCCCTCCCTCCCATCCTCCATCAACCCTCAGTTTATTCTCAGTCTTTAAGAGTCTCTTATGTTTTGCCTCCCTCCCTCTCTAACTTTTTCCCCTCCCCCTTCCCCTCCCCCATGGTGTTCTGTCAAGTTTCTCAAGATCCACATAAGAGTGAAAACATATGGTATCTGTCTTTCTCTGTATGGCTTATTTCACTTAGCATAACACTCTCCAGTTCCATCCACGTTGCTACAAAAGGCCAGATTTCATTCTTTCTCATTGCCATGTAGTATTCCATTGTGTATATAAAACACAATTTCTTTACCCACTCATCAGTGGATGGACATTTAGGCTCTTTCCATAATTTGGTTATTGTTGACAGTGCTGCTATAAACATTGGGGTACAAGTGCCCCTAGGCATCAGCACTCCTGTATCCCTTGGGTCAATTCCTAGCAGAGCTATTCCTGGGTCATAGGGTAGATCTATTTTTAATTTTTTGAGGAACCCCCACACTGTTTTCCAGAGTGGCTGCACCAGTTTTCATTCCCACCAACAGTGCAAGAGGGTTTCCATTTCTCCACATCCTCGCCAGCGTCTATAGTCTCCTGATTTGTTCATATTAGCCGCTCTCACTGGTGTGAGGTGGTATCTCATTGTGGTTTCCATTCGTATTTCCCTGATGAGGAACGACGTTGAGCATCTTTTCATGTGCCTGTTGGCCATCTGGATGTCTTCTTTAGAGAAGTGTCTATTCATGTTTTCTGCCCATTTCTTCACTGGATTATTTGTTTTTTGGGTGTGGAGTTTGGTGAGCTCTTTATAGATTTTGGATACCAGCCCTTTGTTTGATATGTCATTTGCAAATATCTTTTCCCATTCCGTTGGTTGCCTTTTAGTTTTGTTGGTTGTTTCCTTTGCAGTGCAGAAGCTTTTTATCTTCATGAGGTCCCAATAGTTCATTTTTGCTTTTAATTCCCTTGCCTTTGGAGATGTGTCAAGTAAGAAATTGCTGTGGCTGAGGTCTTTAGGATAAATTCTCAGAGGTGAAATTGTTCTGATAAAAGAGCATGCATATATTAATATTTTAAAATTGTTCTCTGATATTATAATGATTTACATTCCCAATGCTTAAGAATGTTTATTCCTTACCATCATTGACAACTGTGCATTTTATCATTCATTTTGTCAATCTTCTAAATTAAAGTAATTTTTCATTGTTCTAATTTGAATTTATTTGCTTATCACTGAGATGTAACTTTTCTCATATTGTTATTGTATCAATAACATGCATATACACTTATACACTTTATGTAATTGAAATAATTCACAAGAAATCCAATCAATAAATTATTGAAAATGGTAGTGACAACATATGCTTCTCTTCCCATTATCCTTATGGAAGGGAAAATGAAAAATGAACACTGGAAAAATAGGCAATAATATAGTAGTGAAGACTGGGGAGGAGTTAAGATTGAGTTCAGATTAAGACTAAATTGTTTTCAAATGTATTAACTACAAAATTCTCAATCTCATGTGATTTGAGCAAAGAAGATTATATCTTTAAAATAGTCTGTCTAAAATGCCCTGGAACAGAACTGTCTTTCCCATCAGTATATTTTCTCTCTTTAAAATGACGATTTTTACAACTGATTAATGGATAAAGAAATTGTGGTTTATATACACAATGGAGAACTATGCAATGAGAAAGAATGAAATATGGCCCTTTGTAGCATTGTGGATGGAACTGGAGAGTGTTATGCTAAGTGAAATAAGCCATACAGAGAAAGACAGATACCATATGTTTTCACTCGTATGTGGATCCTAAGAAACTTAACAGAAACCCATGGGGGAGGGGAAGGAAAAACAAAAGAGGTTAGAGTGGGAGAGAGCCAAAGCATAAGAGACTCTTAAAAACTGAGAACAAACTGAAGGTTGATGGGGGGTGGGAGGGAGGGGAGAGTAGGTGATGGGTATTGAAGAGGGCATCTTTAGGATGAGCACTGGGTGTTGTATGGAAACCAATTTGACAACAAATTTCATATATAAAAAAAAAACTTTCAAACAGTTAAAAAAATAAAAAATAAAATAAAATAAAATGACGATTTTTACAAAAGCTTTCATTCCTACAAAGCAATCATCTTTGCTTCCACACTTTTTCCCTATCAAAGGTTGATTGTTATTGCAGGAACATCCACTTCCATCCACAGTCATAATCGAAGTCTGAAGGGGAAAGTGCTATTCTGGTTTACTAGGAACATAAAGAAAATCAGTTTTACTGTTATAGATTGTGGAAGAGACATGAATGAACTGCTAAGACTTTCACCCAACCTAACCAGGAGGAGGAGGACTTCCTAAGGAAGACCAGAAAGTCAGAAATCACAAAGAACTACAATAAAGGGAAGAACAAACATCATGAAAGTTCAATTTAAATCTGTAAAAATAATATATAACATTTTCAAGGTAAAAATGAAAAATGGAAAAATATATTTACAACATGAAAAATTAACCAATAGCTAATGGTCCTAATATACAAATAGCTCCTACAAAATAATAGTAAAAAAAGATATATAATATAATAACATATAACTCATATAATGTTATATGTCAATTACTTATACCACTCTAATAAAAAAGCAAAAAAAGATGGGCAACCCAATTAATAAATGCATAGGGTTAATGTAAGGTTATTATTTTCTAGATTTGTCAGGGAAATGAAAAAACACCAAAAGAGTTTTACAAGATTAAGATGTTGAATGATGTCAAAATATGCACTATTGGTAAAATTTAACTTGTTACGATCATTTTCAAGGGCAATTTGAAAATAGTTATTAAAGTTTAAATTGTACAAATGTATAAAGATATACATGCAAGCATGTTCAATGAGACGTTATTTAGAAGAGCAAAATATTGGAAAACAATATATCAAAATTACTAAAAGACAAGCATCTGATAATCATGTACAGCATCAGTTTATCTAAAAGAAAAGAGGGGGAAAGGGGCATTGTAATTAGCATTTTACATGTTTCTCTAATTGCATCCTCAATTAAAACCCATAAGTTGGTGCATGTATTACCCAACAAGAAGCGAAATTTTAAAGACATAGGGTAATTTCACCAGTTATTAGATGATCCGTACACAAGTATTATTGGGGGAAAATTATAGGGAAAAAATTGCCAAATTGAGTGATAGGGAAGAATGTCTTTGGATATTTGGCTAGGTAACCTGTGCTAGAGATAGTGGAAAGTTTGTATCTTTTTAGGATAGACACAAAGATACATAGACAGACACATAGAAATACATAAGGAATGAGATAAATGGTGAAATCATGAGGACATGTTAACTTAATAATATCTTTAGTATTAGAACAACAAAAGTTAATAAAAAATTCTTTTGTCACTTGTTTTTAGAATCATTATGTCTGCTAAGAGCTCTTCTTGGGCTAGTTGATCTAGAAGGAGTAGCACACTTCTGGTCTGAAAATATATTTAATATTTGCTTAGCTGTGGAAACATGAAACAGATATTTTCTGTGATTATTTTCATATTTCTAAAATTTTACTTGAAAATTCTTTGAATTAGTCTTTTTCTATTAATATAATTCTCAGTACATTTTTTCTTGTGGCTGTAAGTGAAAACATTTTTGGGGGGTATTGAGATCTATGATATTGACCAAAAATATGTACATACAACATCAGTTGTTCATTAGTCGCTACTATTTAAATTCTACCTAGTATTTAGCTTTGTGTAAGCAAATATGCATATCATGGTTTTTATTCCACTTATTCCCTTTTTTTAATACTGAGTTAAATACTTCTCTATATTTGTAATATCTATATTCACAGATGCAGGTGATTTGAAACTTGTACTTTCTTTACTAAACATTAAAAGTAATTTAACATTACACAGAAGTTAACCTGCCTCGATTACAAAATGTTCCCTTGTACAAGATTTGAATTCTCCAAACACAGAAAAAGTTGAGACATGTTGACATAAACCTAGGAATCAGAGAATTATACATGTTTTAGAAAACAATAACAAAAATTATAAAAGGTCTGGAATATAGATCTTAATATAAAAACTTCAAGAACATTAAGTCTGGTAAAAAGAAAAGAAACAACTTATAACTTAAATAAATACAATTATTTTTTTAACGTATAAACATTTGAAGAAAAATGTGTACTCTGAGCTGGAAAAATAAGAATAGGGTAAGAAAGCATTTGTCTGAGATGGTTTAAAAGTAACCAGGACTATGTCAACTGTCATAAAGTCCTTGCATGGTTCAAGGGAAGGAAACAAAGCTCATCAAATATATTTTACCTACATTACAAATGAAGGTATCTTAAGTTAGGTCAAGTGATTTTCAATGATCATATGTTACAGTGCAGAACCAAAAGTAGAATTTAGAGTTCTTGGATTATAGTTTGTGTTTTATTCATTATGCTGTACTGTTTCCCCATATTTTTAATGATAAATGCCATTTTTGCTAAAATCAATGAGAAGTTACCAACATTCAGTTCAGGGTTATTCCAGAAATAACAACAAAAACAAACAAACAAACAAACAAACAAAAACAAGAGCTAAGACTGATAGTAAAGGTGCACAGTGATGTTATGTTATCAGATTCTAAAGGTATTCAGGATCTGGCATTAGGCTTTTAGCAAGTTAAATATACTTTAGCTGTATCTTTGTGAAGAAGAAAAAAGATGAATTGAAACAGATAATATGCCTCTCCCATTATCTATAAGGGTATAAAAGATGAGTGAGAAGATTTATTTTATTCTACTATAAAAATTGTTGGCTTTGGTCACGATAATAGAAGATAAATGACACTAGTGTCTTAATGCTAAATGGAAAGAACTTCCTTGTTATTTTAATTTTGTAATAATGAACTCTAAAGAATGTCTTCTTCCTGTAGTATACAGACGGTAGATTGTATCTCAAAAGGTTTTTCTATCTAAATATCCAAAATAAATACTAAATAATGTTATTATCATTATGCAAAATCAGAATAATGTGAAGATTCAGCCACGGCAACATAGTACTTACAGAAGCTTTTGCTAATCCAACTTTCATCCCTACAACATGAAGACAAAATCAATTCTGCTTAAGATAACATAAGCGATGCTGTAATTGAGGCAATCTTTACAATACAGCCTGTGCAGTGACAGGAGGAAATGCAAGCCATTTCTATTTTGCTAGAAAATGGCTCAAAGGCAAAGAGATTCTAGCCCTTGGAGACACGCAATAACATATGATGAGGGCAACAGCCATCATACAAGAAATATAACAGATGGCACCATGGCTGTCACACTCAGACACAAGTTACAAACAGATGACTATAAGATTTTAATATTTAGAATATGTGGAGGACGTGGCCCTTAGACCAGGAGGTAAAACTACAAGTAATACAGCACTGAGAAAATCCCAAAACTCTCATTAATATTTCCCATCAATAGATATTACTGTACCTGGAATTAGAGCTTGTGGCAATATGGTTCAAGATCGTCCCTAAGGTTTAAAGTCTTTAGCGACAAGGAATATATTTTGTGATTGCTATAAAAATGACAGCTGTATAGTAAGTATTCAAACATACACATTTATTATTTGAATCTAATTAGAATACATTAGAAAATATCAGCATGGGTTGATTAATAGAAATCACTTTTCCATTGTGTCAAACTGCAAAAAGGCTTGAAGAGGTTTCTATTTATAACTCACCAGGAAGTATAAAAATTGGATGAAATATAAAAACAGCTTTTTGTTATACTGCAGGGCAACTGAGATAGCTAAGATTTGGCATGAATACAGAAAAGGGTTTGATAGAAAATGTAAACTCATGTATATGAAGTTTTTTTTCTGTCTGGTGCATTTGCCATTATTTGTCTCGGTCCCTAGTTCCTTAACTGAAACTGACACTGAGTTCGTAGCAACTCTGCTAGGGGAGAGGCAAAAAAGGAAATTTAGGATCACCAAGAAAGCAGACTTGGGACAAAACTGTAGACAAGACAGGTCTTTGGAGAAGTGAACTGGATATTTTGATCAGGTTTGTCCTTAAGGCATTTAGTGAATCTCAGATTGCTCTGTTCAAGAGAAGAAGAAACACGGTAGAAACATCCCACGAAGAGATTAAACAAGATGCCTGAGCTTTTGTCCATCTCACTGACTCAAGAACACACACACACACAAATAGAGTTTAGGACGTTTCAGAAAAGAGGGTGTACTTGGCAAGGTCTACCAGAGAAACAGAGCCAATAGGAGTTATATATACATATAGAAAGCTTTATTCGAAGATATGAAGTTATGGAGCCTGAGAAGTCCTATAATCTGTTGTCTGCAAGCTGAAGTTCCAAGAAGCCTGGTGCCATAGTTTGAAGGCCTCAGACTCAGAGAACCAATGGTGTAGATTCCAGTCTGGGTCTAAAGGTCTCAGAACCAGAAGCACTGAAGGCAGGAGAAGACTGATGTCCTACCTTAATCAGATGGAAAATCAGTTGAACCTTCCTCTACTATTTTTTTCTCTTAAGACCCTTAGATTACTTGTAAATAAGAATAGATTAAATTGAAATTCAGCCTTAAATTATTTTTATCTTTTGATTAAGTAGAATTTTGTCTTTCAGAAAAATTAAATTTTCTCTGGACGAATAAAACATGATCTTAAGATCCTGAATGGTTTCATAAACAATGCCTAACATTCAACCAGAAAACTATCAGAAATGTAATTAGAATTGTTTGGTTATCAATTATTACTTAAGAGATTATCTCAAATTGGTGGCTTAAAACAACCACAGGCATTTTATTATCTACAATAGTTCTGTGGGTTAGCAGGTAATGTAAGGATTTATAACATTAAGGCATTTTACACAATTGCAGTTTAACTATTGATGGAGCTACAAAGTGTGGGCTAAAGCAATTAGGGGCTGGCTGTGTATTTCTCTCTCTTCAAATAGACTCAGAGTAAGACTGGACGCAGAGAGAGGTGCTTAGCATACAAAATTTAAAGAGGAACTTAGTCCCAGGATGATGTAAGTACAGGTTTGACACTTCCAAGATCCTGAGAGTGTTTCCTCAGGTGTAAGACATCTAGAACAGAAAATTTAAATAGGTACTTTTTGTAAGACCTAACTTCCACTTGCAGGACCCTAAGAGTGAATGCTTTTGTAACTTATTTAGTTAAACATCTCTCTTGTCTCTTGTCCCTGTCTCAGCCCTGATTCAGAGTTCACAATGTAGTCTTCATGTGGCCTATTTTGTGTTTTCTTAGTGCATGACTGTCTTGGGGTGTTTGACATACTTACATGGTGACTGAAAGTTTGAAGATAAGTTATTATTCTGAGGAAACCAGATAGAAATTTTATCACCATTTCTAACCAAGCCTCAAGTTCTACACAGTGTCATTTTCACTGTATTTTATTGAATATAAGTGAGTCACTAAATTCTATTCAGATTCAATTAGGGGTACAGAAATATCCTCTTTAGGAGAAGAGTATCAAAGAATTTGTAGACTATTTCTTAAAATTCTGATTCGAATTGGGGCACCTGGGTGGCTCAGTCGGTTAAACGTCCCACTTTGATTCAGCTCATGATCTCGCAGTTTGTGAGTGTGAGCCCCACATCAGGCTCTGTGCTGACAGCTCAGAGCCTGGAGCCTGCTTTGGATTCTGTGTCTCCCTCTCTCTGCCCTCCCTTACTCACGCTCTGTCTCTCTCTCTCTCAAAAATGAATAAAAACTTAAAAAAAGAAAAGATCTTACATCCAGGTAATTAGAATAACAGGAGTAAAGCAAGAGAAAATGGGGCAAAGCAGCACTGGAAGGGCTAATGATGGAAGACTTTCAAAACTGATGAAAGAGAACAAACAAGAGATCTAAAATTATCGCTGACATACTTACAAACACTATGTTAAAACTTCTAAAAATGAGAGACAAAAAGTCTTTAAAGCAGTAGAAAGAAAATGTCAAATTGCCATCAGTGTATCAGTAAGACTAACAACTGACTTCCCATACAAAATTATGGAAGTCCAAAGACAATGGACTGATGTCAATGGCATGATGTCAATGACAATGGCATGATGTCATCAAATTACTAGTGAATATAAAATTCTATATTCAGACAAATTAACCTTCAGAAATGGGAGCAAAATAATATTTTTCAGAGTGTTAAAAACTCACAGATTTTTGTGGCAAGCAAAAAAGATCCAAAATATATTTTAAGGAGTTTTTCAGGCACATTGAAAATGTTCTCAGATAGAAGCATGTTATTACAAAATATGAAGAGTTGTGGAAACTGTAAATATGAGAGAAAATACAAAATAACATTGCTTGCAAAAACAACAATAATGTATGTGGAGTTGTACATTTACATGAAATAAAATAAGAGGGCACCTGGGTGGCTCAGTCAGTTAAGCGTCCAACTTGAACTTAGGTCATGATTTCACAATTCATGGGTTTCAGCCCCGCCTTGGGCTCGTACTGATAGCTCAGGACCTGGAGCCTGCTTTAGATTGTGCATCTCCCTCTCTCTCGCTCTCTGCCCTTCCCTCACTTGTGCTCTCTCTCTCTCTCTCTCTCTCTCAAAAATAAATAAATAAACATTAAAAAAACACAAGAAACATGACTATAAATTGTATAGGCATTTAAAAGATAGCAATACATGCTGTGAATACTTTTGTTAATAATTTTAATAAGCATATGCAATAACTACATTAGTTTTGTACAAGATCATTTGACCAAATAAACACAGGGAGCTTTATAAATACTGAAAACAATTCCACCAAGAAAACTCCATGCTCAGATAAATTATTATATATGCTGAATTGTATGAAAGATTTATTTAAATTTTTTTTTTTTCAACGTTTATTTATTTTTGGGACAGAGAGAGACAGAGCATGAACGGGGGAGGGGCAGAGAGAGAGGGAGACACAGAATCAGAAACAGGCTCCAGGCTCTGAGCCATCAGTCCAGAGCCTGACGCGGGGCTCGAACTCCCAGACCACGAGATCGTGACCTGGCTGAAGTCGGACGCTTAACCGACTGCGCCACCCAGGCGCCCCTGAAAGATTTATTTAAAAATAACATTAAATTTAAAGAATCTCCTTCTATAAAATGTTAAAATGGGTAAAATGTTAAATTGCGATGTTACTGTTAGTTTTATGTCAAAACCTCACAAGCACATTTTAAGGAAAGAAAAGTATGGGTCAAACTTACAGAACCAAACACAAAAATCTGAGTGCAAATAATAATAAAATTCAATAATATAAGACAATTAATATATAGAATAAGTTGGGTTTATTCCAGGAAGATTTGGTTGGTTGAACATTGAGAAATCAATTAATATAATTCACATAATTAACATAATAAAGAACTAACAACAAATAGTGTTAACTGTTGTTATATATATAGTATTTCATATTATAATTATTATAATTAATATTACATTATTAATTATAATTAATTACTATATATTAATATATAGTAATTAATATATTAATTTATAATATATTGCTATATAATATATAGTGTGATTAATATTAACTATATAATTAATATTATAGTATTAATATAATTATTATATATTGAAACTATATATTAAAACATATATATATGTATATATATATATATATATATATATATATATATAAAACATTTAAAATAACACCTCTTGGGGAACCTGGGTGGCTCATTTGGCTAAGCAACCAACTACTGCTCAGGTCATGATCTCATGGCCTGGACTGTAAATTTGAGCCCTGCATCAGGCTCTGTGCTGACAACTCAGAGCCTAGAGCCTGTTTTGGATTCTGTGTCTCCCTCTTTCTGCCCCTACCCTGCTTGCATTCTGTCTCTCTCTCAAAATAATAAACATTAAAAAAATTTAGGGGCATCTGGGTGGTTCAGTTCACTAAGCATCCAACTTCAGCTCAGGTTGATTCCACTGCTCATGGGTTTGAGCTCCCCATAGGGTTCTGTGCTGGCAGCTTGAAACCTGGAGCGTGCTTCAGATTCTGTCTCTGTCTCTCTGCCCCTATCCCACCAAAGCTCTGTCACTCTCTCTCTCTCTGTCTCCCTCTCAAATATAAATTAAAACATTGAAAGTTTTTAGTAAATAAATAAAGAAAATAAGAAAAGTAAAGAAAATAAGAAAGTAGAAATTGAAAATTCCTTAACATGGCATAAAGTGTCTAGAAAAATGTGCAGTTAGTCTAATGATTAATGGTGAAATATTGAAAGTCCTTATCCTAATTTGGAAAAGAAGCCAGGTTATCTACTTCTTCTATTTTTATTTAACATTGTACTAAGTCACCTAGCAAGTACACTAAACTGTGTGTGTGTGTGTGTGTGTGTGTAAATATATATATATATATATATACACACATGTATATGTAATTTATGTTCATGTGTGTGTGTGTGTCTATAACAGAACAAAATACAATTTAAAAATGGTTTCATTGTTTACATAGAAATTAAATAATTTACAAATTAAATAAATTTACCAAGACTACTGAATTCAATGTTAACATAAAAAATGAAATGTATAGTAGTAATAAAAAGTTAGCAAATAAAATATTCAACAGGGCAATTGTTTATGATTCAATTTATGAAAAACTTCAGTAAGAACTTTGCTCAGAAAAGGTCAAAACTATAAAATAGAATAAAGTTAACCTAAATAATTGGAAGACTAGGTTATTCATGATTGTTGGGCTCAATATTTTAAAAGTTCAAATGATCCCCAGTTCCTATCATTTCAATGAAATTTCAGTAAAAATTGTATACATTTTTGGTGATTATTCACAAGTTTATATTAAATTTAAATGGAAGTGCAAAGTGCTCAGAAGAGCCAAAGCAATCTTAAAGAAGTGAGACACCTTGCAAGGCTTACTGCTTCAGATATCATGGCTTCTTAGAACGCTATAGTAATTTAAATGGTATAGTACTATTTTAAGGATAGGCAAATAGATAAACGAAAGCTACTTGAGAGCCTCAAAACATATATTTATATATCTTTTACCTGCTTTACAACAAAGGGGTACTGCAGCAAGAATCATGATGGTATCATCTAATCAATAAATGGTGCTGGATCAATTGATGTCCACATGTAAATAATAAACTTGCCTTTATCTTATATCATGCATAATGCCAATTTCAAATATATTTGAAATGTAAATGTTAAAGCACTAAAGTTTCTCGAATATCACAGTGAAGAATATCTTCATGATCTTGGCATTGGTACATATTTTCTAAATTAGATTCAAAAAGTGCTAGCTGTGAAATATTCATAAATTATATTTCATTAAGATTATGAACTTCTTGAGGCACCTGAGTGGCTCCGTAGGTTGAGCAGCCAAATGTTGATTTTGGCTCAGGTCGTGATCTCATGGTTCCTAGGACTGAGCTTTGTACTGTCAGCGTGGAGCCTGCTTGGGATTCTCTTTCCTCTCCTTCCTTGCCCCTCTCCTCCACTCAAAAAAAAAAAAAAAACTTTAAAAAAGATTGTGAGGGGGTGCCTGGGTGGCTCAGCCAGTGAAGCGTCTGACTTCAGCTCAGGTAATGATCTCACCGTCCATGAGTTCGAGCTCCACATCAGGCTCTGTCCTGAGAGCTCAGAGCCTGGAGTCTGCTTCTGTGTCTCCCTCTCTCTCTGCCCCTCCCCTGCTCATGCTCTCTCTCTCTTTCTCAAAAATAAATAAAACATTAAAAACATTTTAAAATTAAAAAAAAAGATTGTGAGCTTTTCTTGATCAAAATAAACCTTCAAGAGAGTTTAAATAGAAGACAAATAAAAGAACTTTTCCAAAACATTTAGTCAATAAAGAACTGTATCTGTAATGTGGAGAGAAACTCTGAAATACCAGTAAGAAAAATATAGAAAAGTTAATAAATTAATGGGAAAATTACTTGAGCAGTATCTCCACAAATAAGATATATAATAATGATTTAAAAAGCAAAAATATAATAACAATTAGGTAACATTAATTCCTATAGATCAGGATATCAAAATTATAAAAAAGAAAATTGATAACATCAAATGCTGGCAAACATATACAGTATGTTAATTTTCACAGGCTACTATTGGTTTTGTAAATTGGTACAATATTTTTGACAAATCACTGGTATCTACTAAAACTGGATAATGTTCTTCCTAAAATTCAATATTCTGCTGCTAGTTGTATACCCATTAAAATACAGTAAAACCTTGGATTGTGAGTAACTTGTTCTGTGAGTGTTCTACAAGACAAACATTTCTAATAAATTTTAACTTGGTAAACAAGTGATGTCTTGCAATATGAGTAGTGGTACATGACACCAAATGTCACATGATCACAGCTGAGCCAGTGGTTCTTGAAATTTGCTTTGAGGGGTGCCTGGGTGACTCAGTACAGCATCTGACTTTTGATCTAGGTTCAGGTCATAATCTCACCGTTTGTGGGTCTGAGCCCCATCTAGGGCTCTGCACTGACTGTGCGGAGCCTGCTTGGGATTCTTTCTCTCCCTCTTTCTCTGACCCTGCCCCACTTGTGCACTCTCTCTCTCAAAATAAATAAACAAAAATTAAAAAAAAAAGAAATTTGCTTTGATATACAAGTGTTTTGGATTACAAGCATGTTTCCAGAACAAATTATGCTTGTAAACCAAGGTTTTATTGTAATTTAAAAATGCACATATGTGTACCAAAAGACATGTTCAAGGTGACTAGGGTGACTATAATAGCATTATTTGTAATAGTCACAAATTGGAAAAAAGAAAACAAAGCACAACATCTCTATCAATAGTAGAATAAAAAACAAAACTATATAATGTTTACATGACGGAATATTACACAGCACTGAAAAAATAAACCACTGAAGTATGCAACACGTACATGTGAATCTCAAAAGCACAGTATTGAAAAAAATAAGACAGATATGAAAATATATTCAGTGTGTGATTCTATGTATGTATACTTCAAATTGGACAAAACTATTCTAAAGCAGTCCAAACCAGAATAATGATTGCCATTGCATTGTCATGACCAGAAGAAGGGCTGAGAAAGACTTCTAAAGAGCTATAGGGTTATGATTTGTACACTCTTTTATGATATATTTAAATATAAATATTCATTTTAAAACAGGGCTTAAAACTGGGACTCTCTTCTATTGCTGGTGTGATACAAAATGGCATGATCATTTTAGAAACAGTTTGGCAGTTTCTTATAAAGTTAAACATATACTTTACATAGCACTCCCATTCCTAGATATTTACTCAAGAAAAATGTCAATGTATTTATTCACAAGAGTTTATAGCAGCTTTTTAACATAGTAGGTAAACACTGGAAACAACCCCAATGTCCTTTAAATGAGATGTGGGGCATAGTTATTTTGGAATACTACTCACCAGTAAAAAAAATTAACTACTAATCAAGTAGCAACATGGATGAATCTCAAAACCATTAAGCTGAGAGACAGATGTCAGACACAAAGAATATACACATTCAACATGAAACTACTGAAAAGACAAAGTAATCTTTAGTGAAAGAAAGCAGACCAGTCGTTATCTGAGGGTAGATGTGTGTATACGTGACTGGGAAGGACCATGCAGGAAAGTTGATTTTTCTTGTGGCTACGGAGGTGTATACATTTTTCCAATCTCATTCAAATGTACAGTTAAACATGGTTCATTTTGTTAAATGTAAATTATACCTCAGTAAAGTTGATTTTTAGGTATGTATCAATATATGTGTATGTAAATTATACATGTGTTTAAATATATGACTAATTACCATGAATTGAACTAATTTAAAAGATAAGGCTTATAGAGTAATAGAAAACAAAAAAATAAAGCTTCAAATTCAGCTTACTTAAAATCCCTCTGCTTTGCTAGAAGGGCAATCTACTTAATACCCTGTTAGTTTATATCTTTTTAATCCCCAGTTGTTCTGCATGCAAAGAAAAGGAGCACTGCTAAGATTTCTATCAGCTTAAGCCAATAATGGCAAAATATCAACTGACAGAAAACATGTAGTTGTAATAAATATTACTGCAGATAATAACCTGAAGGGAAGGAAAGATGTGTAGTTCAGATAGCGGCCATCTGGGTTGTGTGTTTTTCGAGCCTTTTAACCACAAAGAAATGTTCATTTCCCAAGGAGATTCCCAAACAAATCAAGATGGATTGACAGCTTTCTTTTTTCAAGTGGCAAATGTTCAAAGGTGCCCCCGTGAGGGCACAGTAAACATGCAACATCATCAGACAATGATTCCCTGCTAGGCAGAAGACAGGGAGCAAAACATACAACATTCCAACCTGCTCTCCCAAGGCTCTTGTAATGGAATTTCCCCTCCTACCAAACAATTTGAATTCACCCAAGGATATCTGCCTAATGTCAATCAACATAAGAACATTTAATAAAATGATGTTCTGAAGGGCGTCAAATCCCTACCCCAAATAACATTTAAGGCCAAATATTTTCTTTTTCTTTCAAATCTTTCAGGTTAAAGTAAATCCTTGTCTCCATCTTACAGTGAGAGACACAACCTTCTTTCTGTAAACAAAGTTTAACTGATAAAATAGATGGGACTTTCACCCAATATATGGTAAAATGCCTCCTTGAATTGTGTAGTGTGTGTATCCAATGAGTATGAAAATCTCAGGGGAAGGAAAAAGAATTCTAGGTAGGTAAAACAATGCGGATAATCATAATTTAAAACAATAGCAGGTATGTAAACAGAAGTGTAGTTGGGGAGATTTTCTTGTTTTTTTTTTAAATAAGTTTTTTAATTTTTATTTATTTTTGACAGAGAGAGGGAGAGAGAGAAACAGAGCAGGAGTGGGGGAGGGGAAGAGAGAGAGAGAGGGAGACACAGATTCCAAGGCAGGCTCCAGGTTCCAGCACAGAGCCTGACACAGGGCTCGAACCCACGGGCCGCAAGATCATGACCTGAGCCGAAGTCGGACACTCAACTGACTGAGCCACCCAGGTGCCCCAAGAGATTTTCTTCTACAAAGAAGAGAGTCTTATTTCTTTTTACCAGACCTTTGCTTGAAATGATTAGATCTGGCTCCAAACCTTGTGGTTGCAGCTACATTGCACTGCAAGCTACTGTCAGGATTTGCCACATCAGCCTTCATGGTTGGAAAAGGACAAACCCCTCCACTAGCATGATCAGTGGGTGAATTGAAAGCTTTATGTTTGGTTGCTATTAAATGCTTTAAGCACTCCACCATAGCTGGTTTATGGGAGTGTTATAGCAGATGAACTTCTTTTCTGGAAGACCAATCTGCAAGGGATCAATCTTGGACATATGACCCCTACCATACAGTCTCACAGCTAGTATGGCAATATCACTTATTCCTTTTCAATGGATTTTTAATGTCATATGTTTTACATTTTTTTAATGTTTATTCATTTCTGAGAGAGAGAGCGTGAGCAGGGGAGGGGCACAGAGAGGGGGGTACAGAGGATCCTAAGTGGACCCCTGCGATGCGGGGCTCAAACTCACAAACCATGAAATTGTAACCTGGGCCGAAGTCAGACACTCAACTGACTGAGCCACCCAGACGCTCCTGTTTAATTTTTTTTTAAGATCATGTGTTAATAACATAGTACAATGATGATTTTAAACTAATGTGTAACATATTATCATATATAAATATAAAATAAAGTTGAATTAATTTCGTATAGTCAATCTACTTATTCATATTTGATTGATATTAACTTTAAAAGCTGAAAGTCTCATATACATAATATATTTAGCAGCAGGTTACTTTTTTTTCTCCCATTCAAGCAAGCAGAAAACCACTGGGAGATGGGTGTTGCCCAAGTCTGGGCTTTCAGGATCTGAGGCTAGGTGGGAGATCTGGAATCTAAGTTCCAAACAAGGGAGTTGAGGAAATTATAAGAAATCAGAAATTTGAAGGTTATGGGCACACAGAAAGAAAAAATCCTAGGGTTTTGTAACAGGCAATACCAATAGGCCAAAGTATAAAAGGGAGTTTGTCAAAGTAAGTCTAAAATGAACAATGGAGGCTACATAATACAAGGTGTGCCAGTCTTTTATGAGATGTTTTTGGAAGAATCTATAGACTGAGATAGAAGCATAAAGAATTATTCATAGATTTGAACTGCATCATCTAACGCAGTAGGTTTAATATCTTGCATTCACAGACTTCATTCAACAATGCAAAGAAAGCTATGGGCCATTGCCCACCTGCTCCACCTTCAAAATGCACATGGAATTATAACAGTTTGAGTTATTGCAAATTAATTACTATCTTGCCTTTTCACTTCACTCCATTTACCAGAGAAGAAGCAGTATAAATTAAATTGTAAGTTTTTTTCTTTCAGTTCAGGAATCTTTTGGTTTTCAGGGTTTGGGGCCTCTAATAGTTTCAGTCTCCAAAAGAGGATTAAGTTAAATTGTCTCAGAGTGGGAGGGAAAGTAAGCTTTTATGTTTTGAATTAAAACTTTGATAAAAACTCATGGAGGGGTATCTGGGTGGCTCAGTCAGTTGAGCGCAGAATCTTGATTTCCGCTGTGATCATGATCTCACTGTCTTGGGATCGAGCCTCTTGTGGGGCTACACCTTGAGCATGGAGACTGCTTGGGATTCTTTCTCTCTCTCTCTCTCTCTCTCTCTCTCTCTCTCTCTCTCCCCCTTCCCTGTGCATGCTCCCCTTGTCTCTAAAAAGAAAGTAAAAACAAAAACAAAGCCAAACCTCACGGAAAGAGTTAGGATCCCAGAGACTTAGAAGACAGTTGAGTAGTTTCCAAGTACCAGTGAGTAAATCCTGAAATGGCAGGACTATGGATGAGGGCAATTGCACATATACCAGGGACCTGAAATTAAAGCCCATTTGGGTAAATGATTCTTTAAAACTTGGCATAATAGTGCTGTCCACACAGGCTTCAAAATGAATATTTCATCAGGGACTATACAAAATTGATCAGAGGTCTTTGACAATTTTTTTTATGTTTTTGATCATCTGCCAGATTCTTCAACAATAAGAAAGGAAAGGAGAATATGATGGATAGTGTGGTTTGAAATTCAGCATATATACCAGTCTTCTCTGAGTATGCCTTCTAGTACGGAACACTGGGAAGGCTAATCATTCCACAGGGAGCTCAGAATGAGGTTCCTATTCTCAGCCAATCAGATGCAGTCATACTCCTGGAGGAGCATAGAACTATGCTCCTTCTCGTAGAAACTTCTGCTACTCATCCATGCAAGCCCAGCTTTATCTACAGGCTTTAATTGTTTTACTGCACTATTGACACAGGCCTATTGCGGGCAGTCATTTTTCTGATGTGCAAGATAATGGTTTTGGAGCACGAGGCACTGGTAGAAACTTCCTGAATGTGGAGAATTCCTGAGAGGCAACATGGTGTATGGTTCTAAAAGTATAACTATGTAGTTCTAACACTATGCTAAACCTAACTGGAGTGACAGTTTCCCAATTCAGAGGCTCCTTTGGTGGCCCACCCAGGGAACCAAATTGGAAACTCACACTGGAGTTTGTCTCCATTGCCCTCTCAAGCATTCTATAAGATGTTAATATCCTGAAATAAATCCCTTTCTAAGGATTGTCTTGTTGGCAAATATCTTGTATATGTGGAGAGGGACCACTAAATATAGGAAATTAGATATTCCATCAATCAGGCAGTTAGGACCAAATTCATATTTAATTGGATTTACAAAAATATAGGTGTGCCATTATTTGAAACCAAGTGTAGTGAACTAATTAATATCCATTGCATAAATACCAAATAAAATTTCACGTACTACATCAATGAATTTACAGATCCCCTTCAAGTTTGTTTAAGGACTGTAGGGTAGGAATTACAGATTAAAAGAAGGAATTTGGTGTACAAGGGATAAAGACATCAAAATTAAAAGTTTCATGCTAGATGCTTTCTTTGGACAGCCAGCATTGGAAAAAGAGTTCATACATAGCCACATGATAAAGGGAGCAAAGCATAACCAAAGTGCCATTTGCAACAACAGGCATGGAGCTAGAGAGGATAATGCTAAGCTAAACAAGCCAATCAGAGAAAGACAAATACCATATGATTTCACACATATGTGGAATTTAAGAAACAAAAGGACAGACTCTTAACTATAGAGAACAAACAGATGGTTATCAGAGGGGAGGGAATGGGTAAGGGGATTGGTGAAATAGGTGATGGGGATTAAGATTACAGTTATCCTGATGAGCACTGAGTAATATACAGACTTGGTGAATCACTATATTGTATATATGAAACTAATATCACACTGTATGTTAACTCTAGTAAAATTAAAAGTCTTTAAATAATAAAAAAACCCCAACATAACAAAACTGAAAACAATTTTTTTTTTCTCAATCCACAGTCTCAGAGCTAAAAGAACAAAAAAGAAGAAAAAAAAACCTATTAGGGTGTAATGGGGGATATGTGTCTAGAAATTTGAGTTGGAAATTTCAAAATAAATAAACCATTTCCACTGAACAGTTAAGTTTTCTGATTACATGAGGAAGAAGTTTGCCTCTCCCCAATTTAAGACTGAATATTCATTTTTGAGAGCACCCCCATGCCTCCAGATTCAACAAGTGCAATCCAGCAAGGTGAACTAGTTATCACAGATCTTGGTTCAGAATATCTCTGAGGGGCGCCTGGGTGGCTCAGTCAGTTAAGGGTCCGACTTCAGATCAGGTTGTGATCGAGTTCCATGAGTTCAAGCCCCGCGTCGGTCTCTGTCCTGACAGCTCAGAGCCTGGAGCCTGCTTTGGATTCTGTGTCTCCCTCTCTCTCTGCCCCTACCTCACTTCTACTCTCTCTCTCTCTCTCTCTCTCTCTCTCTCTCAAAAATAAATAAACATTAAAAATTGAATAAAATAATAAAAAAATAATATCGCTGAGATTTGTACACAAATGTAGTGGGAAAGTAATGGAGTGACTCAAAATCATATTTCTCTGATTCCTTATGTCTTGGATGTGCAGTTGCCTGTAATTTCTCAAGCTACTTCCTTGAATCTTAAGAAAAGAAAAAAAAAGGAACAAAGGAAAAGAAAACCAACCAACAACCCCCAACACCTAAAACCATCAAGGGAAAAGTCGAGCCTAGAAAGAAAAGAGGATGGAGAATAGCCATGTAATAGGATGGTTTCTTCAGTGTGGAGTATCTTAAACTTTCACAGAATATGGTTAAAGATTTACAGTTCTTGGGTCATCTGGGTGGCTAAGTCAGTTGGGCATCCATCTTCAGCTCGGGTCATGATCTCATGGCTTGTGGGTTCGAGCCCCGCATCAGGCTCTGTGCTGGCAGCTCAGAGCCTGGAGCCTGCTTCAGATTCTGTGTCTCCCTCTCTCTCTTTACCCCTCCCCCACTCAAGTTCTGTCTCTGTCTCAAAAATAAATAAACATTAAAAAGAAAAAAAAAAGATTTATTATTCTTACTCATTGTTGATGTGAAACAAAAGTATGTTCTTATCCACAATCTCATCCTCTCCTATTTTGGGAGGAAACAAATTAAACTCCCTCACTTGTCTGGGGCTCTTCCTAGAGATCCCCTGCACCTTCCTATACCCTCCTACCTCTTCCCAGTGACCTGTCCATTTGCGGCACCACTTTTTCTGGACTCAGCTGCAAAAACAGATCTGTAACCCTGACCTCAATCCTACCTCTGACTCTCCCGTCTTTTCAGACTTTCGGTGTTGCAACTGTTTCAACCTGGGGTTGTTCTTCCAGATTGTGCTGTCCGACTCCTAAGTGCTTTTTAAAATGATTCGTAGGCATAAAAATCTCCTTGGTTCTTCCATTCCAGAAGACTTTGCAAAAGTGTTAAACAGAATAGTTATGCCATTTATGGACATAGTCTTCAAGCAACTCAATGTGTTTCTTATATTCTTCAGGGGCATGTTAGTTTGGAAAGCATGGGTCACTGATGGATTAGTATGCTTCTTCATTTTTTACAAAACATACTAGCAACTTCCAGGGCCAATTTTCCTCACATCTTTTTGAATTCATGACAAACTCAGCCATCTTTGGTAGCAAGAATTTAAGCACACAAACAAAATGGAAGGTCAATAAGCAGCAAAGGACTTGAAAGAAGGATCATTCACAGTGCTTATAAAATAATGTCAATAAGAAATATAGCACCATTATTTTAAATTAAATTTGTAATATTCTTCAAAGTTATTGCCCTCAAGGCTGTAGTCTTGTTTGCTTTTTATTACCCTAGGCTGAATGATTACATTCTTGTACGGATGATAGAAATACACTTTAAAATATTAAATGCACTTAAATGTTTTCACATTTATAAAAGAAACAAGTATTTCAACATTTTAGTTCTGCTCGGTAAAAAGAAGAAATTGTTAGAACCCTAAATTTAAAGTCATCTTGGGTTGTTACCTCTCTTTGGGATTCTGGAAAAGTATATTCTTTTTCAGAATAAAAACACATCCTTAAATTTTGCAAAGCAGATTAGTTATTATTTGCAAACCTAAAATATTCTTAAAAGCTAAGCACCACAATCTTTACACTTATCATTGATTCCATTTCTGTTCTGATTTTCTTTTAGAAACAAGCTGCCATGTCAAATTAGTTTCTCTTAATTGTGTTAAATTCATTATCTTATGGATGAAAAGCCACATTTGAAAAAACAAAAAAGAAAATTCTTAGAAATAATTACTGACCCCAATAGCCTACGAACTGCCTATACTTTTTTCTTATGACACAGTTGTATTTTTTTTCCCCTGAAGAAATTTGAAAAAAATAAACACACTGATTTTTTATTTTTTGCTTTTCTGTTCAGACTGATCCAAAATGAAATTTATATTATTATCAACAAACAAGTTTTTGGATTTTGAGGTATCATTCCAAGATAATATAACATAACTTACCTCAAACCCTTGAAACTAGCAATAGCATATAGTATAAATATACTGGGTATGAAATTAAGGAGACAGGCGAACGTGGATTTAAATCCTACCTCACTATTCATTCCATAGTCCAGAAAGACACTCTTTGAGCCTCAGTTTCCTCATAAATGTGTAAAATGTGTAATCAATCATAGGCTTGTGATGAGGTCAAAGAAGACCTCCTATGTGGAAGTAACAATTCCCACAATAATAAAGGTGCAATAATTGGGGATTTGTATTCTTCTCCCTGATAGGGTTTCACAGTGCGTAGGGGCTCCTGGGTGGCTCAGTCAGTTAACCTTCGGCTTTGGCTCAGGTCAGGATCTCACGATTTATGAATCAGAACCCTGCTTGGGGTTCTCGGCTATCATTTGGATCCTCTTTCCCCCTCTTTCTCTGACTTTCCCTAGGAGATTCTCTCTCTCTCTTTCTCTCTGTCTCTCAAAATAAATAAATAAACTTTGGAAAAAAAAATGTTCACAGTAAATATATTTTTATTCTCTCCATATCAGTGTTTACTATCCTAATCTCTTTCTTCTGTCCTCACTCTTAAAAACATGCATATGTATATATACATACACACACATGCACACATGCACACATACATACACACACATGTATATATACATACACACACATGTTTAAAAACACAGGTTTTTAAAGAGCCTGGAGCCTTGAGAAACAATATATGTAAATCTAAAGTTAACAAAAAAATGAATCAAATGGCTGGTGATAAAAATCTGCTGCCAATTACACGCCTCATACACCTGAAGAAAGAGCACATGTCTTATGTATAAACAGCAAATGCTTGGAAATGCAGGCAGTTGATTCAGCAAGTGATAGTTCATTTTAATAAGAATGTTATCTTCCCTGGGGGTTTGTGTAAGACTGAGAAGGTCGCAGTCATGGCGGATATGGTATAAAGTATGTGAAATTGGGTAAGGGCCATAACAAAGAAAGGACTGCAGTCTCAAGTGCTTAAAAAAGAAAAAAAAAAGATCCAAGTAGTACCAATCTTACAGTGGAAGTATTGATCCTTTCCATAACATAATCCTTTTGGTATCATGTTTATGAGGAGTGGGGTAATGTGGTGAGGAATAATTTCGGGCTATAAAACTCCCGAGTAATCTCTCCCTTTAACTAGCTGTATCACTTAGTAGTCAGCACACTTCCTGCTTACATATGTATATGTAAGTGCTAACACCCGTATATGGCATTCGAATTTTAGGTCAACTATTTAAATCATTAAGAAGGGCAGAGTACTGTTAGGCAAAATAATTCCCTGGTTGAAGCACCAGATGAAGACTGAAGTAAGTCCCTAGTAAGAATGATTTGCAGTATTAAGTGACAGCCACTTAGTCTAATAAGGGACCAAGAGTACAGAAGTGGGAAAGATACACCCACAGACAGTAATACTGTCAAACCCTGGACTCTAACTTTAGAGGAGGTTCTGATACCTACCATATATTTCTGGTGGTCAAAGCTTCTGTGTCAGGAGTAAATCCTCTTAAGTGCATTAAAAGGTAATTTTAATGAAGCTCTGTAGGTCATCTTGGCCTCTGAATTCGAAGAGAATTATTCTTGCGGCATCCTCAGGTGTCCATGAACGAATTGCTGCTGGGGCTATTACTGTTTCTTTGTTAGTCCATGACAAAAAGGCAAAGTGCCAAACAACAGGTCTCACACTCCTGTTTCCCTCTTTCTTTTTATTTTTCCTGTGTGAGGTAAGGGGGAAAAGGCCCCAATTCTACCTTTGTTCTAGTTCTTTCAGAGCCATGCTTGTGATAATCCCATCTGATACATAAAAAAAAAAAAAAAAAAATGTATGGAATTTTGATTGGCGCACTACAATTCTATGCCTAAGAGGAGATCTTGAGCCTATCTTAACAAAATTGGGGTCCATCTTGCATTGTTGAGATTAAGGCAGAGGCTATCAACTTACGAATCAAAGCATTTCTTCCTCTAACAAGAAATAAGCGGTGATTTGCTTGACCATCAAAGTTACATTACCGATTATACTGTATAAAACACATCTATATAGGAGCTCAAATAAGTCCTAAATACATCTTTATTATATTCTTTCTAGATTGAATTTTTACCTCAATATAATAGACAAAACATATAATTTCTACCAGATAAAAATCAAATATCGTTATTTCATAAATAATAAAGAGGAATCTATTTTTGCCATCAATGTTTGCCAACCTCTTCTCCACAACATTTCTATTTCTTTTTTTTTCCAACGTTTTTATTTATTTTTGGGACAGACAGAGACAGAGCATGAACAGGGGAGGGGCAGAGAGAGAGGAAGACACAGAATCAGAAACAGGCTCCAGGCTCTGAGCCATCAGCCCAGAGCCTGACGCGGGGCTCGAACTCACAGACCGCGAGATCGGGACCTGGCTGAAGTCGGAAGCTTAACCGACTGCGCCACCCAGGCGCCCCGAAAATCTTTCACATCTTAAATGGCATAAGAATAACCTGGGCTCGGAGTGCCGGGGTGGCTCAGTTGGTTAAATGTCCGACTCTTGATTTCGGCTCAGGTCATGATCTTGTGGCTCCTGGGATCACGCTCCACGTTAGGCTCTGATCATTGACTAAAAGAGATCGTGACCTGGCTGAAGTCGGACGCTTAACCGACTGCGCCACCCAGGCGCCCCTCTATTTCTTTTTTTAAAGAATGGAATACTTTCCTTTTTCCTGCAACTTCTAGGGATCCTAATTCTAAGTCATGTAATATAATTATCTTGCCTTACGTTTTAATTAGATCTTTCTATAGGGAAAAAATGAAATATTACTATCAATAAATTATCACTTGGTATCTTCTTAGCTCTCATTCCCTATATGTATTTCGTATTTAAAATTTTTTTTAATGTTTATTTATTTTTGAGAGAGAGAGAGAGCATGAGTGAGGGTGTGGCAGAGAGAGCAGGAGATGCAGAATCCAAATCTGAAGCAGGCTCCAGGCTCTGAGCCATCACCACAGAGCCTGACGTGGGACTTGAACTCATGAGCTATGAGATCATGACCTGAGCCAAAGTCAGAGGCTCAAGCTACTGACCCTCCAGTCACCCCCCATGTGTATTTCTTATTGATTATATTTCCTGAATCCAATATGGCAGTTTATTTCCATCTTTACCATTGCCATACTAATCCAAGCTGCTGTCATTTCTCCTCTAAGTGATTATAAATAGTTCCTTTTTGGTTGTCACACATGTACTCAATCTTTCTCCAAACCACCGTGACTGGTCTTTTTAAAAAAGTAAATTTTTCTTGTTGAAGTCTCCTCATCTTAAGTCTTTAATTTCTTCCCATTGCTAGTAAGTTAATTATGAATGTCTTCAGTGTAGTCTGCAATATACATTTATATTCCATAAAACCACATACATCTCTAACACAGTGTATGACCAATGGAAATGAGTACTTCCTTTTCCAGTCTTAACTTACACCAATGTCTCCTTCATTCTCTGAAGCCAGTCTCAGCTACAGTTTTCTCATGTACTGGTACACATCATGCTTTCTTGCACTTCATGGTCTGCACATTCTGAGGCAGTACCAAGAAGTTTTCTTTCCCCTCTTCTTTACTTAATTAGATCTTATTTATCTTTTTAATCTCAGATCAAATGACTATGAGGGAAGACATATGAGGGAATCTCTGGAGCGAAATAGTTTTCTCAGAGTTACATGATATTATATTTTTACAATATCTGTATCTCTCTTTTTTAATACCTATTTCATTTTTGTAATTACAGTAGTGCCCCACCTTTAACCACAGGGGATACATCTGAAGACCCATTGGATGACTGAAACTATGGATAATACCAAGCCCTATGAACAAAGTTTTTCCTACGAATGCGTACTTCCAATAATGTTCAATTTATAAAGTAGGCACAGTAAGAGAGTAACAATAGCTGATTGTCAAATAGAACAATTATAACAATATGTGGCAATAATTGTGCGAATGTGGTCCCCTTCTCTCTCTCTCAAAATATCTTATTGTGCTGTACTTACGCTTCTTGTGATGATGATGTTAGATTACAAAATGCCTGTGTGGTGAGATGAAGTGAATGTCATAGGCAGTGCAACACAGCTTTAGGCTACTATTGGCCTGACAATAGGTCAGAAGGAGGATCATCTTCTGCGGACTGCAGTTGACCATGGAGTAACTGAAACCATGGAAAGCGAAACCATGGATAAGGAGGAAATGCTGTGTGCTTATTTGAGGAATCATCTGCTTAACGTCTGTTTGAGTCACAAGACTCAAGTGTTGTGAAAAGACTCCAAGTGTTGTGAAAGCAGGAATAAAACTGATTTGATTACCTGTATATTCCCAGTACATAATGAAAGACTTGGTTCATAATAGGTACTCAACAAATATTTTTGAAACAAAGGCAAAGAAAGAGGGGAGAAAGAAGGAAACACATTTAAAGACGTTGAATTGAGCACATGAGGAAGAGGGTGTGGACAGAGCGTGTCCAGGTCCTTTGGTTGGATGATTGCATGGGCCTGAACATCAGTTGGCAGTGCAAGTGGAACTGTCAGAACACTTCGATTTCAAATTGCATCCCAAATTTGGAAATCACTGTGGACCTTGCAGTTTTCAGAAAAGCAGACAAATTGTGGTGAATCTTTGATTAAATTTTGGGCCTCTTGATTATTATTCTAGTACTATATGCAACATTCTGTTCTAAACAACCTTCCTGTCTTTTATATCACACACACACACACACACACACACACGCACACACATGCACACACGCGCGCGTGCGCACACACACACATGCACACACACACACACACACACACTGCCTTCCCCAAGGGCAACTTTCTTAGGGCAATAAAATCTGCTGCTTGTGGGCAGCAGTTCTTCTTTCCATATCTGTGTAGTTTGGGAATTATCTTTACATCTACATCCAGGTAACACAAAGACATTAACTTTCCTTGTGTATGGAGTGCTCAGTAGAAATATCTGATAAGAAGACCTTCATTAATTTGTCATTTTGCACTGCAAAGGAGGTGAAGAGCCCTAGCAACTGGCAGGATCTTTGTTTATAAGTCATTAAATAATTAAGAAATGATTTCTCCTATGGGTGTAATAAATACTCACTTATCCTATGAAAGAGAATAATCACACTTAAAAATGCATCAATATGAAGGGACAGAGCTGATCACAAAAACCTAAAACCCTCCTCACCGAGACAAGGATATATTTAGCCTGATGAAATATGCCTTTAATGGACTGATTCTCATTATTTTATATTTCATACAATTAATTCTGAAATGACTAATCTTGCATGTTACTGATCATACTATAAATTACTATTGATTTAATGTTTATATCTTTGTCAGAAAAATAAGTTATGCCAATTTTATAATTGACTGGATGTTTTTAGATCTCATATGAAGGTATTTAGGAATATATTGTCCTCAAAAGGAAAAAGATCAATCTTAAATTCTGTACCAAATTGCCAGCTAATGAGCTGAATATGTCACTTTTGGCATTCCAACATTTACATGGATGAAAACTGACTAAAATAATCCCACTGAGATTACTTCCAGTGATAACTGGGGAATAGAGGCAGTCAATGTAATTTAAAGAGAGCCTGAAGTTATTATGAAGAAGGGCTTGTTTAAACAAACTGTCCAAACCCAGAGCTTTACTAAGCAGCTTAATACTTCAACAAGCATTTATTAGTGCTCAACTTAGTGCCGCACAATATACTAGTCCATGGGAATACGAACCTGAAAATGACACATTTTGGCTGTCCAGGTTCATGCTGTGCTGTGGGGACAGTAGAAAAATAAACATCTTTCTGAACAGTGTGGTAAATGCCATGGTAGAGGTAAGCTTGGGGTAGCACGGAAGCCAAGAGAGTCTTCAATTCAATCTGGACTCTTGAGCTGAATCAAGAAGCATGAAGAGCTAGGAATTAACTGGCAATCAGAAGGGAGATGAGCATTTCAGTTGTGGAAATGAGCATCTGCATGAAGATACAAAATGGATGTGCTGGAAATGTCCAAATGCTCCTGTTGATAGAGAATAGCATTTGTGTGTCAGTACCTCTTAAAAGATACATGAAGATTGTTTCAATCCTTTGATTTCCATGCACCACTCTAAAGAATAGACACGAGACTAGTAGTCAGCCTTTCATTAGTCTTTGCATATAAGCATGTTATTCTTAAAGCACAAAAGCCCACTGAGCCTGTTTAATTTTCAAGATGGAGGTTAATAGTCATGCTTAGAGTGTTGCAAAGAATACTACTCTGGAAAAGTTGATATCTTCATTGGGCTGTGCTGTAAGTAATTTACAACAAGATATCAGTGAAGAAAATTTAAAAAAGCTTGATTTATAGTTTCTGCCATTAACGTGACATGAATACTCCAATTATGACAAACTTCAAACTTCCAGCATGATGTCACTATATTTGGAGTGGGAGGAGATTTGGAGAATAAATATAAAAATGGATTTATAATGGGCACCTGGGTGGCTCAGTCAGCTTGGGTCATGATCTCAGAGTGCATGGGTTTGAGCCCCGCGTAGGGCTCTGGGCTAACAGCTCAGATCCTGGAGCCTGCTTTGGATTCTGTGTCTCCCTCTCTGCACCTCCCCTGCTCGTGCTTTGTTTCTCTCTCTTAAAAATAAACATTAAAGAATTTTTTAAAAAATGGAATTACAAATAATTTTGAATTAATGAATGAATCCACAGACTCATCAGGGAAAATATACAAATTAAACAACAAAAAAAATTAATTTGATTGTTCTTTTGCTAAAATTCCAAATTTCACATTAACTAAAGGGTTAGAAGGCAAGTTTCATTTTGAAATGGAAAATGTGAATCCTAGCAGACACGCATAATGGATGTTCTGTGACATTGCAGGTAAAGCTATCAACATGCTTCTGAATTTCCTCCCGATGGCTATCAGAACCTTGATTCACTTACTATATTTATACCTTACTTTATCAATATAAAATTAGAAAATATTGCATGACACTCACATAATCTGGGCCATTCAGGAATCTTAAAAAGAACTGTATTTGAGGCCACCTTTCAGTGAATAAAAATGTTAAACTTTGGCATGTTTGCTCTAATTTATCGGCTGCCCAAAACATAGAACTTAACTTCCACATACTTTATTATATGTAATATTTGTAGTTTTATTAATGTTCTAATCCATTTCATATCATAGAAACATTTTATTCCTATAATACACAATTATTATAAACAATTTAGATTTTTCAAGTAAAATAATTACATTTTTTGAGGAAACTTTATACTATTTTCCACAGTAGCTGCACCAATTTATGTTCTCACTAACAGTGCACAAAGGTTCTTTTTTCTCCATGTCCATGCTAACATTGGTTATTCCTTGTCTTTTTAATTTTAACCATTCTGATTGGAGTAAGCTCATCTCTCATTGTGGATTTGATTTGCAACTCCCTGAAGATAAGTGAGGTTGAACATCTTCTCATGGGTCTGCTAGCCATCTGTATTTCTTCTTTGAAAATATGTATATTCAAGTCCTCTGCCCATTTTTTAATCAGACTGTTTTTGTTGGTGGTAGTGGTGGGTTTTTTGTTTGTTTGTTTGTGTTTTTTTTTGAGTTGTATAAGTCCTTCATATATTTTGGATATCTATTCTTTAGCAGATATATCGTTTGCATATATCTTCTTCCATTCAGTAGGTTGCCTTTTGCTTTGTTGGTGGTTTCTATCATTATGCGAAGCTTTTTATTTTGGTGTATTATACACCAAAATAAAAATAGTTTATTTTTGCTTTGGTTTCCCTTACCTTAGAAGACATATCTGCTATGGCCAATGTCAGAGAAATTACTGCCTATGTTCTCTTCTACGATTTTTATGGTTTCAGGTTCACCTTTAAGCTTTTAGTTCATTTTGAGGGTATTTCATGCATGGTGTTAGAAAGCGGTCCAGTTTCATTCTTTTGCATATAGTTGTCCAGTTTTCCCAGAACAACTTTTTGAAGAGACTGCCTTTCCACATTTCCTACTCTTGTCTCTTCCGTCATTGATTAAGCGACCACATAAACATGGGTTTATTTCTGGCTCTCTATTCTGTTCTATTGAGCTATGAGTCTATTTTTATGCAGACACCATAGTGTTTTGATTACTACCGTTTTGTAGTAAATCTTGAAATCTGGAATTGTGATAGATTCACTTTGGTTTTCTTTCTAAGATTGCTTTGGTAATACAGGGTATTTTGTGGTTCCATACAAATTTTAGTATTATTGTTCTAATTCTGTGAAAAATGTTGTTGGTATTTTGATAAGGATTGCACTAAAACTGTAGATTGCTTTGAAATACCATATCACCCAATAACTCCTCTACTGGATATTTACCCAAAGAAAATGAAAACACTAATTTGAAAAGATACATGCACCCTCTGCTTATTGCAGCATTATTTATAATAGCCAAGATAGAGAAGCCACCTAAGTGTTCATCAAGAGACAAATGGATAAGGAAGATGTGGTACACATTTACAATGGAATACCACACAGCCATAAAAATGAGATAAGCCATTTGCAACAACAGGGGTGAACTTAGAGGGTGTTATGCTAAGTGAAGTAAGTCAGACAGAGAAAGACAAATGTCATATGATTTCACTTATACATGGAACTTAAAAAAACAAAATTAATGAATAAACAATCAAACAGAAAGCAGAATCAGACTTATAAATACAGACAACATGCTAATGGTGGCCAGAGGGGAGGGACAGAGGTGGAAAAAAAATGGGTAAAGGCTTGTTGGAAATACAAGTTTTTGGAAGGAATAAGTCATATGAATGAAGAACACGGCAGTGGGAATATAGTCAATGATATTGTACTAGCGTTGTATGGTGACAGGTGGTAACTACACTTAGAGTGAGCACAGCATAACATATGGAGAAGATGAATCACTACATCGGATACCTGAAACCAATGTAATACTATTTTTCAACTATATTCAAAACACTTTTTTAATCAAATCAAATCAAATAGTTGCAAAACAAACTAAAATGTTTTGTTTAGCCTTACAGGATATATTGAAAGCTAACCTATGGCATATTTTAAATTTTAGGAGAAACTTAAGACACAAGAGCAGCAAAAACATTTGATCTATAAAATTTTTGAACATCTAGATCAATGTTGTCCACATATGTAATGAACTTTTTTTAAATTTTTTTTTTAACGTTTATTTTATTTTTGAGACAGAGAGAGACAGAGCATGAACGGGGGAGGGTCAGAGAGAGAGGGAGACACAGAATCTGAAGCAGGCTCCAGGCTCTGAGCTGTCAGCACAGAGCCCGACGCGGGGCTCGAACCCACGGATCGGAGGTCATGACCTGAGCCGAAGTCAGCCGCTCAACCGACTGAGCCACCCAGGCGCCCCTGTAATGAACTTTTTAGTACCGACTTTTTAAAAAATGTAAACTAGAAAACAAATGCAACTAATTTAACTGATATGGTATATAACTCAGTATATCCAAAATAATGTTATTTTAATATGTAATCAATGTAAAAAGTCATCAATGAATATTTAACATTTTTTGAACTCAGACTTCAAAATCTGATGTATATTTTATACTTATATCCATTTATGCTATTTTTTTCAGAAATGCTTTGTTTATGTTGAGTTGCTGAAATTTACAGTTGAAACATTAGACTCACATGTTGATTCTGTTCCAAACATACTTAAAAGCTCTCCCTTAGCATTTGTATACACAATGAAAAAACTGATTCATCTTTTTGAGAACTGATTTGACTTTGAAGTTGTCTTTTATTTTGAATTCTAATAACCCTGAATTTTTGATCTAACATAGCTAGAATACCATCACTGTGATAGAAAACTTTTTTTTTTCATTTGTAGCTGAAATTATTCTTTAATGTATGTAATGTATTAAAAGTATCTCTTCCTTAAACTTAATTATTTAGTCTGAAAAATTACATTTCTTTGTAAATTTGGAAGCCCTTTGAGGCAAACAGACCAATACATCAATTAGGCAATGCCTCTTGTATGATTCACCTAAAGTAAAAGAATAGTATTTTTTAATGTTTATTTATTTATTATTTAAAAAAAATTTTTTTTCAACGTTTATTTATTTTTGGGACAGAGAGAGACAGAGCATGAATGGGGGAGGGGCAGAGAGAGAGGGAGACACAGAATCGGAAACAGGCTCCAGGCTCTGAGCCATCAGCCCAGAGCCCGATGCGGGGCTCGAACTCCCGGACCGCGAGATCGTGACCTGGCTGAAGTCGGACGCTTAACCGACTGCGCCACCCAGGCGTCCCATAATGTTTATTTATTTTTGAGAGAGAGAGAGAGCTTGACCAGGGGAGGGGCAGAGAGATACAGAATCCAAAGTAGGCTCCAGGCTCTGAGCAGTCAGCACAAAGCCCAACACGGGGCTTAAACTCACAAACCATGAGATCATGACCTGAGCCAAAGTCGGATGTTTAACTGACTGAGCCACCCCGGTGCCCAAAGAATAGTATTTTCAAATATTGAATCAATTAACCTTTGACATTTCTAGAAAGATTTCATATTCTGTAAAAAATTATTTGGGGGGCTAAGTTGAAGCTCATTGGGTCTTGTAAAATATTTTTTCAGTTTTTATCAAAATTTTCATAGCTAAAATAAAAGTTGTCTTTTACTCTACTAAATAGTTTCTGTGAGTGTGTGTGTGTGTGTGTGTGTGTGCGTGCGTACGTGTGTATGCATGCAAGAGTGCCAACCATATTTAGCAGTCTAAATTTACAGGCTGATAGCCTATTTAAAAAGTCTTTAAATTCTTTTGTTGTTAAAATTAATTTTGATTCTAGACACTAGTCTTGTTGACAGTTTTTCAGTGTTGAGAGGAAAAATCCTTGTCTAATCCATTATCTATTTTCTAAAAATATCTCTTAATAGTGTCTCTTTTGTCAGCCTTAACATATTTGTTTTACATACCACACAACTTTTCTATTCTGTTCTCTCCACCAGATTATAACTGTCTTTAATCATTAAATGTACAAAGCATATTTTCTATCTCTCCACTTTTCTTATAACAATATTAGTTTCTGTATCTCCAATTGATTTTTGAATTAGTATTATTTCTTTGTTTAAAATTTATGTCATTTCCTCTACGTAATCATGCAAGCTGGAAATGGCATATTGTCCCAAATAATCACCACAATGCAACATATCTTGCATAATAAATGTTTAAAGTGAGATGTACCCCGTGAGAACACTAAAGTTGTGTTTAGCCCAAAAATGTTTCACACTACTTCAGTTTTAAAATTTAAATTATTCAAAACAAAAAAGTCAGTAATTCAGTTGTTTCTTGGATGCATTAACCTCTTTTCAAGTGCTCAAAAATCACATTGGTTAGTTACGAATCTTGCCATTTGCAATGACATTGATGGGGCTAGAGAATATTATGCTAAACAAAATAGGTCAGAGAAAGACAAATACCATATGATTTCACTCATATGTGGAATTTAAGAAACCAAACAAATGAGCAAAGGAAAGAGAGAGAGAGAGAGAGAGAGAGAGAGAGAGAGAGGCAAACCAAGAAACAGACCCCAAACTATAGAGAACAAATGGATAGTTACCACAGGAGAAGTGGTGGGGGGGAATGGGTGCAATAGGTGATGGGGATTAAGGGAGGCACTTTTGATGAGCACCTGGTGTTGTATGGAAGTGTTGAATTGTACAACTGAAACTAATATTACACTGTGCACTAACTAGAATTAAAATAACAAATTCAAAAAAATGGACAACATAGTTTCTAGAATTAACCATCATATTAGACAGCACAGATTTGATAACAAACCATAAAACAGACTTGGCATTTTAATTTTATGGCAAGTTTGGATAATTCTTCTTCCTGGTTGTTTGAATGCTATTCCACTTGAGGCAGAGAAAAGCAACAGAACTTGAGGTATCCGTTTCACAGTTTGGGAGAAAGACATTGTACGATCTCCATGGATATACAGAGGATGCTCACAATCCTTTTGTCCATTGTAATTCCTAGTAATCCACATAGTCAAAGTTAGAGTGTCTCTCCAAACTTGGAGAGAAAGTTAAAATTTTAAAAATAATAAAATTGAAAATAAATTGATTAAAACAGTAAATACACATATCTGAAAAGACTGACTAGCTCCCAGAAAGATCAGTAAGATTTGTAAACATATTGTTCTATAGAGTATTTCAGTCAAATGAAGGCCAGCAAGTCAAATATTGGCAGCACCCATTCCAAATACTCTTCAGGACAGTTCTAACTTGGGCCCACAAATATTTTCCAGAATTTACCAGTTTGCTACTGGAATTTCACTATTCTCTGCATCAAATTATAGTTAAATGATCCATTAAAATCGATAAATACCAATTAAAATATCCTATTTTTTCATTTTATGATTATCTAATATATATGATAATAAATTAATATGTAATTATACATTACTATATAGTATATTATATACATATATATGGCATATAATTTATATTTATATAATATATATTTATATAATTTATATTAATATATTGTCTAAATTAGCAAATATTGTATAGATTATTATATGTATTATATGTATATATGTATGTATATACATATATATTATATGTATATACGTATATATGTATGTATAAGCCTCTTAAGAACATCTGAATAATCAATATTCGCTATACAGTTTCAGTGTTTATATTTGTTGTGTGTTTAGAATAGTGCTGTTTAGAAGTGTGTTTAGAAATGTGTGACAAGTGATTCCTTAAAGTAGTAGCCAGTAACTTGAAATTTATATCTCATAATCTAGGTCTGGCACATCCTGTCAAATATACTTGAAGAGATGGTAACCTCTTATTTCAGAGCTTTGCTTTGTTATTACAATACTCTCTCAGTTAACAACTCTTAAGAAATATCTCTATTTGCTTCAGTCATAATCATAGTAATTCCTGACATATGAGAGCAAGGCTATGGTTTTATATAAAAAAAAATGGAGAAACTAAAGATCAATGATGAGATTCCTGTAGCCAAGTGTGTAAACAGATGTTCTGATTTCTAGTCTAGTGCTTAACCTTTGGTCTACATTGTCCTCTGGGAGTAACAACCACTGTGACTGCCCACAGTCTGACCTAGATCATAAGGCTTTGCAGAAAAGATCCCCTCCTTTTACCCTTCATGCCTTCATCAAATTCTTCATTCCCTGTTATCATAGTAAATAGAAAAAAAAAGTACTTCTTTAAAAAAAAATTAATGTTTATTTTTGAGACAGAGACAGAGACAGAGTGTGAGAGGGGAGGGGCGGCGAGAGAGGGAGACACAGAATCTGAAACAGGCTCCAGGCTCTGAGCTGTCAGCACAGAGCCCCATGCGAGACTTGATCTCACAAACTGCTAGATCATGACCTGAGCCGAAGTCAGACGCTTACCCAACTGAGCCACCCAGGAGCCCGGAAAAAATAGTATTTCTAATGTGTCACTGACTGGCAACTACACTTCCCAGGCAATCTGAGGCTATTCTGCTGATGTAGTTCATTGTGCCAGGAATTGGATCATCACAAGTTTACTGACAGCAGATCCCAGTGGGACCAAAACCTGCAAGAAGATTGTCAAATATTTCAATTTGTCATCTGTCACCCAAGATCCCTTTTCCCCCTGGCCCAAAATAATTGTGTGCAGTGGGATCTCAAATAAGAGAAAATGTTCAACAGGAATCTGGATACACATCAAAACACTTTGCAACATGTAACAAAATGTTATTGCCCTGAAGCTGGTAAACTTATTAAAAGAGAAATATATAATACCAAGGAGTGAAAAATAGCCTTTTACGGTAAGATAGCATCTTTCATCTGGAAATACCCCAAGGTGATTTTTGCAAGCTGTGCAATTTGAATTACTTTCCTATACTGAAATACAGAGACATATTGATTAATTTCCCAATAGCTGAAGTATATATTTGTTTCAGAACAGGTAACATTAAAACAAATTGCCTGTTCCTTTAGGTCATTTCACCCTCCCTGGCAAGCTATATATCCCATAGGCCATTCCTTCTGCTGTATGATTGCTTGCATGAAGTTCATGGGAGCTATTGTTGATAACATATGGCTATCAATCTACTACCTGTTAAGATCCTCTATATATAAAGCAGAAACTCTTAAGTCCAAAAATGGGTGGATAATTTTAAGGACACATGGGGAGCAGTATAGGAGATGGACATGTTGTCTGAAGCCAAACAGAGAACCTATGGTAGAGGCAGAGCTCATGGGAGCCAAAGCTGGAGCTAAGGCCGATTTAGACACCTAAGACCCAGGTTTGTGTATTTCCACTCTAACGCTCCATTGTTGACATGAATCATTCATTGTCCGTTTCTCCTCACTCCAGCAGATGTCTATTTATCTCTAATCTTCACTAAGTCTGTCTGCTCATGAGTTTGGTTGCCATCACCACCTTTCCTCATTAATAGCTTGCAGTTACTGGTAAATTCTTTTAATTTCTTAAATTCCTGAGAATGAAGATATGCTTGCCCCAGCTCATCGTTTTGACACAAGACCACCATTTAAAAAACTTTGGCCATGTCTTTAGTTTCAACACCCTCGCCACCGCCATCTATTCTCCACATACTTGTAGACTGCAACTTTAAAAAAAAAATACGTTTTATTTAGTTTTGAGAGAGACAGACAGACCGAGCAGGAGCCGGGGAGGGGCAGAGAGAGAAGGAGACACAGAATCTGAAGCAGGCTCCAGCCTCTCAGTTGTCAGCCCAGAGCCCTACATGGGGCTTGAACTCACAAACTGTGAGATAATGACCTGAGCTGATGTCGGATGCTTAACTGACTGAGCCACCCAGGTGCCTCTAGACTGCAACTTCTGTATCACTAATTTGCTCTTGTCATTTCTTTAATAAAAGTTTTTAAACGCACTCCCCACAGGTTTTGTGATAAAGTCTAGCCTCCCTATTGTAGCATGACAGTGCCTCATGATCGGCCTAAATACTGTTTCAGTCCTGTTCTTTCCACTCATTGCCTGACATTCTACTCATCAACTATAATGTTCTACCTCATTCTCACTGCTTTCTTTTGATTCTAGATTCTGCATTTATACCGCCTCCTTCCTCTACCTAACATGCCTGCCCTGCTCTTTGTAATTAAATCTTAGCTATTCTTGAGTGTTTTGTTTATATGCTGCCATATTTCAAGTGTCTCTAGAATCCTCCCCTCCTTGAGGACAGGATTGTTCCTCGGTACTGAAATGCCCAGCACGTACCACGCACCTGCTAGGCACACAAGTCATTGTTGAAAAAAAAAATGGAGCAAATATGTGTGCTTATATGTGTCTATTTAGTCTCTGTCTAATCGAAATGAACTAGTTACAAAGTATCAAAATGTTGATTTATTGCTTAAGTGTATAATTGTTTATGCCTTTATCTGAATCCTTGAGCTAGTATGGGGTGGTCGACTTCTATTTTTACAACAAATCGTCATTCTCATTTCTTTTATCAACAAACAATTATTTCCTTCCTTTTATGGACAATGTCTTTTATTATTTGCTAAAGGGAACAGAAGTTGAAAATCGCAATGCCTTTCTTTGAAGACGTCAAAGGCTAGTGAGAGAAACATAATCCAAAAGAAAAACAAAACTAGCAATTACAATGTAGAAACAGACAATGCATCTGTCGTGATAGGTTACTTTATGCTATGATAACAAAGGACTATAAAATCTTAGTAACATCAGCACTACCTGTCCGTCACAGGCGAGTCACAGATCTGTTCTACATCACCTTCACTCAGGTATACAAGCTGATAGAGCAACCTTTATCTGGATTGTTCTTGGGTTCATGGTACGGAAAAAAGAAAATGAGGTGCACATGCTCTTAAGCTTCATGTCACTTCTGCATACATCACATTCGGCTAAACAAGTAACAAAGTTTCATTTGAGTTAAGCAGGCTGGGCATTTGTAATCCTCCCATGGGAACAGTGTCTTCAAGGAGGGACGTTGTATACTGGTAGACGAAATTCAACCTTGACTTGTATGGAGACTAACAGGATGAGTTGGAATTACATAGATGGGGAAGGAATAAAACTTTCAGATATTACACAAAGACACAGAGGCAAATGAGATCATAGTCATTTATTCTGGCTGAATTGGAACATGGAGTGTGTGGATAGATTTATGGCTGGGTAGATGGCTGGGTAGTTTGAAGGGGCCATCCCAAGGGGTTTGGAAGTGATGGGAAATCATTAAATCATTCCAAACTGAAAGGACAATATTGTAAGAGGATGCCACAGGTGTTCAAAGAAGCTCTTGGTAGAAGATGAGCCCTGGGGGTTCTGGAAGAACAGTGGTCTGCTAAGAGACATTTACAACAATCTTGGTAAAAGGTTTTAAGGGATAGAGCCATGGAAGACATTGTGTGAACAGAGGAGAGGAGGGCCACAAGAAAGATCTGGTTTTCTTATGCTGTTTCAGTTTTTACTGACTGCCTTATGAGCAGTTCCAGGTAATTTACCTTTAATACAATTTCAAGTTTCCCACCTCAGGATGTAGAGAAAATGATTCAGCTGAGGTAAATTAAGTCTTTGGAAAAAGGTCATTGTGACTTTTGTTTGCACAGCAAATTACTATCATTGCCATTTCTGTGACATATTATCATTATTAATTGCCCTGTACAATCATTGTATCATTTTAATCTGTGATGAAAAATGAGAGACTATGATCTTGAAAAATAACAAGGGGAGAGGTTGCCAAAGGAATCTTAATTCCCACCCCTCTCCGCCCCGGATCTTGGAAAGTAAGGTTAGAGGAGTGTCATCCCTATTCATATGTTTAAGAGTATTTTTTACAAAATAAAAGAGTTGTGACTCCAGGACACTCTAACAAAATTTTAGGTAGCATCTGATCACAGAGAATTTGTAAATTAAAAAAAAAAAACAATAACAACAACAACAAAAACAACAACAAAACCCAGAGGCTGCCATATTGTCTTCTTTCAACTTTCTAGATCTCAGACCTTCAGCATATCTGCGTGCTTTGGTTTTTCAAAGGAAATAAATAATGGGAATTGACATTAACATCATCCAATCTTGTGGGGAAAAGGCAGTTTTAAGTTTGTAAATGGGTACACTAATGGCTACATTTTAATCTAGAGATTGAGGAAAACTGGAATGTGGCCCTTGTGTTAGAAGTCTTTGTAAATTTGTGATAAAATCAATAATAAGTATCCAAAAATGTTCTTTCCAGTTTTATATACTACAAAACTCCTTTGTAAAATCTATTTTAAGAGCATATTTGTATTCTCATATGTATCAATGTGCTTTATAAAAATCTGGTGAAATCAACATGGGAGGCCAAAGTTATAAAATAAACAGTATCGGAAGTCATAGGAATCATCATCTATTCAACAACATATGATATTTTAACAAATTTAAAGATCTTTTGATAAATATTTTTTAAAGTTCATTTATTTACTTTTGAGAGAGAGAGAGAGAGAGGGAGAGAGAGAATGGGGCAGGGAGAGAGGGAGAGAGAGAATCCTAAGCAGGCTATGTGCTGTCAGCATGGAGCTCACTACATATTTTTATAGCATAATTGATTCAACCAATTTAAAATAGAGAAGTAAAATATTTTTATTATTTTGTTAGTTCTTAAAGGGGGGTGTTCAAAATATATTTTCAATATTGTAAGTGGTCTGGTTAGACTGTCCGTGGCAAAAAATAGAGCGTTTCACCAAAATGGAAAGAGAGAGTAGTAGGAAAGGAATAAACAAAACTCAAAACTAAAGGAAGCAGAAAGCTAAATCATATGCCCAAATGGTATGAACCGTGAAAATGTCAAAATGGTAGTCTGAAGTATGGGATTAGAACCATATACATCAGCACGTTGAGAAATCAAGAGCCAGGGTCCTCCACCATAAGGAATTACAAAGGAAAACGGATTTTCCATGTCACTGGCTGTCTTTTACGTGTGAGTGAAAACCTGCTACATTAAAATGTTCAAAAGGAACTATGGGGAAAAAAAAAAGTTATGTGCTCTTCTTCAACAGACACAATCAAGAATAAATGGTTCCACTGACACAACAACTACAGAAAGAATCAAGGAACTGCAGTAAAGAAGTAAGTCTAGGGGCGCCTGAGTGGCTCAGTCGGTTAAGTATCCGACTTCAGCTCAGGTCATGATCTCACAGTCCGTGGGTTCGAGCCCTGCGTCAGGCTCTGTGCTGACAGCTTGGAGACTGGAGCCTGCTTCAGATTCTGTGTCTCCCTCTCTCTGCCCCTCCCCTGTTCATGCTCTGTCTCTCTCTGTCTCAAAAATAAATAAAAACATTAAACAATTAAAAAAAAAGAAGTAAGTCTATAGCTTTTGATACCCAGTAATAAATCTGAAATTAATAAACACAAGTTTGTAGTAAGTTCAGAGAAATATATTAAGTGGTACAGAATAATGGAAAATGGAAAAGAAAAATCATTTCAAATTTCACCACTGTAAGCATACATATAACTGTTCTAAATAGTAAGTGAAAATAAATTGTGCTGTCTATAGATATTTACAGATGCAAATATGTATATCTATGTATGTGCATATGCATATTTCATTTTTATAGAATACTATTTTTTATGATGTATACTCTTATACATATATTTGTATACATATACCTCTATATGTATATACATATATTTATGTATTATAATCTTATAGGTGTGTTATATATATTTATTTATATATGAAAATTATTTATATATTCAACATATTGAAAAGCCATATATTCTAAATATGTATATATAGAAAATGTGCATTTATTCTAATGTATACATAAAATCATTCTATATATAATATAGAAAAATATTACTCCTTATATATATATGTATTTATTTCATTTATGGACAATTATACATGCCCTCAGGTATTTTTCTAAAGCTCCCATTTATATTGGTTACATGATACTCCTTTTTCATCTGTTCCTGTGGCAACAGAACTGATTTAACATTTTCTCTGTATTAGGATTGTTTTTGATTGTCTACGTTACAAATAGGTGGAAGTTGCCAAATTGTCCTTAATTCTTTTTTATCTTACCTTTACAGTAGAGGACCATCACCTTACTGGAATTTTATTGTTATTATAGGGGTCTGTGTGTATGTGTGTGTTTTACTTTAAAAATAGACTCATTGAGGAGCACCTGGGTGTCTCAGTCCATTAAGCTCCTGACTCTTGGTTTCCATTCATGTCATGATCTCACAGTTTCAGTAGTTCGAGCCTGTGTGGGGCTTGTGCTGCTCATGTGGAGCCTACTTGGGACTCTCTCTCTCTCTCTGTCTCTCTCACAAAATAAATAAATAAACTTAAAAATAGAATTTTTGAAACATGTCTATTATTTATATAATCAAAGGATATTTATTTAATTAGGGTTTTAGCCCTATGTGGATTTTGTTACTGCAAATATTTGCTGAAATTTGTTGATTGAGTTTAAAATAGGTAAACAGTGTTTAGTTTGTAAAATAGGTAAACAGTTATTAGTTCGCAAAAACTAAAAATAGTTATAATATTTTAATATAATGATGTATCTACCAATATTTTCTTTTGAGATTCAGATTTTGGAAATATCAAGACTTTGGAAGGTCTTCCTCTGTGCAAAGATCATATAAATAAGCGTAAATTTTTCTTCTAGAACTTTTGTGATTTCCTTTTTTAAATGTTTGACATATATTAACTTATCTAAACATATGTTTTAGTTAAGATACGGATCCTACATTTTCTCCTAGAAGGCTTATTAATTACTTGATTTATGGATTCTTGCCCTACTAATTTTGTACGTCTTTTTAACATATTTCATTCTTATATCTTTTTGGATCTATTTCTTTTTTCTAGCCAATTTTCTTTATACTTGCAATGATCACATTATTTTCCTAAGAGTAGTTTTATGGGAACACTTAACATATGATAGAACATGTCCAGACATTTATTAGTTTCCAAAAATAACATTGGGTGTTCTCATCATCTTACCCATTATGATGATGTTCTCATCATCATGTTACTTGCAAGTGCCAGAAACTTATCTCTCAACACCTTATATTAAAGAAACTGATTTTTCAGATACTATAAGGAAGTACTGAATAATCACACTCTTGGTACTCACAGTTTGTAAATGGTGGAGTGAGATCTTGAAATCAGGTGTCATGACTTATTGTATAAAATGATTTTTTTGGTATAATACCATGTTTTATCATTAACATTTTGAAATATTTGCATACAATTACAAATGAACATAACCTCTGACAAAATCCTTCTTAGAGTAGGTAGGGAGCTGGGAGTTGGACCAGACATCTTTGTGTTACAGGTTGCATCCTGTCTTCTGTTCACTGCACCAATCTCCTATCACATGGAAAAAAGCATATTGTTTTCCTAATTCCCAGCAGTGTACTTCAGAATGTAAACTTATTTGAAACTGGATTGTTACAGTTGCCTTTAGTTAACATAAGGTGAACTTGAAGTAGGGTGGGGCACTAAACCAGTACAACTGATAGTCTTTAAAAAAAAAAAAACGACATATGGACACAGGCATGCACACAAGAACACTACATGAATATTGGAGTTATGTTGTCACAAAGAAACTACCAGAAGCTGGGAGACAGGCCTCAGAAGGAACCAACCCTACACAAACCTTGATCTCTACCTTCTAGCCTCCAGAATTGAGGGACAATAACTTTCTGTTGTGTAAGCCACTAGGTTGGTGATAATTTATCATGGCATCCATAGAAAACTAACACACCTCATCTGGGTTGTTTGAAGTGAGTCAACGGCTCTGAAAGATGATCAACTCTTATATACAAATTCTGTAGATTTTTTTTTACTCTTTTTAACTTTTTACTTTGAAATTATTTTAAACTTACATAAAAGTTACAGAAGAGTATAGTGAGCTCCCTTATGCCCTTCCTTCAGCTTGTCAATTTACTTAACCATAGTAAAATGACCCGAGCCCCAAAATTAACATCAATGTGATACCACTACCTTGCTTGTAACTGTTCAAATTTTGCAATGTTTCCTACTACGAAACTTTTTCGGATCCAGAATATAATTCACATCTCTTACTGAATTTAGTTGTCATGTTTGTTAGTTTTCTTCAATCTGTTACAGCTTCATATCTTTCTTTGTCTTCCATGACTTTGAGGATCTTGAAGAGTCCAGGCCAATTATTTTATAGGATACCTCTCATTCAAATTGTTTAATGTTTCCTTGTGATTAAATTGTTGTTATTATAATTTTTGCAAAAAAAATCACAGAAGCGGCATGCTGGCCTTCTCTGTGGTGTATATCAAGGTATATATAATATCATATTACTGAGAATATGTCTTCTTAGCTAAGATGGTGTCTTCCATACTTACCCACTATAAAGTTACTACTCTTTTATCTGTGGAATTAAAATAAGTAACTGCATGAGGTACTGATACTCCTTTGCTTTTTTTTTTTCATTTAAAAATATATCCTGGAAGTCATTTCACATAACTTCAAAGAGATCACCCCCATTCATTTCTTTTAAACCTGAAAATATTCCACTGTGCAGACATACCTTAGTGTATTCACCCATTCTCCTATATATGAACATTTAGATTGCTTCCAGTGTTTTTCAGTTATAGAGAATCTTGTACATATGTATTTTTGGATTTTTTGAAGTTGTCTTCAGGGCAGATTCTTAGATGTGGGATTGCTGGTTAGACAGTAAATGGCATGTGTTTTGTTAGGTAATGCAAAATTCCTACCAGAAAGATTGTACCAGTTTGCATTCTCACCAGTGACGTATCAAGTGCCTGTTTCCTCATAGCCTCGTAATTAGAATGTGTTGCATTTAATAGAATTTTGCATTATGGTAGAAAAGCTGACATCTTATTAAGGAGTCCATAAGGGCAAGAGTTGGGAGGAGGATTCAAGAGTTCAGGACCCAGGAATATAGTGTTCTGTGTGGAGGTGTGTACAGAAAGGCAAGAACACAAGACTAATAGGCATTGACTATAATAATGTCTTATACATTTCCTTTGTACTCTACAGTTTCATGGAAAAAGACAGCACAAAATTTTGTTTATGTATCTTACCTCTAATTTTAATATCTGCAATGTCCCCATTCCCCAGGCAAGCAAAATTTTCTTTATTACAGAGCCATGTTATTTTCCATCCATGTAGATAGGTTGACCACACTCTCTGGTGTCACAGTTCGACACATAACTGAGGTGGAATCAAAGAGAATGCCACATTGCCCAGGTCTAAGTTATGGTTTCAAAAACCGCATAGTACCCAACCAAGGCCAACCAGGGTTAATTCTTGTCTGTTTTTTTTTTCTTTAGAAACTTATTGTGGAAAGGCTCTCTCTTACTGCTTGGTTATTAAGCTAACCACATACTGTTAGCTAAAACTGTTGATGACATATTTGCAGCAACACAAGGCAACCTCACTTTACCACCAGGCAAATAGAAAGAAAAGCAGAATAATTGAAAGAGAGAGAAACAGTGCCTTAATGGGTGGGTAAAAGCTTAGATTAAGCTGTGCCTGTTGACTGGCACAGCATGAATTTCTCATGAGAAGATGCAACACTTCTCATTTTGTTCATAGTAGTTTGAGTTTGGTTGCTTTCACTTTCAGTATAATCAAATTAATACAATATTCTTTCAGAAGTTATCATGACCTTAGGATGACTCTTTAGTAATGTGAAAATAATATAGGCACAATCATAATATTTCCTTCATTTAAATGGTTTGTTTTAGTTCAGTTCCTTCTCCTTAGGTTTCAAAGGATAAAGGAATGGTCCTGAAGCCAATGATCAGATTTTTATCCCTGAGACCTGTAATGAATAAAAAGTATCATAGCTGTCAACAGATGCAGGAGTATCCACGTGGGAGTGACAATTGATTCTTCCAGTGAATTAGCATTAAGACATATTTAGGTTTATCGAAATATTTTGGAGGAAACCTGTTTAGGGTTTGGTGTGTTCCACAGAGCATATAATTACATTCATGTTTGCCAAAACTCTATTTATGGAATGGCCGTTAACACTCCTTATTTTTCAAAGCACGCTTGCATTTTAGCAAATTCTGTTTCTCTTTAAAATTTTTCTAACTCGCAAAACTTGGACCATCTTTACAGCAGCTCTCTGCAAAAGTACTTCCAAAGCCCAGCAACGATCAGACTTGCCTTTCTATAATTGGTTCAATTTCCAGCCTCCTCCGCCCAACCCACGCTCTAGCTCCATCCCACCTTATCGTCTCTCTTCTGTTATCCCTTCTGCAGTCTGAGCTCTTTGCTTTCTGCCTACCAATCTTTTCCCTAAAAAGTTTTAAGCATCAACTATAGTTGTGTTTATTGCTGGGATCTAAAAAAGAGCAAGCTACTAAAATATCTTACAGGGTTTGAGAGATCGATATGCCAATAATAGTTACATTCCAATATAGTAAGTTTTGTGAGAGAGGGATGTTATAACTCACCATGGAAATATAGCTAAAGAGCAGATTAACTCAGTCTAAAGGAGGTGGCAACTCTTGAGATAGACATCATAGCTAAGATGCTATTTGGGCTGAGATTTTATTTATTTTATTTGCTTAAAATCTTTCTTTTTTCATGCCTTCCCCAAGGCTTCTACCTTCCCTAAGAAAATGATTAAACATTATTTTTCATAAATTTGCCAAATGCTCTTCTCCATGAAAATAGACTTCAAGTTCTCTATGGCTTTATGTTAAGTACACTAAGAGTTTCAGTGAAACACTTGTCCTTATAATGTGAGTTATTGTAGAAGGCAAACAATTCGCATTATTATTCCAGAACAACTGTTACATAGGTTTAGTAGATAATTTACCAATAGTTTTACTTCATAGGCACTAATGTAGGAATATAAAATAATCACTCAGTATTTTACTTTAATACCCAATCACTTACCTACTCATTAATTTTATAAAGGAGTTAACTTAGAACCCAATTATATCACATCATATGCTTTTATGATGAAGCAGGTGGTAATGCTTGGACTGCAAACTCAGTTCTGTCAAAAAAGAAACTTCCTCCTACATTAGAAATTAATGTGCTTGCAAGGCAGCAGCAATTTGTTTATGGTCTGTTCATGCAAGGAAGACATCATTAAAAGCTCCATCAATACCAGCACAACTGTGATAGAACCTATAGCATAATTAGTTTTTAGCATGTTAAAGCCGGTAAACATCTTTCCAAGTGTAATTATATTCCTATGTGTTTCACATTATGCATGCTGTGGAAGAAGAAATGAGAACTCAAAAATGTTTTAATGTAAGTTCTCTGATTAAAAAAATTAATGTGTATCTTCTTTCTCTTTAGTTTGTGTGAGTGTGAGAAAAGGTGTGTGTGTTTGTGTGTGTATGTGTGTATGTATGTATATGCATATGTGTATGCACATACTTTGGATATTGACTCATATTTTCTTTTTAAAATTTGATTTATTTTTTTTTATTAAAGAGCGAGCAAGCACGCACATGTGAATGTGTGAACACTCACATGAATGTGGGGGAGGAGCAGAGAGAGAGGGAAAGAGGGAGAATCTTAAGCAGGTTTCACACTCAGCGTGGAGCCCAACATGGGACTTGATCTCATGACCCTGAGATCATGACCTGAACGGAAATCAACTTAACCGACTGAGCCACCCTGGCGCCCCCCAACTCATGTATTCTAACACTTTGTTCGAGAGAGAGAAATAGAAAAGAGACAATAAAGGTAAATGAGAGGGAAGTATGTCTACCTTCAGCCATTCGTGAGGCAGCTGGAAAAGAATGAACCAGCGCGTTTGGCAGATATATGAGGGAGGATGAAGCTGAGCAATCAATTCTCTTGCTGCCAGCTGTAAATATCCATGTGGAGGGCTTCTGCATGGACACTACCATGAAACAGGATAATCTCTAGCCATTTTGCCTCTCTGCTGGTGAAAAGAAAAGTTAAGGAATTATTATTGCTGCTGAAGCTTCTAAAATCAAGGCTTCACAGTAACCACACCTGCACCAGCCACCATGTTGCCCTGTGGTATTGGCGAGAAATGGGTGGTGATCAATTAAAGAACAAGTGGTCACAATTTTATTTACCTTGAATTGTGTCTAGTGTCACAGAATAACTATATGGCTAGAGATGTATGATTGATGTGAAACACGCTGGGAAAAAGTGAGATTTTTGGTGGCTGGGGCCATATTTTGGCTAAAGTTGAAAAAAGAAGAAAAAAGGCTAACATGTTGTATTAATCACATGACTTTGATTTTATTTATTTTGATAACTGTTGAGAACTTCCGTTTGTTGCTCATCTCTGGCCCCAGGGGCTCAGCTACTTTCTCTTTCTTTTAAAGAGATGTCAGTGGTCACCAAACCCCTTCACACGAAGACTTGCTGTTTAATGGCATGTGTCCTACACATAGAGTTCCATTTATAATCATCATTTGTTTGAAGATATATGCTATTGGGGCACAGAGATTATTAGAAGCATGACAATCCAATATAATAATTACCCCAGATTAAATGTATCAATTAATATTGACCTCTTCTTGTTTGGGCACTGACTGTTGTAAGACGAACTAACTTGTGTTTTTCTTTCTTAATGTATCATTTTCATTCCCAGAAGTCAGAAACAGGAGTCAAAGGAATGAGAGTCAAAAAGAATTGCATTATTATTATTATATAATTATAATATCCATAATAACCCATGCCTAAATAGTGCCTTAGGAATGCCCTTTGAAAGTGATTAGTAGAGATGCTACATTTTTAACTGAGTACCACTGCAATAGAATACAGCAGCTATTATAAAAGTTTAATTTTCATTTTAGACTTAATTATTTGTCTTTTTTTTCAGTAGGAAGAATTAAAATAGAGACTGTGATATTTATAAACATTGAGAGCATTCCCTTACAGTATATCCTGGACCATGGTTTAAACAAACAGCTCTTTGAGAGGAACTTCATCAAAGTCCAGAGCTAAAATTAGCCTGCCTGAGGCACTACATGGACATAGTGAGGTGGTTTTTGCTGATAAGGTATGACAACGTCTTTCTTGGCATTAAAGAGGCTCGGGTTGAAGCCACCGGTGGAAGAATATAACTGAATTGCCGTATCAATTGTTTTCCTTCTGCAAGATTCTAGACCAGATGCTGGCACAACTGTTCCATAATCAAACTAGAGAATAAGTTATAATATAGTCAACACCAGTCGTGAAGTCACTTCTTATCCGGGATGATTATAAACACATCTAGCAACTATTGGCAGGTGGTTGGTACCCACTCACCCCTCTTCAGGGATATTTGCCAAAGATTCCTTGACACTCTACGGTTTGAAATTTTTTCCATAAAATGGGATCGAAACTAAATGAGAATTTCTCAGAAAAGAAGAGGTAGCTCTTGTAAAACTATTTGGTCATTGGATGCTGGGTGAATGACAGATCAAGAGCTATGTATCTCACGTGCCTGGGAGCGTGAGGAATCAAGTTAAAAATGCCTGCATGGTCATGGAATGCTTCAAATGTTGAATGCTAAATCCATAAATTACAAGCGTATATAATAATTAATGTAGGAAATGCTTAACCTTATCAAATCTCTTCTGTTCCTCCTCACTTTAAGAGGCTAGGATGGTTTTATTTTAAATAGTGGTCCTTCCAGAAAGCCCCAATTAAAAACAATTAGACCAGAGACACACATACAGTGACATGAAAATAAACATTTATTCAAATGATCACAAACTTTAGAAACTAAAACCTGAGATTGATGTAGACACTCACTGCTCCTATAATTATGCAGCTGATATGAATATACATCTTAATTTATAAATCGGTGCTCTCAATAGTCCACAATTCACATGACTAACTGGACCAACCCTGAGATAAAATTATGTGTTATTTTGGCAAGATATAACATATGTACCACTTATTTTGCTGTCTTTTTATTTTATAAGAATGTGAGGCCCAGATTTGAATCTTATTTTTGCTAATGTCCCCACACAGTAAAGTGCACTTTCTCCTCATTTTGATCTGTCTTTTTCCAAATGGTCAAATTAGTTCAGAAAAGTATCTGTTGTTTGCAGTGAAATGATGAGCACCTAGAACACATTATCCTAAGAGAAAAAATGTTTTAAGTTTTATCTGTCATATCAGGAAAAGCTATCCGGTTAAAATAAACTAAGAAATAGTTTACCAACAATGCCTATTTTCATGCTGATATCTATGTACATGAAAAATGAGAGTTTGCCAATATGGGGCGAATGTAAATGATTCATGTCTCAGGTTCATACTCTTTCTGAAGCCATGTCAAATTGCCCCATTCATGTTTCTCATGGTTCCATCTCTACTTTTTCCTCCCCAAACACTAAAGTTTTTAAATGTATACACAATGCTGTTCACAGATTTTGGCTTTTACGTCTAATAAATTCAAAATGGCACTTTGCTGCAACTGCTGTTAAACCCTACAACAGATTTATAGCATCTAATTACTGCTTCTCTTTCAACTCTGGAGCTTCTAAATATTACCCCAGAGGGACTTAAAAAACATGAAATTTGGCAATATTTAATATCTCAATTAAAAAGATTAAAAATTAAGGGAAAACTATATTGACATGGTTCTGTAAATAACCACTCTTTTGGATAGGACATCTAAAACTCTGGATAATGAATGTTTTGAAAAGTTTAGTCCTTAAATAGAAAGTACATTTTAAGAATGAGCATGATGAGATTACAAAAGAAGTTACTATTGGGCTGCGCTAAACTGATACCCAAATTCATGATTTAGTTTCCATATTGATGTCCTGGGTCATGTTCAGAGGTCACCTAATTTTTCTGGACTAGACGCTTCCTAAAAGAAAACACAAAAACAATTATGTCTGTATTTCCATCTTGAAACAAACATGTGATGGATCAAAAAAATAGAAACTAGTATATTGATTTTACTTTTCTTCCTTCTCCTCTTCTTAAGAGTGACTATTATTTAGTGCTAAGTGCCAAATACTGTTCTAAATGCTTTAAAAATGTTAAAGCACGTAACCCTCCTTCGAAACCCTTTGAAGTGAGAATTAATATCATACCTATTTCACTGATGAGAAAACTGAGCCACAGATGTTAAATAACTTGCCTAACATCACCCAGCCAGTGAGCAGTGGAACCAGGATTCAAGACCTATCAGTTAGGCTATAGGATACATGCTTTTTACCATTCTGCATAGTCTTCTTTTATTTATAGTAGTTAATTTTTGGAGATTGATATTTTACTAGGATTCTCACTGAAGTTCCATCATAGCTTTAGCAAGTAAATTCCAACGTTATTTTTATTATTTCACAGGAGAAGAAACCGAGTTACAGCAAAGTTAACAGCTTGCCCAACGTCACTAAGTACTACCAGAAAGAGCTCAGGAATCCTGACTCTATAGAAGCTGCATTTCCTGTACCACCATATACTGTACGAATACATGTCATTAATCAACTGAATTAGTTCATCAATGCTCTGCTTTACTTTAGAGGGATTTGAGATATTTTTAAAATATGTTATATTTTGCATAATATTATGGCATTAGTTTGGATAATTGTTGCAGATTGAAATGTGGAATGACGTGGAGAAATGGCCAGTGAAAATGGGAAACGTAGGCGGAAGTTATAGCTCCATCACTGTGTCATCTCAACTGCCTGTAAAATAGATGACACCTGTCCTGTTAAGCATCACACGTTACTGTGGGTCACTGTCAGTTGGCCGGAACTGGTCACATGGTTCCAACTTGACTGCAAAGAAAAAGAAAAGGGAAGACGCCTCATGTACACAGGGTATGGTGAGTACTAGTGATTTCTATGATATCTTTCTTCACCTCTAACATAAAAATATAGTGCCCTTCTCCTAGCTTACTGTATGGATTTAATGCATTTGGCGTTTAATATATGGTACATGCAGTACCTGTACACATATACTAGGCAATATTACTCTTAAAAATACCTACTTGAAAATGAAGAAATATTTAGGAAAGCCAACTAGCTCAGATATTTGGGCTTGGAATTTTTTTTTTTTAATTTTTAGTGTGTTTTTGCTCTGCCATGCCCCTATAGTAATAATAATAATTGCAATTATTTGGTGTTTACTGTGCCCCAGGTATACATGCATGAATTGATCTTAATGCTTACAACGACCTTATGATGTAAGCACTATTTATACCTGTATTTAGTAATATGAAAATATTATAAACTGGATCATTTGTTTAAATGGATGTGGAAAAAGCTTTAAAAAGATAAGCTAATTCTGTCAATGTATTTTGAAAACTTCAGTAGGTCTAGTGCTCTCCCAGTTTAAAACTTGACAGAAAAATATTAACTTTGAATGGGCACTTACTATACGACAGACATGATGCTCCTGCTTTAAATGAATTTTTCATATGACGTTCATGCCATTTTTCTTGCATCAACAACACTAAACCACATTTGACCGACAAGAAATGTGAGACATAGATTTCAAACCCAGGTTTGTGTATGTGTGTATTTATGTGTTTAAAGATTTAGAGGGTGATTCATCATTTAAAAATATATTAAAATAAATTTCTCAAGGATGTCTGAAGAGTTGAATATGGGTATGATGAGATATACAGGTTGATGAAATTTTTATGTTTGTCACCTACAGTTTTTCTTTTTGTCATTTTAAATTATGTTTCATGATGTATTGATTTATATTCTTTACTTGTTAGCTTTTTACTGAGGCATGAGGCAAATAGGGAAAACAGGCCTTAGGTAACACAAAGATGCAGAAATTCATATACATTTGAGGAGAGAAAATAGGGATTATTCAAAAAGACTATTCCAAATTGCCTTGCCCCAGGAGAGATGACATATTGTTTACAATATTGTTTACAGCTAACACTAATATTTTCTTTTTGGAAGTGTTTTTTGATTTAATCATTGATAAAAGTTTGATAAATTCAAGTAATAATTTATGAAATATTTTAAAACAGAAGTAAAAAGTTGATATTATTTCATATCAAAATGCATACCAGTATGAATGAAAATGTTTTTTCCATTATATTAACCTCAATATCAGCTATAACGTTAAATAAAATAAACTGCAGGACGCTCATATTATTATTTATTTATATATTTGTACCATGGTAGGTTATAGATTTTAGTGTTTTCTTATTTCATCTGAGAAATATAATATGCTGCAGTATATTTCCTTCATCATGAACAAGCAAGAAGAGAAATAAATGTGAATTGACCTAGCTACTGCTAGGTCTTTTTAAATCAAAGACAAAAATGTTGTTAATTGTGCGTGTGTATGCGTGTGCATGCAGGTACTTCTGTGTATCAGACAAAACAAATGCATTAATGATGATGATTCTGTTTGTTTGTTTTCTTTCTCCACTTCTTCCCCACGTATTTATTAGGGGTCTCACAAATGGCTTAAGCATGGGGCCCTGAATTACCCACTGCATACAGCCACAGTTATCATTCATGGTATACAAAACAGGTCATCAAAATATTTATTTCAAAACAAATGCTTTTTATAAAATTTCTAAGTCCGGGGCGCCTGGGTGGCGCAGTCGGTTAAGCGTCCGACTTCAGCCAGGTCACGATCTCGCGGTCCGTGAGTTCGAGCCCCGAGTCAGGCTCTGGGCTGATGGCTCAGAGCCTGGAGCCTGTTTCCGATTCTGTGTCTCCCTCTCTCTGCCCCTCCCCGTTCATGCTCTGTCTCTCTCTGTCCCAAAAAAAAAAAAAAAAAAAAAAAAAAAAAAAAAAAAATTTCTAAGTCCACTCTAAATAAACTATGAACAGGCTATACGAATCAATGTTTATATTGAGTTACTTTTCATATTCTTTTGAGCTTCAGATAAAATGAAAATATGTAAATATTTATACAGAAAACAAATAACTCACTATCTATTTCACCAATTAATCAGAAAATTCTAATGCTTTTGATATTTGGGCCTGGTTGATTTTATTTTATTAAAAGATTAGCAGAAGCACAAGGTTTGTTTTACATGTTCTTTTGATTAATATTAAAATGTTTTCTATTGTTTTTAATTTGGCTTGTTTCCCTGATAGTGTTAGATAACATATCCAAATTTCCATTGTAGATATGCACAGCAAAATGTATTTATGAATTTCCACATTAGGTTTTTGACAAGACAGAATTTTTGATATGTTATTTGTATGTTTCTACTCTTTTCTTCTAGTAACTTTAAATATTAGTTTGTCATGATTCTGACTCTCTTGTAATTTTTAACTTGCACATGTGCTGCCTATAATATACAAAACCACAAAATGTTAAGGTAATTTGATTCTCTTTAACAAAAAATGCTTCCTTAAAATTTTGATTTTGTATCAAAGACTCTTCTTAAGTTTTTAAAATACATCATTTTTAATCCAAATGAAGTCTAGGAAATAGCTTGTTTGATTTTTTTCTAATTCTCAATGCAATTACATTATCTTATAGGCTAGGAATAAATTTATTGCCTATTTTCCACAGTAGAATATTAATTTCATGATTATTTTGTTCACCAGTGAATTTATAGTGCCTAAAATTGTGCCTGGATTAGAGTAAGTGCTGAATGTTGGTATTTTGGGGGTAAATAAATAAGTATAGTTGTATTGAGTTAAAAGATACGAGATGAATTAAGTGATGATCAAGAGATCTAATATACACCACAAATAGAATATTTATACACAGATATACAAATAGATATTGTATACAAACATATACATTACATAAGTTTAATAATGTAAATATTTTCAATTTTATATTTGCTATTGAATTGGTTGCTTTGTTACTTTAAGTCCATTTATTAAACCTCTACTTAGAATTTGTGGGATCTTTTTTGTCTTCTTATAACTATCCATAACTTATATTTTATAATTCCTATACATGTATCAAATAGATAAAATTAATCTATCCCTCTTCAAAATTGCTGTTGCTATAGAAATTTAGCTCAGTATTTTAAATACGCTATCACAAAAATGGGTTTAAAAATAACACCATCAACAAAAAAAATGATCTACTTTGGAATTCTCTGACAAATGAAATAAACAAAACAAATCAACAAATAAAAATAATTGTTAATGTATGCAGGAAAAGAATATCCAAGATGCCAAGGATTCTGATTTTGAAATTCAAAATTTTCAAAAAACTTTCCTAGCTAGTTTGCGATGTGTTCATTTTTAAAAAAATCAATGAAAATATTAAGAATCCATCGTGCTATCTATAACCCAGAAAATCATTCAGAAACGGTTTAATTTGGTTACAAGATTCTTTATTTTGCAAACTATACATAAACAGTAAAAAAGAAAATGCATTGTACTTTAAATATTACATAAAATCAACATTAAAGTTTCTTTTTTAGTGTGTATAAATCAAATGGAAATAATTCACCAATTTTACCTTCGATGAATTGTGTATTGGGAGAAAAGTTGACCCACTGCTTAAATTATGATACCAATGCATAAAATTCAATAGGTTTTTCCATTTGTATTATGGGCACAAAACCATAGGTCTGATATACTTAAAAGTGATGGTTTGCCAAAATGTCTACACAATTAATTAACATGCTAACTTAAATACAGCAATTAAAGTAATTTTTGTTACAGTTAAATCTTAAATGCTACTCTACACAATAATCATAAACAAGTCCACATGGCAATTATGTAACAATAGAAAAAAAGAAAGAAACATTTTCCATTTTCTTCATTCCAGCAGCAGTACCTTTACTGGTATTAATTTGTTAATTAGGTGTGCTTATATATTGCCTAATATCCTATATTGGTATGCATGCTAAAACCTTTCTATTTCTATTTTGCAAGGCACCATACAATACGGTCTCTAAGTTGCGACACTAGTAATAAAAATGGCATAATTCTAGGATTAAATGCAAAATTTTATCTGAATAAGAAATAAAATAAGAATTAAGACTTTCAAATTTGACATTGAGGCAAATGACAAACCTTTTGTGCAAATGTAGTTTAAATTAATCTTTCCTTTTGTCTTCCTACTTTAAATTCTGCACCCTAAATCGCTGGTCAGAAAGATAAAGAAATCGAGAAAGGTAAAGAAATCATGCTGTTTTAGAATATAAAAAAATTCTACATGAGAATGCTATCCAACTTAAAATAAAAATTAGAAAGGACAACGAAGTTTTTAACTTTCAGAATCCATGGTTTTCCGTACTTGCCATTTTGTAAAATATCCTAGCATATCCAGAATAATTTCATCATTGAAAACATCACTATTAATGAAAACACAATGGAGGACTCTACACTTGTTACCATTTTTCTTACCTGTCGGTATCCCCTCACTCACTGTAAATCTAGGAAGATGCTACCTTGGAATAGCAATTAAGGTCATGCTTAGTTTTATAAAATACTTGGGACCCAGGCCACTAATAAGTTATTGTAAATTTAACTTAGAATATATCTCAGAAAAATAACGTATACAACCTCAAGTCCCGATTGTTGTTTTGCTTGTGGGAGATTGACATAGTTGGTTCTTATGAAAATTTGTTTATATCAGTAGCTCTTCCTAATGTTTTTTCCCCCTCTGGCTAGACTCCATATGCATTTTCTTTTTCTCTAAGGCATATAAAAACTCAAGATAAATGATTCTTATTTAAACATAAGGTCCTATGACATTAGCTGCAATATTTGAAATAATTATACAAAATATATGTGAGTTTTAGAATTCTTTTGTTTTAGGGCAAGAAGATAATTCTCAATAGGTTATCACTTTGTAAATAATAGAAATGTAGAATTTATAGGTCTCAGCTCTCGTTAATCAGATGTACCCATCATGGTCATCACCATCATCATCGTCATCCCCTTCGTCTTCATCATCATCTTCAATTTCATCTTCATCATTCATAATATCGTCTTCATCATCTTCATCGTCAGTCCATTCATGGAAATCTCCACTTGCAAAATCTCCAGATATCTCAAAATCAATAGCTTAGGGAAAAAAGTAAACATTATTATTAATGTCATTTGATTGAGTAATGGGATAATTTCCTGAGATACATAAAGTTCTGATGAAAATTAAGCAAATTAGTACAATTTTACTTTGGCCTTTAACTTATTTAACAAAGGTAAGGAAAAATCCACGCTCTATCATTTGTTGAAATTTGTGTCCTAAAAAGCTGAATCAGTAAGGAGATCTGATATGCAAGGTTTCCAGTTCAGTAATATTGATCTCAGCCCAGTTTTTATAGAGGCTCATGTCAAACTTTGACTTTTACAAAGAATTTTAAATTTCTCCAATTAGTGTGGTAGGCAAAATAATTGCTCCTTTAAGGCCTTCGCCTCCTAATCGCTAAAACCTGTGAATGTGACTTTAAATGGTAAAAAAAAAAAAAAAAGCGACTTTGCAGATCTGATTAAGTTAAGGACCTGGAGATGAGGAGATTATCCTGCATTATTCAGAGGCTCAGATGATCGCCCGCATCCTTAAAATCAAAGAACCTTTCCATATTGAGTCGGAGGGAGTTGTGACTAGGGAGAACAGTAAGAGAGATGCAACGTTGCTAGCTTTGAACTCGGAGGAAAGGGTCCATGAGCTAAAAAATATGAGCAGACTACAGAAGGTGAAAAAGGCAAGGAAACAGATTGTCCCCTAGATCCTCTAGAAGGTATGCAGCACTGATGACCCTCAGATGTTTAGTTCAAGAAGGCCCATGTTGGACTTTGGACACACAAAACTGTTAAGATAATACATTTGTGTAATTTAAGCCACTAAATTTATGGAAATGTGTTGGGGCACCTGGGTGGCTCAGTTGGTTAAGCGTACTACTTCAGCTTAGGTCATGAGCTCATGGTCATGGGTGTGAGCTCTACATCGGGCTCCATGCTGACAGCTTGGATCCTGGAGCCTGCATCAGATTCTGTGTCTTCCTCTGTCTCTGACCCTCCCCCGCTCATGCTCTGTCTCTCTTTGTCTCTCAAAATAAATAAATGTTAAAAAATAAATTAATTAATGGAAATTTGTTACAATGGCAACAGAAAACTAACATAAGTAGTCAGTACTTTAAAAAATATTTGGATTTATTCATTACTATTTATAGAGGCCAAATTGTACATGTATCTCATAATGTTTATTTTTCAACCCTATGTTAGTGTGCATTTATTTTCTACCTTTTTAAATATTTTAGTCTTAAAATTTTGAGGTAGCTAATTAAAACAAATCTTATTAATGTAATCCATTGTTTATAAATTGATTTTATAATACAACACATTAAAATTCATATCTTATGTGAAGATAATGTTATTTCTATCCTCCTACACAATGTCTCTTGTTAATAATTTCAAGATGCTAAGAAAACTCAGAAGTCATGTTCTCAAAACAGTTTCTTTGTTCACTCATTGAATTCATCCCCACATAATTTTTATTTTCATCACTGATAATTGGCATCACTGATAATTGGTGTAATTAATAATGCAGCCATTTTATTTTTTTTCAACGTTTATTTATTTTTGGGACAGAGAGAGACAGAGCATGAACGGGGGAGGGGCAGAGAGAGAGGGAGACACAGAGTCGGAAACAGGCTCCAGGCTCTGAGCCATCAGCCCAGAGCCCGACGCGGGGCTCGAACTCACAGACCGCGAGATCGCGACCTGGCTGAAGTCGGACGCCCAACCGACTGCGCCACCCAGGCGCCACTAATGCAGCCATTTTAAACTACATATTACAAAGATATGCTGTTTACATGTTAAAGGTATGTTAGGCATCTACTTAATACTACTTTATCTCACTTAATTCTAATAATGTTGGCTAGAAAACTAAAACCAAGCTATTAAAAATATTATGGGATAAATACATGCAGAAGAGGCACTTAAGCACTAGATGTCATTACCTTTATATAGTTTACCATTTATATTTTTTAAATGATCACGGTCTATCAGTTTAAAAATTGCATAAAGTAGCAGCATTCTCAACAATAGCCAAGTTATGGGAAGAGCTCAAATGTCCACTGACTGACGAATGGATAAAGAAGTGGCATATATATGTATATGTATATGTATGTGCATATATATGTATGTGTATGTACATACAATGGAATATTACTCAGCTACCAAAAAGAATGAAATCTTGCCATTTGCAGTGTCGTGGATGGAACCAGAATGTATTATGCAAAGCAAAATAAACCCGTCAGAGAAGGACAAGTACCATATGATTTCACTCATATATGACATTTAAGAATCAAAACAGAGGAACATAGGGGAAAGGAAAGAAAGATAAAATAAGATAAAAACAGAGAGGGAGGCAATCCATAAGAAACTCTTAGCTAGAGAGAACAAACAGGGTTGTTGGAGGGGAGGTGGATGAGAGAGATGGGCTAAATGGGTGATGGGCATTAGGGAGTGCAGTTGTTGGGAAGAATGTTATATGTAAGTGATGAATCACTAAATTCTACTCCTGAAACTAAAGTAATTTGAATTTAAATAAATCTGGAAAGAAAATAAATAAATACCACTTAAAAGAGACAACTAGACATTATCTAAAATACAAGATTGACCAAGTACTTTATTTTCATTTTTGGCCATGCATATTGAGACACAATTCATTAATTCCTAGTATATATGTGTGCATGAACATAGGAGTGTGGATGTTGTGTTTGTGTGTGTGTGTGTGTGTGTGTGTGTGTAGCTAAATGAGTTTTGTAATGAAAACTCATCATACAAACAAAAATACTCATTTGAAACTTGCATTCAAAAAAAATTTATGAAGCAAAAAGATACCACATTTAAAAATTTAAAATACATGTGCATGATGTGCAACTTAACTCTAATATTATTTTTAGATTTACACATAAAAAAGTCACCTCCATGAAAAGTATTAGAATATTAATTATATATACAATTATATATATTAATTATAATTACCTTTCAAACATTTAAACTGTATTTTTCCGACCCAAATATAAGGATATATGTTCATATAGCTGCAATTTGTGGACCTTTCCTTCAAAAACGTTAGCTTTTCTTTTGTGAATGAGCCCATATACTCCCTAGGTCAATTTCTCCAAAGGTATGCAGACAAAAGGGTTCCATATGGGGACAAGGCACACACTGGAGTTAGCCAACTTGGAATAGAGTGGATGACAAGAATATGCTGTACTTGAGAGGAAAACAGGAGGTATTTAACATTTCTGTATATGAAGTAGTAAAAGGAACTCACCTTTTAATTCTTCTCCCTTCAAATACTTAAGTAATGCATTCTATTTATTATTTACACAAGGTTTTCATATGCTAGGAGTGACCCTTTTTGTCACCCCTCCCTCCCCAATATATTCTACATTTTTTGCATAGAGTATGTCCTCCTTAAATGCTTGGGCAAATTAATGAGATTCTTAAGAACTCATCTTGTGCTTGAGAAATTATTAAATAAGTAATCCTTATTCTTACCACAATCTGCAACACCATTTGTTCTGGATCCCATTACTTCATTTCCATATCTGTCAACACACCAGCACTGTCCAACACTGCCATGGCACTGTGCTGGCTTGTAGTAACCATCTTCATCACAGAGGGGGATGTACTGTCCTGTGAAACACACACACACACACACACACACACACACAATTATAAATAAGTTGTGTTTCTATTTGATGGTCAGCACCTATGCATTAATTCACTCAAGATATACACACATGGAGTTCCCCCTCCAGGCTGTGAACTAGTGATATGTATAGAACAAAACAGGTAAGGTTACTGCTGTCATGGGGCAGGATATTTACATAATGAACTACTTTATGTTTCTTTTGTTAAGCAAATTTATTATTACTCCTTCTCATTCTGCAAAGGGTACTCTGTTCTCACAGGTATAATACAGAATTAGAACCTGGGTAATGCCGTGTGTATTACATCATCCAGACCACTTAGAATGGCACACCAGACCCCCTACCATCATCACTGCCTACTTTCTATTTTCTTTTCCCCAAATTTTCCTTCATATATTCCAAGCTTTTTCCACATCAAACTGTTTTGCCCAAATTCACTACTGCTTCATCTCTGTATTTATCTGTTTCTCATCTGGAATCCCTCCCTCCTTCCTTCCTTCCCTCTTACATTTTAATACTTGACTTAAATGTGACCCCTAATATGCACCCCTCTGTTAAACTGGAAGATTTCTCATATGCTTCTTATAACGTGGTGTGTGTGTGTATGTGTGTGTGTAGTTTATTATTACATGCTTTCACCACTATAATGTGATATCCTCTCTATTGGGAATTTTGCATTCTCTTTGTTTTGAGTATTATATTAACAACTCTTAATCAAGTGGGAAAGACAGACATTTATTTTCACATCTATAATATCTAACATAGTACCTGGCACACGGCTAATGATAAATGTTTAATTGATAACTTAGAAGTGAATTCACTTTCTTAAATGTTTATGCCAACACAACAAAGTAAGGCTTAGGAAATTAGAAAATTTTCTTGTCTTCCCTGACTATTCTATTCTCTCAGTGACCAGACACACTCTAGTTATCTAGTGAGAGAGAGAGAGAGAGAAAAAAAAGCAACTGCTGAATAAATCAATAGAACATGAAATTCTTTCAATTTACTTAGTCTTGTAACCATATGGGATCATAATATTACCTCTTTAAATAAAGTTTCAAAATTCTGATCAATGAATAGTTTAATTTTAAAATTGTAATTCATTTGAAAGATTTGGAGTATGAGACTATCAGTGAAGTAGACAGATTATTACCAATATAGAAAACTTGAAAACGCCGTCTGTAGATTTAAGACCAGCAAAAATTAGAACACTTTTTTCACATTCTTATCTCCATCTTTTTTTTAATCGTATTTTTTTTAATGTTTATTTATTTTTGAGACAGAGCATGAACGGGGGAGGGGCAGAGAGAGAGGGAGACATAGAATCGGAAGCAGGCTCCAGGCTCAGAGCCATCAGCCGAGTCGTGACCTGAGTGGAAGTCGGACGCTTAACGACTGAGCCACCCAGGCGCCCCTATTATCTCCATCTTTTAAAAAGCTATCATATCTTGACATCTTTGACACAAAAGTGTTATGATGTACAGTTAGTGTAACCATTAATTTATCTTTAATGTCAGTATGGCACACTATCTCTATATAACAACTGATAACGTTTCAGGTAAGTATCGTTATACTTCCAAAAAAAGAACTATTTAGGGCATTCATTCTCTAATAATGATTTCCATTTTTATTATGTAAAAAGAATAAAAGTTACTCCTTCCAAAGGCACTAAATATGTTTTCATTTTTTTTAAACTGCAAATAATTCTGAATTTTGGTACGTCTAAAATATTTTTCAATTGAATTTCAATGGCTTTTCCCATTGTACATGGATAAACTTTGTTTTGTGGAAACAGAAACCTATGTATGACTGTATTATTTCATTTTTGAGCTGTGGTGTAGTATGCATTTTTTTACCAGAGTTAAAAGAAACATAACACATTGTAGTTTTATCATTAGTAATTCTTTATATCTAAAAGTGCCTTATTACAAAAAAAATAGCCTTTTCATCTTGAAGTATGGATTTTCAAGTAATTTATAAAAACTCATTTAAACATGCAATACTATAATTACGAAGATAGCGTGACATAATAAATCAATGAGATTCAAAAATATTAAAAATTGTGTTCTGTTAAATACTCAGGAGCATTAATATACATGGAAAAGACAAAACAAAAAACATTGCATATGTGGTATTCTGCATTGGATCCTAAAACAGAAACAGGACATCAGTGGAAAAACTGGTAAAATCCAAATAAAGTCTAAGTTTTAACTAATAGAATTATAGCAATGTTAATTTCTTAGAATTGACAAACAGACAATGGTTATTTGGTACATAATAAGATGGTAACTCTGGGGGAGGTCGAGTAAAGGCCATATGTAAACTATGTACTAATCTTTGTAAAATTTCTTTAAAATTATTCAAAAGAGTTTATTTTAAAATTTTATGTCTAGAAGTATAAACAAAATAATCACACATAATAGTTTAGTAATTTCTTGATAGTCAAGCACTCTAATGTTTCAAGACTTTCGGTGAATTTTGTTATCTATCTATCATCTAATACATATATTTACTTGCTAAAAGTAAGTTAGTAAAAAGTGATGAAAAATACTAGAAAGTTTATTCAAGTTTCTTTGAGGTACTACGGCATGCTTTCACCCATCTCTCTCTCATATTACTTTATACATGTTAGATTATTATAGATACTATTACATATATATTATATATTACATATTACATATTATATATCATATATTAGATATTAGGTTATTGTAGGCATATTAGATTATATATTAGAATATATAGATCATATAAATATTATACATTATTATAGATATATTAGAATATATAAATATATTAGATTATTTTATATGTATTAGATTATTATATGCATGTGTGCACCATTATTCTTGAATTGTTAGCCCCAGAATTAGAATGAAAGTTTCTGCTGATCCTTTAACTTTAGCATTGTTTAAATCTCTTTTTTCACTTAATAACTTTCAAAATGAACATTATATTAGGGTAATAAAACAGACATAATATCTTTCAATAGGTAAGATAATAAAAGTAAGTTTAATGGCTTTCAAAAACTTCATAAATTTTGTTACTGAAATTTAGTGTCGTCTATCTTTGTTGGATTAATATTGATTTTATGTTGCTGTTTCCCTGGGGTTATTTATGTAAGCAATAAAGGCTTCAGAAGAATGATCTATTACTCACCTAGGAGCTTCTTTACCCCTTGCCGCTTCTGAATATTGCTGAGCTCCGTCTGGCAAGGTGGGTCTGCAATGACATTAAAAGTGTTACTTCAAGGATTATAGTTAAATAAAAAAAAGAATAATTTCTATGATATCAAACCTCATCTGCTCTTTACACGGCTTTAAAAGACACATATGATGTATTATTTCTTTTTTATGGAGTACGTACCTATAAGATAAATGTATGTGTATCTATATGCATACTTGCAGGGAGAAACAGAGGCAGGGGGGAAGAGACAGAGAAAGAAAGGCTTTCCTAATTATTGGTATTAGATTATCTTGATTTTTCGCAGACAGACCAAATTGTATAGAAAAATGCAGAGAATGATATGAAATACTTATATGATGGAAAATGGTTCTTATCGTTTACTTTTAAACGGTCAATCAACTCAGCAATATAAATCCGCCTGAGGGACTGGTGTCAAAACAATTAACTGATTATGTTTTCCCTTTATTTAAAACAGGCTATAAGATATAGAGAAATAGCTTTGCATTAAAAAAGTAATCTCTAAAAAAAGTCAATGCTCTTTCAGCTTATATCAGACACACTATTATAAGTCTTGATACTGAATAATGCTGACAGGCTTTGGTCTTTTTAGTTCTATCCAGATACTTCAAGTATATATGCAGTGTGGAAACAGGACATATTACAAAATAATTTCTGATAAGCCATCTTTTAAAAATTAAGCAAATTTAGAAATAAAGAATTGCCTTTCTTTTCGAACTCAACCACTTAAAGGAGAACATTTTCAGATAAATATAAAATTCTAAATGGACACAATATAGTTTGGCTTATATTATTATTATATATTATGACATATTTTATATAATAAATATATTTTCTAATTTATAATATTCAAATAGTTCAATGTATTTTATGCTCATATTCTAAAAACCTTCTATATAAAAAGGCATCTTAAATTATTGAAGCAAAAAACCAATAGGAACTAGTACCTACTTTCCCATACTACAACATTTTAGGGAAAAGGCAGGGTATAATTAATTCAAATAATTTAAAAATATTATATGAATTTGACAATATTCAGTTATTAAATTTTCATGTAAGTAACAAAGTGTAGTGAGGAAATGAGACAAGGTGATTAATATATATATTTAATTTTTTTTTTTAATTTTTTTTTTTTTTCAACGTTTATTTTATTTTTGGGACAGAGAGAGACAGAGCATGAACGGGGGAGGGGCAGAGAGAGAGGGAGACACAGAATCAGAAACAGGCTCTAGGCTCCGAGCCATCAGCCCAGAGCCTGACGCGGGGCTCGAACTCACAGACCGCGAGATCGTGACCTGGCTGAAGTCGGACGCTTAACCGACTGCGCCACCCAGGCGCCCCGATTAATATATATATTTAATTTTTTAATGTTTATTTATTATTTTTGAGAGAGAGAGAGCACAAGTGAGAGCAGGGGAGGGGCAGAGAGAGAGGGAGACACAGAATCCTAAGCAGGCTGCAGGCTCTGAGCTGTCAGCACAGAACTGTGAGATCATGACCTGAGCCAAAGTCAGACGCTTAATTGAATGAGCCACCAGGCACCCCAATATACATTTTATAGTTTAATATATATAAGCCAAACAAGTATTTTTCCTTGGGAAATCTAATGTGAAGAAAAAGTAATTTTTTTCAAAGAGAGAGAGAGAGACTATACAAGAAACAGACTCTTAACTATAGACAACAAACTGATGGTTACCAGAGGGTAGGAGCATGCTGGGGGAGGGAGGCGTGATGAGAAAAATAGGTGAAGGGGATTAAGAGTACACTTATGATGAGCACTGAGTAATGTATCAAGTTATGCAACATAGGCTTATAGAATGGACATTTAAAATTTTACTCCTTCCAAATATAATAGAAGCCAGAGGAAATTTTTGAGCTGAAGTTTCAATATCATATTGAAGGCATTTTTTTCTAATTACTATGGACTAGTTATTGCAAAGTAAAAATAATATTTGTATATGTTTGCTATGACATTGCCTGAAAATCCATGTACATTTGACTCTCGATTAGTGACCTCACTGAATAAACATGAGTACCAGTCCCACAAACTTTGTATAAGGGAGCAATTTAAGATTTCACGAGTACACTGTACAAGATTCAGCTGTTCATCTACACATATTTAATTCTGAAGTATTTCTCCTATTATTTGTAAGGCGATTCTGCTGTCTGGTCTTTAACATGCGTATACTATATATATATATATATATATATATATATATATATATATATAACTCTTATTTATATATTATATATTTTATATATTACTCTAATATATAGCCAAATATAGTACATATTACTTTAATTACAGTAAATAATAATTTGTTGTTTTATTGAATAGTGAGGAAAATACATTCTTTTATAAGGTGAAACATTTGAAAGCATGCTTTTAAATAAATGGTTATTCTTTTTTTTTTAATTTTTTTTCAACGTTTATTTATTTTTGGGACAGAGAGAGACAGAGCATGAACGGGGGAGGGGCAGAGAGAGAGGGAGACACAATCGGAAACAGGCTCCAGGTTCCGAGCCATCAGCCCAGAGCCTGACGCGGGGCTCGAACTCACGGACCGCAAGATCGTGACCTGGCTGAAGTCGGACGCTTAACCGACTGCGCCACCCAGGCGCCCCAATAAATGGTTATTCTTTTTCATTAGATTACTTAATAAACTAATTCTTATTGTTTTTCTCAGTGTCTGATAGAGCTTTTTCTAACATTTTCTAGCATATTAAGGTAATAAAAATAATTAGCCAACTCTCCTTAGCTTTGGGGAAGGTGTATAAATCCTTTCACCCACTCAGGTACCATTTATTAAATTATATCTACCATGTATTAAATAACCTCAGAGAAAATCTTCATGTGACTATAAAGATTTTAACACTTTGGCTGAATACTGCTTAATAGATGAAAAGTATTTAAAGCAAAATTTTTCTTTGGGAACCTTTCAGTTCTACAAATATTACTGCAAAATCCACAAATGTTTTAATATGAAACTATTTCTATAGAAGAAACACTGAGTTTTCCATAATTTTTTTCGCAAACATGCTATCATAACAATAAAAAATTTAACTAAAATAAGATCATAGAAAAGATCAGATATCTTTTTATGGTGGATTACCAGCATTGATTTTTCTATTCTTTAAACGCTTTAAATGTATACTAGTCATTAAAACTATCATGTAGCTTTTTAGAAGTGTGCAATTACCTAGAAAGCAGAAATACAGTAATAAAATCAACAGAGTACATGTGTGTGGGTGTAAGGTTTAGAATATTCTAATAAAGAAAATCTGTTTTGTTTAAAGTGATTTATAAATAGTTAAACTACTCTAAAATTCCTGCTGTTGACTCACTACTAATCAATTTGTGGGTAATCATTTCATCCCTAATTACTACACTATTACTAATACATTAAAAAGTATTTGAGGTAGTAGAAGTCCCTACATAAGGTATTAGTGTTTCATATGAAAAGCGGAGTAAAATTAATACACCTTTAAGTAGATTGTACATTCTCTTAGCTGTCAAGAATGAAAATAAGGTGACAATAGCAGGTGTATCACATTAGACTAATTCCTTGTTTGTTTTTTAAAATTAGGATCAACCAGTCAGAATGCCTAAAATTCACAACTCAGGAAACCAAAGATGTTGGCGACGATGTGGAGAGAACACTTTTGCACTGTCAGTGGGAATGCAAACTGGTGCAGCCACTCTGGAAAACAGAATGGAGGTTCCTCAAAAAAATAAAAATGGAGCTATCCCATGTTCCAGTAATTACACTACTAGGTATTTATCCAAAGGATACAAAAATGCTGATCCAAAGGGGCATGTGCACCCCAATGTTTATAGTAGCACTATCAACAATAGCCAAAATATGGAAAGAGCCCAAATGTCCATCAACTGATGAATGGAAAAAGATGATGTGGTAAATGTATACAATGGAATATTACTCAGGTATCAAAAAGAATAAAATCTTGACATCTGAAACGTGGATGGATCTAGAATGTATTACGCTAAGTGAAATAAATCAGTTAGAGAAGGACAAGTATCAAATGATTTCACTCATATGTGGAATTTAAAAAACAAAACAAATGAACATAGGAGAAAGGATGGAAAAATAAGAAAAAAACAGAGAGGGAGGCAAACCGTAAGAGACTCTTAAATACAGAGAACAAATTGAGGGTTGCTGGAGGGGTGTTGAGTGGGGGGGATGATTTAAATGGATGATGGGTACTAAGGAGGGCACTTGTTGAGATGAACACTGGGTGTTCTAGGTAAGTGGTGAATCACTAAATTCTACTCCTGAATTACTCCATTATTACACTATATATAAACTAACTTGGATTTAAATAAAATAAAATAATAAAAATAAAATTAGCGTCAAAATTACGCACACCACTGTTTCCTTAGTTTCTCCATACTTTATCATAAAGTGAGGTTTTGGATCTTTTTTTCTTACCTACTTAATTTCAATTGCCATTAGATTGATTATCTAAGTATGGTTTCACTGTTACATTGCATTTCCCAGTAAAGAAGGATGCCTAAGGAACTAGCATCATACCAGCTCTCCCAGGTAACTCGCCTCTTCCAGAGAATCAAGAGACACTTTCTTTGCTAGTGAGTTTGTACGAAGCTAAGTTAGTTTTAAAAGTTTGAAAGGCCAAGACATTTTAAAATCAAACGAGTAAAAAATAACTTTATGGTGAATGCAGTGGTTCATTCGGCACATTTAATAAGATCACAAAATAGAACATTAAAACTCCACACTATAGTGATAAAAAACCCATTTATTTTACACCGTGGGCAAAGCAGATAGCAAATTAATTTTAATGATTGCTTTTAATATCTATGTTCCCCTATCTCTCTGTGCTTCTTGGTGGTTCATAATGGAAACTATAATGAAGTGCATTAATATAAAATACTAATTACTATTTTTCATCTTGTTTAGCATGTTTTGTATCCCTAGCCGAGTTATATTGTTTAACATGCTGCTTATTTGCTCTTTTATTAAGCACTCTAATGAGAAAAATATCTACTAAAATGAATGGGATAAGATGTACTTTTTTTTTTTTAATCATGAAGAAATAGATAAAATTTGACATGCAGGTCAACTATCTGCATCAGTATGTGTCTCATATTTTACCTTGCTGTCTCTGGAAGCAGTAGCACCATTCATTGTTCGATATCAAACTGTCCTTGTATGTGTCACAAGAATTGAAGAACGCCTTGGTACACTGTTCATTCTTATCAAGGTAAATGCTTCCGAGCTCTGACTGATCCAGTAGCAGGTCATAGTTTGTATCAAGTCTATTAAACATCCAGCCAAGCGAATCCTTGCAGATCGGCAAAATACTGGTATCAAATCCTAAAGGCAAAGGCAGAAAATGATTAGCGAAATGTGAAAGTCACCATCAGCAGCAAGCAAAATAAAGGAAGATAATAGTTGGTTCCTGTTAGAGCACCCACTCAACAGTCAGACGTTAAGGCTTTAAATTCATCTTGGGTAATTAATTTCAACATAAAATGGGAATGGTAATACCTACCTTCAGGACAGTTGTGAGAAGCATCTAGCACGATTAGGCATTATTCAATGGCACTTATTTTTGTAATTATGTTAGATATATTTACCATTCTTCAAACTGTTTCTTAATAAATAGGTTGTCATTATGAATGTATTATTGAATAATAATGTCCTATTAATAAAGAAATAAAATTCATTCCCATTCAAAGAAATTTTACAAAAAGTAAAATTTTAACAAAAGTAACATTTAACACATAATAAGGAAGAATTTCATTAATGCTCCGTATCTTTGTGGAACCATGGCGATTTTATAAGTAATACATGTCCAGAGAAAGAACAACCAGCATGTGATTTATACAGGTACTCTGTCTTTTGGTTCTCTTAAGGCAATTTTTACAATTGCAAATATGCTGAAATGGGAGATGGTGGGGGGCGCTGGATGGACACAGGTATAGAGAAATAATGGAAATGGGTTTGCATCCAAGGTACAATCTATCAAAATTTGGGTTTCTCTGGATAAACTTCAGACCCTGCTAACACTCCATGTCCTAAATAGCATCAGATACAATGTCAGTGTTTTGAAGCATAATTTAAAAATTTACTTTTAATTATTCTTTGTCAGGCTTAAATGATCTTTAACAGATATTTTGGTAATGCAGTTTCTTTTTTATTTGCTCTTTTCCACTCATTATAAGTGAAAGTAAAATAATAACTCAGTTAACTGGCATGAAAAAGAGGATGCACTTGGACTTGTGGAGACTTTCAGAAAGCTGAATATCCAAAGGGTTTAACCTCAATAGCAGGGGTTGAAGAGTAGTTTAACCATTTATGAATGAAATTCTCTCTCTGCTGCAGTTAATTTTATGTTCTAGTTGTACATAATCTATTTTAATATGTACCTTTTATTTAATTTTTATACTTCAGGGTGTACAGGTAATTGAAAATAAAGACATACACATTTAGGATTTAGTTTTTAAATCCTATTTAGCATTTTTAGGATAAATAGTATTACATTAAATAAGTCCTGATTGGGAGATTTGGGACTTAAGAAATTCTCATTTTAAACACCTTTTTGGAATTTATTCTATTCACGTATCAGAACATATTGTGCTTTCTGTCCATGAATCATCATGCTTTCTATCCATGGGACTCTTTCATAAAAGCATAGAGAAAAAAATCCAGTAATTTTTTTATTATTTGTATTTTCCTTTGTAAAATTGTTTGTAGAATAAAAACAGAATTCTCCCACTCAAACTAACAAACTACAAGCACTCATGAGTTTCTCATTTCCTATTTACTTTTCGGGTCTTAACCTTGGTTCTGCAAATACAGGGTTGAAAATATAGATAAGGCCATTATTCTCTTGGAGCTTATTTTTAAAACAGTATGGCTTAAGATATTGGTTGGAACTGTTCCTTACTGCCAGAAATTGTCAAATGCTCAGTGATCACATGAAGAAAGGAACCCACAGCATAATATACTAACCACTGCAAAAGTATTCAAAGGAATGAAGTTCTTGGTGTGAGATTTCTGGTATGCCTTTGAGCCACACCCTCTCTCTCATCTCATTTTCTGGTACAATGGAGAAACCCAATGGTGCAATTCAGCTTTCATGAATAAAAGATATGGAAAGAATACAGAAGAGCTATTACCCTTTGGTGAACAGTGAGAGTTAGTAAAGAGAGATTATCCTCTCCCTTCACCTACTTATTGAGAATAGAGGACTCAACTGGCTAGTTTCCTAATGCTTAGCATGAAGGTCTCATTGAGAGCCCTAGTAAAGTCCACAAGTGTCTGCAAGAAGGAGAGCTAAACATCTGATTTCCAGGTGAATATCTGCTTATCTACTTGTGACTAGTCCTGGTCAAAGTGGGGAAAGAGCACTGGGGAAAGACAGTGGGTATAACATCTGTGCAGATAAAAGGCAAAGACTATCTGGGATTTAACCAAAGACTGAAGGCTCTCTCTCGGTGTTTGGGATGCAGGGGTAGGTGAGATATAAGAAATTGTCCAGAGAAAGTGAAGAGAAGGCCAGCTGTTAGAGATTCATCATCTCATGAATGCTATTTAGTGACAGGCGGTGAAGAATCAGCAGTGAGATAACAGAGCATTCAATTCTAGTGCACATACTCTGGCCCGTATTTTTAGTACAATAAAGAATGACTGAAATGTTAGAAGAGAGTGTGACACCATCTTAATTTTGTTTTAAAAGGAAACACTTTCTGGCATGTGAATTATATGGGAGCAAGTGTGGAAATTGGGATGCCAGTAGGGAGTAACTGGAATAGCCCATATGAGAGATTTTTGAGGATTGTTCATATCACATCTTCACAATTGCTTGAGTTCCCTTTGACCAATCATCAACGATTAAGACATAAATTTTACTTTACTTTTGAGTTCAATTTAATTTTTATATTTTTAATTTTAATTCCAGTATAATTAATATATTGTATTGAATTAAGTTCAGATGTACAATATAGTGATTCAACAATTCTATACGTTACTCAGTGCTTATGATAAGTGTACTCTTAATCCCTTTCAATTATTTCATCCATCCCCCCATACACCTCCCCTCTGGTAACCATTTGTTTGTATTTTATGTTAATAATCTGCAAAATAATTTTTAAAATGATCTCTGCCCAGATTTTATGATGTACCATGCAAACACCCTTGTCAATTTCAACACCTTATTTCTTCTTAGTTTTTCAATAACAATGAAACAAAAGTAGCCCTAACCTTTCAATAATTTTTGAAGCTCTATTTTGAGAACTTATTATACAGTACAGACATTCACATAATATAACATTTCTGAAAATGTATCATGTACAGATATTTAATAAATTTTAAACACAAGAGTTTACTCTTTATGCTACAAAGACATGAAATTCTTACATAGTACATGTTTATTGAATGATCAATTTGTTGATGTGCAATAATGTTTTAGATAAAAAATGTCAAGGTATCTGATTTGTATTCAGGTCACTGGCCTGTGCCCTGGCATTACCTTGCATGGTTATATTACTATATCTAGACTTTAATGCCCATATCTAGATAATGTGGGGATTTTTCAAACATGATCTCTGTTACCTTGAAGATAAAAAATACAGTGAGTTTATATAATTTTAATAATACATTTATACACAAAATTGTGTTATAAGGTTAATCAGAATCATAAGTAACAGAAAAGGAGTAGACAAAATTATTTTAATATTCTAAATTAAATATATACTTCCAACATAATTCAATTCAGTTGATGCTACACATATAAAATGATATTAAATTGAAAAAATTGTTTTCTGACTTATCTTGAACTTTTGGAACAATACAAACTATTTGATGAGTTTGAGAGTTCTTGGATAACATAGTCACTATATATAACATAGTACAAATACTATACATATATGTATTCTATGCATTATTTTTACTATGTATATATGTAATATTCTTGCCATATGCTTCAAGATCATTGTAACATGAAAAAAATTGCTAGATTTAGACAGAGAGCTGATTTCTGTCACAGTAAAACTTACAGCTTTTGCCCAATTTCTGAAGTCTATTTTGTCTTACATAAATATAGTCATTTCAACTTTTTTATAACTAGAATTTCTATTATTATACTTGTAACTAATTTATACTTTTATACTAAATGTGTCTTAGAGAGAGTACAATATTGAGTCTCACATTTTGTCCAAGTCTGAAAATCTCTGCCTATTGATTAAAGGGTTTAGACCACGTACATTTAATATTATTTCAATATGGTTGTTTTTAAAGCTTCATGTTAGTATTATTTTATTTTTCCTCTTTATTAATTGTTCTTTCTGTTTCTCTTTTCTTTTTTTGATTAAATATGCTTTTTTTATATTTTTAATATTCTTATTTAATCTCCACTATTAGTTTATGTGGTAGGCAAAATAATAACCCCTCAAAGATGTCCACATTCTAATCCCTAGACCCCTGTGATATTACATTGCTAAAAGGACTTAAGTTTGCAGATGGAATTAAATTGGCTAATCAGTTGACTTTAAAATTGGGATATAATTGTGGATTATCTGGGTAAACCCGATATAATTACATAAATCCTTTAGAATAAAACCATAAAGTGAAACCATAAGCTTTTCATAGCTAATAGAAATGAGACAGAGAAAAAATGGCTTTGAACATGGAAGAAGGAGACCGTAAGTCTAGGAAAGTGGGTAGTGTCTACATCTGGGAAAAACCAACAAGGACTGGAATACTCCTATAACTTCAAGAAAATAAATTTTGACGACAACCCTACTGATTAAAGAAATGGATCCTCTCCTAGAGCCCTTCAAACACCTTGATTTAACGTGGGGAGACCTGTGTTGGACCTCTGACTTACAGGGCTATAAAATAATAAATTTGTGTTGCTTAAGCTACTAATTTTTGTGGTAATCTGTTAATTCATAATAGAAAACTAATGTAGTTTATGAAATATATTTGCTTTTTGATGGTTGTCAGCTGAGGATGTCCACAGCTTTATAGTGTATATCATTAGCTTAATCACAATCTTCCTTCAAATAATACTGTACCGCTTCACATATGTGGTAAGAAACTTGCCAGGGTATACTTAAATCCTTTACCTTTTCTCACATTATTTTGCTATGAGTGTTACCCATTTTAATTCTATATATGTTGCAAATTTCACAGTACATTGTTATGATGTTTGCTCTGAACAATGTATTAGCTTTTCCAAGTGATTAAAAAATGTGAAAAAAAATCCTTTATATTAAAGGAATTTTTTTTCCCTGTGTAAACACTTCTGACACCAAATATGGGTTTTCCACGCAAGGCAATTCTCTAATACTCTGTGGACACCAACTAGGTGTCCTACAATTTAATTCAATTCTGACATTATCCACTCAGTTAGTACAGATCCAGCGGGTTAAGGGCTCAGTCCTACAGAATGCACCCTTACTTCAGATACCAATATCATGTAGTGGGTTCCCAGCTATTCACAGTTCTTTCAACTTGACTACAGATTAGTGGGTTCCCATGACCCCTTCCTCAGGTTCCATAATTCGTTATGACAACTCACAGATCTTAGGGAAACAGTTTATGTTTGTCAGTTTATTGTAAAGGAAATTATAAATAATAGAAATAAATACCCAGATGAAGAGATACATAGGGTGAGATATGGAAGGGTCCCAAATGCAGGAACTTCTGTTCCTATGGAGTTGGGGTGGACCACTCTGTCAGCACATGGATGCATTCACCAATTCAGCAACCCTCTGAACCTGAACCCCTTAGCTTAGAGATTTTTACAGAAGCTTCATCTAGTAAGCATGATGGATTATTAACTCAATAGTCAGCCTCTCTCCCCTCTCCAGAGGATGGAGGGTGGGGCTGACAGTGCCAGACTTCTAATCACAGTTTGGTCTTTATAGTAACCAGCCATCATCCTGAAGCTATCCAGGAGCCCGCCGAGAGTCACCTCTTTAGAACAAAAGATGTTCATATCACCCAGGATATTCCAAGGGATTTAGGTGCTCTATGTAAGATGCTCCTAATATCCTCATTACTCAGGAAGTTACAAGAGTTTAGAAGTTCCGTGTCAGGAACCAGGGGCAGAGACCAAATACAGATTTCTTATTTTGTCAAACATATTTCCCCCCATGTTAAGCATTTCTGGCTTTCTACATTCCTAAATATAGATTCAAATTTCTGTGTTGTATAATTACCTTTTGTGTCAATAAACTCATTTAATATTTCTTGAAATTTCTCAGCTTTTGATTATTGAAAAGGTTTTTTTTTTTCTTTTTCTGGCTTTTTTTTTTGGCTTAATTTTTGAAGAAACATTTTTGTCAGAGACTTTCTTTCTTTTAACACCTTGAAAATGTTCCACTGTATTGTGAGTAGTGTTGAGGGGAAGCTAGCTGACATGCTGAGCTTTGCTCCTCTGAACAAATTTTTTCCTTTCTTTTTTCCCCCCACCTCTGGTTGCTTTTAATATTTGTTTTTCAATACTGCCTTTTAGCAATTTACTTATGGTACACATTGTTTTTTTTTAATTTTTTTAATGTTTTTATTTATTTTTGAGACAGAGAGAGACAGAACATGAGCAGGGGAGGGGAAGAGAGAGGGAGACACAGAATCCGAAGCAGGCTCCAGGCTCTGAGCTGTCAGCACAGAGCCCGACTTGGGGCTCAAACCAACAGACTGTGAGATCATGACCTGAGCTGAAGTTGGACACCCAACCGACTGAGCCACCCAGGCGCCCCTTCTTATGGTACACTTTGGTTTGGTTTTCTTTGTTTCTGTTGCTTAATGTTTATGGTATTTCTTGCATGTGTGAGTTTATTATATTAGTAAAATCCAGAAAGTTTTTAACCATTATTTATTCATATAATTTTGTGAGGCTCTACACTTTTAGGATTCTTTTGAGACTTCAGTTACTCGTATATTAATCCCCTCTACATTGTCCCATGGTTCACTAAGACACAGAATTTTTTTTTCCAGTTTCTGTTTTCTTCAATGTGCTTTAATTTAGATAGTTTCTATCATATACCTTCAGGTTCATTTTTCCCTCCTTGCTACTCAGTTCAATGTCTTTGTATTCTCACTCAACATGTTTTCATTTCATTTATTGTGTGTTTCATCTTTAGACATCCTATTTGGGTGTTTTATTCACATATCCTTTTTTGTAATTGATGTTCCTATTTACCTTTATACTGCTGTGCATATCAATAATGTTTATGGTTATTTTATAATCTTTATATATTAATTTCATCATCATTGTAATTTCTGAGTATATTTTCAAGATTATGATTTCTCCCTATTATGGACCATATTTTTTTTTAATTTTTTTTTCAACATTTATTTATTGTTGGGACAGAGAGAGACAGAGCATGAACGGGGGAAGGGCAGAGAGAGAGGGAGACACAGAATCGGAAACAGGCTCCAGGCTCTGAGCCATCAGCCCAGAGCCCGACGCGGGGCTCGAACTCACGGACCGCAAGATCGTGACCTGGCTGAAGTCGGACGCTTAACCGACTGCGCCACCCAGGCGCCCCTATTATGGACCATATTTTTGCACTTCTTGGCATCCTTGATAAATTTTAATTTGATCTGAACATTATGAATTTTAAATTATTGGTTGGGGGATTTTGTAATATTTCTCTACAATGTTATATTTTGTTCCAGCATGAATTTAAATAACCTGTGTATCAACTTGATTCTTTTAAGGATAGCTTTTAAGCTTTGTATGGCAGGCACAGAACAGAGCTTTATTCTGGGATTAATTTAGCCCACCAACAATGTGTATCCCATTCACTATATGGATATACAATAATTTGTTTAACCATTCACCACTTGAAGGGCATTTAGGTAGTCACCAGTTTTGTAATTATACAGTTGTTATAAATATCCACATATATGTTTTATGTGAGCATATGTTATAATTTCTCTAAGATAAATTTCCTAGATTTTTCTTCAATCTAGGATATCTTCAATATCCTAAATTTCTTCAGGAAAAATATCCTGAAATGAGATTTCTGGGTTATATGGTAAGTTATGTTTCATTTTATAAAACTATTTTTCAAAGAGTCTGTACCATTTTGAGTTCCTATTAGCCAGTTATTAGAGATTCAACTGCTTCCACACTCACCAGCACTTCTCGGTAATGTTATTTATTTATTTATTACCACTCTAATAAGCGTATAAGAGGCATCTCACTGTGATTGAATTCAGCATTTCCCTAATACTGACTGATGTCAATATTTTCATATGTTAATTTACATCACAAGTCTGCTTTGTGCAAGTGTACAGATCTTTACCAACTTTTCAGGTAAGTTGTTTGACAATTATTGAGATTAGTATTATTTATATATATTTTTTGGATTCAAGACCTTTATTAGATATGTATTTGGCAATATTTTCTCTCAGTGTGTGTCTTGTCTTTTCATTTTAAAGCAGTATTTTTTAAAAAACTATATATATAGATAGATCTATATAGATCTATATGTATCTATCTGTCTATATAGATGAAGTTTGATTTATCATTTGTTCCTTTTATGTGTCATATCTAAGAAATGTCTGCTAACCAAAGGTTAGATATATTTATTCTTATATTTCCCTCTATAAGTTTTATGACCTTAGGCTTTCCATCAAGACAAACTGATTTTTAGTTCAGGTAAATGATGCTTTGGGGTTTTCTTTTGTCTACTCCTCCATCTGGACAAAAATAAATGCTGAGGCCATCTTTATCCCACTTCTGGGAGAAAGAGAACTACAGTCGAATTTCAACCAAGAGTAAAGTCAGTGTTTTTAATTTCTTTGTATGTTCCCTTGTGCTTTGCATACACTGGCGAGTCATGTGTTGACACATTATAGGACACAGGGCACAGGTGCAACGTTGAGAGTCATGTGTTGACACATTATAAGACACAGGGCACAGGTGCAATGTTGAGCTCAGTGATTACAGGGACATGCTGCTCATGACAGTTTCTTCGAAGGGAATGGCTGAAGTAGATACTATACCCCGGTCTCCCTGCTTGGTTCACCCAGATTCTCTCTCTATTACAGAACTCAGGAGAAAGTACACAGGCCGGTCACTGTGCCCTCTGGCTGCTGCTTGTCCCATTTTTAATCTACTCATCACCAAGACTATTGTTCCGGAAGCTGCGCATTCTCAATGTGAAAACCACAAGCAAATGGGCATTTCCCACTAATCCAGTGTATCCACCTCCCTCCTAGGTTCCCACTGATCAAGACCTTGAGAACTGGAATCAAGTATAGTCAGTCAAAATCAATCCGAAAAATCCCAAGTTTTTGAAGAAAATCATGCAACATTAGTATATGTATGAGTTACTATGTGGTCCCATCTTTTTATAGTTAACTTTAAAATTAGTATAAACGTAACACTGCATATCTAAAAATTACTCATACAGAGACTTAAATTATTATGAACCTTTTCTTTTTTCACATTTTAGAATGTTAGAACCCATCTTAATTGTTAGGTGGTAACATTAAATGACACAGCAGAATACTAAATGAACAGAAAGTACATAAAGTGAATTTTATAAAGCATGTGATATGCCTACTTTCAGTATTTCAGTAAGAATGCCACATTCTTCATTTTTCTCTTCACTATTACAATTGCATCTATGTTGTGTCTGAATTACAATATGACCCCTAAGTTTGGCAATGAGGACATTATGTGTATGTGTATGTGTAGAGGATCTATATATGAAATGCTCTCCAATAGTCATCATATATGATCAAATCTGATAGCTTATCAATGCAAGATGAGAGAGAAAAATAACTAAGGGGAAATCTACATTTATCATTTGAAATATGATAATAGGGATTTGATACAATGGAATACTCAAAACTAACTTTCAGAGTCTGAATATTGCTTAAAATTATCTTCTTGCAAATTTGGAAATAATATGCAGTTGTGTAAAAATTACGAGTGGATTCACTCTTGTTGGGTGAACTTAAGGACTTTGACATCCCTTGACATTATTAAAGTTGTTTCTTGAATAATTTTAATGTTTTTTTTTTTGAAGGAGAGAGAGACAGAGCATGACGGGGAGGAGCAGAGAGAGAGGGACACACAGAATTTGAAGCAGGATCCAGGCTCTAAGCTGTCGGCACTGAGCCCGATGCGGGGCTCTAACTCACAGACTGAGATCATGACGTGGGCCGAAGTTGGACGCTTAACCCACTGAACCACCCAGGCACCCCTCTTGAATAACTGTTTTTACAAAGTTCTCCTCTCTTGAATATTAATATTTTCATAAAATGTTATGGTAGTTATCTAAATAGAGGTAACACAGAGCTCAATATTATAATTAATGTGAGGTTTGGGATATACATATTTTTAGTGGTGTTAAAAATAATAAATATGTGGGTGAAATCAATGTGGAAAAAGTAGTATGTGCAAACAATTAAGTTAAAAAAGCATAAAATTATAGGGCACCTGGGTAGCTCAGTCGGTTAAGCGGCCGACTTCAGCTCAGGTCATGATCTAGCAGTCCGTGAGTTCAAGCCCCGCATCGGGCTCTGTGCTGACAGCTCAGAGCCTGGAGCCTGTTTCAGATTCTGTGTCTCCCTCTCTCTGACCCTCCCCGTTCATGCTCTGTCTCTGTCTCTCTCTGTCTCAAAAATAAATAAACGTTAAAATTTTTTTTTTAAAAAAGCATAAAATCACCATGTTTATACATTGACAAGGATGGAAACCTATATTTAGAATGACTGAGATTGACTCATTTACTCTGTACCCCCCCCTCAGTTTTATCGAGATACATATAATTTACTTAAAACATTGTATTAGTCTAAGTGATACAACATAGTGATTTTATATATGCATTGTATAGATTATATCAATATAAATTATATATTTTACAAAATGGTTACCAGAGTAAGTTTAATTAACAGCCATCACCTCACATCATTATATATATTTTTTCTTATGATAAGAACTTTAAGATCTACTCTCTTAGCAACTTATGAATATACAATAAAGAATTGTTAACTAGAGTCACCATGCTCTGCATTACATCCCAGATCGTGTTTATCTTATAACTTGAGCTTTTTATCTTTTGACCATTTTTACTCATTTTTACATGGCCCACCCCTACCCCAGACCACACCCCCTGCCAATCCCTCACCTTTGGGAAACACCAATCTGTTCTTTGTAGCTATAAGTTTGTGGATTTTTGTTTGTTTTGTTTTGTTGCTGTTATCATTGTGTTTATTTTTTAATTTTTAGATTCAACATATAAGTGAGATCATAAGGCATTTGTCTTCCTCTGTCTTATTTTACTGATGGTTGAAATATTTCAAATAAATTTAAAGCCTTTGTAATTTATCTATGTTATAAAACTGTCATTATCTTAAAATACTTTTAACATTTAAAGTAACATTTTTATCATGTTATGAGACTCCATCAAAGATTACTTAAAAATGGTGATAATTTATTTTGTAGTGTTATTCAGTTAATTAATTTTTGGAATTTAGATTATTTTAAGCAGTCACTGACAGGATTTCAGGATATGGAGCTACTTTGCATTGTGTTGAAAATAAATCACAGTGGACCTTGTAGAAGAAGACAAAGCTTGATTCTTAAGACATTTTACAACATACTCTCCTATTTATTTATTCATTTTTTTTCAGTCGTCTTCATTTGTTATTCCTTTACCTGTCTCTTAAATATTGCTCTTCTTAACATTCATTCTCAGATGATTTTTTTTTAATTTAGTCCACACTAGTCATCTTGAGGTAATCATTCACTTATATTGTTTAACCAACATCATTCACAGTTCACTATCTGTATGACCAGTCTATCTACCTTTTTGAGCATGATACTACATACATATAAGCACAGGTTCACATACATTATATTTTAACTAGTACATTGATTATGTAATGCACATACACACATATCTTAGACAAGTAGTATTCATAGGATATAATCTGAATTCACTTTTATTTTTTTCTCTGATTCTTTGTAAATATACATTCATTGTGGAAGTTTTCTCCTTGAGAAAACTCTTTGGGAAAACTCAGGTGGTCCCATGATTTCTTCATCTCAGCTTCAGGTAAAAAAAATTGCATTGTCCTTTTAAAGTTGCCATTTAATAATTACCATATTAAAAGACTGCAACACATGTGGGTTAATTGGTATCTCAAAATGTCTAATTTCATATAATGATCACAACTCTAAACTGATTCTTCCTTTCCCTAGCTGGGGATTTTGCAAATGCAAACTCAAGTAAGGGAGTATGATGTTTCCTTAATTCTCCATTTTTCTTCCAACTCTCCTTTCCCATCACTTTTATGATTACCTCCAGTTTTGGCATAAGTGGATGAAGGATACATAAGTGTAGGCAGAGAGGTTCTTACAAGACATGAATAGACACTTTTCCAAAAAAGACATCCAGATGGCTAACAGGCACATAAAAAATGCTCAACATTACTCATCATCAGGGAAATAAAAAATTAAAGCCACAATGAGACACTACCTCACACCTGTCAGAGTGGCTAACATTAACAACTCAGGCAACAATGGATGTTGGCTAGGATGCAGAGAAAGAGTATCTCTTTTGCACTGCTGGTGGGAATGCAAACTGGTGCAGCCATTCTGGAAACAGTATAGAGCTGCCTTAAAAAGTTAAAAATAGAACTACCCTACAACCTAGCAATTGCACTACTAGGTATTTATCCAAGGAATACAGGAGTGCTGTTTTGAAGGGGTACCTGCACCCTAATGCTTATAGCAGTGCTTTTGCACTAGCCAAAATAGGAAAAGAGCCTAAATGTCCATCCATCGATGGATGGATAAAGAAGATGTGGTATATATATATATATATATATATATATATATATATATAATGGAGTACTACTCGGAAATCAAAAAGAATGAAATCTTGCCATATGCAACTCCATGGATGGAACTAGAGGGTATTATACTAAGCAAAATTAGTCAGTCAGAGAAAGGCAAATATCATACGACTTCACTCACACAAAACAGATGAATATAAAGGAAAAGAAGCAAAAATAATATACAAACAAGGAGTGGGACAAAACATAAGAGACTCTTAAATACAGAGAACAAACTGAAGGTTGTTGGAAGGGTTGTGGGAGAGGGGATGGCCTGAATGGGCAAGGAGGCTAAAGTAAGACACCTGATGGGATGAGCCCTAGGTGTTACACATAGGGGATAAGTCACTGGAATCTACTTCTAAAATCATTATTGCACTATATGCTAAGCAACTAAATTAAAAAAGTAAAAAAAGTAATAAAATCATGCAGCAAAAAAATCCCAAAACTGATGACTAGCTTAGGAAGGCATTATGCTGTACAGGCTTATTTAGTTTTTGAATCTATTTTTCTTCTAGATCCTTTCTTAGATTTTCCAGGGTTTCCCAATGTGAACGTCCAACTCTATTTCTTGTGATATGTGATATTTTCCTCTGGCTGCCCCCCTAGCAATTAGTCCCTGGATCTCTCTGGTGATCCATTTTTCTCTCAGCATTTACTCAGTGTTCAAAACATCTCTCATGGGCAGAATTTACATTGTTTCTCACTCATATGGCTCAAATATTGTCCACAGTAGATATCTTTGCATCTTCTTTCCAAAAATAAAATTTCAAAGCAGCAGTAACTTTCCTTTGCTTTGACATCAAACAAGTTATCAGCTCATGACTGTTTCCTGCTTGCATACTTTCCTGGTGACATTCAGACCATTATCCACTTGTCTGGAAACACATTTAAAACAGTGGTTCTGTTTAAATCTCTTTCTCAACTTGAAATAAAAGGAAGCACTCTTGTTTTCTTAGACAAGCGGTGAAATCATAGTATAACACTTTCCAAAGAAACCCATTCATAATGTTGCTGCCATCTTTGCTGTGTTTACTCTTCTAGATCCTTCTTTGGATCAATGTTTGAAGGCCTACTGACTTACAACTGTACAATCCTCTTATAATAATACCTAGATTAGTGTTTGTTTGAATAAACAGGAGTGTGGAATCCTAGAAGGGCTATAGAATTCATCCTACCACAACGTCTCTAAAGGCAGAATCTCCTAGCAGAAATACAAAAGAAGTGAAGGTATGAATAATCTGGGTTCTGGGGGTGAGGGGTATAACAGGTGTCAGAAATAGACAGCCAAAAGTATCTAAGGTCAAGCCGTGCCTGATGCCACCGTAGAAGAGAAAGAACCAATTTTACTGGAGTTGAGTGAATGAGGAGAGAGCTGTAAGAAATGAAGTCAGAGAATTAATGGTCTGTTCACTCACATGAGTCACAATAAAGACTTTGTTTTTACTGGGAGATCTTCCCATCTCTGTCTCTATTTTTTTTTTTTTTTCTCAAGGATGGTTCTGAGGTGATAGGCTTAACCTACTGACGTAATGAACTTAACATTTACTGAGTTGATGAAGACACAAAAACAGAGTTGTATGTGGCATCTAAATTGGATGTTGGCAATGTTAATATTGAAATGCTTGTCAAACTTTCAGAGAAGATTTTAATGGGAAGTTGAATATATGATTCTGGGTATCAAGGCTAGAAATGTGATTTGGGGAATCATCTGTATACATTCTATATTTGAACAAGATACTAAGCAAAACCATAATAATAATTAGTACAGCTAGAAGAAAAAAATAATAAGTCTAGAGGACTGCCAATATTTAATTATCAAATATATGATGAATGATCAGAAAAAGACATTCAGGAGGAGTGGCTCATGAAATAAATGTGATATTTTTATTCACTGCTATATCCTAAATGCCTGGGTCAATGTTTGGCAAATAGTATGTACTCAAAAAGATCCCATAAATGATGGTTAAATGAATTAAGTGGTAAGTATATATCAAATACTATACAGGCAGTATACACACATACATAAAGGAGACAAAACATGGAACAGATACAAATATACACTTAAAAAGCAACATAAAAAAGAGCTGAGTCCTAGAGTAGGTGCTATATAAGAGCATAGAGAATAGTAAGAAGTGCCAGTGAGGTAAAACAAAAGGATTTAACACCTGAGGTGAGATTTGAGAATCAAAAAAGAATTAATTCAATAACAGTACTTTGTGTTGGAGGGAAATTAGATGCAGGAAAAAAAATGTAAAGGTGAGTAATTTTCTGCTGGTTTCATAGAAAAGTTTTATTACTAAAAAAACAAACAAACAAACAAACAAAAAAACCAAAAAACAAAAAACAAAAAAACCCTGGAAGACTAGTCAGTGAATTTATCATCTTCTTAGAGAACATTAAAACGTTGGACAATAAAAAATAAGTTTGTTTTGAGGTAGTGAATGCATTTAAGGAAATGTAGCTCAAAACAGTACAAATGGTTCATTAATAGCTCAATAAGGAGTCTAGGAAAGGAAACACTGAGAAAAACTCACTCAAAAACTCACTTGAGCAAAAAGATCAATATCCTATGCATAGTCATGAATGGTTCCAGAAAGATAAGAGAGTATCCTTCACATGGAAAAATAAAAAAAAATCACTATCTGGCACTATCTGAATTTTTCAACCACTTATTTATTTCATGACTTATAGAATATGTAGCATAAGGAAATCTTCAGTTAAAGATATAAAAAGTTATCGAAACAAATGGTTTAGTGTATGAAAAGAATCTACTTAAACATCTTCATAGTCAGTTAAAGGCATATATTTTTATTATGCATTAAAATAAATGTTGGTATTTATGAAAATATTTATTAGTAGTAGTATAAAATATTTACTTATTAATATTTATTTATTTATTATTACAACTAGAAGAAAAATATGAAGTCCAGGGAACTACCAATATTTAGTTATCAAATAGATGATGAATGATATTTATATTATATACATATTATAAACATGGTTTTAAAGATTAAGTTTCAAGATACTAAAACCTGAGTAAATTTTCAAATTTAGCCCTAAGGCTAATGAATATAAGTAAATCTGACATAGAAATAACTTAATAACTAAAAATCTCTCTCTTGGAAGTTGGTATAGATTATCGATATAATTCAAGAAAGCTTTAAATACATGTATTAGCCTCACTCTATATGTTACTTATTTTTACACAAAGGAAAAAATTCATTCAGAGATATTAAAATCAAGGCCAAATAATAGTTACTAATTTTTGGAAACATTTCTACGATCTTTAGCCAAAATGAAACAGGAAAATATCCCCTTTGTGTGTACAAGTATATGAGAGGCAGTTACCACAATCTAGATGAATTACATACTTGAACTGACTAGATAGTACTTGAATTCTGAGCGATCCTTTGGAAGATTACGTGATAAGTCAAAGAACGTAAGTTCATTAAGTTCAGAGTCTATACAATCTGTATTCAAATCCCTTTACCACTTACTAATTGTGTGACTTTAGGTTTTACTTCTTAACCTTCCTCAACTCTTAAAGAGGGACAAATAAATCCACTTTGCAAGGGACTACACAAGATAATATAAATGATTGTTTTTTGTGACTGAAACCTACAGGACTGGTGCTAGATTACAACATCTAGGTGCAAACCACCACATTGTACTCAGTAATGGGTAAAATCACTTTGCTCTTTTTCCTCCTACACTCACCAGTTCTTACAATCCTTTGGAGACTACTATAATCCCCATGAAACATCTAAAATCACTTAAGAAACATATGCTGATGTCTTTTCTCTTCAAAGATGTGTCAAAAATTTCTGAAAGGCAAAAGCTATCAGACACAGTTTTATAATTGAAAAACATCGATCAATATCCCCTAAATGTATATGCTATAGTAGAAAATTAGGTTATTCACTTCTAGAATGCAGACACAAAGGAATTCACTTCCTAATCTTATGAAATAGCAAGCCTATATTAACGATTGCATTTGCTTATTCAGCAAATATTTTAGCATAATTTAGATTAACATAAATCAATGTAAAGCCATTCAAATGAAAGCAGAAATCCCAGGAAATGTAGATTTCAAAACATATTCAAAGTGACTGAAGGACTGTGCTCACTCTTGAAGGTTTACAAATTTAAAAAGTACCATAGCACCAAAAATAAATAAATTAATTAAAAGACTGATTTGGGAAAGGAGTGGGGTCACACAGGAGTAAGCAATGAGAAGTAAAGTAGCATTTTTCCCATACTGGCTTCAATACATGCTATGCTCCTAGGTCTTCTAGATCCAAAGGCAAGTAAGACAAAAATCTTCTCTCCAACATGTCATTTAAGTAGTTATTTTAGATTCTGTTTCCAGTAATGGCTGAGTAACATTTACTGGACTGATGCTCCTACTCATAAATCTTTAAACTCTGCACATATTAAAAAAAAATATAGGAAGGAATTTAAGAGTGATTAAGAAGCTGGCAGATTCTGGTGGATAGCCTACATTTTGTAAAGGGAAGTTATATGGAGTGAATTCTCAATTTTTGCTGTTTTTCAGCCTGGTAGCCAACAGAGTTGGCCTGGAAGAAGATGGGAGGGACACTCGTGGAAAAATACACACATTCCAGGCTAAAAAATTAGAAAATTGTGTACAACCGCTGAAAATCAAAGGAGAAATCCAGGCAAGAAAAGAGTCAGAGAGCCAGATATTATCTGCCCGAGATTCTGATGACCCATCAATCACACTCACATACACACTGTAGATTCCAATCAACTACACTAGAGTCTACACATCCGAATTGAGATTAGAGCTGGATTTCAAGAAATGCAGTTTCATTCTGAGTCCAACAAAATTAATTATCTCCTAAAATAAAAAAAAAATACTCATTGGACTGAAATAACATAAAGCATTCCACAATTTAGTATATGTGACATCTGGAACAACATCCAGATTTATGAGATGTGTGAAGCACCAGGGAAAAAGGACATGTTCTTAAAAGAAAAGACAAACAATCGAGAACGAATCTGATATAGGATACAGTTGTTGGAATTAGCAGACAAGATTCTAAAGCAACCAAAATAGCTGTCTTTAATGAAAAGAATACAATACGCTTCTTATTACAATGACAGGAACTATTAGTAGAGAAATAGAGATTATAAGAAAGAACAAAATGGAAATTCAGGAACAAAATAATGAAGCAGCTTATAAAACATAAAAAAATCACAAGATGGATTCAACAGCAGAACTGAGTTCATTGAGAAAAAAATAAACTTGAATAAAGATCAGTTACAATGAACTAATGTGAGGAAGAGCAAGGAAAGGAATGAACAGTGCCTAAGGAAACCGTTGGATAATACATGGGGTACAGCACATGCAATTGAATCAATCCCCAGAGGAGAAGAGAAAGACAATGGTGCAAAAAAATAACTTGAGAAGATAATGAAAGAAATTATGCTTCAACATCTAAATTTCCAGTTTAAAAGATTACAATGATCCTCAAGCAAAATAAACACACCAAAAAAGGCCATTTCTAGGGGCGCCTGGGTGGCGCAGTCGGTTAAGCGTCCGACTTCAGCCAGGTCACGATCTCGCGGTCCGTGAGTTCGAGCCCCGCGTCGGGCTCTGGGCTGATGGCTCGGAGCCTGGAGCCTGTTTCCCATTCTGTGTCTCCCTCTCTCTCTGCCCCTCCCCCGTTCATGCTCTGTCTCTCTCTGTCCCAACAATAAATAAATGTTGAAAAAAAAATTTAAAAAAAAAAAAGGCCATTTCTAGCCAAACTCTTAACCTAAAGATAAACACCAAACTTGAAATCAGGAGGAAGAAAATGACATATCGCAATTAAACAAGGATTCAATTAAAGTCTGGCATCTGATCAGAAATTGTATAGTTGGAGGAGTACTGCTCTCACCCTAACAATAAGAAATATATGAATAATTTAAAAACCACAATTATTTGGAACCCATGAGGGACTCTGTGTCCCTGTACAATGCAATAACCCATGGTCTAAAAACAGGCATCTGCCTCCAAGAAGAGATGGTGAGACAGCCATGGAACACTGTATAAGCTAACAAGGAGAATTCAGCTAAAGTCTTCAATGGATTGCTAAAGGCTGTGTATAGTTTAGCATGACATTAAACAACCCTTAGAAGCCACAAAAGGCAGAGGAATCAATAACCATTGACAGATTTTATTCAAAAAACCTCAGCAAGCACTTTTAAGGAAGATTTAGTGTAGGATAAGAGAGCTAAGAAAGCCATCTAAGAAACAGAAGCTGCTGTGAGAAAGGTGTGAGTGTGCAGCATTATCCTATGTTCCCATATCCGTTATGGAACAAAGCTTTAAGTTACTAGGGACAAGATAAATACTCTGTCACCCTGTGGATACAGGTGAGGATATGCTGCACCCAGGAGACTGGAAAAGAAAAAGAAATAAAACACACCAGCTGTCTCTCAGTAAGAGGCAGGACAATGTACGGAGTATAGATCATCAGGGAATCCCTGCATTAAAGTTGGGATAGGATCTCAGAAGATTCCACCTCTGAGATCCCGGTGTACAGGTGTGTAGCACCTGCCTGAGGCTATCACTTAACAAGAATATGAAGGAATGCTCCTATTATCCGGGTACCAAGTATAGTACCAACAGTCTACCAATAGTCGAGGGGTGAGATTGTGGTGAAGGACCCTCTTTGCGACTCCGTTGCAAAGAAAAACGTAAAGAAGCATGTGGAGAAAAAGAGGATGGCAAATCAGCCTCACCAGAAGCACAAGACCAACACAGAGGCATTGAGGCTAACAATAATAGACCAAAACCAAAACCTAGTTCAATATATGACTAATCGACTCAATCATGTTACTAAATGCCAAGTAAAAAAAGAAGCATCTTTATTTTTAGGCATTCATACTATTTATCTCAGTCTCCACCATCCTACATAATATGTTCAGTTTTGAGCAAAGAAACAAAGACACACAAATGAAGAAGGAAAAATATTTAGGAAAAAAAAAACACTGCCAAGAGACGAAGCATTCAATAGAATCAAAATCAGATATGACAGATATAGCAACTATCAGAGAAATAATTTTTAATTAATATGACTAATAAGTGAAAGGCTAAAGTATAAAAGCAAAACTTGCATTGGAACTGTAGGTGGGAACTATAAGAAACAAACAGACAAGCCAGAAAGAGAGGGAGGAGGGTCAGAAGAGGGAGCATCCAACTTCGGCTCAGGTCATGATCTCATAGTTCATGAGTTTAGCCCCACATCCGGTTCACTGCTATCATCACAGAGTCCACTTCAGATCCTCTCTCTCTGCCTCTCCCTCTGCCCCAGCCCCACGGCACAAGCACACATACATGCACTTTGTCTCTCAAAAATAAACGTAAAAAAGAAAAACAAAGGAAGAGGAGGGGGAAGAGAAGAGGAGAAAAACAGAACATACAAGAGCTGAATATCATTGTTAAACAGTTCACAGAAAAGTAATTGAAATTGTTAGAAGAAGAGAGAGAAAACAGAGTAGAAGAAATATTTCCAGACTTAATGGAGAATTTTCCAAAATTAGTGAAACACATTACATCACAGAGATCCTTATCTTTAAGCAACCCAAAAAAGGTAAATACCAACCATGCAAATAAAGAAAGGAACAAAATCAACAGACATCAATGTCAAACTGGTCAAAAACAATTAATAAGCAGAAAAATCTTTAAAGCATCTAGAGGCAAATGCATTTTTCTATAGAGGAACAAAGAAAAGAGACTGATGGCAGACTTCTAAGCTGAAACCATACAAGCCAGAATACGATGGAAAGACATCTGTAATGTGCTGAAAGAAAAATAGAGCTCTATACCAAAAATTCTTTACCCAGAGAAAATACAGACTCTTAAAAAATTAACACAGACTGTTAAATACAGAGAAGAAACTGGTGGTTGTCAGAGGGGAGGTGGGTGGGTGGCTGGGTGAAGTAGATAAAGGGGATTAAGAAGCACAAATTCCAGTTATAAAATAAATAAGTCACAGAGATGGTAAATACACCATAGGGAATATAGTCAGTAATATTTTAATACTGTAGTATGGTCACAGGTGGCGATGGCACTTATCATGGTGAGACTGACACTATAATGTATAAAATTGTTGCATCAATATGTTCCACACTTGAAACAATATGATATGTTATTTATACCTCAATTTAAAAAATCACTGAATGTCTATCTAAAGTTATTAGCAATGTGTGTTTGAAGCATATATTAAAGCAAAACATATGTTAAAATAGCATAAAAGATGGGATAAACTGAGAATTATAAGTACTTCAATTATATATAATATGGCGAATATGAAGGTAGACTGTGACAAATTACATTTGTATCTTGCAAATCCTAGTGTAACCATTAAAAAACTTTCAAAAGGAGATAAAAATAATAAACCAAGAGTAGAAATAAAATGAAATCATACAAATGCTTACTTAGTCCAAAATAAAGCATCATAAGAAGAAAAACTGGACCAAGAAGAGATGGAAAATACAGAAAACTAGCAAGAAAGTATATTATTATGAAACCAAATCAATGACTATATTAAACGTAAGTGAGCTGAGTATGTCAATTAAAATATAAAATATATATTAAGATACACACACACAAACCCAACTCAGACTCTAATTATTTTGAAAGGAAACGAAATAAAATGTCACAGTAGGTTGAAATTAACAGGCTGGGAAAGTATACCAGGCAAACACTAATGGAAAAAAAAATCAGACTGACAATACTAATAATATATTTGACCTCAGAATAAGGAACGTTACCACAATAAAAAGGGATGTTACATAATGATAAATATTTCATTAAGAAGACATAACAACCCTGAGTGTATCTGTCTCTAAAATGAAGGTTTAAAATTCATGAGGAAAAAACAAAACTAATAGAACTGACCAGAGGGAATAGACAAATTCCCAACTTTATCTGGAGACCTCAACACTACTCTGTAAATAATCAATAGAGCAGGTGGACAGAAAAACAGTAAGGAGTAAGGGTATTAGAAAATCTGAACAACACTATCAATAAACTTGGAATAATTTACGTGGATGAAACACTGCAACAAACAATAGCAGAATACCAGTTCCTTTCAAGTGCATATGAAACATATTTTGAGCCATAAAGCAGATCATAACAAATTTGAAAGAACTGAAATCATACAAAATATACCATAACGTAACAAAATTATAATAGAAATTAACAACAGAAAGAACAAAGAATATACAGAGAACTTAAACAGAAAACACAGACATAAACATGGATTAAATAATTGCAAAGAAATTGCTTTAATTCAGCGAGGAAATATGATCTATTGCCAGAATCCCATTTCACACCAATGAATTTTGGATGGCTTCAAAATTTAAGTGCAAAAATCTATACAGTAGAGGAATATCCAGAGCAATTTTTTTATGAGAGAACATTCTTAAGGAGCACAATCTAAGAACTCTAAAATCAAAATAGAGAAGATGTCGTAAGAAAGTATTTGCAATACAATAAACAATTAAAAGGTTAATAATGCAAAATAAGATGTCACATACTTCATATAGTATGAACTCATACTTCACAAAAATGTTTATGTGAATATATATATTGTATGAGAGTAAAGTAGAATTGTATGTATATATATACAATATATGTATATACATATATATATGTATGTGTGTATATATATATATATATATATATATATGAGGCTCCTAACAATTTTTTACCTCATGATGGAAGGAATAGATTGGTTTGGTGAAAGGATATTAATTCTCTTCATATACCATCACATGTCCCTTAAAAAAAAGTCATGTATTACATGTGTAACTAAAATATATAGAATAAAAAATTGAAGAAATAGAAAAATACAATGTTATATATATTTTTCCTTCATATCCATGATATGTTAAAATAATTTAACACTCAATTAATGTTTCAAAGGAATCATCATAAAATTAATTGCTTTTTTATTGGCTAGCATATGGTAAGGACTGCTGTGGTGTATACAACCATTTTTTTTCTGCATTAAATTACCCCAGATAGTTATGCTTTTGAGCAATTTTATTTCCTTTTTATTTATACTTTTCCCCTTTGTTTTAGCTATCACTCCCTGATGCTTTTAAGACGCCTATTATGCACATATTCCAGGTTTTTGTGTGTACCACAACTGGCATTGCAACAAAATTCAACAGAAATAATGCTCTTGTTATAAACGACTGACTATATATGAAACACTGTATTAATATTATGTTTTATTTATTTTTCTGCATAGATTGTTTTAGATCTCTTTGTTATAGTCTTTTTGGGAAGAAGGTGTTATTTCATTTTTTACTAGGTTCTAATAGTCCAAACTACCAGTTCAATATGCTCTCTGAACATCCAATGCGATTATATTTTAAAATGAGGTATTCATTTTGTTAAAAACAAAATGTAATAAAATTGACAATATGTCATTCACCCTGTGAGAAGCAACCACTTGTTAATGATTCCAAATGGACAAAGCTAATAATAAACTTCCTAAAGACTAGAGGCTCCACCAAAAGTTTGGTGCCTAACAAATCCAACTGGAAAATTTCCCAGGAGACAATGATTGTGACAAAACAATTTTATCATAAGACATCATTCACTCAGTGTCTTTAACTTATAGCTATAGTTTTAATTTATTTAGAATTACATTAATTTTGCTAAGTATGAAATAAATTTCTATCAAATTACAGTATCTAAATATTAAGATAATATCATGGTAATACTAAAGTGCACAATTAAATTTCATGATAGAGTTATTGTGTCTACAAAATAAAAGAAGAAAATGCCATATGTTTCAATAATGAGAACAAACAAAATAAGCAATGATCTGGATCTTTCATTTTATTACTTGAAATAAGAGAACACTTACCTACCAACTTTACAAATCTTTGCTTTCAAAAGATAAACTTCGCAGCAATACCTAAAAAGCTCCTACTTGCGTTAAAATAGGGCATTGTTTTTAAGTCATCTGATTCCGAATTCAATCTCCCTCTCAATGTGAAGGCAGCATGACATAAAGTGAACAATGTTTTGGTAAGAAACAGTATTCATTTACCCTAGGGCTTTAAGTAATTCTATAATTTTCTCTGACTGAGGAGAGCATTTGGTATCTAGGAAAGGAAAAATGAAACATTATCTTAATCTGAGTTAGACTGTTAATCTGAGGATTTTACATACGATTCTGATGTCCTGATGCTTTCCAAATTGACAAAAATAAAATTAATACAGTACTCTTTCAACGAAGGCTACCCCTCTCCCACCCCCACTCAACTGCAACCATAAAAACAAAAACAAAAACAAAAAATATGTGCATAGTATTTCTGCTCTTAACTTCTTGGAGATTTAAATAATAAAAGGCTTCCTGAAAAAAGCCTCAAACAACTATGTTTATGATAGAAAGATAATAAAATCAGCAGCTAAATAGCTCGATTTCCTTCATCTTCTTATTATAAAGTACATTTAAAAATTTTATCATCTTAGTTGCTTTTTCGATAGTTAATCATTAGTCAGTGATAGCTCTAAAATATATCCAAACAAAAAATCCAAGACACCTGATGTTGTACACAAAGTAGATGTAGGTTGCTAAAACATAACGGCAATCTTTACGAGCTTGCTTAATTTCTTTTTTAAAAAGCTGTAATATTATTGATCTTTGTCAACTGAAAACATTTAACTATGAAATATTTATACTAGCCAAGATTCAGAGCAACAATCATTTCTTCTTAGGTAATAGCAATGCTATGCTCTATGTAATGGCTGTGCTAAAATTTGGTCAGTGAAAAACTCAGGTTAGTATCCTACTGTGTTAGAGAATTGAGAATAACTATTAAAATACCCACTAGGAAAAATCCCTACCATTTTCCACCATACCTTAAAATACTTCTGACAGTGTAATAAGATGTTTAGCTAACATAAAATATATGACACTATTAATTTGGTAGCCATTTATGAGGCTAGCAAGTTTTCCTTTTTTTAATAAAGCCATAGTCCACACTCAAGATTCATTGCCTTATAAAAAGTAGAATATCTTCCCATTTAAATTTCATCAAGCCTTGACTCTTGTCTTCTTTTATATTTTTTAAAAAGTTCATTTATTTATTTTGAGAAAGAGGGACTGCGTGAGCTAGGCAGAGAAAGAGGAGAGAGAATTCCAAGCAGGCTCCGCCCTGTCAGTGCAGAGCCCCATGTGGGGCTCCGTCTCACCAACTGTGAGAACATGACCTGAGCAGAGATCAAGAGTCTGGTGTTTAACCAACGAACCCGCCCCCAGGGGGCCCCAAGCCTTGACTCTTTTATTTCAATCCTCTCACTGTTTGAGATTTGTCCTCCTGGAACCTGGATGTCATTCAGCAATAAGAAAGCAGCTGCATATTACTTTATTATTCATTGTCACTGAGTCCTTATAACATGCCAGGGCTGTTTCTAGTAGCTGAAGATTCCACAGCAGAAAATTCCTGGCCTCATAGCACTTACATTTTATTTGGAAGAGTGAGAAAATAAACTAGTAAACATTGTCAAATCAGGTAGTGACACACACTGTAAAGAAAAGCAAAGTAGCGTAATTCTTAGGGAAATGTTCGGTGCCAGTGTTGCGATTTCACACGTGGTAGAAGGGAGGGTATCTTATGCCAGATATTTAAGCAACAAGCCGAATGAAGTGAGAGAGTACAGATACCTGGGTGAAAGGTGTTCTGGGGCTCCCCCAAACTGCAAATATGAAGCAATTTCTCTACTCTGAGGAATTGCATTAATCGAAAATCCCATAACACCTCCTAAAAGCCACAAGAGAGCTCAGCAGGCAATGGTTAGGCCACGAGAGCAATTTGTACAAATTGTCTTCAGCAATCTGGCTTCTGCATAAGAGAACAAAATGAAGCTAGAGAATATATTACACATTCTTCATTCAGTTTCAGGATCATTAGCAGCTATGTAGTTCATATATAATGAGGCTGGGTTATGAGAGTATGATTAAGGGAAAACACAAGATGTTGTGTCTTAATTTGTATTTTTACTCATTATAACACTGCAGCAAAAATTAAATAGACAAAAGTTTTGTATTACCTGGGAAAAGAAAATAATTTAGACTACTAAAGTATACAAATTAACCTACATATAAAAAGAGGTGAGTAAATATAAGTAAAAATAGGGTAAAGTAGTGAATTTTCAGATGCTTTGTCTTCCATGGACCCTTTGAAAACTATTGTTTTGTGATTCCAAAATTGGTAATTGCATTTGGCTCAAACTAACATATGCATTCATGCTCAACGATGTTGGACAAGGCACTGTTTCTTCTTTCAGACCATATTTAGAGCCAGATTCTTGTATTGTTCCTATGAGCCTTTATTGTTGTATAGGTTGTTGAAACATACGTTGTATATGTTGTATATGTGCTGTTTGGTTGAAAGCAGCACATATCTTAAGGCTTTGTATGAAGTGAGTAGTGTTGGATTTTTCAGATTACTTAAGCACGCAAGTAGTAGCATAGAAGACATGGGCTAACATCCTTTCTCCACTCTCCTCCTGCATACCAACCAGTTCAGTGCCAAATCAGATTCACCCCTTTAACTCACTCATTAACTTTTTACTATATATGAGTCTATAAGTCAGCTCAAGCAGATGTTACTGTTGCGAATTATTTTGCAAGAAACTAAATACCCTATTCACAAATATTCTAAAAACATAGAAAGTAAACTGTGATACTTCCAGATCGTAAAGTAAAAATTGAGCATCTTTTAAAATAATTATATCAATTTAAGTGTCACCAAAGATACAGATCCATCAAAAGCCAAATGTCTAGCTCAAAGGTAATACATTAAATGATAAATATTGGCATTTCAACATTCTTCTTTGAACAACCAGAAAAAATATATACTATGTCTCTCTCTTATATATTTACCCCTACCATTATGATTTTGATATTTAAATACAAACAAGAATTTCTCTCTAAATTGTTCCTCAAGTTTTCTATATTAAATTTTAAATTTGTTAATAAAGCATTAGGAAAGGTTTTCTGAGCACCCGAATGCAGCAAGCTCCTTCTCCATGATCATCTTCAATCTACTATTACTCTCTTCAGAGTGTTGGCGCCTAAAGACAAATGAGTGCAACATGGCATAGCGTTCTCCCCCCCCCCCTCCATAAGCTGGGTGGGTGATGGAGAACAGAAAGTGGATATCAAGGGTGGAGTAACTGAGACAATTGAGAAACCCTGAGAAGAGCCTGACTCACAGAAAAATACAGACTCCTGGGGAGAAGGTCAACATCTACTACCTCCTAGGAGCTAGATTGGGAGTCTAGGAGATACAAGAATAATGTAATTTCCTCCATGGTTCAGGGAACCAGTGGCCTTCCTGATGCTTTGAGACAAAGCCAGTATGAGACTGTTTTCCGTCCCACATGAGATTATTGCCAATAAAGGGATGTCACCAAATAGACTGGGGCCCAGTGAATACGGGAAAACCACCTCATATCTTAAGGTCCCAAGTAGCCAAGAGAGAAAAATCAATTACATGTTGAGTTGAATAAATAAGAGAAGAGACCATGTACTTAAATTTAAAACATACACAAGCGCGCGCGCACACACACACACACACACACACTTAAGAGTAAACCCATAAAAAAAGTATACAAAAATATTTTCTAGACCAAAAAACCAAAACCAAAATTTCCCAGCTAAGTAATCCCTTGGGTGAATTGTAGAGAAAATTGCCACTGCGAAGCAATAGAAATGCTTGTACATGACTCAAGACTAAAATATCAAAACTATAAACTCTCTACCTGTGTACATCTGTGCATGTATGGGCAGGTGTCTGTGTGTGTGTGTGTGTGTGTGTGTGTGTGTGTGTGTACTTTTTTCCCCTATCTTCAGATGGCACTACCAAATTAGATTGTAAAATCTCTTAAGAAAGCTCTATTGTGATTGGCTTAGGAATAATAAGTGCTCATATAAATTACATATTCCTAAAATTTCCAGAAATAAAAAAATAACCTTCTAATAAACTTAATGGTTTTAAAAGGCAATTTCTTCAATAAATGGTGCTGGGAAAACTGTACAGTTACATGCAAAAGAATGAAACTGAACTACTACCTTTTATCACCACACACAAATGGATTAAAGACCTAAATCGGAGACCTGAAACCATGAAAATTTTAGAAGAGAGCATAGGCAGTAATTTCTCTAACATTGGCCACAGCAACATTTTTCTAGGTATGTCTCCTAAGGTAAGGAAAACTAAAACAAAAATAAACTATTGGGACAACATCAAAATTAAAACAAAAACAAAAACTTTTGCACAACAAAGGAAACTGTCAACAAAAAAGCAACCTACTGAATGGGAGAAGATATTTGCAAATGATATATCTGACAGGGGTTTATCTTCAAAATACTCATGTACATAAATAACTTATAAAGCTCAACATCATAAAAAAAAGAAACAATCTGATTAAAAAATGGCCAAAGTATCTGAATAGACATCGTTTTTCCAAAAAAGACATACAGATGACCATAGACACATGAAAAAAAGCCCAACATCACTCATTGTGCGGAAAATGCAAATCAAAACCACAGTTAGATATCACCTCACACTTGTCAGTATGGCTAAAATTAACAAGATAAGAAACAACAAGTGTTGGTGAGGATATAGAGAAAAAGAACCCCTGCACACTGGTGGTAGGAATGTAAATTGGTACAGTCACTGTGGAAAACAGTATGGACATTCCTCAAAAAATTAAAAATAGAAATATCATATGATCCAATAATTCTACTATTATTTACCCAAAGTAAACAAAACAATTCCACTATTATTTACCCAAAGTAAACAAAACACCAATTCAAAGAGATATATGCACCCCTATGTTGATTGTAGCATTGTTTACTATGTATAAATGTATGTATATACAACATATATTCTGAGTAAGACAAATACCACAAGATTTCACTCACATGTGGAGTATATATAAAAAAGAATAAAACAAACAGAAAGCAGAATCAGATCTATAAAAACAGAAAATAAACTGATGGTTTCCAGAGGAGTGGGGCATGAGAGATTGGACAAAATGGGTGAGGGAATGAGCTTTCAGGTATGGAATGAGTAAGTCATGGGACTAAGAGGTACAGCATATGAAATACAGTCAATGACATCGTAATAGCATTGTATGGTGACAGAAGATAACATAGTTTAATGTATAGAGAAGTTGAATCACTCTGTTGTACACCTGAAATTACTGTAACATTGTGTGCCAACTATACTTAGATAAAAAATGCATTCATAACATAATAATAACCCAAATGCTTTAAAAATTCAATTCTCACAATTTAAGTAAATGTTTGTAAAAGAAAATAGTTTAATATTGTTTATTTAATAAAATGGCTATATCTTCAGAATTACCAGCAGTAAAGATAATACGAGCATACATTTTTATTCTATTTGAACATGTTTGTCCTGAACTTATATAGGTATACTGATTAAAGGAGTTAGCATTACATCTACTAGATGTTTAAGATTATAAAAAATATGTATTTGTTTTTAATAAGTGAAATCATTATTATGATAAATTTTTATTTTATAAAAGCCAACTTGAAATTTAAAAACAATTTTCAAGTTCATTTAGTAAATTAAAATCTTGGATTTATGCTAAATTACTTAATGTATATTTATTATATATCTATATTATTTCTAAAAAAAATACTAAAGCATGTTTTTAAATTTATAAACTTTTTGCCTCGAGTTTGTGTAATCAAACAATTTTATAGTTTATAATTTAAGTTTTATATATTCGAGTCTGTTAATAAACATGTTCGTTTTTGCCACTTAAAAAGTTACACATAAAAATTGGTATGGCTATAAAGAAGTATAAAATATATATATTCAAAAATTCTGTTAATCTACTAAAAAACACTAATGCAACAGAAAAATCGCCTACCTCATCGTTTTCTATATAAAATAAAATTTAAACCTATAGGATCTAAATAAGTAATACTCCACTAGTAAAAATAATTATATAAGCGACTTGATATGCAAGGTATGCAAGATATGATTTTGTTAAAAAACAGTTTTATTCTAAAATAAGATTATTCATTCTTCCAAAAATGTATAAGATGAAATCTATAAGTACAAAAAATTATAAAAGAATCCCCCAAAATAGTATTCGTCATGGTCAGAGCTTGCTAACATTTAAAAGATTTATCATATAAGATTTTTCAAATCAGTATCAAATATTACACAGATGCAAAGTTAAAATTTGATTTTGTTTCTATTTTAAAATGACAAATTTTCTTAGATTAATGCTCTGCTCTTAAGAAATTGTGAAAATAAGTTTTTCTTTGTCTTCTGGATAATCTCCTAAGTGGCAAACATTCCCTGTCTTATCAGAATATTTTTCTGTGCTTTATGTTGACTTTATTATTATACTTAATTATCAAAAAAAAAACCACAAAGTTTTCTCACTGTCATATTAAAAACTCAAAGCTCAACTATGGATACTTACAGGAAAGACATTTAGGTCTATGTAATAAAGAAAGATTGACAATAAAATGTTAGCAAGTGTATCAGGCTACATAAAATTAAATGTAGGAATGATATATTACTATCAGATTGGGTGAATCTGTGCTAAAAAGCAGTAAGTAGAATATAGTGTCACAAAGTGATAAGAAGCATAATTTATTAATGGTTATAATAAATATAGATCTATACAATCTAAAAAATAGAGTAGCAAACACAGAGAAAAACTCCCCCAAATACTAGAAGGAGTTATTAAATACACTTATAATAAAAGCCACTAATATATCTTTCTTAGAATTAAACATATAAGTTGACATAACTTAGAGTTGTTTTTTATTTATTTTATTTTTTTATTATTTTTGGAGGGGCTGTTTTGTTTTGTGCTATGGACTGAATTGTGTTCTCCCAAAATTCATACCATGAACTCCTTTTCCCCAATTTGATGGCATTTGGAGATGGAGTTTTTGAGAAGTATTTAGGTCATGAAGGTGGAGCCTACAAGATGGGATTAGCGCCCTAATAAGAAGAGACCCTAGAGAGATCTCTCTCTCATTCTGCCACGGGAGAAGATGTCTGTCTACCAACCAGGAAGATGGCCCTCACCAAGAATCCAGTTTGCTAGCACCTTGATGTAGGACTTCCCAGCATCCCAAATTTGAGAAATATCTATTATTTGATCTACCTAGCCCATAGATAGTATCTTAATATAGTAGCCTGAGTTGAAGAAGTAATTTTATTTTGTTTTGCTGTATAAAAGTTCCCCCCCACTAATATTTTGTTTTCAAATTCACTGCTAATTACGGAAATGAAAATTAGATTTACAATGAAATAAAATAGCATGCTAAGCAAAACAGAAAAGTTAAAAAGAATGGTAATATTTTTTTGCTGCTAGGGATAAAGGCAAAAGTGAACTCTCATGTTTTGCTGTTAGAAATTAGAAATACCAGGGTGCCTGGGTGGCCAGTCAGTTGAACGGCAGAATTAGGTTCAAGTAATGATCTCACAAGTTCAAGCCCCACTTCAGATCTTCTGTCCCCTCCCCAACTTATGCTCTCTCTCTCTCTCTCTCTCATTCTCTCTCTCATTCTCTCTCTCTCTCTCTCTCTCTCTCTCTCACTATCTCTCTCAAAATAAATAAGTAAACTTAAAAAAAGAAATTATAAATACCCTAAGATTTTTGCAAAGCATCCTAGCAACGTCTATTATGATTTATCATTTGAAATGCATGCACATTTTGACCCAACGCCTCCACTTCTTGGAATCTTTCTTAGAAATAAAAGCATAACAATCAATTGCAGAATTGATTGTCATGCAGAAAATAATGGAAACAGTACAAAACTATTCTTAGGAGAAAAATTGATTGATTAAATTGTGGTATACATAGACAATGTAGTATTTTGACTTCTTCTCTGTTTCTTCCATTCATTAATTCTATTCATTTTTATTTAGTTAGTACTATGTGTCAAACTAGTCTGTACTCTGATAATACATTGGTAAATAAAGATCTTTGCCTACACTGAGTTCACAGTCATCTAGTGGGGGAGGGGGGGAAGAGAGAGAAAGAGAGAGAGAGAGACAACAAATAAATAAGTAGATTATTGCTATGGTAGTGAGAAATGCTATGAAGGAAAAATAAAAATAGAAAGAAAACAGGAAACATAATATGAGTGGATTGGTTCACAAATTAAATATGATTAAATCAGGAGAAAACTCACTTGGATGATGTACAGATCTGAGGAATTGAGGGAGTCAGCCATTTTTCTTCTAATGATTTGTCTTATGTGTTCTAATGGATTACTTCCTTTTGGAAATTTACTCCTACTTGGCCTCTGACCATTTCAAGTAGTGTAAATAATCTTAGGGCCGCCACTATTTCATTTACTTTCCAAAGATATTCAACTACCTAAGAGGTTCTTGTAGTTAACCCACTATATTGAGTGTGTAATTTTTTGAAATAAGAAGCTGGAATGAGAAATAATGTTTATGAGTGTGTACATTTAACCAGTCACTGTGCTGAGTTCTACAAGCTCTCCTTCTTTTTTTTTTTTTTTAATTTTTTTTAAATATATTTTTGAGACAGAGAGAGACAGAGCATGAGCAGGGGAGGGGCAGAGAGAGAGGGAGACACAGAATCTGAAGTAGGCTCTGGGCTCTGAGTTGTCAGCACAGAGCCGGACGCGGGGCTTGAACTCATGGGCAGTGAGATCATGAACTGAGCTGAAGTACGAGGCTTAACCGACTGAGACACCCAGGCTCCCCTACAAGCTCTCCTTTTATCCATCTCCAAATATGGGTGAGATCACTAGTCTGAACTCAAGTTCAAAGGAGAAATTTGAGAGCAAGCAGTAATTTAAGTATGAGAATTGGTAGGATAGGTGTAGACATGAATTTTAAAAAATCAATATGTAAGCATCTGGAATAAACTATTACCCCACCTCAGATATGTTTACTTCATGAATATAAGGACTAATATATTCTGTTGTTTCTATTGAGACTTGTCATTTTGCTTACACTTAAGTCATCCAAAAAGTTGACATCTGCCAAAAATGTAATCAATAATTCCAATGACAAACCTGAAGAACACTCTAAAAGAGTAGGGAAAATACTATAATTTCTTTCTGAAGTTCATAAGAAGAAACATAGACAGTCACCACACATTCAGATAAAATTATTATGTCTATCAGTGATAGCTTCATTAGTTTAATTAAAAAGAATTATTGAATTATTTAAGAACATATATAAGACTCATAAATAGAAAAGGTTGGGACTGTGGAAAAATTCCTTGATGAAAAGAAAAAAAATAAGGCATTTTAGGAAATAAAATTATGGATAATCATGCCATCTATGATGTTATTTTGTCAGAAACTGCTATTTCAGGATTGCAAGGGAGACTGAATGGGTCATGTCACCATGAGCAAAGAAGGGCACACACTTGGGACTTTGTCAACTACAAGGTGCTGCTTCTAATCACTGACCTATCACTTCTTGTATTTAAGAGCAAATATTTCAACTTTGATAAGTTCCCCAAATTAAGCTCATATTTCAATATCTTTCTTTTACATGTATTAAATATGTAATAAATATTTTTATAAATAAAAAATATAAAATGAAAAGTTCACAAAATTATTCATAACAAGTACTTCTTTCAATTTCCATTTCTTATTGCTGAGGAATTAGAAAACACGCTGAGGAAATTCCACAGATGATAAAAAAAAATCGTATAATGTTCAAATGGCTCTTGCTTTCTTCTTTTTTATGAATCTGATTTGCAGTGTGTCATTGAAGGTATCCTTTTTGTCTACTGATTTTGTTGGGTCAAAGTAGAAATGTCTGCAAAGCCATCATGAAAAGGGCAACCTGTGGGAAGCACGGGGGCTAATTGTGTCTGTAAAAATCTAAGTACTCTAACATTCTTACTTTCATTTCCTGTGTTGTTTCATTCTTTACCACTCCTATCAAAACGCTGAAAAATATTCCTACTCTTTCACTTCAGCTGGAAGTTAATGTTGTCTCTGTGGGGATATTTATTTTTTACCAATAAGGGTTGTCACAAAATGTTTTATATTTCCTTGCAAAATACTCTGAGTGTGCTTGGAAGTAATAACAATGTTCTGATATTTGTTCAGCACCTAAGCAAAGAATAAGTTTCGAAATATGTGTTTTGATCTAGGTGATTCATTGGAAAGGAAATCCCATATCAAAGACAATGGCACATATCAAATTTAGAAATCTTACTGCTTCTCTCAGGCCGTAGTAAGGCTTTTGTCTTCTTGTTTTGGCTTCCACTTTCGTGAAGGGCCTTGAACCAGTCCCGCAGTCTGTTTGCCACTTCCCTGAACTCCAGGTCACTGCATGCTGAAAACAGAAAGAACCAACACAAATCTTGAATAATAACTTAGCACAATGCCAGTGCCAGTTCTCAAATTATCCCAATCAATGAAAAGTAACAATGAGTAAAAAAAGAAATATAACACAATGTTTAAGTATGTTTCAACTTCTTAAAAATGAAAAATACGTGTTTCAAACATAACAAGGTGTAATAAGATGATAACATTTTATTCAATAAAGGAAAATTATTCGCGGAATTCTATTTCCACTCAGGGGGATATAGCACTCGATTGAATGTTCTTATTATTAATATCACATAAATTCAGTTATAATATTTCTGTGCCAAACACATTTGTCACGGTAACATGGTAGATGATCTGGGGAAATAAAAGGTTGAATATTCAAAGTGCATACTTACACATTTATTATTGGCCATAGCTATTATAATTTGTTATGATTTATAAATATGCATTGGCATATTAAATATGTGTAGGAATTATCAATTATAAATATATGCTGTCTCTATTTGGTTAATTCTACATGTATTTTTAAGCATAGATAAAGAAAAGCTATCTTATTCGACATTAGGAAAGATGGTAAAATATTTAACAAAATGATATAAATTTCTACTTTAAGAATAAAGGGTTAGCAGACTTTGACATTTGGAACTTAAATTAATTCCTATTTTTTAAAAAAATACTGTTATCGGCCAATAATTATATTCTTTAGAATAGTCTCTATAATAAAGGGTAGTAGAATATGTTATTTATGTTATCTATGTGTGCATCTATGTGTATGTGTGTGATTGTGTATGTGAGATATTAATGCCAAAATATGGTATGTCAAATATAGTCATTTGTTGCCAAAATATTTTGAAAATATATGAAATACTTATTTACATTGTTTAGAGGACATTGTTACTGTGGGTCTAACTCCTCTGCAATTTCCTGAACTGACAAGCATTCTTTAATAGTACTCTTGTTCGTTTGTTAAAAATAAGTAATTTACATGCTGATTTATAAATGTTACATTACATTTACTATAAACTATATACATTATACCACTATGTGTATTATATATAGTGGACCATTTGTAATAAAATACAAAAAATATAGTATCATATAATGCAACATAATTGAAGACCATTTCTTAGTATTACAGGGAATAAAATTCCAGATTAGTAGGACCTTCCAAGTACCTAGTAGGGTGGCTGATTCATACCAGCAAAGCATTGTGATATTTTAGAACAATGGAGGCAAAAATGAGATACTACAAGCTGCCATAGGGAAGAGTAATAAACATTGTCATATACAAGAAACAAGGATTCAGAATGTCTTAATTTTTCATTAGTGACATTGGCAGTCAGAACAACAACTGAAAAATTGCTTTGTATTTTAAACTGAGAATCCCATTTCCAGGAAAATCAGGCGAGAGAATAAGCTAGAGAGATCTTCTAATTTACGAGATTAAAAAAAATATATTTCTTTAGGAAGCTACTGGAGGATGTGATACACCAGAGAACCAAGAAAGAGGATGGTCAAGACACAGGAAATAAAAGATTTAAAAGGTGGGGGGGGGAGGGATTTTTAGGGTAATGGTAGAGTCCCAGAATGCACATGTTGTGCCAAGTGTAGAGGCAGATGGTAGTAGGTTTGAAAATCCTTGGTCAAGGGCAGAGCAATGTAAAGAATTCACCGCTATCCTTTCATCCGGGGAAAACAGTGAGTTACAGTGAATGTCCCAGAAGACGTCACTTTACAGATAGGATCTACAATGGCTGAGACTCAGTGATAAGATAGTATATAGTACACTCCTAATATGATTATTTACACTCTAGCCTGGTATCTCTGTTTAACTAAACATCTAGGCAACAGTCTCCTGCTATAAACTGTCACACTAAAGAAAAAAAAAAAGCCCACTGAAAAAGAAGGATTCTTCTTCATATGCATGTATGCATCACATATCTCTCTGGAAGAATATACAGAAAGTGACCAAGACTAATTATCTCTAGTTAGAGGAACCAGATGAATATAGGGAAGTGGTATAAGAGAGTCTTATTTTTACCATTCATATTTTCCCCTTTTGATTTGTGTCTATATAGCTGTATTAATATTCAAATTCAAATTCAAATTTCTGTAAAAATTAATGACCATGAATTAATGCTTTACCTAGCAATTCCTTTTCTTAAAAATTATCATACAGTATACTACATATATACCAACTAACTTAAATTCTACCATATTATTTTACCAGCTCTCTTACAATAGCAAGTGTGTTAACAAAACTGTCCATCAGCAGTGGCCTGGTGAGATTATTCAGGTACATCCATCCAAGGCAGCTTTATAAATCATTAATAATGTTTAGAAGGTCATTATGTACTCATATAGACCTCAACCACAATATAGCTGTTTTTTTATAAAAACAAAACAAACACAACAAAAACATAAGGAAGAAAAGTATATTTAGTATGCTTCCATTTGCATAAACAGGTAGGAAAAGTGCATTTGTTGATATATGCTTAAAATATCTCTGGAAATACACATAAAAGATTGAAACATTGTCACCTCTGCAATGAGAATTGGATGGGAGGAGCATAGATTGGTGGGAGACATCAATATATGTACATTCATATTTTTAAGAGTTACAGCATATTAATTCATTACCTACTTTAAGCAAATGAAGATTTAAAGATGAAATTTAGTTCTTTATTTCCTTGGTCTATCTTATGTTTTTTTCTCCCATACTGGACCCAGCAAAGAGCAAAGCTTTATCCAATAAAATACCTGCTAAAGAATGATTAAGTTTGAACAAATTGGTATATATTTTCTTTTCTTGTGTTTGTAAATATAGCACTTATTATAGCGTTAATATAGTATTAGTACAGCACTTTAAAAATTTTACCCAAATATGAAACATCATATATATTTATTGTGTATCACACACACCTTAACTCGTTTCTTTCTTTTTATTTTTTATTTTTTATTTATTTTTTTTGAGAGAGTGAGAGTGAGCAGGATAGGGGCAGAGAGAGAGAGGGGAGAGAGAGAATCTCAAGCAGGCTCCACACTGTCAATGCAGAGTCCAACATGGGGCTTGAACTCACAAACCATGAGATCATGACCTGAGCCGAAATCAGGAGTCAGATGCTTATCCAACTGAGTCTGCCCAGGTGTCCCTTAGCTTAAATTTCAATATAAGGTTATGCATATATTGTAATGAAATATTTTAGGACTTAAGAATCCTGCAGTAATAATTATAGTAATAACAAATAATATAATATAAATTATAAAATATAACAATGATAATAGCAGCTAGCACTGCATACTTACTGCTATGATTAAATTTATTACCATGTTTAATCCTTATAGAAATTCTATGATTATATTGGTATTGTGTCCATTTAAGTGTTAGGAAATTGAGGCATTGAGAGCTGTAGAACTAACTTGCCTGAGGTCAGACAGGTAACTGGCAGAGCCAAGTTATGAATTCAAAAATATGGAATTCAGTGTCCAAGGTTTAATCCTTATAGCAAACCAATAATAATAACAGCAAGAAAGTAGTATACTCCAACTTAGAAAAACAAGTCAAGCATTTCTTCACTCAAAGCGTATACATTTCCATTTCGGGAAGTTATGATTGTAGTGATGTGAGATGATCATCATTGTATAGACATCATATAACATATATGAAGTTAGCGAAACTTATTTTTAGAAGACAGTAAGTAACACAAAACCTGTAAAGGAATCACATGACTTCAAGTCCAATCTTTTTAAAAAAATTTTTTAATGTTTATTTAATTTTAAGAGATAGAGACAGAGCACGAGTCGGGGAGAAGCAGAGACAGAGGAAGACTGAATCTAAAGCAGGCTGCAGGCTCCGAACCTTTCACACAGAGCCCGATGGGGGGCTCGAACCCATGAGCCGTGAGATCATGACCTGAGCTGAAGTCAGATGCCTGACTGACTGAGCCACCCAGGCGCCCCTAAGTCCAATTTTTAATGCCAAAAAAAAAAGTCACAGAGATCTCACTGAACAATAAGCTACAGTTTATGCTACTACATATTCTGGAGTAGTTAACAAGAGCCCCAAATGGAGGCTAGTCAGTAAGACTTCCCTTTTCTTCCTCTTCCTCTCCTCCTCCTCCTCCTCCTTCTTCTACTTCTTCTTCTTCATATTTTCTTAGAGAAGCTAACAGCGCCATTATTTTTTATGTCATGAGTCAAACTGTCCTTGTCACACACACAAAAAGGAAATGGCTAGTTTAAACAATATATAAATATAGCCTTATTTATAGAATGACATTTCTACTTTACTGGCTACCAAATCTTTGAGGCAGACATGTTCCAACTGAAGCAGGACCAGTCAGATCTCACTGTTGAAGTGTCTAAAAGTTGTCAGTGATTGACTACTGTTGTTTCCCACAAGGAGTCAATTGTAGTCTTTTCTACATATTCTCCAACAGTTCTACTACATGGATTCTCTTTCTAGAGATAATATCTTGCATTTATACAGCATGAAATGCCTTTAATGAGGTTTTACATTTGATTTTACTATCAAGCCTGGATGATTAGGTAACGGATTATGATAGTTTTTTTACTGCTATGGAAACTGAGATATGTAGCCAATAAAGCATATTGACTATTATAGCCAATAGTGAACTAAAACAGTACTTGGAACTCACTGATATAATTGTATTTGTAGTCAGGAATAAAAAACAGAATAATAAATCATAATAAACATAGCTTTAAACTAAAATTTTTTAACTTTATTTATTTATTTTGGGGGGTTGTGGGCAGACAGGGAGAGAGAGAATTCCAAGAAGGCTCCACGCTGTCAGTGCAGAGCTCAACATGGGGCTCGATCCCACTAACTACGAGATCATGACTTGAGCTGAAACTAAGAGTCAGATGCTTAACCAACTGAGCCACCCAGGCACCCCTAAACTAAATTTGAATAAGAGAAAAGCTACGTTTCAATGTAATGTTCTTCAGTGGTGCCAAATTATTAATTAGAGCATGGTATTACATATAGAAAAAAACAAGAAGAAAGTTAAGAGATCTTGGAAATTTAAGTTATACATGTATGTATTTGTAGTCACACACATAATCACATATTTAGCAAGACAAAATATTTAATAGGATGGGTGGAGATAAAACCAAAAACAATGCAATAGTGTAAAATAAAAACAATAGAGATTAAAGAGGAAGAACATAAAAGAAAGAATAGAAGGTATGGAGGATTAGTTCAATATTTGATTTACAGAAGTTATTTAAAGAGAAAACAGAATTTGAAATTGAGAAAATCATTTCAAAATATAGAAAATACTTCCTATAACAGAAAGAGAGAAGTTTTCAGAGAAAGGGGGACTGCTGAGCTCTTAGGTGAATGAATTAAACATACACATATATAAACACCAAGTCATCTTTTAAAATGTAGAATATGAAATATAAAAAAGATTATAAGAGCTTTCAAAAGAAAACAAAAATAAATAAACAAAAAGCAAGCAAAAGGTTATTACCACAGGCCAAGAATCAGTATCCCCAAAATCATTAGCAATAATGGATGATAGGCAAATGTGAAACAAGCCTTCAAAGTTCAAAGGACAATGAATTTTGATGTAGTATCTCATATCTGTTATTAGTAAGAAAATAGGACATAATAAAGGCATTTTCAGATATGCAAGAACTCAGGGATTTTTGCATCCCATGCCACCATGAGAATGGGCCTCAGCAAAATGAGAGGACACTAAGAAAAGGACATGAGGTTCACAAAAGAGACACTCCACTCAAGAAAAACTTAGAAGCATACTACTGAAACTACTTGCATAGTGCATCTAAAGATAGAACAGAGCTGATGGACAGTGAGAGGCAGAGTGTGATTTGACAAAAGAGTCTCTAATTGACAACTTGTGAAAAGTTATCAAAGTCATGGCACAGGCAGTTGGGATGTAAAATGGTAGACTACATTTAAAATGGATGCTAGTGATATTCTCCCTTGAGATAGAAAAAGAATGCATTATTATCCTACATATCCTACCATAAATTATCACTTGCAGTGAACAATATTTACATCATCATGATGCTGTAAAAATTGCTGGTATGCAAATTGACTCTTATAAAGAATTTACAGGAGACTTAACAATTGTTAGAGAAATGAATTCAAGTGATATCAACTTTGGCAATGAATACTCCAAGGATAGACACCAGAGAGAGTGGGGTGGGAATGAAGACACAGAAAGGGAGGCGCAGTAATGCTAACGTCCTCGTTTTACAACATGAGGAGACAAGATGTTCCTATGGAATTGGAAACAGGTGGTTAAATGTTTCTGGTTTTTTGCTAATATTTTTTGCTGTGTAAATTGTAATCAGTGGAACACTAGGAATAGTCACGTAATTATTTTGGAAAGTAGGAGGGAAATGAAATATATTCTCATTTATCAAAGCAGAGAACCTAAAGGTAATGTTTGAAGTTGATAAATAGCCATTTCCCAAATGAGCTAATCACCAGATGGGGAAAACCAGCAAGGCTTAAAAATGGTTACCTCTCTGACCCAGGGGTGGGGATGAGAAGTAGGTCAGGAAGTTGATTTTTGACTTTCATTATAATCCCTTCCATACCTTTTGCCTTTTTAACCAGTAAGAGAGGGTCCCTCCCCTTCCTGCATTGTCTCTCTCCATGGAAACTGCTGGGCAATACTAAATGCATATTGTGGGCATAAGAGCTGAAGGGGGACAATTAACATATATCAATCATACTTATTAAATCAAACATTGAGGTATTAGTTTCCTTTATAACACCTGTTAGGTTAGAGGATTTGTTGCCTCATTTCAAATCATAGTTATTTGGTAGCAAAGCCGGTACTTCTAATTCAGAACAATTTCTATGATGTCCAACAAGCATCTCTTCTCTGCCAATAAACAATAGAAGATATCAGTGACAGATCTACTCAAGGATACTGTGCATTCAACATTTTAGGTTTCTGACATTACCAGAGAAAATCACATTTAGTGAATATTGATGGAAAGATATTCAGAACATTTCAGTGCCTTCCAGAAGTCCAAGACATTTTCCTTTTGGAGGCCCTAACCAGCAGCATACATTAAAAATAATATTTTAGTTATGAAGTCTTTGCAAATATTTTTATAATTTTGCAGGTTGATTTTCTTTTGCCAACAATGAACTCATTTAATTTAAACTTGGCAATGATTTATCTGAAAGCATTGGGCAAAACAAGAATTCTTGCCAAATTAAAAACCACATACTTCCTGAAATTTAATTGTATTTTATAAATATAAAATTTTAAATTTTATAAATGTAAAATTTTAAATTTTATAAATGTAAAATTTTAAATTTATAAATATAAAATTTAAAATTTAATGAGGTTGACATGTTTATAACTATTCAACATTTTAGTTTTCATTATTCATTTTTCTTTTCATTTTGTATTTTAGGGACAATAAATATTTTCTCAAGTCTCAAACACTTTCTATCTTTCTTTCCTTTTTTTCCCCAAACACTTTCATAGGCTCTTACATTTTCGTAGGTACCACACTCTCTGACTTTAAAAAAAAATGCTAAAGTGCTCTTGATATGCTTATGTAATTAGGTCATCATTTATAAAGAAAGAATACTGGTGCCTGTCACTATGAGCTGTTGTTCATGGAAACACTGTTATGTAATAAGAATCTCAGATCTACATATAGACTTGCGGGCAGAGAGGAGGCGCTGGGAGGATTCAGATTGGTAGTGAAGTTCACACTGCAATTGTGTTCTAACTTCCAGAGAATGTTATCAGTTTTGTTCCAATTGTAGGTTTAGCAAACTGATTGTTATCTGTCTCTATTAGGCTTGATTCATTATGCTTTAAACAATCGCTCTCAGTCATCACTCATTCTTGCTAAATATTAAAAAATAATCACGCAGCGCCTGGGTGGCTCAGTCGGTTAAGCGTCCAACTTCGGCTCAGGTCATGATCTCACGGTCCGTGAGTTCGAGCCCCGCGGCAGGCTCTGTGCTGACAGCTCAGATCCTGGAGCCTGTTTCAGATTCTGTGTCTCCCTCTCTCTCTGCCCCTCCCCCATTCATGCTCTGTCTCTCTCTGTCTCAAAAATAAATAAACATTAAAATATATATATAAAAAACCTAAAAAAAAAATATTCACAAAAGGACTCAAACATATTTGGTACCTTCCCCTACCCCCACCCTCTCACACTGTGTGCTTTTGGTTAAGAAGAGATTTTCCTAAGTCTCTGATTTTCTACGAAGTGAAGAAATGATACACCACCACACTTACTGCTGGTAAATAAAATGATTTGCCATCGCCCCTTCCAAACATTTGAAAGTGTAAGTGATTCTAATCATCTCCTTGATGGCACTAGGTTGAAGTGTGACTGTGAATGTGGTACTGTGAACACCCGCAGAAAACAATTATTCTAAAGGGCAAAGGATCTCAGTTTGACTTGAGCTGAATATTTCCTTATAAGACCAGGTCTACTTCACAAAGAAAAGTCCAGCCAACGTCATGACCGATGTCTCTCAACATCAACTCCCGTACTCCCATACCATAGGCCATGGTGTCTTGAAGATGTGAAAGAGATTATGTAAGAGAAAAGGCTCCAAAGTGCATAATGTTTAAAGCCCATGAAAGTGTTTGAGACTTGAGAAAATATCTGTTGGCCCTAAAATACAAAATGAAAAGAAAAATGGATAATGGAAACTAAATGCTTAAAGAAGAGTAGGGAGAGTTTACTTCTTGTTGAACTCCACTTTTAATTATTTGAGTATGGATAATCTATCCTTGAATTATCCTTGTTTTTTATATCTAGCTGTGCCAGCACATAAAGACATAATTAATAAATATTTGATGAATAAATGACACAGATTTCCACATTTCTGAATGGTTTTATCACAAAACCTTATATATTTGTTTTATTTGATCTTTTTTTTTATCCACATTCAGACAAAGATGACTTCAAATATGTAAATAAAATGAAATTGCATAACTTTGAAAAGTCTTTCAGCGTTTGTGCGTGTGCATGACATATAGCTTATATCCTTTCAGAATCTCCATCATCTTTTTCTGAGTTCCAGTCACCCTTCATAATGACTGTTTCATGCTAGATTTTGAAAAGCCATTTATGAACTATCTAGTTGTTATAGAATTTAAACTCTAGTTCATATTACGTGATGATGAAAACATTTTTATTTTTTACTTTTTTGTAAAGTAATTTTTACAGGAGCATGAAAAATCCATTTTTGATTACCAAAGTAAGAGATGCCAATTTTGTAAACATATACATTTTATAATGTATCTTAATAAGAATAAACATAAAGGCATATATTTAACACCACCACCAATAGGTAGTCAATGTTGCAATATTTACTTTGCTTATCTGCTATGTAAATTTTGCATAGCTTGGACTATGTCAGAAAAATAATTTGAAATCTTACTCCTTTGTATTACATATAAAATGATAGTTTTGTTAGGTTATTAAAACATCTGACAGCAAAATATATTGTAGATGCAAAAATTCCATTATATGAATATATAACTTGTTTAAAATTCCCACAAATAAATTTTGTATGTAAGAATACAATATTCTAATTTGTGTGCATATAAAAATAGGATAAACTTTTATTTAACAAATTATTGCCATCTTTTCTTATTTCCTTTAAAAAATCTTAGAAATAGAGTTACTGGGTCATAGAATATGACTATTTAATGGCTTTTGGTACATACAGACTACTTATTTCTGTAAAACACAAACTTAGCCTCACAAAACACTGTAAACATATTTACAATGTGCACTGTTTTAGTATTAATTAATTGATATTTTAATTTTTGAGAAACGAAGTAGTATAGATATGTAGTGATTTACACAAACTTAATGAAGGTTGGAAAAGTTCTCCAGTACAAAAATGGCTTGAGTTAACATACTTATCTAGGACAACCTAACTCAAATGAATATAGCATGCATAGTCTATAGAAGAACTTACATCACACAGTGAACGAAAAGATAGAAGATCCCTGAATACCTCCCAGGAATATGTTCATTAAACTTCAAAGTAAATGGCAGTTTCTACATTCTGTTCAATTGTTAATTATGTTTTTAACCTGAAGTCTGGTCAGAAAGCTATTCCGAAGACAGAATGTAAAAATATATGCATTACTGCCTCCAGGGAGACAATACATACAGGAAACACAAAGAGCATCTAAATTAGAGGGGTGCCTGGGTGGCTCAGTCGGTTAAATGTCCAACTTTGGCTCAAGTCATGATCTCATGATTCATGAGTTCGAGTCCTGCTTCGGGCTCTGTGCTGATACCTCTGAGCGTAGAGCATGCTTTGGATTCTATGTCTCCTTTTCTACCTGCCCCTCTCCCGTTTGCACGCTCTGTCTCTGTCTCTCTCTCTCTCTCTCTCTCAAAAATAAACATTAAAAATTTGTAAAAGGACGTCTAAATTAGAGAAAATATAAGTTAGAGAAAAAGAGAACATGTCCTGGCTAATAAGTAAATGATGCTGGACACCTTGCAGGTGTTTTAGAATGTTTTCTTCAAGAATCAATAGTTCAAAACCGTATGAGAAAATTTAAAAGCAGAGAGACTGAAGATGTTAGAGAAAGAAAGGACAAGAATAGCACGAACTCAGAAAAAGATCAGCATGTCTCTGACATTTTGAAAAAAAGGAGGATGCCTCATCAAAGAAAATCTGGAACCTTTGCCTTAAATAAAGAGGAATTGAAATTTAAAAGAGAACATATATGTAAATAGAAACGTACACATATACACACAAATGCCTAATTATAGAATAGAATGCAGAGAAGTCACATTTAGAGCAGGGTCCAATTTTAAATTATGCCTTTATTAAAAAGCTCAGTTAAAATTTCCTCCAAGCACTGTCACAGAGAGACAGAAGGATTAGGGGAGATCCTCTTAGACAAAAGTAAAAAATCAGGTAAGTTGCCCTCCAAATCCTCTCTGACAAACACAAACATACACAAGCACCCACCCATATACATCTTAGAGAATGGTTCCTTACCAAGGATTATTTCAGTCTGTGTGAGGGGTGCGTTAAAGCCCTACTGAAATTTGTAAGTGATAAATTACAAAAGGGAAACCATGAGTCTTCAACATTGTGATAAATCACACAGTTTTATTAAAACATGAGCTACAATTTCTATAGCCATTAAAGAATATTGATGTCCACAAGTGTATGTGAAACTTTCTGATTCATAAATAATTTTCTTTTTAAGAAGTAGCCTAAGGATTGAGGTGTTTTATTCTGAGAGGCATTCTGTTCAGACATTAGAGGGCACACATTGAATGGATGAGTCTCCAAGCAGGCATTTGGGCAGTAGTAATACATGATTCATTACCTGCTGACAGTCAGTGGCATTTAGGGTTATAAAAAGGGCTCTCTGAATAGCAGGAGCAACAAGGGACAGGATCAAGCAACGCAGTAGCATTCTAGGCAGACGTCTTAGAGATGACAAACTTTGTTGGAATATTTAATGTCCTACACAACATGGATAAATCCATTTCTGTTAGGCGAGGAGGAGAATAAATATCAAGTTGTGTCAACGCTTTTGAAACTAAAGCATTTGAACCAATGTATTTGAGACTTCAAATATCTGCTGATATTTTCTATTTTTTAGCTGAGAGTTTCTATTAACGGAACATTACACCAATGCATAAACTGATCTTTGATATTTAATAATAATATAACCAAAAGGCTATTATTATTCCATGACGGGAGTTATTAATTTATATTTCTGGAGGGAACAGTGAGATATTTATGTCACTCATCAAAATATATAAAGAATTATTTCTATTCTTTTATTAAATGCAGATTAACTGAAGAGTTCATCAGAGTGAAAAAGCCTTAACTAACTTTGATAACTATCCCATATTTATTTGGAAACCACAGACCATGAAGTATTCTATAAAACTGAAGGGAAAATGGGTTTCACTAGCAGCTTCTGTGGGATGAAGGAGTTTTAAGATTATTCTCACTGGTGAAGGGTGGTTATAGCACCCCGCTGTTATCTTCTGTTGGATTTAGGACTCCATGAGATCATATGACTTAAAGAAAATGCTTAGTAGGTATACTGGTTTTCCAGGGGTGCTATAACAAAATATTATAGACTGGGTGGCTTAAACAACATAAATTTATTTTCTCACAGTTTTGGATGACAGAATCCAAATCAAGGTGTTGACAGATTTGGTTCCTTCTAACAGAAGGCATCTCTCCTTGGCTTGCAGATGGCTGCCTTCTCACTGCGTCCCCACATGGTCATCCCTCAGTCTGTGCAAACTGTCTTCATTTTCTCTTCTTATAAAGACATTGGTCACATAGGATCAGGACCTACCAATCTGACTTTATTTCGCCTTAATCAGCTCTTTAAAGACTCTGTCTCCAAATACAGTCATATTCTCAGGAACTGGGAATTAGGACTTCTACATTCATGAATTCTGAGGGACACAATTCAGATTGTAACAGTAGACATGCATTGAGCTGATGGCACATTATCACAGTGCCACAGAAAATAATTCAAATACCGAAAACTCCCACGGTGGAGGTTAAAAAGCTCTTCTCAAATATATGTTTACCAGTATGTTTAAAATCTCTCTACAGTTCTGCATTTATTTATTTATTTATTTTTTTTTTAAATTTTTTTTTTCAACGTTTATTTATTTTGGGGACAGAGAGAGACAGAGCATGAACGGGGGAGGGGCAGAGAGAGAGGGAGACACAGAATCGGAAACAGGCTCCAGGCTCTGAGCCATCAGCCCAGAGCCCGACGCGGGGCTCGAACTCACGGACCGCGAGATCGTGACCTGGCTGAAGTCGGACGCCTAACCGACTGCGCCACCCAGGCGCCCCTACAGTTCTGCATTTAAAAGTATCACTCACAATTGTATATCGAAGAAAGCAATAAGAAAAGAGAGCATACATTCCCCATTTGTTTCCAAATTGATTTCTAATCACTGCCAGCATGAGAAAAATACACTGATTAAACAGTGTATTCTACTACAGCGCTTTCCCCATGCCTCACAGATCACATTTTTTGTTACATTTCGTTTCATGAAAAAGGATTCCATGGTGAAAAGAGTTAAACACAGAGCTGTGAAAATTTTAAATATATTTATTTTCTGCATAATTTATCAAGAATTTGATTATTCTCTGGGGCCTCGGGGTGGCTCAGTCGCTTAAGCATAAGACTTTGGCTCAGGTCATGATGTTGCAGTTTCTGAGTTCGAGCTTCACATTGGGTTCATTGCTGTCAGCCTGTCAGCACAGAGCCTGCTTCAGATCCTCTGCCCCTCTCTCTCTACCTCTCCCCCACTTGCACTCTTCCCAAAAATAAATATTTTTTAAAAAAGAATTTGCTTATGCTCTCAACCAGCATGTATCTCTAAGAGTGATAAAATGCATTGCACTACCAAAAATTTATTTATTTACTTTACCAGAGCCACATTTTCTTCTGGGCAAAAATGTTCTATGAAGATATATATCTAAATAGATACAGATAGATAGAGATAGAGATAGAGATAGAGACAGAGATATACAAATACATATACATAGAGATATACATAGATGTGAATATAGATAATAAATTTACCTTAATAAAAGGTAAATAGAATTATATCTATCTTATCTTTTACATGAATGCCTAATCTTCTGCAAAGCACAATTAATAAATATGGTAATAAATTGGACTTCAAAAATTATTGGTTGGATAGATGGATGGATAATTAGGTACATAAATGGAAGCTATCGCGCTATTCCATTTTTGTTAATTTTCTTTGAGATTCTTCTTTTGTAGGTCTGGAAATTTTGAGTATTCATAAAATATATTTGACAGTACATATATTTTGGAAACATAATATTACATTATACTGGGTTTTCTTTCCTTTTGGATGATAATTTATGTTCACATATAGATCTACAAATAGTAAAAACAATAGTGCTATCTGATTTGATAGATGAGGTGAGGTAATGCAGATCCATTCATATTATTATTTTATCTGATAGACTAATGGATTAATCTTTAATGGCAAAGATAGACATTAAAGGTTGTAGAAGGTTAGACAGTAATCAAAAAATGCATATTTAAACAGATAAATTCCATTTAGGAACCTGCCAAGAACTGCTTTTACTCTTGCATAATATTAATAGAAGGCATGCCTGCTATTACAATCAATTCTAGTAGCCATTAAGAGAATTACTGTAGGGTAAAAGTGAAGTCATAACCACAAAGGTTGGTATACTCAGCAATCATCTGAAATAATAAAAACTAATGGGCTTAGCAAGAGCAACATATATAAATATGAAACAAGTGGAAGGATTTTTAAGTTTACAAAACCCTACATGTTTCAGAAAATCCCTTACAATAAACACTATTTAAATGGTGTAACCAATTTTCTTTCACATATAGCAAAATATATCATCTAATACTGCATTACGATGCAATTGCTGTTCGTAGGAAAGCACAATAAAACATTAATACATCGGTACTCCCTATCCTGGATTCAAAGGTAATTGAGACTTGTAGAAAAGTAGTGTTATTTGAAAGTAATGTTGATAAAAATGGTTAAATAATGCAATATTGTTAGCATGTATGTATATTTTTCTTAACTACTATCTTATTTCTACTTAAATAGTATGTATATAAGAAATATGGAACAGTTAAATGTATTTAACTTCAATATAATTTGAATCTACAAATTAGAAAATGTCCTTATATAAATATCTTAAAGTACTTTATAAGTCTCCAGGCTTTGTTGTGACCACAATATTAAACAACTTAAATCTTTTGATTATCAGCACTGTGTAATGCTACACATTTGAAAGCTTCTTTTTTGCATTTTGCCATAAGTGAATAATTTTGTTTCAAAAAGGTCATCTCCTTGGAGATTGTTTATTTCTTAGGCACTTTACCCATAATTGAGAGGAGTTTCCACCAGATGGAGGATGATGCTTCTATTTTGCATGCAAATGAGCTAAGTTATACAATGGTGAAACTGAAAGGCTATTTGCATGACTTTCAAAGAAATATTTCTGATAAAATAAAATATTATTTAAATACCCTTAAACACCATTAATCCTATTTGTATCAAATATATGACTGTATCAGGTATGAAAAATTTTATTAAAATTTAAAAATATATGATTATTTGGATTATCAGCATCTTTTATTATGATTTATTTATCTCAAAGTATACATTACTATGATTGTTTCAAATGCTTGCAACACTAACTAAAGCAAGTTTTAGTAGTATATCTATATCAGATTTGAAAATTAATGAGAATCCAGCCATGTGCCAGACCAAGCATCTGTACTTCATTGTTGAGTGTTTCAAATAATAAACAACTTATTGTAGGTGACACCAGTTCCTTGGAGAACGGAAGGAAGTCGCAAAACTCTCAAGGTGCTTCATGACTAGCCACAGGATTGTGATTATGCATAACAACTGAAAGGAGGGGTGCCTGGGTGGCTCATTCGGTTAAGCATCCAACTCCGGCTCAGGTCATGATCTCATGGTTCGGAGGTTCGAGCCCTGCGTGGGGCTCTGTGCTGACAGCTCGGAGCCTGGAGCCTGCTTCAGCTTCTGTGTCTCCCACTCTCTCTCTCTGCCCCTCCCCGGCTTCTACTCTCTCTCTCTCTCCAAAATAAACATACATTAAAAATTAAAAAAAAAAAAAAAACTGAAGGGAAATCATGGCTGATGGATTCTTGAGGTAAGATGGGTCATACTGTCATCTTCATTATTGGGGTTTCTTGCCTGTTCCAGATACAGAGTGATTGTAGAAGAAGTCATGCCTGGAGTTATGAGAGCTCCATCATGCTACTGCTACGAATGTTGTGCCTGCCCTGTGCCCTTTATTAAAGCAAAGTAAAGATATAATAAATTAAACCTATTGGTCTCATTAATTTGAACATCACTGTGAACTCAGGACTACTGAGGCTAGAAAGCAGAGTGAACACTATTACTTAACAATATAGTTTGATCACACTTGCATTTCTGTTAGTTTCATTTCCCAATACTACCATTTGAGAAGGACATATAACATGAAAAAAAAATTAAAAAATAATGATCATCTATTTCCACTGTTATATTCACCAAATGAGAAGGAAAAAAGTTCTTGGTATCTGTATTCTTTCCCAGAAGGTATATACTTTCTAACTCTTGATCCCGGACAGCATTTGAGTTTTATAATATTTCCTTTGTTCTAAAATTTTCTTTCCATGAAAGTTGATAGGATTTTCTTAAGATGTTCTCCTACCTCTTAGTCTTGAATTGTAACTGCTGGCAACTCAGGACCGTTCCTTCCTTCTATATTTTCTAGCGTGTAGCAAGACTTTGAACTGCATTTCCAGAATCCCTACCAGCATGCTTCCATACTAGCTTCCACTCAGCCAAGACTTCCACTATATTTGGAATTCAGAAAAGGAACGGTAATGGTATTTTTATTCCTCTAGTAGGAGCAAGCTAACTTAAGAGCTGATACATGTGAGGTTTCCCAGCTGCCCTTCTGAATTTTCTTTTCCTAAAAATCATACTCACCTCTAGTTTATTTTGGTACCCACCATCTCACTACCTGCTAGCTAGAAAAACACAAATCCAGTATCTGCCTTCTTTGACTTTTATTTCTCCAACACTTTCAGTGATACGGCAATATATCATATTACCTTAAAATACCTAGAGTGGTTCAAGTATTTCTTTTTTTTTAATTTTTTTTAACATTTATTCATTTTTGAGAGAGAGGGAGAGACAGAGCATGAGCGGGGAAGGGGCAGAGAGAAGGAGACACAGAATCTGAAACAGGCTTCAGGCTCTGAGCTGTCAGCACAGAGCCTGACGCAGGGGCTTGAACTCATGAACTGCGAGATCATGACCTGAGCCGAAGTCGGACGCTCAACAGACTGAGCCACCCAGGCGCCCCTCTTTTTTTTTCTTAAATGTTTATTTATTTGAGAGAGAGAGAGATTGAGAGAGAGAGAGAGAAAGTGAGAGAGAGAGAGAGAGACAAGGCACGAGTGGGGGAGGGGCAAAGACAGAGAGGGAGACACAGCATCTGAAACAGGCTCTGGGCTCTGAGCTGTCAGCACAGAGCCCAACATGGGGCTCGAACTTGGGAATGGTGAGATCATGACCTGAGCTGAAGTCGACCGCTAAACCCACTGAGCCACCCAGGCACCCCTAGGTTCAAGTATTTCTAACTGAGCCCGTCTATAAAGTCCTCATGTACAGACAGGGGCAAAATGGGTTCCCTTGGGACTAAAAGTATTTCTGTTTGGCAACACGAAAATCTCATTATTCCTCAAATAGAACAAAGTCATTTTGTTCTCACTTTAACATAAGAATCAGTACAATAGACTATTGATTTCAATGACCTTTTTAACAAATATCTGGTATTAGTAAATAGATATAAATTTGTTTTGATACAGCCTGCGAGTTTAAAAAACTAGAGCGACAAGAAAACATGGGAATTGAAATGCATTTAGATGAAGTATAATAAAGTTCATAGAGGAATTTTGTTACACATCCCTCATTTATGATGACCTTCAATAGTGAACGATAAATGGACGAACATCAGTAGGCTGCTGTGCCTGGGAAGAAATGTGTACTTTTTCTTTCTTCCGTTCTTTGCCTGCCTGCCTGACCTCCCCCCCTTTCCTCTTTTGATCCATTCACTACTCTTAGGCAAGCTAATATAAGATGTCATTATGGACAACTGATCGGAAAAAATGAAGATCTTTTGTCAAACAGATTATATACTGTAGTGCCACTTCCTTTCGCTGCATAAGCAATCCTGTAACAGAAAAGAGTTAGGGGTCCTCAGAAAAAGAGAGAGGAGATAGAGATTCTTGACACAAGAGAAGTCATTTTAGGCTCCCAACTATTTTCTGTGACCTATGCCCTACCTGCGCCAGCACACTTCTGGCAGAACTTCCTAGGAGGTGTCAGAACTACAAAGAAATGCAAAAACCTCAGTAGTTAAGGATTCTAAGGGAACAAAGGGAATGAAAAAGCTAACAATCTGTACCAGGCCTGGAAACAGCCTAACCAAATCAGAGACAATAAATCAGTAGTAAAACTCACAGGGCTGTCTGGAAAGTCAGCAAGACCCTTCACTCCTTGCTTGAGATAGGGAGCCCAAGACCCCATCCAGTTTATACTGGCTCTGGAGCAAGTCCTTAGCCCCTCCCCCTGGTCTGTCCATTACCTCTACTTCACTATGTTTAAATCTCCACCCAAGGGAGAATGCAAGCTTCATCAACATAAGACATATGTTTGACACATTTTCTAAGTCCACATGCCTGCTGCAACCTTATGTCTACCTTTACCTGTGACAACAAAACTCCCTTCTGAATATTCATCCTAACTCTGAATAAAAGGAGCACACTCACCCCCCTCAGGGAGTCATGGATTGGAAATCATTCCCATGATCTTATTTACTGCAAATCGCGTTTCTTTTGGGTGACAACTGCCCGTGTTGTAGTCCATACCTATAACTCAACAACAGGCGAACTCGTGTGAGTTTGGTTACAACTATAATTAACTTAATCTTCTTTTTAGGTTCTTATTCTTAATCTAGTCACTTTAGGCATTCTCCTGTGTTCAGTGTTCTTTCTACTCTGCCTAATATGAGAACAAAGATAATAAAGAATTTCACGTGCATTTTGAGAGATATTTATGGTTATTACTTTAACTATGGGCCAATGTGGAGGGGTGCTGAAAGGGAATATGCTTTGAGTCAGAGAGTTAAGGTTCAAATCCCGCTTTCATTTTAGGCAAAGTATTCTCTGGGGTTTATGCTATTGCTTACTCTTAAAATAGAGCGAATAACATTATCTCACTTTGTTGATGTAATGAACAATTGACAGAATTTGTGACTAAGAGAAAAGCAGCCCCCAAGAACTGACGACGGCCGGGCACTAATGTTCCTAAGAGTTGGTATGGCCTTATAACTAAGCTGTGTTCTTTCACAGAACAGAACACCAGCAGACAAGGCCACTCTGTGACCATGACCGTGCAAGCTAAAAAGTGAGACTACTTCTATAACCATGTCTGAGCACAGACAAAAACAAATATTTCCCCATACTACAAAATTGGCCAAATACCCCACTGTCTCTGCCTTTCGTAATATGGAGAACGGCCACAGTTTTATCAATTACAACTTTAGTTTTACTTCCTTCCTCTCATTTTATTGATAACAATTATGAAGCAAAACAAACATGGGATTATGTTCTCTTCCCTCAGTATCTAATCCAGAGCCAAGTCCCAGTTTTCAGAATACTTTCTAAAACCATTTAACACAAGTCCAAAAGTGCATTCTCCTTTATTGCAATGAGCCAAAGAACCTACTTTTTTGACTAACCGTGTGCGCTTGACAGTCTTTTGATAGAGGGAATTGACATTGGGATAAAGCTTATAAAACATGGTAATGTATCATTAATGTTAGTTTCATTTAATTTCTCTTTACATTTCAGTCAAGTATATGTGTTGAATGGTTCTTGTTGAGATACTAGGCAAATATTCTCTTCTGCCAGCAATATCATGGAGATATTAATAGAACCTGTGAATGTGTGTATGTATTGGGGCGGGGTACTTCTTATAGCCATGAAATAGATTTAAGACATTTTAGAGATTTAAATGACAAATCGGGATCCTTATATTTACAATCCAAACTATGAAAATAATCACATGCCCACTGATGAGTTCATAATTTATAAAATTTTATAATGTTATGATTTTATATAAAGCTTCATAGTATCTAACTTTTTAGAAGTATTTCCACATACGATTCTTGTTTTCTTCAGTTACTTGGTCCAATGCAGTTCATGTAAATTTTTAAAAGTTTGTCATTTTCCATAAAAACTCACCTAGGATTTTGACTAGCGTATCATTTATTTCAAAGATCATTTTTTTAAAGTTAATTCCAGTATACTCAACAAACAGTGTTATATTCGTTTCAGGTGTACAAAATAGTGATTCAACACTTCCATATATTACACAGTGCTCATCATGATAAGTGTCCTCTTAATCCCTTTCACCTATTTAGCCCATCCCTTGTACCCACTTGCCTTTTGGTAACCATCCGCTTGTTCTCTATAGTTAAGAGTCTGGTTTTTATTGGTCTCCTTTTTTCTTTGTTTGTTTGTTTTGTTTCCAAAGATCCATTTTGATGCTTCCTATTTGTAGACAGAGAATGTACCCCTACTTATTTCAGTTTTTCTTACTTTCACTATTTTATGTTTTTTCTGCAGTGGGTCTTATACATTTTTAATAAAATTCATTTCTAGGTATCTGATATTTCTCGATACCATTTAAGTGATAACACCTAAACTTTTATTTTCCTTTTATTTCTTATAAATAAAAATAAAATTAGCTTTGAAATTATATAAGCAGTCTTTCTCAAATTCAATTATTCATTTAAAAGATGTCTTCCAGATTCCTTTGCATTTTCAATACATATTCACATTGTCTGTGAAGAAAAGTTTAACCTCTTCCATTCTTATTATTCCTTTTATTTAACTGTGTGGGATTACTGTACTTCCAAGATAGTTGGATCAAATATTGAATGTATGTCATTATACCACATCCTTGTCATGTATCCATTCGAAAAAATAAATGTGTTCAATATTTTACCATTAATAATATTTGCAATATACCTTTTTATAGAAGAACCCTATCAGATTAAGGAAGTTTTTTTTTTAACTTTATCACTAATTTATGAACATTTTTTGTCGTAAGTGGATGTTGAAATTGAATAATTTTATTTTATTTTTTATTAAATAATTTTAAGCATGTGATTTTAATTTTTTTATTGTTATTAACAAAACTGATTTAGGCATTCTATAATTACAGCCATGAATGAGAAGAACCTATTAATTTCCTCATCATGCTTTTTTATCAAGGTATTGTTGGACACATAAACTGGGGAGTGCTATTTTCTTTTTCCTTTTATCCAAAAGTGGATAAATAAAGTTAGTAGTATTTTTATTTTTCCCTATATATCAGGGTTTAGATTTTTTGATTGGATTATTTAAATTTCCCTTCTCTTCTTTTGTCAATTTAAGTAAGAGGGTTTTTTTTCATTGTTATTGTTGTTGTCCCTTCAGTGTTTGTCCACTTAAGCTTATTTAACAATATTCAAATGTATTAACTGAAAAGTGTTAACTTCATTATATTTTTAATTGGTGTTGGCTGATATAAGGTCTCTTCTTTTATTCATGATATTTACCTATGCATTCACTCTGTTTCCCTTTCAGATTATCATTTGTTTTAGTATTAACAAATACCCAACTTTTGCAATCTCCTCAATTTTTTTCAATTTTATGTTATATTATTTTATGTGTGTCTTTATTATTTCCTCCTTATTCGTTTGGTTTAATGTGCTCTTTTAACTTCTTGAGATAGATGGTTTGATTATTGATAATTCTCATTTTCTTCTTGTTTGATATATATATCTCAAGTTAAAGATTTCTTTCTAGGGGTGCCTGGGTGGCTCTCAGTCGGTTGGGTGGCCGACTTCGGCTCAGGTCATGATCTCGCGGTCTGTGAGTTCGAGCCCCGCGTCAGGCTCTGTGCTGACAGCTCAGAGACTGGAGCCTGTTTCAGGTTCTGTGTCTCCCTCTCGCTGACCCTCCCCTATTCATGCTCTGTCTCTCTCTGTCTCAAAAATAAATAAAACATTAAAAAAATAAAAAGAAAAGATTTCTTTCTAAGAACTGACTTAACTTCATCCCATAAGCTATAATATTTACTGTTTTTATTATCATCTAGTTTTGTAACATTTTACTACTATTGTGATTTCTTCTCTGATCTGTACACTATGTGGCAGTAAAGGTATTTTTTAATGCTTAAACATGTAAGGAATTATAATATAATCCTACATATTGATTTCTAACTACATTGTACTATGATTGGAGAGCATAGGATGATTCAGGGAGGACTGTGGTGGAGTTAGTTGTGTCGAATGCTACAAAGAGATTTATAAGGTAAGAGATTTTTATTATTACATTTAGTAATATGGGGTGTAATAGTGAGTTTGAAACAGCTATCCCAAAGCAATGACTGGAAAGAGCTACTGACATTTACAACATTCTAACCTTACTAAGAGTAATACAATTATCTATGTTTTGGTCAAAATTCCACATCATATTTCAAGTCAAACTGAAACTTAAAAAAAAATATCAGTTCAAAGGATCGCTGCATTTTTCTGATCACTACGTGAAGGAAACAGAAATTTAGAAAAATGTTTTATTTTTTCATTTCAATGGAGACTTCCCAGATCAGTTAATAAAATTATCTAGTACTAATTTTATTAAAATTGCACAAAGACAATAAGCCATAGTCAACTTTCTAAATTAAAGATCTGCGTTATCTTTTGATATTTTTAAAAATATTTAATCAGAACATTTTAAAAGATCTAGAAATGACCATTTCATAACATTAATTAATTAAAGTTCCCAACAATATGGTGTTTTCCCATATTAATCATTTTTCTATGCAACATCCATGATTTAACATATTCATTGAAAATTGAACTCCTATTCTTTTTTTTGTTTTTATTTAAATTCCAGTATAGTTAACATGCAGTGTAATATTAGTTTCAAGTGTACAGTATAGTGATTCATTGATTACATGCAACTCCCAGTGCTCATGGCAAGTGACCTCCCTAATCCCCATCACCCATTTAACCCATCTCTCACTACCCCCCCGCCCCGCCCACCTCTCTTCCAGAAACCCTCAGTTTGTTCTCTATAGTTAAGAGTTTGTTTTATGGTTTTCATCTGTTTTTTTATCCCATGTGTTCATCTGAATTCTTATTCTTTTTTAAAATATTTATTTTTATTTTTGGGGGAGAGGGACAGAAGGAGAGAGAGAATCTCAAGTGAGCTCCACACTCAGTCAAGAGCCTGACTCAGTGCTTTGACACCTTGACCCTGGGACCATGACCTGAGCTGCAATCAAAAGTAGACAGTGCAATCGAGTGAACCACTCAGGCATCTCAAACATTTTTACTTTCAATGTATGAGGAGATTCCAACTAAATGAACTTGAAGGATTTTGGTGATATGTTCCATTCCTGGAAATATGGTTTCTATTTAAGTTGTATTTCTGTACTAGTTCAGCTAAAGTATTCAAAATAATATATCAAAAGTATGATATTAATTTTTTTTTAATTTTGAGGTATGTTCCCATTGCATAATAATTCTTCACTGGAATGAATTTTTTTATTTAATGTATTTTTTTATTTAAAAATATTAGAGTGTTCCCATTTAAAAAGTTCCCACCTGCAGGGGCACCTGGGTGGCTCAGTCAGTTAGGTGTCCACCTTCGGCTCAGGTCATGGATTCCACAGTTCATGGGTTCCACTCTGCATCGGGCTCTGTGCTGACAGCTCAGAGCCTGGAGCCTGCTTCGGATTCTATATCTCCCTCCTTCTGTACCCCTCCCCTGCTCTCTCTCTCTTTCCCTCTCTCAAAAATAAATAAACATTAAAAAAAAAAGTTCCCACCTGCAAACACATATAGAGTAGCACTATTATGTTTTATTTAATTTATTGATCATATGCCTCCATCAAAGGCATTACTGGTTGGGGGGCTAGGGGAGTAGTGGGGTATACTTTAAAATTAATAAATATAAGCATTTTGATTTTCTCTTTATTTAATGAAACATAATGAATTTTCTATTCCAATGATTCCATTTCATTAGATAATTAATATAAATACTATAGTTATCAAGTCAGGAAAACACAGCTGCTTCTCATGGTTTAAAATTAATATTCCATACATACATTCTGTCCATGATTAATGTATCATAAACCTTCAACGGATTTAAGTTAAATTACATTTTCATAAAGTAAATCTTATCAGAGTGTCTCATCACAACCGGAAGACACTAACAGTCCACAGGACAAAGACTAAGAATAAGTAATATATACTCAAGTAAGGTTTAGAAAGTGTCTGCAATATATTCTCACATAAAATATCAGTCACACGCTGAGATTCCAATCGGAAATAATCCGAAGATGGAAATGGAACAGCCAGTAAGAGAAAGACTCAATGAAAGGGTAGCCACTGAGGAATGTGTATGTAATGATATCATTGCTCTGCTTTCTTCAAATTGAAGACAAGTAACTCTAAAAATAATACTACATAGCAATTAGGAGCTTATTCGCAAATATTCATTCTTTGAAATAATAATTTCTTCCAGCGAGGAATTAGTTTCAGCAAGGACCATATCCAAAATTAAGATTGGGATAAATTAGAATAAAATGTTATTATATGCATTACATTTTATAATACATTATGCATATAGATAATTATAATATACAATCATCTTATATAATATGAATATGTTATACATCAATTTTATTTTGAATAAATAAGAAGACATATATTTTAATTGCACATATACATGTTGATACAAAAATGGTTGTTAGGGAGAATATGGAAAATTTTTTATTTGAAAAGCTTCATGATTCACTTTTTTATCCCTCAGAACTCTTGCAGTATAGCTGATGCAGTGGAAACATTTCCTGTATGTGACAATTTTCTTTATATAGTGAGAACATCACGATATAGAGAGTAGGTTGTGCCTACCAACTATCAGGACAAGAACACTTATGAGCACAGGACTGTTTAATGATAAAAAAACAAATTTAAAAAGTTAACGTATCATGATACTGGGTGTTGTTTAGATATCAGCCTGATTAGTAATGACAAACTATGCCTGTGTCTTGGCTTAAAAACTAAATTAATTAGCTGGTCTGCCATAAAAAACTTACATATATAAAATATGACCTAATAAGGAGATGTGCACATCTTCAAGTTTCTAAAACACACTGAATGTTAAAAAGGCTTTCAATATAATTTTCTCATCTAATCAGCATTGAGAGACATCATCCCCATTTTAAGGATGAGAAAACTGAGGCCAGAGTATTTACATAGTTAAGTCAAATCCACACAACTAAATCCCATAACTATGCATCAAAACCAGTGATTTGAGGCTTTACAACTCATGTTCTTTTTACTATCATGCTGTAGCATCCTTACAGCTATAGAAAATTAAAAAATCCTTGCATAATCTGGGAGGAACTATTTAATAATCCCTCCAATCAGATAAAATACTTATCGAGAAAATGAACTTAAATAATTTCTGCTTTAATTACAGCTCATGTTGTCCTTTTCTCTCCTCTTCGAAAATGAAAATAATTCATTTCAAATCATTGAAATCCATTTTCATATAAATAGCCTATATTTTTTCTAAAAATTATTATCCTTCAATTTCTTTTCTAGCTTTGAAATATGCATTGTCTTTTCTCAAAGATGTGGTTTTAACTGTGTATGCCTATGTGATTTTAATATGTGTTTTTCCTCTAGGCTGTCTCAGATTTCTTTATATATCCTGGGTAATTGGTGCTATAAACTTCATTACTCATTCTGTTAATTCATGCCAAAATGATTCTTATGTGTGTGTACATCTTGGCCCTGCAGATTTTTAATTAATTTCATTGCCATCAAGTAGCATTTTTATAAAGCATCCCGTATACTTTGTAAGGCTGCAATTTTCCAGTCTGCCAAATGTGTTGGTTTTTTTCTTCTCTCACTCTCACTCTGAGAGGGCAGGCTTCCTCTGGAGCTACATAATCTCACTGTGTTGATTGGAAAGGAAATTATATACAAATCAAACACTTTATGTTAAGATGAATGCATAACTACTTTTAAATCATAGAAATTCTACATGGTCTGACAAGATGCTGAAAAAGCACATAATCCTAATTCCTCTCCCCAAACCAAACCTGGAGAAACCACAGAAGTAAGAAACATATGGATGAAAGCCATTAAGAAAAACACTATCCAAGATCTTCTAAGAGACAGAAGGCCTCTGTGTTTGCTGTAAGCAGAAACTTCAGCTCAGAGGATGGGGCTCCAGGTCTAGAAGTGCAATCTAATGTCCTAGTATCTCAATATTTACTGGCTGGATCATATCCTATCCTTTAAACTCTTTATGAGAGAAGAACAGTGTTAAGAACTGAGGAGGGTCTTCACTTATACAGTAACCTCTCACAATTTTATGGATATTGACAGGAGACCTAGACTCTGGGCCAGAAACAGAGATCAGTTTATTACGCATCCATAGGAACAGCCAGAGTATAATCATTTTCTTGCTATTTCCCCAAGCCTTGCTTCACACAGGGCAACATGGCAAGGATTCAGTGACACAACAAAAGCAGGTGATACCCCATACACTGTGTGTTGCATTACAGGATAGGATCCCTGCTCAGGACACCTGCATCTTTCATAATGGGCTACAAGCAAACCTTCCCTTTCCCAGAGTGGGAACATAAACTCTTATCTTTCAAGCCAGTAAGCAAACCTGCTTTTGCTTGGAAGACAGACACACTCTCCCTCTTCGAAGGCTGTTCACCATACAGATATCCTTGAAAAGGCAATCCAGAACCAGGCTACTCAGTGTCTTCATTCATAAGGTGTCCTAAATGTGAGCAACTCATGTGGATTTGTACCCAGAATAGTAGTAGCAGAAGTTCAGGACCACAGGGTAACATCAGGGTGGAACCAGAGTCTAGTATGGGTGAAAAGCAGATTATAATGAATGTAAGTACATTTTCCACTCCTGAGTGGTCCCCTGTTAACACCTTCCTATCTGTACTGAGGTTGGAGCCATTATGTCTAGAGAGAGAAGCTCTATGTGAGATTAAGAGACACAAAAAGGAAAAGAAGGAATTCAAATCAAAAGTAAACCAGAGTAACAGTATCAACAGAATGGAATACAAAAGGTTAAACAACTTGAAGGTAGAGAGGGGATTTTAAGAGAAGCAGTAGATTAAAAAAAAAAATAACATATTGACCAACATAACAATTGACAAAAAAAAATAACAAAAAAAATAACAATTGACCAACATACTATTTTCTATAAAATAAAAAATGAGAGTATTTAGTTAGAGCACATAACATGTCTGGTCTTACTATAAACTCTTTAAAATTTTAATAATTTCAGCAATCTTATGAAATAGGTTACTAAAATAAGACACGGCACAACGAGTTAAGTAGTTTGCTCAAAATTACAGTTGATAAATACTATTTGCCAGATAATTTCTTTGAAAACTTGTCCAACCTTTCAAATCTCTTAGTAAAGTGCCTATAATTAATGTTAGCTCTAATTATATGATTGTTTAGGGTAGTGCAATTCCTTAATGTAGGTAGAACTGTAGTGAAGATACCTTGATCAGAGTTATGAAATAATTAACTATATTAAAAAAAATTTTCATTTTTTCTCTTGGCAGGACTGGGTTTTACTTACATTTGTTATGGTTTATGTAGGGCTTTATTTGGGTCATAAATTATTGGTTGTACTGCTTTGTATATAACATAAACTTGAATCATCATGTTCATTAAATTCCTCTCTCTCTCGTTACCAATTACAATAGACACATACTTCACTTAGCACACCTAATGCTAAAAACTGCTGTTAAAAATTGCACCTGTTGGGGCACCTGGGAGGCTCAGTTGGTTAAGTGTCCAACTTCAGCTCTGGTCACGATCTCACAGTTTGTGAGTTTGAGCCCCGCGTCAGGCTCTGTGCTGACAGCTTGCTCAGAGCCTGGAGCCTGCTTCGGATTTTGTCTCCCTTTCTTTCTTTCTGCCCCTGCCCCTGCCCCACTCACACTCTGTCTCTGTCTCTCTCAAAAATAAACATTAAAAAAAATTTAAAAATTGCACCTGAGACTTATACTTCTTTTAAAAATTCTGTTGTGCACATATAAACTTATATTCATACTAAAATTAGTTTTAAAACATGCCAGCTGAGCTTAAATCTTATTGCAACTATAGATAGGATTCTTAAAATGGTTTTCAATCAACAGGATTTAAAATAGAACCTAGTGAATTCCCTAGTTTTATAACGAAAGGAGACTTATAAATGAAAATTATTTAACCAGGACATGGGTTGCTTTTAAAAAGTCTCTAGACCTTTTTACAATTTGAGATATAAAAGTCCATTCCAGTCATTGCATACTTAATGGTGAATTTTCCATTGACTTTTCACATGCCATGATACTTCTAGTATTTGCAAAAAATAAAAGAATGAAAGCCAAATCTTCATTTATCTTTAATTGTTGTTAGTTTAAAATTACAGCCATTGAGAATAGAAAAACACATGATTTCGACAAATACAAAAAAACCATTTGACCAAATTAAAAATCCAATACACATTAATTCATCAGGAAAATTCAACAAACTATGAGTAAGAAAAAACTTCTTCAACTTGATAAAGGGTATCTGCAAAAACACCTACAAGGAACATCATCATTGAGGAGGAAAATCTGAAAGCTTGTCCGCTAAGATGAATAACAACGTGAGGATGTCTGTTTTTACCGCTTAACACTACACTGGGTGAGAGCTTTTAGCCAGAGAAAGAAGTCAAGAAAAAGACTATCAGGATTGAAAAAGTAAAACTGTATTTGCAGACAATGTGATCCTGTTTATAAAATGTCTTAAGGAACACACACACACACACACCCACACACACACACACACACACTTACACACACAACTACTAGACTAAAGGAGTTCAGCAAGGTCACAAGAACCTGAATTCAATATACAAAACTCCTTGAAAATTCTACGTGATATACTTGATATGCTACTTGATATACGAATAATGATAGACAAACCAAAAATGTAATCAAGAAAACAATTCCATTCACAAAAGTATCAAAATAATGAAATGTTTATGAATAAATTTAAGGAAATAAGTACACGCTGACACTACAAAATACTGGTAAAAAATGAAAGATCTAGATAAATTGAGAAATATTCCACGTCACATATTGGAATACTCAACACTATAAAAGTGGCAATTCTCTCCAAATTCATGTACAGATCCTATAAAATACCTATCAAAAAAACAACAGGTTCGTTTTCACAAACAGAGAAGCAGACTCTACAAAGGACCTAGAATAGCTAAAATAATTTTGTGAAAGAAAACAAAGTCAAAAGACTTACATTTCCTGATTTCAAAATATATTACAAGACTACAGCAATCAAAACAGCATACTGTTGACATAGACATTTTATATCAATGGAACAAAAATGAGAGTCCAGATATAAGAACTTATATATGCTAGTGTATAAACCCATATATTTATAAGCAACTGATCTTCTTGTATTTGAGAAGAGTTGACAATGTTGCATTAGTTCCAGGTAGGTGTACCACACAGTGATTCAACAACTGCATATACTATGTTGTGCTCACCAAACGTGTAGCCACTGTCTGTTAGAATGCTATTACACCATACAATGCTATTACAATACCATTGAATATATTCTCTATGCTGTACCTTTTATTCTGATAATTTATTCATCCATAACTGGAAGCCTGTACCTCCCACTCACCTTCACGTATTTTGCCAATCCTGCACCCCTCTGCCCTCTTGGCAAACATCAATTTGTTCTCTGTATTTATAAGTCTGATTCTGCTTTTTGTTTGTTTGTTTGTTTAGATTCCACATATAAGTGAAATTGTATGGTATTTACCTTTCTCTGTCTTACTTCACTTAGCATAATACCCTTTAGACCTATCCATGTTGTCACAAATGATAAAATCTCATCCTCTCTTACAGCTGAGTAATATTTCATGGTGTGTATATACATGTATACATCTTCTTTATCCAATCATCTGTCAATGGACACTTCGGTGCTTCCGTATCTTGGCTACTGTAAATAATGCTGCAATAAACATAAAGGTGCATACATCTTTTCAAACTAGTGTTTTGTTTTCTTTGGGTAAATACCCAGTAGTGGAATTATTGAGCCATATGGCAATTCTATTTTTAATTTTTTTTTCAGTTTCTTTTTTTTTTTTAACATTTATTTATTTTCCGAAGACAGAGAGAGGCAGAGCATGAGCAGGGGAGGGGGAGAGAGAGAGAGATACAGAATCTGAAGCAGGCTCCTGGCTCTGAGCTGTTTGTTAGCACAGAGCCCGATGCGGGGCTCAAACTCATGAACTGTGAAACCATGACCTGAGCTGAAGTCGGCCACTCAACCGACTGAGCCACCCAGGCGCCCCTTTAATTTTTAATTTTTAAATTTAAATTTTTTGAGGAAGCTCCATACTGTTTTTCATAGTGGCTATACCAATTTTTTTGCCCCCCCAACAATGCACCCAGGTTCCTTTTTCTCCAAATTCTCACCAACAGTTGTTATTTCTTGTCTTTTTGATTCTAGCCATTCTGTTTGGTATAAGGTGGTTACAATCTCATTGCGGTTTTGGTTTGCATTGCTATGGTCAACTGATTTTTGACAAACATGCCATCTCTCACCAAATGTAAACATTTACCTAAAATGAACCATGCACTCAAATTTAAGAACTAAAACTATAAAGCACTTGGGGGAAAAAAAAGAATAAATCTTTGCGACCCTGGGTTAGGTAATCACTTCTTAGCTATAAAACACAAAAAACACTAGTAACAAAAGAAACAATTGATAAATTAGACCTTATGAAAGTTAAAAACTGTTGTGCTTCAAAAGACACCATCAAGAATGTGAAAAGATAGGTCATAGACTGAGAGAAAATGTTTGCAAATCTTATTTCTGATAAGGGTAACTAGAATATACAAAGAAATCTTAGAAATCAATAAGAAGACAAATAATCTAATGACAAATTGACAAAGGGCTGAAATATGTGTTTTCTTAAAGAAGCTATATGAGTGGCCAATAAGAACATGAAAAGATGCTCAACATCATTAATCATAAATGCAAATTAAAAGTATAATCAGATATTACCTTACAGTCACTAGGATGTCTACAAAAAACAGACAAATTTTAAAGAAACTGGAACCCTCATACGTGGTTCATGGAAATGTAAAATGGTGAAGACACTTCGGGTATCAGTTTAGCAATTTCTTAAAAAGCTAGGTAAATTTACCATAGAATCAGCAATTCCACTCCTAGAGAAATGAAAGCATATGTCAATACAAGGACTTGTATAGACATGTTCACAGCAGCATTTTTGATAATGGCCCCCAAAGTGGAATTAATCCAAACATCCTTTACTGGTAAACAGATTTAAAAAAATGTTGTATATCCATCAAATGGATTCTATTCAGCAATGACATCTGTTGTTTATTTATAATAAATTCATAGTTATCAATGTTTGAAAAAATACACAAGTGACCTAGCCAGCATAAACTGGAATAGTATTAGAATGTTTTAAAAAATGCACAATTTGGAAATACGTCTGCCCCGTTTGCACCTAATTTGATCCTGACAGTGAACATAATACTGAAGTTTGATTTTGAATTAAATGATCAAATTAATCATATCAATATTTTTCTCATTATGAATTTGTTGGATTTTCCTTGTGAGAATCTGTACAGTACAATCATGAATGGCATTTGCTCTGAAACTAGTCAAACTTCTTATCCTTCCTATTCCAATAACAATTGGAATAAACTTAGATTGCTCAATCTTCCTGTCTCTCGATTTTCTTATCTAAAAATGTGTCAGTAGTTATCATGTAGTCATAATGGGAATTAAAGGAATCATCACAAACAAACCACTATGAAGACTATTTGACCATCATAAGACTCAATATATTTTATCAATTATTACATATCTCTGAAATTTTCAGGCCTAAAATTGTAGAGATTCAGAAGCAATTTCATAATTTCTTTAAGAGGTTTTTTTTGTTGTTGTTGCAATTGTAAGATGTCTGCTGTGTCATGTTGAGAACTGGCAGGTAGGTAGGTTGTTTCTTGGATATCATAACAGTTGTTTATTGTTATTATTTAGTACAGCCTTTTTCTGTTAGAGTGTTCTGTTAGCAAGAAATAAATTCTGTTAAGTCACTGAGATTTAGGAGCTGTGGTTTTTTTTTTCAATTTTTTTTTTCATTTTTTTTTTCCCCAGCAAAGAAACCTGTCAGAGAAACTCTCTAGTAGACTTGTTATCATGTCTTTTGTCTGAATTGAGTCACATGCTCATTCAGAAATATGTCACTAGCCAATTAACTTAGACCAGTCAGGTACAATCATGTTGGAGAGAGAGGGCAAACTCTGGAATAAGATCTAGGCTCTGCAGGTGTGGAAGAAGAAAGGAAAAGCAGCTGTTGAGCTGGCTGGTAGCCATCAGAGTTTAACTTCATCAACTCACCGTTGTAAGTCTGTTTGTAGTTGTAAATGGGAGCAATCTATTTGACGTACTGTAGGGGGTTCCAGGAATCGGGTGTCAAGCAGATATGACCATGAGAGGTAGTAAAAGACAAGTTTTATTGGCCAAGCAAATGAGCAGCGCCTGAACAGGATTGTATGAGAGGGGAATTCCCTTACGGCATGACTGTCAAAAAGAGACTTCAAGTCCAGGGGCCACCATCTAGAAGGGGAGAAGGGCAAGGGGACTTGAGAGGAGAGGGTTGCGGAGAGGTGGTTTAAGTGTCTAGGTGATGTCACTGAGCAACATACTGGGGATTCTCAATTTCAGAGAACTCTGCAGGGCAGTAGCAGGTGAGGGCCTAATAACAGCAAGGTCTATTTTATCAACAGGTTAACAGCTGTTGGGTGAGTTTCAGTGAAATATGCAAAGAACGCAGGCTGTCGATGACTAAAACTGGCTTTGTGGACTACTTCTAGAATAACTGGATGTATAAAAATTTGAGTTGGGTGTCCGTAGACTTTTGAGGTAACAGGTCTCAGCCCGCAGTGGAGATATCAAGACCCTGGTGACTCCCAAAACTGGGCAGGGGGATCCATATTTTGTTGTCCAATAGCTTGAGAAGAATGTTGAGAATGCAAGATTAGAAAAGAAGAACTTGAGCCTTTACTGACATTATTTACTGAATTCATGAATCCTGCAGCACCCACCTCTATACATACTATGGGAGATCACAAAACCCATTATTTTCTACGTAGTTAAACTGGACTTCTACCCTTGCAGAGGAAGTTACCCTAACGGATACATTTTACTCAAGTTGTATTACCAATGGAACACAAAGTCATAGAAACCTATTCTAGGGAAATACCATATTATGAATATTAGTCTCCTTATAAGAATGTAATCAAATTTAATTGGATAGAACGATGGGATAATTATTTGGCCTTGAAGGATTTCATTCATTCTAAGATTGTTCTGGACATTACACTTTTATGCTCACAAGAAAGCTGAAGATTTCAAATACATACGACCCATGGAAATAAAAGTGGTCACAAGTATATGACTAAAAAAGTACCTAAGCACACCATCTACTTGATAAAAGTTTCAAGTAATATTGTATTTGACTTTGCCCTATCAGTTATCACGGCTTTCAGTGCTTTGCCACTATTTTCTGAAATACAAAGTAAAGGCATTAGAACCATATTATTGTTAAGCTGCTTTACTACAAAACTTATCTCTAGTTGTCTTTAAAATAATAGACAGACTTGTCGAATAAAAATCTTTCACAACTTGCAGAAAGTCATCTGTTTCCCTATAGGAATAGTCTCTGAAACAGAAACTTCTACTAAGCTCTATTTTCTCCTCTATTTGTGTTATTGTATGTCATCAGTTATAAGATACACATCTTTTTCTCAGAAAATGTTTTAAAAATTGGCTATTGAGGCTTTTTAAAAGTAAAAGGAGTAACTTCTTAGTGTCATATAAAATAATGATGCATTATTTGTGTATCTTTGATCCAATCAAACATGACAATGTAACGGGTTGCCAAGGCAAAAATAATCATTCATTCAAATATCAAGAAAGAGACATCATCTCAATAAAGAGGATGACCAAACTAGTTGTTCTGTGCTATCACCGTTTTATCTCTGACTGAAAGTTTTGTGGAGGACTCTCTGAATATAAGCTGAAAGTAATTTTCAAGCAAAAGAGTTAGTGAGTCAAAAGGTATATGCAATTTTACACCCAATAAATTTTTTTTCAATTTATATTTGAACCTGGATTACATAAGAATGTCCCTGTCTAGAAGCACCATGCCTTAATTGCAATATAATTTTTGTCCTTGTGGTTTCCTTTTTTGTTTCTTTCTTTTCTGTAAGTCTATACTACCCTCTATTTCATAACAATCTATGTGTTTTAGGGAGAGCTAGGTCAAGAGGAGGGCAAATGGCCTGGCCAGAAAATCAAAATATCCAGCCTTTCTTGCCTACAGAGATTCAACAAGGATGAGACTAAAATCAAAACTAAAATTTGCTTGGATTATTAAAAAATAAAGTACAACATTATTCTACTTTATTTGTTTATCTGTAAGAGCTTAAAGGAAAATGTTGACTTGAAGCAGTTAATAATCTCTATATTCTATCAAACTTTATTTTTCTGATGGTGTTTTCTATTTAGTTTTAATATTACCAATAGTGGAGTTTTTCTGGAGCATGTATTCTGAAAAATGGGATTAATTTACCTGTTGTTATAGAAACAAGTGTGTGCATCGTGGCCAGCTTGTTTCCCAACTGTTACTAGCTCTGAGTAGCAGCAAATCTGGAAAGCTTGTTGAAACCAACTAGTTCCTCATAGATTACACCATTTTGTGCCTGTCTTGCACTTGGAATTTGAGCCTAAGAACAATGGCCCTTCTATATACTTCCCTCCTAAAAGAAAATAAATTCTATGACAAAATGTAAATCATTTTAAGGATACATTGCTAAACACATTACAGGGCATCTCTCTTTTTGAAAAAATAAAAACTTCTAGTAGTCCATAAATATAAGATTGACATTTCCTGATTGAATCTAAATTATTTTTATTTAAAACAAATAAATTTTATTTAAAACAAATGACACCTGGGGTGCCTGGGTGGCTCAGTAGATTAAGCTTCCTAGTCTTGATTTCACTCAGGTCATGCTCTCAGGGTTCATGGGGTCAAGCCCTGCACCAGGCTCAGTGCTGCCAGCACAGAGCCTGCTTGGGATTCTCTCCCTCGCTTCCTGCCCCTCCCCCGCTTGTGCATACGCATGTGTGCACGCGCTATCTCAAAACAAAGAAAAAAATAAAAAAAATAAAACAAATGGCACTTTAGAAAAATACATAAACTGTATAATTATCAACAGCCTAATTATTTTCCCTTATGTTTAAAATAATCACAAGCTTAATTAATTTTAGGATGAAATTCAGTAAAATGTTTTCAGCTTTTTAAAGATTATTGGTTGATATGTCCTGTAATGTTTTCCTTACATATATGTATTCTAAATCGTGTAGAACTGGAGTGGAGATTGTTGGTTCTTCATAAATTAAAAAATACAGAGAGTGCTTAGTTATTAGATTATGAATTTAGGGCCATAATATATAATAGTTAAAGATAGTTTCACATGTAAATAATTTTGATTTGCATTTTTTTCAAAATTCCCTTTGCATTTAATTCATAAATTATATCTATTTTAATATGTAATTTAGCTTAGATTTACATGTTTTATCTGACTATTTCCAGAGAAGAAAAATATTTATTATCAGCAATATGTGGAAATTAGATAATATTGTATAATATTTCATATTATGGGGGCAAGAAGTTTTCCGTTATTCTTTTACACCAGGGATTCTGTAATAGTGTGGTATTATCTCCCAAGGCACACAGATTATTCTTATCACAGGGTTTAATCAAAATTCTGGGATAAAAGCTTCTTCCTTGACATTGTGATAGCGGGAAAGTGATTGTTTTGCATAATGGCAGTGTAAAATAAACACTTATATGGGCAAATTCTCTTTTCATTTTCATTTGTATGCATTAGGAACAAAAATGCCTACAGAATATGGGATATCATATATTCAGTGGCTCTTACTGCTGAATTTACAAGTAATATGTTTCAAAGAAACGAGTGTTTCTTTGACCATTGATCTTCACTTTACTCAAACTTTTACTAAAAGGCTAGAATTCCTCAAGAGAAACATGTCTTGCTTTAAACAATAGAGAGAAATGTTCTGAGGTGTCACATGTCCACTGCAAAGACTGATGTTACAGCTAGTATGTTTACTGATTAAATGATATTTTTATCTGCAATATTGAAAATGTTGGGAAGGAACAGGAAGTTAAGTTATGAGACAATGTAAACAATTCACTTAGGTGACACTGTTTGTTTGTTTGTTTGTTTGTTTGTTTTTTAATGTAGCCAGTTTCCAAACAATGGGCTTTAGAGAAATGGTATGCTCTCACCACACACACATAGGCAAATGTACATTGACACATGGATTAGATGCTCTTGATATAGATTGTGTAATTCACATCAGATCAATACGGCTCAATATAAACAAGACTGTTAACATTTTGTTTGAGGTGAGTTTATCCTAATTAGAGTTTAGCAGATAATTCTAAAGACCACCTTTGTAAATAATGACAACACTCGTAACTAGCCAGATGGCAGACTACATTTGTACACACTAACATTTTGTTTCTCTTTGTAAACAGGACTCAATGTGTTATATGTTTAGGGAAAAGGGACTCTTAAATTCCCTTTTCCCTAAACATATAAACATAAAGTTTCTAACTTTGGAATATTGTTTTTTAACATCAATATTTTATTTAGCTTTTTTATTCTAATGCCAGTATAGTTAACATACAGTGTTATATTAGTTTCAGATGTAGAATACAGAGATTCAAAAATTCTGTTACTCAGTGGTCATGATGCTAAGTGTACTCCTAATCCCTTTCACCTATTCCACCCATATTCCTTGCATACCTCCCATCTGGTAACCATCAGTTTGTTCTCTATAGTTAAGAGTACATTTCTTGGATTTTTTTTTCTCTTTCTCTCATTCTTTCCTTTTTTTTTTCTTAAATTCCACACATGAGTGAAATCAGATGGCATTTATCTTTCTCTGACTGACTTATTTTGTTCAGCATTATATTTCCTAGCTCCATCCATGTTACCACAAATGGCAAAGTTGCATTCATTTTTATGACCGAATAAAAATGTATACATACACGATATGTATGTATATGTATATGTATACATATCGTGTATACATACACGATAGAATATTATCCATTCATCTATGAATAAACACTTGGGCTCCTTCCATAATTTGGCTATTATAAATAATGCTGCAATAAACATATGGGTGCAACATCCTTTCAAAATAGTGTTTTTGTATTCTTTGGGTAAATACCCAGTAGTACAATTACTGGATCATATGGTAGTTCTATTTTCAATTTTTTTAGGAGTCTCTGTACTGTTTTCCATAGTGGGTGCACCAGTTTGCATTCCCACCAATAGTGCCCAAGGGCCCCTTTTTCTTGATTTATCAATATTTTAATATGAATAAAGAGTATGATTGCATTCAGGTTTTTTTTTATTGTATATGAAAAGAATAAAGGACATTTTCAAAGTACTGGGACTATGGAATGATCCCATAACCTATTAACTCTTCTCAGACACTTTCTTATGCAAGGTCTGACACAGGGGGGCCAAAAATCTGTGGAAGTTCTCTGCTTGGCAGGACATTCTGTCATTGCTGCAAATTCAAATTCTTTAAACATATATGAGTTGTCCTACTCGTTGTGTTGTCTGTTTCTTTTGAAAGTTTGTATTTATGACAACTTCAAAAATCTCATTTCTCTTTCATGTAACAAACCTTCGTATTTTAAAGTGTTCACCTCTCTGAACCAGCAATGTTTCACTTACTTCAGATTAAATATCTTAATTCCTTAAATCATTTTCTTTTTTACATGACAAAATTATCTATCACCACCTTGTCTGTTCCAAGTTTGCATCTCTTTATCTGGATATTCCCGTTGAACACGTTTGCATTAATACATTTAAAAAAATTTTTTTTTCAACGTTTATTTATTTTTGGGACAGAGAGAGACAGAGCACGAACGGGCGAGGGGCAGAGAGAGAGGGAGACATAGAATCGGAAACAGGCTCCAGGCTCTGAGCCATCAGCCCAGAGCCCGACGCGGGGCTCGAACTCACGGACCCGAGATCGTGACCTGGCTGAAGTCGGACGCTTAACCGACTGCGCCACCCAGCCGCCCCATATTAATACATTAATAGTAACCCACAAGGTGTCTCTATCTAGCATTGGAAACTAAACTAAATTTACTTTTCACATGAATTGCTTCCAATCACATTGTTCTCATTTTATCATTTATGAAAGGATTTTTTTAAAGAAATCTAAATACATCTTAATAAATGTTTCTTTTATTTTTTTAAATTTTTTATATTTTTAATTTAAATTCAAGTTAGTTAACATACACTGTAGTCTTGGTTTCAGGAGTAGAACCCAGTGATTCATGTCTTACAAATGACACCCGGTGCTCATCCCTTAAAGTGCCCTCCTTAATGCCCGTCACTCATTCAATCCATCCCCAACCCACCTCCCTTCCAGCAACCTTCAGTTTGGTTTCTGTATTTAAGTCTCTTAATGGTTCACCTCCCTCTCTGCTTTTATCTTATTTTTCCTTCCCTTCCCCTATGTTCATCCACTGTGTTTCTCAAATTCAACCTATGAGTGAAGTCGTATGATTTTTGTCTTTCTCTTTCTGACTTATAAATGTTTCTATTCATTTAAAACTTGTTCCTTCAAATTTTCTCCATGGCTCATTTTAATAAGTCTGAGTCTCATCGTATCATTGCAGAAGGATCCATTCTTCTCAGTCTTGTTGGATATTCAGATTTGATAAGCATATTTTCTAAGTTATAGGGAAACTGATAAATAGGCTAGGACCAAGGACAGACTAATATGTGAAAATAGCTGGGGAGCTTCCTCATGAAAAAAAAAATATTTCGTAATTTCTTCATCGGTTTACACAGATATCATTAAAAGCTAGCTCAAATATTGAAATCAGGTCTTATGAATCCTCCAACTTTTTTTTTCTTTTTCAATTTTGTCTGTTCAAACTGCTTTTTTTTTTTCACATCTTTTAGAGTCAGTTTGTAGACTTCTACCAAAACAAAAACAAAATCAAACCAGACAGACAAAAACACTGTGGGCAGTTTGTTTTTCTGTGGACTCTATTGAGTAATTTAGCAAAGAAACAGTGGGTTTTAGCAATATGGTGTCTTCAGACCCACTAACATGGTGCATATCTCTACTTAAACTTTGGATTTTACTCATGATGTTTTGTTATTTCCATTTAATGTGATACATTTTATCAAAATAATGTTAACCTCATAGTGAGTTGGAATATGTTCCTTCTTCCTTCACAATCTGGATGATTTGGGGTAGAATATCTTCCTGGTGGAGTCATCTGTGCCTGAAGTTTGTTTTTGTGGTAAAGTTTTTCATTATAAATTAAATTATTTTAAAATATAAAGGAAAAAAGGGTAGAGGGCTATTCGGGATCTACATTTTTTCTAGATTAAGTTTTGGAGGTCTGTGTCTTTGAAATAATTTGTCTATTTAATTTTAAAGTATCAAATTCATTGAAATGAATTCTTTTTTAATCTAGTTTTTAACATTTTTTTGTTTTTATTGAGAAACAGAGCACGAGCATGGGAGAGGCAAAGAGAGGAGGAGACATAGAATCTGAAGCAGGCTCCAGAGCCTGACATGGGGCTCGAACTCACAAACTGTGAAATCATGACCTGAGCGGAAGTCTGACGCCCAACCTACTGAGCCACCCAGGTGTCCCTAAATGAATTCCTCACAACATACTCATTCTCCTTTTAAATGATGTCTAAAGTAACATATGTCTTCTTTCTCTTTTTTTTTTTTTGGACCAGTATGGGTAGAGTTTTTTCTATTACCTCGACCTTTCCAAGAAACTATCTTTTGATTTCTTTAATGTTTCTATTTTTTTGTTTTTAAATTATTTCAACCCTTGTTTTTAATATTCTCTCCCTTCTGAATATTTTGTATTTAATTTGCTCTTCTTTTTCTGGGTTTTTATACTAGGAGCTTAGAATATTGATTCAAATCTTATATTTTTAAAATATAAGCCCTTGATCCTATAAATTTTACTCTATGACTACTTAACGGTGTCCCCATATTATATTTTAATTTTTGCTTAATTTGAAATATGTTTTAATTTCACTGATGACTATCACTTTGATCTACAGCTTATTTAGAAGTGTATTATTGTTTCATTTCCAAATATTTCTGAAATGTTCCATATGTCATTCTGCTCTCAATTTCCAGTTTAAATCATTTTGCTGATGGATAATGTACATTACAGGATTTCAATTCTGTTCACATTTGTTTAATGGTCCAGAATACAGGTTACCTGGGTGAATGTTCCATGGTTCCTTAAGAAGAATGTGCATTGTGCTCTTGTTGGGTTGCATGTTCGAAAAATGTCAATTACTTCAAGTTGGTTAATAGTGTTATTCAGGTCTTCTCTAACCTTACTGATTTTCTGACTGCTGGTTTTATTGATTACTGAGAGACAAATATTGAAGTATTCAACTGTAAGAGTAGATTTGTTTATATTTCCTATCAGTTTTATCAAGTGTTCTTTTACATTTATTAAAGTTCTATCGTTAGATGTGTGCACGTTTTTCATTACATTTGCTTTTATTGTAGTATTGATATGATTGGATTTAAACCTAATACATTGTTAGCTGCATTCTATTTGCCCCATCTATTTCCCATTCTTTTTCCTCTGCTTTTGAACTGAATTGTTTTATGGTATCATTTTATCTCCATGAATCACTTGTTATATCTCTTAGGCCCATGGGCACGTCCTCTTGAGCATTGTCTCTCCTCTCAGTTATGGCCAAAGCCTGTCTTCTATCTGTGATCGCTCCTGGGTATGTGAGTGTTACCTGCCCTTCTCTAGAGGTAATTTAGTTCTATCTGTTCTTCTGCTCTGGAGGGGTCCTGCCTTTCCTGCCATAGAGAGATTTTACTTCTACCTCAGCTACAGAAGGAAACTGGCAAGGCACAAGATGGTTTGCAGTCTGTGCCCTGGAGCAAAGGAGTTTTGCTTTTACTCCTCCCTCCCCCAGAAGCAAGGTATCTCCTTGGGGGTGTGAGGGTTTGTTGTGCCTCCCCCACAGACTTAACACTTCTGCACACCTGCACCACTGAGGGCCTCTCAGGTCTTTGCCTTGCCCCAAACCTATCTCCTGAAAGCCCATGGACAAGAACTTAGCAGTGAATGTAACCCCCTTTTATGTCTGGGGCTCCCAAGTGTCTCACACTGACCATATTCCAATACTTGGGGTTTAGTATCTCAGAAAATTTCCTGGCTTTTATTGCTTGGAAGGTAGCTATCTTTTTCTCACATGTCCTGAAACAGTTCGTGTGGCCTCTCCTCAGTGGAGAGGTCTTGCCTCTCTGGAATTCAGTCTATTTTCTTGGTACTATAACTTTCGGAAAAAGAAAAATTATAAATTTTTAGATTATTAGGCTTTTTTTTTCTCTATGTTAAAGTGACAATATTGAAATGGGATCAACTCTTTTCTGGAACTTTTTCTACATCCTATGTAGAAGCCCAAGTCCTATTTTCTCATATAGGCCTAAGAATTTCTCTTCGGCATCTTTTATCCAAGTGTATGTTCAAAATACCTGCTTTGGTAAATGGTATTAGAAATTAGATAAGAAAAACCAAATGCATAATCAAACAAAAAAATGGTTTAGGAAATGGATCTTTTTGTTTATAAAAAATATATGATGACAGAATTCTGTATTTAGCTTGAGAAAATTTTTGAATAGAGATTTGAAGTATTCTCTCATCCTTTCCCCCTTCCCTCTTTATCATTCTGTTAATTAGGAAAATTTGTGTTTGTATCAATCAGCACCTCTATTGTGCTGTTTGATTTCTCAGGAAGAGTCCTATGAATACGCCTCTATTTTGTGTGTAATATCCCAACCTTTTTCCTGGGAGGATTTGGGTAGTTTTATTGTTTCTGATTTAGACCTGGGAAGATTTACCATTAAGATGGCAAATCCGGATTTCCAATGTATAAACAGATTAACAATTAAAATATTTTTCTGTTAATTCGCTATTATATATACATAAGTATTGTCAACAATAATGATATCATGCATTTATCTATAAAATTACTGTCAGCTATAGAACAGTAAAGGCTTCAGAACTAATTGGCATGGCAATTTACATCTTAGGCCCTAAGGCACTAAACATTATTGACATTGAGATTTTCTCTCCCTATTGTTTGACCGTTAAATATTATTTATAATGTCCAAAAAGCCCTCTGCATATTCCATTTTCTGAATTCATGAAACCCACAATACTTTTATAATGTCAACAATGGCATCAGCATTTTGTTGGACAGATTCAAGGGCAATATTTACATAAAAGTTATCTAAGGATGTGGAATTTAAGAAACAAAACAGGGGTGCCTGGATGGCTCAGTTGTTAGGCGTCTGACTTCGGCTCAGGTCATGATCTCACAGCTCATGAGTATGAACCCCGCATCCAGCTCTGTGCTGACAGCTCAGAGCCAGGAGCTTGCTTCGGATTCTGTGGCTCCCTCTCTTTCTGCCCCTACCCTGCTCACACTCTGTCTCTCTCTGCCTCTCAAAAATCAATAAACATTTAAAAAATTTTAAAAAAAGAACCAAAACAAACGACCATCGTGGGAAATAAAGAGAGAGGAAAACCAAGAAATGGATTCTTTGCTGTAGAGAACAAACTGATGGTTATCAGAGGTGAAGTCTGTGGGGAGATGGTTGAAACAGATGATGGGGTTAAGAAAGGCACTTGTGATGAGCAATGGGTGATGTGTGGACGTGTTGAATCACTATATTGTAAAGCTTAAACTAATATTACACTGTATGTTAACTAACTGGAATTTAAATAAAAACTTAAAAAAAACTTATCTAAGGAAACAAAGCAAATTCTTTATATATATTTTTAATCATTTGAGGCTATTTTTTTTTATGTTATATCTTAAGCTATTCAAAAAGGGCCAAAAGGGAATAGCCAATGTGAAACTGGGCCTTCATTTTCCACTTATCCGTATGGAAACTTTCACTGTTCCCTTTCTGTCAAACTCTTTCTTAAATAATTTGTTAGTTATCTTGCATGGTGTTGTATATTTCAGCTTTACTGAGCTATGCTTTTGTGGATTTTAAACATTGTTTATCGTTTGTAGGTCCTTTTTATTCATCTCCGGAGGAATTTGTTGATACAGTACAAATATTCCTGCAAAGAATGTTCTGTTTCATTATTGAAACCTTTGAGATGCCTTCAGGAAAGTGCATTGTTATGCTAACTCCATCAACCAGAGCAGAGTGAGATTTTATTCTAAGTTGTATTCTTGGTTCTTCTGCTCTCAAGTTGTCTGTATCTAATAAAGGAAGGCAGCTGAATGGAAGACCCACTGTGCCGTAAGTTAGGTACCCCACCTCATTCCAGCTTTCCTCAATTCTTTGAGTTTTTCTTTTCTAAAAGTTTAAAGCACAAACTAGTGTAAGCAAAACATAACAAGTAGCCATATATTCAGATCTCAACATTACTGGCATTTAATCATTTCTATTCAGGATTCTTTAAAATATTAAAACATTGCAAATATTTGGGTGCTCATGTTTCATTATCTTTCCCTAACTTCACGTAAGATGCAAGTACATACAATGAGCTTAAATTAAAATGTCCATACAGTATTGTTATTTCTACATCTTGGGAAGAAATTTACTATTTCAGTTGAATCTGCTGACACACCCTTTTCCTTATGTGGTTTGAATTTTTTTGTTTTCCCTGTGAATCTACTTCAGTGAAATTTATTTTCCAAGGTTTTGTCTTCCACGTTTCTTAGGCGATGGACGTATCCTTGTGGGGGTGGTTTTGTCTTCGTTTCTTCTAGCACCTTGTGAAATTCCTAAACTCTGTCTTAGTTTTTATGCTATTTTGCCTGAATCCAGTATTCTACAGAGTTAGAGAATATGCGGTATCACCCAGATGACTGTTCATTTACTCACTACCCAAAAAAGACTTTGTCCATTATAATTATTTCTCCAAGAGACTGAGAGAGTTTTGCTCATCCCCCTTTAAAGACTGTGAGCCCGTAGCTATCTAGCTGACTGCAGAAGGTCCTATTTCAGCTCTCCTTTCTGAGTCATGTGATGTCAGACCCACAGGTCTTCACCATTGTACCTCATTAGCGCCAGTGCCCTTATGAACAGTTTCAGACTGAGCCTGCCAATACCATTGGACTATACTTATTTATAACAGATATTTATAATCGTAAATTATATATATATAATATATTTATCATTATATATGTAAATAATTACAAATTATAATTCAATTCAATTTAATTTCAAAGACAATTTCAAATTATTTCAAGATACTAAATTTCAAAATACTAAATGGAAGTCATACCTTTCAGTATTTTCCACGATCCTTAGAAGATATTTTATGTAAACATCTTCCATTATTTTTGTAACTCTTTATTTTGAGATACTTTTAGATTCGTACATAGTTGCAAGAAGTAATAAAGATCTGTGTACATTTTACTCCATTTCCCCTAATTGTAACATCTCGAAAAACTGGAATACACTATACCAATGTCAATATCCTGGCTGTGGTCATCAAAATACAGAACACTGCCATGACCATAAGGACACCACCTATTTTCTCTTACAGGAATGGGCACTTCCCTCTTAGCCCCAGCCCCTCCTTAACCCCTAGTCTCTTCTTCTTTTGTGTAATTTTGTCACTTAAAGATGCCATATCAACAGAATCATATGCTGTATAATCTTTTTTTTTTAATTAAAAAAATTTCTTTTAACGTTTATTTATTTTTGAGACAGAGAGAGACAGAGCATGAATAGGGGAGGGGCAGAGAGAGAGGGAGACACAGAATCTGAAACAGGCTCCAGGCTCTGAGCTGTCAGCACAGAGCCCGACGCAGGGCTCAGACTCACGGACTGTGAGATCATGACCTGAGCTGAAGTCGAACGCTTAACCGACTGAGCCACCCAGGAGCCCCTGTATAATCTTTTGAAACTGGCTTTTTTTCCCACTGGGCATAATATTCTAGAGATGCATCCAGATTGTTACATGTTTCAACAATTCTTTCTTTTTTTTCTGCTTTTTTATTGCTGAGTGTTAATCCATGATAAAGATGAAACATGGTTTATTTAAACATTCAATCTTTGAAGTTCATTTGGCTTTCTCCTCTTCCTCCAACACTCAATGACTCAAATGTTAGATCTTTTTTTATAACCTGCAGGGGCCTAAGGATCTCCTCTCTTCTTTTATTTATTTTTGTTCATATTTTCTGTTTATACTGCATATTTTTATTTTTCTGTCTTCAAGTTCACGGATTCTACCCTCTGTTTCCTACATTAGGCTATTGAGTCAATTCACTGAAGTTTTTATTTTGATAGTTGTATTTTTTAGTTCTAGAATTTCTATTTTTATATATGTTTTTAAAAGTTATTTATCTACTTTGAGAGAGGTTACAAACAGGAGAGAGGCAGAAAGAGAGAGTGAATCCCAAGTAGGCTCCCTGCTGTCAGCACCAAGCCTGATGCAGGGCTTAATTTCAAGGATTGTGTAATCATGACATGAGTTGAAATCAAGAGTCAGATGCTTAACTAATTGAACCACCCAAGTGCCCGTATATCTTTTTTTTTTTCCTGAGACATTCCATTTCTTTGCTAAAACTATTATTTGTTTCAAGTATGTTTGTAATTGATTACTGCAGTATTTTTATTATAGCTGGATTAAAATATCTGTCATCTAATTCTCACACATCTATCCCCTCAATGTTAGCATCTATTGGTTCTTATTCATTCAGGTGGATAACTTCCTGGCTGTCGAATGATGAACAGTTTTCTACTGAAACCTAGACATTTTGATTATTATCGTCATGAACTAATAACATCAGCAATGGATATTATCTTCATTTTTTGTTTTAGCTACTTCTGACACTGCATTGGCAGGGGAACTAAGGGAGTCACTTTCTCATGCCTGATGGTGTCAGAAGTCCAGCTTCATCATTCAGTTTGTTTATCACTGACAGTTTATGCTGCCTGGTTACTGTTGAGTAGGTGTGGGAGTTCCTATTCCCTACTATGCCACCGCTGATGAGTGGTACCGGTGCCTCATTACTGTTGCTCATGTGGCTTCTACTGACAACAGCATGGAGGGGTCTCATTACCGTTGGGTGATAATGAAAGTTGACTTAACCTAGGCTTCCTCTTAGGCCACTCCAGTGAGAAGAGGGAGAGTGTTTCATTATTTGTAGGTGGGAGTAGAAGTCTAGGCTCATTGAATGGTCTGCACTGACATTTTACTTGAAGGTTGAGGATGTGGTCTCATTCCCCTCTCATTGGGGGTGAAAGTCACAGCACCCTACTCTGCTTCTCTACCAGTCCTCTCACAGGTGGTAAGGGTGCTTCATTACCATTAGACAATGATGAAAGTCTAGGCTGCCCACTTGGCCCTTTCTGGTTTAAGTGAGGATTGACTACAGTTTTTTTTTTATCTTATTTAGCTGCAGTACAGCAATTATTATCTAAGTAGGTGTTCCTAGGTTGATCTTTTCACTGTTTTTTGGCTAGCGAGAGAAAAGGCTTTTGTTAGTTTGTTTTTTGTTTTGTTTTCTTTTGTTTTTTGTATGCACCCCTTGGTATTTCCAGGTTTTCTGGTTTCTTCAGCTCTAAGTTTTGGATATATGAAGCCAAAAGAAAATCCAGGGAACTCACCTACATGTGATTCGTTGGTTCCTGAGGTCACTAGTCAGTCTGTCTTCTCTCCAGGTTTCAGAGTCGTCCTATTTTGTTTTATATATACTTTTTATATGTACTATATATAGATGTATACATATAAAATATGTATATATGTATGTGTGTATATATATATAACCATATATACTTTTATGCTTATACTATGTATAAATTTTGTTTCTAATTGTACTTAAAAGAAGGAACAGGGAAAGGTATGTCTAACCTATCTTCCCAGAAGCAGAACATTTCTATTAATTTTAAAATGATTCTTTGAGTCCTCTCAAAAAAAGAGGAAGATACTCATCTGAATGAAAAACAGCCAACAGATGCTGCCATTGAGAGGATAAATGTTAGAGGCAAGCTTAAATATGGTGAGTCTAGAGTTTGCCTCATCAATTAGAGACCAAGGTAAGCATACCAGAAATCTGTGAGCACAGCAAGGCTTTTAAACATGGAGTGGTGGTTATTTAACTTAAGAGCAGCTATCAACTCCTATTTTCTCCAGTTACTTCAAGAGTAGTAGGGTGTGGTGTGCCAAGCATTGGCCATAGCAGTAGGATGGAACAAACTAATAAGGGTATTAAATGCAGACCCAGGCAAAAGTAAACCAGTTCCACAGGAAGAAAGGTACCACTCCACTTCTAAATTTAAACCTATCGATCTTTCTTATGTTTCCTACTTTGTAGATAGATGGCTCTGACTTTTGACTAGGGGTTGTAACTAACATTCCCCTTCTCGATTTGTGTAATTTTTTAGTGTGAGAGATTTAAAAAGGATCCACAAGCATTCCCCTTTCTGCATACATACTACTGCAAGATGATATTGCATATCCTCTCATATATGTTAGACAAAATTTAAAGATAACCACCACCATACCCAATCTCTGTTCTTGAGTATGGCCAGGACCAGTGACTATTATGGGATATCTCTCTCATGATTAGGTTGCATTATATGGCAAAGTTAAGACGATCTTGGAGATAAATATATTTAAGAACTCTAATGAGTTGGCTTTGAATTAATCAAAAGGAAGAACCACGTGGTTGGACCTAACTTAATATGATGAGCCCTTTAATAACTGGTGTAGAGTTAAGGTAAAAGATAAAGCAGCACTTTCCTACTGGGCTTAAAGAAATAAACTACCATGAATTGTATACCTTCAAAGAAATGAGTTCTGTCAACAATCAGGTGAGTTTGGAAGAGAGCCCTAAACCTCATACAAAACCCTGGCCCTGGCCCATATTTGATTGCAGTTTTAGGAGTCCCTGAGCAAAAGACCTACCTGAGACTTGTGTGAAATCCTAATCCATGGAATCTGAGAGACAACAAATGAATATTGTTTCAAGCCACTAAATTTGTTATTCAGTGATAAAATCACTAATGTGGGGTTCAGTTCCCCACCGTTTGATTGAGCTGGTAATGTGACTTGTTGCTTTGGCCAATGGGACATTGCAAAAGGTAACACAAACAGATGCTTGGACAACTTTTATAGGTTGGAGCTTGAAACTCTGAGATCAACTACAAGTGCAAGGCTGACTTAGTCAGTGAGATGATGAGAGACTCATGGCCTAGTTATCCTCATTGATCCAGGAGGCATCAAGCCAATGGCCAGATATGTGAATGTGGCCATTCAGCCTCAGCTGAGCAACCAGCAAAGACACACTGTGGGTCAGCAGAATGCAGCTTATCCAGCCCAGACCACAAGTGGCTTTAAGGCACTTTTGGGGAGGTTAACTTAACAGCAAAAGCTTATTGATGTTCTGTTTCTCTGGATTAAAAAAAAATGGGGTGCCTGGGTGGCTCAGTCAGTTAAGCATCAGACTCTTGGTTTCAGCTCAGGTCATAATCTTACAGTTTCCTGAGTTCAAGCCCCCAATTGTGCTCTGTGCTGGCAGTGTGGAGCCTGCCTGTGATCCTTTCTCTCTCTCTGCCCCTCCTCCACTCGTGCTGTGTGTGTCTCTCTCTCAAAACAAACAAACAAACAAACAAACAAACAAAAACAAGTAATAGAATGAGAAGTGAGTTCAAAATCCACCATTGTTATCTAGGAGTTGTTTGACTTCTATTCACCATTTTCCCCTCATATATAGAGTGTAATATGCCTACATTATAGTATTTTTGTAACGACCATAGAAAACAGCACTTATATAGTGTATATGATATTTAAGTTTATGTATCAATTTAGCTAGGCCACTATACCCAGATTTGGGTATACAAAAACTTTTGTTGTTTAATAGTATATTCTGATCTGTAATATTTCTATATACAGAAATACAATAAAAATGTCCATTGAGTTTTTACTTCTCATCTTATGAATTACAGGTTCATGGTGATTCAGTCTATAAAAGATGTCTGGTAAAACTACAAGTAATGTTATATAAACTTTGAATTATTATAGATTATTTTTTAAGGTTTATTTATTTTAAGAGAGAGAGAGTGAGTGTGAAGGAGGGAGGGGCAGGAAGTGAGGGAGAGAGAGAGAAATCCAAGCTCCAAGCTGTCAGCACAGAGCCCAACATGGGGCTCAGTCCCACAAAGTATGAGATCATGACCTGAGACGAAATCAAGTGTTGGATGCTCAACTGACTGAGCCACCAGGTGCCCTGAATTTTTACACATAATAGGTTATAATTTCAATTATGAATATCATTATCCAAATATCCTAAGAGTGAGGGAAAAAAAGGTGGAGAAAATAACCATACATAATTCATCCAATTTGCATGAAAAAATGATGAGTCTTGTGATCAATATTTTAGGCACATAACAAGTACATTATTGATAATATATTTTTCTCAATAATAGTAAAATAGTTTAAAAACTGTTGTTTTTCCTCATTAGTTCATTTTCCTTCACATACCTGAAATTGGTATACTATAATGCTCAAAATAATAGTTTAAGGCTGCAGAGTACTAGTTCTATTTTTTAAATTTATATTTTAATCACTTTGGTTTAATTTCTTAGGTTTATGGTAATTTGCAAGGTAAGTTTTAAATGATCAGTAAGCTAACGGATTATTATAGACTTTATTATGTAGAATGTGTATACATTGTTATGAAACTCAACAATGGATGATTTAAAAAAATTTTTTTCAACGTTTATTTATTTTTGGGACAGAGAGAGACAGAGCATGAACGAGGGAGGGGCAGAGAGAGAGGGAGACACAGAATCGGAAACAGGCTCCAGGCTCTGAGCCATCAGCCCAGAGCCCGACGCGGGGCTCGAACTCCCGGACAGCGAGATCGTGACCTGGCTGAAGTCAGACGCCTAACCGACTGCGCCACCCAGGTGCCCCAACAATGGATGATTTAAAGAGAATATTGATTCTAACCTGAATTTGCCATTAAATACACACAAAAAATATCAACCCAGGTAAGTGTCCATAAAATATAGTTAAATCACAAAATATATTATATCAAATCAATCACTTAGTAGTAGGTAAGTAGTGCCTTTTGAGTAAGCAATTTGAGAACTTTGATTTATACATCAAAAAGCTAATCTCTGTAGCCATAAATGATCACATAGAAAAAAAAAAACAAAAAAAAATCAAGCATTCATTCACATCAAAATGGAAACTGATATGTCATCTTGTACTGCAAAATTCACTGTAGTAATGATGGAATGAGTAAGAAAGATGTGTTTCTTTTTCGAGCTAGGTTACCAATTCATAGGCCATAGAGAAGCTGAAGCAAGTATAGAGATTTATTCAGATATCTAGGATATGGAAACTTGTTGAAAAATTTACTGAATTTCCTGCTTCAATCCTATAACATACAGATTAAAGTTTTCTGAGGGACTAATATTTCAGGGTCTCCAGTATCTTAAAGAATTATGTTTAAATATAATGACATACTTGAACTCACTAAATTTGAAAAGTCTGAGGGAAAATAGCATTGCTGTCCTCTCCAAGAATATGCAGGTATTTATACTTAAAAAGGGTGCTTTCAGGAAGCAGGCAACAACTAGAGATTATGATCATTACTCCTTAAAAAACCACCATAAATCACGTTGTTTGGACTTTTCAGAAAGCCGAGCAATTCTGAATGAAATTGAGCCATAATATCAGAGGGGAATGCCAGATTTTTTAAATTATGATTTATGTTTACTTTTTACAGCTTGAAATTGTAATTCTCAAGATTATTTTGATAATTAAACGCCAGTCATCATTGCATAGTTCAGCTTCAAAAAGACTGATAAGCAGAAATTCTTCTATGGGCAACAGATAAGAAAAACAAAAGCAATATCAATAAAGCTTAGATAACTCATATGTCAATCACAAAATGATTCAGTGATTCCTACTTATGCAGTCAAATTTGGGAAATACTTGGGGCGCCTGGGTGGCTCAGTCGGTTAAGCGTCCGACTTCGGCTCAGGTCACGATCTCGCAGTCCGTGAGTTCGAGCCCCGCGTCGGGCTCTGTGCTGACAGCTCAGAGCCTGGAGCCTGTTTCAGATTCTGTGTCTCCCTCTCTCTCTGACCCTCCCCCGTTCATGCTCTGTCTCTTTCTGTCTCAAAAATAAATAAACGTTAAAAAAATTTAAAAAAATTTGGGAAATACTTGTATTATCTAAACCCCATGAACATTTTCATGAAACTACTAAAATCAATGATGGGAGCCATCTGATTCATAGCCTGAATCAAATCACAATCAAATTTCCTATGACCTGCATACAATAGGTCTTAAAATTAACTCAAACTATTAGATGATAGTGCTTTTAGGAAATTGTTTAAGAATATTGTGCATAGAAATCTAAACTTCAATGCTCTAACAGCACATTATAAATGCCACACTAACTTTAGTAACCATTCCCTCGATTATTCACACTTAATTTTTAATTTTTGAATTTTATTTTACTGAAGTATCGTTCGCATACACTGTTACATTTGTTTCACGTGTACAATATAGTGATTGGAAAACTCCATACATTATGCTATGCTTAGCACAAGTATAGCTACCTTCTGTCACCACACAACCCTGTCATGATTCCGTTCACTACATTCCTTATGCTGTGCCTTTCATCCCTTTGACTTATTTGTTCCATAACTGAAAGCCTGAGATCTTACTATTTGTGACAACATGGATGGACCCACAGGATGTTATGGTAATAGAAATAAGTCAAACAGAGAAAGAAAATATGGTGATTTCACTTAAATTTGGAATCTAAAAAACAAAACAAATGAACAAACAAAAAGCAGAAACAGACCCATAAATACAGAAAAGAAACTGACGTTGAATTTTACATATACCTCAGTTTTTTATTTGGATCAAAATTTAAACTTGGAAGTTACAAACTGCTGGTATAAAGAGTAGAGTTTGGATCAATTAACTCTTCAAAAGACTAGAGCACAGGTGTACCGGTATTGGCTGCGGAAAGGAGCGAGAACTTGTTATGAACACTTGAGGAAAAGGGGAAATAAACGTTAAAACACCGGCTTGCCATTTCCTTTCTGTCAGAGTTTGCAGCATCCTGAATCAGTCAGCCCTAAGGCAGACAGAATTCTTTTTGTTACAGAATGATGTTTTGAAATGCTCTGAGACATAAAATACAACAGAGAAACGGTCAATAAAAATCCTTCCCTGGATGTACTGGGAAAGCACTTTGATTTGAACTGCTTGGTGAGCCGCCATGTGCTTTGCGTGTTCCAGGCTGACTCCCTGAGACAAGTACTTCAAAAACAGCCAGACGATCAAAAGTAACCTAACATTTGAACTCTGCCTGTGTTCTAATTGAATGTGGCTCAACTTGCCGCTCCTTGGTGCGGAGCTTTAAATAGGAGATGCTTGTGCCAGTGAGCACTGATGGGATTCCAGGAGCAGGCATGCTGGGGGTCTTTGAGGAGGACACAGGCACAGGTCCTGGTGCTATCCTTCCCTGCATGCTACTGCTTCTATCCTCTTTTGTCACTCTCATTTTCCAAGCCCCACATCTTACTCTTTCCATACACTTATATGGATAATTGGATCTAGGAGTATGACAAGTATCATCATATGCTTATGTTTTATTAATAATTTTATGTTTATTTATTTATTTTCAGAGAGAGAGAGAGAGAGAGAGAGAGAGACAGCAAGGGAGGGGTAGAGAGAGAGGGAGAGGGAGAATCGCAGGCAGGCTCCTCACTGTTAGCACACAGCCCGACAAGGGGCTTGCTGAATCACCCAGGTGCCCAGCTTATCATGTCGGTGGGGAACTGTGTATTTTGTCTTCTGTATTTACCAGCAGCATGGACATGATTAGACTTCATTTTTTTAAGGACTCAAGAAATGGTGTAAGAGGCTAACTTGTATTAACATTAAAAAAAATTTTTTTTAATGTTTATTTTTGAGAGAGAGAGAGAGAGAGAGAGAGAAGAGAGTGGGGGGGGGGGCAGAGAGAGAGGGAGACACAGAATCCAAAGCAGACTCCAGGCTCTGAGCTGTGAAGTCAGATGCTGATAACTGACTGAGCCACCCAGGCTCTCCTTAACAATTTTCTTAAACTCACACAAACACAGTTATAGAATTAGAAATATATAAGTATCTAAAACACAAGCCTTGTCATTGTGGAGACTATAATTTAGTTCTGGAAGTGTCACATGTACTTTTCAAAGATAAGACAGAGACACAGTATAAACAGTCCGTCTTATAGGGTTGTTACCTAACCAGCATCCTCGTCAGTAAAATTTTGTATCCATTCTGCCTGTTTCCATATACGTGCTTATAAGTGTTGCAAATATAAATTATGCAAATTTGTATATTATCAATTAAAATATATTAAGTTCTTCCTTTAGTAAAAATAAACAATGAAATTTCAAATCGGTTTGTTGCACATTACAGTGGATGGCTATGTGCATTCCATTGCAGAAACCACTAATAAATAATATGCACAATTAGAGAAAAATCATTCAATATTTGTTTTCTCAGGGAATGCGTCATGAAAAAGCAGGGAATTTTAAGAGATCTTACTTCGGATATAAGAACAACATTAAAAAGTTATCTCTTCATTTGCTTTTTTAAAATTGTGGTAAAATACACATAAGCTAAAACTCACCATCTTACCATCTTTAAATGTACAGTTCAATAGTGTTAAGTACATGGCATTGTGACACAGATCTCCCAATTTTTTCATCTTGTGAAACTAAAACGCTCTACTCATTAAGTCACCATTCCCACCTTCCTTCAGCTTCTGCAAACCACTATTCTAACTTTCTGTCTCTCTGAATTTGACTTCTCTAGGCATCTCATGTAAGTGGAGACAGTATTTGTCTTTTTGGGATATGCTATTTCATTTAGCATATATCTTTAAAAAAAATTTTTTTAATGTTTATTTTTGAGAGAGAGAGAGGCAGACTGTGAGCAGGGAAGGGTCAGAAAGAAAGGGAGACAGAATCGGAAGCAGTCTCCAGGGTCTGAGCTGTCAGCACAGAGCCACCCCGGGGCTCGAACTCACAGACCAGGAGATCATGACCTGAGCCGAAGTCGGACGCTTAACCGACTGAGCCACCCAGGCGCCCCTCACTTACCCCGTATCTTGAAGATTCATCTGTGTTGCAGCACATGTCATAATCTCCTTTTTTAAGGATGAGTAACATTTTGGTATTTGTAAAAATCACATTTTGTGTATTCAGTCATCTGTGAACAGACACTTGGGTGGCTTCCACCTTTTGGCTACTGTAAATAATGATGCTACGAAGACAGGTATTCAAATATCTTTATGAGATTCTGCTTTCAGTTCTTTTAGATATAGACCCAGAAGTGAAATTGCCGGATCACACAGCAATTCCATTTTTAATTTTTTTAGGAACTGCCACAATGTTGCCCGCAGCAGCTGCGCCACTTTTGTGTTCTCGCTAACAATTTCCCAATTTCCGCACATCCTCGTCAACACTTGTTACTTTCTATTTTGTTGGCAGTAGTCACCCTAATGGATGTGAGGTGGTACCTCATTGTGGTTTATTTGCTGTTTTAATAACAATAAACACATGTGAATGGAATGCAAGTTGTATGCAGTAATGTTGCAAGATAGGTGGGGGCCGGAATTTGAAAGGCCTTGAATATGAAGCAAAATGATTTGCTGTATTTTAAGGAAAAGGAAGTTAGCAGAGACTTTAAAGAAAAGAGGTCTGTGATGTACAGAAGCATTGTATGAAATTTAATCAAGTAAACAAAACATTCAAAACATAGTTAATGTTGTCATCATTAAATTTTATGGTGGATTTTTTCTTTTCTTTCTTTCTTTCTTTTTTTTTTGAGAGAGAGAGAGTGCATGAGAGCAATTGGGAGAAGGACACAGAGAGAGGTAGACACAGAGTCTGAAGCAGACTCCAGGTTCTGAGCTGTCCTCACAGACCCCAACGCAGGGCTCAAATGCATAAACATATTAAATATTAAAAATATACGATATTTTTGAATATTAGCCATGAGATCATGACCTGAGCCGAAGTTGGATGCCTCACTGACCTAGCTATCCAGGAGCCCCTATTGTGGATTTTAAAATATAACTGTGAAGAAAATACGGTCTGCTTCTAAAATCTGAATTAATGGAACATTCTTTGGACCTGATGTGGGGAGGTTTGTTCTAACCTCAATCTCTGGGCTAGCTATTTACTTTTACTATTTGACAAATCATTCTCTTAGAAGATTATATATTTTTTGAAGCTTAAACAACTCTTAAGAGCTACCCAATACTATTAATTTGTGATGCAACAAGGCACTAAAAATCTCCCTCGAATGTTCACTGATATGTTTTCAAAGTACATTATGGGGTGGAGACTGCAACTAAATAGAAATTATGCAGACTCCTCAAAGTAATCCACAAAATTAATAGAGACATTAGCTAAACAGAAGACATAGTATTTCAAAAAATGTAAGGCCATCTTTTAAAACAATATTATGTTGAGCCATATGAAATCAATGATATTCTATGATTTGGACCTACAAAAAGACAATTTCATATAGCCCAATTAAATATATTTGTTATTCTTTACTAGAATGCCAACCATTGTGGATAGATTGAACTTATACTTTATTTTTTTAACATTTTTGTTTATTTTTGAGACAGAGAGAGACAGAACATGAACGGGGGAGGGTCAGAGAGAGGGAGACACAGAATCTGAAACAGGCTCCAGGCTCCGAGCTGTCAGCACAGAGCCCGATGCGGGGCTCGAACTCACGGACCGCGAGATCATGACCTGAGCCGAAGTCAGACCCCCAACCGACTGAGCCACCCAGGCGCCCCTGAACTTATACTTTAAAAAACCCTTCCCCTCCAAACAAAAAGAGAACTGTCCTGGGGCGCTTGGCTGGCTCAGTGGGCGGAGTGTGCCACTACTGATCTCGGGGACATGAGTTCGAGCCACCCGATTGTTTAGATAAATAAACTTAGAAAAAAAATAGAACTGTCTTATATTAACAATGCATCGGATGTTAGAATTCTCAGTGTATTTGAATTCACGTTTCGTGCCAATTCTTGGGGTCAGAAGAGGTTTCCGATACTCATTAAATTTCCCACCAGCACTTTAACATGGTAATCTGTACACCGTATGCTCTGAATAAATACGTGGTTTGATTTGGAATACAAATATAATCTATTTTCAATTGTCTAAATCCTGATTTAACTAACAGATTATGTTTGGTACTATTTGCTGAGCTCTGTTCACTGAGCAGAATAATTAAGAAATACCTAAATAGTTTCAACAAATTGGATTCTCGACTCTATCAGAAAACGTTATGAAAGACACGTGGCCTCACCATCAGCTACAATCCGTTTCAAGATATCTGTCAATAGTAGGTGTAGGCTGTCCATTCGATTTATAATATTACATGCTACTTTCCTGCAGCTTAAGAATGTAACTCCTAAAAAATTAATGTTATCAAATTATGGTGTTGAACCCACTATTTAAATGGGAGGGGGAGAAGGGAAGGTAGAGAGAGGCCCAGAGAGTATCAGACACGGCAGATTCTTTTTCTAGTTGCAATGACAATAAAAAAGAGGACACCACAAGCTGAATGTACTTAACAAGTTCCTTGACAGAACTGACAAAAATACATGGATGATTACCAAGCAACATCTAAAGAATTGGCCAGCTTGCTGTTGATCACCAAGAGCTAGGACACTTTCCCCTATATCCAGCAGGACCATCCACGCAGTGTTTGTCACACAAGACTTTATCAACTTTACCTTTGTTTGAGATAGGCAACATAGTTTTTAATTAAAAAAAAAACACATGTGCAAAATCAAAATAAATTAAAGCTGACAACCACCGCTAATATATGAAAGAATGAAAGGGAAGCTGAATGGCCACCTAGGGGGACAAAGCAACTGCATCCTTGCTCTGAGCAACAGATCTTTATTGATAACATAGGGTTAGAGTTAGCTCCTGATGGCTCTGAAATTTTAATGAATTTTCACATGAGTATAAACTGTGTTTCTTAATAAATCAGTCTGGTTATTCCTTATTGGCATTGTAAAAATTCATGTTGTAAGAGAAATATCTTTCATCAGGGTTTTGCATATGCAGGTAAAAAGCTGAAATGTTTACTCTCTCATGTCACTATCGCTGCTTCACTCCTTTAATATGTGTTGGTATTTGTGTCTGTGTGCCAGGAACGTCTTGTATCACCTGAAGACTTATCATAACACAAAGTGTTGTATTCCCACTTCCAGAGCTTCTGATAGAGTAGGCGACGGGAGGGGCACGAAAATTTTCACATCTGATGCTGACAAGTTTCTAACAATCTCCTAGGTGATACCGATCCTGTTGGTCCAGAGAACCACTCTTCTAGAGTTAGGAGTTACAGGACACGAAGGACAAAGCTCTATTCCTCACCAAATTTACATTCTAGGGGAAGAGACTTCAAGAGATTAGTAAATAGAGTAGCTTGCCCATTATTAGGTCAGTGAAAACTGACTGAATTGAATTCACAAACACACTCTAATACCATTTCTCTCGGGCAGCTTGATTTTCCAATTCTACCTGTCCGTGGCTGGATTCCTATGCCTGCTAAAGTCACCAAATACAAAGCACTAAATCATCTGGAAGCCACATCTGGGCAGGTGTCAAGGGTAAAATAAATCAATCAGGTGAATTGATTTCACGCTCTGACCCTAAATTGGGTAAATTATATTACACAGAAGCCAGTCTTTTAAAATTTTGAGAATTTAATTTCTCTCTTCTGTTTTTCAGCTTACTCCTGCAGATGGCAGGTCCTCTACTCGGAGGTCAGCAAGAACTGAACTGAATTCCCCAGGAAATAATGGCTTACACATCACTGTCCCCAGCCTCAGGCCCTACCTCTGCACTGAGTTCACATTGGTGGGTACAGAAGCCAATACCAAATGGGTGGTGCAGCTGGGGAGAAGACGGAGGCTTTTGGATACAGATTTTGAGAGCAGAAAGCATCTACAGGAGCCAGCTAGAAACTCCTGTTCCTCTGACTTCAACATTTCATGTGTCTGGAGTGAAACTAGACTTTCTCTCCATTCATCAGTGAGGTGCGGGATGCTTTGGACCCAAACTTATTCAAGAAATAACCATAAATAGGAGTCTCAGCATAATCTTCTTTCCTGCAGCTGAGGTAAAACTTGGGAGAAAACTGAAAAGTTGATTTTGAATTTCCTATCATGGGTAGTTTGATAGACTAAGAAAAAATTAATTTTCTGGAGAAGTGTCACAGCTAAAATTACTATCTATCTTTCCTTTTATGGTTGGTAACTCCAAACATAACGTCTTTCAATAATCTATTCATATGCAGAGGAAAAAGTGTAGTGTGGGAATTGTATTCCAGATGTGTCAAACTCAGTCCTTTAGGGATTTGTTGTATATGGCTAGACTTTAGCCCACTTTACCAAGTAGAGTGATCTGTACCATCCCATTTGTTACAACTATATTCTCTTTTTATATGTACCTTGGGAATGATATTACAACAGAATGTATCTCTTCAGCCTACAGTCCATAAATAGAACTAACCCAGGAGTAACAACGCTGTTAGCCAGCATATTTTGATTCCGGCATCAACAGGGCTCATTTCATAACATAGTTATGGAGCATATGGAAGATATATGCTTATGTTTATTCCTATAGCATCTAGCATAATACCTGCGCATGCAAAACACTTGATGGATATCTTTTAATTGAATGTGATTTCTTCCATTACACCCACTGGCCACTGCAGATCCAATTTAATGCCAAATACACAGTAGTTGACATTTGGAAGGCAAAGTCTGAAAGGGTCAAGTATAAACATTCTACTCAGAATTTGGGTGTGTCTCTATTGAGCCAAACTCCTTGTGAAATCTTACCTTTATGAATTTGATCATGTTCCTGGCTCTCTGTTCTTCATGCTTCTCTCTCAATATGTCATCTTTGGTTTATGTCAGATGCTAACTCTTTTTTAATCCCTCCCTAATTTCTTCAGAACTGCCACAGAATTTAATCTGCATCTTGTTTATGACACCTCTTACAGTATTTATGTACGGATGACATAGCCTGTACATTCTTGGAGGAGAAAAAAAATCTACACTTTTCTCCAAACTATATCTGACAACATTATTTAGCATTCAATAAAATATTTTTTTAGTAATTATAAAACAAAGGTAGACTTAAATTCCGTGCAAATATTTTACATTAGTCTGAAGCATAATCTATGTGAAGTGAATGGTCATCTACTTAAATGGAAAATAGAATAATTTAGACATTTTATAAGAAGACAGAGGACTATCAACAGATATATTGCATAAGCAAAAAAGTAAGAAATTATTTAAAATAAATATGAAATGCATAAGTACATTATTTCCTCCCTGCTCTCTGGTGCCTTTTTAAAAAATTTTGAACATTAATAAATTTATATATACACCTATGCATGCACACACACACACTATATACAGATACATGCACATGGCCTGTGTTCATATTCAGATATGAAAAATAGCCACTAATATTACCTCTAACAGAGATTTATACCTTAACCACACCTACTCTGTGAGAGAAATTACTTTCTATTAAATCCACTTGAGCCTAAAATTGAAGAAATGTATTTACCCTTCTTTAGTCAATAATTGCAAAGAAAACAGACTGGTCTGGGAAAGCCCATGTAATATTTAACAAACAGTACTTACAGCATATGATAAATAGTGACTACTTTTAGTGCTGTGACATTTTAATATCTTTAATCATACACCTGGGCTGGCTATATGAGCTTTTTTGTTAAAAAAAATCATGCTTCTTAGAACCAACTGGAATATAATTATTGCTATGAATTGAGTAAGTTACCCATTTTGCCTTGAGAATACAATAAAACTATTATTTTTCCTTTGTGAAAAAAGATCAGAAGGAAATGTTTTCCATATAATTAGTACTCAGGAGTTTCCTGGTAGTAACTAGGATACACCTTCAGAAACAGGACACCAAATTTGAAAACGTCACTTTCCAAAGACACTTACTCTAGTAAAAACATACACAGCCAACCATGGCAGGAAGTATCCTACTTTTTAAAGTAATTTGCCAAGAAAGAGCATTACACATTCATGAGTGTCAGTAACAAAAGTACTAGTACGTATCAAGAAGAGCAAGTGTGATCTATTTAGACTGAATAAGGTAGTGAGAATTTACCTCAGTAAAAATGCCAGTCGAATATAAGAGATTCTAATAAAACGGCAATCTACTCAGTTAGGTATCAATGTGTGACAGATTCTCTGCATCCTCCTAAATCAGGTCTATGAGGTGGCATATCACCTTAAGAAGTAGGGAGTCAAATAGAGTGACTTATTGGCAGTGCATTTCTAGGACCCTCCAGGGAAGATTATGCCTTGAATAACATACTAGCACCAATGCCTTCATGGCTATTGGTGTTGTTCACATTAAGATATTTTGTTAACTACCCTAATGCCAATCACTTCTTCCCTAGGGTGGAGGCATTTTCAAGTATAATAATCTGCCAGGCAAAAGTTCTATGGCTGGAGAAATTTGACAGCAACAGTTTTTCAAACTACCACTAGAAAGGGGCGCCTGGGTGCCTCAGCTGGTTGAGCGTCCGACTTCGGCTCAGGTCATGATCTCGTGGTTTGTGAGTTCCAGCGCAGCATCGGCTCTGTGCTCACAGCTCGGAGCCTGAAGCCTGCTTTGGATTCTGTGTCTCCTTTTCTTTGCCCTTCCCCCACTCACGTTCTGTCTCTGTCTCTCCCTCAAAAATAAATGAACATTAAAGAAAAATAAACAAAAAACTACCACTAGAGGAAAAAAAGAACATGGAATACAGCTTTAAAAAAAGAAAGGGGCAGAAGAGAGAGGGGCTATTTGTAGGGGCTGTTACTTGGGAAGCAACTGCATTCATCATCTTATAGAAATAATTCCTGGGACTGAGAAAAACAGAACTTAAATCGTCAACAACACTATTATGGACGTCTAAGTGCTGCAAACAGAGAAACTGGTAAGTCTCCCTAACTTGTGTAAAATTTCTGATAGAAGAATGCAAGCAATCTATGAAGAACTCGGTGTATATAAAAGAGCTCATTCAATGATACAGAATCAGGAAGACCGGAGATAAGGAGCAGCTCAGAGATACTTCTCACTACCACATACAACTAAGGGTTGCAGTAAAGTACAGTGGGAAACAGCTGAAGTTTTCAAAAACCGCTTATGGCCTTCATTCTAAATGCACACACGCATACACACACACACAATTCATATAAATATATAAAATACAGCTCCATGTTTAAATTAATTGCATTAAGGGGCACCTGGGTGGCTCAGTCAGTTAAGCGTCCGACTTGGGCTCAGTCCTCACAGTTCAGGAGTTGGGGCCCTGTGCTGGGCTCTCTGCTGAAGAGCCTGGAGCCTGCTTCAGATTCTTCCTCTCTCCCTCTTTCTCCGCCCCTCCCCCACACGTGCGGTGTCTCAGAAATAAACATTAAAATACTTTTTTAATTTTTTTTAATTAAAAAAAATTTTTTTAACATTTATTTTTGAGACAGAGAGAGACAGAGCATGAACAGGGGAGGGGCAGAGAGAGAGGGAGACACAGAATCTGAAACAGGCTCCAGGCTCTGAGCTGTCAGCACAGAGCCCCACGCGGGGCTCGAACTTGCGGAATGTGAGATCATGACCTGAGCCGAAGTCGGCCGCTTAACCGACTGAGCCACCCAGGTGCCCCTAAAATACTTTTAAAAAACCTAATTGCATTAAAAGTGTCAGAATCATTATGTAACGCAAGTTTGATAATTCTCAGTCATTTCTGGGGATAATATAAAGTCTAGAATAAAATGATTATAAAATGATTTCTCAACATCTTTTACTGGCAACACAAAACACATTTTCACCTGGATATACTTCAGCAAAAGCAAATCCTACTTTATTGAATTCCACTTTAAAATTCTAGGTCAGCACTTTTAAAATGGCAAAATCCTTCAATAGACGTTTCAAAATTAGGCCAAAATTGCCTTAAGCAATAAGTTTGTTTAAGATTAAATAAGGTTAAATAAACGTTCCTCATAGTGTGGGATCCCCATTGCCTTTTCTCTGCAGTTTATGCTGTGGCTTTTCTCCAACCGCGTGCTCTAGTACGCGGTACTTTCCAGCAGCACTGACCTCAGAACCACACTTTTCATCTGCACTGGCGGTACTTTCCAGCAGCACTGACCTCAGAACCACACTTTTCATCTGCACTGGAGTTTCTGTGTGGCTGTTGTAAATATCTTTCTGTAGGATATAAGTCTGCTCTCCTTTGGGCAGACTTTCCTAACTGAAAATTCTCCTTGCAGTAAGCATTGCGAGAAACCCTTAGGAAAGTCTGCACAAAGGTTAGTTCTGGCAGTGGCTATCAACCTTTTCAACACTTATCTGGTGTAGGTTCCCCCTGACACTCTGCCTTGCTTCTCCAGATTATAAAAAGAAGTTGCTTTTACATCTGTGGATTTATTAGCTCCATGCCAGTAATTCCCAGATGAAATTCTGTCCGCCTTTGCCCCCTCTAGACATGTATATTGTATGCCCTAGCTAGCCTAAATGATGGCACTTGTTCAACACTGTGTTTAATCAAATTAAGTTTTCTCCTTGGTCCCAGAAGTCAGCAGTGTTGTTTTAGCACAGCAACTTAAATTGCACATGTGTATAACTTCAGGAGTTCATGCAGCAAGTAGGTTGGAATTGGATCAGGTTCCCTCAAAAGCCAGAAATAGAAGCTTAGAAAATGAGTACAATGATTAAATTTAGAAAAAGCAGGTAGGAGGTAGATTTCCTACTCCACTCACATTATATGTCTTTTGTAGCCGGGGATATTTGAAGGTAACAAAGTTAAGAGTCTTAGAAATGCAAAAAAGAAAAGAAAAAGAAAAAGAAAAGACAGTAAAACAAAGGAAAATATTTGAATGTAGCAAATTAAATGGAAAATAACATGAAGAGGATATACCTGTCAAGTTCATGCACAAACGATATGATATTTGGAGAGTTAAGAGAAATAAGAATTGAGAGAAAATAGCCAATTTTGTTATAAATCCATTGGGGCATTAAGTCTACATCTTATATAACAAAATAATGTCAACTGGAAACATGAAAAACTTCTCTATTAAAATTATATGTTATGCTTGTTAGGTACATAAAAATTGAACAAATCACTTAATCTCCCTGAGCAGCCATTATAAGTCTGTAAAATGGTTACATTAATAGTACCTAAATCACTTTTTTACTGATTGTGGGCAATGCTGGTTTCCCTGTATCTAGCAGGTAAAGCAAGTGAAAATGAGTGTTGAACTGGATCTTTATAGCATTTCTTTTCTTTTAAGAGCTTTCAGTAGCCATCTCTTATCTACTACAGGACTTATGTTTACAAAGTGATTCCATTTATATCATCATTTACAGTTTGTGGCCACAGATAGTACAATCTTGCATAATTAGTACTCTTCCATTTTAATGCATGTTTCTGTGGCTAAGAACCAGACTTGTAGATTAAATTTATTTTAAAACATAGTCATGTAGCATTAGTCAATTTATATACAGTATTTGAGCTTTTGTTCACTTAATTAAGAAAAAACTTTGGGTGTAATATTTTATCTCCTACGTCACAAAACTGCAAAATATCAAATTATAAAATGTAATAAAGTCTTATCTCTAGATAACTGTAAAATATTTTTGATTATGAAAATCCTGGTTGTAAGTTTTCTTTATTAACTAGCCAGATCAATAATTGTAGCTAAGTTAGTAAGACAAACGCAGAATATTCATAAATATAAGATGAATTCCTAGGAGAATCAGTGTATTAAGAAATCAACTTCAAATAGTATAGCTGTATGTGCAGTGTTGTTTGAAAAGTATACTGAATAGGATTGGCTAGGTGGCTCAGTCAGTTAAGTTTCCGGCTCTTGATTTCAGCTCAGGTCATGATCTCTTGGTTCCCAAGATTGAGCTCCCCCATAGGGCTCTGCGCTGACAGCACAAAGCCTGCTTGGGATTCTCTCTCCCTCTCTCTACCCTTCTTCCATTTGCACACTCTTTCTCTCACAAAATAAATAAATAAACTTAAAAAATTATATTGGGGACACCTGGGTGGCTCAGTTGGTCAAGCGTTCAGCTCAGGTCATGATCTCAAGGTTCCTGAGTTTGAGCCCCACATTAGGCTCTTTGCTGGCAGCCCAGAGCCTGCTTCAGATACCTCTATCCCTCTCTGTCTGCCCCTCCTTCACTTGCACTCGCTCAAAAGTAAATAAAACATTTAAAAAAGTATATTGAATAATTTAATGAAACATACTAGACACACAAAATTATATGATTTATAATAGTGAAGTACATTTCATTTCAATTCTGCTTTGTGTGTGTGTGTGTGTGTGTGTATTTATTTTTGAGAGAGACAGAGAGAGAATGCAAGTGGGTTAGGGGTAGAGAGAGAGGGAGACACAGATTCCGAAGCAGGCTCCAGGCTCCGAGCTGTCAGCACAGAGTCCCACGCAGGGCTCGAACTCACAAGCAGTGAGATCATGACCTGAGCCGAAGTCGGACGCTCAACTGACTGAACCACCCAGGCACCCCATCAATTCTGCTTTTATACTTAAAAAAAATTAGGAACATTTGTAAAAAACTTGTTTTCATTTTAACAAAAAATTCATGTCTACTCTGAAAGTACAGTATTAGAAATCTACTGTTGACTTTATTAACTCATTAAAAATAATTTAACTCATTGATTTTTACCCTTGTAAATAAAAATATATAGTGATTCAGAAAATATGGATAAAGCATAAGTGTATAAAGAAAAAAAATACTCTCTTGTTTTAGAGAAAAAAAAAGTCATACACTTTTTAATATTTATTTATTTTTGAGAGAGAAAGAGAATGCCTGTGTGTTTGCATGCGCATGTGTTCACACATGGGAAAGGGACACAGATGGGGGACAAGGGATCTGAAGCAGGCTCTGTGCTGGCAGCAGAGAGCCTGAAATGGGGCTTGAACTCACCAACCACGAGATCATGAACTAGGTAAAAGTCTGATGCTTAACTGACTGAGCCACCCAGGCATCCCTACACTTTTTTTTTCTTAAATATATCATTTAATATTCCTAAAACTTAATTTAATGGCCCATTAAAAGCTACATATATTTATTTATCCATCCCTATGTTAGTGGGCATTTAGATTTTCTCCAATTTTTTATGTCATATTTTTTTTCTTCAATGAACTCTTGTGCTCAGTAGTAATTCTGATTTTACCATCCTTTTAAACATATGCTCAGAAGTGGAAATACTAAGTCAATGACCTAAGAGTATTTTTAAGGCCTCTGATGTGACTTCGTTTTCAGAAGTTTTCATGAGTCTGTGAGTTCTATCTCTGTGAGTTCTCCTTCTCCACACCTTTCCAAGCCTGGGTATTATTATTTTATAATTATGGTTTTATTAATTTGAGAGTCCCAAAACCATAGCATATTCCTACTGTGTTGGATTATTGATGAAGCTGAACAGGTTTCTGCATGAAATTTCTGGATAAATCCTTTATTTTTCTATTAGAATTTGATAGTTTTCTATGACTGTGTGATCCTTAATATACTGAAAATGCTAAATCTTAGTCTGCAATATTTGTTGTTGATATTCCTTAGTCTGCAATATCTGTTGTTGATGTTGTGGTTTTTTTCTTTGTTTTGTTTTGTTTTTTAATTTGCCTTTGAAGGTGGTTTGGATAATTTGATACAGTACAATTACCTGGTAGAGTGTTAACAATGTCTTCATTTTTTAAGTGTTCTTATATCCTTAAAAATATCTATGTCTAGCTATCAGCTTTAAATGTACCTAGATGTTCCTCTAGTTTAGAATGTTTGCTTATATACTTATTTAACCCCTCATTAAATTTAATAATATGAGATAAAAATCACCTTTTTCCCCCCAAAATATCAGTGGTGATCCAGATACTGTTTAGTTTGGTGAGCTTTCTTTTTCCATTAATTGTGATGCTGCCTCATATATCAGAAACTAAATCCCAAAGCAAAAATTCTTTCACTATGAAACTTTAGGTTCCAAAAGATGCTTCTAGGCTCATTTGTTAGTTACAGGATTGAACAAATGCAGGTCAGCAAAGATAGTGTACCTTTATTCTATATGTAATTCTGATTTTAGTTATAAAAATCTGGAAGAAAGTGGTTCTTAATGAGGGGAGAATCTACACGGAGCAACATACCCTTCCCTTGTAAATGCACATATACAAAGATTTATTTGTATCTATCAAGACTGTAAGAATACCATACACTTTTAGCTATTGAAACCACTTCCCAAAGGTTGGAGTGTCAGGGTATATAAAACTTGCAAGTCTTCTTAACCATCTGTCCATCAGGTAGAGGAACTAATATATTAGATGCGTCTTGAATTCCTGGGCTAAATTCAAAATGTACTTGCAGCAAAATTTATGTTAATACCTCAAAGTGTTTGCTAATTAATATTTCGTGTGGGGATTTTGCAGCTACATTTACAATGGGATTATTACTTTTTTATTCACACTATGCCTAGTTTCAAAACTAAGTCTTGCATCATTCAAACATTTTAGGAGTGATTCCTCTTTTAAGGGGGGGTATCTTTGGAATATTGTGGGTAAGATTGGAATTCGATGTTTCTTGCATTTTGAGTCTTTGGCAAAATGATTTGTGAATGGCATTTGCTTTGTGAGTTGTTTCAGTACTGATTCAGTTTATGTAGTGTTATGGGATCTATCCCATAACATTAATCCTTTATGTGCCAGTATTGATATTTTCTTATGAATTGATCCACCTTAGGTACATTTTCAAATGTAATGCTATGAAGTGGTATGGTAGATAATAGCATTTTATGTGATTAATCTAATAAACAAGCTTTTTTTTTCTGATCTTGTTTTATCTCTTTTTTCTATTTCATTATTTTTTTATCTTGTTTCCCTTCCTTTTATATTCATTGTTTTTACCATTTAAAAAAATTAAGTAAAATTCCATTCTTAGCCCTTTCACTTTTAACCTTTTTTCTTTACAAAAATAAGCATGTATATTTATAAATACCCCCGCGGAGTTCTGCTATATATTCATCCTGCAAGTTAAATGATACATAATATTATTTTCCTTATTTTTAGTTTTTTAAGTATTTCCTGATTTTCATTATTTAAGTCATGATTTATCTATATTTTTATTTATTGTTTGATTAGTAATTCCGTTATGTTCAAATCACATTACTAAACTATAACAATATTCTTTATTAGCAGGTTCTGTATTTGCAAATTTGCTTACTTGTTAATCAATATTCATGGTTCTTTCAAGGTCATTCATGGATGTGTGCAGAGGGAAAAACATTTTGAGTCACCTAACATGCATATTCCTAATTGAGATTGATCAAGGAGGGAGATTCTCTGGCTTTCTGTTTCAGCTTTCATACTGTTTTTTTTTTTTAAGTTAATGTTTATTTTTGACAGAGAGAGACAGAGACAGAGCATGAGCGGGGGAGCAGCAGAGAAAGGGGGGAGACACAGAATTCGAAGCAGGCTCCAGGCTCTGAGCTGTCAGCACAGAGCCCTAGGCGGGGCTCAAACCCACAAACCATGAGATCATGACTTGAACCAAAGTCCCATGTTCAACCGATTGAGCCCCAGAGGCGCCCCATCAGCTCTCATACTATTAATATATGTATTTTTCATTGTCTATTTAACATCACGTTTTTGCAATTCTGTGCTTTTTATTGGAGATTTCACTGTTTAAAATGGCCCCCAAGCATCGAGCTGAAGCTCTGTCTAGTGTTCACGAGCACAAATAGATTGTGAGGCCTTAAGGGTAAAATATGTTAGATAAGCTTCATCCATGCATGAGTTACAGGGATGTCCGAGGGGCATTCAACATCAATAAATCAATAAAATATATTAAATAAGGGTTTTTTTAAGAAATACAAAAAAGGCTATGTGTTAATCAGTTGATAAAATATTGTAACCAGAGTTTGGCATGAACCTACATGTTTCCCTTAGGAGCAATGCTTCTAATTCAGCAGTGTTCACTAATTCAGTACCTGCAGTCATTTACAGAACATGACTACCATAAATAATGAGAATAGATTGTACTTTGAAACTTTTAAGACTTATTTTGTGGATAAACATGTGGTCACTTTTAATAAATCTTCTAGGAGTGCTAGAAAAGTGCATTTTTGTTGATATTAGATGTGGTATTCTATATATACTATTGATATTAAAATTGCTAAGAATTATGCAAATAGTCTATATTCTAATTTTCTGTTTCACTAGTTATTAAGAAGTGTAAAAATCACCATGTAGTATTTTCCTAATTCTTGTCATAATTCTCTCATTTTGTATATTTTGATGTTATTTTGCTAGCTGTACAGAAATTTACAAATTCTTCCTTATGGTTCTTTAAGGTATTTTATTTAGCATCCGAATTCTCTTCATCACAAACAATTTTTGTTGTTGTTTTCTTTAACATTTTTTCATGTGGTAATTATGCAGACACACCAGATTTATTTTGGTTAATAATGCCCTGTTATATCTTTTTCTGTTATTTAAACTTGAATTTTATGAAAAAAGGTGAATATATAAAATGCATCTCTATAAGCAGTTGTTTTTTTTTTTATTTTTTTTGAACGTTTATTTATTTTTGAGACAGAGAGAGACAGAGCATGAACAGGGGAGGGGCAGAGAGAGAGGGAGACACAGAATCTGAAACAGGCTCCAGGCTCTGAGCTGTCAGCACAGAGCCCCATGGATAAGCAGTTGTTTTAAACCCTATTGGTAATTTTTCTTTCTTAAGTGGAATATTTAGTTCATTGACATTAATTGAAATTATTGATATATTTTGTGTTTAGGTTTAATGGTTTATCCAGCATTTCATGTATTTTCTTTCTTTTTCACCTCCCCATTTTTGTCAGGGTATTTTGTTCACCATATAACTTTTCATGTAAGCAAATATCCTTAAATTGACATAAAATTAATTCATCTGTTTGTATTTTATTAGCCAGTGACGGGTACTCAGTTCACTTTTCTGTTGCCTCCTGATGCAGAGAACAGAGTTAATTATATTTCTCAGTTCAAGGAACACTATACCTCCCTCAGACCATGGAAACTGTCTTTTTCTTTTTTTCATTATATTGTTCCCATTAAGCAGAGATCCCTATATCCTTTCCTTTACCCTATAGGTATGCATTTTAATATTTTTATATACTTCTGAAATAGATATTATTTTATTTAATTCATTAATCATTTAATTCATAAATACGTTGTTTTAGAAATCATCCTGTTCTTATTTATTGATAGTTTTTTTATGTACTGATTTATCTCATTATATGTATGTGTGTGTGTGTGTGTGTGTGTGCGTGGTAATGTTTCAGCCACTATAATTATTACAAGAAGGCCAATTTATTGTTTAATGATAGCCACATTTTAAGATCAATGTTCTATAAGTGTTATGCATTGGAAATGAAATGTCCTGGTTTTCAAAAAGGCGCTGGTTCATGGTTAAGTGATTACTGATCAATGAACTATAATACATAAGATGAAATCATTAATTAAAGGTACAGAAAACTACTTAAGGGTTTTAAAGCTTCAGCAGATGAATAGCATATGTTAACATTAAGGTAAACAAAAGTAAAATAATTAGACATTAATAGTAGCCATATAATAAAAATTATAAATTAGAGCACAAAAGTATTACAGTGTTTTTTATGCTAATATCAACAATCCTAAGTAGTACAGGGCTAATCTGTAAAAGTTAACAACTAAACTTGAGGAAAGCTTTGTGTTAAGGCAAAAACATTCATAACTGCCAAAATAAATATACCAGTAAAAATAAGTCTATGCTTTAAATTTTATTATTTCATATGCTTATGACATATGTATATGGTATAATTTATTTAAGAAACACATGGCACTATTTAAAAAATATGTTATTTGAAAAATTAAACAGCTGTATTTACATTTCCATTGTAATTTTAAGAAAATTATTAGTTAACTGCAAACTACTACATAATTTTGAATACTTTCTGGTGAAATTCTGAAATTACACATTCTGGAAGCAAAATCATGAGTTAAATCACACTGCATATCCCTGGAACAGCCTGTGTTTATGAAGTTAAATTTTCTTAAAATGTACATCCAGTCATTTGTTTTAAGAAACAAAACAAATTCAGGTGTCTGGGTGGCTCAGCAGCGGCTCAGGTCAGGGTCTCATGGTTTCCTGGGTTCGAGCCCCGCACTGGGCTAGGCTGAGGGCATGGAACTTGCTTGGTATTTTCTCCCTTCTCTCTCTGCCCCTCCCCCACTCGCTCTGTCTCAGTCTCTCTCAAAATAAATAAATAAACTAAAAAAAAAAAAAAGAAACAAAACAAATGAACATGGGGGTGGGAAGAGAGAGACAGAGGCAGACCATAAAACGGATTCTTAACTACAAACTGAGGGTTGCTGGAGGAGGGGTGGAGGGGAGGGATTAAATAGGTGACCTGAATTAAGGTGGGCACTTGTTGTGATGAGCACTGGCTGTTATATGTAGTGGTCACTTGCTGTGATGAGCAGTGGAGGTTATATGTAATGATGAATCACTCAATTCTATACCTGAAAGTAATATTCACTGTTAATTAACCAGAATTTAAATAAAAATTTGAAAAAAGAAAAAAAAAAGTACATCCAAATACTTTTAAGGGGATGATCATACTATTCAAATATAGATCATAAAGTAGGTCATGGTAAACTCAACTTCCCCTGGGAAATAGTAATCTAGGTTATAAACTCAGTCATCCTTTTATCTATTTACAAATCAGAAAAAAAAGATAACCTTGCTGACAAAGTCACCCTATATCAGTACGGTTCCATTTCCCAAATTCAACAAAACAAAGCTGAACAAGGACACTATTCGAAGTGGAAATTTCTCATACTATTTGGAATCAAGACCTACCTACACCAAACAAAGTGGTCTCTGGCCATAAGAGATGCCATACAAAATATCTCCATTATTATCTTATGTGCTATGATGTCCTGGCTTGATTTATGTCCTGGCGTGATTTTATGTTTACTCATGGCTGGCTTTAGTGAAATGTATAGTTTTGATAATTTAGTGAAATGTATAGTGAAATGTATAGAAATATATATATATACATTTAGTGAAATGTATAGTTTTGATAATTGAGCCTACATTTTTTTAAATAAAGTTTTTAAGGACTATTTGCTAAGAAAAATCAATTAAAAGAAAATTTTGAGTTAGACGAGAGAACTGTGAGTTGGTGTTTTCATTAATTATTCAGAAAATTACAAAACTGCACCCACGCTAATGGAGCAGAGCTCTCAATTTGACTCAACTGAGCAAAGGCTGACAAATGCCTGGAGGCCTCTCTGGTGCTTGATCTTTGCAGGCTCAGTAGGAATTGCTGAAAGACAGGACTGTTCATTTGACAAAATCTAAAATGCTGATAGTTTGGTCTTTTGAGTTAAAGCAATCAGAGTTAAACACATGCTAAATTATAGAGTCAAAAATCTTACAGTAGTAAGTATAAGGCCAATTAATAAACCAGCAGAATGAAGATCTTGGCTCTCCCACCTCTCTTTGAGAGCTAAAAACTAAACACTCAAGAGCAGTTTTTGTTTTTGATCTGTTTTTTTTTTTCTTTGCACGTTCGTGCTATTGGTTTCCAGAAAATCTGGGTCAGAAGATGAATACATTCAAACATCAAACATCTATAAGACTTATAGGAAGGAAATATCATCACATATTTTTTTTTGACTACTGAGTCACAGTGTTACTCTTTTATTCAACAGACAATGAATCAACATCATACTCAAATAAATTATGTGTTAGTAACTTACAGTCCATTAACAATGGTGTGATTTATATTTTAAAAGTGTTCTTAGAGACTTCAGACTTCAGATCTAACAAGTAAAGAAAGAACTTGAAAGTCATTATTCCTGTCTTTATATCAAAACAAAACAAAACACAAAAAGTCTGATAAAACTAAATGTCACTTACTTTTCTTGGACTCTTCAGAGGACTGAAGTTATAGGGCAAACCACCACTCAAATAGAGGAGTTGAGAAAAATCTGGAGATAGAGCACCTGAGAGGTATTTGCTTTACGCATAAGCTGATGGATGCCACAAACAGGTAGAATAGGAATTTTGATTTATTGCTGGAGGCTGAGCATGGTGGACTAGCTTGAGTGAGAACCTCATGGAGACTGAAGTCAAAGGGAGAGCAACTCACACTTTTGTACGCTTTCCTTCCAGGAATCCCAAGACGTTCTCATGGAGAGGATCTAAGAAAACATTCCACATACACTGATAGTGGGGGGCGGAGGGGGGTACGGGGAAGGAGCTGTCATGAAGTCTTCTAGACCTTCTTCCTTGCAAAGTTTTAGTCTTCAAGGACCAGGGAAAAGGACTTGCACCACAGGGCAAGTTTGATACTCCATCCTGACTCAAGGAACGGAACCCTGCTGTCCTTCAGCAACAGGGGCACAGTTGGGAAGTGCTTGCTAAGAGCAGAAGCTGCTGGAAGCATAAACTGATAGGATCACATAAATGGTAAAATTTGACAAAATGCTGAAGGCTGAGTGACTAACATCAAGAATGAGAAACTCCTAGGGGCTGAAGTCCTAGGGAACACCCACACTTTCGTGGATTTTCCTCCTAGGAACCTAAGGGGTTATCACTTTTTGGCCCTGGTTAGGGAAGAAAGGAACCAACATTTTGAAACAAGCCCAGAGCTTTCTCTGTAATAAAAACCTATTTTTCCAAGGAAAATATTGTGCCACAGCCTTGTTCCAGCTAGGGGAAGGGAATTCCCCCACCCCCAGCCTCTTCCAAACTTCCTATTTTTCCTAAAGAGGCAACCCAATTGATCAACAAATAAATAGATGCTATAATTGACAGGGGTAGAGTTTTAGGGACTAAGACTGGAAACCCTGCAGATGGAGAAGGGAATAGGGGTCAGGGTGGGAAAAAACTCTTCATGCCTGGTGGTGGGACAGAATTACTTCAAACACCACTTCCCTAAGACACAGTTCCACTAGACAAAGACAATGTCAAACTTACAAAATCCTCCCTCTCAGGGCCCCTGAGTGGCTCAGTCAGTTAAGCATCTGACTTCTGCTCAGGTCATGATCTCATGGTTCATGAGTTTCAGCCCCATGCAGGGTTCTGTGCTGGTAGCTCAGAGCCTGGAGCCTCCTTCAGATTCTGTGTCTCCCTCTCTCTCTGCCCCTTTCCCACTCATGCTCTGTCTGTCTCCCTCTCTCTCTCAAAAAATAGACATTAAAAAAAAGTTAAAAAAAAAAAGAAAATCCTCTCTCTCCCATACCCAACCAGCAATCTTGCATGACTCCAATATTAATAACAGTAAATAACAGGTAAAAGAATGCCAGATGCTGACTCTCGCTGAGGAGCATACAAAGGGAAGCTCTGAAGCCAAGATGAAAGGACAAAACAATGACATGAGAGGAATTTGAAAACTCTTACCTACAGCTACCACAGGCATGGAATGAAGCTCAAATCCCAGCCATATGAAGATAATCCTTATACTAAAGATAAAATGTCCTCAGTGCTCACTAACCTATATGTCTTCTCTATTTTTCAACAACAGATTATAAGACATGGTAAAGTTAAAAAAAATAAGTAGTATCAAAAGAAAAAACAATCTATCATCAGATTAGGAACTGATTAGGTACTGAAATAATCAGATAGGGAATTTAAAATACCCATTATTAATATGCCAAAATGTTATAATGGAAAAGAGGAGACCTGAAAACCTAGGTGGTTAATATAAGCACAGAGATAAACAATATAAGAAATTAAAAGAATATGGTAGAAACAATATATATATTTTATGTAAAATTATATATATATATATATAATATGTATATATAATTTCTACCATATATATTATTTCTACCATTTACATACATAAATGTGTATACATTTTTACCATTTATACACATAAATGTATACATTTATATACATAAATGGTAGAAATAATATATATATGGTAGAAATAATATATATACATATAATATATGTTATATGTGTATGTGTGTATATATATATACATATATATATATATATCACAGTCATAGGAATGAAGAATGTTTTAAATAGGCCCTTCAGTAAACTTCGAACAGTCAAGTAAAAAATCAGTGAGTTTGAAGACAGGTCAAAAGAAAGTCCCCAGGGGTGCCTGGGTCGGTTAAACGTCCAACTTCAGCTCAGGTCTTGATCTCATGATTTGTGAGATTGAACCCTGTATCAGGCTCTGTGCTGACATCTCAGACATAACAAAACACCCAGAGCATCTAAGAACCACAGGGGAATATCAAAAGAATGTAACATTTGCTTAATCAGAAAACCAGGGGAAGGAGAGAACAGGAAAGCAAAATACTTAAAGAAAGAATGGTCAAGACTTTTCAAAATGAATGACAGATACCAAACCACAGATCAAGAAGTTCAGGGAAATCAAACAAAACAAACACACAACACAAAACAAAAACAAAAATAAAAAACCTACACATATCACATTGAAACTGTAAAATACCAAAGGATATTAAAGTTGGGTGAAGATTGCTCAGCTACAGAGAAATAAGGATAAGTATCATAGCTGACTTCCCATAAGAAACACTGTAAGCCATGGAGAGAAACCTTTAAAATATTTAAAGAAAAAAATGCCAAACTTGAATTCTATCCTTCAAAAGTAAAGAAGAATAAAGACTCTCTCAACAAATAAAAACTGAAGCAATTTATTTCCAGATGATAGTTGTCTGTTTAAAGCAATAAAAGTAACAATGTAATAGGTATTCAGAGTATATGGATAAATAAAGTGAATAAATTTAATGTCACAAAAAGTAAGAGGAAAGAATTGAGAACACTCTGCTCTCAGGTATTTATTAACACTGCACATGAATTGCCATAATATGTTTGAAAGTTGACTCAAAGTGTATTTAAACATGAATTTAGGACAACATCTTAAAAAGTCCCTAAAAGAAGTAGGAAGGATATGTCAAAAGAAGACATGAAATGAATTATATTAATGCTAATGAAAGAAAACAAAACAGAAAAAGAGTAAAAAAAAAAAAGGAAACAAAAATAAATACGATCAGTAGAGACTATTTAAAGGTGATATATTTTAATCCAACTAAATCACTAATCACTTTAAAAATAAATAATTAAATGTAGAATTTAAGAAAAAAGAGTCTCAGATTGGATAGAAGGAAAACAAGACCAACCTATATGCTCTGTATAGGAAGTCCACTTCAAAAAATATGCCAAAGGAAGAATACCATGTTGACACTAAAGAAAGGTAGATCAGAAATCTTAGTTTCAGACATACCAGACTTCAGAACGACTAAGGTTATGAGAAACTAAAAGGAGGTATGAAGTTATGATAAAAGGATCAAGTTTCAAATCATTTTTGATCCTAATCATGTATGCACCTAACAAGAGAATATCGAAATATATGAGGCAAACTGATAGAACCAAAAAAAGAAATAGACGAATCCACTATTATACTAGAAGATTTTTCTCCTTTATCAGCAATTGATAGATAAAGTGTGTGTGTGTGTGGGGGGGGGGGATCAGCAAGGATATAGAGGACCTAAACAGTAGTGTAATAATCCTCTCAATCTAACTAATATTTATAGAATACTCCATCCAAAATTCACATTCTTCTGAAGTGTGCCTGGAACACTCACCATATTCAACCATATTTGGGCAAGAAGACACACTTTAATAAATTTAATTTAATAAGACATAGACTTACCAAGTGTATTTTCAGAACACAAAAAATTGAACTAAAAATCAGTAACAGAAAAACAGCTAGAAATTTCCAAATATTCAATAATGAAAAAGTATACCTGTAAACAATCAATGAGTCGAAGTCTCAAGAGCAACTAAAAGTTACTTTTAGAAAAATGAAAATGAAAATATAACTTACCAAACTTCGTGGAATGCATCTAAAGAGTTGCTTAGAGAAAAATTAGTAAATTAAATGCATACAGTAGTAAAGAAGATAACCTAAGCTTCCACTTTAAACCAAACCAAACAAAACAATCTGGAATAACAAGAGCAAATTAATCTTTAACAAGGAAAACAACAACAAGAATGACAAAAGCAAAACTCGGAGCGTTTTTAAAAACAGTAAATTAATATAGAAAATTAATAAAATTGATAAATATCTGGATAGGCTAAGCAAGAAGAAAAGACAAAATAAAGAAAGGTTTTTACTGCTTTCATGGGCATTAAAAGGATAATTAGAGAATGTTTTTAACAACTTTGTGCTCATAAATTTGATAATTCAGACAAAAGTGACCAATTCACTGACAGACTAAAACTACTGAAACTCATCCAAAAAGAAACCTATAACCTTAATAGCCCTACCTCTGTTAAGGAAGTTGAATTATTTTTTTTAATTCTTTTCTAATGCTTATTTATTTTTGAGAGAGAGAGAGAGAGAGAGACAGAGAGACAGACCGTGAATAAAGGAGGGTTAGAGAGAGGGAGACACAGAATCCAAAGCAGACTCCAGGCTCAGTGCTGTCAGCACAGAGCTCGATGAAAGCCTAGAACCCACGAGCCGTGAAATCATGACCTGAGTCCAAGTTGGACACTCAACTGACTGAGGCACCCAGGCACCCCAGCAAGTTGAACTTTTAATAAAACACTGCAAAATATAAAATATCAGGTTCAGATACTGTCCCTGGCAAAATTTATCAAACATTGAAGGAAAAAATATAACCAATTTTACATAATCTCTTCTGGAAATTTGAAGAGAAGTAAATACTTCCCCACTTATTTCATAAGACAATTATTACCCTAATACCAAAACTAGATAAAGATATTAGAGGAACATTACAAACTGAAAACTACCATGAATATAGATGCAAAAATCCTTAATAAAATATTAGTAAATTCAATTCAGCAATAAAAATCAGATAATATATCACAATCAAATAGGATTGTAAGGCTGGTTAAATATTCATAAATCAATAAATGGAATGTATTAACAGACTTAAGAAAAAAAGTGATTACATCAATTATGCATTAAAATCACTGAGCATAGTTAAAATCTATTTTTGATAAAAACTCAAACTTTTTCATTCTGATTATGTGTGTGTGTGTATATATATATACATATATATATATATATATATTCATTATTTATATATTAGAACTAACACATTTAATGATGACAGACTGAACAATTTCTGCCCAGGATTGGAAACAATAAAGGATATTCTATCTGATCATTTGTATTCAACAGCACCCTAGAAGTCCTAGCTAGTGCAATAAGACAAGAATAGGAAATAAAAAGTGTGTGTATGGGAAACAGAAAAATAAAACTGTCTTTATTCATAGACAACATGACTGGCTATTAAAAAAAACCTCTAAAACATCTACTAGAAACAAACTAACTAACAAACAAGCAAACACAAAATCCTCTCCTGAAACTAGTAAGATACTTTAACATGCCAACTATCTGAATATGTAGATATAGATAGATGATATAGATAAAGATATAGATATAGATATAGATGATATAGATATATACATGGTAGGTAGGTAGGGCCCAAAAGCAATAGCAATGAGCACACCAATTTTCTCAAGGTCAAACTACAAGTCAGTGGCAGGATCACTAATGTAAGCATATACATGTCTGATCACATCACCTGAGAGTTTAAACATTAGAATTAACTGACTCTCTGGACACTTAATTTTTAAATAGAAGACTTTATAATGTTCACATTTAAAAAAATTAAATTATAGATCTTGATCTGGTACATGAGATACATACAAATTGACAGAAATTAAGCCAGATGCACATTTAATGCCTTCTTCAAAGAAGTAATGCCCAAAATTGTAGAATTTTAATAAAAATTATTTTGCCTGACCTAGTTATTATCTCAATACTTGGTATGAATAGACTAGAACATAAGAAGTTTTTGCTAATATATCCAAAGGATGGAAGATTTTTTCTTAAACAATTAATTTTGTACTCTATCACTGATTGTTGTGCTTAAATGTGGCTAAAACCTATAAGAAAATTACCTAATACAGGAGTGAGTGATAATTTTTTAAAGGGCATACAAAAATATTTGTCATACTTACAGTATGTAAATCATTAACAAGATAAAACATTATGATACAGTGGTTACAATTTTTGATAAACAAGGGTAAAGATACCTAGCATCTTTAAAAGACAAAGGGGCAGGGGCACCTGGATGGCTCAGTCAGTTAAGGGTCTGACTCTTGGATTTCGGCTCAGGTCATGATCTCACGGTTCATGAGTTCAAGTCCTGAGTCAGGCTCCACGTTGACAGTGCACAGCCTGCTTGGGATTCTCTCACCGTCTCTCTCTGCCCTTCCCCTGCTCACAGTCTCTGTCTCTCTCTCTTTCTCAAAATAAATAAACAAACTTAGAAAAAAAAAAGACAAAGGGGCAGAAACTATGTATGATCAAAACATTTACATTTGGAAGAAGTTAAGTCCCGGTTTAGTTTAATATGTAGGTCTGGATTTTCTGATAGGTACAAGTTTTTTGGTCTATAAGTATATGGTTAATGTTATTAGCATACTACTTTAATAATTCTAATATTCTTTTTAGTTATTAAAACAGCATTTGAAATAATGTAAACAATACTATTCTGATCAACACTAGAAAGACATAACAAAAAACAATGTCTTCAATTTTCGAGGGAATATGATATTTCACCCAGTATTTTTTCCTCATCTTTACTATTTATGCATCAAATAAAGACTCTACTGACAATGAAGTTCTCAAAAAGTCTACCATCCATACGTCATTTTTATATGAAAAGGTAGTCAATAAAGGCAAAGGACACAACATGAGAGAAAGGAAGATAATGAATCCAAACAATTGTAGATGAGGCATAGGAGTACAAGTTACAAGAGTTACAGGCTGGGGTTTACTGCAGGCTTAGATAACAGCAGGTCTACATTGGAGCAGACTGACAGAAAGGTTCAGAACAGTCAAGTGCCAAACAGAGGGCATGTGGTTGCAGGAAACTGGAATGTTGCTTGCCATAGTTCCAAGAATTCAGTAAGTGATTGAAACAATTCTAAAGCAATGTAGACAGTTCATTACTCATAGAACAGGAGGACACACGAGCTTCTTGCTCACATGGTTTATCATTGCCCCTCCCCCTCCGCCCCCACCAAGTCCCATAGAGGCTCAGTGGAACATTGCCCACAGTGGGCCTGTGGATGTAAGCAAATCTCCTCACAGAAGCTGGGAGCTTTAAGATTCTATAATTACATAAATTTGCCCACCAAACTGGAGCAACCCCACATCTAGGATCCAAGGATGTTTCCTTGAAAATATTGTTGAAGACATGTAAAAATACCATGGAGAGTCGCTTTCCAAACCACTGGAAACCAGAGTGGCATTTTCTTACAATTTTTTTTTCTTTCCTCAGGAAGAATAACAAAGTTATTCAGGAGCTTCAGGGAAGAGAGTTATGTTGAAGTTAACCAAAACTTTATAAAATTAACTAAAATTTGAGATTATTGTAAGTAACCTGTCATATTGAAAAAATAACCTACTTGATCTTGACCTTCTCATTTTAGTGGCACAGGATTACAGTGTTAGGTACTGATGGTGGGCATGTATCCATAGCATAGCAAATCACGCTGTGGTGAAAATTATTTATGGACATAATACTACAAACAGCATTTGTTGATTTTCAACAGTTAGAATCAAACTGAAGGCAAATAAGAGAAGACATTTTTCAAAAACAGTATTTAAGTGTTATAAACGTAAATATATACACATGAAAGAAACTGAGGTGAGTGAGTAGGTGTGGAATAAAAGGAGTCCAGTGATACTTTTCTGAAGTTGATGGAAGAGGAAAACAATTTTACATATTGCTATTATTTCAAGTTACCAAAACCAGCCAATAGAAAAAAAAAACTGTAATAAATATTTGGCTGTCATCATTGGGAGGTGGCAGTTGGGGTAGTGAAACTTCATCTTTCACAATAGACAGGAGGTATTGTCTATGACTGATATATCATCAGCGAAGGATACATACATAATTCAGAGCAATGATAGGAACAACCAAATGAACTAAATTCCAACGTGGTTGTAATCAGTAGAACAGGATTTTAAGGGATGAGGCAGGAAACGGTTGTTTTCATTATAAGCTGTTTTGTACACGTTGGTATTTTACCATGTGCCTAAATTATTTGAAATGCCAAAACTATCATCTTATAGACATGGACATGCCAAATCTTCATAAATATTTTAAGCTTATTTGTTATGTTTCAAAAAATACCCTTTTTGTGGCTATTTTCTTTGGTATTATTAAACATTCCTTGATAATTTATTTCTCTTTGGGGTGAGTTCTGCTATTAGAGTTGAAATATTTCTTTTATAGTGATAGAACTGTCACCTTTTCAGTAAAGATTTAATGAAAAAAAATCAGAGCTCCTTTTTTAATGAAAAAAAATCAGAAAACCTAAGAACAAATTAATATAAATACATTTTAAGGAAATTGAACATAAACTTAAACCAAGTAAGTACTACCTGCTATCAGCTTTTTCATGAGTGGAAAAATATGAAAAACTGAAAAGGAGAATGAATAGAAAGTAAAGTGTTGCCACATTCCATTTAAGAGTAATTCTGTAAAAATAATAGAAAAAAATGATCCTTTTGCCAATAAGTAGGAAATTGGCATGAATACACTTTAGAATAAACTGCATAAAAGAGACTTATTAGTAATAGATTAAGTTGTGTATTGCTAAAATAACTATGTTCCCATATCACCCTGGAAACATATTAAAAATGTTACCAAAGAAAGTACAAACAAAACGTCTACGGGGAAAAAAAACCTTAATGATGCATGCTTCCTGGTTGGCTTTTAAGAACGTTTGTTATATAATATTTTATGAAAATTTGGCTCCAGAAAATATACACTATCAGAAGTTGGCTAAGATTATATGCAAAGTTAGGCAATAAATTTTTAGACTTTAACAAGCAATGGAAAATGATTTAACATTGCTTCTTTTAAATGAATACCAAAACATTTGCTTATACTGAATTCATTATGAAAATCTAATGTCATTCTTTATGTATCTTTTCCTGGTAACTTTAACATAATACAAATACTATACGTTATTTTACACTTACATATTGTCATTGAAAGACCATATGTCATATGACCATCATAGACACGAGACTGTAAGAGTCTCCACAAGTGACAGTGAAGTTAAGGGGCAGCAAGCATAGGTTTAATTCCTCAATCTGACACTTAGGAACTATGTGACTTTAGACTGGGTACTTCTCTGTGATTCAAATTAATCATCTTAAAAAATATATATGTTTATTTCTGAGACAGAGAGAGACAGAGCATGAGTGGAGGAAGGGCAGAGAGAGAGGGAGACCCAGAATCAGAAGCCGGCTCCAGACTCTGAGCTGTCAGCACAGAGCCCGACACGGGGCTCGAACTCACAGACCGTGAGATCATGACCTGAGCTGAATTCGGATGCTCAACCGACTGAGCCACCCAGGTGCCCCTCAAATTAATCATCTTTAAAGTGAGGATTCAAACACATTCCACTTCATAGGATATTTTGAAGATTAAATGAAATAATGCTTGAAGTGTCAAGCATATACTAATGAGGGCTAAGTGATATTAGTCCACTGCTTTTACTCCTGCATTGATAAAAGTTAAGCCCAAGAGATAGGGGATTTATTCAAAGTTGACAAAGGTGAAAAACCTGGGTTAAAATTAGTTTCTTTATTCTTCGAAAGAAATATGCAGAGTTTGGGCTTAGGAGACAGAAAAAAACACATGGTAACTACAGACATACCTCAGCAATATTGCAGGTTTGGTTCCAGACCATTGCAACAAAGCAACTATTGTCATAAAATGAGTCAAATGAATTTTTTGGTTTCCTAGTGCACATAAACATACTGTTGTCTATTGGATGTGCAATAGTATATCTAAAAACCAGTGTACTCTATTACTAAAAATTGCTAACCATCATCTAGGGCTTCAGGGAATCATAATCTTTCTGTTGTTGGAGGGTCTTGCTTCATTGTGGATGGCTGCTGATCCATCAGTGTGGTGGTTGCCGAAGATTGAGGTGGCTGTGGTAATTCCTTAAAATAAGACAACACTGAAGTTTGAACACATCAATTGACTCTGTCTTTCATGAATAGTCATGCTGTAGGATACAATGCTGTGACAGCATTTTACCAACTGTAGAACTTTAAAACTGGAGTCACGGGGCGCCTGGGTGGCTCAGTCGGTTAAGCGGCCGACTTCAGCTCAGGTCATGATCTCGCGGTCTGTGAGTTCGAGCCCCGCGTCGGGCTCTGTGCTGACAGCTCAGAGCCTGGAGCCTGTTTCAGATTCTGTGTCTCCCTCTCTCTGCCCCTCCCCCGTTCATGCTCTGTCTCTCTCTGTCTCAAAAATAAATAAACATTAAAAAAAATTTAAAACTGGAGTCACTCCTCTAAAATCCTGCTGCTGCTTTAACAACTAAGTTTATGTAATATTCTAAATTCTTTGTGTCTTTTCAACAGTCTTCACAGTATCTTCACCAAGGGTGGATTCCATCTCAAAAAAAAAAAACCAATATCTTTGCTCATCTGTATGAAGCAACTCCTCATATATTGAAATTTGATCATGAATTGATCATTCAGTCACATCTTCAGGCTCCACTTCCAATTCTTGTTCTCTTGCTATTTCTCTACTTCCTCCATCGGAGTCTTGAACCCCCCAAAGTCATTCACAACGATTGGAATCAACTTCTTTCAAACTTTTTTCATGTTGATATTTTGACATCTTCACATGAATCACAGAAGTTCTGAATGGCATCCAGAATGGTGAGTCCTCTCCAGAAGGGTTTCAATTTACTTTGCCTAGATCCATCACAGAAATCACTGTCTATGGAAGCTGCAGTCTTAAATGCATTTCTTGAAAAATAAGACTTGAAAGTCAAAATTACTTCATGATCCATGGGCTACAGAATGAGCATCAACAGGTATGGAAATAATAGGTATGGAAACATAATGCTCATCTCCATCAGGTCTTGGGTGATCAGGTGCATTGTCAATGAGCAGTCATATTTGGAAAGGATCTTTTCTTCTGGGCCATGGGTTTCAAAGTGGCCTTAAAATATTCAGTAAACATCTTGTAAACAGATGTGTTACCACCCAGGCCTTGCAATTCCACTTATGGAGCATAGGTAGAATAGCTTTAGCATAATTCTTAAGGGCCTGAGATTTTTGGAACGGTTCATGAACATGGCTTTAACTTAAAGTCACCAGCTGCATTAGCCTCTAACAAGACAGTCAGCCTGTTCTTTTAAGTTCTGAAGTCAGGCAGTGACTTCTCCTTTCCAGTTATGAAAGTCCTAGATGGCATGTTCTTCTTACAAAAGGTTGTTTCATCTATACTGAAAATCTTAGTGTGGCCACCTTTATTAGTTATCATAGCTAGATCTTCTGGATAACTGGCTGCAGCTCCTACATCAGCAATTGCTGCCTTACCTGGCACTTTTCTGTTATGGAGATAGTTTCCTTCCTTAAACCTCATGACCCAACCTCTGCTAGCTTCCAACATTTCTTCTGCAACCTCCTCACTTCTTTCCACTTTCTTAGAATTGAAGAGTTAAGGCCTCGATTTGCATTAGGTTTTGGCTTACACGAATGTTGCAGCAAGTTTGATCTTCTGTCTAGACTATTCAAACTTTCTTTATATGAGCAATAAAGTTGTTTTTCTTTCTTATCAGTCACGTATTCAATGGAATAGAACACTTAGTTTCCTGCAACAATTGTCTTTGCCTTCACAACTTGGTTAACTGTTTGGTAGAAAAGGCTTAGCTTTTGGCCTGCCTTGGCTTTTAACATGCCTTCTTCATGAAGCTTAATCATTTCTAGATTTTGATTTAAGTTAAGAGACATGTGACCCTTCCTTTTACTTGAACACTTAGAGGCCATCTTAGGGTTATTAATTGGCCTAATTTCAAAATTGCCGTGTCTCAGGAAAGAGGGCGGGTCAAGGAGAAAAACAGACAGGAGACAGTCAGGGGAGCAGTCAGACAACACACATTTATCAATTAAGTTCACCATGGTATTTGGGCGTCATTTGTAGCACCCTAAAACATTTAGTAATAATTAGTTAATAATTTAATATCAAAGGCCACTGAACACAGATCATCATAACACATGTAACAATAATGAAAAACTTTGGAATATTACAAGAATGACCAAAATGTGACATAGAGACTTGACGTGAACAAATGATTTTAGTAAAACATCACTGATAGACTTGCTTGATGCAGGGTTGCCTCAAACCTTCAATCTAAAAATAAAATGTAATATCTGGAAAGCACAATTTTAAAAAAACTGCAATAAAATGAGGTATGCTATACTTTAAGCTGGATATATCCTTTAGCTTTAACACCTTTAGTTTCCTCATGTGTCCAACTTCTATAACAATAACACCTACAAGTTGTGAGGAGTAAATGAAATGACAGAGGCAAAGTATCTTGCACGTAATAGACGTCAGGTATATATTATTTTTGCCATTTTACCCCACATTCTATATATTTATTGTGTTCGCTCAACCCCACCAGATTGGCTGGAATGGATTATATGTTGGGAATGGGAAGTGAGTAGCAGTAGAAGAAGGAACAAATGTTTATTAAATGAAAATTACATACACCAAGTAATTTGTCTGCATTGTTTCATTTAGCTGGCATTATGCTAAAGTTGCTCTTTCTATAACCACTACGGATACTCTAACTGCCAAAGTCTGTGATCATTTCTTAAGCCTCATATCACAGGACATTCCTCCTGAATTTAAGAGTCAAGTTCATTCTTCCAAGGCAGAATTCCTCAGATTCTGGGACACTGCTTTCTCCTGCTTCTCATTTCCACCTCTTTAAACCCTCCATAGATACCTTTTCTTTTTATGGGCCAGTGCCTATCAATCTTCTCCATATGTCTCACTTTTTGCACCTCAGTAGATCTCGTGTTTCTTCCAAACCAGCTCTCTCGCCGCAGAGGTGTAAACGCAAATGTGTCTACATTTGAATGGACCAGAGACTCCTTAAACACATTGTGTCTAATATTGAACGTACTGATTTTCCTTTCTAAACTAGATATTTTTAAAAAGTGTGCACCTTGGTTTTATCATCATAATCTTCTCAGGAGTTATCATTGACTCCCAGCCACCTCACCTTCCCTAAATTCAATCAATCAACAAGTTCTGACCATTTTGCATCTAAACTATTTCTTAAATCCATTACCTGCTTCTTATCCTTAATACTTAAATCACTATCCTCTCAAGCCTCAATTATTGCCAGCCTCCCAACTTCTCTTGCTTTTCCATTCCTGCACTGTCATATTTAACCTTCACACATTCTTATTTAAATGTTAAAAATCCAAATAAAACCTCTCTTCTACACGTTGAATTCACTGAAGATCTTTGTAGACTGGTTTGTTCAAACTTTTACTCAAAATATTATTTCTTTGTTATTCATCATTCATAAACATTTAAAATATGATTGCCAAATAAACTAATCAAACTAATAGTGAAAAGATGTGTTGTAACAAAAAAAACCCCACAAAACCCATGAAGACCTTCAGAATATACTTTTAAAATTAGTTGTGGAGGTATACAAAATATATTGAAATATAAATTTAATTTTGTAAGCATTTTGAAATTGAAAACAATGTGTAGGTATATTTTACATTATTTTACTTGTGAATAGAAACATTAATCACTTGGGATACAGTTAAGATGGTTGAGTAGTAGGGGGGCCCTATGCTTGCCTTGTCCCTTAAACATAGCTGGATAAATATCAAATCATTCTGAACACCCAAGAAATTGGTCTCAGGACTGAGAGAACAACTTCAGAACTAAAAGGAGTAAAGAGGCCACATCACAGAAGGTAGAAGGTGCAGAGACATGATTTGTGGGTGAAAAGAATCATGAGTGCTATAGAAGTGAGGGAGTCCTGATCTTGGAGAGAGGGGAGAGAGAAACATGCGTGCAATGTGTAGGGGATTGCATAAGAAAACACTTCCCCAAAACTATTGACTGGGAAAATTAGAAGAGCTGATTATTGTAAGTTTTATAAGAAACAGAGCTCAAAGTCTGAGGTTTTAGAAGTCCATGCCATAGCCAGGGTGGATCACAGTGAGCATAAGATAGTCCTGTGGAGAAGGAGGACAGAAGCCTGAGAGTGGACAGCATGGACTGAGGATGCCCTGCATCACACTGGCAGAGACAATTCGTCTTCTGGGACTGCATTTGGGAGAAGTGACACTGCCTCTCAGGGGACAAGAGAGCCAGTGGGTGCCACTGAACCTCCCTGTTCATTAGCATAGGGGCAAAGCCACCTGTTGAGAGCAGCTAACCTAGATGCTGGCTTTTGCTGTGCTTTACCATAAATTCCCAGCTCCTATGTAATCATGCAGTTGCCCTTCTGGGACTAACCAGCACCAGTCAGTGTGATGAGACCCTCTCACAAAGGACCAGAACAGGTCTGCACCATTCTAGGTCCCTAAATTTGTAGTTTTGAAACCCAGCTGACACATCCATGATAGAACACAGAAGCACAGCTCTGCTAGATGGGCAGACAATTCAGACATAGACAGGGTGAAGGCAGAGATCTGAGGGATACCTGGGACAGATGAGAGGGGACTGTTCACTCTTCTATAGGGGTTACTAAATAGTAGCAGGCATGAACTTCCCTCTCAGGGGACCAGAGAGTGGGCTGACACCATTTTTATCCCCTGCCAATCAGCACAGTTGGACTTCAGTGAGTAGCACAAAACCCACAGTGGAAGCTTCAGCTGCTTACACCAAGCCCCACCTCCTACTCTCTGTAGGTGCTTCTGAATGAGGGAAAGTGTACTGAAGAGCCAGAGCAGCATGAGTCCCTCCCACAGAAGACCAGCACTAACCAGACCCTGACATGTACCAAGTCTACTGACCATAGAGTGCTATAAATTTTCAGCTATAGTGCACATTGGGTCTAGCCATTTTTTAACAAGCAGGCCAAAAGACACCTAGTTAAAACCTGCCACACACTTGACAATGTCCAAACACTCCCCACTGCAGGCAAGGTTAAACTTTGCACAGGACTAACCTGAGTGAAAGAACAGCCAAAACACAACAGCTGAATTCATACAGCATACACAAGAAAACATTTCCCAAAGTGCCAGGCTCTGGTCTACATATGACATCTTCTTAATATAGCCATTATTCTAAGGAACAGGAAACATAACAGGCTTTCCTAACACACAGAAAGCAAATACTTAGGCAAAATGCCAAGTCAGGGGAATTCATTCCAAAAGAACAAGGTCACAGCCAGGGATCTAATCAAAACAGATATAAATAGTATGCCTGAACCAGATTTTATTTTTTTTTAATTAATGTTTATTTATTCTTGAGAGAGAGAGAGAGAGAGAGAGAGATAGTGCACCAGAGGGAGAGGGGCAGAGAGAGAGGGAGACAGAATCCAAAGCAGACTCCAGGCTTCTAGCTGTCAGCACAGAGCCTGATGCGGGACTCAAACTCACAAATCCCAAGATCATGACCTCAGATGTTTAACTGATTGAGCCATCCAGGCACCCCACCTGAACGACAATCATAAGTATACTAGCTGGACTTGAGAAAAGCATTGAAGAAACCAGAGACCCTTAATGCAAAGAAAAAAAAGACCTAAATACTAGTCAGCCTGTAATAAAAAATGTAACTGAGATGCAAAAGTGACTGTATGTAACAACCACAAGGATGGAGGAAGGAGAGGAATATATAAGTGATACAGAAGATAAAATTATGGAAATAATAAAGCTGAAAAGATGATAAGAAGAAAAATATTGGATCAGAAATGTAGACTTAAGGAACTTAGCGGCTCCATAAAGTATAACATTCATATCATAGGACTCCCAGAAGAAGAAAAGAGAGAAAAAGGGCCAGAAAGTTTATTTGAGCAAATTATAGCTGAAAGCATCTAAGTCGAGGAAGCACAGAGAACACCTATCAAAATCAACAAAAGCAGACCAACACTAAAACATATCTAGGAAAAACTGCAAAATATAGAAATAAGTAAAACATCCTGAGAGAAGTAAGGGAAAAATATTCCTAACTTACAAGGGAAGACAGATCAGTTTTGCAGCAGACCTGTCCACAGAAACTTGGCAGGCCAGAATGCAGTGGTATGATATATTCAATGTACTGAATAGGAAAATTATGCAGTCAAGAATACTTTACCCAGCAAGCCTATCATTCATAACGGGAGAGATAAAGAGTTTGTCAGACAAACAAAAACTAAAGGCGTTCATAACCACTAACCCAGACCTGCGAGAAATATTAAAGAGACTCTTTGAGTGGGAAAGTAAGACCAAAAGCAACAAAGACTGTAAAGTATCAGAGGAAATCTCCAAAAACAACTACTTTATAGCTAATACAATGGCACTAAATTCATATCTATTCATAATCACTCTGAATATAAATGGACTAAATTCTCCAATCAAAAGACAAAGGATATCAGAATGGATCAACATACAAGGCCCATCGATATGCCACCTACAAGTGACTCATTTTAGATATAAAGACACATGCAGATTGAAAGTGAACCACCTATCATTCAAATGGAGAACCACCCATTATGCTAATGAATGTTGAAAGAAAGTAGGAGTAGCCATACTTGTATCAGTCAAACTAGATTTTATTTTTTTATTCTTTTTTATTTTGAGAAAGAGACAGAGAGTGAGAGAGAGAGAGAATCTTAAGCAGGCTCCACGCCCAATGCAGAGCCCAATATGGGGCTCGATCTCCCAACTCTGAGATCATGACCTGAGCTGAAATCAAGAGTCGGATGCTTAAACAACTAAGCCACTCAGGTGCCCCCAGTCCAACCAGATTTTAAACCAAAGACTGTATCAACAGATGAAAAGGGATACTATATCATTATAAAGGGGTCTATCCAATGAGAAGATCTAATAGTTGTAAATATTTATTCCCCAACTTGAAAGCACCCAAATATATAAATCAATAAACATGAAGAAACTCATTCATAATAAAACAATTATAGTAGGGGACTTTAACACCCCACTTACATCAATGGACAGATCATTGAAGCAGAAAATCAATAAGGACACTACGGTTTTGAATGAAACACTGGAAGAGATGGCCTTACAGATATATTCAGAACATTTCATCCTAAAGCAGCAGAATGCATATTTTCAAGTGCACATGGAACATTCTCAAGAAAAGATCACATACTGAGTAACAAATCAGCCCTCAAAAAATACAAAAATATTGAGATCATACCATACATATTTTCTGACCACAATACTATGAAACTTGAAGTCAACCACAAGAACAAATACATGGAAGTTAAAGAACATTCTACTAAAGAATGAAAGGGTTAACCAGGAAACTGAAGAAGAAATAAAAAAAAAAACACGGAAGCAAATGAAAATGAAAACACAACAGTCCAAACCTTTTGGGATGCAGCAAGAGGCTATAAGAGGAAAGTGTATAGCAATACAGGCCTAAAACAAGAAGCAAGAAAGGTCTCAAATACACAATGTAACCTTACCTAAAGGAGCCAGAAAAAGAACAGAAAATAAGGCCTAAAACCAGCAGAAGGAGGGAAATAATAAATAGTAGAGCAGAAATAAATGATATAGAAACAACAAAAAAACAGTAGAATAGATAAGTGAAACTAGGAGCTGTTTATTTGAAAGTATTAATAAATTAATATACTGCTAGCCAGACTTGTCCAAAAATAAATAGAAATGACCCAAATAAATAAAATCATGAATGAAAGAGGAGAGATCACAGCCAACACCATACTAATTATAAGAGAATATTGTGAGAAATTATATGCCAACAAATTGGGCAATCTGGAAGAATTGTATAAGTCTCTAGAAACATATAAACTACCAAAACTGACAGGAAGAAACACGGAATTTGAACCAACCCAGAACCAGCAAAGAAATTGAATTAATAATCAAAAATTTCCCAAAAAATAGAATCCAGGGCTAGATGGCTTCCCATGGGGGTCTACCGATTGTATAAAGAAGAGTTAATATCTATTCTTCTCAAACTATTCCAAAATATAAAAAATGGAAGGAAAACTTATAAACTCATCTATGAGGCCAGAATTACCTTGATTGCAAAGCCAGACAAAGACCCCACTAAAAAGGAGAATTATAGGCCAATATCCCTGATGAGCATGAATGGAAAAATTTTCAACAAGATGCTAGCAAATTAAATCCAACAATACATTAAAAGAATCATTCACCATGATCAAGTGGTATTTATTCCGGGGGTGCAGGGGTGGTTCAATATTTACAAATCAATCTATGTGATACACAACATTAACAAAAGAAAGGATAAGAACCATATAATCCTCTCAATAAATGAAATTTTTTTTAAAAACCCACATTTGATAAAGTACCAGATCCATTCTTGATAAAAACAAAACAAAACAAAACAAAACAAAACAAAACAAAACAACAAAGTAGGGATATAGAGAACCTACTTCAACATCATAAAGGCCATATACAAAACACCCATAGCTAATATCATTCTCAATGGGGGAAAACTGACAACTTTTCCTTTACAGTTAAGAACAAGACAAGGATGTCTACTCTCATCATTGTTATTTAACATAGTACTGGAAGTCCCAGCTTCAGCAATTAGACAAAAAAAGAAATAAAAGTCATCCAAATCAGCAAGGAAGAAGTCAAACTTTCACTATTCACAGAAAACATAATATTAGTATTATCACTAGAACTGACACATGGATTCAGCCATGTCACAGGATACAAAATCAACATACAAAAATCTCTCATTTCTATACAGCAATAATGAAGCAACAGAAAGAGTAATCAAGGAATACATCCCATTTCAACTGGCCAAAACCAAAACTTACCCAGGAATAAACCCAACCAAAGATCTGTACTCTGAAAACTATAGAAAACTCATGAAGGAAATGGAAGATGACACAAAGAAATGGAAAAACATCCCATGCTCATAGATTGGAAGAACCTGTATTATTAAAATGTCTATACTACCAAAAGCAAGCCACACGTTAATGCAATCCATATCAAAGTACTACCAGTATTTTTCACAGAGCTAGAATACACAATTCTAAAATTTGTATGAAACCACAAAAGACACTGAATAGCCAAAGGAATCTTGAAAAAGAAAAGCAAAGCTGGAGGCATCACAATTCCGGACCTTTAAGTTATATCACAAAGCTATAGTCATCAAGATGTATATTACTGGCTCCAAAACAGACACAGATCAATGCAACAGAATAGAAAACCCAGAAATGGGATCTATATGCCCACAACTATATGGTCAATTCATCTTCAACAGAGCAGGAAAGAATATCCAATGGGAAAAAAAAAGATAGGTTATTCAACAAATAGTGTTGGGAAAACTGGAAAGCCACATGCAGAAGAATGAACTGGATCACTTTCTTACACCATACTCAAAATTAAAAATGAATGAAAGACCTAAATGTGAAATAAGGAACCATCAAAATCCTAGAGGAGAACACAGGCAGCAACTTCTTTGACCTTGCTAGTTGCAACTTCTTACTAGACATGTCTCCGAAGCAAGGGAAACAAAAGCAAAAATGAACTACTGGGATTTCATCAAGATAAAAAGCTTCTGCACTACAAATTAAATAATCAACAAAAGTAAAAGGCAGCCTATGGAGTGGGAGAAGATATTTGCAAATGACATATTTGATAAAAGGTTAGTATCCAAGACCTACAAAGAACTTATGAAACTCAACACCCAAGAAATAATCTAGTTAAGAAATGGGCAGAAGACATGAATAGACATTTTTCTAAAGTAGACATACAGATGACTAACAGACATATGAAAAGATGCTCAACATTACTCATCATCAGGGAAATACAAATCAAAACTACAATGAGATACCACTTCACACCTCTCAGAATGGCTAACATTAACAAAGCAAAAGCAACGGTTGTTGGCAAGGATATGGAAAAAGGGAAACGCTGTTACACTGTTGTTGGGAATACAAATTGGTTCAGCCACTCCCGAAAACAGTATGGAGTTTCCTCAAATAGTTAAAAATAGAATCCTACTAGCCAACAAATGTACTAATAAGTGTTTACCCAAGGGATACAAAAAAACTCATTCAAAGAAGCAAATGCCCTCCCATGTTTATAGCAGCATTGGCAACAATAGCCAAATTATGGAAAGAGTCCAAATGTCCATCAACTGATGAAAGGATGAAGAAAATGTGATACATGTGTGTGTATGTGTATAATGAAATATTACTCAGCTATAAAAAAAAAAGAATGAAATCTTGCCATTTGCAGTGACATGGATGGAACTAAGGTGTAGTATGCTGAGTGAAATAAGTCAGTCAGAGAAAGACAAATATCATACGATTTCAGTCATATGTGGAATTTAAGAAACAAAGTAGATGAAATGAGGGAAGGAAGAAAAATAGAGAGGAAGGGAAACTATAAGGGACTCTACTATAGAGAACAAACTGAGGTTTGCGGGAGGAGAGGTGGGCAGGGGATGGGCTAAATGGGTGATGGGCATTAGGGAGAGAGAGCACTTGTGTTTATCAAGGAGTGTTATATGTAAGGGATGAATCACTAAATTCTACTCTGAAGCCAATATTACACTACATGTTAACTAAGTAGAATGTAAATAAAAACTTGAAACCAAAAAAAAGCATCAATCATACAATTATTTTCTTTTTTCATTTTAGAAATTTGCAATGTAAAAATAATTTGATACATAAATAACAGAATATATTACATTACTAAGATAAAGTTGGTCATTCAGTAACCTCATTAACAGTAATTCATCAAAAGTGTTAAAAGTAGTATCACCAAATAAAGAAGTATAGGGTAATACATACAGCTTCTTAAGTTCAACTAAATACTCATTCTAAATATATATTACAGAAGGAGAATATATTCTCATATTTATTTTGTTTTTAATTCATTCTGGCTCATGCTTTCTTGTACAAAATATATATATCTAAAGTTGATAGTCTATTTTTTCCTGTCTTCTGAAATATCCAATCCATTTTGTATGGAACTATACAAATACTTCATTGACTTTGCTTTCCTTTCTTATTTTGAGGCTTAAAATTATCATAAGGATCCTGGGAACTCATTGAAAGTTTTGCAAAGAGCTGGAAAGCTACATGAAGAAACTATAATTTAATATTTTTCTAAAAGGCTATTCAGAATATGTGATGCTAACTTTAAATACATTTTATAATTCCTTTATTTAAAAAAAAACAAACTTCTCAGAAGATCTTTTAAGTACAAAAATTGGCTTTACTTTCACATTTGGAAAAATATTATAATTCTTTTTTTTAATGTTTATTTATTTTCAAGAGAGGCAGAGAAAGAGTGCAAGCAGGGGAGGGGGAGAGAGAGAGAGAGAGAGAGAGAGAGAGAGAGAGGTAGACACAGAATCCAAAACAGGCTCCAGGTTCGGAGCTATCAACACAGAGCCCGATGTGGGGCTTGAACTCATGAACCAGGAGATCATGACCTGAGCCAAAGTCGGATGCTTAACCAACTGAGCCACGCAGCCTCAGAAAAATTATTGAAAAATTATAATTCTATATTAGAAGTGGAATAGCAAACATGTCATAATCTTACATTCTCTTTAATATTGGAGAACAGCATTGTTTAATATAGGGCAGAATATACTTTTTTTTAGATAAATATTGTGTGGCTAGGGGGGCAATGGGCATGTGTATTAATGGAAAGAGTGTGATTTTATAACTTTATTTGTGATTATGTAATTATCATTTATTTTCTTCCTGGCACTAAGCTTGAATGAAATGTGGTTTCTGGGTTAGGATATAAATCTGTACAGCACAAAGAAGATGAGACCAGTATAATAAATTTTCAAAGGCAAAAACAGTTCAGATAACAGTATCCCTCTGTTCAGGGTAATGTTATTTGTTCTTTCAAGAAATGTACACATTTTACCATGTGAATCTCAGGAAAAGGGTTGGCTGATATGAAACTCAAAACAGTCTCAAAATATCCATTTTGAATCCAGAAATGTTCAGTTTCTGACTTCTTTCTGTTGTCTCCAAAGTCAACTATAAGTGCAGAGCATATCACAGTGGACATTGATTCTGATTGGATTTGTGTCAGTTCTGATTTTCTGGCACCCATTCCATACTTGTTAAATAATAGCGACTATCACTCCTGCTTTTAGAAGGAGTGTTTATATTGCAAGTTGTAAAGAAGTATTTTCAAATAGTGGAGCCTGGGTGGCTCAGTCGGTTAAGCGTCATGACTCATGTCGTGATCTCACAGTTCGTGGGATTGAGCCCCATTGTTGGGGTCTGTGATGACAGCATGGAGCCTGCTTGGGATTCCCTCTCTCTCTCTCTCTCTCTCTCTCTCTCTCTCTCTCCCTCCCTCCCTCCCTCCCTCCCCCTGCTTGTGGTCTCTGTCTGTCTCTCAAGATAAATAAATAAACATTTTTTAAAGAATTATTTTGAAATAACATATTAGATATACACCTGAAAGGAGTTAAATGAAGACTACGTATAAATAGCCTTTTGGTAATATAAGAACTAATACAGGCTATCCCCACATTTATACCTGAAAACATATACCTGTATAAACTGAAGATATAAAATTTCTAACTAGAATTCACAGGGAAGATAAATATTAACCACACAATAATTTTATACAGAAAATAAAATATTTGTGTAAAATCTGAAATCAATCACCTAAATAGCAACACAAAAAAATATTTCTTCAGGGAAGAACTACAGTAATCTCCACATTTAAAACCATGCCTTTCCAAATATGGTCAAAGATACTGTAATGGTGCTGTATGGTGTATGCGTAGCCCCAGGTTAAGGGCTTCCGGCTGGGCAGCCGCATGTCACCAGGTCACCTCCCTGCACCACCAGTGGCATGTGTCGGGGGGACACTGATACGAGGTGCTGTATGGTGACAGAGGAGAGCTACATATTTGTTGAGCATAGCATAAACTATAGAGATGTTGAATCACTATGTTGCACACCTGAAACTAACGTAACATTGTCAACTATACTAAAAAATAGAAATTGCATATATACGCACAATGGGATATTTTCCAGCCATAAGAAAGGCGAGCATCCTGTTACATGTGACAACATGGATAGACCTTGAGTGCATTTTATGCCAGTGATACAAATCAGACAGAGGAAGACAAATTCTGTATGATCATCAGTGTATGCTATCACTTATTGGTAAAAAAAAAAATCATAAAACAGAGTAAAATGGTGGTTACCAGTTAATGAGGGGTGGGGTTATAGGGCATATGTTATTCAGGGGTACAAACTTGCAATAAATAGTAAATAATACCTAAAGACCTAATTTACAGTACAGCAAATAAAAAATAATGTTGTGTTATAATCATCAAATGTGTTATGAGACTAGAACTTATTCTAACCACTAAAAAGAAATTATAATTATGTAACATGATTGGTGTTAATTACATCTACAATGGCAATCATGTTATAATATATAAATGTATCAAGTTAACATGTATATGCCTTAAATTTAGTGTTATGTATCAAATATATTTCAATTAAAAATAAATAAATAAAACCATCCCTTTCCAGGTTATGTTCTATTTCTGAACAAATATTAATTTTAATCCAGAAATGTCTTTCAAATATTCCAAAGGATTATGCTTCTTTTTTATTATAAATTATCATTTAACACTTCTCAATAATTTTATTTTTCTGTGAATCTAATAAAATTATGGGAAATTTTATCGTTTATGAATATTACTTTTCATTTAAAAATACGCATGTTCTAAGAGCATTTTAATTCACTGATGTTCATTGTTTCCTATTGAAAATTCATTCCATCATACAGGGGATTTTAAAAATCCATATGAGAAATAAATGTTAAAACTAATGCTTTTGCCAATTGGAAAAAGGCATAAATAAGTTCTTACTCAATGTTCTTTCTTTAAATACATTCATTTATAATCAGAGCACAACAATTAAGTAAATTATGTTTCTTAATAGGGCTCCACAGGATCCAGAGCAATGAATACAGAAAAAAATGGCTGTGTCAGATCACAGAATTCATCCCCATATTTTGTCTTTTTGTGATTAAAACCTATCAGGTTTCTAGTTAGCATACTGATAGACAACTAAAGACTTTACAAACCTTTAGCTCCCTGAATGTGTTTAAAAATATTTCAATCAGTCTTAGATTAAGTGTTTTTCATTAAAAGGAGAGCTCTTTTTGTTTATGTTGATCTCTGACTCCACACACAACTTTTGTGGGCACCAATGATCTCTGATACAAGAGGGACTCACAAAAATTCCTTCTCTACCTTGTGCCTGATGCAGATCCCAAACAAGAACAAAAGCAAGCACAATGTCCTTGTAATTGTTGTTAAACCCATTGTTCTTAAAAATGTGTGGCTGACATCAAGGGTCAGTGTTTGAGAAATATGTTTCTGTGTCACCTTCAGCAACAACATATGAATCAAAACTTTTCTTCTAACTTTCTAGTAGCATAATGCCAACATCACATGAATACACATAAATTTTGATATAAACTAAGTAGCAAAGGCAAGTACAGAAGAATTTAAGAGTCTTTAAATAAATGAATTTCACAAAACTATAATTGCTAAAACAATGAGGGAATGAAGGCACAGGTGATGCCTGTTCATTGGCTAACAGACATGAAAAAATGCTCAACATCACTCATTACCAGGGAAATACAAATCAAAACCACAATGAAATACCACCTCACACCTGTCAGAATGGATAAAATTAACAACTCAGGAAATAAAAGATGTTGGGAAGGATGAAGAGAAAGGGGTACACTTTTGTACTGCTGGTGGGAATGCAAACAGGTGCAGCCACTCTGGAAAACAGTATGGAGGTTCCTCAAGAAATTAAAACTAAAACTACCCTACTACCCTAGCAATTTCACTACTAGGTATTTATCCAAAGGGTACAAAAGTGCTCATTCAAAGGGGCACATGCACTCCATTTTTTATAGCAGCACTATCAGCAATAGCCAAATTATGGAAAGAGCCCAAATTGTCCATCGACTGACAACTGGATAAAAGAAGATGTGGTATGTATATACGATGGAATATTACCTGGCAATCAAAAAGAATGAAATCTTGCCATTTGCAATGGATGGAGCTACAGTGTATTCTACTAAGCCAAATACATCATTCAGAGAAAGATGAATACCATATGATTTCACTCAGATGTGGAATTTAAGAAACAAAACAGATGAACGTAGGGGAAGGGAAGAAAACATAAGATCAAAAGAGAGAGAGGCAAACCATAAGAGACTTAAATACAGAGAAGAAACTGAAGGTTGCTGGAGGAGCAGTGGGTGGGGGGTGGGCTACATGGGTGATGGGCATTAAGGAGGACACTTGTTGGGATGAGCACTGGGTGTTATATGTAAGTGATGAATCACTAAATTCTACTTCTGAAACAAAAAAAAGCAATATATATATATATGTATATAATTTAAGAAACATATATATATATGTAATTTAAGAAACAAAACAAATGAACATATGGAGGGGGGAGAAATAAAGGACAAAAGAGAGACGAAACAAACCATAAGAGGCTCTTAAAGACAGAGAACAAACTGGGAGTTGATGGAGGGAGGTGGGGGGGAGGATGGGCTAGACAGGTGATAGGCATTATGAGGGTATTTGTTATGATGTACACTGGGTGTTGTATGTAGGTGATGGATCACTGAATTCTACTCCTGAAACCAATATTGCACTGCATGTAAACTAATCAGAATTTAAATACAAATTTAATTTATATATTCATATATATATATATATACATATATATATATATATTTCCTGAAGATCTTAAATGACCAGAGAGCATGTTTTTTGTTACAAAAATAACATCCTGAATAACTTAGGTTAATACATTTAAAATCTAAATAAGCAGACATTTATTTGAGAAAGCATAAATTAACATAACTGTATGAAAAAGATACACACACACACACACACACTCTGCAAAGGCCAGTAGCTGTGAAATGAATGTGAAAGATTTATCAAAGAAAACAACCAGTAATAGCTTCTAGGCCACATAATTCTACTGCAGAGTTATGTCAAATTCTGAATGCAAACTCTAATTTGCAGTGTATAAATACTATTAACTATAAAGAAATTAAAACTCCAATTTTTTGTGCCCAATCTGATAAAAAAAACACATAGAAAGTAAAATTTGAAATGACATTTAATGTATGAAAAATAGTCTACAATTTATTAGAATTCAACAGCATTTAAAAGCGTCATCAATTAAAATGAAAGAGAAATTCAAAGATGGTTTAATTTGAGGAAATACATCCATAAATCTATATGATTTATATATTTTTCTATTTCGCCAATGAAAAAACTGAGACTCATAAATTTAAATTTAATACCAAAGGTTGCATACCCCGAGCAGAATTGTAATTCTAAAATCTATACTCTTAGCAAATAAATAATGCTACCTCCACAGGATAATAACACAATAAAACAGAAAGAAATTCTATAAAACAGTTACATACACACACACACATACACATAAAACACACAAATCAAAATTAGGAGCAAGCAATGTAGTATGCAGGCTAAGTTACTGTAATTGGGTATCTATTTAATTCCAATACTCTTAGAGAATGAAGCAAAATGAGAAACAGATTGAGTTACATGATTCCCAGCTTCTGATAAAAGGAAACTTGAGTTGTACAAAAAAAATGCAGGTGAGGATGTAGTGGAAACTATGAACCACAGCCCCCCAAAAATCAGTTTGCATATTTTTATTAATATTCTGTAAGTCACCCCGTCAAGCTAATTAATAATTCTGGTTCTCACATAATTTCCATTTTGTGTGTGTGTTATGTGTAGTGAGAACACCTGATATTATTGTTTTCGCAAATTTGTAATATTCAATACGTTATTAATCACGGTCGTCATGCAGTACCTTGGATCTCTAATGCAACCTTCATAACTGCAGCTTTGCACCCTTTGACCCATTTTCCTCATCTCCTCGCCCTTGGTAACCGCTTTTCTGCTCTCTGATTCTATGTGTTCAACACTTTTTAGATTCCACATATAAGAGAGATCACACAGTTTTTCTTTCTTTTTCTGGCTTACTTCACTTAGCGTAGTGTTGTTGTCCAGGTTCATCCAGGTTGCTGAATTTGGTGGGAAACTTCTTTTTTAGTATACACACGGAATGGGATATTAAATATCCCTATTTCTCTATTCGTCCATCAGTGAACATTTAGGTTATTCCCATATCTTGGCTATTGTAAATAATGCTGTAGTGGGCATGGGAATGCAGATATCTTTTTGAGGTACTGATTTCTTTCCTTGGATATATACCCATAAGTGGATTGCTGGATTGTATGGTAGTTCTGATTTCAGTTTTTTGACGAAACTCCATACTATTTTCCATAATGGCTGCACCAATTTACATTCCCCAACAGTGTACAAGGGTTCCCTTTCATCCACATCCTCACCAAGTTATTTTCTTTTGCCTCTGTGATAATGTGGAAATCTTTATGGGTTCTTCTCCATCCGTACTGCTATCTCCACTCCAATCCAACATTTCAAATTATGGAGGTATGTGAGTGTGTTTAGATGCATCTTAGGGGTGAGGATAAACAGAATCAGAGTGATATTATTTGAAATTAATAAATTTTGGGGCACCTGGGCAGCTCAGTCAGTTAAGCATCTGACTCTCGATTCGGCTCAGGTCATGATCTCACAGTTTGTGAATTCGAGCTCCATGTCAGGCTCTGTACTGGCGGTGAGGAGCCTGCTTGGGATACTCTCTCTTCCTTTCTCTCTGCCCACCCATGCTCTCTCTTTTTCTCTCTCTCAAAAAATAAACTAATTTTTTTAATTAATAAAAATTTAAGAGATTAGATAAGTAAAGCCATAATAGCTATATAAAACCCATAATTACAAAAAAAAAAGTATTCGGAGGATTAGAATACTCAAATTTGAAACCTAAAGGAAATGCCATTTAAAGGGTTTTCTGAATCTAGCCAGTCAACTGAATAACCTAATGGACCACTTATGGCATATCATAGGTCTAAAATTCACTGTGCTTACAGACCACTGTTGTGTAAATCATTTAAGATATGTCTAGGGTCTATTTCTTTGAATTTGGATTTACCAACTGCAAAATAAACACTTTCTAAGGTCCTTTCCATTGCTCTATATCTTTGGTCCTGCAAGTCCCTTCTAAGATTTGGGATTGCATTACATATTACATGCAAACTCTGTGGAAAATGGTCTATTCATGGTCCATGATCACAACTATGAATCTCATATTAACGTGGTTATATAAAATATATTAGCTTTAAAAATCATCTAAAATGTCAATCAATAGTCTTTGAATAAAGTTGATCAACCTTCCAAATAATCATTCTGTTTGTGACCAAATGATAAACTTTCAAAAAATGGGGGGCCAGGGGGGAGGAAGTAATACACTACAGGGACCTAGAAGCATTTGGTCTTTGTAATTTTGATTTTATGGGTTAGGAAAACAGAAAAAAAAATGTACAGTTAAGTTACTGATTGAAGAAAGACAGATATGCTTATTTACCTATACAAATTCAGAATCTGGAATTTCAAAACTGCAAACTGTTGTTTTTTTAATTTTTTTTAACATTTATTCATTTTTGAGAGACAGAGAGTAAGTGGGGGAGGGGCAGAAAAAGAGGGAGACACAGAATCTGAAGCAGGTTCCAGGCTCAGGCCTGTCAGCTCAGAGCCTGACACGGGCTTGAACCCACAAACTGTGAGATCATGGTCTGAGCTGAAGTTGGATGCTTAACTGGCTGAGTCATTCAGGCACCCCTGTAAACTGTTTCTTTTTTTTTTTTTAATTTTGGTTTCTTGAATATATACACTTGGACCAATTTATGCACATCCATTATTGAATACATTCGGAGAATAGAGGAGAAATTAATTTTTTTCTTATATAAAGGAAATGTATGTTTTTAAGTTTATTTAGTTTAAGAGAGAGAGAGAGAGGGAGAGAGAAAATATGCAGGCAGGAGAAGGGCAAAGAGAGGGAAAGAGAGAGAGAGAGAATCCCAAACAGGCTCCGTACTGCCAGTGCAGAGTCTGATGCAGGGCTCAAACCCACAAACCGTGAGATCATGACCTTAGCCAAAATCAAGAGACAGATATTTAACTGACTGAGCCACCCAGGGGTCCCTAAAGGAAATATATTTTGTTTGTTTTAATATAATACAAGTCGATTTGAAGAATTTATTCGGCTCTTAACATAGAAAACATAATCTGTTGTCAATTTGACCTCAAACGTAGGAAGTCAGAAAGATTTAAAAACTAGTTCATCGTTGGTAGTTTCTTCCTTGCTTTTTCTAAAACAGAGATGCTATTAAATAGAGTTTCCTGCACTTCCTAAGTCAGTCAACCAAAGGCATGCTTCTAATGTAAATGACAGTTGAAAGATTAGAAATGATACTGAACTGAGTTTTACATTTCCCATGTCTCTTGGCCTTTGGCACTGTGTAGGAATGACATTCACAATTTTCTGTACTGCTTTTCCACAGCAGTTAGCAAAATCCTGTACTTGCTTTGCCTTGACAATCCATCAGAACAGGATTATTTTAAATTCTTCTTGCCTCTCCTTCCACGCGCACTTGAACACAAATGATCTTTATTCCCCGAGATACTGCTTTAAGTAAAGGCTCCTTCTTGACATCCTAATATAGACGTTGTACAGAGAATCTGAGCAACATGAAACGTAATCATTGTTTATTCACAAAGGATCATTTTCTTAAATATTTTACCTTCCATATTCAATGCATAGTAAGTTCTTTTTTTGCAGATTGTGGGAGAATATGATAAATTGATCAACCTCAAACCTATCTTCTCATTCAAAAGTAAGTTCACATGCAGGGAATCTTACTGAAGGGAAACCTTGCTGACGGGTGTGATGTATTAGAGGTATGCACTAATTTTGATTACTCCTTTTCAAGTGTTCTTAATAGCCTCCAATGAAAAGAATGAGACATGGATATTGAATACCAAGGTAGGATTTACTTTGTACCTGAAGCGAGTTTCAGAGGAAAACGTATTCAGTTACGTCAACAGGGAGTGGGTATGAGGAAGACAGATATGGAAGTAGTTCAGTTGAAAGAAAACTATAATTAGCTCTTAATTACATGCGGGTCGATTAACTTACTCAAGGTCATGTTAAACATCCTTATTTGGACTATGCTAGAAGGAGTGGATTGGGATTATGGGGGGGGGGGGGAATCCAGAAGGAACCATGCTCTGACGCTGGCCATAGGCTGGTGTAAAGCAACAGAGGTGAGGCTTCAAGAACAGGGCTCCTGGGAGGCAGCTTTATACTCCTTCTTCCACCAGTTGTTGTCTTCATGCACATTGCCTAATGTCAGAGCACTAGCTTACCATTAATTTGCAAATCAATTTACTTTTGAGTAATAAAATGACTAGTTGTGTTATTAAAAGTGATATGATAACATAGGTTTTCATTTTTTAAATGTTTATTTTTGAGACAGAGAGAGAGAGACAGAGGGGGAGAGAGAGAGAGAGAGAGAGAGAGAGAGAGCGAGCACGGGAGGGGCAGAGAGAGAGGGAGGCACAGAATCCAAAGCAGACTTCAGGCTCTGAGCTGTCAGCATGATCTGTGAGATCATAATCTGAGCCAAAGATAGACACTTAACTGACTGAGCCACCCAGGCGCCCCAGTTTTCATTTTTAAATTGTCTTAAATATTACCTAATGAGTAATGACCAATATAAATAGCATAATTAAAGTTCAAAAGTTTTATAATCACTATACTGTACACCTGAAAATAATAGTACACTGTATATCAACTAACTGGAATTTAAACAAAACATTTTATCTATAATAAAATCGTTATCATGGTATACCACGTTTAAGAAAATACATAATTTAGGGGTGCCTGGGTTGCTCAGTCAGTTGAGTGTCTGACTTCAGCTCAGGTCTTGATCTAATGGTTTGTGAGTTTGAGCCCCACGTCGGGCTCTGTGCTGACAGTGCAGAGTCTGATTAGTTTCTCTGTGCTCCCCTCAACTGCCCCTTCCCCTCCTCTTTCTCTCTCAAAAACAAAAACAAAAAAATTAAGAAAATAAAATACATAATTTGTATCAAATGGACTTCATTTTAACTAATATATTTCCTGTCCATGTATCCATTATTGATTTTTTCAGAAAAAAGTACAAAAATCAATGGTCTTCATTAAGAAGCCACAATAATAATTATTAAATTATAAGATTCATATGTTTATAAAATATGTGATAAATGTTGATGATAATGCTCTTTAAAATAATCTTTCACTTAAAGGAATATGTATTCCCTACATATCCTTCCTCATCTAAAGTTATAAAGAACTGAAACAAGGAGCTATAGAGATATTTTTGAAGGCATAAACAGTACCTCAAACATGTAAGTAATATTGTGTGAATTACAACAAATAATCTGCAAAAGGTCAAATATTATATAATAACACATACGGAGTTAAATGTATTTATTTTATTATTATACATCAAACCAATAAAAATAAAGATTTAAGGACTCTAGACCTAATCAAAAGAAAGTTTAATTAATTAAACTATTCTGTAGGAAAATTTTCTTACAAACACACACAGTATATATATATCTATATATATATATATATGTACACATACATACATATATGTATATATATACATATATATATTTATGGTAGACCTCTTTATATATGTATATATATATATATTTCATGCACACTATGTTTTATATATATACATTTTTTTATGGTAGACCTCTTTATTTTAAACGTTTCTTACTAATTGCCCAGTTTCACATCTGATCAAACTCTTTTCTCACTCACTGCTTTACCACTGACTTGCTCCAAAAGAAAAAAAGGAATGTCAAATACATTTTAGACACAGCAATTTATAAAAGACATTTCTTTAGATTTTTTATATATGGTGAACATGTAGAAAAGAAGCATCCAACTCTTACTATCAAGATAAATAGAAATCCCCGTAGAAAAATGTCGCTTGCTAAAATAATTGAGACTAAAGAAAAAAAATACTTCATTTACAATGTAATAAATGAAGTAAATGAAGTAATAAATGAAGTAAACTTCATTTTAATGCCAACATTTATTGCAAAACATTTTAATACAGAAAACAAATGTAAAACTATAAATAAATGTTTATCACTTACCTCTCTTAACGTTTCTGCTTGTACTTGTGGACTTATCTGAAGGACATGGGCAACGTCCTTCACATTTGACTGAGATCTGTTTTCCTAAGACACATGCCTGATATTCTAGTTTGCACTGCATACAAAGAGAAAAGAAAATAGTTATTTAGATACATTTAGTTAAATCAATACAAAGTCACATGCTATTTGATTCTATTACACATGCTATGGAAAAAGGAAAATGAATAGCATGGAATGAAGAACATTACACCTGACTTCAAATCTATAAGTTCTAATTTCTAACCGTGGTATCTGGAGCTAATTTCTTAAATGTTATGAACTTCGATTTTTTTCATATGAGTAATTGGGATAATAGCATGGAATCTACTGAGTTTAAAAAATCAAATAGGTAGTTTTCTTAGAACAACAGTTACCATGAACTGAGCTCTCAGTAAATGTAACACAAGCTGAATGAAATTAAACTCAAACAATCAAAATTATTATGGCACATGAAGTTCTGAGGGTTTTTTTGGGTTTGTTTTGTTTCATTTTTACTTTAGTTTAGCTTAGTTTTGTTTTATTTTTCTTTGTAAACATTACTCTTTGTAAGATTTTAAGCCTAAGTACCTTAAGTCATTCTTAATATTTCATAACTGCATAATTTGACATGATTTAAAAAATTGTAAGCCTACTCCATCTTTTAAGAGGCAATAATTACTTTCCTACTTTAAAAGAAATAGATCTTGCTAATTCTGAAGTAATGTGATTTCTTTAGTGGCTACGTCCATAATTTACTCAGTGCAAATTATTTTAAAATTAAATAGGGCAGACTTTCTGGCTCCAATCGACAAATGTACCAGTGACTAATTTAATTCAGCTTCAGCTGATACGAAGAAGAACTGAATACACCCAATGACTAATCAGATTACTCATATCTGTACAACATTTTTTTTTTGGTCAAATAACTCTCTACTGGACAGGCGAAATTCAAAACTAGACTTTCAACAAATGAGTAAAAATTATTACACTTGGAATTTATTTGTAGTGGCTTAGTGGGCCTTTTTTAGAGGAATAAACTCCTTCAAAGAAATTATTTTTTATTGTTCAATGTTTCAGTAATTTAAGGAAATGATTTTGACTTATAAAATCTCAATGGATTTTAAATATAATTAAAATGCCCAACAGCTAATCAAAAGTAGAAAAAAGTAAAAATTATGAGCACTTTAATGAAAGCCAGATAAGTTATATAAAACTTTGAGACTTCAAATTAATATATATATATATATATATATATATATTACTGTAACTTCTTTTAACATTATATTTCAGAATTCGGAATCTGGTCATCTGAAAATTCTGACTTATGGCACAATTTAAGAAAAGTTCAAGAACAATTGTAAATGTGAGCAGACAAAGCCAAAAGTCAATATTAATTATAGCTAATATTGAATTTTAAAATATGAAAATGTTAGCTCCCTTCAAAGATGTGTTACACCATACCCCTTTACATTCTAAATGTGGTTTATTTTAAAAGTGCTTTTTTTATTTGAAGAAAATGAAAGCCAGAAAAATAAGTGAATGAACAACAGAAATACATGAGTTGTTAGTTTAAAAAGGTTTTACCTCTTAGATAACTTTCTTTGACATAACACAAACTTCAAAGCTGTCTAAAATTTGCATATGATGAAATTATAGTTTTGAAAAGGAATTACTTTATAAATAAAACAATTTCTTCTTCAGAATGATTTTACCAAACTTTTTTTTTCTGTATGCATTTCTGCAAAGACCAACAGAATCAGAAAGACAGCAAATCCACCCATGTTTATAGTTATAAGAATCTAGCTTCCTGGGGCGCCTGGGTGGCTCAGTGGGTTAAGCCGCCGACTTTGGCGCGGGTCATGATTACTCGGTCTGTGAGTTCGAGCCCCGCGTTGGGCTCTGTGCTGACAGCTCAGAGCCTGGAGCCTGTTTCAGATTCTGTGTCTCCCTCTCTCTGACCCTCCCCCGTTCGTGCTCTGTCTCTCTCTGTCTCAAAAATAAATAAACGTTAAAAAAAAAAAAAAAAAGAATCTAGCTTCCTGTAATTAGAAAGCCATTTAGTTTTATTTCCTTATGGATTGATTTTGAAATAAAAATATCTTCATAAAGAATTTTATTCAAAGAATATTAGGACATTAAAAGCACTATTTTAAAATATTTTTTTAGCTACATCTACTGATTGGATTTCTAATTAATGACATTCAATTTACTTAATTATCACAAAGCTGAAATATTTATAAAGGTATAAGTGAACTGAAATATCACATAAAGGGCATGCTCATTAGTTTATAATTACCAAAAAATGGAAATTCTGTAGAGAAAGACATGATTAATGCATTCCTGATTATCTAAGACCCTGAGCATTAAGAATTCTTAAGTTAGGAGTTACTGTGAAAAGCAAGCCTGCAAAATGATTTTTCCATGGTCAAAGTTGCCATTTGTCAGGGAAAGTAAGTTAAAATCATTTGCTGAATTATATATCAAAGGAGAAAATTTAATTTTACTATAGGAGAGATCTAGTCTGCTCATAGAAAAGACCCCAACCATCAGGGTAGTAAACACTGAGACAGGTTATTATTACAGTTTTTAAGATAATGCAATCACTGTGAGCTTGTTGGATGGCTTAAATCGGAGGTTTTCAGTTGGAGTGGTTTTGCCCCAGGGGACAGCTTGAAATGGTTTTTGGGAAAACCGCTAAAATTATGTGGGAGGGATTACCGTTGGCATTTACTAGTCAGAAGCCAGAAAGACTGCTAAAGATCTTGCAGGGCACAGATAAGCCCCCCAAAATAAAGCATTATATGACCTCAAATGTCAATAATGCCCCGATTTAAGCACTAGTCAATCAAAAGACAATGAATAAGTAACTAAACTTAAGATTCCTTCCATATTTCATTAGTATTTTCTTTTTGGTCATTCATTAAAGTAATGCATGTAAGATAAAAAGCAATGGTATAAACTACAGGGTTCAAGTGCTGAAATTATCCAGGAATTTAAATTTAAAGTTAAATTTAAATTTAAAATTAAACTTAAAATTAAATTTAAAATACACATCAGCTAACACAACAAAATGCATAGTTTATAAATGACGACTTTAATTGAGGTATCGCTATGTGTCAAACACTGTATTAAGCAATTTCGAAGCATTATATTCTGAGGAATGAGGTAGGATAGATATATTTTTTTAAAATAAGTTTTTCAAGTGAAGTTTGGAGAACTTTATGCAACTGATCAAAAATGCATGGCTAAAATAGGATTTGAGCCTACTTTATAGTGCTTCTCATGTAGAACAAGTATATAATTAGCAGTAGGTAAAAATAGCAACAATGTTCTATTTCTTATTGTGGTGATAAAAATTTTGATACAAGTGAAAAAACAAATTGGAAATTTGGAATATCATGAATCACTTTTTTTAGTATTTGCTTTAATCTACCTTGGACCGGCTAATATATTACATTCCACACCTTTAATACATTAGGCAACGAATATCATGTCTAAGAGCTCTCATGAATAGAATTCCTCATAGGCAGCTATAGCTAACCCCTCTGCAAGTAAATGTCCTCCGCTTGAGGTTCTCTGATTCCCACTCTGGTGTTTCACATGCAAAGACAACCAGAGAAAGAAAAAAAGACTTGATTTAGATTTGAATCCATTCATTCATTGGGATTTACCAATTACCCACACACATTATTACTGTAGCATAAATGACAAGCAGGGAGCTAAGCATAGCAAAAATCTGTGGCAACCCTATGCACTGAAGTGGACACTACACCATTGTTTTCTGTTTGTCACTCTACTTTTCCTTCAGAAATAACACCTCACTTATTGTGAGTAAACTTCTTTTCTCACCAGAAACCTTATTTGGGGAAACTGATTTTTACATACAAATGTTATAGCATACCTCCCTCAGCACAAGGTGAGAGTCCTATGACATGAGGTGGTTAAAGTCTTCCCATATGCTTGTTCAGATCTGTCCCTTTACAGGGATAACACTAGAGATGTGAGCACAGATGCTATTTAAGCAAAATCAAAATGAGAAAAGGACCAACAGGATCCTAAGAATGTTAAAGTCTTAACTTAAGCAATCTTTAAGGCTGAATGATATGCAAGCCAATTTCCCTTTAGTCCTTACACCTCATGCTGTTTCTATCAGACGTCTAGAAGTTGGGTATTATAAAGACTAGTTGCATTTAAGCTGAGATGAGATGACATGGGGATAGCAAAGGAGCTTTAACCCAGGTTAATAAATTTACAATCCCTGTCATGTAATCATGGGCCAGTTAAGATACTGCACAGTTGGCAACTAGACTATCTGACTAAGAGCTGCCGAGAAAAAATAAAACAATAGTACATTTAATCCTTATTTTACTGAACATATCCTCTTAGATGTAGTATACTCTTTGAACTAATATATCTCTAATTATTATTATGATATCTTTCTTCCAAAATTAAACAAAAATTCCCCAAGGAAATTTGTCATTTGGCACAAACCTTACAATACGTTGTAGTGCAACCTGAGAACATGCCAAGGAGAAAACCACTTGACACATAAACTATGGACTCAGAACTGAGGAAATACTGTTTTGGGGATGGTTTCTCCTTGAAGAGTATCAGAGTGTGTTCACAGGTGTACAGGGGGTTGTCTTAAAATCAACCTAATTCAATGTAGCCCTAGAAGGTCAGGATTGTTTACTCCCTCACTTCGGTTGAGATTGTGAATATATACATATAAAAAATCTGTTTTTCGTATCACTAAATTATTTAATTGAGTTATAAGATCATATATTATCAAGCGTCTCTTATTTTGAGATCTGTGTGCACAATGTAGCATTCAGCTATGCATTTTTATCATTGTAAGGCCATCGTTGTAAACAGATATCTCAGAATTCAAAATCTGGTAATAATTTTAAAAATTTAAGTATCAACAATATAGTGTGTTTATTTTATAATTATTTCCTTCTCACAGGTTTTATTAAATTCTGTCATCAAACTAAGATTATTATTTAAATTATTCCAGACAAATGTTGCTTTCAATATCAGCAGTAGTTTCATTGAAAATAAAACCTATTAAAAACCATGTTGTTTGATGACTGATATATACATAAAAGTAATGAAATCATTTGTAACTTACTATTGATTTCTATTTTCATTATTTATGTTAGTATATCATATGCACTTTGACAGACACCAACTCAGGCTCTTCCAGAAGGGTATGGAGTGGTTAAAAATAATTAAGAAATGGGGCGCCTGGGTGGCACAGTCGGTTAAGCGTCCGACTTCAGCCAGGTCACGATCTCGCGGTCCGGGAGTTCGAGCCCCGCGTCGGGCTCTGGGCTGATGGCTCGGAGCCTGGGGCCTGTTTCCGATTCTGTGTCTCCCTCTCTCTCTGCCCCTCCCCCGTTCATGCTCTGTCTCTCTCTGTCCCAAAAATAAATTAAAAAGTTGAAAAAAATAAAAAAAATAATTAAGAAATGGATGAAAATAGAAGACCATGATGCTATGTACTCCCCCAAATTAGGAGGATATAAGAGAAGAAATTACATTAACAGATATAAATGGGAGTATTTTTTTTTTAAAGAATGTCAATAAGTACCAAGGGATGCATTTTAAAAGAACACAGGAGGAGATGAAGGATTCAGAGCAGAAAATTAAATTTAGCTAACAAGAGAAAATATTCTGAAGACCTGAAAATTTTGATGACTTTAATAGTTACACAAACATAAAAATACTAAATTGCGGTAGTTTGGGCATACATTTCAATGTCTATGGGGCTTACGCACTTAAATTTTTATTTTAACCATTTCAATGACATGAAACTTGAGGATGTTTTTTTGTTTATTATGCTTAAGAAATACCAAGAACCTATTTTAATATATTCTTATAACTATTCTTATAACTAAGATATAGGCTTAATGGTCTATAGCATCTAAACAGTTTTATGCACTGGTAGCAGTGATATACTTTGGCATGTGCTAAAAGGGAAAGATAGGGAAGAGCTGGTGCAATGAGTTTCGATACAAAGATACAAACACACAAAGCTTAGTTTTTCCACCATGTAATAATTCCTCTTGAGTAAACCTGAGGGCGTAACCTGAGAAGACACTACCTCCAGAGGGCCCTCTGTTGACTCACTACAGGAATACAGGTACATCTAAGACTACTACAGCTCATCATACGCTTTTGGAGAGGAAGAATCCTGGCAAAGCCAACTATGGAAAAGAAGATGGACCTGCTAACTGGGGTGGCCAAAACGTTATGAGGGATCAGTTTGTGTAGGAAAGGTGCATATAAAAAGGAAAACCGACAAGGATAAGAGGAGACAGAGATGGTGGAATTGTGGTAGCAAACTAGTTAACCTTTCAGAAGTTAATAATTTATTAAGTATTATAAATAAACAAGTATCCTTCTAGGATACACACAATACAAATACATCTATAACCAATTCCAAATGTGTCTATATATTTTTTAACTGATACAAAAACTCAACATGCATTCATACTGATATCTCCAATTCCAATCCAACATCTCAAGATTCTGTCCAGCCTCCCCTTTTCCATGTTTGTAAGTACTCTCTCCAACAATAAAAAAACATGGATTTACTTATACGATCGCTCTATTTTCTTAATTGCCCAACAGAACCCATCTAGCAACCTTGCTGGCCATCTCTTCAGCATAGAAATTCCAGGAATATTCCCCACTAACTACGCCATGTTCTTAGGCACAAGTACCCACACCGCCATACTGTATTACAAGGCTCAACCATTCTCCATTCACCACTATGCAGGGGATTCACTGACTTACTCTGAGCCAAGGTGGGGAGGGAAGGAACCTAATTCTTTTCTCTCTCTCCTTATAGCTCCATTAATTATTAGGAGAGGAGAGCTGAAACCTCACAATGTGCAAGTGACATTTGACAATGTCTCCCTGTAGAAATTGCGTTATATACCTTGAAACCATTTTTATTATATACCTACAAGATTAGATTTCTTCTATTAGATTTTCTAGGTGAATTAACATGTTAATCATTTTGTAGTAATCCTTTTCATCTGTTACGACTTTTATCGGGAAATCTAGTTTTTCGGACATTGTAGAGCTATCTTATTATTTTGTAGTATTGGAGAACACGTCCCTATAGATCTCTTGTGTTTCCCTACATCTTAGGAGCAGAGGCACTGATAGCCTTTTGTTTTGTATTATCTATTCAATTTTATTATATAGTAATATCTATGCAAGACTGTGATAATTCTGCCTCCTATCTGGAAGGGCAGATTTGTTTGCTTCCCAGTAAAATAAAAATAATGTCTCACCACAAGGCAAAGTTTGAGCAGGCTTCTTTACAGCCCATTTTGAAATATCCAGATTTCCTTAGCTGTGACACAAACCCAGTGTGTGTTACTCTGCATTGTGCCCGTGGGACTCATGGGAGAAGGAGAATTGACACAAATATAAACACTATGCTCCTTGTGTCATAAGTAATAAATTACTTTGTCTCTGACCCAGGAGTCTTAGGTCTTCTGCTAGCATGTATAAACCCTGGCATCTATCTGCAACTAGGGTAAACATCTCAGACCTTTCGTAGTTGTTTTGGTAATGAGGATGGGATGCTCACAGAGGTATAGTTTTCTGGAAATGAAAGGATACTAAGCTCCATGGACCAGATTAGAAGTTATGAGAAGATTGTTCAAGACCCAGTAATGAACTCTCAGAATGCTCTCACCTGAGTCATGAGCCAAAAGTAGAAAAAGGATCATCCAGTGTTCTATCTGTTATTGAAAATTTTGAGCCTGAACAGCAAGAGCTAAGGTTGGCTGAATCTATTTAAATAGTGCTCTATTGTTTACTAGCCACCAGCCAGGAGGAGGAATGTGGTGCTATCTTGACAGTAGGATCAATGGTTCTCTATTTCCAAATGAGACAGAAGGCTGTGTGCAGTCATCCAAATGTACTGAAGAACGCTGGACTAGGGAAGAGATTCAAACGTGTATGGCTAAGTTGGATGCAAGCACCGTCCATCATGCCTGATTCTGTTGGGGAAGGTGACCCTGGATTCAACTGTGGCATCTGGGCACATTTACAATATGGAAGGTAAGTCAACGTGACTTTTCTTGTGAGGATTTTTAGGACCAACTCAGTATATGTTGCGGTTGCTTCTACATCTGAACGTATAGCAGGTATTAACGTGCTATACGTTTATACTTTGCTATCTGATAAGTATCAGCGGAAAGTCTCCCTTATCAAGATATAGCCAAGAGCCAAGAGTTTTCTAGGGGGAAAACCTCCTTGCCACTGTTGACACTTTCCTATACAGATGATGCCCTACTTGTTGGAAAGTCAGAAGCTTCAGTCTCAATGACTCTGACTGTAATATTATTACACTTCCACCAGCAAGGATGGCTGAATAAACTCCTGAAAAAATTCACAAGTCTGCTTGCTAAGTGAAGTTTCTTAGGACTATTTGGGTGGATTCACAATGCTCAGTCTCACCAATAGTGAAGGAAAACTGTTATTCCTTTCGTCATCAGTGCCATAAAGCAGTCCCAGTACCTAACTGGACTTTTTGAGTCTTGAAACATGTATGTTCCTCTCCTGGACATTTTGCTTGTTCCTTTATATCAACTAAACCAACAGGCATATTTGGAAGCTGTCCAGCATGCTGTATCATACTCCCTATCTTTAGGGCTCCACAACCCTAATGGACTCTTTCAGCTACAAGTCTCTGTTGAAATTTTTTTTCAGGCGATGCTATTGCTATTCCAGTACTATCTACTGACTCTGGCCACGTCCTTTTGTCCTTTGAAACAAACATGCATCACGTGTTTGAGTTTTTGGATTATGTGTCTGACAGCTGTGAAACTTTTATCACAAAATTACTAAACAGGGTGACAGGTAAGGTATCTAATGCCTTTTACTATCCACAAGTTTCAGATATTGTAAGCATTCGCATGGTCTCTTCAAAAATCTCCTCAAAGAGGTTTCTGACTGCCTCCTTCACTTTAGTAAAACAGTTTGGTCACTGAATTTTGCTGTCTCCCAGAAAGGGAATTTAAGCCTCTCGGGTGGGTCCTTAGTAACTAACAAGATGAAAAGACGTTCTAGGTACCTATTTTCAATATTCAGGCTTTTTCTTTCCTTCTCCTAATGGCAAAGTCAGGCTGGCTTGGTTGCCGTATCCTGCAGGTGACAGCCTGTTCAAAGGGAATCGTGGGAATTCAGGCTTATTTCTGATTCAGCCACTTGGATTATCTTGTTGGATTAACATGGTCCTGGATCACACTGCTCACTTAAGTCCCCTGACAGTAGTCCATGAAGCTAAAAGTTGCAAACAAAAATGCTTCTCTCTAACTTCTATTCCCCTTGTCCCTCCTAAGGTGGACTCTTGTAGATGAAATGTTCATGTGTAGTGTTTAGGAGCTGATAAGAAGAAAGGGGAAATTTTAATTTTTATATCGGGGCACGCTAACTTTGTCTTTATAGAGTGAGAGCAACAACCTCAGTGCCTAGGGAGGGGACCCTTAGACTCTGGGAGAAATGGGAGAGGGTGAGACTTTAATGGTCTTTTGTCTTTCAGAGCCACCCTTATTTCTTTCCTCCTCAAGGAAAGTGCCCTCGTAGGGCTTTCCCAAAGTGTCGCAAGTGCCTTAAATTTAACTGCTGGATTTTCCTTTCCCTCGATATGTTTTTCTCTATTCTGCTTAATCTAACTGAGAAGTCTATCAGAAAGAGAAAGGGATGGCACCAGATCCTGAACCTCTCATGCAAGGCACCTGCCAATACCGCCAGGAGTCTTTCCCATCTCCATTCTCCACCATTCAGTGAGATGGCTGAATGCCATTCAGTTGGTTGCTTCAAAAATTGGACAGATTGAAGAGACTGCTTTCAAGCATCACTCCAAAAATAAGGAGTAGAATCAATTATGCTAATTCAACTGGAAAATCAAAGATCTTCTAGTGGGCTGGAAGGTCACATTTGATGCACTGTCAATCTGTGTCCACAGAAAAATGTAGTTGTGACTTGCAGGTCACACCCGTTTTAACATTATTTTGTTTCTACAACACTATGTGTACTGTTGGAATTATTATCTTGTATGGAAAACAGGCATTCATTTGCCTCCATATAGAAAACGTGATGATTTGCACCTCAGCGGTGGTCTAAGAGAACTTCACCTGCTTTAGGAAGCACCACCAGTGGATCATGTGGCTCTCAGAAAACTGAGATCTCTCCTAAATGAATCACACTTGGCTATTCAGTTCCAGGTGGCATACCAGACTCATTTTTTTATGAGCACCTTGACAGGAATTTCTCCCTACAACATGAGGTACCCAATTAGAAAAGTTGATACAAATTTGTCACTGATCTTAGGTGAAGTGATCAATGATACCACATTGTTCCTAGCAGGCATTTGTTCAGGTGATTGGGTCATGACCTCGGAGTGGGAAAGGGAGACACTGTTGAGGTCAATATTGGGTTTTTCCCCCTTTTTTTTAAATGTTTATTCATTTTGAGAGACACAGAGACAGAGCTTGAAGAGAAAGAAGACCCAGAATCTGTAGCAAGCTCCAGGCTCTGAGATGACAGTAGGGAGCCTGACGTGGGGCTTGAACCCATGTACCATGAGATTATGACCTGAGACGAAGTAGAATGCTTAACTGACTGAGCCACCCAGGCACTCTGAGTCGAGGTCACCATTGTATGCAGGTTGCTCTCATTCTTCTGCTTGGAGCTTCCTTGCAATTAGCCTTAATTAAATGCTGCATGAGACAAACTAGTTGGAAAGGTTGATGGAGTGGTGTACTTACAGAAAAATTCTCTGGAAGTCAAAAGATGTGGAAATGAAAGACGGGATATTGTTTGGAGGTAGGGCGCCATGGGTTACTCGTATTTCTGTGCATCTTGCAATCAGAGGCATTGGGTGTTTGTGCTGTACAATCTTTTCAAAGATTTTTGTGTAGCAAATTTGGATGATATTTTCTCCTGAAGTACTTATTTTGAATTTTCTTTAATTTTCTTTCAATATTTAAATTGTGTATTTCCACTATTTTCTGAATCTCATTAATCCTGTTGAGATAATTTATGTTGGTCTAATGACATAATATTTAATTTTTTATTTCACTAGATTTTATTTTGATACTCTGTTATTTTACTACAATGTGTCTATGTTTAAATTTCTTATTTATTTTAGTTGGTACACATTATACTTCCTGTATTGTGGATTCATGCCTTTCAACATTTTGGGAAATTTTTCCATTTCTCTTATTATTTTTTTCACCTTATTATTCTTGGCTTCTCCTTCCATATTTCAGAATATTTGTGTATACCTTTTCATTCTACTTTATATTCTTTATTTACCTTTTGGGATCATTTTTATGAAGCATTTTCTGAAATATGTGTGCTGTTTTTCTGAAAGGCACAGTTTGCTTTTGTTTAATTGGCTTCCTTCAGGTGCAACAGTGTATTCAGTCCATTGCCAGTTCACATAACAAGACTAATTTCCTTGGTAGACAGAATTTAGGGTGGAGGGAAATTAAAGAGCATTACAACACATAGTGATTATACAGAGATGGTGAGAAAATACATATCTTGCTTATACAGTCACTGAAATGGGTAAGGCAGTCACATACCAGTGGATCAAAATCTTTTAGATTTAGATTTTATTAATGATCAGTATTTCACAGGCAAATGTGTGGAACATAGTTTTGCCAATTTTTCAACTTCCTAAGGAGTTACAAATAAATAAATTTTAAAAATTAAAAAAAACACACCCTATAATACAAGTTGAGTTTTGTGAAAGGCTAACACATGGTCACTAACACAAAAGTAAAAAGGTTAAAATCTCAAAAATACATCAACATATAAATTTAGAAATTGGTCATAACTTTGTCTTAAACTCATTGAATGGTAGCTACCAATATGTACAACTCAAGAGTCTTGAACGAGCCAAGAAAGTAAGCCTATGTCTCTGTTAAGGTTAAAGAAAGAGAGTTCTATATAACATAATCCATAATGAAATCTCTTGGAGAAGATGGGGCAGGTATATGGATACACACGAGAGCTTTAACCCTCAAAAATACAGTGTGCTCACTTAGTTTCAAAAAGCCACCTTTCAAAGCTGATTATGGTACTAAGGTGTTTTAAATTAGAAAATAAAGATGCAGTTAAGTTTCTTCATATAATACAAGTTGAAGAAAAATGATTTAGTCAGTGAAACAATTTAGAAGCAAGGCCAAAATATCCATTGTCACGCCAATAACATATTGTTCATTATTTATAATTGAACAGATGGAAGAATTGCCCAAATATTTAACAATGGAAGCAATTAGTCTGATGTAACAATCCTTTTATAGACATGGCACTTAGTTTTCAAGTTTAAACTTAATTTTCTTAATTTTCCTTTTTCTTTTTGGAAAACAAAAATCATTCATCACTCTAAATTATTTCCCTTAACTTTATGTGTGCATTTAAATACACTAAAACTTATTAGCATATTATAAAACACTAAATAATCAACAATTAGAATATAGAATATAGGATATTATGAGAAGAAATAAATCAGGAATTGAAGAGCAAAGTAGTTAGAATTTATTTTTGCTCAATATTTTCCTAGAAAATATTTAAGCAGTATGAAAATTCAGTGATTATTTTTACTTGTTCAAGTTCAACTGATTAAAAAATTATACTTCGCCTTTACTTGGTAATGATATTTAACCCAAACATGCAATATTTACAGAAAAGATATATATTAATTAGTTTCTCCTAAATAATTTTTGGCTGACAAGAAAACATTACATTGGAAATTCACCCTCAATTGATGCCCAGGGCAATAACTGATATCTATACCATGCTAAACACTTAACACTAATAAATGACTCCAAACTTTCTCATTTCTGTCAACTGAGTTTTATGCTTACCACCACCTCACTTTTGTTTCTAAAATATGTTCAAATAAATTAATATCACAATTATATAAGTTAATTAAATATGATTTAATATATTTAAATATCAGTGCAGAAATGAGGGTTGGCTTTCTAGGAAACCCAAGTGGAGTGTCTCAGATTCAATGAAGGTGAATATTTTTTAGAAAGTTCATATCGAAATAAATAGGTATGAAATAATTCCAAAGGCTGGGAATTGAGTCTCATAAAAATTAAATAATATTCTATCTATTAATCTGTCTTTTAGATTCTTGCTCCATTTTTTATTTATTAATTTTGAGAGAGAGAGAGAGAGAGAGAGAGAGAGAGAGAGACAGCATGAGTGGGGGAGAGGCAGAGAGAGTGGAGAGAGAGAGAATCCCAAACAGGCTCCGTGCTGTCAGAGCAGAGCCCAATGTGGGCCTGGAACCCAGGAAGCCGTGAGATCATGACCTGAGACAAAACCAGAGCTGGACGCTCAACTGACTGAGCCACCCAGGTGCCCAAAGATTCTTGTTCTATTTTTTTTTTAATTTTTTTAAATGTTTATTTGTTTTTTGAGAGAAAGAAAGTGCATGAGCAGGGGAGGGGCAGAGAACAGAAGACACAGATCTGAAGCAGGCTCCAGGCTCTGAGCTGTCAGCACAGAGCCCGACACTGGGCTCAAACTCCCTAACTGTGAGATCATGACCTGAGCCGAAGTCAGACGCTCAACCTAATGAGCCACCCAGGTGCCCAAATTCTTGCTCTTTTTTAAGTAAAAATTTAAGAATTCACTTTTTTCCCAACAACTGAATACAAGAGTTTGCATTTTGTTCCTCAATATATGCTGAGGGGGTCGGAAAAGGGACTATTGGAAACCAAATCAATGGACAAGGGACAAGAAAGTTTTTCTGACATTTAGAGCTCCCCACAAATACAGACATTTATCTCACCGAACACATCTTATTAGGCACCTGGGCGTTGTGTGTAGAAGCCTGTACTATATGTCCTATTGAGTTCCTTTGAAACCTGAAATTTTATGGTAAAGTTTAGTCGTATTATTTCCTTCAATGTTCAGCGATTTCATAAGAGCTTATCCCAGTCAATGATTCTGTTAATATGACGCAGTTGTAATCGTGATCGAGCTGACATACCTAAGCCAAAAGTAAAACCTAGCTTATGTTGAAAAGCAGTTCAAGTAGAAACAGTGCACATGTATTTCTGAATTTTGATCTTCCAACATAAAATTAGTTCAGACAAAGTATTCAGAGGAAGGTACACAGGACAATTACATTCTAAATACTAACAGATATAACACATCCAAATGATGAAGTGTCAAGAAATATGTTATCTTTCAAAATGTACATAAAGCTACTAGAATTAATAACTGTTACAAAGATAAAGTAATAGAATACTTCAAATACGGAAAAAATAAGGAAAAAGAAGACATAATAGTAGAATGTTGAAACAAAATGGGATTTTCTCAAATTGCAGTAAAAAAGCAAATGGTTCCCCACTAATGCTATTGTTGTTCCAGTTTATTAAAAAATAAAAATTCAAAAACAATAATTTGAAAGGATGCAAGCAATGGTTCTCAACTATGCCTACACTTAAAAATCCCCTGAGGGGCTTTTCAAATTCAGATTCACAGGATCCCATCCCAAACCAATTTAAAAGCATGTCTGTAGCAAGAGTTGGGAGCTCCAGTATATAATGGTTAAGTATTCTACTTGTCTTACCTCAAAACACACACATACACACACACCCAATTTCTTATAAATATCTAAGGAATTCACCATTACTAAGTTCCATTGCAAAGCACTGTATGACTAAATATGAAAAAAAAAAAAAAAGAGTTCAAAACCATTCAGTGTGTTGTCCCCAGGGCGTGCTAAGTTCTAAAACATTAATATTATTTATTGACTTCTACTTAGCAAATGCAGTATCCATTTTATACAGATCAGTTACAAATATATCCATGGTGTATTATAGATGCTTTATGGGAGAACAATTCCTAGTTCTTACTGAAATGATACAATCAAAATAGACTTTGCCTCAAAAAAAGAAACAAAGACCTTTATTTTTTGTGTCAATTTCAGGAATGGTTACCTCTCAAATAACCTTGAACAGACTTATATTTTGATTTTTCTGGCATTGCTGAATTTAAAAGAATTCAGAAAACATTTGTTCTTTTAAAATGAAAGTTTAACTAAGCATATATAAAAAGTGTCAATCACTCATCTTAACAGAAAAAAATCAGGTATTACAAAAATGCTTCTTATAAAAATCACAAAAGTCCCAATATTATTTCAAGCAAATCAATTTTTTTCATAATTGTTCATCTGTTCCTTTGTATTTTTGTGTATACATTTTCAAAATACTCTGCTGAGGATTTCTAGACAAGCTGACAAGTTCAGAACTTGAATTCTAATAAAATAATTATTCCAAATTGGTCACACTGTCTAATGAGATACACTTTCTAAAATTATATCCTAGTTTGACTGAAGTTTTCCTTTGGACACCTTGTCATAACCTCTTTCCCACCCTATCCCCCAACTTGCACCTATTATACTTTGTAATGCCCTCACCTCCAATTAAGTTGTACAGTGGAAACATGATTTGTAATTTCCTGTCCATAAATTGAGCTGAAGTTAATGAGGAAGCATTGTGGGTCCAAAATAGAATCTGAAGGAATATTATTTGTAGTCGTAAAACAAACAGTCATATGCAAGGGAACCAAAATATAGAAAGGTCATAAGAAGACCAGCAAAGCAGCACTGGGCTTTCATCCTCAGGGTCCCACATCCTGAGCTGATAGTACCTGGCTTCTTGTCAGTATTATTATTATTTTTTAATTTAAATCCAATCTAGTTAACATACAGTGTAGTAATGGTTTCAGGAGTAGAATTTAGCAATTCATCACTTACATATAACACCCATTGCTGGTCCCAACAAATGCCCTCCTTAATGCCCATCATCCATTTAGCCCATCCCCCCATCCAACACCCCTCCAGCAACCCTCAGTTTGTTTTCTGCATTTAAGAGTGTCTTATAGTTTGCCTCCCTCTCTGTATTTATCTTGTTTTTCCTTCCCTTCCCCTATGTTCATGTTTTGTTTTTTAAGTTTCATATATGAGTGAAATCATATGACATTTATCTTTGTCTAACTTACTTCACTTAGCATAATACCCTCTAGTTCATCCACGTGTTGCAAATTGCAAAATTTCATTATTTTTGATCAGTGAGTAATATTCCATTACACACACACACACACACACACACACACACACACACACATCTTCTTTATCCATTCATCCATTGATGGACATTTGGGCTCTTTCCATAATTTGGCTATTGTGAATAGTGCTGCTATAAACATTGGGGTGCATGTGCCCCTTCAAATCAGTGCCTTTGTATCCTTTGGATAACTACCTTCTTATGCAATTGCTGGGTCAAAGGGGAGCTGTATTTTTAATTTTTTGAGGAACCTCCATACTGTTCTCGAGAGTGGCTGCACCAGTGTGAATTCCCATCAGCAGTGTAAAACTTTATGAAAGAAATTGAAGAAGACACAAAAAAAATGGAAAAACATTCAATGTTCATGGATTAGAAGAACAAATATTATTAAAATGTCAATACTACCCAAAGCAATTTACATATCCAATGCAATCCTTATCAAAATAACACCAGTATTATTCACAAAGCTATAGCAAGCAATTCCAAAATTTATACAGAACTAGAAAAGACCCTGAATAGCCAAAGCAATGTTGAAGAGAAACCAAAGCTGGAGGCATCACAATTCTGGACTTTAAGCTGTATTCCAAAGCTGTAATCATCAAAACAGCGATGGCACAAAAACAGATATATATATTAATGGAACAGAACAGAAAACCCAGAAGTGGACAAAATGTATGACTAACTAATCTTTTACAACCAGGAAAGAATATATAATGGAAAAAAGACAGTTTCTTCAGCAAATGGTGTTGGGAAATCTGTACATGCAGAAGAATGAACCTGGACCACAATCTTACACTCTACACAAAAATAAATTCAAAATGGATGAAAGATCTAAACGTAAGACAGAAAGCCATCAAAATCCTAGAGGAGAAAACAGGTAACAATCTCTTTGACCTCAGCCACGTGTTCTTACTAGACATGTTTCCAGTGGCAAGGGAAGCAAAAGCAAAAATGAACTATTGGGACCTCATCAAGATAAAAACAAAAAACAAAAAACAAAAAAAACAACTTCTGCACAGTTAAGGAAATAATCAACAAAACTAATAGCCAACTGATGGAATGGAAGAAGATATTTGCAAATGACATATCAGATAAAAGGTTCAAAATCTGCAAGGAATTTATCAAACTCAACACCCCAAAAACCAGTGAAGAAATGGGCAAAAGACATGAACAGTCACTTTTCCGAAGAAGACATCCAGATGGTTAACAGACACATGAAAAAATCACCCATCAGCAGGGAACCACAAAGCAAAACCACAATGAGATACCACCTCACGCCTGGAAGAATGACTAAAATTAACAACTCAGGGGCTCCTGGGTGGCTCAGTTGGTTAAGCATCTATCTTCAGCTCAGGTCATGATCGTGTGGTCCATGAGTTCTAGAGCTATGTTGGGCTGTGTGCTGATGGCTCAGAGCCTGGGGCCTGCTTCAGATTTTGTATCTCCCTCTCTCTCTCTCTGCTCTTCCCCACTCATTCTATGCCTCTGCTTCTCTCAAAAATAAATAAACAGTAAAATAAAAAACTCAGGTAACAATAGAATATTGGTGAGGATGCAGAGAAATGACCAGTGTTTAACATATCAGAAATACTTAGCTGATGGATTAGAAACCTCAAACAAGAGGCTTCATGGTCCATACTAAACCTAGAATTTGGAGAACATAATTAATGTGAGTTCCAATGCCTATGAACTACCCCAAAGCTGTTTAAGGCTCCCCTGTCAGAATTTGCTTAGTGTATTGACAAAATTGAGTGATCCAAGAGCCAAAATAAATATCCTTTGACCCCTGCACCAATCTTCTCTTTTCATCTCCTGATAAGTAGAGCTGAGAATAATAAAATTAATTTTTGAAGAAGGCATTAGCCTCTGTGGTCTTTGTTCTTGATCCAGTACCTAAACAGCTTTCGGCTTTGTCTTACAGAAAAGTAAAATTAAAAGATGAAGGCCTTATTTTGAATTTCAAATCCAATAAACTTCCAAAAATTATTATTAAGGATTATTTAATGTTAGGTCTTACTGGGATAAGATCTTCATTTAGTTTGCATTGTTTTATACAGCCAAGCCTCATTGCTCTAAGATTAGTATTGGTGGTCCATAGGCAAAAAATCACCAAGTTAAATTAGAATCAACAGAAATGAGGATGGTGATTGGGGTTTATTAAAAGCTCATATTCATTTGAATCACATTCTTTTCACTTCATCTTGTATCAACAAGACATGTATTTAGAATGATAAATATGCAAATAAATATTAAAATAATAATGCAATAGTTTAGAATTCAATGGATCACTCAGAATGGTTACAACTCAATGGATTACAATGGTTTCATTAACAATATTCATTAAGTCACTGAAAATGATTTGTAAGTTGAGGCTTCACAGGGTGCTCAGTACAAAGAACAATGGAGAAACCTCATGGCATTGGAAGCATATGTGACTTAACCTACTTATAATAGGTATATTTAATCCTGAGTGGGGATATAATTGTGTTTATCCAAAATCATCAAGCAAGTCCTCCCTTATGGTCTTGAAAGGAAGACATCATTCATGATTGTAACTTTGTGTTTTGTAAAACTAAATTATAGAACTTATCATCTACTAGGAGCATCCCTAAGACAGTCCCAAACAACTAGGTGGTGGATTAATGTTAGCACGCTCTAGGGACACCCTGGACACAAACATACTAGTTCCTCCAGCACATATATTTCTAATGTTGAGAGAGACGTAAGTTTATCCTAGCTAGATGCCAGTAGAAACTCCAATCTCTTCCTTGATTCAACTTGTTCAACCATCAATGTTCATCAAGTACAATTAAGATTAAATTTTGTTTGCCATGTAGCTCTACCCACCAATCTGAATATTATAATCTTCAGCCTTCATTGTCATTGAATAAATCAGTATAATGATTTACATTGTCAAGTAGGATTACATAATATGAGATAGATTCATTCTCCCTTGTGCTGAAAGCATGAATTTTCTTAACTTGCAAAGCTGAGATTCTGGACCATGCTAAATTCACCAAGATCAAGGTCATATTGAGATAACCAGTACCATTCTCTGTTCTCTCCTAGCATTATACACCTATAAAACTTCAGCAAATAAGCACATGGCACCTTCACCAAGATACACAGTAGTAAGCACCAAATAAGTACTATGTATGTATTTACTGACTGAATGAATACGTCTTAACACTGCAGTGCTATTATTAAGGTTAGGATTATAAACGCAAGTTTAAGTTGTGAAGACACATATATTATGATAAGGGATGGTTCATAAAGAGGTATCTACAAAACAAAATGTTCAGGTAGCCAACAATTTTTGGAGCTCCCTTAACAGTAAGCAAACTCAGATATGAATTGAGGTAAAGTTATTTTATACTTTTCATGTATCCTATTTAATGTGAATATTCATATAGTTTCTTAATGAGATATTAATGTGTTTAATTATAGGGCAAGTTTCCATGGGGAACACAATACAACATGCGACATTATTTTTTTAAAAATATTTTTTAAAAAATCTAAATTCATAAATTTACCTGGCCCCAAAGTTTCATGTAAGACCTTGTGAGCCTACATTCTCTTCTGTCACATAATCAAAGAAAACTTATCCGTATCTTATAGGTAAAGTTCTTAGAAGCTCCTATATATTTAAATAATACAGGACACCAAATCAAGAGGCAGAATAATGTAGAAGAGAGAACAGAGACACTGAATCAGAGATGGAAACACATCTTGGTTTCAATATCAATAAATATGTGAAATTTGCCATATCTTTCTGATCTTTAGTTTTCTCATTTGTTAAAAGGGATTTGGGGGGGTTAAAAGTAATACTATAGGAAATAACAAAATAAAAGAACTAATGATAATGACAGATTGTAGCTGCTATTGTTGTTATACTCATAATAATTTTTAACATTATCATATGACATGCTTCCATTTCTGACCTCTTTCAAAGTAGCAACAAAGGAAATGTTGCTTTTCTTTTTCTTTTCTTTTTTCTTTTCTTTCCCTCTTTTTTCTTTCCTTTTCTTTCTTTCCCTTCCCTTCTCCTCCCCTCCTTTCCTTTCCTTCTCTTTACTTTCTTTTATTTTTTTTTCTTTCTTTTTTTTTAGAGCGAGTGCCAGCAGGGGAGAGGGGGGTAGACAGAGAATCTTGAGCCTCACACCTAGTGAGGTGCCGGATGCAGGGTCAATCCCACCACCCTGGGATCAAGACCTGAGCCAAAACCAAGAGTGGGACACTCAACCGACTGAACCACACAGGTGTCCCAGGATATGTTGTTGTTTTTTGTTTTTTTTTACTTGAGTGTGCAGAATGTTCACAATTTTAGTATTTCAAACTTTGAAAAGCCTGATATAGGAGAAACAAATACATATGAAATCAGATTCCAAACCGATGAGATTATTTGCACTTTTTTAAAAGATAAATAAATCATTTGGATGACCACATGGGAGAACTAGTAATTTTATTCACTTAATGATAAATACACATTACGCATTTCATAATAAATGACTATAATTGCCTTTACCTGGGAAGAGTAGGTATGACCATCTGAACCACACACTGGGTCGGTATAGACCACTGGGCACTGCTTGCAGGTGGACGATATGGGGCCCCTCCATTGTTTGTGTCCCACTCCTGCATCCTTCGCACTGTTAAAACAACAACAGCAACAATAACCACACTTAGTACGTTTTTTAAGTACATAAATTTACATTAGCATCATGTCTTTTCTCCACTGTCATTCCAGCTCCTGAAGATATATTATAATCGGTAAACTTAATATGGTACTCTTCATCATAATCTTCTATGTCATATATTAAGATTTTCCCATAATAAATAAGAAGGTATTCCTTTAAAATATTGTGCTAGTCACATGTAGACAATAGTTATGTTTCAGCATATAGAATTTGTGTGTGTAGCTTATAGTTGTGATGTGTTTTTCATAATCCCAGAAACAGAAGAGAACATTGTTTGGCCGTAAAGAACTATTCTATTAAGAACAGTAGCAGAAAAAGAACACCTAATTCACCAGGTATACCCAAAGTGCCTGAAAATAAGAGCAGCTTACTTTGAGAGAAAAAAGCAATAAAGAACTTTTCCAGCAATGACTAAAATTTAGAATGCCAAATTAGTAGGTTTAGTGAGAGCCACTCCTCTTTTTATTGTGTAGAAATACCTCAAAATAGATCCATTAGGCTTTTATCTAGAATAACTTGGGAAAACCCATTCTCTTCTGCTACCTACACATAGAATTATTTGTTTTTTTTTCTTTTTGATTAAACTACTTATTGCTCTGCCTATTTGTGTGAACAATTTACATAGAGAGGGTAAAATGCTTAAAAATAAGAAGCAAAGCAACAGGGGATGTATGCAAAAATATTTAATACTTAGAAATCTTTTAGTCAACCAGTAGTCACTCTTATTCATTAAAATTGTTTATAGAGAGAATAATTCCATGTGTCTATCATGATGACAAAAGATGTTTTACTGGAAACATTTTGCTTCCAATTGCTTTCTTGTTTTCACAAATTAAATCAAACTTACACAAACGTAATCCCAAAATACTATTCAGAAATATGATACTAGTTTCCATTATAGGGAAAGAAGTTCAAACTATGTGTTTCAAATTTGGTAAAATGTGGATGGACATTGAGAAAAGGTTTTTATCCTCTCTTCCCCCCACCCAACAACCTTGCTTCTCTCAAAATTTTTCATGAAGCTATCATAGCTCCAAACGCTTCTCTTTATTTTAATTTTGTCACTTTTTTTCCAAAAGACTGCCATAAAATTCTGCCTGGCCACAGAGTTCATCTCATAAGAGATAAAATGGGAAAATTAACCATGCTACTATTACTGATTAAATAGCTGGCATGAAATTCCCATGGGAATTAAAACAAAAGCTGAAAAACTTGGAAAATTGCTCTATACCACTTTAAGACTTATAAATTACAGAAATGGATCAGAGGGGGGGAAATATTCTATTTTCATTGTTCTTTCACATTGTGTAATCAAAATAAAGTACAAAATAATGCATGCAGATACTTTAGGAGACATTATTACCAAGCTCAGTTTCCTAATAAATAAAAATTATTTTATTAGGGGCGCCTGGGTGGTTCAGTTCCTTAGGCATCCGACTTTGGCTTAGGTCATGATCTTGTGATTCGTAAGTTTGAGCCCTGCATCAGGCTCTGTGCTGACAGCTCAGAGCCTGGAGCGTGCTTCGGATTCTGTATCTCCCTCTCTGCCACTCTACTCTCCATGCTCTGTCTCTCTCTCTCAAAAATAAATAAACATTAAAAAAAGTTTAAAAAATATTTTATTAGAAGAAGCTGTATGATTTGGGATATATGTACATATGTGAGTATACATATACTATACATAAATTATATCTTTTCAATTCACCTCATTTTCCATTCATACCACAGAGAACTTAAAAAAAACCCTAATAAACTATAGAAACTAAAAGATTGTTATACTAATGACTTGGTTTTATTAATATACATTTTATGATTCATTAGGAGATCTTTCACATTTAATTCAAAGAATAAATATATAGAGAAGTAAACTCTTTTTAAAAATTTAAAGATTTATTAGAAATTCTTGTAATGACTTCTTAATCAGTGAAATTGCAATTGACTTGTAAAATAGGTTTGGAGGTTAAAACACACACACACACACACACACACACACACACACACACTTTGGTTATCTTTATTTCCTCCAAAGCCAGCATTGCTGAACACTAAACACTTTCAAATTCCTAATGTGCATCCATAAAAAATGATATTTTTTTATTTAGACTTCATCCTGGTTAGAATTTGCTCAAGTATCATCAACATTATAAATATTATATATTGTATTGCATACACTTGCACCATGATTTTGAATAAGAGTTGATGCCAAACTCTACCATTTCCTAAGCCAGTAGAGTATTTAGTTATGCTTACTTTTATTTTTTTTTATTTTTTTTTTAATTTTTTTTTGCAACGTTTATTTATTTTTTGGGACAGAGAGAGACAGAGCATGAACGGGGGAGGGGCAGAGAGAGAGGGAGACACAGAATCGGAAACAGGCTCCAGGCTCCGAGCCATCAGCCCAGAGCCCGACACGGGGCTCGAACTCACGGACCGCGAGATCGTGACCTGGCTGAAGTCGGACGCTTAACCGACTGCGCCACCCAGGCGCCCCAGTTATGCTTACTTTTAAATAAATGCATTAGATGGCATAAGCTAACCAGAATTCATGTTTAATATATTCATACCATAACACATAGAGAAGGAGCAAGGAATCATGAAAATTTTACTATACTCACTAAATCCAAAAGAAATCCCTTAGCATTTTGTCATCATAAGACCGTCTTTATAAAATAAATTTTGTATTTAACAAAACAGTCTAGAAAATATGAGCCTAAATTTGAAATTTGAAATTCTAAATATTATAGTTTTTATGTGTTCTTAAATCATCTCAAACTGTTTGATGTGACTCACACATGAAGAATATTAATTGTTTATTTAATTTTCTGTAGAAAGACAAATTACATTTTAAAAGGCAGTATAGAACAGGGGTTTTCCAGGCATGGATTCACATTGTAATTAAGGTACAAATACAAATGAATTTCTAGGAAACTTATTTGAAAAAAAAAATATTTCTACAAATTCAAAAATCAATTAACAATGTACTAATGAGAATCACCAGATGCACAAAAATAAGGCATGTACATTTTTAAAGGTTTTTTAATGATTATTTTATGCTTAAGTAATTTCTACACCCAAAATGGGGGCTCAAACTCACTACCCCGAGATTAAGAATCATACACTCTACTGACCCAGCCAGTCATTCTGGGTCAGTACATTCTGGGATGTAAATTCTTTATTTCAAAAATCAAAACATCTAGAATTGAAATAATAAGGGATTTACACATGAAAATAAGTGATATAACAGAGGAAACACTCAGGGACAAATAAACTGCATTGTTTTAAAGGCTTTAGGAGTTGAGCAATGCTGATTATTTCTAAAGGTGGGAGTTGGGCAAGGCTTTGCCGACATCTCACGATAAGACATATATATGGTGCCCTTTCGTGCTAAGCAGTGCTCACTCTGTCAGCTAGCTGTGTCTCCACTCACTGTTCACCGGGAACGACATTTTTGCATCCCTGACTCTATGTTATCAAAGATATCATGTGATTCAGAATTTTTTTTGGTTTGGCATCAGGAATGTTCCTCAGAATTCACATTACTCACAGTCTTGTTTATTAAAATATTTGTCTTGTTCTTAGGAAAGTTCGTGAAGTAGATGAAGTTATAACCGAAAATTTCTAGGACTTAAGTTGGTATCTATGCGGTGTATGTCATATGTAAACATACAATGACATGTAAGTGGAGATTCTTTTGTTTGTTTGTTTGACTTTTAATTATATTTTGAAGGTCCTATTTAAGGAAGAACAATCATGTTTCTAAGTGAGAGACAAAATCATGGCACTCAATGTACAGACCAAGATGGGCAAAGTGAAGGGCTAAGAAAAAGGTAGAGCCGGCTCCAGTTATTGGCATGAGAGTCTGGCACTGTGGCAGGAGGAATTACAGGTAAGAAACCAGCATAAGCAAAAGCATCACTGGCATATTATTCTGTGAGGTGGGGAGGGGCAGAGAGAGGGAAAGAGAAAATCCCAAGCGGGATCCATGCTGTCAGTGCAGATCTGGATGAGGGGCTGGAACTCACGAGCCTTGAGATCATGAACTGAGCCAAAATCAAGAGCCAGATATTTAACTGAATTAGTCACCCCAGCATCTTGCAGTTAATTATTTTGAACTATTCTCAAGTAGGGCAATAAAATTTTCTCCCATTAATGAAGGGCAAGCTCAAGCTGGCTGCAAAATTCTGAAATTATTTAGAAATTACTCTTCCAATAGCAACTCTGCTAAAATAAATGTCTTAAAGGTCTACCTTTATGGTAACTATTTTTCCAAAATAGATACTTCAATTTTTGAAGATTTGAGTTAAAAATTTATTTACTGACTTTATCATGGCATCCTATATAGCCATAATCCTTCCTCTTAAAGAGCAAAAACTTGTATATTTGAACCCAAATAAATGAAGTAATTAAATGATACTCTATGATGCACAAAATCAAGGATTTTTCTTGAAATCTTCTTATTTAAATATTCCACCATTCAGGCACTAGGTTAGTTTCATACCAATACACCTGTTATTGTATTGCTAGTAGCTGGAAAATTAAACTACCAAAAAGAATTTATACTATTGCTAGTGCTCCTTTACATGACTTATTCTGAGGCAGTTAAATTTTATCAACTATTTATTACCTGAACTGTCTCCTGTGCTCCTGAGTTACCATTCACTCTGGTCTCCCAGTCTTCGTGTAAGACTGGAAGCAGCGGTTACCCGTGAAAGCTCAGCGGTCTTTTATTTCTCTAATAACTAGCATGTTAATTACTGCTACATCTGTTTATTCAATCACAGTCTCTGTGGTTTTCTGTTTAGTTAATCATTTGCGCATTTTAACCATATAATTTAAACACAATGTCCACGTTTTAGGATTTCCATTGATTTTCAAAAGAGCACAAATGATGTTACCAAAATGGTTAGTAGAAAAAAAAACTCATTCCAATATGATTTAATTTTTATACACGGCCATGTCATTAATCAGTCTTGACAAGTCAGTGACCTCCCTGGGTCTTAATTTCTTCATTTATACAATACTAAGCTTCATCAGTATGGATCATTTGATCTTGAGCATTCGATGAGTCTATAAATCTTTTATAAAATTACTTATACAAAGGCACTCAAAAATTAGAAGCATAGGCAGTGCATACGGGCCATATGTTATGATTTTAGGACTTGACAGTGTTATGAAGTGAAACAAATATATCATTATGGTGTGAAGGATGATGTTGAGTAGGCCAAGAGACAGATAGAAATGCTGAAGTTGCAAACTTCAGCTATTTCAAGGTAGCAAAGGAAAGGTGTGGAGGAAGTCCAGTCTTGGGATAACTAATGAAAGAGGGAAGATAAAGTACAGCTGTGTTTAAAGAGGCATGATGTCTATGAAAGTATAGCCAAGAATCGAATAATATTTGTATTACAGTATCACAAAACATCATCAATAATCATAAAGAAAAATAATATATCGTATTTATACATACATAATTATATATTTTTCTAAAGCTCTGTATTCCCTAAGCCTGGCATCATACATTATAAATTCTCAATTCTTTAGGCCATAAATATGCAAGCAAAATAAATGCCAATTTATTATATATTTACCTTAGAAGGGGAATCGTCAGCATTTATGTCCTAGTTTCTTAAGTGTATTTGCTTCTTTCTACGTGCACTTATAGTAATTTAACTTTTTTCCAACAAAACAATTTTATTATAATCTGATAAAACAGATACTCTTGAATACCTGAACTGAGGGCAGCCTGGTGTGATGTATTTCTTGTCTGGTTAACACACCCAACATTTCAATTCCTTTGGGCAATCAGTTATTTTAAGTTCTGTCAGACTTGTGCAACAATTCTTAAGTCATTGACTAACAACTTATGATTCTTTCCCTATTGGTTATAACTCCAAAAAAATGAGGCTGCTCTTATTACTTCTTTTGCCATGAGTCTTAGAAAAGGGCAAACGGTATTAACAAGGTGGAGGAAATTATCTTTTAGGGCAACACAATTACGTGAATGCTGGAAAACCCTATGCAGAACTTACTAAAAGTGTAGTTGCAACTATTGGGATCCTATGATTTTTGTACTGTGTGTAGCAGTAATTTAAGGAATGAAGCAAGGCATAAGCAATCAATTTTAATTTGAAGTAACAAGACACATTCAACAAATACAAAACAAACATTTATTTATCTTAGAAAACATTATTAACTATGGCTACTAAACTTCAGATATTATGTAAAAATAAGTTGGTATAGCTTATTTTGCAATATGAACAGAAAATTCACTTACTCCATATATTTTACAAAGAACTAAGATTCATAGAAAAAGCTCACTTGTACACGTATTTCAAAATTCAGTGACAGAAGTAATTAATAAAATGTATCTTTAAGAACTATGCATTGCATAAATTGAATAAGTTCTAAAAATTGATTGTAGTAATAAATTTCACTATGAACCATACTTCCAAGTCAACTTATATGACTCAGCAATGTTGCCAGAAAATCAAGTTAATTAGTGATTTAGAAAGTATATTTTTTTACAGAGCAATAAAATTAAACATCAGAATTTAGACTTTAAAGAGACAAGGATAATTTGTAAGGTCCCACACTTTCTTTGAACAACTCTTAAAATAATTTTGCAGAGTTATATTGCTACTTAGGTAGAATATAATTTAAGTGAGGTTTATTACAACAACGAGTATAATTGAACATAGATGTTGCTAACACAACAAACCAATTAGTGAGGCTAATTTTCTATCAAAAAATGTTTCCCTGACCTTATTTGAAAGCTGTGGAATCATTCCAAGATTTGAATCATGGACAAGTTATAATGATATTTGAATGATACAGTCTCTCAAGTAAATAATTTCTTATTAGGCAGTGAACATATTCATGATTATTAAAGGCAGAGTTCAAAATAGCTATAACTATAAATGACACTTATAAGCTCTTTTTCAATCTGGCCCCCAATGGGCTGAATTACTAAAAGCTCAAAATGTATAAAATGTAGATTATGTCAAATTCAGATTGTAGTGGTCTTGATCCTTGCCGTTTCCACATTAATTTCAAACATTATTTTAATTACTAAAGCCCTTTCCATTTAACTATGGAGAGGTATATTCAACTGCAAAGATCTTGAATGTGTAAGATTTAGTCACTAGGGGAGTTATTATGGATTCAAAATGTTTACAAATCTATTGTCAGCAAAATACATTCAAAAGATTGGGAATTCATGAACTTATATAATAAACCAATTGTCTAATTAACATGTATGTATAAATTTATTCATTAGAAGAAACGCTGGACAGTTATTTTTTGTTCGGAAGCCAATAAAATATCATAATTTAAGGAATTAGTCAACTATTGACACAAGTTAAAGGTTAGATACATGCTAGATACATATACTTCAGTATTCATTATTTTAGCAATCATATACAATATGTGTTATTCTTCAAATTCTGAAGCTAGAAATGGAGGTTGGGAGAGCTTAATTATCTTGCTCAAGTTTCTAGTGCTTGTAATTAACAGATGTGAACTTCAAGTGTTCAATTTTTTACTTTGTCACTAATGTTTTCCCTTCCATAATGTGCATTTAAAGTTTCAAAAGTCATGGAAAACCCCGTATTTCACAAATTTCTAGATCAGCTTTACTTAACAGTTGAAAAATGACAACTACTTCAAATTGTACTTAAAAAAGATCTACATCAGGGTGCCTGGGTGGCTCAGTCAGTTGAGCTTTCCTCTCGATTTTGGCTCAGGTCATGATCTTGTGGTTCTTGAGATTGAGGCCCATGTCAAGCTCTGTGCTAACGTCATGGAGCCTGCTTGGGATTCTTTCTCTCCCTCTCTCTGTGCCTCTTCCCTGCTCTCTCTCTTTCCCTTAAAATAAATAAACAAACTTAAAAAAACAAATCTACACCAATAAGTGTTGTCTAGAGAACATATCTGGCTGATTAAAACTGAAATTTATACAAAATAATAAATAACACACCACCATATATAGGATTCTGATTTAGGGAATCAATACAAAGATTAATGAATTAATACATGAATTGGTTCTATCTAAATTGTATTGACAGGCATAATTTCATTCCAGACATGAGAATGTTTACTAAGTCTAGCTTAATATAGTTAAGATAATAATTTAGAAATTCCTTTGTTTTTTCAATTATTATAAATTTTATAAATAAAGCAAGCTTTCAAACATTAACTAAGTTATTACTTTAACATCAAGTAGTTCTATAGTGTCAGCACTGAACAAAGTTTGAAGATTGGAGTTCACAAGAAGAGGGTGACTCTTGTATAACAAGGAAATTTTATATTTGGGAAATTGTATTCACACTTTTTAAATAAGAGTGACAGATATGCAACTTAAAAAGAGAAAAATATTTTACGAGAAGATAATGACTAAAAATACAACATTTATCAAAACACGTGAGAAAATACTGTTCGATCATTTAAAATGTATTTTATATAGCAAAATATGTAGTTTTTGTTCTTTTCATTTGTATTTTTTTTTTTTGGTTGTTCATGTTTTTTTTTTTTTTACTTTTTTATTTATTTTTTTTCTGAAACTTATTGACAAATTGGTTTCCATACAACACCCAGTGCTCATCCCAAAAGGTGCCCTCCTCAATACCCATCACCCACCCTCTCCTCCCTCCCACCCCCCATCAACCCTCAGTTTGTTCTCAGCTTTTAACAGTCTCTTATGCTTTGGCTCTCTCCCATTCTAACCTCTTTTTTTTTTTTTTCCTTCCCCTTCCCCATGGGTTCCTGTTAAGTTTCTCAGGATCCACATAAGAGTGAAACCATATGGTATCTGTCTTTCTCTGTATGGCTTATTTCACTTAGCATCACACTCTCCAGTTCCATCCACGTTGCTACAAAGGGCCATATTTCATTTTTTCTCATTGCCACGTAATATTCCATTGTGTATATAAACCACAATTTCTTTATCCATTCATCAGTTGATGGACATTTAGGCTCTTTCCATAATTTGGCTATTGTTGAGAGTGCTGCTATGAACATTGGGGTACAAGTGGCCCTATGCATCAGTACTCCTGTATCCCTTGGATAAATTCCTAGCAGTGCTATTGCTGGGTCATAGGGTAGGTCTATTTTTAATTTTCTGAGGAACCTCCACACTGCTTTCCAGAGCGGCTGCACCAATTTGCATTCCCACCAACAGTGCAAGAGGGTTCCCGTTTCTCCACATCCTCTCCAGCATCTATAGTCTCCTGATTTGTTCATTTTGGCCACTCTGACTGGCGTGAGGTGATACCTGAGTGTGGTTTTGATTTGTATTTCCCTGATAAGGAGTGACGCTGAACATCTTTTCATGTGCCTGTTGGCCATCCGGATGTCTTCTTTAGAGAAGTGTCTATTCATGTTTTCCGCCCATTTCTTCCCTGGGTTATTTGTTTTTTGGGTGTGGAGTTTGGTGAGCTCTTTATAGATTTTGGATACTAGCCCTTTGTCCGATATGTCATTTGCAAATATCTTTTCCCATTCCGCTGGTTGCCTTTTAGTTTTGTTGGTTGTTTCCTTTGCTGTGCAGAAGCTTTTTATCTTCATCAGGTCCCAGTAATTCACTTTTGCTTTTAATTCCCTTGCCTTTGGGGATGTGTCAAGTAAGAGATTGCTACGGCTGAGGTCAGAGAGGTCTTTTCCTGCTTTCTCCTCTAAGGTTTTGATGGTTTCCTGTCTCACATTTAGGTCCTTTATCCATTTTGAGTTTATTTTTGTGAATGGTGTGAGAAAGTGGTCTAGTTTCAACCTTCTGCATGTTGCTGTCCAGTTCTCCCAGCACCATTTGTTAAAGAGGCTGTCTTTTTTCCATTGGATGTTCTTTCCTGCTTTGTCAAAGATGAGTTGGCCATACGTTTGTGGGTCTAGTTCTGGGGTTTCTATTCTATTCCATTGGTCTATGTGTCTGTTTTGGTGCCAATACCATGCTGTCTTGATGATGACAGCTTTGTAGTAGAGGCTAAAGTCTGGGATTGTGATGCCTCCTGCTTTGGTCTTCTTCAAAATTCCTTTGGCTATTCGGGGCCTTTTGTGGTTCCATATGAACTTTAGGATTGCTTGTTCTAGTTTCGAGAAGAATGCTGGTGCAATTTTGATTGGGATTGCATTGAATGTGTAGATAGCTTTGGGTAGTATTGACATTTTGACAATATTTATTTTTCCAATCCATGAGCAGGGAATGTCTTTCCATTTCTTTAAATCTTCTTCAATTTCCTTCAGAAGCTTTCTATAGTTTTCAGCATACAGATCCTTTACATCTTTGGTTAGATTTATTCCTAGGTATTTTATGCTTCTTGGTGCAATTGTGAATGGGATCAGTTTCTTTATTTGTCTTTCTGTTGCTTCATTGTTAGTGTATAAGAATGCAACTGATTTCTGTACATTGATTTTGTATCCTGCAACTTTGCTGATTTCCTGTATCAGTTCTAGCAGATTTCTGGTGGAGTCTATCGGATTTTCCATGTATAATATCATGTCATCTGCAAAAAGCGAAAGCTTGACTTCATCTTTGCCAATTTTGACGCCTTTGATTTCCTTTTGTTGTCTGATTGCTGATGCTAGAACTTCCAGCACTATGTTAAACAGCAGCGGTGAGAGTGGGCATCCTTGTCGTGTTCCTGATCTCAGGGAAAAAGCTTTCAGTTTTTCCCCGTTGAGGATGATGTTAGCTGTGGGCTTTTCATAAATGGATTTTATGATCTTTAAGTATGTTCCTTCTATCCCGACTTTCTCAAGGGTTTTTATTAAGAAAGGGTGCTGGATTTTGTCAAAGGCCTTTTCTGCATCGATTGACAGAATCATATGGTTCTTCTCTCTTTTTTTGTTAATGTGATGTATCACGTTGATTGATTTGCGAATGTTGAACCAGCCCTGCATCCCAGGAATGAATCCCACTTGATCATGGTGAATAATTCTTTTTATATGCTGTTGAATTCTATTTGCTAGTATCTTATTGAGAATTTTTGCATCCATATTCATCAGGGATATTGGCCTGTAGTTCTCTTTTTTTACTGGGTCTCTGTCTGGTTTAGGAATCAAAGTAATACTGGCTTCATAGAATGAGTCTGGAAGTTTTCCTTCCCTTTCTATTTCTTGGAATAGCTTGAGAAGGATAGGTATTATCTCTGCTTTAAACGTCTGGTAGAACTCCCCTGGGAAGCCATCTGGTCCTGGACTCTTATTTGTTGGTAGATTTTTGATAACCGATTCAATTTCTTCGCTGGTTATGGGTCTGTTCAAGCTTTCTATTTCCTCCTGATTGAGTTTTGGAAGAGTGTGGATGTTCAGGAATTTGTCCATTTCTTCCAGGTTGTCCAATTTGTTGGCATATAAGTTTTCATAGTATTCCCTGATAATTGTTTGTATCTGTGAGGGATTGGTTGTAATAATTCCATTTTCATTCATGATTTTATCTATTTGGGTCATCTCCCTTTTCTTTTTGAGAAGCCTGGCTAGAGGTTTGTCAATTTTGTTTATTTTTTCAAAAAACCAACTCTTGGTTTCGTTGATCTGCTCTACAGTTTTTTTAGTTTCTATATTGTTTATTTCTGCTCTGATCTTTATTATTTCTCTTCTTCTGCTGGGCTTAGGCTGCCTTTGCTGTTCTGCTTCTAGGTCCTTTAGGTGTGCTGTGAGATTTTGTATTTGGGATTTTTCTTGTTTCTTGAGATAGGCCTGGATTGCAATGTATTTTCCTCTCAGGACTGCCTTTGCTGCGTCCCAAAGCGTTTGGATTGTTGTATTTTCATTTTCGTTTGTTTCCATATATTTTTTAATTTCTTCTCTAATTGCCTGGTTGACCCACTCATTCGTTAGTAGGGTGTTCTTTAACCTCCATGCTTTTGGAGGTTTTCCAGACTTTTTTCTGTGGTTGATTTCAAGCTTCATAGCATTGTGGTCTGAAAGTAAGCATGGTATAATTTCAATTCTTGTAAACTGATGAAGGGCTGTTTTGTGACCCAGTATATGATCTATCTTGGAGAATGTTCCATGTGCACTCGAGAAGAAAGTATATTCTGTTGCTTTGGGATGCAGAGTTCTAAATATATCTGTCAAGTCCATCTGATCCAATGTCTCATTCAGGGCCCTTGTTTCTTTATTGACCGTGTGTCTAGATGATCTATCCATTTCTGTAAGTGGTGTATTAAAGTCCCCTGCAATTACCACATTCTTATCAATAAGGTTGCTTATGTTTATGAGTAATTGTTTTATATATTTGGGGGCTCCGGTATTCGGTGCATAGACATTTATAATTGTTAGCTCTTCCTGATGGATAGACCCTGTAACTATTATATAATGTCCTTCTTCATCTCTTGTTACAGCCTTTAATTTAAAGTCTAGTTTGTCTGATATAAGTATGGCTACTCCAGCTTTCTTTTGGCTTCCAGTCGCATGATAAATAGTTCTCCATCCCCTCACTCTCAATCTAAAGGTGTCCTCAGGTCTAAAATGAGTCTCTTGTAGACAGCAAATAGATGGGTCTTGTTTTTTTATCCATTCTGATACCCTATGTCTTTTGGTTGGTGCATTTAATCCATTTACATTCAGTGTTATTATAGAAAGATACGGGTTTAGAGTCATTGTGATGTCTGTATGTTTTATGCTTGTAGTGATGTCTCTGGGACTTTGTCTCACAGGGTCCCCCTTAGGATCTCTTGTAGGGCTGGTTTAGTGGTGACAAATTCCTTCAGTTTTTGTTTGTTTGGGAAGACCTTTATCTCTCCTTCTATTCTAAATGACAGACTTGCTGGATAAAGGATTCTTGGCTGCATATTTTTTCTGTCTAGCACCCTGAAAATCTCGTGCCAATTCTTTCTGGCCTGCCAAGTTTCAAAAGAGAGATCAGTCACGAGTCTTATAGGTCTCCCTTTATATGTGAGGGCACGTTTACCCCTTGCTGCTTTCAGAATTTTCTCTTTATCCTTGTATTTTGCCAGTTTCACTATGATATGTCGTGCAGAAGATCGATTCAAGTTACGTCTGAAGGGAGTTCTCTGTGCCTCTTGGATTTCAATGCCTTTTTCCTTCCCCAGTTCAGGGAAGTTCTCAGCTATGATTTCTTCAAGTACCCCTTCAGCACTTTTCCCTCTCTCTTCCTCCTCTGGGATACCAATTATGCGTATATTATTTCTTTTTAGTGTATCACTTAATTCTCTAATTTTCCCCTCGTACTCCTGGATTTTTTTATCTCTCTTTTTCTCAGCTTCCTCTTTTTCCATAACTTTATCTTCTAGTTCACCTATTCTCTCCTCTGCCTCTTCAAGCCGAGCTGTGGTGGTTTCCATTTTGTTATGCATTTCGTTTAAAGCGTTTTTCAGCTCCTCGTGACTGTTCCTTAGTCCCTTGATCTCTGTAGCAAGAGATTCTCTGCTGTACTGTATACTGTTTTCAAGCCCAGCGATTAATTTTATGACTATTATTCTAAATTCACTTTCTGTTATATTATTTAAATCCTTTTTGATCAGCTCATTAGCTGTTGTTATTTCCTGGAGATTCTTCTGAGGGGAGTTCTTCCGCTTGGTCATTTTGGATAGTCCCTGGCGTGGTGAGGACCTGCAGGGCACTTCCCTTGTACTGTGGTGTATAACTGGAGTTGGTGGGCGGGCTGCAGTCAGACCTGATGTCTGCCCCCAGCCCACCGCTGGGGCCACAGTCAGACTGGTGTGTGCCTTCTCTTCCCCTCTCCTAGGGGTGGGATTCACTGTGGGGTGATGTGGCTCGTCTGGGCTACTTGCACCCTGCCAGGCTTGTGATGTTGGGGATCTGGCGTATTAGCTGGGGTGGGTAGGCAAGGTGCTCGGGGGCAGGAGGGGCAGGCTTAGATCTCTTCTCCTTAGGTGATCCACTTCAGGAGGGGCCCCTCTTCCGTGGGCCTCTCGTCTGCGTTTGGCTCCGGCGACTCTGTTCTGCTGATCCTCTGGCGGTTTTCTGGGTTATTTAGGCAGGTGTAGATGGAATCTAAGTGATCAGCAGGACGTGCGGTGAGCCCAGCGTCCTCCTAAGCCGCCATCTTGCTGCCGGGTCTGTATTTTTTATTTAAGTATAGGTGGCACATAATGTTACATTAGCTTCAGGTGTACAACATAGTGATTAAACAAGTTTATACTTTAGGCTGTGCTCATCTGTCACCATACAACACTATCATAGAGACTTCTGGCAACCATCAGTATGTTCTTTGTATTTATAGGGCAGACTGTTTTTTCTTTGTTTATCCATTTGTTTTTCTTTTAGATGCCATATATGAGTGAAATCATATGGTATTGTCTTTCTCAGTATAACTTGATTCCCTTAGCGTCGTACCCTCTAGGTCTGTCTATGTTGTTGCACAAGGCAAGATCTCATCCTTTTTGATGGTCGTGTAATATTCCACTGTATTTGGCAACATTTCCTTCTTTTTTCTTCCTGAGATTTATATATATGTACATGAATGTGTATATATATGTATGTGTATATGTGCCACATTTTCCTTATCCATTCATCTATTTATGGAGATTTAGGTTGCCCGCATATCTTGTCTATTGTAAAATAATGGTGCAATAAACATAGAGGTGCATATATCATTTCAAACTAGTGTTTCTGTTACCCTTGAGTAAATTACCAGTAGTGGAATTACTGGATCATATGATATTTTTTTATCATATTATCATATGATATGGGATCATATCATATGATATGGGATCATATGATATCATATTATCATTTTTATCATATTATATATGATATAATTTTTTGAGGAACGCTATTCTGTTTTCCACAGTAGCTGCCACCTGTCACCATATAATACTATTACAGCAACACTATTTCTACCAACGTTGCATAGGGATTCCTTTTAATCCACACTCTACCGATGCATGTTATTTCATGTGTTTTTTATTCTATGCCCATGAAATGGAAGAATTAATAGTGTTAAAATGTCCTTACCACCCAAAGCAATCTACAGATTCAATGCAATCCTTATCAAAAATACCAACAGCATCTCGTCACAGACCTAAACCAAATAATACTAAAATTTGGTTAGAACTACAAGAAATGCAAAACAGCCAAAGAAATCTTGAAAAAGAAGAATGAAGCTGGAGGTATCACAATTCTAGATTTCAAGAAATACTACAAAGCTGTAGTAATCGATACAGTATGGTACTGGCACAAAAATAGACACATAGATCAATGGAACAGAATAGACAGCCTAGACATAAACCCACCTTTATATGGTCAATTAATCTATATCAAAGGAGGCTAAAATATGCAATAAAGACAATTTTTTTCAATAAATAGTGCTGATAAAAGAATGCAAAAGAATTCAACTGGACCACCTTTTGACATAATACACAAATATAAACTCAAAACGGATGAGAAAGCTGAATATCAGACTTAAAACCATAAAAATCCTAGAACAAAACAAACGTAGTAATTTCTCTGACATCGGTCATAACCACATTTTTCAAGATATGTCTCAATGCAAGAGAAACAAAAGCAAAAATATACTATTGAGACTATATCAAAAGAGAAATCTTCTTCACAGCAAAGGAAACAATCAACAAAACAAAAAGGAAGCTTACTGAATAGGAGAAGATATTTGCAAATGGCATATCCAATAAGGGGTTAATATCCAAAATATATAAAGAACTTCTACAACTCAACACCAAAAATGTGTCTTGATTAAGAAAAAAAATTCTTTTGATTCTTTTTGTTTTTCTAAACACAAGGAAATATTTTTTGGCTATTCTTCAACAAATTGAACTGACGGCTTTTGCAGAAGCATTTAACAATTAAATACCATATTTTGTTTACGAAAATAGTCACTAAAGTTCATTCAAAGTTCAGGGAAGGAAAACAGCTTTTTCTTCATGTGTCAGTTTTATGAAAGTCATTGATACTGACCTCCTCCATGCTTAAAGCTTCATTAGAAAAGGAAAGTTATAGAAATAAGAAAGGAGAAAGAAGCTACAATTTTTTTGCCTGAGTCTGATTTATAGGCTGAGAGAAAGGTTAAGAGTATAAAACCTTCACTATGCATTGCCTCTTACATTAGCTCTTATTTTTCAAGTTAAGTATTAGTAAAATTAAAAAGAAAGTTTGTAGTTGTTGATTCCATAGTATTTTTCTCTCTACCAGATTTCATTCAGTTCCTGTCCTGAAAGCATGTACTAGTAAGCATATGTTGACCCTTCTAATATAATAAGGAATAGAATCAGATATGTCAGAGAAGGGGTGCCTGGGTGGCTCAGTTGGTTAAGCGTCTGACTTTGGCAAGGTCATGATCTTTGCTTTGTGAGTTCAAGCCCTGCCATCGGGCCTTCCACTGACAGCAGAGCTCACTTTGGATCCTCTGTCCCCCTCTCCCTCTCTGCCCCTTGCTCACTGGTTCTTTCTCTCTCAAACTAAATAAATAAATTTAAAATATATGCCAGACAAGGACATTTTCCTCAAGAAGCATCTCAATAATGTGTACGACCTTGAAAAGGTTATCATAAATGACTCATTTTTATGTATATTATTACTTATAGTTACAGCTACTTACCATGCCCTAGGAACTGAATTAGGCATTATTACAACACTACCACTAGCTCACCCAATAACTTGTCATCCTCTAACCTATAAATAGTAGCTATGTACCCTTCTAAATATTGTTTATTGATTTACTCATGGATATACCTTACAATGTGTCCAGAGAGTATTTTACAATCTGGAGGTACCAGATGGGTAGAGTCATTGAATTCATGCAGCTCAGAATTTGTTTGGAGAAAAAAAGATGATCATAGCTTTCAGTGAGGTTTTCCTATGGTCCAAAAAGTAATACGGACAACTTAGAGTTTACCTGGCAACTTCCTACTGACTTTGAGGTCATACCTTTGAGGTCAAAATATTTTCTGACTCCCTAAGCACACTTTCACCACTTGTTCGGTATCTCACATGCTCCCTTTGTAACTTAGACATTTTATTTATCAATTATATTCTTTTTTACAAGTTTATTTATTTAAGTAATCTCTACACCCAATGTGGAGCTCGACTCACAATAGTGAGATCAAGAGTTGCAAGCTCTCTTGACTCAGCCAACCAGGCACCCCCTTATTAATTGAATTCTAACAGCTATCCATATGCTTATCATTCTCATTTAAGCCCACCTTCCTTATGCTCTCCTAGTTCTGAGTCTCTATTTTGCCCCCATGACATCAGCTAATCAAGTACGAAACATGCTTGTGCCTGATACCCACTCCTTCCCTGCTTCTGCTATTTCTTCTAGCTCTGAGTTTGGGAGATAATGAGCCACTTACAGCCTACCTTTCATGCTAAAAATACTTCTAACTTCTGTTGGGTCCCACCATTCGCAAGCAAGCAGCTGGGCAGCCACAGAAGTCATCTCCATTGCCACTGGGATTATATATAAATTGAATTTAAGCACAGCATCCTCTGGAGTCACCACACCACAACATTTTGACCTATGTGCAATTCGCTTAATCACATTCCTGCTTTTCATTTGGTTAGATCATGCTTCCAGAAATAGAGTTTCCAAAATTGTGGAATGTTTTGGTTTCCTATGTTTGCTGTAACAAATAACCAAACACTTTCTGGTTTACAACAGAAGTTTGGGTCATCTGGGTGACTCAGCCGGTTAAGTGTCTGACTTCAGCTTAGGTCATGATCTCATGGTTTGTGGGTTTGAGCCCCACATCAGGATCTGTGCTGGCAGTTCAGAGCCTGGAGTCTGCTTCAGATTCCGTGTCTCCCTCTCTCTGTCCCTACCCAGCTCATGCTCTGTTTCTCTCTCTCTCTCTCTCTCTCTCTCTCACACACACACACACACACACACACACAAATAAATAAACATTCAAAAAATTTTAAAAAGTAAAGCAACATAAGTTTAATCTCTCACAGTTATGGATGTCAAAAGTCAAAACCAGTTTCCCTGAACTAAAATCAAGACTCTCTTGGGAAGCGCTAGGTGATAACTGTCATTCCTTGGCTTTTGACCCATCTCTCTCTGCTCCTTCTACACAGGGTCTTCTCCCCTTTGGGTCTGTGTCAAAACTCCCTATGGCTCTCTCTTAAAAGGACACATTCTGATTGCATTTAAGATCCACTCCAGTAATCTCAGATAATTTCCTCCTCTCAAGATCTTTAACTTAATCACAACTCTTGCCATATAAAGTAATATTCACTCTTTTGTCATAAGAGATAATACAGATTCTGGGAATTAGGATATGAACATATCTTTGTGGCAACCATTCAGGATACTACAGGAAAGATACTTGCAAGGAGAGATTTTTATCTTTCTCATAACAAAGGAATTATAGTAATGGGGTTTCTGCTTTAGAGAGATGTCTTACTCGTTCCTATGCAGATATTCACACTGAGAGTGTGTTTTGTCCTACGATTACTCTAATGAGCCCCTTTACATCTAAAGGAAGAATGTATAGTCCATGGCAATATCTTGGGACTTACATATTGTCCTTCAACTATCACAAGGCTGTGTTACTCTGCAAATATGTCCTCCATCTTAACCACAGAAACACGCTCAGATCGAACTTGTTCTTCCGTGAATAGAAAACAGTTCTGGGCTTCCCAATCTACGTACTTTAAACTCACCCTATGTCTCAGTGAATTACGCCACCATTTTAATTTTTCACTTTATTTTTGTTAGGAAAACTGAGTGTTCGAGTCATGAAGGGTGGAAAATGATAAAGTTGCCATTTTATAGTTACACAATAAAAACAATAGTCCCATGTCAACGTGCCTCATCTGACTTCGATTTGATTGGCAGAAGAACAAGCGATAAAGGTAATGGGGATGTCTTTTTTTGTTTGTTTGTTTTTTGCATTTAGGAGTAGTGGTCATTTGGGACAAGTTGAAAGAGAATAGTAGTTAAGTGGACTAAGTGTCATGTGATAGGGAACAATATAGTCCCCATGGCATCCAGGTTTCACAGGAGAGAAGCAATTGCATTATACCAGGAATCTGTGTCAGAAAGTGTGGTCCATAGACTTTGTTCTATAGGCCCAATAATTTTCTCTTTTCGTACTCTGCTCATCTTTTCCAAAATTTTATACATGCTCTCTTTTCTTTCCATGAATCTTTTCACCTTTTAATCACAACTCCTCTTTCTTTCTCCAGTATGCTTCCCTGAGCCTGGAACAAAGTAAGTAATTGGTAAATTCCATTGACTGGGTGTGTGAAAGAAAGCAAACAAGAAAGAAAACAAAAGGAGGAAGGGACCAGGGGAGGAACTAGGAGAGAGAGAATAGGGCTCCCTGGTTGAACACTATGCGTGGTTCCTATTTTCTTATCTTAGCTCTATTTGTACTTAAGCAGAAATTCTACAGCATTATTTTCTTACTAGATAAACTTGTTATAAATTATTTGCAAAGTAAGTCTTTGTTAAAAGTCATTATGGCTTGCCATATGACTCAACCATGAAAAAGAATGAAATCTTGCCATTTGCAACACGTGGATGGAGCTAGAGTGTATCATGCTAAGTGTAGTAAGTCAGTCAGAGAAAGACAATTACCACATGGTTTCATTCATATGTGGAATTTAGGGAAAAAATAGATGAAGATATGGAATGGGGGGGGGAAGAGGGAAGCAAACTGCAAGAGACTCTTTTTTTAACGTTTTATTATTTTTTCAATATGAAATTTATTGTCAAATGGGTTTCTTTTTTTTTTAATTTTTTTTCAACGTTTATTTATTTTTGGGACAGAGAGAGACAGAGCATGAACGGGGGAAGGGCAGAGAGAGAGGGAGACACAGAATCGGAAACAGGCTCCAGGCTCTGAGCCATCAGCCAAGAGCCCGACACGAGGCTCGAACTCACGGACCGCAAGATCGTGACCTGGCTGAAGTCGGACGCTTAACCGACTGCGCCACCCAGGCGCCCCGTCAAATGGGTTTCCATACAACACCCAGTGCTCATCCCAACAGGTGCCCTCAATGCCCATCACCCACTTTCCCCTCCCTACCACCCTCCATCAGCCCTCAGTTTATTCTCAGGTTTTAAGAGTCTTTTATGGTTTGTCTCCCTCCTTCTTTAGCTTTTTTTTTTCCCCTTCCCCACCCCCATGGTCCTCTGCCAAGTTTCTCAGGATCCACCTAAGAGTGAAAACATAAGGTATCTGTCTTTTTCTGTATGACTTATTTCACTTAGCATAACACTCTCCAGTTCCATCCATGTTGCTACAAAGGGCCATATTTCATTCTTTCTCATTGCCAAGTAGTATTCCATTGTGTATATAAACCACAATAACCTTATCCATTCATCAGTTAATGGACATCTAGGCTCTTTCCATAATTTGGCTATTGTTGAATGCGCTTCTATAAACATTGGGGTACAAGTGCCCCTATGCATCAGCAATTCCTAACAGTGTTATTGCTGGGTCATAGGGTAGATCTATTTTTAATCTCCACATCCGCTCCAACATTCTATAGTCTCCTGATTTGTTCATTTTAGCCACTCTAACTGTGCAAGAGACTCTTAACAATAGAGAAATAACTGAGGGTTACTGGAGGGGAGATGGTGGCGAAAGATTAAATGGGTGATGGGCATTAAGCAGGGCACTTGTGATGAGCACTGGGTGTTATATGTAAGTGATGAATCATTAAATTCTACTCCTGAAACCAATATTACAGTATATGTTAACTAACTGAACTTAAATAAAAATTTGGAAGAGAAAAAATTAAATAAATTAAATTAAATTAAATTAAATTAAATTAAAAACAATTTATTTAGAAAATAAATAAATGATTGAACTGTTTGGGAAAAAAGCCTGTAAATTTGGGGTACCTGGGTGGCTCAGTCGGTTAAGAGGTTAATGGTCCGACTTGATTTTATTTCAGGTCATGATCCCAGGTTTGTGAAATTGAACCCCAAGATAGGTTCTGCTCTGACAGCACGGAGCCTGCTTAGGATTCTCTAGCCCCCCCCCCCATCTCTCTGCCCCTCTCCTGTTCACTCACACTCTCTCTTTCAAAATAAATAAATACACTTAAAAAAAAAAAGCCAGTCAATTTGAATAGAATAAAACAATAAAATTGTCTCTGGTTTCACACAAAAGCCTTATTTTTCCTACCAATTATTTTATACTATAGGATAAAGAAACGCCACAAGGGCATTTTACATTATTTCCCTCAGCAGGGTCAGTCTATCGAGAACACTTTTTTTTTTTAATGTTTATTTTTGGCAGAGAGAGACAGGGCATGAGCGGGGGAGGGGCAGAGAGAGAGAGAGAGAGAGACACAGAATCCGGAATTGGCTCCAGGCTCCGAACTGTCAGCACAGAGCCCGATGCGGGGCTCGAACTCACAGACTGCGAGATCATGATCTGAGCCCAATTCGGACACTCAACCGACTGAGCCACCCAAGCACCCTGACCCCTTTTTTTTAACATGCTCTCCACTAATCATCTAGGAAGCAAGCATCAGGAAAGGAACAACTTTCCTCTTCACAACTGTGATTTATATAGCGTCTCCTTTTCAATAATACTTTAACTCTTAAAAACATTTCAAATTTACTGCATTTTTTTCTCACTTAACTTTTTAGAATAATAAAATCTATTTAACCTACAATCTCATGCTAATTTCCTTTGACAGATACTTTGCCACAGTCTCTCTTGCCCTCCTGACAGTTTTTCTTCTTCTGCTTCTTCTTCTTCTTCTTCTGGACCATTTAAGGGCAATAAAATACACAGCAGACAAAGAGGACTCTACATTTCCCAAGTCCCCCATTAGTGCTGCCTTCAAGGACTACAATGATGGCTAATGATTTATCACGTTGACTGTTATTTTACAGATCAAAGCCTGAAGAGTGCAACTGCTGGGCTGAACAAAAGGTTTGTGAATCTTTAGCTGTCAGATCACAAGGATGACAAGACTAACTTAAACTGGCCTGGAAGAAACTCTCCTGAAAGTCGGCCACTATCCTTCTATACTGAAGAGAAGGTCAAATGGGGAGCCTAATTTACTGCAACTCAGCTGTGGACTTTCGATCAAATAACAATATTTGTGCACACTGTGTTTCTTACAGGAAGTTTATTTCCTTGGGTTTTGTTCGTTTGTTTATTTTGTTTGCACTGGTTTGATAAAATTAAAACTTGAATTACTTAGGATTTGGTAGTAAATAGGCAAAGAAGCCTTTGGCTTATTTTGATCCTACTGGTATATTATCCGGACATCCAGGTTTAGATAAGGAACTATGCTGTGGATTGTAGCACGGAAGATTGGCAAGCATCGGGGTTGTATGCTGAAGCTCGAGCATGGGATAAGTATTAATTGATTTACATATTTATTTTGCATGTATGTCCTTTGGTGAAAATTTCAGTATTCCTAAGTTCCTTTAATTACTTCCCAATGATAGACCAAATACACCCTTTATAGTAATACTGTCCCACAAACTTCAATGGATATAAATAAAGATCTATGTTTATGTACTACTGTGGCTTTTGTAAAAAAGGGAATTCTATAAGCATGCTTATAGTAAGACTCTATCCCTACCTCAACAGAAGGAAGAGAGCTTCCCCTCACCAAAGAATACCGTGCTTTGTTTAATATGTGTTCAATAAATTAATTTTTACTGTATCATACTACTGAAATTTGAGGGTAAATCTGCCAAATGTAATATCTGTCATTAATAACAGATATTTAAAGCAATATAGACATTAATATCTAAAATACATCTCATTTTAACATAGTCAAAGAAAGGGTAGAAAGTTATTCCTAATCTTCTTGATTTCAAGTCAGACATCAACTCAACCAATCTAAGTACAATTTATTTTTTAAAACAATTATTAACTTCTCTAAGTTCCCTAAGTCTAGAACTGCAATCCTGGACTTAAAAGTGTGAAGAGATAAAGAAAGCAGAAATGTCATTCTCCGCAAAATATACACCAAAGTCAATGTCATGCTTGTGAGTTTCCTAATATGCAAGATGAGAGTTTCAAAATCCATCCTATTTTAAGATAACTAATATAAATCACTTTAAGGCATTAAATTTTTTTTCTATAATTCACTTTAAGCAAGGGTGCAAGTATGTCTCAATCCTCCTGAGAAATCATCTAACATTTTTCTTCCCCAAATTACATACATAAATTTCCACAGCCACTTGAGTGAACGATTAGTAGACAGATTTCTTTTCAGAGTTTAGAGATTTTTTTATGGGAAGATTATTGTTCGAACAGCATCTCCATCATTGTCATCAAGAGAAAATAAATTATGATATAATAATCCCTTTGGTGAAGCTAAATTTTACAAACCCTTAGACTGGAATGAAATGCAGATGTTGAGTAATTGGTGAAGCTTTACTAAATATAGAACATGCGAAGAAATTAAAATGCAGTTTATGAATTATTCATTGAGTTTTGTATTCAATAACCATGAGAACCCTGTGGGTTCTCAGAATCCTGTCGGCATTCTCGGAGCCACACAGCATGCATGGCTACATCTGCAGAACTTCAGTTTTCTTGAGGATACGAGGAAAATTATACATCTTTTAACAGAAAATTGTCACCTCTGGCATTTCCTTCTGGGTACCTTCTCCAGATATCATTTGAAATAACTTTAGTGGAAGGTTTGAGATCTATTCTCTCTAATGAACTATTTGAACCTAGCTTTCAGACTTCTGTTCTTGACAGCATTTTTAAATGCTGCCTTCATTTCCAAACTGCCCAACGGTTGGTGAGGGATATTTTAACTTCTGTATTTTCCCTATGACCTCTGACCTCTTCCCCAAATTGGCATCAGAAGAAATTAACAACAGGCATTTATGTCATAATTATTTGCAGTCAAAAAATAATTCTGAACTTCTATTTTAATAATTTAGTAACTAATTAACTGTTCCCTCAAACTGCAAAAATACCCTCTTGGTAAAATTTTATTTAGAGGGGCAACAGCTCTATTTAACATACATGTACATTTTTTTCCAATTTTAACTACAGTTCTAATAAGACATTACATTTTCCACTTATAATATAGTGCTTATAGAATATAAAATCAACGTACAGAAATCTGTTGCATTTCAAACACCAATTATGAAGTAGCAGAAAACGAAATCAAGCAATTGATCTCATTTACAATTGCACCAAAAACCTTAAGATAACTCGGAATAACCCTAACCAAAGAGGTAAAAGATCTGTCCCCTGAAAACTATAGAAAAATTATAAAGGACATTGAACAGGACACAAATGGAAAAACATTAAATGCTCACTAATTGGAAGAACAAACATTGTTAAAATATCAATACTGTCCAAAGCAATCTATACATTTTTTAAAAATTTGATTAACATGTATTCATTTTTCAGAGACAGAGAGAGACAGAGCATGAGTGGGGGAGGAGCAGAAAGAGAGGGAGACACAGAATGCGAAGCGGGCTCCAGGCTCTGAGCCATCAGCACAGAACCCAATGTGGGGCTCGAACTCACTGACTGCGAGATCATGACCTGAGCTGAAGTCGGAGCTCGGACAGAGCCACCCAGGTGCCCCACAGTCTATACATTTAATGCAACCCCTATCAAAATACCACCGGCATTTTGCACAGAGCTAGAACAAACAATCCTAAAATTTGTGTGGAACCACAAAAGACCCCAAATAGCCAAAGCAATCCTGAGAAAGAAAAGCAAAGCTGCAGGCATGACAATTCTGGACTTTAAGTTGTACTACAAAGCTGTAGTCATCAAGACGGCGTGGTACTGGCACAAAAACAGGCATGTAGATCAATGGAACAGAATAGAAACCCCAGAAATGTGCCAATTACTATATGGTTAACTAACCTTTGACAAAGCAGGAAAGACTATCCAATGGAAAAAAAAGACAGCCTCTTCAAAAAAATTGTGTTGGTAAAACTTGACAGCTACATGCAAAAGAATGAAACTGAACCACTTTCTTATTCACACACAAAAATAAGTTCAAAATGGGTGAAAGACTTGTGAGAAAAGAAACCATGAAATATATATATAAAATATTATATATATACATGGATGGATGATAGATAGATAGATAGATAGATAGACATTTCTCTCTCTCTCTCTCTCTCTCTCTCTCTGTGTGTGTGTGTGTGTGTGTGTGTGTGTACATATATCACATCTTCATTGATGGACATTTGGGCTCTTTCCGGAGTTTGGCTATTGTTGATAGTACTACTATAAATATCAGGGTGCATGTATTCCTTCAAATCTGTATTTTTGTATCCTTTGGGTAAATACCTACCAGTGAAATTACTGGATCATAAGGTAGTTCTATTTTTAATTTTTGGAGAAATCTCCATCCTGTTCTCCAGAGTGGCTGCACTAGTTTGCATTCCCACCAACAGCGTGAGAGTGTTCCCCTTCCTCAGCATCCTCACCAATACCTGTTATTTCTTGTGTTGTTAAGTTTAGGCATTCTGACTGGTGTGAGGTGGTATGTCGTTATGGTTTTGATTTGCATTTCCCTGATGATGAGTGATGTTGAGCATTTTTTCATGTGTCTGTTAGTCATCTGGATGTCTTGTTTGGAAAAATGTATATTCATGTCTTCTGCCTATTTCTTAACTGGATCACTTGTTTTTTTTTCTTGGGGGGGGTGTTGACTTTGATGAGTTCTTTATACATTTTGGATACTAACCCTTTATCAGATATGTCATTTGCAAATACCTTCTCCCATTCTATAGGCTGCCTTTTAGTTTTGTTTGTTTACTTTGATATGTAGAAGCTTTTAACCTTGATGAAGTCCCAATAGTTCATTTTTTTGCATTTATATAATGCAATGTATTATATATATGTGTTCTATATTATATATACATTCTATTATATATATATATATATATATATATATATATATATATATATACTTCTCTGCAGTCTGGGTCTTAGTAAGCTGCTTGATGATTTCATTACACCTGTCAAGAATCTTGTTTGTCCTCATCATTCTTAATTGTCTTGAAGTTTCTAGCTTATCTCTAGATTGAACATTCTGATCATATGGGAAAAGAGAAAAATTTGGAATAACTTCATTTCAAGCTTTTTAGCATTTAAGTCCCTTAAAATAGGTATAAGGTGGCCTGCAGCAGTAGGTGGTAAGTTCCCTAAAGAAAGATCCAATATGTATTTCATAGCTGCAAGTCACAAAAAATGAATGTCTAATAAGAGGCTCAGATAGGCACTGTGGGATTCATTATGTGCAGAAATAGTATAGGAAGATACCACAAACTTTCTTTTGTAAGAGTGCTTTGCAACCATGACTAGTAAAAATATCCTATAAAGTGAAAACGGACCCAAACAAACAAAAACCTTGTTGGACTCAGATAGTCATGCTTTTACATGGGTTCATTAAGAGATTATATAATGGCAAAATCTAACTTTTTATTTTGGTAGTCATAGCATTTTGGAAAAATGATGGCAGTATTTCAAGTTGTATATACAATATATAATATTGCCTTGCAATAACTCCATTGCCTCTAAGGCATTCGTCGCCATCAAGTTAAAAAATTCTAAAGGAAGAGATCCTGATCGTGAAGTAAACTGATGTCGGTGAACTGAAATTCTTTGTACAGACGGGGTCACATTTGCATCCAGGACATATTTTACTATTATGGGTTCCGATGAGAAAAAATTTGCCTACATCATTTGAAAGACAAATGACCTCATATCATGGGCTTAAAGATTCTTAATGAAAATGGTACAGCATTGCTGTGTTATCCAGCGGTGCGATAACCACCCAGGACACTATGGTTAAGACACTTAACCAACTGAGCCACCCAGGTGCCCCTGAATAAAACTTTAAAAAAATAATTCCAAAATCAAAATTTAAAGAAGGATAAACAAATAATTAGATATAAAGCAACAAATGCTAAGGAACAATTAAGTTAACTTTCATTTAAAGTTTATATATTATAGAAGAGTAGAATTTACAAACCTCTGTTAAGGATTCATTTATTTCAATGAATATCAATTGCTTTCTCTCGAACAATCTTTTATTAAATTTTTAAATGTTATTTTTATGTTTATTATTTTTTTAATATTATTTATTTTTGAGAGAGACAGAGACAAGGGTGTGAACGGGAAAGGGGAAGAGAGAGGGAGACACAGAATCTGAAGCACGCTCCAGCCTCCGAGCTGTCCTCATAGAGCCCCAAGCAGGGCTCAAACCCAGGAACCACAAGATCATGACCTGAGTGGAAGTCAGTTGCTATATTAACTGAGCTACCCAGGCAACCCCTGTTATTTTCATGTTTAAATAAAATGTTTTAGGTTTAAAACATATTCATGGTTGTTCTGGTTCGAATGGATGGGATGCGGCCCTGAGAGCACAGGCCTAGAAGTAATTTTCTAATCCTTCCCAGTGCAAGAGTGAGCAATTCAGTAGATTTTTGTGCATTTTCTAAATATTCATTTTATTCCCAGAAATGTCAAAGTGTTTCAGGAACTGTATGCTGTGACTCTTTTCTTTCCTAATTGTGTCCACATTACAGATGCAGGGTAATTGCCAATAAATATCATCAAATCACTCTTAATTTGTTTTTGATCTTTTTTTTCTGAGCTGGGATCTTCCCTAGAAGATTTTAATAAGAGAGATTGAAGGAAAAAAGGCTGTGAATCCTGGCAATTTTTTTCTTTAGAAAACTGCCATTTCTATGTAATTTCTTCATACAATCAAGAACCCTTTCTTTTCAACTATCTGTTTAGTTCCTGACAGCTCTTGGTATGCTTTGCTTCATTAAATAGAATAGCAAGATTTATACTACTTCTCTTCCTTAACTGGAAAATAAGGGATTTCATAGGAGTATGCTTTTTCCTTCAAGTTGATCGTCAAACCACACCCAGCTTAAATTATTAGTTTAAGTGAATGTAAGAACATAGTTCTCAAAAGATTTCAATGTAACATTTGCAAATGTTTAATGTATAAGGTGTGCATCACTCAACAGAGTGAGAAAAATAATCATTCCTATGTCCACATTTCAGAAGCACAGAGACAGCTGACCAACATCAAGAGTCTGTTAAGAACTTTTCATTTAAACAATGACTTATTAAAAGGTTTCAATGAGGAATATGGACCACGATGCTAAATTATAATTATGCTCTTTGGGGACCCTTCCTAATTAATTTCCAGCTCTCTTATTCCTTCATTCTACAAATTTGGACTTAATCTTTTTATTGCTACATACATGTGAGTGATTTTCATTAGAAAAATTTTTCCAGAAAAAGACTGCCTTTTGAAAAGTAAAGTAGTTTGCAATATAATTATGGAGGAAATATGTTTTTTTTTCTCAAATCAATTGGAGTAGAGGGGAGGGAAAAGACAGTAAAGATTAAGCCATAAACACAAAGTAATAAATGCTTACATATATAAAAGCTGTCAACATACCTCATTTACTATTTATGCTATATTTGTGTAGATTTTGTTAAATCAACATTAATTACAGTACTTATTATTACAAGTAACAAGTATATATATTGCAAGCAGAAAGGAGCTATTTTTACAAAGTTGACATGGTCTTGTTTAATATTCTCTCCTTGTAAAAAGGGACAATGACAGCCATCGTTCGATTGACAGCTCTTTAATAATTCTGCTGGCACCATAAAAATGAAAAAAAGAAAAGCAGCCTTTCATGAGAGAGATAAATCAAAGAGAAAAGACTAAAAAAAAAATTACTGCATTATGAAAAGGTCAGACACTTAGATTAACATAGAAGGCACTTATGGAAAACATTTGCATTTCCTGTCAAGTGATCATAAGATGAAGTACAGACAAGAAAGTTAACATGCATTATCCTCTAAGACATGCTTCTATGAGATTTATTGTTGTCCCCAAATATCATTTATTTGATAAGATTTTGTTAAGATCACTTCTTAAAATCTGTAATTAGGTTTGCACTAAAAAATATAAATATGTCAACTTGTCACTTGCCAAAGAGAGTAAATGAGCCGTTTTACGGATTCCATTAATGTTCTATGTAGATATGCACATGCACGCGCGCACACACACAGACACATACACATACACAGGACTTTCTATATTCACATGTACTATGAATACTTTGTAATTCCTTTAGCCCTGCAATTGAAATACCATTTTAAAACAATCCGTGTTGCGCATAAAAAACAATTTATATTGCATTAGCTTACCTGATATTAAATATCTATCCACAAATTTTTATTTTATTATCAGGCTATCTCTACTAGGATATAAACTCCCTTAGAGCAGATATTTCTAGGTATTTTATTCAGTTCTATATTCCCTGTAACTGAATACTACCTAACGTGTAAGTGCTCAGAAATATTTATTTAAAAAATGAATAATTGGTAGTAATTAGTATCTCTTCTCCAAATACTGCTAGTTTCATTGTTTAGAGTATTTAATTTATGCTTGTGTTTATTGTCACTGAGAAGTTTATTTCGCTTATAGTAACTAGTTGTTATGTATTTTCTGATACTGAATTTCCTACAGGTGATACAGCTAAATATTTTACATTCCTTTTAAGAGCAGAAGGAACCAGTAGTGGGTTTCAATGGGCCTTACTCAGAAAATTCATGGAGAATTTGATCCACCTTATCCATTATTACTGGGTCTTCTCAATTTCTGTTAGTCTCTTAGGTCTTTTATTCTCTTCCTTTTTTGGCACTTCTCATATAGATGTTGCACATTTAAGGTGTGTGGATATAGAGGGATAGAGTAGGATACTGAATTGTGATGTTTCGTAAGTAGTGACAGAAACTCAAATTTCACATTCGTTACCATTATTGCTTTGGAAATTTGCATAGGGCATGCATTGTATAGGGGTTCACATATATCCCTGAACCACAGAAATAAACTTAAAAACATGGTAGCTCATTGACTTATTTAACTCATCAATGCTTAATATACACAATTTATGCAATAAGATATAATTAAAGATGTTCTATGAGTTATTAATTAATCTTATATTATTTTGATAAAAATGACAAGCCATTACTTTTCTTTTATCAAAAAATTCCTAATGTGCATATTCTTGAATATTGATCTTTGGTCATATTCTGAAGAGCACTTTTTCTGTGACATGTTCAGGTATTCCTCACATAATTTCAGTCAAGTTCAGACTAACTCTGAATAATCAAAACTATAAGCAACAATATGATTAAACCAATATACATTGAAATATTCATTGTATCTTTTATATGAGAATTTTTTTCAATATATGAAATTTATTGTCAAATTGGTTTCCATACAACACCCAGTGCTCGTCCCAAAAGGTGCCCTCCTCAATACCCATCACCCACCCTCCCTTCCCTCCCACCCCCCCATCAACCCTCAGTTTGTTCTCAGTTTTTAAGAGTCTCTTATGCTTTAGCTCTCTCCCACTCTAACCTCTTTTTTTTTTTCCTTCCCCTCCTCCATGGGTTTCTGTTAAGTTTCTCAGCATCAACATAAGAGTGAAAACATACGGGGGCGCCTGGGTGGCGCAGTCGGTTAAGCGTCCGACTTCAGCCAGGTCACGATCTCACGGTCCGTGGGTTCGAGCCCCGCGTTGGGCTCTGGGCTGATGGCTCAGAGCCTGGAGCCTGTTTCCGATTCTGTGTCTCCCTCTCTCTCTGCCCCTCCCCCGTTCATGCTCTGTCTCTCTCAGTCCCAAAAATAAATAAACGTTGGAAAAAAAAAAACTAAAAAAAAAAAAGTGAAACCATATGGTATCTGTCTTTCTCTGTATGGCTTCTTTCACTTAGCATCACACTCTCCAGTTCCATCCATGTTGCTACAAAGGGCCATATTTCGTTCTTTCTCATTGCCATGTAGTACTCCATTGTGTATATAAACCACAATTTCTTTATCCATTCATCAGTTGATGGACATTTAGTATGAGCATTGTTTTTAAATACAGCTTCTTTCAGATAATCCATCCACAGATGATCTCCGCTGAAGCTGTTTTATAAGTAAAAGGTAATGTTGGAAGACTTCTGCTGCTAAAATGTCAACGTCAGTGGGCATTAACTGATCTCTTTCAAATAAGAACTAGGTTAAAATTTTTAAATTAATTTAACTTCCTCATAAAATAGTCTGTTTGATCTATATAAGGATGGATGGTTGGATGAAGAGATAGATGATAGATGGATAGATAGATGACAGTAGATAGATGCTTTTTTTTTAATCATTGAATTTACTCACTCTGCTTTTTCATCTGTGCATATTAAGAAGTACAGGGCTTTTAAGCAATATCATATTAAGCACTGCCTCACTGCAAACATGGGGAAGCTTTTCCGCGTGCCTAGTGCCCTTCCATCCTTCATGCAAGGGAGCTGTGGTTGATATAATCAACACAAAAAGCCATTTATACCTGTTGCCAAATGTACTGGCAAGTACAAAAGCACTGAAAAGTCCATGTATTGATAAATTTGTAAAAAGGTGCTCTCTGCAACACAAAAAGTAAGTGTGACCCTCAAATTTGACTCAAACTTCAGAAATGAATAAATGTCATTACTCTAGTATTAAAATTATGATACTTCAAACATTAACAAGTTCTCAATCTTTCTACACTGGCATTAGATGAGATTCTCAAAACAAAAATCCAGTCGTGTCACTCTTTTGATTAAAAACAACAACAACAAAACAGGAGTGCCTGATTCGCTCAGTCTGTAGAGCATGTGACTCTTTATCTCAGGGTCATGAGTTCAAGCCCCACGATGTGTGTGGAGCCTACTTAAAAACAAATAAGAAACAACCAAATGACAGAAACAAAAAGCATAATTTTCAATGTTTCCCTTCTGATCTTTGGATAAGCAGCAAAGGCCTTCACCTCGCCTGGAGGACCGCATGCCTGCCTCTCACATGTCTGCAGCCTCTCGTCACACTGCTCTCCTCTGGCTCTTGGTGCCTCAGCCCGGCCATTCTTCACTCAGTTCTGGCATGTGCTGTCTACAGTGCCAGGCTTACAAGCTAGTTTCTCCTCTGTCTGGCAAGTTTGTATAAATCTTGGTTTTTATTGAAGTATATTTGACTTACAACATTATAGTTTCAAGTGTATAAAATAGTCATATGACAATTGTATAAATTATGAAATGCTCATCCCAATAAATGTAGCTACCATCTGTCGCCATACAAAATTATTACAATATTATTGACTATATCCCTCATGCTGCACTTTTTACCTCCATGATTTATTTATTTTATAAATGGAAGTTTGTACCTCTTAATCCCCTTCACTTATTTCATCCATCTTCCCGTACCCTTCCCATCTGGCAACGACCAGTTTGTTCTGTTTATTAGTTTTTTTGTTCATTTGTTTTCTATTTTAGATTCCACATATAAGTGAAATTATATGGTATTTGTATTTTTCTGTCTGATGTATAAAAGATGTCATATATATATATATATACACACATATATATGTATATATATATATATATCATTATGTACTAAAGCTGATTACAATAGATTTATTCTTGAAAAGACTGTCTAGAACACAGGACAAAGGAAGCTATGTTTGTAAGATGGGCAGAAATGGGAGGCTTATATGGAATTCACTCCCAACATGCTTTATGTACATATATATATATATATATATATATACACACACACACACACACACACACACAGAGGATATACATATATGGAATATATATATATATATGTATATGTATATATGTATATATATATATGGAATATTACTCAGCCATAAAGAATGTATTAATCTATTTCTATAAATCTCTTCCAAATCCTCTGGATCTCAGCTCTAGTGTCACTTCTACGGAGAATTACATCCTGACTGAAGCTAGATTCCATTCAGAAAATTGTTTCTTTCTCTTTCTCTCCTTCCCTTCCTCTCTGTCTCAGCAAATCTCATTTCTCTTTCCAAATAGAAAACAAAATTATTATTATTATTATTATTATTACACAACATAAACATGTTGGGAGTGAATTCCATACAAGTGTCCCATTTCTGCCCATCTTACAAACATAGCTCCACTTGTCCTGTGTTCTAGACAGTCTTTTCAAGAATAAATCTATTGTAATCAGCTTTATCATATAATGATATGACTGCCTATGGACAAAAGGACAAATTTGTTCACTGTTCAGTATAATAAAGATAATGAGCTAAACTCACGAAGGCTTGCTATTCATTATAAAACTCTTAGGTTACCTACGCTCAGAATTTGTTTCCTGTTATGTAATGCATACTGTGTGCAATATATGTAGCTAGTCCCACCCATGTTACTGCCATGGGCTCAGGCTAAGAGGAATTGACAAGTAAAGTAGTCTGACATTCCATGCTGCTTTCTGTGTCGTGGGTAATCAAATTCTTTGTCTCTGATTCAGGAGTCTGGTATCTTTTTAGCATCCATGGTAGTGAGACAAGCTAATTTGTCAACTTACAAATGGAATAAAATGTCAAACTTTTCTAGTTCTTAATAATGCATAAAAAGGAAGGAAAAATGTGTACAACATAACAATAAGATGAAGGAAACTTTGAAAGAAAATGTCATGAGTAGAAAACAATATGGACTGCCAAGAAATTAAGAAACCCCATAGATAAGAAAATAAAAATCACACATATAATCAACAAAGATACTCAGTATCAGCTGTCTGATGTATTTGTATTAGAAAATTTTCCCTATCTATGTGTATTTGTTATAATAATTTATTAGAACTTAAGACAGAATGGTGATAAATTCAGTTTTATGTGCCTCTATGAGATCTATTCTGATTATTTGTATAGCATAAATTCCTAGACATTGAATTTCTAATTCTAAGACATAATGCCTACCGTCCATGTCAGTGCCCTCTGGACACAGTTTAAATGGTAATGAGTACTACCAGGAAAAATAAAGAAGGAAAAGTGATTGTGTTATTGTTTTAAATCAGAAGCGAAGAGTTGAAATGTTAGTATTTAAGAAAAACCTGAAGGAGGTAAAGGAGTAAACTACGGAAGTTCCAAGTAAAGGACATTGCAAGTACAGTCACCCTGAGTTAAAAAAAAAAAAAAAAAAAAAAAAGCAAGGGAGCTTGACTTACTTGAAGAAAAGCAAATAGGGCAGTCAAGAACCATATAAGCAAGGAGTACAAAGGACACAAGGAACAGTCGGAATTTTAACGGATGTCCAGATTTGTCAGCTGGCTGGAAGAGGCAACTCGCCATGGGTAGTGACCAAATATTCTTGCTGGGTATCCCAAGAATAGACCGTGACTGCACTACTCTGCCTGTCTCTTAAGATTGAATTTCAAGCAAGTAATGTTGAGATATGAAGTAATGTTTCCTTCTGGACAATGAGCAGGCTTTTGTCCACAAATTATAAAGGTGATGAGATCCCAAGCTTTATGTTTGTCTCCTGTATTGCAGCCCACTGCCTGAGCTGGTATCCATGACAGGATCAGGGACTTCAGGGCCATAGAGAACTAACATGACTATGAGCCTCTGCCTACTGTTTTTGCTGTGAATAATAAAGTCCCATGTCACTGACTGATGAGCCTCGTGTCTTCTGCCAGCATCCATGACACAGTGGCCGGCTGACTTTGTAGCTTACAAGTAGGGTAAAACCCCAGACTCTGCAGAGCTCTTGAGCAAGTCCTGTCAGCCATTGTAAAGAGTTTGGCTTTTAACCTGAGTGATAAGGAGTTCCATTAAAGAGTTTGGACACAAGAATTAAAGTGAGGAGTTAAAAAGGATCATGCTTTTGGCTGTGCAAAGAGTGAACTGAAATCAGCCAAGGAAGAACTGGGAAGACACATAGCTAGAACGCAATTCCACTAATGCAGGTATGACACGATGGTGGCCTGGACAAAAGTTTTAGCAGCAGAGATGGAGAGAAGTAGTTGCATTCTGATATATTTCGAAGGTAGAGCTAACAGGATTTTCTGACAGGTTGCATATAGGTGTACAATAAAAGAGATCATGATAACTTATTAAAAGGATGGAACAAGAATTAACTGAATCTTTACAAGAACATTAGGATTGGAAAGTTCAGGTTAAGGAAGTGTCCTTCCATTCTCAGTATGGTAAGAGTTTTTAATCATGAATGGTTATTGATGGGTATTGAATTCTAACAAATATTTTATCTAACGAGAAGATTGTAATGTTTATCTCTTTTGTTCTGTTAATTACATTGATGATCGTATCTTGCTTATTTTCCTAGAAAAAATAATAATTACCTGTGATGTATTATCCCAATATGTTAATATTGAGTGAAAAATTTTGCAAGTATATTCATTAACAATATTAGCCTCCAAAGCTAGTTTTTTTAAATTCTTGTCAGCTTCTGACAATGTGCAATCAATCAAAATTCATTTGAATAAATTCAAATTCCAGTATCCAGAAGTGTTTATACAGTATTTGTGGTTTTTTTTTGTAAATACCTGAAACAATTCATTATGAAAACACCTCAGCCTAGATATTTTTTATGATGAGGATTTAAAATATGGTTTTGATTTCTTTAAAAACTATTTCATTTTCTATTTTGTACTGAATATGTTTAGATAAGTTGTCTTTTTTAGAAATGTGTACATTTGTGGAGCACCTGAGTAGCTCAATTGGTTAAGCCTCTGATTCCATATTAGTTCAGGTCATGATCTTGCAGTTGTGAGATCGAGCCCTACATCAGGCTCTGCGCTGAGCATGGAACCTGCTTGGGATTCTCTCTCTTCCTCTCTCTCTGCCCACCCCCCTTGCTTGCATTCTCTATCTGTCTCTCTCTAAATACGGAAATAAACAATTTAAAAATGTGTATAATTGATCAAAAGTACCGCATTCATTAACATACAATAGTTACTAATATGTTCTTAAGGTCTTTTTCATGTCCATGAGATCTCCAATGATGTACCTTTTCTTCATGTTTGATATTGTAGATGTATCTTCTCTCTTTTTTCTTGATAATTCTTGCTAGGGGTAAATATTTTTATTAAAAGATGTTGTAATAAAAACTAGCTTTAGGCGAGCTGGTTTTCTCTATTGCATACTTTATATTTCAATCATGATGTTCCTTATATTTATATATAAATATTACTTATATATATTCTACTTTCTCAATTTTAATTTTCAATTCTTGCTCTAACTTCTTGAGTTAAATACATACACTGTTGACTTTCAAACTTTCTAATTTTCCAATAAATCCATTTTTAAGGCTACACATTACCCACTAACACAGATTTAGTTAGATATCAAAAGTCTTTCTATACTTTTTAAAATTTTTTAAATTTAAACCAAAGTTAGTTAATATAGAGTGTACATAATGATGTTGGGAGTAGAATTTAGTGATTCATCCCTTACATATCACACCCACTGCTCATCCCAGCAAGTGCCCTCCTTAGTGCCCATCCACCTACTTAGCTATCCCCCTAGAAAACACCCTTCCAGCAACCCTCAGTTTGTTTTCTGTGTTTAAGAGTCTCTTATGGTTTGCCTCCCTCTCTGTTTTTATCTTATTTTTCCTTCCCTTCCCCTATGTCATTTGTTTAGTTTAAATTCCACATTAGTGAAATCGTATGATATTCGTCTTTCTCTGACTGACTTATTTCACTTAGCATAATACACTCTAGTTCCCTCTTCATTTTTTCAAAAGGCAACATTTTCTTCGTTTTGATCACTGAGTAATATTCCATTGGAGATATATATATATATATGTATATATACATATATATATGATATATATATACATATATATATGTATATATATATCATATATATGTATATATACATATATATGATATATATATAGTATATATACCACTTCTTCTTTATCCATTTGTCAGTCGATGGACATCCGTGTTCTTTCCATAATTTGGCTAGTGTCGATAGTGCTGCTATAAACATTGAGGTCCATGTGCCCCTCTGATTCAGCATTTTTGTGTCCTTTGGATAAATACCTAGCAGTGCAATTGCTGGGTGGTAGGGTAGTTCTATTTTTAATTCTTTGAGGAACCTCCATACTGTTTTCCAGAATGACTGCACCAGTTTGCATTTGCACCAGAAGTGAAAAGAGTTCCCCTTCTCTGCATCCTCATCAACATCGATTGTTCCCTGAGTTATTAATTTTAGCCATTCTGACAGGTGTGAGGTGGTATCTCATTGTGGTTTTGATTTCTATTTCCTTGATAGTGAGTGATGTTGAAAATCTTTTAATGTGTCTGTTAGCCATCTGGATGTCTTCTTTAAATATTTGGTATTTTCTTGGGGCACCTGGGTGGCTCTGTTGGTTAAGCATCTGACTTCAGCTCAGGTCATGATCTTGTAGTTTGTGAGTGTGAGCCCCTCATCACGCTCTGTGCTGACAGCTTGGAGCCTGCAGCCCGCTTCAGATTCTGTGTCTCCCTCTCTCCCTGCCTCCCCCACTTGCATTCTCTCTCTTCCTCAAAAACAAATAACATTTAAAATTTTTAAAAAATATTTTATATTTTCTCATAGTTCAGCTCAAGATATTTTCTAACTTTAATTGTGACATTTTTCTTTGATAATAGATTATTGATAGGAATATTGCTTGATATCTAAACATTTAGGAATTTTCTAACATTTTTATATTAATTATTTTGGTTTGAATTTCACTGTTGTTAAAGAACATACCATGAATAAATAGTTGATACTGACTTTGACCTCACTATGAAAGGTTATTTTGTTTTTAGTATAAACTATATAAGCTATAATAACTTGGTAAGTAAAAGTGTTTAACAAAGCCAAGCCACAGGGATTATCCCACAGCATATGTGCATGCAAAATAACTGAAATAAGCATCAAGTGGTATGTATCAAATGAGTGTAAAAGATAAGACATTTCTGGGGCGCCTGGGTGGCGCAGTCGGTTAAGCGTCCGACTTCAGCCAGGTCACGATCTCGCGGTCCAGGAGTTCGAGCCCCGTGTCAGGCTCTGGGCTGAAGGCTCAGAGCCTGGAGCCTGTTTCCGATTCTGTGTCTCCCTCTCTCTCTCTGCCCCTCCCCCGTTCATGCTCTGTCTCTCTCTGTCCCAAAAATAAATAAACGTTGAAAAAAAAATTAAAAAAAAAAAAGATAAGACATTTCTGGAAACTTAGAAACTGGTAAAATAATTTTTCTCCAGGGTTACCATACAGAATCTTTGAAATGATGGTATTTGATCAAGGCTGTGAATAATGTATAAATTTTATATACATGGGAGACAAGAGAAAAATGGAAGAAAATGAAGAGTAAAGAAGATATACTAAACATTTAGTGAACAAATACAATACATTACTAGTCACACTCTAGTTAAAAAGAGTAAGCATATAATGAAACATTGTAAATGTCAAGGAATGAAAGATTTTCAAGAAAGGATGTGTTAATATGCAAAAACAAACATCTCTGATCAAAAGAAAGGGCACGGACATTTTGAGTGTCTACTATATATCTTGATTAGGTAAAGAAAGTCACACACACACACACACACACACACACAGAGATAGAATTTCTCACTAAATTCTAAGAACCATGTAATATGGGCATTTATAATCTCTGTTTATAAAGTAGGGATAAAGGCTCTCTACAGTTAGATGGCATGCCTTATCAAATCTTAGTAGGTTGTGGAACCTGGATCTTTTCTGATATCAAAACTATCCTTAGAAAGATAGATTTTAGTAATTTAAGATAATTGAAAATTACAGTTTGCTACACTTAAGGAACAATGAAAATAGACAGAAAAACTTACTTGGAAAATGTACTGGGGAGTTGATGGCACACCTATAGTATGGATTCTTTCTCTTTTTTTCATTCATTTTTCCATAAATCTATGAAAAGTGAACTAAGCAATATGATGGGGAATGGAAGAGGTCAATATAAACACAATAACAATAATGAAAGCATAAAAAATAACAAGAATGGTAGAGTGCGAAGCAATTGTGAATTTACAAAAAAAAGGCCAAATCAATGTAAAATTATTTCTGTGATAGTGCAAGAAGGAAATTCATATTTCTATGGTAGAAAATGTTACCTGAGCTGGGATATGGAGGAAGAAGAGTTATTTACTAGATAAAATGTGCTTTTTTTTGTGACTAGTGGGGAGGTGGGCACCAGTACATATATTAGGAAGCTCAATAAATTATAATTTATTTCTAAATTACTCATATATAATTTCTTCAATTTTTAAGAATATCCTAAAACCTGAGTCTTGATCACAATATTCTAAATAATAGGCCATTTTATTTTTATTTTTTTTTTCTTTTTTTTTCAACGTTTATTTTTTATTTTTGGGACAGAGAGAGACAGAGCATGAACGGGGGAGGGGCAGAGAGAGAGGGAGACACAGAATCGGAAACAGGCTCCAGGCTCTGAGCCTTCAGCCCAGAGCCTGACGCGGGGCTCGAACTCACGGACCGCGAGATCGTGACCTGGCTGAAGTCGGACGCTTAACCGACTGCGCCACCCAGGCGCCCCGGCCATTTTATTTTTAAATGTTCTATTTATTTTTGAGAGGGAGAGTGTGAATCGGGGAAAGGAAGAGAGAGGGGGACAAAGGATCCAAAGTGGGTTCTGCACTAAGAACAGTGAGGCTGATGGATGATGGATGTGGGGATGGAACTCACAAGATATGAGATCATGACCTGAGCTGAAGTTGGAAACTCAATGGACTGAGCCACCCAGGTGCCCCTATTTTAATGTAAATAGGGGAAAAGGATGTTCCAATAAATACATTCCCAGTAAGACTGGTAAATACAATTTAATTTATTTTCTCTTGTAAAAGCCATTATTGTTAGAAGGCTATCAATTGCTGAAATTACAATGAACTACAAATACATAAGGTAAAATCCCTTAGTTGATTTTATTTTTGTCCAGATTTTATTTGGTAATATAAAAGGAGTAAGTGATTTAATGATACAAAGTTTTTACATTTTCTGTAGTTCTAAAGGAAAGACATTTAAAACAAGATTAACCTGGCACCTGGGTGGCTCAGTCAGTTAAGCCTCGGACTTTGGCTCAAGTCATGATCTTGTGGTTCATGTGGTTCAGGGTGGAGCCTACTTGGGATTCTCTCTTTCCCCATCTCCCTTTCTGCCCCTCCCCCACTTGTGCTCTATTTCTCTTTCAAAATAATTAAATAACCTTAAAAAAATAAAACAAGATTAATAAAAGAAGTAGAAAAATGGGGGAACTATGCAATGGCCAATTGCACGTGTCATGCATTGAGAGTGGTCAGAGTGGTCAATATCATCTATTCTACTACTGTTCAAACAACCTACGAATGATTTTCAAGAAAGGAGAATTTTCGTTCTGGTGACTCGGTTACCCTTCTGACCATCATAATATAATAATCTGCAGGAATCATCTTCTGAGTGTGGCCCAGACTATAATATTTATTTTTCCTTCCAAAGTGCCAGATGAACTGGGTTGGATTCAGTCATTATAGCTACCCTTACCCATCCTCAAAACAGCCACCTGGCTGTCCTACACAAATAGATGTGGGCCCGGCAGCCATGCTTGGTCACAGTTAACATGGAATCAGGATGGACAACAGACAAAAGCTAGGCAACCAATTTACGCCTCCAGAGAATATACTGAAAACTGATCAGTCTCCACAGAGAGAATATGAAATAATAATCTACGAATGAGAGAAACAGAAAAATCTGGTTTTCTTTTTTGTTGTGATTTTGTCTGGGAATTAGCAAAAGGGAAGTTAAGAGATAGGTCATCTACTAACTCCAACACAAAACATCTGAAAAACAGAAACATTTGAAAGGGCTTGATTCCATACATGTTACTTTTTCACTCTCTGCCAGTTGAAGCATTACTCTTCCCATAGTGGGAAAGATAAACTACCACCAAGAGGGGGAAGAATTGTAATACATATTCTCCTTTTTAAAACAATTTTTTTAAGTTTATTTATTTATTTTGAGACAGAGAGAGCACAAGTGGGGTACGAGCAGAGAGAGGGAGAGAGAATTCCAAGCAGGCTCCACACTGTCAGCACAGAGCCTCATTCAGGGCTCAAACTCACTAACTGTGAGACCATGACCTGAGCCAAGATCAAGAGTTGGTTGTTTACCCCACTGATACGCCCAGGCACCCCTACATGTTATCCTTTTAAGCTTTCAGTATTTGTGGGTAGGCAGCCACTACCATATTCCTCAATGATCCTTGTCTCCTGGTTCATACGCTCACATAGTGCCTTCCCTTTAGTATGGGTTAAGCTCATTGACTTGAGTCTAAAACAGTGATTATAATAAAAGTGAAGAGATGCACTTCCAAGATTAGGTTACAAGAAGAGTGTGGTTGCCCGGTCTCGGGTGCTCACTTTCTCTTTCTCTCTCTTGGATCTCTCATGCTAAGGGAGCAAGCTGCCACGTTATGTCAGTCATATGGTGAGGCTCACATGGTGTAATAAGAATTGAGGCCTTTGGTCTAATAGCCAATGAGTTGCGAAAGCCTGCCAAGAAACACATGAGTGAGCTTGGAAGTGGATCTTTCAGCTCCAGGAAAAGCTTGAAATGGTTCCACCTCAGGGCTTGAACGCAACCTAATGAGATCTTAAATCAGAGAATGTTTTCGATTGAGATCTTAAATCAGAAAATGTTTATGCCATTCGATTTTCAAATAATTTGCTATACAGAAGCTAATGTAATATAACTAATACATATTAGTTATGTATACCTAATAACTAATATCATCATTTGACATGTTTAAGATATTTATAAAATATTTAAATGATCTTATTTAATTAAGCTTTCTAACAAAATGACCACATATTATAATGTAGTTGATAAATCCATAATTTGAATTTAGATTCATTTTGTTATTTCTTGAAATACATTTTTTATTAATGAATTGTCCTGTTAATGTAAAAGGGATAATGATCTGAAATATTTAGAAATCACATTCCTCAAAACAACCCCCAATATTCATAGAACCCATTATATAACCTTTATACAATAAATCAATTGTATTCTATTGAGGCAAAATGTAAAAAAAAGAATGTAAATAAGCAAAACTCTCAAAAGTTATGATGCAGAAAAGATTAGACTAAGAATACCCTATGGAATGTGACTTAGTACTTCGAAGGCTTCACAGGTGTTGATATTTGCATGATACATTCAAGCAGAATTTATAGCAACTTAGCAGCTGTACTGTAAATAGTGTCTTATAAAAAACCTATTAAGCAATAATTGCTATTCAATATTCATGGCTTAATGAAAGTGACTTGTTGCAATTTTAAGCCATTTTAGAATCATCATTATGTAAAACTCTGACACGTGGAAGCTGCTTATATCAGTTAGTTTGGGAGAAAATATGTGCACGTAATTTTTTTTCCATATAAAGGAAGAAGAAAACATTGATTGCAATCCATTTAAATAGTTTGAGTGTGTGTGTGTGTGTGTGTGTGCGCGCGCATGAGTGTGATTTTAATAAAACTTTAAAAAAATTCAGCCCCATGTTGGGTGTAGAGATTGCTTTAAAAAAAAAAGGAAGAAAACTTTCAAAAACTGCTACTTGACTTTTTTTCAAGTTTTCCATTCAAGGGCATGACATTAACATCTGAAATGAAGAATCAGAATCAAGTGCCAGCCAGTCACATCTAGTAGTAATAGAGACATAATTTTTGGACCAGTGGGAGTTGATCTCCAAGCATAGAACCAGTCAGAAAGAGACTTATTATAATTAAAGGTCAGAGTGTATTGAATCTCAATGATATTATTTAGGGAAAAATTGTATTAAAATTTTACAAAAAAAAAGAAAAAAGAAACATCACAAAATCACAGCAACATTAGGCTAAAATCAACCTCAACTTGTCGATTTTTGACAATTTGGTGAAAAGAGACAAAATTGGAGAAACAGTGCTTATCAAAGTTAAATTGAAATGTGTAACAGGTGTTTCTTTTTTGCTTATGTTAGATATTTTCAAATATTTCAGAATGTTAATCAATGGTACCTCTTATTTCTTGTGTCTTGCTTTGACTATTACCAAATGTAGTCATATATTAAGCATATAAATTGCACTTTCATAATTTTTAATTATCAATTAAAAAAAGGTTAAGTCAATTATCTTCAGATTAACAAGGAAGGGAAGTCTTAGCAGTAAATTACAGCGGTACACTTTTTCTTATATTTCACAAATATTTTAGCTCTTAAATCTAATTTATATATAGTTAAAATAAAAACGGTATAGAATAAAATGAATGATGTTTTTATTTTTTTAATTAACATAAAAATGTATGAAATTATTATATATCGATATAAATAACTCTGATATAATGGTCACAAAGACAGTTAAGTTCACTATTCTGTTCTAGAAAGTATTCTTTTAAAGTGAGAAGAGCCTTTTTCCCAATATCAAAAAGGAGAGATTGTACAAAGGTGTGAACATCCGTTGCTGATATGATACCCTGTAATTTCTTTCAGTACTTTCATGTGTTTATTTGCTATAAAAATATTTTTTCTACCTAACAACAATGCAATTGTCTGAATGAAAAAAAATTAATATTGGCACAGTAATTCTACCTACTCCCAAAACTCATTCAAGTTTTGGTAATTGTCCCAATAATTTCCTCTTCAGTAATTAAACGCAATCCAGAATTATATTTTCTTGCATTTAGTTAACATTTTTTAAAAAGTCCCCTTCAATCTGAAATAGTTCCTCAATCTTTTCTGGGCTTTATAACTTCTACACCTTTGAACATTGTGGGCTAGTATGTTGTAGAATGTTTTCAATTTGGTTTTATCTGATATTTCTTCATGATTAGATTCAACTTATGCGACTTTGGCAGGAGCATCGCAAAATCATATTATGCAGCCCATGATTTCAATTTGTTCCATTAATAGTGATTTTAACTTGTTCACTTGAACCTTTCTATATAAGTATTTGTGGTGGAAACGATTTGAGATTATGTTAAGTAGCCTATCCCTCATCAAAATTTCGTTTTATTCAATCCATTTATATTATTGTATTCTCATGATTTCCAATTTTACTCTACAGGTTATAATTTAGCATGCTTGAATTGTCTCAGAGTTGGCCTGTCACAACACATTCAAACTGGCTTCTGTCTCCTTCACATCCCCACTACTCTTTGATCCCTTTCTTGCCGTCTGGCACAATAAAACCCATTCCTACAGGGCTTTAGCCTTTACCGCATGACCAAAACTTCTTTTTTTTTTGTATATACTTACTAATTATTTATTGCTCAGGACCACTAATAACTATGTTAACCATATGCCCTGCTTATCCAGACACGTCTAATTTATTTGGTTATCCTCCTTCTGTTTGTAAATGTGTTCCACTTAGGACAGTAAATTAGAGGTACCTTGCACAGATTGCTAAATCCGGTGGTCAATTCTCACTCATCATAACCTGATCTATCAGTAGTGCTAACATAGTTGATTCGTGCCTCTCCCTGGTACAATTGTTTCTTTTGGCTTTCAGAAACCTACACTCCCTAATTTATCCTTCTACCTTACTGGTTCTCCATCCTAGCCTCATTTAATTGTTTCTCTTCTTCTCCCTCATATGTTCAAATGCTGAGTTTGCCCCCAGGACCCTCTCCTCGGAACTCTTTTCTTCTATTTTACTCACAGCTAGGTGATTTCTTTCAGGTTAGTGGACTTAAAGAGCCACATATCTACTAAGACCTGTCCACTGTATGCCTTCTAGCCTAGATCTCCCTTCTGAACTTCAAATTCATATATCTAAATGCCAACCAGGCAATTTCACCTAGATAACAAATAGGAATCTTAAACTCAGCATGCCAAAAACTGAATTCTGCCCTTCCTTTTCTTTCAGTCTTCTCCCCCTAGGTGAGGACAACTCAAGATGCTTAAGCAAAATCCTCAGTATCATCTTCTCACACCACGCGTTCTGCCTGTTTGTAAACCCAGCTGCATGTGTTGTAACACACGTCCAAAACTGAACCCGTTCCTCCCATGTCCATGGCGTCACCTTCACCTGAGCCACGTTTGGATTGCCACCAAATTTCTTAACAGGACCCTGCTTCTACTTCCACCGTTCTCCTACCCCCTCCCCTCCTCTTCCCAACCCTCTCAGTAGATTCTTGACACAGCTTCCAGAGTCATCTCAAAATTAACCCAAGCCATTTATTTCTCTGCTCAGGACTCTGGGATACCCATTTCCTCCAGAGCAAAAGCCAACATTCTTACAAAGCATACAAGGTCTTACATAATCAGGCCCTCTCTTACATCTCTGAGCTGATCCACTTTGAGGTCCCAGGCTCACACTGTTCCAGCTCCATTGGCTTCTTAGATGTTCCAGAGCATGCTGCCATGTTCCTGTCAACACATGCTGTCCTAAGTCCTTTGCTCTAGCTTTTCTCCCTGCCGGAAATACTCTTTAACAGAGGACCAACTGATGGCTTCCCACTACTTCAAATCTTTGCTCAATTCCCACCTTCACAACGAAGCTTTCCTGACCATCCTCCTTAGAGCTACAACCTGCCCTTCTCCTTGCCATGCCACATCCCTCTTACGTTACTTTTCATTTTTTATAGCATTTAGCTCTTTTCAAAAAATATTCTCTCTGGGGAGGCTGGGTGGCTCAGTCAGTTAAGTGTCCGACTTCGGCTCAGGTCAGGATCTTGTGATTCTTGAGTTCAAGCCCCATGTCAGGCTCTGTGCTAACAGCTTGGAGCCTGGAGCCTGCTTCGGATTCTGTGTCTCCCTCATTCTCTGCCCCTCCCTAACTCTCTCTCTCTCTCTCTCTCTCTCTCTCTCTCTCAAAAATAAATAAACATTAAAAATATTCTCTCTACTTTATTTATCATCTTAAATGATTACAACTTTTCTCTCCACACTGTAAGTGCCACACGGGCAGGAATCTTCATGTCTGTGGTGTTCAAAGACTCCTAACATGTGCAACAGTACCTGACATGAAGGAGATGGACAATAGAGAGTTGTTGAAGAAACCAGTGAAAATGTTTAATACAAAACAGCCAATAGCACCTTGGAAAAGTCCCAGTATATTTTGAGTTAAACAATAGTTTTCTCAACCTGTGATCAGTAAAGTTATATAAACATACCAAGTGTCTTTAAAATTTATTAAAGACACCATTGAATATCATACATGATATTCTACCATGAAGACCAAATTTTTAAAGAAAGTAGAAGTACTCACTCTTTTACCTTCTTATATTAACTCACGGACACTTTCAAAATAAGTTGTTATTTATATATCACAAATATATTCATCTCCTATTTCTTTGCATTATTTTTCAAAGGAAACTATGATATTTCCATCATACAAATGAGTCAACCAGGAGGCCCCCAATTCCCCAATAATTTTCTAAGCTTTTAACTCTTGAGTTTTTGTGCCATGAACATATTAGTTAAATATACTGGACATACTGCCTTTTTCACTACTGCACACAAAATTTCTAAATTCTTACTGTGATCGCGTTGCAGAAGACTCCACAATACGAATATTGCATCCTTTACTGAATGATCATCCATTATGATACTGTACGTTTATAATACTAACATCAGGGAGGAAATTTTTTTGTAGGCAAAGCTGTGCATGTAGCTTTCCCTCTTTTGCATTGTTTTCTTAGAAAATATGCTAAGAAATGAGATCGTTGGCTCAAGGGGTATAATGTATTACTCTCTCAATTACAAAATCACTGACAAAAAGAAAATAGCCATAGTTACTTTTCCTGCAAATACTAACCACCATTGTATTTATTTTTTAGTTTACTTTTGTTACTTCTATTTTAAAATACTCTCTGTACGGCTTCTCTTAAAAAAAAAAGTTTTACTGAGACATCACATACATACTTGACATTTCACTGATTTCACTACACAATTCAATGATTTTTCACAAACTTGCAGAATTAGGAAGCCATTACTGGGGTCCAATTGCAGCAGCCATTTGCAGTCATTCCCCAACCCCCACTCCAGCTCCAGGCAACCAATCACGTATTTCCCATCCCTGTAGATTTTGCTTTTCTAGAAATTTGATATAAATGGAAATCACTCAATATGTGGTCCTTGGAATCTGGGTTCTGTCACTTAGAATGATTTGTGACGTTCATCCTAGTTGTCTTTACTACTTCTTGCTAGTTAAGATTTACATTTACGATGCGTACGTTCACAGTGATATTTGCTAGTGGGAACTCATGGACCAAGATTTTGGTCTGAGCAATGATGAAGTAAAATCACTCATGTATGAATTCATGATTCACAACATGTATTCTCAAAAATGTTTTTAAATACTGAATGCGAGGACACCTGGGTGGTTCAGTTGGTTAAGTGGCTGACTTTTGATTTCAACTCAAGTCATGATCTCATGGCTTGTGAGTTCGAGCCCTGTGCGGAACCTGCTTTAGATTTTCTCTCTTCCACTCCCTCTGACCCTTCCCTGCTCTCTCTCTCTCTCTCTCTTTCTGTCTCTCAAACTAAATAAATAAAGATAAAAATATATATTGACATGCAAATCCTTTGGGTTTTTTTTTTAATTTAAGAGAAAGAGAGAGAGAGAGGGCATGTAGAAGGGAGAGGGGCAAAAGGAAAAAGAGACAAAATCCCAAGGAGGCTCCAAGCTCAGTGCAGAGCCTGATGAGGGGCTCAATCCCACAACCCTGCAATCTTGACCTGAGCCAAAATCAAGACTCGGACACTCAACCGACTGAACCACCCAGATACCCTAAGCCTTTGTTAATATTTGTGATTTTGAGCAGAAAAGAAAAATGTACACATATGATCTTCCCTGTCTGGAAAATAATATTGATTTGTATAAGAATACTGGGCTGTTATAATTCTTATATTTCCTTTATTCAAGTATTCCCATTCACTTCCTTGGCCTGCCTGCTACACTACTAATAGGCCATTTCAACAAGGACTCAACAGCTTCACAGCCACATCATAGATGGACGTCAGTACATTTCAGTACATTTCAGTAGCCCATAAACATAGTTCTCAATATTTTCAAAAATATGCAGATATAAATTAGTAATGAATAGCTTTCTTTTGCAAATATGTAACAGTTTATTAATTTCCTTTAAATTCTTGCTGTAAGCAAATTTGCATGTCCCCTAAACACACTGCTTCTTCAGCCATCTCTAACTTTTTTATTATTTTATGTGAGTCATACTGTGAGCAATATAGATTTCTTCCTTGATCCTCACTCTTTGTTACCTTCCTCTAAAACACCCAGTTTTGAATCTCATATCCTAAGACTTTACCATATTTGCTTTTTACAAAGTCATCTCTGAACTCGTGTCCTAATTATTCCTCAATGGTCTTTACTCCTGGGACATTGTCATTCAAGCCAACAGTATTCTTGGTGACTTTAATATCCACACAGATGGTATTTTCACTACACTTAATGACAATGAACTTTTCCTCCACCAAACCTTGGCCATTCACTTCTATAGTTATACACTCATTTGTGTTATTAAGGTAACTGTTACTACCTGTTACCAACAATCTCAAATCCAAGCTCCGTCTTTCCTGTACCTCAATTCCAGCAATTTTTGCCACACCATCATCTTCTCAGGCTTCCTCACCTTGCTTATGTCTTCCTTTCTTCTCTCACCCAGTTTAAGGCCCATGAGCTATCACTACAATCACTCTCTAATCTTTCACTTCATTGTACACAGATAGCAAAACCCCAGTTCCACCCTTGCACCCATGCAGATTTGTATGTTTGAAAGAAAACATACAATCTCAATATTTAATCTGACTTTAAACTAAGAGACTATTAAATTCAAGTGGGTCCTGAAATCACACAGTATTTTCCTAGAACATTACACTTTGCTCTTTTTTAAAGGACAAAATCATGCTTAAATACATGACCTAACCTGAACTCCTGATTTCTTCACCCCTAAACATATCTCTCATTCAATCTTCCCCACCCCAACTAATTGCAACTCTAACATTCTAATCCCTCAAGTAAAAGCTTTGGAGTCATCACTGACTCCTTTGCATTTCTCACAAGCTGAAGCAAAAGTGGTTGGCTCTTCAGTGTGGAGGTTGCTCAAAAAATTAAAAATAGACCTACCCTCTGACCCAGCAGTAGCACTGCTAGGAATTTACCCAAGAGATACAGGAGTACTGATGCATAAGGGCCTTTGTACCCCAATGTTTATAGCAGTACTCTCAACAATAGCCAAATTATGGAAAGAGCCTAAATGTCCATCAACTGATGAATGGATAAAGAAATTGTGGTTTATATACACAATGGAGTACTATGTGGCAATGAGAAAGAATGAAATATGGCCCTTTGTAGCAACGTGGATGGAACTGGAGAGTGTGATGCTAAGTGAAATAAGCCATACAGAGAAAGACAGATACCATATGTTTTCACTCTTATGTGGATCCTGAGAAACTTAACAGAAACCCATGGGGGAGGGGAAGAAAAAAAAGAGGTTAGAGTGGGAGAGAGCCAAAGCATAAGAGACTCTTTTTTTTTTTTAAATGTTTATTCATTTTTGAGAGACAGAGAGAGACAGAGCATGAGCAGGCAAGGGGCAGAGAGAGAGGGAGACGCAGAATCCGAAGCAGGCTCCAGGCTCTGAGCTGTCAGCACAGAGCCCGACGCGGGGCTTGAACTCACGAACTGTGAGATCATGACCTGAGCCAAAGTCGGGCGTTCAACCGACTGAGCCACCCAGGCGCCCCATAAGAGACTCTTAAAAACTGAGAAAAAACTGAGGGTTGATGGTGGGTGGGAGGGAGGGGAGGGTGGGTGATGGGTATTGAAGAGGGCATCTTTTGGGATGAGCACTGGGTGTTGTATGGAAACCAATCTGACAATAAATTTCATATATTAAAAAAAAAGTGGTTGGCTCTTTCTTCAAAATATATTCCAAACGCAGTCACTTATCATAACTTCTCTTACCACTAAACTGGACTGTGCTAACATCATCTCTCATCTGGATTACTGCTGTCACTTCCTAACAAGTGTTCCTGCCTCGATTCTTATCCCTGACCCCATGATGTTTTTCAAACAAGCAACTGTAGTCACCGTTATCCTCTATTACCTTAATTACATAATACAGTAGAGAGAAGCTATAGAGTGCTATGGAGAATAATTAGGGAAGAGGAGAAGGGGTACAGTGGGTCACAGAGAAAGGTTGCAATTGAAATATAGTGATTATGGGAGTCCAGACTGAGAAGGTGATATTAAAGTGAAGATTTATTGATTTTGCTTAATTTCTTTCTCCTGCTAAAAGGCAAGCCCATGAAGGCTGAAATATATCACTGTTTTGTTTATTACTGTATTCCTATAACCGAGGAATTCATTCTTTCAACAAATATTTGTGAAGGACACTCACACAGGCGCATGAAAGGTACGACCAAAAGAAAAATGTCCTCTCTCCTTTTTTGAACTTAAAGTCATTAAATAAGTTGAGGCAGGGGAGGAGACTCACCAGCTTAAAAAAATGTCTCTTAAATCTTTGATAACATCTTATATTTAATCACAACTAGTTACAAAGAGATTAATTTTCACTTAGAAAATTGGACAAGCATCCACTGACGCTTTAAGCACAGCATTCATTACTTTGTAATGATTTTAGAATGTGTGAAATGTTATATTCATTGCAGATATGGTTTGCTCATTTGACATTGTTTACCTGGTTCTTGTTAAATTAATGAAGCAAAAAATAGAAAAGGAAATATGGAGTGATCAAGGAGATATGAATAAGTTAGAAAATTGAAACTAAAACTTTTTTCAACTAATTAATGCTTACGAGAGAAATGAGAAAAATAGCTTAACTGAGGAAATAGGCAAAGAGGCTGAATTATCAGAGAACAAGGAGAAGAAACACAATTAGACAAAAACGGGAAACACCATTTTATTTAGTAATGTAACTATAGTTTTTAGACCTTATAGAGATAGGTCTAGAGATATTAATTATTAGTAGCACTATTACAGTTACATTAAATCTATCTTGTAAGTGTGTATATAATGCACAATAAAAATGGAAGAAATGGTCATGATAAGAAGCAAACCCAGACTTTAATTAAGGGAGCAGGCACAGAAAGACATTAAGAATTCTATTTTCCATTTATGGTTATCTTCAAAATGAAGCACAATAAAAACATACTAGAATCATAATTGAAACATTTTAGTCTAATTAGATTTAATGATTTTGGAACACTCTCATAAAGCTACTCCTAGAGTACAAACCTAAGCATTCACATGAAATTCATTTATTTTTCTGATCATGAAAGTAGTATATACTCATGGTAAAATTATCAAACAATATAAAAATGTTTGATTTGAAGAATGAAGTCCCTTAGAAACTCAAGGGGTACTCATTTAACAATTTCATTTATATTCTTTTTTTCACATGTTAACATCAGAGCAAGACTTTGTGCAAGTTGATGTGAAGAATGCAAAAATAAGAAAAGACAAGGAGAACTACAGACCCTAGCAGATGGCAAGTTGCACTCATTTAATAGTGAAAAGTCACAATGGGTCATATAAATTTCTATGAGATATAGAATAGGGAGAAATAACTTGAAGTGGGAAACATCAGAAGAAATTCACTGACTATAAAGCACTTGGGATTCACTCAGAAGGATGGATATATGAGTCTGTTATCTCAGAATATTCATTACTCCGGAGTATAAAATAATCAATCTTAAGAGCTTTGGCAGACTTCAGTAGGGGAGGACAGCTTCTCAAACAATCCCATAGAAATAAAAGAACTTCTCTGTCAGGTCAACGTATTCACTGAATATGACAATTGCATTTGGAATTGTAAAGACAAAAGAAGCCCTATCCAGTTACCTAGGTCAGCTAAATCAATGATTGGATCAGAGGGTGACACACTGTGCTTACATCCAGAATAGGATCAACACTGGTAACCGGAGAGTCAGGTGTGAATATTTATGTGCGAGTAACCGCAGGAGGAAAACAGTAGCACTGGGAAGGCACAGGAATGATCGGGCTTTAAGACATCCAGTCTGGTCAGCTCTGTAGCGGTCTGAGGGCACAATAGCTGAAATGAAGTGGGTCGATATGGTAGACTGACTGACGGGTGGAGTGAGGAATTCTTTGCATAGAAGGAAGCTGGATTCAACAAAAGTTGTAAAACTGGGATAGAAATGGCCAATCTTGTTTCAAAGAACGATTACTCTGGCAGTTGTAGATTTAGAGGTTGCATGTATTGAAATAATAAATATAGTATCCATAATACATTTTTAAAATGAACAAAATACAAAGATAGGCAAACGGTATAGTCAAGCGATAAAGGGAAAATAGAAATAGCCAAAAAAAGATAGAAAGAAAACAAATTCAACCTCAGCAAATACAAAGTAAAATGATAACATCTGCCTCCGTGAATTCCACATTTTAAACATAAACATTTTAAATTAAAAATAAAAACTGGTAAATATGTGAATTGCACCTGTGAAATAAAAATAAGTAAACACTAAATATTTAAACAGAAATGTTTAAATGCAAATATACAATCTAAATGAAGATGTACAGAATTGGGCCTCCTCAAAGATTTATGACTCAAGTATTAATTGAAGAGAACTTTTGGAGAATAACTTAGCAGCAGTTAAGGATACAGAAGTTTTTTCCTACACCTCCGCCCACCTAGTCATGGTCAAACCCACTGTGCTTTGGGGACATGGCATGGATGAGAAGCCCTTGGACCAAGTCTCCTTCGAGCTGTTTGCGGACAAAGTTTCAAAGACAGCAGCAAATTTTCATGCATTGAGCGCTGGGAAGAAAGGATCTGGTTATAAAGTGTCGAGCTTTTATAAGATTATTCTGAGATTCATGTGCCAGAGTGGTGACTTCACACTCCAAGCCCATCTATGGGGAGAAATGTGAAAATGAGAATTTCATCCTGAAGCACAAGGGTCCTGGCATCTCCCCCATGGCAAAGGCTGCACCCAACACAAATGGTTCCCAGTTTTTCATCTGCATGGCCAAGAATGAACGGTCGGAAGGCAAGCGTGTGGTTTTTGGCAAGACGAAAGAAAGCATGAGCATCGTGGAAGCCATAAAATGCTTTTGGCCCAAGAATGGCAAGACCAGCAGGAATATCCCCATTGCTGACCGTGGACAAATCTAATAATTCGACTTGTGTTTTACCTGAACCACCAGACCATGCCTTCTGTAGCTCAGAAGAGAACGCTTTCACTCTCTTCTGCTTGAAATATTGTAAAATCTTTGTGCTGTTGCTGCAGTTCTAGGGGTTCCATACTTTTCTTGTACCTCTTCAAGTCTAACTGGATTGCAGAGTTAAGGCTAATATTAGGAAATAAAAACTGAACAACAACAAAAAATTAAATGCATGTATTTCCATTTGATCCATTCATCCAGTTTCTTGACATTCTATATATGTAAACCTTGTAGTCACAGACAGAGAAACAGAATGTCATTCCTTTTTGAGAAAGAAAATTGAAATATGTGCAGAAACAAAGAATTCTGATGCCGTTCAAATCCCTGGCTTACATTTATTCATTCTTGAGGCTTGGATCAATTTTTTTTTTTCTTTTCGAGTTCTGTGAGTTATTCCCTAGTCTTTATAAAAGATAATCTTCCCCTAAACTTTCAAAAGATAGTTTCAGAGGGTTTTTATACTTGCAATCAGCGAAAACAACAGCAACAAAATCAAAGAAGAAAAAAAATCACACCAATCATTTTAACAAGTATAAAGCAACTGTTAAGAAAAGAAACCCTTCTTTACTAGAAAAATGCAAGTTGTGATGTCTCCTAAGTCATGCAGTTTCTTTGAACATTAAGGGAGTTCACCCATATGTGTAACAAAGCATTCACAGTTATTTTCATTATTACAAAACAATTTCCAGGAAGCAATATAGGTCTTTCATTATAAAATTTCTCAGTTACAGGGGCGCCTGGGTGGCGCAGTCGGTTAAGCGTCCGACTTCAGCCAGGTCACGATCTCGCGGTCCGTGAGTTCGAGCCCCGCGTCAGGCTCTGGGCTGATGGCTCGGAGCCTGGAGCCTGTTTCCGATGCTGTGTCTCCCTCTCTCTCTGCCCCTCCCCCGTTCATGCTCTGTCTCTCTCTGTCCCAAAAATAAATAAACGTTGAAAAAAAATTAAAAAAAAATAAATAAAAAAAATAAAATTTCTCAGTTACAGGTTTGTTTTTTGTTTTTGTTTTTTTGTTTGTTTTTTAGCGAGTGCAAGCGGGGGAGGGGCAGAGAGAGAATCTTTAAAAAAATTTTTTTAATGTTGATTTATTTTAGAGACAGAGAGAGCATAAGCAGGAGAGGGGCAGAGAAAGGGAGACACAGAATCTGAAACAGGCTCCAGGCTCTGAGCTGTCAGCACAGAGCCAAACGCAGGGCTCAAACTTGGGAATGGCAAGACCATGACGTAGGCTGAATTTGGATGCTTAACCAACTGAGCCACCCAGACACCCCATAAAACCTACATTTTTTTAAGTTTATTTATTTTTATTTTTATTTATTTATTTATTTTTTATTTTTTTTTTCAACGTTTATTTATTTTGGGGACAGAGAGAGACAGAGCATGAACGGGGGAGGGGCAGAGAGAGAGGGAGACACAGAATCAGAAACAGGCTCCAGGCTCTGAGCCATCAGCCCAGAGCCTGACGCGGGGCTCGAACTCACGAACCGCGAGATCGTGACCTGGCTGAAGTCGGACGCTCAACCGACTGCGCCACCCAGGCGCCCCAAGTTTATTTATTTTTGACAGAGAGAGAGAGAGAGAGAGAGAGAGAGAGAGAATGAGTGGGGGAGGGGCAGAGAGAGGGAGACACAGAATCTGAAGCAGGCTCCAGGCTCTGAGCTGTCAGCACAGAGCATGGCACAGGGCTCGAACCCACAAACCACAAGATCATGACCTGAGGTGAAGTCGGACACTTAATTGGCTGAGACACCCGGCACCCCTAGAGAGAGAGCATCTTAATTAAGCAGGCTCCATACTCAGCGTAGAGCCTGATGAGGGGCTTGATCCCACAACTGTGGGATCATGACCTGAGCCAAAATCAAGAGTCGGATACTCAAACCACTGAGCCAAGCAGGCACCCCTCACTTCCAATTTTTTTCTCAATCATATGATTGCTTTTGAGCACTACATTACTGATTAAGAACTGCTTGCTGCTGCACCCGTGTTCAGTATATACTCATGAATTAATGTTATCTACTGTTCTGACAAACACGAGATTGTTCCTGGTTGTACTTAGATGCCTTCTAAATAATGAACAACACAGAGTACAACAAAACTTACATTGTATTACACTTTATCAACATACAGTCTGGTAGATAACACTAAAACAGCTATTAATCTGGCAACAGGCATTGAATATATTAAGGTAGACTAGTATGCCTCAGCACAAGATGGTGAGAAGTAGTAGGTTATTTTGAGTTCTTTAGTCTGTTTAGGAATATCATTCTTTCTTCAGACATTTGACATTTTCTATAGTTTGATGGTGATCTATATTCTGGAACAAAATATTATCCATAAACTTCTCTGTAGATTTGTTTGTTCTATAGAAAGAATGCCTAGATGGCAAATATTCCCAATAGGGACTGTTTTACCAACTCACTATCTGATACAATCATATCTATTTGTTATTATTGGTTCAAATACTTCTATGGCATTGTGTTGGGTCTGAAATTTCCCACTTCAGTCATCCATCCTTAACTTTCAGAGAAAACTGGAACCTCATTTAATCAAAAGGCTTAGTCCTGATGCCACTAGGTTAAGACTGTTGGAGAGTCAGATTACTCCACTACTGTTGTTACTTTCTAATACTGTTGCAAGACTTAGTTTCAAAACACAGCACAATCATGTGGCCCTTTTAGACTCCAAATCTATATCTCTAAATAAGCATCAGTAGAACCACACTCTTGGGCTTCAAGGTCAGAACTAGCACTGATCTAGGAAAAATTAACTGGCTCCTAACTCAATTATGTGTCCCCCATTGCATGTGTCCCAGAACAATGCTATATTAGCAGAGTGGAATCCCTATATGGTTTTATCAGAGATGATAAGAAAATAAGGTATTCCAAGAAGAGATTGAAAGGAAGCTTGAAAGAAATAAAGAATTTAACCCTTATTAAAGTTCTTCCACTCCAGGGAAAATGTTGTACAGATGTGCTAGCAGTCTTCGTGTATTAGTTTTCTGTTACTCCTGTCACAAATTACCAGAAACAAGTGGCTTCAAACAACATAAATTTATTGTTACATTTCTGGATCTCATAAATCTGAAATGGGTGTCAGTCAACAGTTGACAGAACTTTCCTTCTGGAGACTCTAGGACAACATTAGTTTCCTTGTCCTTCCCGCTTCTAGAGGCTATCCACATTCATTGGTTTGTGGACCGCTCCCTCTTCAAAGCCAGAAATGGCCAGAAGTCTTTCTGACATCACATCACTTCCCAACTTGACTTTTCTGCCTCCCTCGACCCCATTTAAGGACTCTTATGATTACATTGGGCCCACCTGGATGATCTAGGAAATTCACACTATCATAAGGTCAGCTAATCAGCAACTTTAATTCCATATTTTACCATAGTTCCGCTTTCATATGTAATTTGACATATTCACATGTTCACAGATTAAGATACACATATCTTTGGAAAGCCATTGTTCTGTCCACATCACTCTTTATAAGATACTGAGGTTTCCTTTCCTATAATAGGAACTACTGTGTATAAATGTTTCACATGGCCCTTGTGATGTCACCCTGTAGAAATTAGGGCTCAGGGAACCTGCACAAATGATATGACTCTGGCTACTGCTATCATTTGAGTAATAAACCATCTCCTGTCTCTGCCCCACTAGTCCTTGCAATTAGCGTTAACTCTTAGACATTTCATAGTTGCCATTTTCTACGACGCGTTAAACTATGACTTTTTTCGGGTCAGTGTTTGTATGATGATTCCCAGCAGCATTAGAGAATCTTTTAGAGGCAACACAGATGTGACTTCCAACCAGGAATCCTTTAGGCACGACTGATGTAGGAAAGAAAAGGTAAGAGGAAAAGTGTTATGATTGAGACCTATTTGAATTTGTATATATATCAGAGGATCCTATCTTGGGCTGCATTAAAATGCTCCAAGTTAAGATAATTATGTAAGAAAATATTTTCAGGACTTTCAGAGATCCTGGAATCTCCCAGAAACAGAGGGCCAGCGCTAGGTTAAAAATGACATACTCTCGCCAGTCAAAGAACAGATCACTGTCGAAACCCAACTGTGGGAAATGTCATATTGAATCACCAGATGAAACTCCACAGGACTCCAATGACTATAGTCTCATTTTAAAATAAAAAAACACCAGTTCATTACATCATGGGAATCCCAACATGTAAGCATCTCAATGTGGCTGGCTTCAAAATCTGCTATATGTTAATCTGTTTAGTCCCATAATGAATAAATATCATTCCTTTAGTCATTCAGTCACTTATGCCTACTTCATGATGGACACAATTTGCCTCCACTTTGCTGCAAGTTAAATGTCTTCAGTGTATACCCCTACCTCTTCTCCCAGCAACCTGTATTATCAAATCTTAATAAGTGACTTTTCCAAATCTTACCTCTACTACCTCAATGCCGTTTTGAAATAAGACCTCCCAACCCTCTCTGCGATCATAATTTTTTGTTCTGTACCTTTATATCATTACTAAAAATGGTTAGGCAAGACCATCTTGTTGATATGTTTGAAAGGTGGCTAAAAATACAGATGATCTGGAGAGATAAATAGAAATGTGAGAAACAAGGATATTTATTTTTACCTTCTTGTATTTGGAAATTGAACTGTCAACATCCCCATGGTGACATAGATGTGTCTTTTGGACTCATTATAAGAAGTTGACATTATATCCCATCAAAATTTTGTACGTGAATCATCATTGTTGGTAATAAAATATATTAAACAGATTTAGTGTTAGCATCATAACACTAAGATTTTTTTTTTAATGTTTACCTTGAGAGAGAAAGAGCAAGCAGGGGAGTGGTGGACAGAGAGGGAGACAGACAATCTGAAACAGGCTCTAGGCTCTGAGCTGTCAGCACAGAGCCCAACGCAGGGCTCGAACTCTCACCGGAGAGATCAGGACCTGAGCTGAAGTCGGACACTTAACCGACTGAGCCACCCAGGCACCCTGTAACACTAAGACTTTTTTAAGGTCTTCAGGCAGCCATAAAGTTCTAATATTCATAATCATTAATTTAAACCCTAAGAGATAATGCTGGATAGCTAAGATCTGTGTTAAACTGACAGGGTTTTTATTCAATTAAAAAAAAAAACAAATTAATATGTGCTATTTTCTGGACACAAGATGTTAATTTCCTTTTTACACAAAACCCTTGGCAAACATTTACCATATTTCTGTGGAAGGACAATAAATATGAGTATAACAGTGGCACATTTGAAACTTGTTTTTTATCCCAATATCGGATTGTTTCTCCTGACTTCCAAAAACACAAATGAGAGATGGGTCATTATAATATTAAATATTAGATATCATGAGTCATTGGATGAAACGTCTTGATTAGTGATATGATTTAAATTACAAATGAATGTTTTTGTCATGAGAATCTCAGGATGGAAAATTATGTCCATTTGTTATGTTCCTCTCTTTTTCCACAACATCTGCACTCACCTTTACATAATAGCAAACCCGCTATATCCTTACTTTCTATGCCCAAATTAGACTGTACATTCTTTGAGAACAAATCTACTACCTTGTATTATGGTTAATATGCACTAGGTTGTCAATAAACTTTTTTCGGTTGTCAATAAATTTTGAATGAATAAATGAATCAAGAAATAAACATAAGCCTGCCTTCTTAAACATATTATTTCCTAAATAATTTAAATGTATCCTAAGAACTTGCCTGTACATAAACATTTTCTCTCTTCCTATCAATATTTGTTATTCAATATTTTCAGAAGGAAAAAAAGTAAACTAAAAATAAGAACGCAAGGTTAAAGCACAACAGATCAACCTAAAATAATACTATGGCATTTAAAGATATTTAGATATCAGATCTCTGAAGTCTCAACTATGTAGTTGTTTCTGTATATCATGTTTTTACTGAATCCAAAGAAAAACGGCAACTCAGAATAAATACAAAATCATAATAATTTAAAATAATTTAGGGGCACCTGAGTGGCTCAGTAGGTTGAGCATCCGACTTCAGCTCTGGTCATGATCTCATGGCTTGTGAGTTCGAGCCCCACGTCAGGCTTTGTGTTGACAGTTCAGAGCCTGGAGCCTGCTTCAGATTCTGTCTGTCTCTCTCTGCCTCTCCCCTGCTCATGCACTGTCTCTGTCTCTTTCTCAAATACAAATACATATTAAAAAATTTTTAAAAATAAAAATAACACAAAATAAAAAATAATTAGGGAACACACAATTTAAACTAATGTCTTCATCATATATTTTTATTCTATGCCATCACATAGTATTTCAATAGGCAGACTTTAAAACCCAAACTACCTATAACTAATATATATATATATATATATATATATATATATGCCAAAATGTTACACATTACACACATGTATAAACTCCACAATGAACATTGTAATTTATATTTTAAACTCATATGTCTTTTTAAACACATTAAGAAAATGTATACATTTATATACATGAATCACCCTGCATATGTAATATACAAGTGTGTTCCATTCCTTCCTATAGACCTAATTTAATGTAGTGGAATTCCTTTCAACTTGAAGAAGGTCCTTTAGGGCTTTTTATTTTTTTTGTGGAGACATTTCCATTGGCAAAGAAATTTCTGTTCTTGTTTTCCTGAAAATGTCTATTTCATTTTTAATTTTAAAGGTTAATTTTGCAAGATATTTCTGGCTTGGCTTTTTTTTTTTCTGTTGAGCCCTTCAATTATGTCATTCCATTGTCTTCATGTCTCCATTGTTTCTGATGACAAGTTAGTCATTATTGATATCATTGTTCTCCCTTGCGGGATGTATAATTCTCTTGCTGGACATTTTCTGGACTTCTCTAATCTGTTATGTTTTGTATTTCACCAATTCTGGAAAATGTTTGTCACTATTAATTCAAATATGTTTCTGTCAGCTGTTTCTTTCAGGTGTCTCCTTTAACATAACAGGTACATTTCATTCATTATTAAGAATATGTCTTTTAGGAGCGCCTGGGTAGCTCAGTTGGTTGAGCGTCCAACTTCGGCTCAGGTCATGCTCTCGCGGTCTGTGGGCTCATGCCCCGCATCAGGCTGTGTGCTGACAGCTCAGAGCCTGGAGACTGTTTCGGATTCTGTGTCTCCCTCTCTCTTTGACCCTCCCCCCTCCCCTGCTCATGTTCTGTCTCTGTCTCTCAAAAATGAATACAAATTTTTTTTAATTAAAAAACAAGAATATCTTTTGAATACCTAACTCAGAGTAACCATAGTTTTCTGATAGTCATTATTTCATATAAAATTGTTATTCTGTGAAAACAAGTGATTATTTTTTTTACTCATCATGTAAATGTTTTCCTTCGAGATAGCCATTTTGCTTCATTTTGTAGCAGAATTTTTTTATGCATACTTCCAATTTCATCATACAGATTGTTTTTAAGAAAACATCCTCAGGTGGAAGCTAATAATTTTTTTTTTCTTACTTCATCAAGGATACTCTTAAGTCAAATTATTATTTAATACTGCAGTTTCAAGGGAGTAAAGAATAAAATAACTACTAGCATAGCTTGTCGCTACCGTCTTCATTCATTCAAAAATACCTGAAGTTTTACTCACCATGCTTTGGCTACATGACTGTTGATGTTAACACGGTGGGGGAAAAAGGTGGGGGCAAGTAACTTATCGTTACTGATATTAGTAGCAGCATTATTATTATTATTATCACTATTGAACAGTTTAACTTCACTGATCGCCTAGAACAGTCTGAGAGATCCCCAGGAGCTCATGACTAATACTTGGAGAGTACAGCAAAAGTTAAATTACCCTAATTCCAAAGCCTGACTCACCTAGAGTGTCAATTGAGCCACCACAGATTTCACAGAAAGGTATCGGTATTCTGACTTGTTGGATACCTACAAGCATGGTGCAACCTCCAAAATCTTCAAACTCCCAGCTCCCTAAGAGCCACATCTTACTCTAAACTTGTTAGTCTTGTGTATTTGGCCAAAGATGGAAAAAAAAAATCCCTATGCAGGTTTACGAAACTCATCCTCTGTGTAGCTCCCTTCTCTATCCCAGCTCAGTCTTCAAACTTTATCGATCCCCACAGCCTCAAATTCTGAGTGTTGCCTCCCCAGCTCAGCCAGACCAATTTATTCTGGGTTCTACCTATACACTTGTCTGATGCATAGCAAATGTGATCCCGCCTCTCTCAGGGATTAAACCCTTGGTCTGATATATGAAAACAGTTGTCTAATACATCTTCATCATCTTGCTGGAATATGGTTTGAGTTCATTGACCTTTTTCATGTATATGTGAGCATTTTCCTTTTCTGGTTAGTTCTATGTTATACAAATCCTCAGCCTGACATTCATGATGTCGGTCTCTTTAATATTTAGGGTCGGGACTTAATTATAGATTGTCTACACTTCTTTTGAATCCTTGTAAGACTGAAATATTAATGTACCATTAAACCCTCTTAAATTCTTGCCATGCTCACTGAAGTCTACAGATAACTGTAGATCCCAGAAACAAGATTTCAGAAAATAGAGTAATATGGAACCTGAGAATTTGTAGTATGTCATAAAAGTTACATAACCCTAATCCCATAAACTATATCAAAGTCATTTGCTACAGTCCCACCTTCAGTCATGTGACTTCTTAAACTAAGAAAGCAAAATTGAAATAGAGCATGGGCATAGACATTTTTTAGCATCGGATTTCGGTGTGCAATTCACACAATTCAGAAGAAAGAGCTAGAGGTGTCTACGACATGTGACACAGAAAAGAGTAAAACATCCATATGTTTTTTGATACATAAATATTTCTGCCGATAGTTTCCCTAGCGTTTTTCATAAATGTGTCAAGAATTTCATTAATGTGAATTTTTATTTTGTCCTCTTTGTCCTTCTGCCTCAGTAACATTTTGGTGGTGTTTAGCGGATTCATAAAAAAAATGTTTATAAAGTGCTTGATGATTTTAGGAGGCAGATATGAGGAAAAGAGAGGGAAAAAATGTCTTTAACAGGCATTTGGGGATTACCTGACGTTTTGTACTTTCATTCATGTGTTTGAAGTGTCCCTATTTCTCCCAACTAGTTAAAAAAAAAAAAGATGGAGAGATAGAGTCATATATTTTCTCTTTTCATCTTTTCACAAGACCAGTTTTTCTTATCAACTAAAAATGAATGCTATATTAAAGCTTTCTTTTTTTTTTTTTTTGCCTTTTTATTTTTTTTTTCAACGTTTATTTATTTTTGGGACAGAGAGAGACAGAGCATGAACGGGGGAGGGGCAGAGAGAGGGAGACACAGAATCAGAAACAGGCTCCAGGCTCTGAGCCATCAGCCCAGAGCCTGACGCGGGGCTCGAACTCCCGGACCGCGAGATCGTGACCTGGCTGAAGTCGGACGCTTAACCGACTGCGCCACCCAGGCGCCCCGTATATTAAAGCTTTCAATGAACATTTTTGTTCATTCTTGATTTTTCTGTGAGTCCTTTTCATTTTCCCCAAACTGCTAGATGTGAATCTGGAAAAAGATATAGCCAAAAACACGACACATTTAAGAGTATAATCCCCATTAATGAAGCTAATATTTCATAAATGCAATAAAACTAATATATTTTATGTGTATATATTTTCCTTAAACATGCCTGGCATCAGTAGCTTCAGCTTACAAAACTGACCACAAATATGAAAGCAATTTTTGGTGATAATGAAAGCAGGAGTAATCTGTGTGAAATTATTAGTGCTAAATTATTACCACTAAGGAAACATGCCAAAATATGAAGGTTCAATGTCTTTAGAATAAAGGAATACCACTTTGCAAGACAACAAGGATTCCCTGATCTTGAGATGGTACAGAAGAGAATTATGACTGGATAGGTACACAATAATTATGCTAATCTAAGTTATATAACAATATCATCATAAAGTACGCAATACTGCTCATTAGTCCATTGCAAACCATTACTATAAATTCCGCCTCTGCAGTACATCACTTCCTGCACAAACAAACACTGATAATACAAGTTGGAAACTCTTCCAAACTAGCAGATTGATAGCACACATTACTCAGCTAAAGAGAAAGCCTTCAGCAGCCTCAGAAGTGCTTGCTACAGAAGAATGATTAAGTGTTTCTGTACAAAACCACAAATCCCAATAACAAATCAGATGAGATTTTCCAATAAGCAACTAAAATGCACCAGCTGGCCTTCATCACACAGCAACGTTACAATGTAAAATGATGACATTCTAAATAGCAGCGTTGGCAGCTTCAGATTACTCTGTCTCAAGTTAGCTCCCTGTTTTGACAAGCACATCATAAAGAAAAACTGACAAATCAAAAGAACATCGACCATTTCTAACACTTTGAGAAGGAACAACAAAAGCATAAATGATGATTTTTCCATATTGATAGCTCTTAAAATTCTAAAACAGTATTAAAATGAAAAGGATTAAGAGTTACAAATGTCTAGTTATAATATAAATAAGTCATGGGCAGCACAGCATGGGGAACACCCTTCACTAATACTGTATAAACTTTGCATGGTGACAGATGGTACCAAGACTTATTGTGGGGCGCTTCATAATGTATAAAAATATTGCATCACTATGGTGTACAGCTGAAACAAGATATTGTATATTAATTATACTCAATTTAGAAAAGCTCTTTAATCTTATTTCAAAAAATGTATAGGCTATTTGATACATACTAAATTTTGCTCAGTGAGGCTTCAATATTCTTTTGAAGGTGCTTATTTTGAGTCAAGAACACATTGAGTCAAGAACACATTATTTTTTTTTAACTGTGAACCAACAATGGAACCAATTACACAAAAGTCTTAGAAACATATTAAACTAGAGGCACCTGGCTGTTTCAGTCCTTTAAGCGTCCGACTTCGGCTCAGGTCATGATCTCACAGTTCATGGGTTTGAGCCCCGCGTCAGGTTCTGTGCTGACAACTCAGAGCCTGGAGCCTGCTTCAGATTCTGTGTCTCCCTCTCTATCTGTCCCTCCCCAACTCATGCTGTTTCTCTCTCTCAAAAATAAACATTAACAAAAAAGTTTTTAAAAATAAAAAAGAAGCATATTAAAATATATTAAATACTTCAAAATATACAACAATATGTAGAATAGTTTTAATAATATATAAAAGAACTAAATGCTAAATGTGATACATTCATACATGAATCAAATTATATTTTATTTCAATTACACTAAAAATAATTCAGTTGTTTTAGTAAGGTCTGCCTGAAAAGAGTATATTTTCCCTATTGTACTTATTTTTTTTAACTTCTGATTTATTTATTCATTTAAGCAATCTCTATACCCAACGTGAAGCTCAAAATCACCAACCTGAGAGCAAGAGTCACATGCTCTTCCAAATGAGCCAGCCAGGCACCCCTATTTTCCTTATTTTAAACAAACAATGGCTAGGGCACCTGGGTTGCTCAGTCTATTATTCAGTGTCAGACTCTTGATTTCAGCTCAGGTCATGATGCTAGTAGGGTTGTGGGATCAAGCTCCCCATGGAGCTCCACATCAGGCTCTGCTCTGAGCACTGAGTGTGGAGCCTTGCCTAAGATTCTCTGTCTCTCTCCCTCTGCCCCTCACCTCTCCACTTTCTCTCTATAATTTTTTTTAAGATCATAAGAAAACAATAGCTTGGGCATCTTCAAATACACGTTATTATTTACATGACACAACAGCTGTTTAAGTGTCTCCAAAATACACTCAACACTTCCACAGTGTAGAGAACTTGTAACGGGTAGGGGGGAAGCATCTTTCCTAAGTAGAAAGTAGTAATTTATTTCATTATCGTTTGTTGTCACTTGGACAAGTTGAGTTATCTAAATTAAATTCTTAAACATTATCAAATAACTTGATAAAATGTGATTACCATGTAATGTAAATGAAAATACTTGCCCACTATTCCTGTATTAAAATTCACGCAAAATACATTTGTCTTACATATTTTTTCATGGGACAATAAGATAGAACAAAAGTGGTTTGATCACATTTATTTAATTAGCATTGAAAAAAATTTAAAAGTGAAAAGGGGATAACTTCAATGGAAAGGCATGCTATCTTTAAATTTTGAGTGCCAATAAAACAACTTTTACAAAGAAAAGTCATAATGCAAGCCTTTGGAATATGTAAAATGTATAAATATATTTTTAAATGCTGTAATTTTAAAAATAATTTAGCTATAGCTGAAAATATACCTGATGAAAAAATATTGCTTATTTATACATACGCATTTAACAGTTCTTTGAAGTATGAAACAATTGCCTAAAAAGTATTCATGGGTTAAATAGTAAACTGAAAAGTATTATCAAAGGCAGACCCTACCAGCCTGTCTTCTTTGGGAGTCAAATCTGAAAAGTCATTGTGAAGAACCCCACCAAAGCCTTTGCAATTCCTTCATATAATTTTAAAATAAGTAACATTATTATGAATAAATACCTTATGAATTTTTACCTGGGTCATGCAAACCGCTAAAAACAGTAACCAAATATCCACCAACGTCTACTTTTTAGTTATGATATGTGTTGTGAAATTAGGAGTTTGGTGAAGGTGGTAAGGCTGTAATTCTAGCTCTTAAAAAGTATTAATGTTGAAACAACATCACATTATGTCAGATAATTTTTACAAACATGTAAAATTCCTTTATAATCAAATAATCTGCATCTATGTGAATATTACATATTTAGAGTAATTAAAACATATTTACAAACTAATGTTTACAAGCTAGTAACAAATCATAATGTGTGTACCATTTCTCTTTTTCTTTACAGCAAAATTCCTGAAAATAGTTTACATTCTCATTTCTTTCTTACCAAGTTTTCTTGAAGCTTCACCAAACCAAAATCACCCTTGTCGAGCTTAAATATGGTTTTCATATTACTAAAATACAAATGGTAAATTCTCAGTCCTTGATCTGACGGTTCAGTAACATTTGCACAATTCAGTAAACTCTACTCACTGAAACACTTCCTTGATTCTATCACATGATTCTCCTTGGTTTTTATTTGAGTTTAATTGCTACTCCCTCCCAGAATCCTTTATTTGCTCTTCTACTTTGTTCCCATCTATCAATGTTGGATTTCTCCATTGCTCTACACTTGGGACTTTTCTCCTATCTATACGTATTATATGTTATTATCCAATCACATGCCTATATGCATAATTTGCTTATAATCCCCTACCCTTAATGTCAGATTTGTGTGTCCAATTGCTTAGTTATCTCGGTCTTCATGTGCCCTAAAGTGAACTTCCGTTCATCCCAAACATACAACACCCTGCTTCCCAACCAAAAAATAACTAACCACTAAACAAAAACACCTGTTCCGCCATTTTCTTCCTATTTCACTTAACGGCGATTTCATCCTTCCGGTGGCCCAAGCCAAATTTTTATAGGCATCGCTGACTCCTCTTTCTCTCATACCAGATGTTTAACCTATTAGCAAACCCCATTGACTTTACAATAGAAATATTTCCAGAGCTTAATCCATATGTACCACCTACACTGCTATAATCGCAGACTAAATGATTGTCATTGCCCACTTGAATCACTGCAATTTGTCTCCGTGCTCCTGCCCTTGCCCTTCCACTCTGGTCTCAGCATAGTTGAAAAGCTTAAGCAAACTTTAATCATGACCGTGAATTTTGCTGCTGCTGGAAAACTTAAAATTTGATATTCAGGTTAGGATCTAGCTACACAACATGACTCAATCTCTCACTGCCTTTAAGTTCTTATTTTCTTAATGCAGCCATTCCTGGCTACCCTATTTAAACTTCAGACACACTCTCCCTCCACCTCACCAACACACTCTATCCTCTTTCTTTACTTTCTTTTTATCCTTAAAACTAACTTCGTATATAGCTCTACTGACTAGTAAGGAGCAAGAAACAAAGAAATTCTAAATAAACGTTTGAAGGCACAGACTGGCGCTATTATTTCTAGTTTTGAGAGCTCACTCCAGCCATTAAACACTAAATGTTTTAACCACTGGTTTTACCATCTCTGTACTTGCCATGTTAGAAAGCCAGCATTCATGAAGATGTGTCCCAGATGGTGTCCATGTGTTGTCTAATTCTCTTATTAAAGCATTTGCCATTGAAGTTAATTTTAAACTATTATTAAAAATTAGCCAATATTTCTATCTGTGAAAAATGAGATTCAGAAAGATTGAGCAGTATGCCCAAGTCCCCAGTTGATCAGAAGCAAAGCATAAATTCAGACCAAAGTCTTCTTATGAGTCGTCAAAACAAATTCATTGTCACAATAAAACAAAGTGTCTGAAGATGCTTCTCTATTGCTGAAATGAGCTCAAATGTAGATTGTTCGTTATTTATTGTTTTTAGATACTTTATTAAAAACATACCTTCTATTAATTCTGAAGCTTTTTTTTTTACATTATAGGTTTTCAATCTCTTTAGAATCATGTATTTAATAGAAGTGCACAAGTTAGTGGTTGATTCATTTGTTTTAAAAAGTCTTATTTTATGGAGTCAGTTAAACTATCTCACAGTTATACATACTCGATCTCATTTACGAAAATTTTCAATGAATGATGAAGACCAAAAATGTACAAAGAGTCGTAAATCTCATGAATGTTTTAAAAGACTCATTATGATAATGATCAAATAGGAAAGAATGTGTGACTTGTAGAAGTTGACAAGCGTGGCCTTCCCGGCAATATTGTCATTTTTGCTTTGTCAGTCTTTAAAATGACTATCATTTCGGGGTGCCTGGGTGGCTCAGTCGGTTAAGCGGCCGACTTCGGCTCAGGTCATGATCTCACAGTCCGTGAGTTCGAGCCCCGCGTCGGGCTCTGTGCTGACAGCTCAGAGACGGGAGCCTGGTTCAGATTCTGTGTCTCCCTCTCTCTCTGACCCTCCCTCATTCATGCTCTGTCTCTCTCTGTCTCAAAAATAAATAAACATTTAAAAAAATAATAAAATAAAATGACTACCATTTCAAATTACAGAAATTCCAGTGTTTTTTTTCCTATTACTTTCACAGTTATGTGTAACAGATTGATTCTGAATACTTACGTTTTCAAGTTCATAATATATACTTTCAAGGATATTTGGAGGATCTGGGTATCGAATACGTCTGAGTGAACATTCTGGAGTAAGTCATTTAAACCTAATGGCTCCTCAGTGATTGTTCCATTGATAGCGAAGCCAGATCCTGATAGTTACTAACTTTTGCTCTGGAAATCTTCCATTAGTTGGGAACACAGCCAATGCTGTTCTCTTTTAAGAAGAAGGATGTGAAATAGATTTGAATCAGTATGGCATTACATCAATTTTCTCTCTCTTGGCAAAACTGCAAATGCATATACTCAAAGATTTTAGATTCCTATTAGTAACACAAGCTTTTGACTCAAGTCTAGCGATGATTCAAAGTTATTGCTACCAATCTCCTTAAGTCTCCATTGACTCTTTTGAAACAAAGGACGAGTCTTCCATTATAGAGGAAGCAGATATTGATCTCGGTTTTCTGACTTAGTCTGTCATCAAGTATATCATAAGAATGTTTTCACTAATGCAGACCAAGAGCCACATTAAAATATTAGGACTGGCAGTTTTTCAAGTTAAGACAGTCGAGACCTTATTGTCCAAAAATCTTAGTGTTTAGTTCCACTATCTTTTTTAAAAAACTGTATTATATATAATTATATATAAAAGAAAGGGCAAACAGAGGTTCAACTCCAGTGGGGAAAAAGGATAATAAAAAGCAGAACAAGTCCTAAAGGGTCAAATAGGGAAGGGTTAGAATAAATGGGACAAGATTTTATGTTGAAGACAGTACATGAGCTTAGTTATTAGAACAAAGCATTAAAAACAAAGCTGAATAAACAAGATGGATGAATTTATGTCATTATGTCTCATAATGTCTCCAAAATACCAGGAAAATTAAGGAGATATTTACTCCTGATATAATATTTACTATATATTCACCATGTGCTGAATTTAGAATAATATACCATATACAAATCATCACATGTACGTATAAGCAGTTTAAAAACAGTAATAAGTTATGCAATGTAGGTATAAGGAAAAAAAAAAGAAAGAAGCTCCGTTTACTCAAAATGATCTTGGAATACCTTATTAAGGAAATTTACACACATACACATACACACATACAGTGAAGGTAATGGGAAACTAAAGGAAAAAAGAAAATATTAAAAAATGCATCTGTTTCCCGAGTTGTTCATTTTAGCCACTGTGACCAAACTACAGATGCTGGAGAGGATGTGGAGAAATGGGAACCCTCTTTCACAGTCGGTGGGAATGAAAACTGGTGCAGCTTCTCTGGAATACAGTGTGGAGGTTCCTCAAAAAATTAAAAATAGAACTACCCTATGACCCAGCAATAGACTGCTAGGAATTGACCCAAGGGATACAGGAGTGCTGATGCATAGGGGCACGTGTACCCCAATGTTTATAGCAGCGCTTTCAACAATAGCCAAATTATGGAAAGAGCCTAAATGTTCATCAACTGTTGAATGGATAAAGAAGATGTGGTGTGTGTATATATATATATATATATATATATATATATATATATATACACATATTTAATGGAATACTATCTGGCAATGGAAAAGAATGAAATCATACCGTTTGCAGCAACATGGATGGAACTGGAAGATATTATGCTGAATGAAATAAGTCAGTCAGAGAAGGATTGATATCATTATGTTTTTACTCATATGTAGAACTTGAGAAACTTACCAGAAGACCATGGGGGAAGGAAAGGGGAAAAAAATAGTTACAAACAGAGAGGGAGGCAGGCAAATCATGAGACTCTTAAATACAGAAAACAAACTGAGGGTGGATGGGGAGGTGGGGAAGAGGGGAAAATGGGTGATGGGCATTGAAAAGGGCACTTGTTGGGATGTGCACTGGGTGTTGTATGTAAGTGATGAACCGCAGGAATCTACCCCCAAAACCAAGGCCACACTTTATGCACTGTATGTTAGCCAATTTGATGACAAATTATGTTTACAAAAATAAATAAATAAAAATTTAAAAAATGCATCTGTTTATAGGTGAATAAAATCTTCTTAGAAATATCCAAAAGACTTTGAAAACATCACTTGAGTCCAGGAAATGGAATTTGTAGGTGATATAGGACAGGTTGGGGAGGGAGACTTTCCCCTGTACATAATTTAGTATATTTTATCTTGAAACATGACAATGTATCCTTATGGAAATAACAAGAAACCTCATAATAATTCCGTTTTCAAATATTTATGGTTGTTAAGAATTATAATGACCTACTTAGATGCCTTTAGAACACAGAAGACGTTAGGGAGAATACTTCCATAATTTACAATTTATAAATTGGCATACATCTGCAAACGTTTTCTTTTTAGCTTCTGATGAGACTAAGGAAGTGTCCCTTTTTCTAACACAGAATAACCCTCAGCCACTCACATGCAGACAGGATCCCTCACTTCTCATTTTCTCAAAGCCTCTGATTTTCTTTCTCCTAAACCAAAGATCTATCCTGGTTTACTGAACTCCCCCATTGCTTCCAAGCAGTCTTCTGATTATAAGCTCCAACCCCTTAATATGAACCAAAACAAAACAGTACAAAAACCCCTTGGTGTTTTTCTTTAAATACATTTTTAATTACATAATGAACTTTTTGAGAGAGAGAGAGAGAGAGAGAGAGAGAGAGAGAGAGAGTGCCTGTGCCCACCAGGATAGGCAAAGGGAGAGAAATAGAATTTTAAGCAGGCTCCACGCTTAGCACTAAACCCAAAGTAGTGCTGAATGTCACGACCGTGAGTGAGTTCACGACCTGAGCTGAAATCAAGAGTTGGACGCTTAACTGACTGAACCACCCAGGCGCCCCATCACTCGTTCTTTGGTGATAATTTTCTAGTATTTTCTCCTCAGAACATATTTCCTATTTTCTTATTTCCCTGCACGCCCATATCTACTCTGCTACAAATTCCACCCCCAAATTGCCAAATTCACTAGTTGCTTTCCTATAAATATCTCACTCATTCTCTCTGCAGAAGGGACACAGTCAACAGTTTCCTCCCCCTAAAAAATTTCTCTGTTAGCGTCTGTTTCACCATGGATCCCTACTTTTCTTCCTACTTCATTAGTTTCTCCTACTCAGGCTCTTCCTCAATGCCTACCTCCAAATATTGGAATTTCCCGGGGAGCTATTCTCTTCTGTCCTCTGTCTTCAGGCTCTCCCTATCCATTTCTGCGAGTTATAATTAATTCATATGTTGAAGTGTAATTCTACACCAAACTTTTCTGACTTTTTAAAACTGCTTATTTCAGATCTCTACTGGTTATCTTATTAGCCTTTTAAATTTAACATGCTCAAATGGAGCTCCAGATTATTGTTCCTTCTCTCATCCAGGCTGATCTGATGCTTAAAATGATGTCGAAATCTACGCAGATAATTAACACAATAAATCAGACATCATTGTTGATTATTACATTGCCTTAATTCTCCATGTACAGTTAATCATTAAGCTCTCTTGTTTCTGTCTTCAAAATATATCACTGTTGTATCTACTTCCCTCCATCTATGTCTGGCTACTCTCCTAGTCCATGAGAGTTGCACTGTCCTCCCTTCAATTTTTCAAACATGTCACATTCTGTCCTTCCTCAGGTCCTTTGCATACACTGTTTCCTCTGCCTCACTCTTTTTCCTACACTTTGCCTGGTTACTTCCATTCAATCCTCCATGTCCCCGTCTTTGATGTCATGACTTCAAGAAGTCTGACAACTCTATCAATTAGGGTATCATACCAATTGCATATTGATCACAGCAGTGATATCATAGTGTCTTCACATACTCATTCTTTAAAAATATCATATTAAATTTTAGCTTTCATAAGGCCAAAATATATATTCCTTTCATTCACTAGTGTATGCATCACACCAAGAAGTACTGATATGTTGCAGATAATAAATGATGGCTGGATGAATACATGAATGAGTAAATGAGTGAATGAATGAATAATAAATAAATAAATATACGAGCAAACAAACAAATGCAGTAGTATCTTTTTTAGCCTTCCCCCATTATCATCACCAAGAATTTGTTTCATCGGATCAAATGAGACCTCACTGCAGTAGAAGATGTTCCATGCCCTTAATATAAAGTTTACTGATAATACGGAGCTGTCTTTCCATGATTTGATTTTTTTTCTTCTCTCATTTATGTAGAAAACCAAAATACCTTTTTTATAAGCTCACATAATAAAAACACAGTAAATAATAATCCGTCAGATGAAAATACCAACTTTTAGGTTCATCTAAGTAAATGACTTTTCATCCACTCTGAACTATACTAATTGGAGAACATGGAGTTTGGAATTATGATTAACTTTCTAGTCACAATCTAGAATAACTATAAATTTTAGTCACTAGAATTACAAAGTTAAAAGAACAGAGTTGTAAGATGTAAAACTTAAGCTATATTTATTTTTAGATATTTTATTAAGAATGTGGTATCCCTAAATTTAGAGAGCCCATATCTGCATTCAAATAATGCATTCCTAGGAACCAGAATGGTAGCCAATTATTGACAAAGATAACTGGCAATATTTATGATTTATTGACTCCTCTTTCCCAAGTTCTTTCCTGAGGTAATCATCCAGTAAGTATAAATAATAAGGTAGAGTTTTACAAATAGATAAAATGGATTTCCATTTTGATAATATAATCATTAGCTTTTAGGAGTTTTTTTTTTTCCATATGGAATTGAGTCTATACACAACAGAGTAAAATATAACAATGGCATAATAGAAAAGAGATTATTGTAATGACCATTAATTTCATTTCTTCCAGTTTCTGCCTTGGTCATTATCATTATTTGGTTCTAACACATAGCTTAGCATGGGATTATATGAAATTAAAACATATATCAATTATTCTTTCACAAATGCTTTACATTTATATTTAAACCTATTTACCTCTTTGTGGAATTATATGGTTATGTCTCTATTAAATTAATGCTATTTGAAGTCATGACCATGGTATATTTCGTTATTAATTTGGATTCCCAACAGTGGCTAGCACCATATCTTATACATTTATAGGTGCTTAATAAATATGCACTGAGTTGGAAATCTATTTCTCCATTTACTTGCATATAATAAAGCAACAGGAAGAAAAGGCCATGCATCACAGAGATACTTGTACTGCAGTGATGATTTCTCTTAGGAAAATTGCAGAAAAACCTAAGAAACAGTATCTCCTTTCAGCAATATGCTAATCAGTCTTCAGACAATTGTGTTTAAAAAGAATAATTCAAGCTAACTGAAGCAGCTGTACTTCCACCTAGGAAATGATACTTCTTATAAATCTAATACTACAAATGCATTTAAATTCATTTTTAATTATCATTATGTTCATATTTTTCTCAATAATTTATTCATGCTTCCCTTGATAATTTACTAGATTGAACAATAAGTTTAAATGGCTCTTCAGGATCCATTAAGATCTGAGAAGGATTGGTCACTGGGATCTAAAACAATGAAAACAAATCAAAGAACACACAGGACTCTTCAGCAGATGCAGATAAAGAAGGCTCCCCCAAGGCAGCATTTCCACTCTGTGCCCCATAAGTCACACTCAACAATTGGGTTACTAAAATACTTTTTAATGAAAGTAACTGCTTTCACCATCCTCTGACAAACTTTTCTACAAGTTATAGAAAATAATTCTAAGAAAAGTTCAGGTATATAATTTGGTAAACTATATAATTCAATTCCAACATAAGTAGCCCTCTGGCCCTCTTAGAGCTGTGCAATTTAATCAACTCCTAAACTGGTCAAACATCCCAATTGAGCTTGTAAATGCAAAACACTTTGTATTAAATTCACTATAAAATACAGAGGTTTTTTTACTTTGTTGACAGCCTCCTCTTTAATTTTTATTTCTTTATATGTTTTTATTTGAGCATAGTAGACACAAAACGTTACATTAGTTGCAGCTGTACAACATAGTGATTCAGCCAAGTTCATACATTATGCTCACAAGTGTAGCTATCTCCCCTATTTAAATAAACTCTTGGTAGAAGGATCAACAGGATAGCTGGTATAGCTAGAATTAGCTCAATATGAGGGAGAGATGTCTGATCATCAAAACAGCATAAATTAGATGAAAAGGTACAATGTAAAAGAATTCATTTCCAAAATGCAAAGATGGACTAGATATTTAAGATCCTTTTCTAGTCTAAGACCAAAAACAATTAATCATTTCTTCCTTTTAGCTTCTTAGCAGCCATTTTATCTTTTCCATACAATTAACTGTAGATTATGAAATGTCTATAATAGTATCTTGGTTAAAGTTTCATTTAAAAAATGATGTTTGTCATCTGGAATAACTTTTGTTTTGTAGTAAGAACTCTTCAATTTTTATCTTTAATAATCAAGCTTTTAGTTCATTGCATAGATACATCTACTTCTTGTTTTTATAAATGAAGCAGGATAAAAAACATTTAGTTTCAAAGAAAATAGGTAATTATTATCTAGGAGCCATTCAGAATACAGAGTGAAGATTGTCTACTTTATCTTCCAGAAAAGAAGCTGCAGGCATAATATTCTTTATAATTGACAATTTCATTATTATTTATATTTATTAGCTTTTTGCATCACTACTGAGACTGGGAAAGAAATAAACATCCTCCAGCCTATTTTCTCACAGGGTATCTCTGGATTGTTTGAAACCAAAGACCTAATAAATGCTTCACAATGAGAATCTGACCCTGAAACAAGCATCAAGAAACATACATACGCCCTTATGTTTACTGCATTATTTACAATAACCAAGATATGGAAGCAACTCAAATGTTCATGGATAAATGAATGGATAAGGAAGATGTGGTACGTATACACACACATTGGAATATTGTTGAGTCATAAAAAAAAAAAAAAGGATGAGGTTTTGCCATTTGTGACATGGATGGACCTAGAGGGCATTATGCTAAATGAAATAAGGCAGACTGAGAAAGACCAATACTTATGATATCACTCATCTGTGGAATCTAGAAAAAATAAATAAACAAACAAAACGCACAGTCAGACCTATAACTGATGGCTTTCTGGGGACAGGTGAGGAGAGGGATGGACAAAATGAGTGAAGGGGCACGAGAGACGTAGGCTTGCAGTTATGGAATGAATCAGTTATGAGAATGAAAGGCACCACATAAGAATGGAGTGGTTGGTATTGTAACAGCATTTTATGGCGACAGACAGTAGCTGCACTTGTGGCCAGCACAGCATAATGTACAAACTTGCTAAATCCTTATGGTGTGCACACCTGAGACCGATGTAACATTGCATGTCAACTGTAATCAAAAAATTTTAAATGCTTGCAAAGATCATTAGCTTGCTATAATTTAGACTGGTCTGACCAGGCAAAGTGGCAACAAGTTATATCTTCTTCAGGACTCATGATTTTGAACACAGTGTTTCCAACTGAAACTTTCATTTGCATCAAACCATTTTATTAAAATGGGATGACACTTTCCATTGTCACAGCTCCCTTTAATGAAAAGTCACAGAATACATGTCAATGTGTACTCAGTTTTCTGTTTTTTTTTTTTTTTAATTGTTCAGGACTTAATGTTGTGCTCAATGTTAGAATTTTATAAATGGAAAAACACCTACCATAATCATAATCCTTGGAAACAATTCTATAAAGCTCTGGAGTTTCAATATGGTGTGTGAATAAAAAAATTATCTGGGGCGCCTGGGTGGCGCAGTCGGTTAAGCGTCCGACTTCAGCCAGGTCACGATCTCGCAGTCCGTGAGTTCGAGCCCCGCGTCGGGCTCTGGGCTGATGGCTCAGAGCCTGGAGCCTGTTTCTGATTCTGTGTCTCCCTCTCTCTCTGCCCCTCCCCCGTTCATGCTCTGTCTCTCTCTGTCCCAAAAATAAATAAACGTTGAAAAAAAAATTAAAAAAAAAAAAGAAAAAAAATTATCAAAATGCACCATGTTTTCTGGCACTCGGATTAACATGAGAATAATATAGTCAGGTGAAAAATAGACAATTTTATTTTCGCATTAAAATATATTAAGACTTGGGGCGCCTGCGTGGCTCAGTCTGTTAAGCGTGCAACTTTGGCTCAGGTCATGATCTCACGGTCTGTGGGTTCGAGCCCCGCGTCAGGCTCTGTGCTGACAGCTCAGAGCCTGGAGCCTGTTTCAGATTCTATGTCTCCCTCTTCCTCTGACCCTCCCCTGTTCATGCTCTCTCTCTCTGTCTCAAAAATAAATAAATGTTAAAAAAAATTAAAAAATGAAATAAAATATATTAAGACTTACAGTGTTAGCTTTTATTCAATGAAGCTAAAAGGAAAAATAAAATACTTCTTATCTCTCAATGGAAAATTTTAATCTCACAAACACTAGAATATCAAAATTTCTGGTTAGTTTTGTACATTCATTCTAAAAGAATAGATAAAGGTTAAGCTGAAATTATATTTTCTTTCCCTAGGCTCTACAAGCTTAACATGCCTTTCCTCTTTTTTTCTGTAACAGTGCATCAAAATTTACTGAATTTTGAATCACAAAGAGAATCTACAAATGAAATAATTCCACTTAAAAATTGTTTCTTCCTAATTTCTCAAACTTATACATTTATCATTCCTATAAATTCTCACTGGTTTGACGTAAAATTCTGGGAAACAATTTAAAATTCTGGGGAAAATAAAACACCTCAGTCAAATTTTTACCATGTTCACTTATTCAAGAATTATTATTTTTTAATTTTCTGCTGTGGTTTTTGCTCATAGATAATTTGCTCTTATTCTTTCCACAGGTGTACATGCGTGCGTGGGTGAACACACACACACACACACACACACACACACACACTTCTTGTAACTATTCTCCCCACATTCTTTGTGATTCCAGTGGGATCCCCAGTCATAACACCAGGAGCAAATACTGCAAAGATGACCTAGTCAAAGCATTCCAGCAGCCTCGCCATGCCGAATGGCGTAGAAAACTGTGCCTTGCCAGGATTAGGTTCTAATGCTTTCATTCAAAATTTTACAGCACGTGAACCATGTGTTGTGTACCCTCACAGAAGCAGGCTCACAATTTGTGATCACTGCTAGCAACTGAGCTGGGGAAACTAGAGCTGCAGTGAAAGGACTCGATAATCCCCAAGAAATAATGGAATACATCTGGGTGATGATGTATGTATACGGGGGTCTGTTCAATGGTTTTACATAGAAATGACAACAGATCGAGGGCTATTTGTAATTATTTACCACAAATTCCCAATTTCCTTTCACAACACACACACACACACACACACACACACACACACACACTTCAAAACAAGATCCAGTCGATCCACAAGTTCATTTAGTTGCGTTTAATACACTCTGTGAACTACCAACTCTCCCCTCCCCATATTACTGGGATCTATTCCCAAAAGTTACTGGACTCGCCTCCTTTTTTTTTAATTTTTTTTAACATTTATTTATTTTTAAGAGACAGAGAGACAGAGCACAAGTGGGGTAGGGGCAGAGAGAGAAGGATACGTAGAGTCCGAAGCAGGCTCCAGGCTCCGAGCTGTCAGCACAGAGCCCCACATGGGGCTCAAACTCACAAACTGTGAGATCGTGACCTGAGCCGAAGTCAGACACTTAACCGACTGAGCCAACCAGGCACCCCTGGACTCACTTTATAACTACCTGGACCTCCACTTACACTCTTGATTCTCAGGACATGTGTAGCGATCCTTTAGAAAGGAAATTCATTTCTTATCCCTCTCTCTACCAAAGTCCTCCCATGGTTCACCTATCCTTAGGATAAAATCCAAAACCTTTACGGGGGCTTACAAAGCCGTGTAAGATTTGAGAAGTTGTCCACTTTTTGAAACTAGTATCTTACCTTTCTTCAAGCCACACTGGCCTTTTTGCTGTTTTGGGGGCATATGCCAAGTTTGTTCCCTATGCCTGTATCACTCTTCCCTTGTATCTGAAAATGATTGATTTCACCTGGGTAATTTTTCCATTGTCTATCCTGAGAAGGCTTCCTTCCACCACATGTCTCTCCCACTACTCAGCTCCATTTTCACCTTGTCATTTATCACCATCTTAAGTTGTACTCAGTTTGTTTTATTTCTTTGTTTTCTGTCTTTCACCTCTGAAACATGAAAGTGACAAAAACGCAGGTTTTCTCTGTCCTTACAACTCTGTAATCTGAGTGCCTCTAGCTCATGGTATGTGCTCAATATGTATGTTCAATGATGAATGGATTATGAATTAATTAATTAATTAATTAATATAGTAGAAAACTCTGATAAGAGAAGAACAAAATGAATTGGCAACATAGAAATTACCAGTGCCTTACGGAAAAGTCGTTCAATTGCTTTAGCTGCATATAAACTATAAATTAAATAAGTTAAGAAACTGCGAGTTAGAAAAGTCTCTATGCATAGAAAAATTCAATTTGCAGGGATTTTGATAACCATGTACTACTTATGAGGAAACAGACAAGAGGCAATAAAATAAAAATGAAATACTTTTAAGATATTTGCCTGCACATGGCGGTGAAAGTGCACAGTATGAATTAGAAGGGGACTGAAGGTAAAGAGAAGATACAGAGTTTTTGCCCACTTTTGTTATTCAGGTCATAGTAACTTGAATCTGTTTATATGCTCCAATAACTAAGCAAGATATAGAAATATTTAAGATTTTATGTGGAAGAATGGTTATTAAAGCTAATGGAGACAGGAAATTGTAGGTCTAAAGTCTAGAACACAAGTTGAAGGAATAGGATTGCATAAGAAAAAAATGATGAAGGCTAACAATAATGGTAATAGTAATCAAAACAATAATGATGAACAACACTGTTCTGAGTGTATCTCACAACTATTAAATAAAGTTAGAAAACTGAAAGTCTGAGGGAACCCAAAAAGATACAATTTGATGGCATCTATTACCTTTACGAACAAGACAATGAGTTCCCCCAATGAGAGCCAAAAAAAAAAAACGGTGAAATATGAACGGTAAAACAACAAGAATAGATACTTTCACAACAGCAGGTTATAGAAATAGTGATAAAATTAGACTCCGGGTGCACAGAATGATTACCAGAAAGTGTGAATGGTCTAATTAAAAGTAGATACAGCCACACAAGACTCAATAGTAATATCTGTATATAGACAACCTAGATTTTGCCTTAAGTATATAAATGAATAGAGAACTGTGTGACCCTGAGGAGGGCAGTTAACAAGCAACGTCTTATGGCAGAAAATAGTGGAGGCTTTGACATCCAACAGGCTAAACTCAATTCCTGACTCTATCGCTTACTATTTGTGTGGCCATTTGCAATTACTATAAACAACTGAGCTTTAATGCCTTAATCTGTAAAATGAGGATAATGATAGTATTAACGAAGTAACATATGAAGTGCCTACAAGTTTCCCAGTAATCTGTTAGCAATAAACATTTAGGCATTGTTACTTCCGTGACTCTCAGCTTAATTCTCATCATCATAATTTGCTTAATCATAACAATCATTGCCTTATACTTAGGATGCAGAATTGAATTAAATTATCTCTAAAAAGCTTTCTATCCTAAATGACTTCATCCTAGTTACTAACCCCCTATAGATATCAGTGGATCCCAAGGCTAAAACAAGAAGGGATCTAGAAAGGGATCTAGAAAAGTGATCAACAATGTCATTGGCTCTCACAAGTGTAATTTACATTTGTAATTACAGTATAAGTATTTTAAATAATTATGTTTTGAGCCTACAACTGGGGTTGAAGACTCAAATTAATACTTCTTATATACTATTTGAGTATAAAATTGGCAAAAACCTTCTTTACAACACAGGTAAAATGCCTCTAACTTTACTGAGACTCCACAGTCTGGAGTAATTTTTTAAAATCATCTGGAAATTATAATCAGTGTTTCTCATGCCTTATATGCTGCAATTTTATCAGCGCCCACATTTGGGAATAAATTATGTGGAATTTCTAGGGCATATCATGTTCTGGGATGTGCATGTACCTACGTGGCAAGAAAGGTTTTATCATATCTAGATGAGGTCCCCAGTAGATTCTTTAAACCACGCCCATTTCTTAACAATCTGGACTCTGAAATGACAAACATTACATCTACTCTGGTTCAACATGCAAGAACTAGTCACATGACCTCACACAGCAGTGAGGTCTAGTGGGAAGAGCAGCTGAAACCTGCAGTACCTGGGCTAGAAGCCACTTTGTAGCAACAAATTTACCATGTGGAAACGGGGCAAGATCCTTTGTTGTATGGCTATCTGGCTCTGCCGGTAGGTGAGTATCAATGAATATAAATTCCATATTCTGAATCACAATGTGAATAGAGAGGTACATAGAAAGTATCAAGTTCCATATTTTGACACTAGATAGGCCCAACATTAAAAATGTTTTTAAAAATATTTTAAAGAAATTTAAAGGAAATAAATAAAAATAAATCTGGAATCTAGAAAAAGAAAGACAAATAATTCGCTGAAATATAGCAGTACGTGACCCTACATTTCGTAATTATTTATCTGCATTAGTCAACTATAGGAAAAAAGGCTTTTTACAAACTTTAGACATTTATATGTTCTGGCATTTAATACCCATTACCTGGAAATACTATTGTTTTTCTGCCAACATTTGGTTAGCAGAAGGTTCAACTGTAATGTACCCAAAATGTTGAATTCCTTAATAAAAACTTCATAATAGAAAGTTTGGGTTTAATATTTTAAATGTCATGACTAAATTTAAATGAATTCATACCAGAGTTCATCATTAGAAATCAGTTTAAGAATAATAATATTACATTTTCTAAAATGCTAAGAAATAAAATTGATTACCTCAAGAGGGAAGTATTTCGAACAAGAAAAATTCATTTGATGAGAAGATTACCAAAAACAAAACATGTAAAAACAGTAATTAGGTTCATCACAGCACCTGTCTATCAAATATGAACTGCTTTAAAAATCATAGGTCTAAATAATCATGAGAATAAGTAAATTATGCACATCTTGTTACGGTTTAAATATCCAGCACATCTTTCCTACTGTGAAGACTCTTTAATTAAACTTCCTTATCTTGTAATAAAACTATCCTATTGTCTGAAAAAATAAAAATGTTGCCGCTCCAAAAATGTTTTTGGCACAGTCAAATTTCTTTAACTTGCCACTATTTTCTAATCATGTTTCAACATATTACAACTTGGAAAGAATGATTGATATTAAACCACCACCACTATGTATACAACACAAACATTATTAAAGACACACACACACACACACACACACACACACATTCTTAAAACTGAAAGCTGAAATTCATATATTCCAATTTGTTTACTAAAACTTTATTTCCATAGAGAAGTTGAAGGTTCACAGAAAAAACTGAGGGGGAGGTAGAGATTTCCCATATACCCCTTGCATAGCCTACCCCATTATTAACATCCTCAACAGAGGGGTACATTTGTTACAGTTGATGAGCCTGCATTGATACATAATTTCCATAGTTTACATTATAGTTCGCTCTTAAATGTTATGCACTTAAACAAATGTATAATGACATGCATCTGTCATTATGTCAACATACAAAGTAGTTTGTCCCAAAATTCCTCTGGGATCCACCTATTATCCATCCCTGAGCCTTCTCCCAAACCCTGGTAAGTAACTCATCTATAGTCACCATAGTTTTGTCTTTTTCGGGATGTCATATGGTTGGAATTATACAGTATGCAACCCTTTTTGACTGTCTTCTTTTGCTTAATAATATGCGTTTCAAATTCCCTACATGTCTCATCATGGCTGATACCTCATTGTGTTTTAGTGCTGCCTACTATTCTATTGTCTGGATGTACTACAGTTTATTGAAACGTTCACCTACCGTGGGGCATCTTGGTTGTTCCCAACTTTTAGCAATTATGAATAAAGCTTCCATAAACATCTGTGTGTACATTTTTTGGTGGCTATATGGTTTCAACTCAATTGGGTAAACACAGAGGAGTGTTATTGCCGAAATATGGTTAGATTATGTTTATGTATATAAGAAACCACCAGACTGTCTTAAATCCCCATAGAATCAACATATTGAAAACATTGAATATTCCTATCCATGAACATGGAATATTTCTCTATTTATTTAGTTACTCTTGGATTTTTTTCATCAGCTTTTAAGTTATCCTTATATAAATGTGGTACATATTTTGTTAGATTTATCTCTAGTATTTCATTTTGGAGACGCTAACGTTAATATTAATGTGTTTTGTTTTCACTAACATATAATTTACGTATAATATTGTGTAAGTTTAAGGTAGACAATAGATTGACTTAATACATTTTTATATTGTGATATGAATACCACCACAGATTTAATTAACACCTGTATCATGTCATATAATTATTTTTCTTTTTTTGTGGTGAGAATGCTTTTTTTGAGAGGAGTAGAGGGGCAGAGGGAGAGGGAGACAAAGTATCTTAAGCAGGCTTCACATCCAGCACAGAGCCCAAGGCAGGGCTTGATCTCACAACCTTGAGATCATGACTTTCAGATCACGACCTGAGTTGAAATCAAGAGTCCAACACTAAACCAACTGAGCCAACAAGGTGTCCCTGTGATAACAACATTTAAGATCTATTTTATTAGCAACTTGGGGTATACAATACAGTATTTTTGACCATACTTACTATGCTGCACATTAAATCTTCAAAACATATTCATCTTCTAGTTACAAGTTTATGCCCTTTAACAACATCTCCCCAATTCCCCAACCTCCAGCTCCTGGTAACCACTGCCCCTCTATCTGTTTATACAAGTTTGGCTGTTTTATATTCCATACATAAGAGATACCATAGAATATTTGCTTTGGCTGCCTGGTTTATCTCAATAAGCATGATATTTCCAAAGTCCATCCATGTTGTCAGGAATTGAAGAATTTCCCTATTTCTCATCTCTGAAAAATATTCCATTGTATATGTATATGTATACACACACATTATAGCTTTTTTACCTATTTATCTGTTGATAGACATAGGTTATTTCCATATTTTGGTTACTGTCAATAATGCTTCAATAAACATGGAAGTATAGACATCTTTATAATATCTTGTTCATATTTCCTTTAGATGTATACCCAGAGTTGATTGCTGCATCATATGCTAGATCTATTTTTAATTTTTTCAGGAAACTCCATACTGTTTTAGGTAGTAGCTGCACCTTCTCATCAACATCCCCATCAACAGTGGACCAGGGTTCCCTTTTCTCCACACCCTCACCAACACTTGTCATCTCTTATCTTCTTGATGACAGCCATTCTAACAGGTGTGAGGTGATATCTCACTGTGGTTTTAATTTGCACTTCCTGGATGATTTAAGTGATGTTGAGCATTGTTTTCTTTCTTTCTTGGCCATCTGGATGTATTCTTTGAAAAAAAAATGTTTATGCAGTTCATCTGTCCCTTTTTTAAAAGTTTGCTTATTTTGAGAAAAAAAGAGCAAGTGGGGGAGGAGCAAAGAGAGAGAGAGAGAAGGAGAGAGGGAATTTCAGGTAGGTTCCATGCTGTCAGCATAGAGCTCAGTGCAGGGCTGTCTCACGAACCAAGATCGTGACCTGAACCAAAATCAAAAGTCAGATGCTTAATCAACTGAGCCAATCAGGTGCCTCAGCTTCTTTAATTTTTACTTATAATTTAAATATAATTGGGGCGCCTGGGTGGCTCAGTCGGTTAAGCGGCCGACTTCGGCTCAGGTCATGATCTCATGGTCCGTGAGTTCGAGCCCCGCATCGGGCTCTGTGCTGACAGCTCAGAGCCTGGAGCCCGTTTCAGATTCTGTGTCTCCCTCTCTCTCTGCCCCTCCCCTGTTCATGCTCTGTCTCTCTGTCTCAAAAATAAATAAACATTATGGGGCGCCTGGGTGGCGCAGTCGGTTAAGCGTCGACTTCAGCCAGGTCACGATCTCGCGGTCCGTGAGTTCGAGCCCTGCATCAGGCTCTGGGCTGATGGCTCAGAGCCTGGAGCCTGTTTCCAATTCTGTGTCTCCCTCTCTCTCTGCCCCTCCCCCGTTCATGCTCTGTCTCTCTCTGTCCCAAAAATAAATAAACGTTGAAAAAAAAATTAAAAAAAAAATAAATAAACATTAAAAAAAATTAAAAAAATATATAATACATAATGAAGCCCAAGTACAGGTCAATAAAGAAGAACAATACAATTTAAAGAATATGAGATCAGGTATTTTGAAAAAAAGTATTCAAATAGCTTACATTATTGTAAAATATAGGGCTATATATCTTAAACTATCCATTGGTTAAGGGACATCCATAAATAATTTCACAATTTGAGATATCAAGCTAAAAGTATGCTATTAATATAAATGTTGAAACTGCTTGTGGAACATTTGGTAGATAAATATGAATTGAATATCTCAATGGCTTTGGGTAATGTGGTCATATTAACAATATTAATTTTCCTATCCATTATTGGGAGAATTAATATTGTTAAAAGATATTGTGTTTTGAATTTCCAACTCCACTTGTTCATGACTGGTATGCTGGAATTAAGTTGACCTTCGTACATTAATCTTATATCCCGCTGTCATTGCTTATTAGTTCCAGGAGTTAGTCCGTTGTTTCAGATTTTCTTCATCTAATTTGCAGACAAAACAATTTTATTTCTTTTTTCCTGACCTGTGTATGTTTATTTCATTTTATTTTTTTTCTTACATTAGTTAGAACTTGCAATATGATGTTGAAAAAGATTGTTAAGGGGGACAGGGGGATGATATCCTTGACTTTTGCCTTATCTTAGTGGGCAAGCTTTGAGTTTCTCACCAGTAAGTGTGATATTAGTTGTATGATTTTTAGATATCTTTTATCAAGTAGAAAAAGATCCCTCCATTCTTAATTTACTGAGAATTTTTATCATGAATGGGTGCTGGATTTTACCAAATGCTTTTTCTGCATCTATTGATATGATCACGTGATTTTACACATACCAATTTTAAAACAAGAACAAACCGCAATAGTTGATAATTTAAAATTACCAATATCTAAACAGTATTTTTATAGGCAAAAGTGTGATCATACAGGCATCAGGATACATTGCTTGAAGTAGAGAAATTGACAGATTATTCTTATAGGGTATTTGACAATAACTATCAAAATTTAAAAACACTCTCCCTTTAACCTAGCCACTCAACTCCTAGGAATTTCTGGTAAAAACAGACACACAAACATGCATAAGTGCATGTTGAATGTTGTAAAGTAGCCATATAAGATAAAAACCTAGAAATAACCTTAATGTCCATCAATGAGACATTGTTTAAATAAATTATTGTACATAAATGTAATGAGTACCTTTATGGCTATATAAAGGAGTATGATAGGTGTGCCTGGGTGGCTCAGTTGGTTAATCATTAGACTCTTGATTTCAGCTCAGGTCATGATCTCACAGTTCATGGGTTCAAGCCCCATGTGGAGCTCTGTGCTGACAGCACAGAGCCTACTTGGGATTCTCTCTCTCTCTCTCTCTCTCTCTCTCATCTGTCAAAATAAATAAACTTTAAAAAATCTAAGAAAAATAAAAGGATATGATAAAATCTGTATGCTAAATTGCAAACATGAAAAATATAGAAAGTTAAGAAAACAAAGCACAATAACACAAATAAAATTCTCCCATTAGGAAGTAATTGTGTTTGTATGAATGTGTGCCAGAGAAAATTTCTGCAAGAGTGGGAGTGAAACTGAGTGGCCTGGGAGAGAGAGGTACACAATATGCACTCCCTTCTCTGTCATTTGAAGTTGTTCTCCTCCACATTATTTTTGTAAGATTTTAAATTTTAAAGAAAATATTTAAAAATGGAATCCATTTATAACATCTTTACAAAATATTTTCCTTCCTTTCACATTTTGCTAACAAATAATGATGTTTTTCCTCAATTCCTTGAAAATAGTAAATTACAACAGTATAGAAAGATATTTATATTTAGAAGAGAAAGTATAATCATTTTTCTTAATAGGCAATTAGTTTTAACCTCCTTAGAGATAAAAGGATCTGATATTCTTTTAATATAAAAAGCATCTATTTAACCTATGTAATTAGCTCTCTCTAGCTATAAATCAGAAATCTAAGTAACATAATTGGACTTTGAACCTAAGTATTTTAGTCTTCATCATTTAAAGACATTGGTGTAGGAGACGTTAAGTTCTATCTAAAATACCTCTTTAAATGTTACCTTCTTCATAAATTATCCAGTTTCTCCTTTCTTCCAAGGTCTCCACTATCCTCTTGTTTATTTTGGAAACCATACTTCATTAAACAATATTTGAACCCTCCTTTGTTGTTATTTTTTTCTAATCTTACTGTCTTCCCTCCATTAACAGATATTCATGAAACAAGAATTGAATGGCAGAGAAAATGGCTTATTTGTGAATGAATTCCTGGTGATCATCATCCACAGTATGCAATCAACTGAGTTTTTTCTATCCCCCATGTCATTCCAGTGTAGGCTTCTTGTGGTTGGCTGCTCATACTGCCCTCCTCTATTAACCAGCATAACTCAAACCCTGTTCTCGCAACTGAAATCTCGGTCTCAGGAGACTTAGAAGTAGACACAGACGTACATTAATTAAAATCTTCTTTACAAACTTTAAAGCCAGTATTATGGGATGCAGAGCTGGAAAACTCCACTTAGACCCAGCCTTTCCTTCCTTCAAACACAAGAAGTAGCTAAGCTAAGCTAAGCTAAGCTAAGCAGAAGAAGCATAGAAGTCTTTGGGCCCACCGGGGAAATAAGAGCTATCTGAAAAGACAGAAAAGTAATATAACTAATCACAAATGACAGTCTTAGAGGAGGCATTTAGTACACGTGAATACCTCTCATATATTTTGAACTATTTGGTCTGAAGCCTTCTTCCTAGGCATAAAGATATGGGTAGTGGTAAAAGATATAAACTAGAAAATCATTAAAGGGAGTGCATTTGTTCAAAATATAGCCTAATAACCTCCAGGAGAGCAAATATGTTTATTTCCTTGCTATTTCCCTGAAGTAGCTGTCTCTCACATTTTTCCCCAACACAAATATGGCATACTGTTCCTATTCTCTCCATTCTCAACTGGCAAAATCATATAATTATCTCTTTGTACTTGAAAAAGAAAGTAACCTGAAATTTCATCTAAGTCAGAAGTCAACATTTATTTTTTCCAAATATGGTGTCAACTTCAGCTCAACCTTAAGTTATTAAATATATAAAGAAATTACTATAATATGGGTAGATAAAAAGTATTTTGAATGTGCCATAGGCACAATGATAAAGGAGGAGTTAATTCTTCCTTGTGCTGGGACACGTGTCAGAGAGAGCTGGATAGAGATTTCTCAATAATTAATGTTTATTGAGTGCTTACACTGTGAAAAAGGCTTTACACAAATTGTGTCTTTAATTTTCACAAAACAAAGGGAGATAGATAGTACAATTATCATCTCTATTTTATAAACAAGAAAACTGAGTCTTGGGGAGTTTAGTATGCTCAAAGTCATTCTGCCACCAAGAGATGGAGACAAACTTCAAAACCAGCCAGTCTAATTTCAAGTAACATACCAATAACCATCATGCTAAAAGCCTCCTCATTAATGGAGTGTTTACCAGAACAAAGGAATAAATGGACAGAACATTTCCCCAGGAAAAAATCCGAGACATAAGAAGAGTCTATGATTATAAAATATATTAACATGTTTAAAGGAAAAAAATAGTAGTAACTAACCTTTTCACAATGCCTACTCAGTATGGATCACACACTGTTCTAATCGCTTTGTATATTAACTAATTAATCCTTAAATCAGCATCATCGGAAAATACCATTTTTATAATTCCTACTTTGAAGAGAACTGAAGTACAGAGAATTTAATTGACCTCCTCAAGATCGCACAGCTAGCAGATTGGGGCTAGACTGAAGTCTGGCAGTCCAGTTCTGGCCTCTGTGTTCTGTTACATCACTCCACACAATGAATTTCCTGCAGTGGTAAGACTGCAATGTGTCACCAGGAGAGAGTTGCAGAGGAGGCTGTAAAGCTGCCTGGGTCCTGTTACAAGGGACTATGCCAAAGATTTTGGACTGTAATCAACAAGCCCCTGATTTTCAGCAGAAGTGGGGATAATATGATAGTAATGATATTCTGTGCTGTGTATTTGAAAATATAATCACTGTTGTCTTATTTTTATATTTGAGAAACATGCTTTTTGTTTTTGCAATGCAGAGCATTGGAAGTAAAACTTGACCACATTATAATGATGGCTAAAAATGTTCGGTCTAATGAATTAAATTTTCTTCTTATGAGAGGTTCTCCAGTATCTAGGGATTATATCCTCTGGAAGGTGATATCAGAATAGAGAATCCAAGAATTACATAATCAGCCAAAAAGAATGTGGATTAAAATATGCTGAGGATTATACGTTAGGCAAAAGTAACTCAGCAATTTTCTTAAAGATACATAGAGTTGTAATAAAATTATTTATCATCTATAAAATGTATAGAAGAGTGTCTCACTTATATACTATGTTTTATAAGTACTAAATATTATGTTTCAAAAATATTACAATATAATAAGCAAAAAATTCTGCAACCTCAATAACTAGAATAAATGTCCATGTATACATATATATATATATATATACACACATCTGTTTAATATATACCTATGTTGGGGCGCCTGGGTGGCGCAGTCGGTTAAGCGTCTGACTTCAGCCAGGTCACGATCTCGCGGTCCGTGAGTTCGAGCCCCGCGTCAGGCTATGGGCTGATGGCTCGGAGCCTGGAGCCTATTTCCGATTCTGTGTCTCCCTCTCTCTCTGCCCCTCCCCCGTTCATGCTCTGTCTCTCTCTGTCCCAAAAATAAATAAACGTTGAAAAAAAAATTAAAAAAAAAATAAAATATATATATACTTATGTATACGTGTGTATATATATATATGTGTGTGTGTGTATATATATATATACATATATATATATACATATATATATATAGCATTAGAAAACTTTGAGAAATAAATGAAACATGATTAACTTTAGGTATTATCTGTGTTTTAAGAAGAGTTACACTAATTCACTATCCAAAATACTATTACCTCTTTTTAAGTGCAATTAATATTAAAAAATAATATAAACTATAGACTTTGGATGACAATGATGTGTCAGTGTAAGTTTCTCAAATATACCAAAGGTACCTTCCTGGTGGGAGTTGTTGACAATGGAGGAGTTCGTGCAAATGTGGGGACAGAGGGTATATGGACATTTTCTGTAACTTTTGCTCAGTATTGCTGCAAAACCAAAAAAAAAAAAGGTGTTGCAAAACCTCTAGATACTAACTGAAAGATCTATCGGTAGTGAGGTACTTAAATGGTTATATAAACATCTACTTATAAATGTATAAAAAATTACATGTTCGTAAACATATAATTAATTTGTAATTATAAAAAGGAATGTGTATACAAAAAAATAAACGATTTCAAATCCTCAATTTGTCCCCTTTATCTGGCTAGCTACCATCTTTCTATACATAATCTGAAGCAGAATATCCAGAATCTTAGAGCTTCCGTTTTTGATTCTATAAAAGGACCGTAATAGGCTTTAGTATAAAATTTTGGAATGTTGTAAAAAATAAATAAATTTAAATCACTTAGCAAAAACTTTGCATGTATTAAGTGTGTAATAAATGCCAGATTTCATTCTCCCTAGGACAATATCAACACATTTATATATCCACAGGCTAAATCTTACATAAGTACAAGAAGCATTATTTTAAAATAATTATAAGTTCAATTCTATTCAACAAACATTTTTGAGACTCTACTATAAATAAGTTCTGTGATTGAATCTTTCCGTTATGAATATTTCAACATTATAACAATGGAAATACAAATATCAGAGTCATATATTTAATAATTATATAAGGAAATTCAGATTTTCATTTAAAAACGGCCTTTAACATTATGAATTCTAAAAGTGCATAGTTAAAATAGAAGAGTTTTAGGACTCACATTCCTTTGATATCTGTTTTAATAAACAGTATTTTATATTAGCTTCATCATTCTTTTATATAATGCCTTTTTACAGGGCCCAAAGGATTTCCTTTTTGATGCTTTTTCAACCTTTCGTGTAAATGGAGCAGAAATTAACATGGCTAGATTTGTCCTATAATAACTTCTTCAACCTTACTGCTTTGTTATGCCAAAACTTTTTTTTTTTTAATATCAGCAGCATCCATTGATTGGTGCCTGAAACACTGATCTAGAAATAGTGTTAATTATCTGCAGCTGCACAGGCAGCAAAGGGAGCATAAAACACTAGGCTTCTTGCTCACAGTGTACAAAAACAGGGAAACAAAGACTCTCAGCTGTAAGCGTCCCCAGAGCTGCTCCCCATGATAACAATATAAAGTGGGTCATTTTCAAAACCTGGCAAACTCATCATATATTTTATACTAAGCATCTAAATTTTAGAAAACATGTTGCAGCTTAAGTTTCTCTCCTTATTCATACACTCTTTTGTTGTAATTGGTGATGATAATGGTAACAAAACCAGCACAAGCACACAGGTAACAGTTGCTTGAGACAAATTCATGAGACAAATATCCAAATATGTGATTTTGAACATGACTTACTTGGAGAGTTTACAACCTTCTCCACACTGGCAATAGTGTTCACAGTTAGTGTAAAATACATCATGAACCTCCTGATCAGTCTATTTTTTGATATCAAAGATACATATCGTGATTTAAAACACGAGCAATTATTTCAATTGTTTACAAACCTAAGGCAAAGGTCCACCAGTTTCCTAAAGCTAATTGTTAGAGGCTCATTTCTCCTTCATATTTTCATATCCTCCTCTCCCTTTTCTGCTGGCAATTATTTGTTTATTCAATCAATAAATTTATTATTAAAGTAAAATTGGATATAACATTATATAATTTTCAGATATACAAAATTATACATTGATACCTATATACACCACAAAGTAATCACCACCAAGTCTAGTTACCATTCATCACCACACAGTAAGTCCCCTTCACCCTATTAGGTAATCATCAATCTGCTCTCTGTATGTATGAGTTTGTTTTTGTATTGTTTTGTTTATTCATTTGTTTTATTTTGTTAAGATTCTATATATGAGTGAAATCATACGGGATTTATTTTTCTCCATCTGATTTATTTCACTTAGAATAACACCCATGCTATGGTAGAATTATGCCAATATTTCATTCATCTAACGGCTGAATAGTGTTCCTGTGTGTGTGTGTGTGCATGTGCGTGACATCCTTTTTATCCATTTACCCATCAATGGCACTTAGGATGTTTCTATATTTTGGCTATTGTAATAATGCTGCAATGAACATGGATATGCATCAATCTTTTCAAATTATTGTTTTCATACTCTTCAGATAAATACCCAGAGGTGGAATAGCCACATCATACAGTAGATCTACTCTTAATTATTTCAAAAATAATTGAAAAGTGTCCATACTGTGTTCACAGGGGCAACAACCATTGACATTGCCACTGTTTCCTTTTCTCCACATCCTCTCCAACACTGCTATCTTGTGTTTTTGATAATAGCCCTTCTAACAAGTGTGAGGTGATATCTCATTGTGATTTTGATTTGCATTTACCTAATAACTAGTTATGATGAAAATTTCTTCACATGTCTGTTGGTCATCTGTATGTCTTCTTTGGAAAAATCTCTATTCAGATCCTCTGCCCATTTTTAAATTAGGTCTTTTTTTATTGTTTATTTTTGTGAGTTTTTTATATATTTTAGATATCAATCCCTTATAGGATAAATGACTTGCAAATGTCTTCTTCCATTCAGTAGACTGCTTTTTACTTTGGTGATGATTTCCTTTGCTTTGCAGAAGTTTTTCGTTTTGATGTCGCCCCATTTCTTTATTTTTGCTTTTGTTTCCCCTGTCTTTGGAGTCAGGTCCATAAACACACCACTAAGATCAATGTCCAGGAACTTCCCACCATGTTTTCTCATGGGAATTTTATGATTTCACTTCTTCCATTCAAGTCATTAATCTATTTTGAGTTAATTTATGTATATGGTATAAGATAGTCATTTAGTTTCATTCTTTTGCATGTGGCTCTCCAGTTTTCCCAGTACCATTTATCAAAGACACTATCCATTCTCTGTTTTATGTTCTTGACTCCTTTGTTGTAAATTAATTGTTCATACATGAGGGGGGGTTATTTCTGGGCCCTCAATTATGTTCCATTGATCTGTGAGTCCATACTATACTGTTTTGATTACTATAGCTTTGTAGTATACTTGAAATCAGGGAGTATAATACGTCAGTCTTGTTCTTCTTTCTCAAGATTATTTTGACCATTTGGGGTCTTTTGTGTTACCATACAAATTTTAGAATTGTCATTTCTGTGAAAATGCCATTGGAATTTTCATAAGGATTCCACAAACCTGAAGATTGTTTAGAATAATATGGGCTATTTAACAATATAAATATTCCACTTGATGAGCACAGAATATCTTTCCATTTTTTCTATCTTTGTCACGTTCTTTTATCAGTGTCTTACAATTGCCAGAACACAGGTCTTTCACCTCCTTGGTAAACTCATTCCCAGCCAACTGTAATCTTTTCAAATCAATTGTAAATGAGATTGTTTTCTTAGTTTTCTTAATTTCTCTTTATGATATATTATTATTAGTGTATAGAAATGCAACAAATTTCTGTATATTGATTTTGTATCCTACAACTTTACTAAATTTATTAGCTATAATTTTTTGGTAAAAACTTCAGAATACATATATATATATATATATATATATATATATATAGTCTGTATCATTTGCAGATAGTAACATTTTTACTTATTTCCTTCTAATTTGGATTGCTTTTACTTCCTTTTTTGTTGCCTTATTGCCATGGCTAGGACTTCCAATACTATGTTGAATGAAAGTGAGAATAAGAATCCTTGTCTTACTATTGATCTTAAGGAAAGCCTTTCAGTTTTTTACCATTGAGTATGATGTGAGTTGTGGGTTTATCATAGATAGCCTTTATTTTGTTCAGGCATATTCCCTCTATATATCTGCTTTGTTGAGAGTTTTTATAATAAGTGAGTGTTGATTGTTAACAAATGTATGGTTTGGTTTGGTTTTGCATATACTGAGATAATCGTATGATTTTTGTTCTTTTTGTTAATGTGGTGTATTATGTTGATTAATCTGTGGATGTTGAAGCATCCTGGCAACATAGGAATAAATCCCACTTGATCATGGTGAAACATCCTTTTAATGTATCATTTCATTTGGTTTGTTAATATTTGGTTGAGGATTTTTTCATCTATGCTCATGAAGAATATTGTGTGTGCATGTGTGTGTGCATGTGCGTGTGTGTGTGTGTGTGTGTGTGTGTGTGTGTTTCTCTGGTTTTTTCTTTGTTTTTGGCAGTAAGGTAATTCTAGACTCATAAAATTAGTTTGGGAGCATTCTTTCCTCTCCAATTGTTTGGAAGACTTTGAGAAGAGCAGGTATTAACTTCTTGAATATTTGGTAGAATTCACTAGTGAAATCATCTGGTTCTGTACTTTTGTCTGGTTGGGGATTTTTGGTTTCTGATTCAATCTCCTTACTAGAAATTAGTCTATTCATATTTTCTATTTCTTCATAATTCAGTCTTAGAGTATTGTGTATTTCTAGAAATTTATCTATTTTGTCCAGGTTGTCCAATTTGTTGGTATAAAATTATTTGTAGTATTTTTATGAACCTTTGTATTCCGATGGTATCAATTTTAACTTCTCTTTTATTTCTGGTTTTGTTTATTTGAGGCCCCCAGAGAGAGTCCCAGCAACTTCTTGTCTATCCAGCAGATACTTTAAGATCAGTAATTGGGTCTTCTTCACATATGTTCTAGGTTATTTTCAAACTGTTGTTTTTGGGCTGGATCCCAGGACAAGGGATTCTGTGTTCTCCATTCCCTGTAGTTCTATGGTTTTCCTGGATTAATTCCCACTGGTTTTCAAGGCAAGGCATTTGGGTCATCATCTGTCCTGTGAAGGATCTAAGCATTGGGGTGCCTGATGTAGAGCACAGACCCTTCACTTCTCAGGGAAAAGTCCCATATTTTTGAGATCCATCCTGATTACGGATTGCTGTTCCTGTTGTGTTTTTTTTCCCCAACATGCCCTTTTCTCCTTTGTTGTAGAGGCTCTGTTCATTCAGTTTTTAGGTCTTTTTCAGAGGAAATTATTCCATATGTATTGTAAATTTGTTGTGTCCATGAGAAGAGGTAAATTCAGGATTTTCTTACACTGTCTCTTGAACACATCTTTCTCAATAAATTTATTTAAAGATATTTGTTGATTGGCTCCTATGTCCTTCCCAGACTATCTCCAACAAATACTCACAAGGCGCACAGAAAAAAACCTTCAGACTTAGATTATCTAGGTTGACCAGTTCAATTGATCAAACTACCCAATTTTCTTCTCTAACATTCAAAAAGAAAAGCTCTTTTCATACATTATTCAAAGAACTATATACTAACCAGTATGTCAAGTCACATATAAAGTCGTAAGTAAGACACAGACCTTACCTTCATGAGCTTCTTGTCACTTGCAGGAGATTCATGTTACACAATTTATTACAAATGTAATGAGTATTTAAAAATGAGAAGCGCAGGGTTCTAAGGCAATGGAAAAATGGATGTTTTATCTAGTTTGAGGAGGGCGGGAGAATTAGGAAAACCTCTTTGAACAATGACATTCACCCTCCAGAAGCAAACAAGAAATTTCATCTTCTCTTTTATGAGATCAAGAAAAAAGAAAGTTGTTCCTATAAATAAAAACAATAGTAATTTCTAATCTAAACTATGTAAATGATCAAAATTGATTAATTAAGCCTGTTTTCCTTGTTTCCCATACCCCATCCCCAAATTGCACACACCCCAGATTTAAGATTTGCTTTATTTACATCAGCCACCTTTATTGATCAAACTTCTTGGCAAAACTCTCCTTCCCTAAGTGTTGTATAAACATTCACTATGTACCTACATCCTCAAAGCAAATAAAGCATATCAAATATTAATCTTAAAATCAATTCGTTGGAACTAGTTATTTATTTATTGAATATAGTGTGTACTGAGTGCAAATTTTATAATAGTTTATCAGAAATAGAACAGGACTAAACAGTATTTACATAAAACACTTTGAAGTCCACTTACTTAAAGCACAGTAGACTCCCCCACTGCCCCAGCTTACCACTATACCAAAGGCAGAGTTGGCAATGGTTCTCCTTTTAAAACATTGCACCTGTTTATATTAAGAAATACTCTAGCTTTTGTTCTGAGTCTTTATCACATTAAGGAAGTTTCTTTTTGTCTGTAGTTATATCTTTGTTGAATAAGAGAAGCAGTGAGACAGAATAGTTCTAAAAAACATGGACTTTGGTGTCAGGAAACATAGACTGGAATCAATGCTCTGAAAATTCGCAGCTTTGTGATATTGAATCAGTTACTTTAACCTCTCCTGGCTTCAGTGTTCAGCGATTGTGGAAAGGAGAGAGTCTCTCTGCCCTGGGCATGAGATGAACTGTGAGGACTTCAGTTGCTCTTTGACTTGGTCCAGGGAGCCCGGGGTGGGGGGTGGGGGGGTGGTGGTGGCGGGAAATGGCCAATGAGGTATTAACTGTGTGTTAAATGAAAACCTTTCCCAGGGTCTCTGACACTTGTGATAAAACTGTCTTTGCTTTTATGAAATAAATTGACTAAGTCTCTGAAACTTAAGTGAGGGATTACACATGAATGTATTTCAACACCAGCCTCCTATTGATTTCTCAAGTAAAAATCAACTCTCTCCTAACTCTCCATACATACATTTGCATACTGATATTTAAATTTTTGTGATTAATTAATGTGAGTCCAAGCAATTCAGAAACTTTGGAATCCTAGGGAAATAAATAGAAAAATAAAATTCTGGCCCAATGTTTTGGTATTTCTTTATAAAGGTAACATAGAGGACATGCTTGAGTGTGGAACGTATTGCTGTTAACTCTGCTTTGCCATGCTGTGCCCTCCCACAGTATATTGACTTTATAGCAACATTATTTCCTAGAAGTCTTTTATACTCTGCATTCCCAGATTTGCTGTCTTTCTTCCTATTACGTACTTCTGCAAGTATATTATTGGTATGCCATGATTCTTTGTCCCAAGTGAACTTATTCCTAAACTCTTTATCTTGGCTCCATTAGCCAGCCTGTCTTGGCATTTGAAATCTCCCACGATAGATGTGGCATTATGGAATAAATTCCTCCTCTACTCCATTTAGCAGGTTATAAAAGGCTTTATGCATATGTGCTTTCAAACTAATACGAAAAGTCAACAAAACTTAAAGTTTGTCATTTTCTAGAAGTTCTATTTACATTCTTATTCTCTAAAGTTTTTATTCTCTGTTGGTATGTTTGAATAAAGACTTTAGAGTGAGGACACTAAAATAAAAATGCAATTAATCTCTGAACATACCCAGACAGTGAAATTCCCTTGCTCATGACGTAAAAGCAGTACAGTCCCAATGTCACAAAAGAGAGTGTTCTCATAAAGAGAATTCTTTTAAAAGTAATAAAGGGAATAGATACACCTGCTTACTTCAGTCAGTTACCTGTGATTTCACTTTTGGTTGTGCCATGTTTCAATACTTAAGACAGCATGAAACTACACAGGCTATTTCTAAATTACTGATCCTTCTCAAAATAGAGCTTATCTGACAGAAGCAGTGATATCATTATAACACAACATTTAAAACTCTTTCTTCTCTTGAAATTTTGTGCCAGCTTCCAGACTACAAGGACTCTACCAGTATGAGTGCTTCCTTAAAGGAAGGTGTCCTGAAGGGTTCTAGGTCCATATCTCTATACTGTGACTTTTTCTTTTTTAATGAACATCAATCATTTCTTTCATTTTTTCTTTGTCTTGTTTATTATTATTATTATTATTATTATTATTATTATTATTATTTGCCCTTTAACTTTGTTTCCAATTCTTCTTTGAGGAAAATAGGCATAAGCATAAATATTTAGAGGGTACCAAAATGGTACTTACTCCTTAAAGTTGAAAAAGTGTGAGTATGCAGATATAGTACTTCAATCTTCACAAACTCCTCTTTATTTAATAATATATGCCTAAATTCTTTAATCCATAGTAATTCTGATTGATTAGCGTTTAACCCAAGTGAATCATAATTATATTAACCAATCTTCTGGAATTGTTTCAATAAAACCCTGGATATAAGCTTAGCAGACATTGCCAAATATTTACATTCTGCAGTTATTCATAGTAAGGAATACTGTTCAATCAGTGAAATTTAATTTAATAATGTTTACCTGTGTGTAAGCCTCCGGTGACTAATGCAGACTGCAGTCTGAGAATCTTGAGCAATGCATACCTTATGCCGACTACATTTCATCTTTGAGCATGGATCTTTGGCTGGATCCAAAGCTAAAAAAATGTTCAGAAAATATTAAGATACATTTCAATAAAATGGAGGTATCTCATCTCATCAAACGATTTGATCAAGAAATGTACACAGCAGTTCATCTCTAAATTTTCTTCACATTCCTCCTCTTCTAAGAGATACTTCTATTTTTACCCATATAACTAACTCAGAGTTAATAGATGGCTGCAATTTAATCTTATTCTACTTGGAAGCTAAAATACATGCAACCTTATGACCAAACAATGTACAATCAAAACAGAAACTTTAAGACTAAGATTTCCTATAGTCGTTACTGTCTTCTAAGCAGTAAGGTGCAGAATAAAGTTGGGGCATTTTACTGTAATACTTGTGTCAGTTGAGGATTATAATTTATACTTTTGCTTTCCCTAGAAAGATGCAGGTAAGTGGACCTAAGGGAGTAAGCCCAAAAGATCCTAGTGGGCGTTAATGAGTCCTTTGATATGCAAGAGGAGTCTATAGCTGTGCTAGGGGGCTGCTTGAGTGTATCCTGGTAATAATACTGAGATATTGCATTTTCATTTTTAAATTGCTTGTGCCTGATGTCTGAACCCCCATTTCTCTAGACAAAACCCCTATCTTGATGGATGCCGACACAAAGAGTGTGTGATTTGTTGGTGATATTTTAAACAAGAGTCTTATTGAGATTTAATTTGCATACAATTCATTCTATTAATGTTTAAATTCAGTGGCTTTCAGTATATTCACAACTGTGCAACTATTATCACAATTAATTTTAGAGTATTTTTTAAATGGTAATTTATTTATTTTGAGAGAGAGAGTGTGTGCAAGAGCATGACCAGGGGAGGGACAGAGAAAGAGGGAGAGAATTCTAAGCAGACTGCACTGTCAGCCCAGAGGCCAACTGGGGCCTCTATCCCGCGAACCTTGATATCATGACCTGAGCTGAATCAAGAGTCAAATGCTCAACCGACTGAGTCACCCAGGCGCCCCGGTTTAGAACACTTTTATCTTCTCAAAGAAAGGATACCCTTTAGTCATCACCCTCCAAGCCCCAACTCCCCCAGCTCCCTCACAACCATGAATAGCAGCACCCACTAATCTAATTTCTGTCTCTACAGATATGCCTATTCTTTCTTTATGTAAATAGAATTACATATATGTGGTCTTCTGTGACTGGCTTCCTTTGTTTGGAACTATGTTTTCAAGGTCCAACGATATGGTACCATGTATCACTATTTTATTCCTTTAAATTGCTGAATACCACTTCTCTATATACAGATGCCACATTTTATTTACCCATCCAAGAGTTGAGGGGAATTTTGGTTGTTTCTACCTTTTGTTAATTATGAATAATGCTGCTATTGGTAATTATTATTGGTGATGTCTGATGATATTTTTTTGTGATTTTCATGGGTGGAAAGCCAGTGAAGGAGTTGGCACAAATAAGAAAAAGGTGCTGAGTGTCCTCTTTGGGTACATGTCACAACTGAGAGAAGTAACCCATGCAAGATGAAAGCTGAAAATAAAATTCTAATGCATATAGAAAAGTGGAACCTAAGTGACCTGAAAAATTTTTATTTGGAATATACAAAAGTTTTTGGGAAAGCCCTGAGCTCTTTGCTGAACATGAAATGTGGATTTGAGCCAATCTTTTCAAATCTTAAACCTAAGGTAAACTAGAGCTAACATCTGGTGTATATATCAAATTTAGCTTTATGAATGTGTTAAATCAATAACCTAATGAAAGTGAATACGTTTTGATAACCAATAAATAAACCCAATTTCAATAAAATGCAGTTATAAATTATATAGAGAGATGCATTTAGTCAGAGAAAGGCAAATATCATATGATTTCTTTCATATGTGGAATTTAAGAAACAAAAAAAGATGAACGTAGGGGAAGGGAAGGAAAAATAAGAAAAACAGAGAGGGAAGCAAACCATAAGAGACCTTTAAATACATAGAACAAACCGAGGATGCTGGAGGGGTATTGGTGTGGGGATGGGCTAAATGGGTGACGGGCATTAAGGAGGACACTTGTTGGGATGAGCATTGGGTGTTATACATGAGTAATGAATCACTGCATTCTACTCCAAAAAGCAGTATTATATTGTATGTTAACTAAATTGAATTTAAATAAATTAATTAAAAATAAAAACATATTTTCTTTGTTTAAAATTATATACTTCAACTAAACTCTTGAGATTTCAAATACTCAACTCAAATTAAAAATACTAACACATATAGTTGGTAAGATATTCACTAAGAGACATCTTATACCATAATAAAGTGGTCAGTACAATAACTGCATCTATTTGGAACACAAATGTTTAAATTTCCTCCATACTAAAAAAAAAAAGTTTTTGACAGGCAATGATTAGATAAATTATAGCTTCTCTTAATTTATGAATAATTTCAAAATTTAAGGTAAACAATATTAGCTATTTTATTTTCTTTTTTCAAATGTTTTTTATTCATTTTTAAGAGACAGAGAGCCCGCACGAGCATGAGCAGGGGAGGGGCAGAGAGCGAAAGAGACTCAGAATTTTTTTTTTCAATTTTTTTTTGTTTATTTCTTTTTGAGAGAGAGACAGAAAGAGACAGAGGGAGACAGAGCACGAGCAGGGGAGAAGCAGAGAGAGAGGGAGACACTGAACCTGAAGCAGGCTCCAGGCTCTGAGTTGTCAAGCACAGAGCCCGACGCGGGGCTTGAACTCACAAACTATGAGATCATGACCTGAGCTGAAGTCGGTCGCCTAACTGACTGTGCCACCCAGGCGCCCCAGAGGAAGACACAGAATCTTAAACAGGCTCCAGGTTCTGAGCTGTCAGCACAGAGCCCGATGTGGGGCTCAAACCCACAGACCATGAGATCATGACCTGAGCCAACATCGGATGCTCAACTGACTGAAGTCACCCAGGCGCCCCTATTTTATTTTCTATGAAATGTTTAATATACTTTGTTCACCATGCAAATGAAAATTGCTAGAACATTCTAATTATACTGTAGCAGTTTAAACCATCACAAATTAGAAAACTGTCTCATTGAACTACTGTACCTTAAAACTGCATGATTTCTTGTTAGACAACATAAAGGAAAAACATACAGTAACTTAGAAGGTATTAAAATGTATTGTTATTTCTAATCGTTAGTCTATTTTGAGTTTAATTGTTAATATCACTTTTAAATGTTGATTAAAATTAAATAATGCTGCCTAAAACAAAAAAACAAAACAATGTCTTTGTACCTACCACTGCATCTTATATTCGCATGTCATACACTCATTGTGAATATATTTAACCTATGACATATTGTTCTGAAAGGGGAGTGTTTTTGTTTTGAAATACAACACTATGGTACATATGAAACTATCATGACTAATCTAACCTAGTTACTCTCCAAATGCAGACCATTGATAGTTATTTTTAGTTATTCTTTCTAGTTTTCTTTACCTTCTACAGCATGCATTAGATAATTTTCTAAAATTCCATTACACCTCTTACATTACATCTGCCTAATTAAAGACATCAGAACTCAAAAATCTGTGTATAATAAGAAGGAAATTACTGGAACAGATACAGCACATGAAAATAAATTTAATGAAAATTTTACATAAAATTCTGCATAAAGGATCAAATAAAAGAGTAGTAGTAGTGGGGTGCCTCATGGGCTCAATAGGTTGAGCGTCCGGCTTTGGCTCAGGACATGATCTCACAGTTCGTGGGTTCAGGCCCTGAGTCAGGCTCTGTGCTGCCAGCTCTGAGCTTGGAGTCTGCTTCAGATTTTGTGTCTCTTCCACTTGCAGTCTGTCTCTCTGTCTCACTCTCAAAAACAAATAAAAATTAAAAAAAATTTTAAGTGTAGTAGTGTCAGGAGATGGAAAATATGATAGAAGGTGAACAAAAGAATCAAATACATAGAATCTGCACTAAGGAAAAGATCTCTGTGCATGTGATTTTAACCATGTGTATTTTTGAGTAGAACTTACATTGTTGGCAGCTTAAAAATTATAAAATATCACACACTGTAAATACAGATGCTTGAGATTTTATTCTTGAAATCACAACAATAACATAGCCATCTTCCCCTAGACTGAAGCCCATGGATTAGACTTAATCCTGTATTTTAAAATAGCCTGGCATAAATTCATCACCTCCCTCTGTTGCTATCCTCTTCTTTCCATCTCATTCCAATTAGCGTTTCCTGTTCTATTCCACATTACTGTATTTAACTTTTTCTCAGGCATCCAGTAAAACAACCCAAGCACCCAGTAAAAAAGATTTCAGTCAGTGCACTTGAATTCATTTGGGCATATTCTTTCTGTCTTAATCTTTCATAATCTTTCTTATGGATGTGAACTAACCTGGGGATCTAACGAATACTGTTTTTGTATTGTTTTGTTTCCAAACGAAGCAGTCTGCATACTAAACAACGGCCTTATACTTTCATCTATGATGTAGTTGCATTTCATTTGTGATATAGGATTTCCCTCACTCTTCCTCCAGAATATTCGGTTTTTAGTCAGGATTCCCCCACTAATTTCTAGACCAGAGTAAGCTAGGGCATATCCAGCCTGACCCAGCTGCTAATGTGGGAGGAAGTGCCTGCACCAGCAAGGATTGGTGTGAGCAGAAAGCAAATGTAAGTGTAGACAGGTATGTCAATGAAGAAAGATCTAATTCTTGAAAAGAAGTCCTTATGTAAGGGGAACTGAAAAGTAAGGACACACAATGCAGATGGCAGGTCAAGAAAACAAACGGGGACAGTGACTGAAAGGTGCTGAATTCTCAATTCAGCAGAGAAATCATTAGTATTCATATTCTGTGCAAGTGGTATTGAAAGGAAAGGCAAAAAGTGGTGTCATTAAGGTGCAAAACTAGGTTTTATTGTTACTGTCAAGAACTGAAATAAACTTTAACAGAGAAGATCGGGACTCTTAATCTGTACAAACTGACTTCTAGAATTTAGCAGTGTTTATCCACAAAAAGCCTAGATTTTTCAATTAAGTCCTAATTATTCTAGGCTAAAGCCCTCTTAAATAATTCTGCATTTTATTTTTAGTGGGGTTAATGATGAACCAGTCACCTTAGCTAAGTCAATTTCAGAAAAAATATTTCTTAGAAACTTGACAAATACAGTAAAAACTTAACTTTCCCAATACTGGTTCAGATTTTTCAAACTACTAACTTCTATATAGTCTGATAGGTTCATCTAAAAATTAAAGATTTCTGGACTAGATGATCTCCAAATTCACATTCTTTTTTCAAAGAGTGTTAGTACATTTCAGCATGCACTTTTCGCACCATAAATCCTATGTAGAATGGATCCTCCCCTCAACACATTCAGCATTCTTATTAGAAAGGAGATATATAGGAAAAGCAATTAGAATGCATCAAGTGGAAATTATATACATATATGTGTGTATGTATATATAGTTAGCTATGTGAAAATGTACACACATACCGGCGAAGGAATGGGGGATAATTAGAATGAATGAAAACTTAGGTAGGTTTTGAAATATGTACAATGAACAAAATGAAAGGAAACCCCAGTATAAGAAGCCAGTATAAATGCATAAAAGTATAAAAGGATGCCCTATTCCTGGAATGACAGATAGTTCAGGAGGGATGAAATACAAAATGTACATACTGCCTTCAAGTATTGTGGAAAACCAAAATAAAACAAAACAACACTAGAGAGGCGGATGAAAGCTTCTTACCTTTTGGAGTTCTGCCTTATAGGTAATGCCATGTCACTGAATGATTTTAATTTGGAGAGTGACATACTTAGGTTTGTATGGTAAAGAGATCACTCACAAAAATTCGGTTACGCTTTGAATAATTTTTGATCAAGACAAGAAAACTAACAAATATCCAGGAGACAAAGGATAAGAATCCACTGTAAAGGAAGATGGGCATGGGGACAATGCTGACTACAGAGCAAAAATAAAAGATGGTTTTGGGAGGGTCAAGCATGGTCTGTTGGAATAGGTATGCTGAGGCAATGGGATCTGAATCAGCTGAATAAATGTCTAGCACCTGACCTCCACCATTTGTGGCCTTTTTCTGTAATGAATACTGCTGCAACTGATTTCCTTTTGATTAGTATTTGCCCAGCTAACTTTTGTCTGAACTCCTTTATTTTTAATTCTTAATTTTTATATTTTAACAATGCTCTCAAGAACTCTTGGGCAGATTTATAAGCACAGTCTAAGGGGACCTATCTCTTCTTTTGTTTCAACTGTGACTTTTTTTTTTATTTAAAAAAAACTTTTAATGTTTATTTATTTTTGAGACAAAGAGAGAGCATGAATGGGGGAGGGTCAGAGAGAGAGGGAGACACAGAATCTGAAACAGGCTCCAGGCTCCGAGCTGTCAGCACAGAGCCCGACGTTCTGAACTCACGGACTGTGAGATCGGGGCTTGAACTCACAGACTGTGAGATCATGACCTGAGCCGAAGTTGGATGCTCAACTGACTGAGCCACCCAGGCGCCCCTCAACTGTGACTTTTTTTTAATGTAATTGCACTCTTCTTTATTGCTTTCTTTTGTGTTTTCTGTTTTGCAACATTTTGTTTCTTTTTTTCCTTATCTTTCTTCTTTCCTTCCTCAGTGTATTAATTATATTTTATTTAGTACCTCCTTCCTTCTGCTAGTTTGGAAGTTATACGATCTCTTTTAGTGATTTCCTTTGGATTTACATACACATCGAGCATCACTGGATGAGAATAACCATACAATAAGTAGATTACCCTTCTTCTGAAGAGTTCCACGTTAACACCAAATCTTTGACCTTCAACTTCCACACCAATTTCCATGAGTTCCTCTGCACTTTACCATAGAACCACTGCAAAATAGTATTTTTTAAATATATTTTTTTAAATTTATTTATTTATTTTGAGAGAGAGAGCATAATTGGTGGCAGGGCGGGGGGGGGGGGGGGGGGGGGAAGAGAATCCCAAGCAGGCTCTGCACTGTCAGAGTAGAACCTGATGTGGGGCTCGATCTCATGAATTGTGAGATCATGACCTGAGCCAAAATCAAGAGTTGACCACTAGACCAACTGAACCAACCAGGCACCCCAAAAGAGTCCGTATTTCTATTATTATTTTTACTGACATAGCTAATTTAAACTTATCAAGTCTACCAATTTATTTGCCCATAATTGTTTCTTGCAGTTCACACTGCCTTTTGGGTCCTCTCATATAATTTTATTTGTTGAAGCATATCATTTTATGGTTTTTTCAACATGTGCAATTTGTGCCATACCTTTTATATATTTCTCTGAATGTATCTTTATTTTCCAATCAATTTTAAAGGATAATTTATCTGTGTCCGGCATTCTTATTTGATAATTACTTTTTTCTAGCCACAATAAAAATATCATTTCATGTTATTTTGCCATCAGTTGCGACTAATTAATAAGTCTGTTTTTAGCCTGTGGTCCTCTGTAAGCAGTCAGCTTTACCCCTCAGATATTATAATATTTTCTTATCATCAAAACTTTGTGCTGTGAAATGCCTATCTCCATCTATTATAGCAAACACATCAGCAAATATATCCTTCTCTTTGAATTTCAACTGGTAACAGAAGTACATTTAGGTAATGAAAGAACGCTTCAGCCACTAGGAAAAAAATCAAGAAAACAAAAACTTAAGTTAAACATTCATCATGATTTAAGAGCAGGTGAATTGTGCCATCGAGAGCTGGATTTAAATTTTGGAAAACTGTTGGAAAAATTGCAACATCACTACATAGTGAAAGGCATAAAATTAAAGTAAGATGCATACCCATCAGCGTTCACTTGGTGAAATGTCTCTTTGAGCTTAATTGTGTGTTTTCACATAAAATGAAGTGACCAGTAACTCAAACATGTTTTAAAAACCTTCACGGTTCAACAATGAAGCACTGCATATATTTTTGTTGTTGTTTTAACAACAGTTCGTTTCACTAAAACTCTATGCTGTAAAACTATAAGAAGAAGTGGTTTTCTAGGGAATTTTTTTTAACTTGCCAGATGTTAGAATGAAACGCAGTGCAAGTGAGCAGCATGGAAAATAGAGCTAATGCCTGATAGTTAATTAGACTTTTGACAGCCAATTTTGTGGCGCTAAATGTGATTAAATGTGGCTGCAAGTCTTTGGAGTGACTTTTCTTAGTTTTAAACCTTAATATTACTTTAGTTATATAACGTCCTTCCACTGTAACTCTGGTCTCCCCATTTCAACCATTACATGTGGAGATCTACACAATCAGCAGATTTGAATGCAACTGCTGCATTAATTTCTTTTGCAGTAAATATATATCAAAATATCACAATATTTATTCCAATAATATCCCATCTTATATAATTGTATGAAAGGCAACTACTACATTGATAACTCAAAGATAATAAAAACTCTAGATGCTATTATAAGGCAGAATTTTGTGCAACATCCAGTCTAGTATTAAAGTACTAATGACAATTTAAAAATGTCATGATCTTTTATTCTTTGTCGTTCTTTTACTTTGTCAAGATATCATATCTTCCACACTCCTTAAAGTGATAAATGTTAATAGTGTTCCTTTTATAAAAGAGATGAATTTCAGAATACTTGACTATATGTAAAAACCTATTATTTTTACAGGTTTTCATTCTCAAATATTATTTGGTACATAAAAATGATGACACTGAATCCTCATCCTAAAGCTTTATACTTAGGACTTTCATTCTAATATTTGAGGTAAATATATCTATGATTCAGTTAATACTTACTAAGAGGGTGCCCAAAATAAAATCATAAAAAAGTCCCTACTAATAGGGCAATAATGTCTTAGCTTACTGAAATAATGTTTACCTGTAGTTCCTTGATGATTCTATATCTTAGTGTTTTCATCTAGAAATGAAAGAGATTGGTCTAATTCTAAAATGCAAAATAATATATTCTATAATTGCATACCTTAACTTACCTGGGAGCTTTTATATAAAAAAAAGAAGAAATATTTTTAAATATTAACACTGAGTTGAGGGCACTTGGATGGTTCAGTTGGTTAAGCATAAGACTCTTGATTTCAGCTCAGGTCATGATCTCATGGTTTGTGAGATAGAGCCCCACATCAGTTTGGATGTGGGATTCTCTCTCTCCCCCCTCTTTCTAATGCTCATTCTCTCCCTCTCCCTCTCTCTCTCTCTCTCTCTCTCTCTCTCTCTCTCTGTCTCTCTCTCTCTGTCTCTCTCTCAAAATAAATATATAAACTTTAAAAAATATATTACCACTGTGTTGAAAAACTGTTTATGCAACTCTGCATAAATATTTCCAGACATATAGAAAACAGCATATTTGGCATTATCATTTGTACTTTTGTTGCTAGTTATTAAGGTCTTATAAAATCTCTTATAATTTGCTATACAGCTCTTCTAACCATCCTACAGGAGGATATATGGCCCACTTTAAGTGACACTCTGCTTTTCTCAGTCCTCAATTAGGACACAGAATTATCTCAGTCCAATAAAAGCCACTGACTCTAAACTCACCATTTTCCTAAATGAAGATTACTCTTCTATTTTTCCTATTTAAAAGTAAAAATACAATCTACATGAACTCTTTTTTTAAGAGAGTTTCTCTATTTTTGAGAGAGAGAGCACGTGCGCACGCATGCCTGCACATGAGTGGGGGGGGGGGCGGGCAGAGAGAGGGAGACACAGAATCCATGAACTCTTTCTAAAGAACAATGAGGCTAGGAGCTCCTGGGTGGCTCAGTCAGTTAAGCATCTGACTTCAGTTCAGGTCCTGATCTCACTGCTCCTGAGTTTAAGCCCCACATCAGGCTCTGTGCTGACAGCTTAGAGTCTAGAGCCAGTTTCAGATTATGTCTCCGTCCCTCTACCCTTCCCGTGCCCTGCTTGTGAGCTCTCTCTCACTCTCTCTCTCTCAAATATAAAATATAAATACATACATACATACATACATAGAACTAAAACAAGACTTCTAAGCACAGATAGGTTTCCTTGGAAAGTTATGTCAAACATTGCTACCATTAGATAGTTTACACACTTATATGCACAGAGAGGTGTATATGTATAAACAAGGAATGATTTTATGACCATCTAACCTTGGGTATGAATTGGGTGTGAATCAGGAGATATTCTCCTGATATCATCTATTCAATTTGCTACAAAATTAAAGGCACAGTAAGTGAGCACACCTCACTGCTAGAAGAAATGTTAAAATTAAAAAACTGAACACAGAAGTGTTGGCCAGAATTAGATCAACCAACCCTAACACACAGCTGGTGGGCAGTATAGAATGGTACAGGTTACTGTTAGTAGTCCAGGTACAATTAGGAGACAAAAGACTTAGTACCTCAGATAGGGAAAGTTTAAAATAAGGAATTGCTGAGGCTCCTGTGTGGCTTAGTTGGTTGAGCATCCAACTTTTGATTTTGTCTCTGGTCATCATCTCATGGTTGTGGGATCGAGCCCACATCAGCTCTGTGCTGAGCGTGGAGCCTACTTAAGATTCTCTCATTCTCTCTCTCTCTCTCTCTCTCTCTCTCTCTCTCTCTCTCTCTCCCCTGTGCCCACCCCCCTCCTCTCTCTCTCTCTCTCTCAAATAAAAATAAGAATAAATAAAATAAGGAATTATTATTTATAATAAAAGAATAACTGTCAAAAAAAGGAGTAAAAAAGTCTCTCAAGAATACTCTAGTAATAATATGAAGTATCGATGGAAGAGCCAAACTAGAAAGGTGTGCCTCCTCCCCAGGTTTGGGATTCAGTTCTCATTGGAGAAGGTTGAAGTACACCAGATGGCTCAGAAGTCTATTTAGTTAGCAGGGCCAGAGCTGGTTGGTCCATAGTCACTGGCAAAGTGGGCAACACCATACCTCTTCCCCCCACCCATCTGGTACAGGTGCACAGAGGCTGAAAGGAAGGGAATCACAGCTGGGAATGAGCAGGAAACACTCAACCAGTATGCAAGTGGGCTGAAGCCAGCAGGAGTGCATGGAGGGAGTTGAGGCATTGGGAGCCCATTTCCAAGTGCAAGACCTGGAGTACACAGTTCCCACCAAAACAAGGTATGCAAACCTGCTGTGGGACTATACATATTCTACATGCAGGTGTGGTAGAGCACCCCTGCATGTCTCTCCTTCACGCACCACTGCAGTAGAAGGACAAACAGAAGTATTCCAGAGCCAGAAAGAGAAGTCCTTCACTCTGCAATGCCCTTGCAGTTGCCTACATTGACGACGCTTAATTTCTGTTTGTTACAAGACATGCTTACAGGATCCTGTTCTATCACTGCAGAACAGGCAACGAAAAGGGAATTGAGAGATGAGAGTCAGTAAATTGATACCGCTCACAATCCCTTTGGAAAATATTTCGGCAGTTTGTTATATAATTAAACAATACTACGTCTTTGAATTTATCCAAGAAAATATTTGAATGTTCACGAAAAGACTACTACAAAACAGTCATGGAATGTTTATTTATAAGAACTAACCCAAATATGCATCAACAGATGACTGCTGTCATACAAAGACAATGCAATAAAACAAACAAAACAAAACAAACCCCTGAAAAATGCAATACTGTTAGATCAATCTCAAAACCACTATAGGAAAAAAATGGCATAAAGGAAAGTATACATGCAATGTACTTCCATGTGTATCAAGCTATATACAGAACAAGCTAAAGTAAATTAAAGTGAAAGAAATCAGAACAGTGATTGCCTGGATTGGGGGTAGGCAACCAGGGGGATTGGGCAGAGGATGCAATTCGGGGAATGTCTGGAGTGATGGAAATGTTCTTTATCTTAAAGGAGGTAGTGTTGATTCAATTATCTGCATTCACCAAAATGCATCAAACTGTACATTTTCAACTACTGCATCTTATTGCATGTAAACTATCCATTAATTTAAAAAAATTCCAGGGGCGCCTGGGTGGCGCAGTCGGTTGAGCGTCCGACTTCAGCCGGGTCACGATCTCGCGGTCCGTGGGTTCGAGCCCCGCGTCAGACTCTGGGCTGATGGCTCAGAGCCTGGAGCCTGTTTCCGATTCTGTGTCTCCCTCTCTCTCTGCCCCTCCCCCGTTCATGCTCTGTCTCTCTCTGTCCCAAAAATAAACAAACGTTGAAAAAAAATTAAAAAAAAATTCCTGTTTTTTTTTGTTTGTTTGTTTTCTCCTGAGGCATCTTTTGAAGTCTCCATCCTCCATGAGAATATTTAAGGTCTTTCTCAATCAATCATCTCAGGGCAGCAGAGCATACAATCAAAAATCAAAGGTGCAAATTTCACCTCTGAAAAATCAATTCTGCACCAAGGGGTATGTTCTTTTGTAATAAATGCTGCACAATGCAGATAGGTTAAATTAATGAAAAGCAAGTCATAATAGGAAAGAGAATGCAGAACAGGATCTCATTTACTCAAATCTGCAGTCTACATAAGACTTTAGACGTAACTGCCAGAATTTAACTGTCCTAAAAACAGAAAGAGCTTTTAAGAATGTCCAAAAGTTTAAAAAAGACTAATATTTTGTAAACACCAACGATAATACTGGCTGAAGCAACAAGTTGATAGAATTTCTAACTAAGAACACTTCCAAATATACATAGTAATCTTCAGAACATTTTATGAATTAAATGTTTTGGAACAAAACTAATTAGACTAACCAATTTTTTCAAATATTCCTTCTTTCAGCAGATCGGTCCTGCTTGCACAGAGCTGTAGTTACAACAATGGCAGACATTCTTAGTAAAGCAATGGTGGTAATTATCCTGGCAGGTAAGTAAACCTTATGGGTCTTCCGTAGCCTTCAGTTTGTCACGTCTAATTAATATCATGGCTCACAAAAAAACCAAATAATCCTTTGCAAAGTACTGATCTGACTACTGTTAAATGAAGCTTTCACTGCCTGCCACCTACTTAGGTGGGATTAGATTAAAGCCTCTGGTTTGCTCAAATGACTAAATCAAATGAGGGTGTATTTTCTGATAGGGCCCTTTCAGTCAGCTTGTTTCGTGAAACAGTTTAATCTGTACTTTACTCTGGTGCAAATGGAAACCTCTAATTGCTATTTACTAAAGGACTGCATCTTTAGCATTGATGTATCAAATTAATGGTTTACCACATCTGGAAATTTAATATCACAAACTGTCAAATTTATAAACCTAAATACGCTGGACATTTTTGTTGCCTAAAGTATTTGTCTAAATATCCAAAATATTCAAAAATACTTTTAGTCATATTCTTGGGGTTGTAAATTGACAATGCAATAGGATCCCATAGGGCCTGCCTCAAATCATTAGAGCAGAATCCAATTCTAGCAACTGACATAACAAAGCCCTATAGAATTACAAGATGTGGTTCCTTATCAAACATGATGGGACCAGTGTATGCAAATGGCTGTGATGTTAACTTTATAAGTATTTTTATGATAAATATTAAAAGTATATTTTTTCTTTCTAGGCTATTACAAAGAACATGATTATAAAAATACCATGTGCAACAGTGATGACAAAACTGAAACATGGTAAATTCTGAAGGACTCCATGACTGATCAGTGGGGAAACAAGTCAAAGTAAAAAGGAACCAGTGTTGTTGTATGTTATTATTCAACTTTGAAATGTGCATGATGGGTAATATAATTTGAAAAGCGTCAATATTGCCTTTTTGGATACAAAACCTTCACTCTATTATATATTATTAATCCTATGAAGAAACTGATATATGTCACTGTGAGATGTAAGAAGAAGAACCTAGAAAATACTCGGTCTGAACTTGCAAATTTAAGTATATTGTGAGAAAATGGTTTGGGAAAAGCATTTTCCAGATTCTAATTATACCATTGCTGTCCCTACTTAAGCATATTAACTAACAATGAGTCTGAAAGACTAGAATGATAAGATTATTGTGTGGTATGGAATGGATCTCTTTTAGACTAACCAAGTACTAGAGAAAAGTTCTAAAACAAGGGAGGAATGAAAGGAGAGCTTTCTCATTTGTTCTAGACTAAATGTGTATGTCCCCCTAAAATTCATTTGTTGAAATGCTCACCTGCAAAATGATGGTACAGTAGTCCCCCCTTAGGCACGGTTACCCTTTCTGCAGTTTCTACTTGTGGTCAACCACCATCTGGAAGCAGTGATCCTACTCCACACATCGGAAGGTGGATAGTGGCCTAAAGCTACATTACAATGTCAGGCCAATCACCACACTTCATCTTACCATTTTATCATCTCACATCATCACAAGGTGACGACAGTAGAATAAGATGTGGAGAAAGGGAAAGGACCATATCCACATAACTTTCATTACAGTGTATAGTTAGTTATTCTGTTTTACTAGTAGTTATTGTTGCTCGTCTCTTTGTGTGCCTAATTTATAAATCAAACCTTCTCATAGGTACGTAGATATAGGAAACAAAAAACATAGTATGTAAAAGTTTCCGTACTATCCATGGTTTCAGGCATTCACTGTGGATCTCAGAACATATCCCCCAAGGATAAGGAAGGACCACTGTATTAAGTGGTGAGGCCTTAGGAAGTAATTAGATCATGATGGTGGAATACTCATAAGTGGGATTAGTGCCTCATAAAAGAGACCTTAGGAGCTCTATGTTTCCTTCTCACGTAAGAATGCAATGAGGGTAAAATGAGAAGATGATAGTTTGCAACCTGGAAGAAGGTCTCCCCAGAAGCCCACCATGCTGGCACCTGGTCTTAAACTTCTGGCCTCCAAAACGTCTATTGTTTATAAGCTGCCCAGCCTATGGTACTTTGTTATAGCAGCCCACACCAATTAAGAGACCATTTTTCTTTCTGGGATTGAATGAGAGGAAAAAGGAAGAGAACCAATGACAGATAGAAAAAAAAAATTAAATCTCAATCTCTATTTCCCTTTTCTTAGGCTTCCTTCAAGCCAACTTTTGGACAATGTTCAGATGAGTGAGAGTAAAACAGAGGGGATCATTTGACAATCCTTGCTCCATCTTTCGAACATGAACACCACCTCAAAGACTGTCCTTGAACATTCTGGGGCACTGGCACATCTTAATAACTCTGTTGGGAGAATCACTCAATCAAAGGGTCACCGTGGACTTTTAAGGCTACCTTCAGTCCTTATGCAGCATGATCACCAACTTGAGGGCTGCTAGGGCTTGCCATGGTGATCCTGGCACAAAAGTTATAGAGTGGGGCCAGTGAAATGGATGTAGGCTAAGAGAGATAGGAGTCTACCCCCAACAGGACTAAGATGAGGTCAAATCTATCTTTCACTGTGCCCTTCTCAACGTATGACCAAGTACACATTATCTTGGAAAGAAAAAAAAAGGAAGTGAAGAGGCAGCTGAGAAACGTAATAACCAAATTATTATACCAACTTAATAGCCGACTTAATAACCAAAAGGAATTAAACTGAATTATTTTAACCAATTATTATCTAATTATTGAATTAGGTTGTACTTTGTCATTTTTTTCTAATTAAGGGACATATTAAGGTACTTTTTCTCATTTGGAATATGGCAGATATAGACTAAAGAGATTATATATATTTTTTACTCATTTGAGTTTCAGCTTTTCATGTTGACATATAGTTATATATTGAACAACCTGGATTAAAGGGTACAAGAAGTAACCAGATTCTTTATCTAATTCTCAGAAAGTGTTATATTAGCTCCTTGCACCTAATAATTTACTCTTTTCAAATAAGAACTCAAGCAGTATTTTAATAGCTTTTAACATAGTGGAATGTCCAGCACACTTTAATCATCATACAATTTAGAATGTCTCCATAGCTGAATCATTCTCCAGCCATGATTGTACTTCAGTTTTGGAATTTAGATGGCATGAGATTTTATATATATATATATATATATATATATATATATCCCTTAAAACTCTACTAATACATGAATTCAGTAAAGTTGCAGGATGCAAAATCAATATGCAGAAATCTGCTGCATTTCTCTACACTAATAGCAAACTTGACAAAAAATAAATTAAGAAAACAACATCATTTATAATCACATCAAAAAAGAATAAAACACCTAGAAATATATTTAACCAAGGAGGTAAAAGACGTACATTCAAAAAAAAATAAGACACTGATGAAAAAAATTGAATACACAAATACATGGAAGATACTCCATGCTCATGAACCAGAAGAGAAAAATTAATATTGTTAAAATTTCCATACTAATATTCAAGTCAATCTATATATTCAATGTACTCCCTGTCAAAATTCCAATGGCATTTCACATAAATAAAACAAACAATCCTAAAATTTGCATGGAACCAGAAAAAAATCCCAAATAGTCAAAGCAATATTAAGAAAGAACAAAGCCAGAGGTATCATGCTCCCTGATTTCAAACTATACTACAAATCCATTAATCAAAATAATATGGTTTTAGCATAGAAACATACACATAAGGGTGCCTGGCTGGCTCAGTCTGTGGAGCACGTGTCTCTTGATCTTGAGATTCTAAGTTTGAGTCCCACTTTGGGTGTAAAAATGACTTAAAAATAAAATCTTGGGGCGCCTGGGTGGCTCAGTCAGTTAAGCATCCGACTTTGGCTCAGGTAATGATCTCACGGTCTGTGAGTTCGAACCCCTCATCCGTCTCTGTGATGACAGTTCAGAGTCTCTCTCTGCCCCTCCCCCACTTGTGCTCTGTCTCTCTCTCTGTCTCTCAAAAATAAGTAAATGTAAAAAAAAAAAATTAAACAAGCCAAAAACAAACAAACAAACAAAACAGACACATAGATCATCAATGGAACAGAATATAAAGCTCAGGAAAAAATGCACATATATATGGTGAATTAACTTGTAACAAAAAAAGCCAAAAATATCCGATGGGGAAAGGACAGTATCTCCAATAAATGGTGTGCAGAAAGCTGGAAAGCCACATGCAAAAGAATGAAACTGGACTACTATCTTTTCATATGAAAATTAATTCAAAATGGATTAAAAACTTGAATATAAGACCTGCAACCATAAAACTCCTAGAAGAAAATATTGGTAGTAACCTCCTTGATATTGGTCCTGGTGATGATTTTTTTGGATCTGATGCCAACAGCAAAAATTAAGAAGCGGTACTACATCAAACTAAAAAGTTGCTGCATAACAAAATAAACCACCAACAAAATAAAAAAGAAATCTGCTGAATGTGAAACAATATTTGCAAATTATATATCTGATAAGGGGTAATATCCAAAATATATAAAGAATTCATAGGAATCAATAACAAAACCAAACAATCCAATCTAAAAATGAACAGAGACTACGAATAGACATTTTTCCAAAGAAGATATACTGATGGCCAAAAGGTACAAGAAAAGATGCTCAACATCACTCTCTACTCATTAGGGAAATCAAATCAAAATCACAATGAGGTATCATACCACGTCTTTTAGAATCAAAAAGATAAGAAAAGGTGTTAGCAAGGATGTGGAGAAAAGGGACCTCTTGCACAATGTTGGTAGGAATGTAATTGGTGCAGTCACTTTGGAAAATAGTTTGGAAGTTCCTTAAAAAATTAAAAATAGAACTACTATACATTCTAACAATTCTATTCCTGGGTATTAAAAGAAAACAAAGGTACTAACTCAAAAAGATATATGCACCCCCATGTTCATTCCAGACTTATTCACAATAGTCAAGATACAGAAACAACCTTAAGTCTCCACTGTTGGATGAATGGATAAAGAAAATGTGAGATTAGATAGATAGATAGATGGATAGATAGATGATAGATAGATAGATAGATAGATAGATGATAGATAGACACATAGATAGATAGATGATTGATAGATAGATAGATAGATAGATAGATAGCTATAAATATAAGGATAGATAGATATGCAATGGAATACTCTTCATAAAAAAGAATGAAATCTTACCATTTGCAACAACGTGGATGAAACTTGAGGGCATTATGCTAAATAAAATAAAATCAGATAGATAAAGACAAATATGGTATGATCTCATTCATATGTGGAATTTTAAAAACCAACAAACCAACCAACCAACAAACAAAAGCTTAGAGATACAGAGAACAGATTGGTGGTTGCCAGAAGCTGGGATGAGGGTGGAGTACAGGGAAATGGGTAAAAGGGGTCAAGGTACAAAATTCCAGTAATAAAATAAATAAGTCACAGAGATGTAATGTACAGCATGGTGACTAGAGGTAACAATACAGTATTGCAAATTTTAAAGTTGCTAAGAAAGTAAATCTTAAAAGTTTCATCACAAGAAAAAAATATGTAACTATACATGCCGACGGATGTTAACTAGACTTCTTGTGACTTTAAAATATATACAAATATTGACTCATGTACACCTAAAGCTAATGTAATGGTGTATGTCAGTTGTATCTCAATAAAAAGAGTATATTGTAGGTAACTGTTATGTCTGAAGAGGGTACACTTAACTCTCATTTACATTTATACTCAAATTGTAACTACTTACTACACAACCACATACAGATACTACACATACTGCACAACTACATACAGACTTGGCTAGTTATTATTGGGTGTCCCTGAATTTAAATCTCAGCAACAAATCCACTTAAATTCTTCTGACCAGGCGTCCTCTTCAAACTGTCAGGTTTCTGATGCCCCCCGCCCACAATGCCCTGTGTTAGAGTGCACTGAATGCCAAGGGGAAGTCTCTCAGTCCCACTAAGACTACCATGAGTATGAACGCCAATGTGTCAGTAGGTTTTGTACCCATGTAGGACAATAGATCACTTCCCAATTTTGTCACCTGAGTTCCGAAGTAGCACTCCGATGCAAAGGATTCTCCAGAGAAACATAACCAATAGGAGATATGTGTACATATATAAAGAGATTTATTATAAGGATGTTGTTCAGACAACTATGAACGTTAAAAAAAACAAAACTCAGGCAGTGTTTTCAGTTGTTTTTTGTTTGTTTGTTTTTTATAATGAAATGTCTAATAGTTTAACTACAATTAGAATGTCGCCATATCCCATTCATTCTCCAGCTGGGGTCCTACTTCGGTTTTGAAATTCTGGAGTGGGATAAGGAAAGTTCTCGTTTCCTCCATCCCACCTGCAGACTCACTAATACGTGTTTCTGACAGCTGTAGCCATTGGTCCAAACTAAAACAACAGTGGGAAAGGACAAGTCCTCCTGACTCGTGTGGGAAATGTTCAATTGCTGATTCTTCCTCTCATGGTTGCTGTTGTGGTTTCCATGGAGATTCTCCCGGAGGTCACCTCTGGCAGCAGATGCCTCGATGGGGCCCTTTCTTCCCTTTGTCTAGTCACTTTTGATTCCCTCATCTACCCCTGAGAGTCCAGAAACCTATCACCTGGCTTTCAGTTTCAGTCCCACCTCTCTTCCAGCAGCCGGCCTAGTTCTTTTGAAACACCTTTCTGTTGGCCCCTGTCGGCAGAGTGCCCCACAAATGTAAGCATGAGCCCTGACGGAAGAGCTGTCCTTTCTCAGCGGAGCCGCCTCAGTTTGACCCTGTAACAGGAACAGCAACTTCCAGTGATTTCGCGGTTAATATATTCAGGTCCGAATTAATACCGGTCCTTCAGGATAAATGAGACTCAAGGCTTTCCAGGTTGTCATCAGAAAGTCACTTCACAACTGACGAGAATCAGCTCTCATTCCCTCCACCAGGGGGCAGTGGAGGAGGATGTACCACAGCCTGCTAACAATTCTAGATGGGGATACAACTCTTGTCTCTGATCACCTTCCATTTCCATTAAGAATTTAGGACTGCGGTTGACAAAATCAGTTTCATAATCTCTTTGCACCTCCCAAATAAACAGTCTCACACTTGGATTAGACTTTAAAATTTCTGAGTCTTTATTACCCATTCTATTTTGTTTGGCCTTTGAGGCCTCTAATGAAACGCTAAACAACAAGAGACAAAACTATCTCTTGCTCTACATCTAGGAGTAAAAAACTTAAACAAAAGTTTCAGCATTATGGTAAAATGATGCAAATGTATGGTTTCTGTGATTTTTCTACTTATTATACATACAAATTTGATCTGTAGAAATTGTATATTAACATTTATAATCGTGTATCATTTATATAAAATGTTAAATGTATACAATTACATAACATATAAATATATATTTTGCATATAATTTTAATACATATTTTATATATATATTCTAATGGGCAGTTTTCTGTTATAAGTATTTGCATTTAGTTTTTTATCCTAATGTTTTAAATATAAAAGTATTAAACAAAAAATCACGTTTTCTTCAACTCTGTACTTGTAGGTGGAAAAGTTATTTATTTACCCAATATAAAAATACATATGTTAGGGAATACTAGCCATTTTCTAATTCCATTTCTTCCTCTCCTGAACACAACATTTAACCACATTCTTTTATTTTTCTCTAATGAATGATGGTAACCAGGTGACCGAATTTAACCCGTAGAATGTAAAGGAAAAATGTTGTACCAATCTGAGACTTCTCCCATAAATATCTCTCATTCACAGTCCTCCATTGTGCATTTCCATTTCAACTACGATGGTTATCTCCCAAGGTTTTAGAAAATCAGATCCTGAAGGGGCAAAGCTGCATCCTTATAAGTCCCACATCATTGATTGGAGCCCCTACAGCCTGGAAACACTTTGGGATGTTACATGAGTGGAACTTTAACTGAATGGAGATATTAATTTTCTGATCTTTTGTTACTAAATCCTGGAATAACCTCCCTGACACAGATCTGGATATATTGAAGTGGGATGCCAACCTAACACAAACCTAAAATGTGTGACATTGCCTTACTGGTCAGGTAACAGTTGTTTGGAAATGCAGCCATTTTGAAAAATGGAGACCCTTGTCACGCAGTAGGAAAATATTTTCTAGAAGCCATATGTTATAACTTTCAAGGCAGATAAAATGTCCACTTAGCCTCTAAGGGAAGTTTTTGGAAGAGGTTTCCAAAAAAGAATAACCATGTAAATTCAAAGCTTCTCTGCCCATCCCAGTCTTCAAGTTTGCAAAAATACGAAGAGTGACTGTATGACACACTGTTTTCAATAACATCGTTTAACTTTTCTTTTTCATACAAAATAATCACCCCCCTCCTTTCCATTAAGAAAAAATATCACCTCTAATAATCACTAATATAGGCAAACCAATAATGAAAGCAAAATTTGTTCTGGTATTGGGTAGAAAAGGACTGGAATAAGGTGGGATGCATCAGTTTCTAGAACCAGAATTAAAACGAGGGAAAAAGTCAGTTCCAACTCCTATTTGAAAATATCACAGTTTGTTAGATTCATTAAACTAGATGACAAGTTTTGAGCATGTAATTGAAAAAGCATTTGCTAAACTGGGTTACACAGAAACTAGATTAATAAAATAATATAACCCTAAGCAATTCAGGAAGTTTACGTGGTAAGAATGTTGGAGCTTGAAAAAATCCATCTTGAGACAAATATTTAGAAAAAAACAATGCATTTTTGAAATAATAAATCAAATGTTTTGTTTTTTAGGGCAAACACTTGCTATTCAAAAACATAAAAAAATAACATACATTTATTCACTGAGCTTTTATTTAAGTCATATTAAATAATTTAGTTTTTTAAAAAGTCACCCACATTTCATTGCTGACATTTCTTGCCAGTTGGTTCTAATTGGAGAAAATATTAGAAAAAGAATCACGTTAAAATCTCTGATAGCTCACCTACCTATCCTTTGAATGTAGATATAAATGGTTCCAGGCGATATGCTCTTATTTCCCCCCAATCAAGTTTTCAAAAGTGAGTGCCCAAAGTTCCTACCCAAGGAAGATAACTTAGGCAGGGAAGCCTAAGCAGGGGAATGTCAGGAAGCAGTTGAATTCTCACATCCCCACTACTCTCTCAGCTCAAGTCCCCAGATCAAGATGATACCAACTAACTGGAAGATTCTTAGAATTACAGCCATTGTACCAGTAGATCAGCAAGCCACATGATCCAGGATGATCCATTAATTTTATGGCATCAAACAGCAATGCAAATCAAATTAATTTTGGGTGGCGCCAGGAACCCATGGAGCTGCCAGATACTCAGACACGCAGACATGCCTAGATAGTTCCTTAACCTTGTAATAATACAAAAAAGACATTTTCACTACTTATGCTTCCTTGGACTCCACTTATCACATAAAGGAGCTTTACCCTATATAATCAGAAATAATACCCGGAATACTACTCTAACATTACCTCTGTACCTTAGCTATTCATTTACTTGCCAGAGCATAGCAATAAATGCTGCCAACGTTCTGGGGCCTGTCACTTTGGTAAAGTTTAGAGTTCTATTAGTTTCGAGCATGTTGTGCTATCCCTACATCATTTGAATGTGCTGTCCCTGTCGGAGTACTGAATATTCCATAAAGCTACTTGACCGGATAGAGCCTGGAGCAGAGGGAGGATCTGTATCACATCCAGGTGAAGATGCGAGCAGTATTGCTACTTGCGCCTTGATGACCAAATAGGAGAATCATACTACAAAACCCTACGATTTTCACAGTAGGCAAATCTTTTGCTGTCAACCATTCTCCACTTGAAAAGTATTCTATAGTTTATCTCCAAGGCCTGACCAGAAAAACAAACAAACAAACAAACAAACAAGCAAACAAACAACTAGGTAATTCAGCTGGCCCATTATAAAATGGATAATTTCTAATGTGTAGCCCCATGCTACTACTAACTAAAAGAGCAGGTCTGAGTAGGATAACCAAATAAGCTAAGTGAGTGAGTGACTCAGATATCCATGATACTTGGTCTTACTGCTGTACCAAATCTCTTTCAACCCACAACTATAGCCTCAAGTGGTGATGAAGATAAGACCACAAGTACAGCCCAAGTTTATGGACAGGTCAGAAGTGAATTCCAGGGTATTATGGTCCAATTCAAGGATATGATAGATATCCCCCAGGGATTAAAATATACTGATAAAGATAAATTCCATTAGTTAATGTGTAGAGCAGTGCATTACATTATCCATTTTATGTGGGAGGAGAGATAATTTGAGTCACAATTAGATACTGAATCATGGGCTGTGGTTAATACGCTTGGGTGGCTGATTACAGATATGGAAAAGAACAAGACTGAATGAATGGAGACAAGAGGTTAGTGGAAGAGACATATCAATAGTCCTAGGAATGCACAGAGCAATAGATACTTGTGTTCCATATAAATGCCACCCAGAGAGAGCTCTCAATCCTATGACGTCAGTCAGCAATTTCTCTAGTCCCTCAAGACGTCTCCTCCATCCTTCCCATTTTTTGTTCAAGAATCCCAGGTATACAAAATGACCATGATGACATGTATAGAGACTACACCAGAAAATTTTTGACTGAAGTGGTTTCTGTTTAGTCCATGTTGACTAACAGTCTTCCTCTTACAAGGCTTACTTGGTTACTATCACTACCATTTGCAGAAACTGCTGGGTCCGAAAGTCATTGCTGAGGTCTCAATAAGGCACCATTATTCAGGAGGACCATTTGGCCCCTTGGAACCCAAAATGCTTCTGCTTGACTATGTTTCATAAGCTTAGAGAAAAGGACCTTATATATGGCCAGGGGGACTGTGTCTTAACGCCAGAAAATCCATTCGAGTGCCTTTTAGTATTCCAATGTCTAATAAACTGGTCAGTTGTATTTTGCAACCACAAAACACAGGATGGCATAATGATTTACATCCTATGGGAATTAAGATCTGGGTCACCTCACCAGGGAAGAAGGAGAAGGAGAAGGAGAAGAATAATGAGAACAAGAAGGAAAGGAAGAACAAAATGAGGAGGGAGGGGGAGAGGGAGAAGAGGATGAAGGAGAAAAGGAACACCTAACCAGCTCAAAGTTATTGGGAAAAAGTGAGGGGGAGGAGAGGGTGGGACAACATGGAATGGATGCCAGAAGTAGGAAGCTATGATTAATTACTAGCCTAGACTTCGTGATGGAGATGGTGACTTTACTAGCTATATTTAATACTTTCTTCTCTTCCTGTTTTCTCTGGCACTTTATATGAAGAGCACCAATGGTGGTTAATGCTTCAGTTTTGGCTCTGTAAGGAGTATGAAAAACATTAATATTCCCCACAGTGATACGGCAGGGTTACCAGGACTCTGTATTTTTCCCACTTGGGGAAAAGGGCAATTTAAAGGCAAGATTATAAACTTAGGGGAAAGGATAGTGAGCTATGCTTGATTGCAAATCCAGACCCTTTTCCATCCTACTGCATGCGTTTGATTTCTTTGAAATTTACCATCTTAACTTCCTTCTCCTCCACAGAGAGGTTAGTGACTCAGAATGAGAGAAGTCAAAATATGGTATTATTTTCCCCTTTTCCATCTCTGTCACTTTATGTTTTAAATCTCTACCTATGACCAGATAGTTGTTGGAGAGTATCTCTCCAATGGAGTATCTCTCCAAAGTCTCACTAGATTCCTTGTGTCCCTTAAGGCCCGAGAGTAGTGGCAACTTTCCCTACTGCTGGACTTTGAGTGCTTCACCATCCTTTGTTGGATCCTTAACATTGCTCACACCTTTGTGCATGATCTCTATTGTTCAAATGCTGCTCTCTTCAGCTGTCTATTTGTAGAATCCATTTCTTGACATTTCCTGACTGAAAATGAAAGGTTTGCTCAGAGAAAGGGAAATTAAGAACTCAAAAGTTCAGAAATAACATATAAATATTAATTTCAATTATTAGAATTATTTTCAAATTTATTTTCTCTTCCAAGTGAGAACAAGAGCTCAGACAGTATAAAAGTATCAACACGAAATGATTTATAAATGTCTTCTGATGAGATCTATTGAATTTGGTGTGAAATGCCTCAAAATTCCTTTTTAAGATTTTTTTTAGGTTAATTTATTTACTTATTTTGAGAAAGAGCAAGAGTAGAGGAGGGGCACAGAGAGAGAGAGAGACAGAGACAGAGACAGAGACAGAGACAGAATCCCAAGCAGGCTCCACACTGTTAGCACAGAGCCTGATGTGACACAGGGCTCCAGCCTACAAACCATGAGATCATGACCTGAGCCAAAATCAAGACTCAGGCACTTAACCAACAGAGCCACCGAAATGTCCCACCTAAAAATTCCCTTTAACCCAATAATTACATTTCCAGAAATAAATCCTGAAATAATAATTGAACAATACATAAACAGAAGATATAAAGAAAAATATTATTTAATGGGAATTTAGATATGTTAAGGCATGTCCCAACAATCTATCAAATAAAATACTAAGCAGTTCTTTAAATAAAAATCCTGTGTTTATGAATCTCTTATTTTATTATTTTGCCTCTTCATTGTTTGGAACTGTGTTTACCTTTAAGTGATAGAGTTGTAAACTACTATTGTCCTAGACTGGGTCCCAGTGTCATAAAAATTTCTCTGACTGTCAGGTTAGAAGCTTGGATTGAATAACTGAAGATAGGAGGATAGTGGGGGAAATATGTGGCTAGTCCTCTAGGAGTAGATACAATGTGAGTGGGTGGTAGATATGATATGCCATTTTTCTCCTAGTAAAACCAGCTCTCTTTTTTCTACCCTTGCTCCATGGCCACCCTCTAATTTTTGGCCAGTATAAACAATTCTTTGACCACTAAGTGATCCCTCCTTAGCTCTGCCTATTTTTAGAAAGTTTCACTCTGACATCAAGCCCCAAACATCCCCAGTAACTAGCAGGCCATGCCCACCTCTTAAACAAGTAGAATTGATAAAAATGGACTACACCCATGGCCTTAAATATAATAAAATATACACAATGCCTTTTTGAAATTAATGACATTTTTACATAACTTTGATTTAGAAATACTGTGTATATAAATATTAACAAAACTATTGACATTAGTATTGACTGAGGCCCATTTGGTCATCCGGGAACTTCTCTTCCAGGTCAGGTTCGTAACATCTGTGGGAACCAAAGGCAGGAGTGTAGACATAGAGACTATCACAGAACTTCACACCAAGAGTATGTGATCCCAAACCACTACAAATAATATCTACCAGATAGCTCTCCACAGGATGTTTTGAAATTACAGTGACCTCTTTAACCTTTTCTCTTATTTTTTTTTAATAATATAGACTATAAAGTATTTAATTAATGTGAAATATATGTGGAGCCCTGTGTCAGGCTAACTAACTACAAGCTATGGAGAAGGGAAGACGTGTCAGGATGATGTAGCCTCTCGAATGTAGGTAATTCAATGAAACTTTGCTGGAAGCCGAACTATCCAACCAGCCTGATGGCAGGGCCCAGGCGGTGGACAGATGGGGACTGCATGGCAGCCAAATGACAGTGAAGCTTCTTGTACTCCTACTTTTATGTAATCTGGCCTTAGCGTTGGTCGGGGCAGCACCCTCTACCAATGAAAGCACCTGGGGAATTGTCAGTTGGGGAATTGCCCACGACGGCAACACCGCCCCCCCCCCCCCCCCCGCCCGGGAGAAGAACCATTGGGGAAAGAAGTAAGAGTCTGCAGGGAAATTATGCGGCCCTACATCTAGCCCTTGCCACCCCCTATAAAGACTCCTCTACCTAAAGGAAGGATAGTCCCATATATTTCCCAGCTAAGGAAGTGGACAAATGGGTTCGAAACCCCCACTCCGGCAACAAAGGAATGTATCTATGGATATACGTTACTCCAACCCCTAAGCCCACTTGGCCCCCAGGAGGCATTCCAGATGATAACTGGACCTGGTGGGTTAAGGTACAGAATGGTTTATTAGTTCCTAGGTATACATTGTCTCTCTGGGAGCACATAAGCCGTGGGTTCCCAGGGCCCTCCTGGCTCCCTCCCGGCACCCCAGACCAAAGCGAATGCTTTTCTTCCTTGTGCCTCAAATCACACAAAGGAACAATTTAGAAGTCACGTCCTTGTAAACCATTCCACTTGAGGTGTTGTGAGCTAGATGACCTTGTAAGGGTAGGAGGGAATATTACAAGAAAATAACTATGTTGTTCCTTTATGGGTGATCACACAAAGGAACATTTTTAGAATTAGGTAATGCCGAGAAACATAGATAATGCATGCTACAAGGAATTTGCTAACAAATATAATGCTACGCTTGCTACAATAAAGCGGCCAGTCTAACACACTGCTGTTGTCTGTGTCCATTTTATTTTAGTTTTATTTTATTTTCACTATTTTGCCAGCGCCGTTCATCCTTCAGGAACCTCTGGACCTGCTGGAGCTGGACTCCGGCAAAACTTTCTTCTAGAATTTCTTAGGTGTCATACATTAGATAACTATTTCACAAGAAATTCTCCATATTAGAGGATCTGTAATCTTTACTAAGAATGATATACAATATAGGAAAGAAATTCTTTTTTTTTTTTAATTTTTTTTTCAACGTTTTTATTTATTTTTGGGACAGAGAGAGACAGAGCATGAACGGGGGAGGGGCAGAGAGAGAGGGAGACACAGAATCGGAAACAGGCTCCAGGCTCTGAGCCATCAGCCCAGAGCCCGACGTGGGGCTCGAACTCATGGACCGCGAGATCGTGACCTGGCTGAAGTCGGACGCTTAACCGACTGCACCACCCAGGCGCCCCTGGAAAGAAATTCTTAAAGATAGCAACATAAGGAAGGAAAAAGATCTGCAATTTTTCTGACTATTGGAAATTCTGCCTGAGACGAAAAAGGATGGTCATTGGACTGATGCCTTTTGCCAAATAAACACAGTTCGACTAGACCTCTGAACAATTCCAAAAATGGCTCTGAACACACTACAAGTATCACTGTAGAGTAGCAAACAAATTATTAAATTCTGAAATCAGCTGTTTACTATCATTGAAGAAAATAACGTAAGAACAGGCTAAACTATAAGATTTGCTATAAACCGTTAAGGGTGAAAATACCTCATGACAATACACTATTTTTACCTCTAGAAGTTGTATGCATTTTGAATATAATTAACACTGATTTTACTAAATTTAAATTTGCTATTTTTTTGGAACTGTATGGCACTAATTGAAAAATTAAATCTCACATTTGAGGGTTTTTTTTTCTTCTTCAACTTTTCTGGCCTTTACTGATAAACTGAAGAATATCCTCCTTTCCACAATGTGACATTCAAGGTGCCCTGGAGAGGGTCAGAGAAGACCTTGTATAATATGGTTTGTTAGAATTTTCCATTCTCTTTAACTTCATTCACCCCAGTCTCTAGTCAAATAATGAAGTCTCCACACCTTTCCTTCCATGTTCCCTTTGCCTGAAATCTGGCCATCTACTCACCGTGATTAAATCTTAATTATTCTTGACATATTTTTTGAAATGTCATTCTTCAGGGAAGTCTTTTACAACTCTGTCAGATAGAATAGATCAGATTTCCTTCTTATATGACCCCTTAACATCCTGAAATTTTTCTTTATAACACTTTTAACAGTTTGACATATTACCTACTTGTTCTATAATACTTCTCATAGAAGCGTGTCAAATTTTTCTTCCATACTGGTAGCTTTCATTCATTTTCCCAGTAATCCTATCAATGTGTGGATATTAAAGTAAAAAGTATGTGGTTTCATGCATGCAACACCCGGACTCTTGATGGTTCTTAAGAGCAAAATTATTTTCATCATTAGACAGTGTCCTTTGTCTTGGATTTTTTTTTTGGGGGGGGGGTCTGGGATGTATACTCCACTCCCCCATTACAAAAAGTGCTGCTTTGTTTTAACATAACATCGTTTTTCTTTTACACATTCAGTTACTCTTTCTGTGTTCTTCAGGGTGACAGCAAGGTTACACACATTTACATTCACTATGATCACAGACATGTTGGAACTCTTTATCTTTTATTTTACACTGGTTCACCTTGCCTCTCTTTTTCTCTTTATTTTGTGTTGGACTGGTTCTCTTTCTTCCTCCACCCCCCCCCCTTTAATTTTTTGGACTAGTAAATTGTATCACTTAGGAATATATATGGTTGAAACAAAAAATTACAGTGGCTTAAACAGCTAAGCTACTCTTTTTTCACATAAAAAAAAAAAAAAGCCAAGCAGTCTGGACCAATGATGGTGCTACATGGTGACACGGACTTCAGCAGGACTTTTCTTGTGTTGCCAGCCCTGGCACCTGGTTTTCTGTTCCTAGTCCATGATGACCTCTTGAGTTCTATTTACATATAATCTCCAAATGTCACATATGACATTTTTCATGAGTTCTCCTTTGGCCGGAGCTTAGTCAGCTGGCCATATTTAGCTTCCAAAGAGATTCAGAAACGTAACCTTCAGTAGGAGTTGCAGTGTGCCCAGCAGACTTGTGGTTCGACTCCTATGAAAAAATGATAGAAACAAAAGGGGGCACCTAGAGTCCCTGCCATGGAAGTTAGGTAACAGAGAAGAGGCTTTAAGGAGCAATATTTCACACTTCACAAACTGAGTGAACTCTATATTTTCATTAACAACAACTTAAGTTTTCGTTAACTGTTCTCCAAGACACCACTAGGATCTTAGCCAACTTTAATCACTCCCCAACCACGCACCAACCCACATTTAAACTAATTACTGTTTCCTAACATTTTGTTCAAAAATTTGAGCAATATGAAATTAGTCTCTGGCCTTTTATTTTGAGAGCCGTAGTTAATTAAATTTGGCAACACAGTTTATCAATTTCTGGTAATCCTTCCAAATTCACTTGCATCTATTTTGCATTCTATTCTATTTCTAGATTTTATTTCGTTCTTCCTCTGAAGCACATCTTTCAGTATGTAACTTTGTTAATTATTACAATTTTTCCAATTAACATTTTTAATGTTTCTCCACTTTATTTTTTTTTCACTTGTCTTTTAGAACTTTGAAGGTTCTAAACCATCTCTCTCTCATTCTGTCCATCTCCTTCCTTGCTTTCCTCTATTCTTTGAGCAATTGCTTCCATTTGGACTTTCAAGGCTCCCAAACAGGAACTGCACTTAAAATTGGTGATCCAACTTGCACCCAATGATACTCTCAGTGGTATCACCGAGCGTATTACTATGGAAGCCTTGTCCCAAGGCTGGACACAAGTCTCTTTCTCGCTTAAATATGCAGCTTTATGTCATCCTGAACTTCAAGATGAGTTGATTGCAAATAGCTGCTTAATTCCTCAATCTACCCCCTGACATGTAGTAAGGAACCTTATTTGTACCCCTGCTTTCAAAGGGCAATACTAAGTTCTAAATAAAGTTCCATGCAAGGGCGCCTTTAATTCATTACCCCAGTCTGTTCAACTCCTGGCTTCCTCTGCACAATATCAGACCTAAAGTCCAGTAGCCGGTAGCTTCAACCAGGCTCATGGCTTCATTTTCATCCATGAGATGTTTGTCTTGTGTTCAGCAAAACCATGGCTTTTTTTCTTTTTCTTTTTTGCATATTTTATTTATAATATCTTTCAAGCATGATTAACAAAAGAAATTTAAAAAGTAAACATCATAAGAAGTTAATTTGAGTTTAATTTTCACCTTTATTTGTTTAAATTTTTTTCTTTGATAAATTCTTATTTACTTTTGAGAGCGAGAGAGAGACCCAGTGGGGGAACAATAGAGAGAGAGAAGGAGACACGGAATCTGAAGCTGGCTCCAGGCTCTGACCTGTCCGCACAGAGCCCAACATTGGGCTCGAACTCACAAGTCATGAGATCATGACCTGAGCCAAAGTCGGATGCTCAACTGACTGAGCCACCCAGGTACTCCTATCTATTTATCTTTATGAATTTATATATTCCTACCTATGAGCTTATCTATTGGTATATTTTAATATTCATATTAATAGAATCCATCTGATAAAAATCTAGTCTAATAATACTTTCAATATTTATTGAATCCTATTTTGTTGAAAGATATTGCCTCTGTAGGGAGCCTGAGTGGCTCAGTCAGTTAAGAGTCTGACTTTGGCTCAGGTCATGATCTCATGGTTCATGAATTCCAAGTCCTGCATCAGACTCTCTGCTGTCAGTGTAGAGCCCTCTTTGGATCCTCTGTCTGTCTGTCTCTTTCTGTCCCTTTTCTGCATGCTCTCTCCCTCAAAAATAAACAAACATTAAAAGAAAAAAAAGATACTGCCTCTAATGGAGGTATAAAAAAAGACAAGGATGAGTAGGAATAAACACATTTGTTGTATTCTAAATATTAGAAATTATTTTACTCTATGACATAATCTATCTTAGTAAAGGGATATTCACATTTGCTGAGGACAAAGGGAATAAATCTACTTTATTACCATCTTCAGGAAATATAAACATGCCTTCACTTTACTGAAATATTTTACTCTCTAATAACACTATAAGGTTATGAAAATAGTTTCTGTAATCAAAGTATTTAATAATTTATGATATTAATGTTATAAGTGATAAATGACCATAGAAAACCACAAGCAGTTAAGGGAAAGTGTGACAGACAGCAAGAGGCATTTAGTTTACACAACTGAAATCTTAATCTGAGGATATTTGTTCCTTTCCTGTGGATTACAGATTTGAGCAAAGAAGAGCTAGAGACAAATAAGATTAGATCTGAGGTAGAGTATTGTTACCTAGGAATGAAGAAAGAAGGAAAGAAAGAAAGAAAGAAAGAAAGAAAGAAAGAAAGAAAGAAAGAAAGAAAGAACATGGATTTTATTCATCTGCCAGTATTCATTCTCTCTCCTTTTTGAACTACCTTTATCTTCCTCAGAGGATCCTCCCTTCTCGTCAGTGTGGTTTCTGTTCTGAAGGAAGAACTGAAACCACATGAGTCATAAGATGAGTATCTAACCTAAACTCTACCAGTCAGATCTACTTTATCAGGAGTTTGAATCTGGACCACCCATAAAGTTGGCGATGTTAGTTCTTACTTTGATTATGCCGAGTCCCATTAGCAATTACCTTGTTGCTTCACTTATCCAGTGCTGATTTATCTTGCTTGCCACTAAAAGATCAAAATTTATATAAACTTACTGCGGAGGGAGAAACTGATAAATTATTTCAACAATTTAATAGCAAATCTGAGTCAAGAGGAAAAGGATGAAAAACAGTCTGAACTTACAAGGCTGAGAAATCAATAACACAAATACCATTAATTAATCAAGACCTCAGGGTATTATTTTTTAGGCTGGGAGTAGTATGCAAAGCAAACATAAAGTGTCACATTTTTACACATGAAATAGTTTTTTAAATTTTTTTAACGTTTATTTATTTTTGGGACAGAGAGAGACAGAGCATGAACTGGGGAGGGGCAGAGAGAGAGGGAGACACAGAATCGGAAACAGGCTCCAGGCTCTGAGACATCAGCCCAGAGCCTGACGCGGGGCTCAAACTCACGGACCGTGAGATCGTGACATGAGCTGAAATCGGACGCTTAACCGATTGAGCCACCCAGGCGCCCCATGAAATAGTTATTTAATATAAATGTATTCAATTATTGGTTGGAGTTGTAGAGGAAAAAATGGTCATAGCAAATAGGCTATCACTGGGAAGGAAAATAAGAATCTGAGGAACGATGCTTGAAAGCTGCCCAGACATCAGAAAAGATGGTACACAGGGCTAGAAGTCAACCAGCTTTACATGTGACAACACTAACGAATGCTGGCTTCTCCATCAGTAAAGCTGTATAATTGATTTGTGCAATTCCTAAGATCACACCAAGTATTTTATATCACCCTCAGCAAATACTATAGGCTGTCAATGCTTGATTGTTGAGACCTTACCATATACAAATACACTTGCGTGTTTATAGCTAAAACATCCAAGCTTTATAAAGAAGGAAAATAGTGTAAGACACATGCGTTTATTTCATCTGAATTTTACTGTCATAGAAACAAAAACTAAAACAAAAAAGCTTAGAAGAAAAGAGCTCAACTTAAATGACATTTTGTCCAATACTTACCCCGTATCCAATTCTAACAAATTATAAATTGCATTTTTAATTAGGCTCTGGAAAACACACTAAAGGGCTCAATTGTCATTATCTCTTAAGATGCTAATGAGGCAATGAGGACTGATTACTGTATTATTTTAGGTTTACTTGGATTCATCTTCTTTAGTTTCCTGTGAAAAACTACTATATACCAACATTGATTCTTCAATTGCAACTAATGATTTTATTTCTTAATTGTTCATGCTTAGCAGAGATGCTCAGCAGGATTGCCCATTATTACCACCGTGATTTAATCTAGTTCAGATTCATTGGCAGAATATATTAGTCATATTATGGTATCATGACATCATCATCATCATAAACATTACTACTAATTTAGCAGTAAGAAATCTGTAGTGCCAGCATTAATACATGATTTTTTAAAACTAAAAAAGAATCTTTGCCTAGTGCCAATGTAGCTTACCTATGGGCATTTTTAAGGGTTTGTACTTTTAAATGCTCAAAGTAACATCATGTTTGGGGAGAGAAAAGGTATACTTGTACTTTAAAATTGTAAGTCAAGAGCTATAATTACCTAATAATATATATTAGCCATTATAATTATATAATTAGCCATCATATTATGATTATATTACTATTATTATTATTATTAAAGTGTTTATATGGGTTAAGTACAGTCTTCAAACATATGATTTAATCCTCACACAAGACTTAGGAGAGAAGAAAAGTATTGCTCATTTTTAGGTGGGAAAGTGAAGGTGAAATTGAGGAGGAAGAAACAAACCCTTAATAACTGAAAGAATTATACCAAATCATTAAATACCTGGCATGTAGGTCCTCATGCTTCATCCATGGTAAGTCCCAGAGTAATTCTCAACACAACAGCACAATATTGGCAAGGACACTAAAGGAATATGCCTGTCTCTGCCCCAGTGTTACTGAAAATATTTATGTGAATTTAAGGTGAATTGAAGGTTGCAGCTATCAGTAAACTATTTTAATTCTCCATTCACATTTACTTAATGAAGTCTGTCCTCTATAAAATTACAATCGTTTGTTTTCTTCCGATAATTGCATTCATATTCATCAGCTGTTTTATCTCAATAAGTGTGTTTATATATCATCAATTATTAATATTATTATATGCTACTGGACTCTATATTACTGGACTTCAGTATTCCCCTCCATCCAGCAGGAGTTACATGTAATATAAGAAATTACTAGATTACTAGTAGATTACTAGTAGATTACTAGATCTATTAATTACTAGATTACTTCTAGTAATAGAAGTAGTCACTCTCTTCTTTCTGAAATGTCCTCCAAAAGTGGTAACTTTAAGAAAGAATCTGAATATGCGAACTAAATGATCTCTAGATTCTCAAAAACCTCTGAATTATCCTGGTTTCCAGAAAGTCCTTTAAATGTGTCAATCAAGGACTAAGGAGACACAATGGTTCATATATAAAATAATATTTATTAATTTGTCATGCTTAGAAGGAAGGATAAACTGAGAAATTAGGAAACCAAATATTCAAGCTTTATCAAAAAAAAGAAAGGCTAAAAAACAAAGAAAGTGGGTATGGAAAAGGAATAACTGATTTAAGAAAAAAAAAATCCCTGTATTTCTCAGTATGAGTCACTGAATGTCTTTTGCTTAATGGAAAGATGAAGATAAGGTTTTAAAGCACCGTTGGATGGCAATTTAACCATCTAATTAAAAACAGGGCTGCAATATGGAACCTACCTTGGCAGCATGTTGATTCAGTTTTTATCAGCTCAGCAAGACTTAAGTCATGTTCTGTGATTAAAACTATAGATCTCACATGTACACTGTCAATAGGAAACTTTTTAATAAAGATGAAATATGGCCTGTGAGATTTAAATCTGGTGACAATTTCAATTTAACTTAAACTAATAATGCTCTAGCTAGAAAAATCATTGTAGTTAAATATACTGCATGTAAAGCAATGCTATATTTGGTTGAAAAGGCATAGATATTTGAAACTAATCAATAATGATGTAGTTTTCAGGGTGAAAAAAGTCAGAGAACTTGAATAAAAAGATAATTTATCTCCACGTAGAACTTTTAAATCTTGAAATTTCTTATATTAAGCAATTATTTTGTCAACAAATACATTTGTACTTAGGCATACTTTGAGCGATGTGTTAATTTCCAAATTAACATCTACCCATTGATAAAATATACTGTTTCCATGAATTAGTTTTAAACTCCATTCGATGTAGGTTAAAAAAATAAACTAGTGATTAGAAAGTGAGGGTGAAGTGTCAACTTCAGCACAAGCCATTTCCATATATATATATACAAATATGAATAAAGTCTTGATGGTTAAGGTCAAAAGGACAAAAAAAAACCATTTTTTCCATAGATTGTAAATATCCCATAGTCCTGATATATCAGTACATGTTTGTTCGTTTGTTTGGGGTTTTGATTTTTTGCTACATGCCTTTCATTATTTCTATATGGTTATCAAGACACCTAAGTGTGACTCCATACTTGGACTGGAGGGGCACAGGTTTAAGTATGATTAGCAGAAAAAATAATGTAAGAGATGATGAAAAATATCTTAGAGGATAAGTAGAAATCTCACCTGCCAGCCAGTTCAGCCGAAGTCCCTATAGGACCCACTTTCCTAGAGGTCCAGTTTCACATTCTCCTATGAATAATCATATACAAATATGTCTACATACTCACCTCTGATCATGTGTCTCTCATGTGATGATATCACACTGCTCTCTGGCCTTGAAAATTAGTCTGTAATTTCCTTAGTCTCGGTAATTATTCCCCTTTTCTTCCTCCCCCTGCCAGAATCCTTATTATGAGACTCTTTGTAGTTTCCTGGTTCTAGAACTGAACGTGTCATGCAGCCAAATCTTCATTCTCCTCCCCGTGGGTTAGATGTCCTGTCTTCAGACATGTGCATACTATCAGAAGTTCCGAAAATACTATTTTTCCCATATTTATGTGATCCCACATCATTCTGTGTAGGCGATCCTGTAGAAGGGGTCTACCTTAATAACCTGCACTTCTCTTACAGTCTAGAGCTGGATAAAATTCCTCACCACAGCTTAAGTAAAATCATTAAAGATAGGATTATATTTGACTTTCCGTTGAATACAACTCCCAATTAGATAATCTTGTTTTTACTTTCATATTTTAAATTTTTTATGAAAGACCATTTAACATACCTTGTAAAAAATATTTCAGTCAGAATCTCCCTACTGATGCCCACTGATAGAAGTTAACACTCATTTTTTTTTATTTGTCAAGTTTTTGTTTAAGTTTATTTATTTATTTTTGAGAGAGAGAAAGCATGAGTCAGGGAGGGGCACAGAGAGAGAGAGAGAGATACAGAGAATCCCAAGGCTCCACGCCATCAGCACAGAACCTGATACAGGGCTCAAACTCATGAACCATGAGATCAGGACCTGAGCTGAAGTCAGATACTTAACTGACTGAGCCACCCAGGCACCCCAAGATGACATTTGTAATAAGACAGACACATAGTCTCAACTATTTGAGTTCTGTTTAGTATACCTTTATGACATGCCAAAATTTATTTCCCTGGATATTTAGGACTGATTGTCCAGCCTCACAGTTGCCTTTTTCTGCTTTTCTTCTGTGTTCTAAATTAAGTGGAAATCACCTAACATTTGAGAGTTTATTCTTTAAGCATGTCACTTGTCTTCCTTGACCTCATTTATTTTCATCCCTATTGCAGTCTTGGGCTGAGTCCCAGCTCCAACCAGAAATACTTTTTCAGTCCTACTATAAGCCAGGTACAGAAGAAAACACACACACACACACACACATACACACACACACACACACACACACACAAGACTTTAAAATATTCTTGCTGATGCAATTATTTGGTTATTTGGGATGATTTCAGATGGTTATTCAGTGGACTCTCAAATACAAGATTGGTGGTAGTAATGCCTTCAAAACAAATCCTTTGAAACTCAAACCTTCTTAACTAGAAGGATCTACTCTTAAGTTGTATTTGTTCTTATACCCTTGTGTCTCCCAAGTAAAATCCATTACAATGAAAATATACAACTAATGGCTAAGCACAGTTATAGAGTGATACATTGTTTATATATGCTATAATCTAATAAAAATGACATTCCAGAATTTTATGGCTTAAAAAAATAATATGGGTCAGAGGGATGGACGCCGGTTATCCCACTATGCCAACAACCAGAGCATTTCAAGAGGTCTATATTGCATTGGTATTCTGTAATTTCACTCTCAGAGATCACACTAAATGTTTATTTCTCCCTGGGTGAGATTTTGGATCCAGTTCCTTATTTTATTATTACTACTTGAAAGAGCTTATCAAGTGGTAATACAGGCTGAAGACTTAGGTTTGTAAATTAGGCATTTCTTAGAGAAGAGACCTTTGGAATGGGAATTGGAGACTGTTGCTGCTTAGCTCCCCACCAAAGCAATTCACTGTCTTTCTCAAAACAAGGGAGAAAGTAGGGATATTTGCTTGTGGTTCATCCAAATTATCCAGATAGAAGATTTTACATTATCACTGTCCAGCCTTCTTCAAGAACTTTTTGAAACATCTCCAGGCTTTTTCAGCATGGTAGCCCATGAGTGAGGTGAGCTCACTGCTTTCATAAGTCAAGCTCCGTATGCACACTCTTCCAGCACAAGCTCCCAGGAGGCCCTCAAACTCTCCATCACAAGGAGTCAATGAGAGAGAAACAAAGAAGCTGCCATAGATTAATGTGGCACCTAGAAAAACTAATCACAGGAAGTGACTCTGACCTTTGAAGAAACTCTGGTTCACACCAAGTATTTAATTTGACAGAACTTATATTAAATATTTTCCTGAACCTCCCTCCAAATATAATTACATAATATGAAATTTTAGGTTTTATGAAGGTCAGAAGTTTTTCATGTCCTATTTTTTTAAACTACTTTTTTTTAAGCTACTGACACAAGACAAGAGCAGCCATAGAAATGAAGCAAAGTTTGGGGACATATGCAATCATATGTATTATCAACATCTAGGCTTTCCAGGAAAAAGCACAGTTAACTCATGGTCCAGGAAAGGACCAGCTTCAACAGGTACATGTTATGAGACACCAGAGTCAAGAGGCCACAGAATAGCCACGGCCTTCCTATAATAAAGCATGGCATGACAACTTCTTATACAAGATTGGGAACCCTACCTCAATTCGACCAACTACAAACATTTAGGATTTCTCACAACTCAGTTCCAGGTAGTAGTTTCTATGTAGTGTGGATACTTTAGTTGGACATAAGAGAAATTGATTAAAATTGGTTTAAAAGAAATAAAGGTTAAAGGAACCTATGGTCACAGCCCATTTCAGATATGCCCAAACTATTCTGGGCTAGGTTCTACTTGCTTCATTTTATAACTGAACTGTGCTTATGACTCTTGTTAACGTGACTCTGGATATCTCCAAACTTGTGTCATATTATATAGTTATACCTGCAAAAAGAGAGCTTCTATTTCTTATAATTCCCCCTGCACATCCTCTAAATCTAGCCTGATCTGGGTCATGTTCTCATCCCTAAACTAGTTGCTGAGAACAGGGACAAGGAAGACTGTATTTGTTCAGATGTAGGTCACATAAGCACTCCCTGGTTTGGGGCACTATCAACCTTTGAAATCTTGGGGAAGGAGGTATGTTTTTCCAAAAGAAAATCAGTATGGCGAAGCCAGAAAAACAGATACTGCTTAAGGAAGAACATTCATCCAACACACACACATACACTTTATATAAAAAGTTATGTACTCAAAAATTCATGTGTTAAAAGTTATAATTAATATATGCTGTTTTCAATATTTAGATCAAGGGAAGACATTACTCTGTGTTGATTTTTGCATCAACCACTATGCTTCTGAAATAAGTTTAATAATTATAGGAATTATTTAAACATCATTTTGGTGACACTGACCGTCTTGATTTCTGAGAGCTGCCATCACAAAGTACCACAAACTGTGTGACTGAAGACAACAGAAATTTATTCTCTCACATTTCTGAAAGCTTGAAGTCTGAAATCAAGGTGTCAGAAGTACTGGTGCCTTCTTGCATACTCAGAGGGAGAATCTACTCCACATGTCTCCTAGCTTCTGGTGACTGTTGGCAATTCTTGGTGTTTCTTGGTTTCTGGCAGCATAACTCCAATCTCTGCTCCAGGGTCCCACGGCCCTCTCCTATGTGTCTGTCTGTTAGTTTGTTCTTCTTCTTCTTTTTTTAGTTTTTTTTTTCATGGTTTTACTTATTTTTGAGACAGAGAGAGACAGAGCATGAGCAGGGGAGGGGCAGAAAGAGAGGGAGACACAGAATCTGAAGCAGGCTCCAGGCTCTGAGCTGTCAGCACAGAGCCCAACGTGAGGCTCGAACTCACGGACCACGGGATCATGACCTGAGCCAAAGTCAGACGTTTAACTGACTGAGCCACCCAGGCGTCCCTATTTTTTTTTAATGTTTTTATTTTGTTCTTAATTTGTTCTTCTTTTTATAAGGACCTCAGCCATGTTGGATGACTGTTCATCCTAAATTAGTATGTCATCTTAATTTGATTATAGCTACAAAGACTCTATTTTCAAATAAGCTCACATTTACATGTATGAGGGGGCTAGGCCTTAGACATAATCTTGTTGAGGCACACAATTCAACCCATACTACTGACTCTTAGCTTATAAGAGACAATAGTCATTAAAATCTAATAATGAGAGCCTTGCTAATAGAAACAGTTTACTTCTAGGACTAACAGCAGATTACACACACACACACACACACACACACACACACATATATACATATAAAATTGTGTGTGTGTGTGTGTGTGTGTGTGTGTATAAAAGCTCTATTTTCTTCTCAAAGTTTTCGATTTAAAATGGGTTGGGGATATAAATTTATGCATAGGTGCGGTTCCTACCTTCATTTACTACAAAATAGTGCCCAAAATTTACACAAAATTTGCAGTATAGAGTGTCAAAACTAAGCAGGAATTTATATGGTCATTCATTCCTTGTTTGATGGAAATTCCTTTTTTTTATGATTACATAAATTTTTTTTATATATGAAATTTATTGTCAAATTGGTTTCCATACAACACCCAGTGCTCATCCCAAAGGATGCCCTCCTCAATACCCATCACCCACCCTCTCCTCCCTGCCACCCCCCATCAACCCTCAGTTTGTTCTCAGTTTTTAACAGTCTCTTATGCTTTGGCTGTCTCCCACTCTAACCTCTTTTTTTTTTTTTCCTTCCCCTCCCCCATGGGTTCCTGTTAAGTTTCTCAGGATCCACATAAGAGTGAAACCATATGGTATCTGTCTTTCTCTGTATGGTTTATTTCACTTAGCATTACACTCTCCAGTTCCATCCACGTTGCTACAAAGGCCATATTTCATTTTTTCTCATTGCCACGTAGTACTCCATTGTGTATATAAACCACAATTTCTTTAACCATTCATCAGTTGATGGACATTTAGGCTCTTTCCATAATTTGGCTATTGTTGAGAGTGCTGCTATGAACATTGGGGTACAAGTGGCCCTATGCATCAGTACTCCTGTATCCCTTGGATAAATTCCTAGCAGTGCTATTGCTGGGTCATAGGGTAGGTCTATTTTTAATTTTCTGAGGAACCTCCACACTGCTTTCCAGAGTGGCTGCACCAGTTTGCATTCCCACCAACAGTGCAAGAGGGTTCCCGTTTCTCCACATCCTCTCCAGCATCTATAGTCTCCTGATTTGTTCATTTTGGCCACTCTGACTGGCGTGAGGTGATACCTGAGTGTGGTTTTGATTTGTTATTTCCCTGATACAGAGCGACGCTGAAGATCTTTTCACGTGCCTGTTGGCCATCTGGATGTCTTCTTTAGAGACGTGTCTATTCATGTTTTCTGCCCATTTCTTCACTGGGTTATTTGTTTTTTGGGTGTGGAGTTTGGTGAGCTCTTTATAGATTTTGGATACTAGCCCTTTGTCCGATATGTCATTTGCAAATATCTTTTCCCATTCCGTTGGTTGCCTTTTAGTTTTGTTGGTTGTTTCCTTTGCTGTGCAGAAGCTTTTTATCTTCATAAGGTCCCAGTAATTCACTTTTGCTTTTAATTCCCTTGCCTTGGGGATGTGTCGAGTAAGAGATAGCTACGGCTGAGGTCAGAGAGGTCTTTTCCTGCTTTCTCCTCTAAGGTTTTGATGGTTTCCTGTCTCACATTCAGGTCCTTTATCCATTTTGAGTTTATTTTTGTGAATGGTGTGAGAAAGTGGTCTAGTTTCAACCTTCTGCATGTTGCTGTCCAGTTCTCCCAGCACCATTTGTTAAAGAGACTGTCTTTTTTCCATTGGATGTTCTTTCCTGCTTTGTCAAAGATGAGTTGGCCATATGTTTGTGGGTCTAGTTCTGAGGTTTCTATTCTATTCCATTGGTCTATGTGTCTGTTTTTGTGCCAATACCATGCTGTCTTGATGATGACAGCTTTGTAGTAGAGGCTAAAGTCTGGGATTGTGATGCCTCTTGCTTTGGTCTTCTTCTTCAAAATTACTTTGGCTATTCGGGGCCTTTTGTGGTTCCATATGAATTTTAGGATTGCTTGTTCTAGTTTCGAGAAGAATGCTGGTGCAATTTTGATTGGGATTGCATTGAATGTGTAGATAGCTTTGGGTAGTATTGACATTTTGACAATATTTATTCTTCTAATCCATGAGCAGGGAATGTCTTTCCATTTCTTTAAATCTTCTTCAATTACCTTCATAAACTTTCTATAGTTTTCAGCATACAGATCCTTTACATCTTTGGTTAGATTTATTCCTAGGTATTTTATGCTTCTTGGTGCAATTGTGAATGGGATCAGTTTCTTTATTTGTCTTTCTGTTGCTTCATTGTTAGTGTATAAGAATGCAACTGATTTCTGTACATTGATTTTGTATCCTGCAACTTTGCTGAATTCCTGTATTAGTTCTAGCAGACTTTTGGTGGAGTCTATCGGATTTTCCATGTATAATATCATGTCATCTGCAAAAAGCGAAAGCTTGACTTCATCTTTGCCAATTTTGATGCCTTTGATTTCTTTTTGTTGTCTGATTGCTGATGCTAGAACTTCCAGCACTATGTTAAACAACAGCGGTGAGAGTGGGCATCCTTGTCGTGTTCCTGATCTCAGGGAAAAAGCTCTCAGTTTTTCCCCGTTGAGGATGATGTTAGCTGTGGGCTTTTCATAAATGGCTTTTATGATCTTTAAGTATGTTCCTTCTATCCCGACTTTCTCAAGGGTTTTTATTAAGAAAGGGTGCTGGATTTTGTCAAAGGCCTTTTCTGCATCGATTGACAGGATCATATGGTTCTTCTCTCTTTTTTTGTTAATGTGATGTATCACGTTGATTGATTTGCGAATGTTGAACCAGCCCTGCATCCCAGGAATGAATCCCACTTGATCATGGTGAATAATTCTTTTTATATGCCATTGAATTTGATTTGCTAGTATCTTATTGAGAATTTTTGCATCCATATTCATCAGGGATATTGGCCTGTAGTTCTCTTTTTTTACTGGGTGTCTGGTTTAGGAATCAAATAATACTGGCTTCATAGAATGAGTCTGGAAGTTTTCCTTCCCTTTCTATTTCTTGGAATAGCTTGAAAAGGATAGGTATCATCTCTGCTTTAAACGTCTGGTAGAACTCCCCTGGGAAGCCATCTAGTCCTGGACTCTTATTTGTTGGGAGATTTTTGATAACCGATTCAATTTCTTCGCTGGTTATGGGTCTGTTCAAGCTTTCTATTTCCTCCTGATTGAGTTTTGGAAGAGTGTGGGTGTTCAGGAATTTGTCCATTTCTTCCAGGTTGTCCAGTTTGTTGGCATATAATTTTTCATTGTATTCCCTGATAATTGCTTGTATCTCTGAGGGATTGGTTGTAATCATTCCATTTTCATTCATGATTTTATCTATTTGGGTCATCTCCCTTTTCTTTTTGAGAAGCCTGGCTAGAGGTTTGTCAATTTTGTTTATTTTTTCAAAAAACCAACTCTTGGTTTCCTTGATCTGCTCTACAGTTTTTTTAGATTCTATATTGTTTATTTCTGCTCTGATCTTTATTATTTCTCTTCTTCTGCTGGGTTTGGGCTGTCTTTGCTGTTCTGCTTCTAGTTCCTTTAGGTGTGCTGTTAGATTTTGTATTTGGGATTTTTCTTGTTTCTTGAGATAGGCCTGGATTGCAATGTATTTTCCTCTCAGGACTGCCTTTGCTGCGTCCCAAAGCGTTTGGATTGTTGTATTTTCATTTTCGTTTGTTTCCATATATTTTTTAATTTCTTCTCTAATTGCCTGGTTGACCCACTCATTCGTTAATAGGGTGTTCTTTAACCTCCACGCTTTTGGAGGTTTTCCAGACTTTTTCCTGTGGTTGATTTCAAGCTTCATAGCATTGTGGTCTGAAAGTATGCATGGTATAATTTCAATTCTTGTATACTTATGAAGGGCTGTTTTGTGAGCCAGTATATGATATATCTTAGAGAATGTTCCATGTGCACTCGAGAAGAAAGTATATTCTTTTGCTTTGGGATGCAGAGTTCTAAATATATCTGTCAAGTCCATCTGATCCAATGTCTCATTCAGGGCCCTTGTTTCTTTATTGACCGTGTGTCTAGATGATCTATCCATTTCTGTAAGTGGGGTGTTAAAATCCCCTGCAATTACCACATTCTTATCAATAAGGTTGCTTATGTTTATGAGTAATTGTTTTATATATTTGGGGGCTCTGGTATTCGGCGCAGAGACATTTATAATTGTTAGCTCTTCCTGGTGGATAGACCCTGTAACTATTATGTAATGTCCTTCTTCATCTCTTGTTACAGCCTTTAAAGTCTAGTTTGTCTGATATAAGTATGGCTACTCCAGCTTTCTTTTGGCTTCCAGTAGCATGATAAATAGTTCTCCATTCCCTCACTCTCAATCTAAAGGTGTCCTCAGGTCTAAAATGAGTCTCTTGTAGACAGCAAATAGATGGGTCTTGTTTTTTTATCCATTCTGATACCCTATGTCTTTTGGTTGGCGCATTTAATCCATTTACATTCAGTGTTATTATAGAAAGATACGGATTTAGAGTCATTGTGATGTCTGTATGTTTTATGCTTGTAGTGATGTCTCTGGGACTTTGTCTCACAGGGTCCCCCTTAGGATCTCTTGTGGGGCTGGTTTAGTGGTGACAAATTCCTTCAGTTTTTGTTTGTTTGGGAAGACCTTTATCTCTCCTTCTATTCTAAATGACAGACTTGGTGGATAAAGGATTCTCGGCTGCATATTTTTTCTGTCTAGGACACTGAAAATCTAGTGCCAATTCTTTCTGGCCTGCCAAGTTTCAAAAGAGAGATCAGTCACGAGTCTTATAGGTCTCCCCTTATATGTGAGGGCACGTTTACCCCTTGCTGCTTTCAGAATTTTCTCTTTATCCTTGTATTTTGCCAGTTTCACTATGATATGTCGTGCAGAAGATCGATTCAAGTTACGTCTGAAGGGAGTTCTCTGTGCCTCTTGGATTTCAATGCCTTTTTCCTTCCCCAGTTCAGGGAAGTCCTCAGCTATGATTTCTTCAAGTACCTCTTCAGCACCTTTCCCTCTCTCTTCCTCCTCTGGGATACCAATTATGCGTATATTATTTCTTTTTAGTGTATCACTTAGTTTTCTATTTTCCCCTCATACTCCTGGATTTTTTTCTCTCTCTTTTTCTCAGCTTCCTCTTTTTCCATAACTTTATCTTCTAGTTCACCTATTCTCTCCTCTGCCTCTTCAAGCCGAGCCGTGGTGGTTTCCATTTTGTTATGCATTTCGTTTAAAGCGTTTTTCAGCTCCTTGTGACTGTTCCTTAGTCCCTTGATCTCTGTAGCAAGAGATTCTCTGCTGTCCTGTATACTGTTTTCAAGCCCAGTGATTAATTTTATGACTATTATTCTAAATTCACTTTCTGTTATATTATTTAAATCCTTTTTGATCAGCTCATTAGCTGTTGTTATTTCCTGGAGATTCTTCTGAGGGGAATTCTTTCGCTTGGTCATTTTGGATAGTCCCTGGCATGGTGAGGACTTGCAGGGCACTGCTCCTGTGCTGTGGTGTATAACTGGAGTTGGTGGGCGGAGCCGCAGTCCGACCTGATGTCTGCCCCCAGCCTACCTCTGGGGCTACAGTCAGACTGGTGTGTGCCGTCTCTTCCCCTCTCCTAGGGGCAGGATTCACTGTGGGGTGGCGTGGCCTGTCTGGGCTACTTGCACACTGCCAGGCTTGTGATTCTGGGGATCTGGCGTATTAGCTGGGGTGGGTAGGCAAGGTGCTCGGGGGCAGGAGGGGCAGGCTTAGATCGCTTCTCCTTAGGTGATCCACTTCAGGAGGGGCCCCTCTTCCATGGGCCTCTCGTCTGCGCTTGGCTCAGGCGACTCCGTTCTGCTAATCCTCTCGCAGTTTTCTGGGTTATTTAGGCAGGTGTAGGTGGAATCTAAGTGATCAGCACGACGTGCGGTGAGCCCAGCGTCCTCCTACACCGCCATCTTCCTTCATTTTCCACTGGAAATTCCTTTTTTAATTCCAGTATAGTTAACATATGCTGTATAACATACAGTGCTATATTAGTTTCGGGTATACAATAAAGTGAGTCAACACTTTCATACCCTACTCAGTGCTCATCATGAAAAATGTGCTCTCTTAATCCCTTTCACGGATTTCATCCATCCCCACCTCCCCTCTGGTAACCATCAGCTTGTTCTCTATAGTTAAGAGTCTGGTTTTGGGTTGTCTCTTTTTTGATAAGAATTCTTAACATTTTAGAGTGTTGTTGAGAAAAAAAAAGTTACTGTTTGCAAAATTCTTAAAAGATACACCCGAACTAGCTATAAACTAGCTATAAATCCAGTTATTAATATGCCACAGAAAAGAGAAAATATTTTTTAAATGTGTGAAATGTATATATCACAGTGTTATGCAAACAGTTAAGATGTTTGGAACCTAAACAACAGCCTATGAGTTTTCTTACATATCCTCTTCCCTGCCTCTTTATTAACTATCTCTTGAGAGCCTTCAGGGTTTAAGTTAAATGTTAATCTGCAAACATTACCTTTGGCCTTGGGTTAATTAACTTATCCAAATTTGAAGGGCTATAAATAGTACAGCCCAGACTCAAACCCAATACTACCTGATATCCAAGCCCATAAAACTTTCATAAAATAATGTTGCCTCCTGTCCTGCATTAAAGTTTGGACTTTTAAACATGTTGTTGCCTATCTTGCACTAATATTTATTTTAACTTCTAAATGTTCTGTATGTAACTGGATATACAACCATCTCCACTGCAGAATGGCCATAATTAGTTTGTGTTTATAATGATGGTTAAAAGTAGTAAGGGGCCCCTCGGTGGCTCAGTCACTTGAATATCCGACTCTTGATTTCAGCTCTGGTCATGATTCCAGGGTCGGGGAGTCAAGACCTGCATTAGGTTCTGTGCTGAGGGCGAAGTCTAAGATTCTCTCTCTCTCTCCTACTATGTCTCTCTCCCTCTGCCCCTTCCCTATTGGTGCTTTCTCTTTCTCTCTCTCTCTCTCTGAAAAAAATAGTAAGTAATAATTTTATACTGTAATGGGAAGGCACAGGACTAGGTGATAAATGATGTAAAGTTAAGTAACTATGAAGTTAACAACAGCAAGCCCCATTCTTCCAATCATATGAAACTGGATCATATGAAACATATAAGAACATTGTAAAATGTACAAACCTAATAAAAACTAACTGATATTCAGTCAGCCAGCTATATGCTGATGATAAAGCATTTTAAAATAAATTTGATAAAGTTGCTAACCACGTTTTCTCCAAATATTATTCTAAAATGTTACTTTTGCCGAGTTCTCTTGAAAAGTAAATTAATCCTTCTAATGAAAAACTGCTACTCTTTTTAAAAAGTAATATGAATAAAAATTATTGGCAGAACTGTTACATGTCAACCTTTATATTCAAAGATGTATTCATTAACATGCCATTAACAGGACTTAGAGAATACCAGAAAAATAAAACTTAGGGACTACAAGAAAGCTTTGAAATCATTCTCTGTAAACTTCTCATTTTATTTTTTTAAACTTTTTTTAATGTTTGTTTATTTATTTATTTCTTTATTTATTTATTTATTTATTTTGAGAAAGAGAAAGACTGTGAGTCGGGGAGGGGCAGAGAGGGAGACGCAGAATCTGAAGCAGGCTCCAGGCTCTGAGCTGTCTGCACAGAGCCTAATGAGGGGCTGGAACCCAGGAACCACAAGATCAGGACCTGAGCCGAAGTTGAAGTCGGATACTTAACAAAATGAGCCACCCAGGCACCCCTGCAAACTTTCGTTTTAAAGATCAGAAATTAGAAGCCAAATGCATTGGATTAAATGATCTTGTGCAAAGTTACACTAAGTGGAAGGAATTCAATCCTTCTTTTTAGTGGCAACAGCAACCTCTTTAAGAAGTTTAACTTGAAGTTGCGATGAATAATCATGGAAATAGCTAGATCCCCCCCCTCCCCATGCCGCATAAAAGCTGATTCAAGTCATGATTCAGAGAAGCCTCAGAATTTGGAATCAAATGAAATAGATATGAATTCTGGTTCTTACTCTGAATAGCTGTATGATCATGGCCAAATTATTTTCATTCACTAAACATCAATTTTCTCCCTCAGTGTAATGGGAGCATGGAAAGGAATAAAAATGGGAGCAAAATAAAAGCAATAAAAATGAAAGTTCATATTGAGAATTGGGTGAGATAAAAGCTAAATGCTCATAGTATGTAGTAAGTCTTCAACAAATGGAAGCCTTTTTTAGACACTTGAAAATTACACTTTAACAAAGTGAGCTAAATTAGTAGGCTGTTTTGTTATTAAACCATTAATAAATGAACAGAAACAACAAAAACATGTTAGAAAACAACAAGATTAGTATCTAGATCTGAATACTAATTTCAATTGCATTTATGAATATTGATGTAACCTGAGCAAACAAAACCCAAATTACTTCCAGTTTCTTCATGTGTTACAATTAACAACAGTCTTACTCCCCTTGTAAACTTTGAAAGATTTTGTGTGTGAGTGAAGGTCAAATGAAACAATGTACATGAAAATCCTGGGAAAATGCTCTTTAAAGAAGTCAAATTGCTGTCAATAAACTAAATAATAAATGTAAATTATAACTTAAACACAATAAAGTATAACTTCTTCAAAAATCAGTATTGTATCAAATAACCAAACTCATCTGCTTGTATTTGAATGAGCCAAAATCATACTCAAATTCCCATTCTTCCACTCATTAAGCTTTTCTTTAGTCATTTAATTAGATATAGCAGATGTAGTAATAAATATCTCAAAGTAACAGATAATGCAATGTATTTGCTACTTGTAGCATTGGGAATAAAAACAAGGAATACAATAAGGAGTTACGTAACTTTTTTTTTTAACTTAAGCTCAGAACAGGTCGAGAACGAATGCATTTGTTGGAGAGTTTGTGAGAAGTAGAAAGTACAGGGAAAGAATCCACTCCTTGAGCTGACAATGCAGTGGGCAAGGTATGAAGTTATGTACACAAAATACTCCCCAGGTGAGTTTGAGGAGTGGCTTGATTATAATATCCCTGATCTACCAACATATCCAAAATTAATATGTGGAAGGAAAAATAATCCATATTTAAGAGCTTTTCATACTTAAAACACCTTTTATAAAGTAAAATAATATTTTTCTTAAGATTAAAAAGATGGGCTCGCATATAATCAGAAATAATCAAGTGGTTCTGAACACGTACACAGAATTTCTAGATAAAATGGGCAAACAGTTGATGGTTTATTTCCTGATGCTTTGAAAGGGTTGCAGTCTGAAATACCTAAAGGGCAAGCAAATTATGCAAATAAGTGATGTGAATTCTCATTTACTACTAGAGGGAATGCAAAACGGTACAGCCACTTTGGTAGACAGTTTGGCAGTTTCTTACATAAATAAACATACACTCACCATATGTTTCAGCAATCACACTTCTTGGTATTTATCCAATTGAATTGAAAACTTATGTCCACAAAAAAAAAAAAAAACCTGCACACAGTTGATTATAGCAGCTTTATTCATAATTGCCAAAACTTAGGAGCAACCAAGAAGTCCTTCAGTAGGTGCAAGAATACATAAACTGTGTGGAATATTATTCAATGCTAAAATGAAATGAGTTATCGAGCCATGAAAATACACGGAAGAAACTTAATGCATACTGGGAGTGAACAAAGTCAGTCTGGAAAGGCTACACATGGCATGACTCCAACTATATGACATCCTAGAAAAGGCACAACTATGGAGACAATAAAATGATCAGTGATTGCCAGTGGTTAGGGGAAGGGAGGGATGAATCGGCAGAACACAGAGGATTTTAGAGCAGTAAATACACTCTATGATACCGTAATGACAGATTCGTGTCTTTCTACATTTGTCTAAACCTACACAATGTATAACACCATGACAATGACATCAACTAGGGACATTAGGTGATTACGATGTGTCTGTGCAGGTCCCTCATTCTGGTGGAGGATGTTGACAATGGGGAAGACTGTGTATGTGTCCGGGCAAAGGGGGTATGTGGGAATCTCTGCTCAATTTTGCTATAAATTTAAAATGGCCTGAAAAATGAAGTCTATTTTTAAAAAGCCTTAGTAATATCTTTATTATTTAAAGTTAGAAAAGTAATAATAAAGCAAAGGAGACTTTCTGATATTACTATTTTACGAAGTCTGTTTTTTAATTGTATAAAATTGAGTTTTATATTAACAATTGGAAAAGCTGGAAAAACAAAATATGAATTATTGATTCCACCACTGGTATTCTTTCTCAGCATACACATGTGCCACATACAAGCCTAATACATCTCATTATGTTAATTACAAAACTGTAAGTTATGTTACTTAATATGGTAAAGCAACAGTTTGTTTCACTCAAAGTCTTAAAAAATACAAATTCCTTCAAACGTGTCAAGGACGATAAATTTTTCATAAAAACTCTCAAAGTAACTATTGTTCAGGAGTATTGAGTCCAATAACTTATAGGGCCATTCTGATTATTGAAATACTACATAGAATGAACAAATTCCTATATTAGGACAAAACGTGTTTTCAAATGCATAAAAGCAGTAAAAGCTTACTTATTTCATTCAGAAGAAATAGGAGCGAGAGAAGGAAAAGCACTTACTGAACATTTCACATATTACTGAATGCATAGGTTTTGCAAACTTTTTATTCAGTTTCACAACTATGTGAATTAGGAATTTACTATTATATTGTTTCACAACTATGTGAATTAGGAACTTACTCATATTAAGGGAAAACAACTCTATAATGGTGAAATTACTTGCATAAGGTAATATAGCCTGTATTGCCATAATAGTGATTTAAACTCATGTCTAGATAACCCAGTCAAATGCCTACTCAATTCTCCTGCCTATCAACCATTTACTTCAGTTATGTCATGCAATTAATGCACAAAGGAGGAAAGCCTGGTAGAATTATCAAGAAATATGCTTAAGAGGAGAGAAAAAAAATATCTAGGACTAAATAGCAAAATTGCCAATCTATAAAAAAAGTATTTATGAAATGTTAGAACTGAAAGAAACTGTGGCTAATGTGTCTATATGATGAGCAACGTAGTATTCTAATAAAAAATTTTTCACTAATTTTAAAATTAATTGATTAATTAACCAATTTAAAGTCTTCTAAAAAGAGTACCATATTGGCTACTTCCAAATATTCAAATAATTTTCATGTAGAAAGCTGAATTTACTCACTCTTGATCAAGAGTACAGGGCCAAGAATTGGACACAAGAAAACAGATTTTAGTTTAAGAAGCAATTTTCAAATATTAAGTGTTTTGTGAAGATGGAACGGCATATCCAAGTGGAAAGTCAAGGCTGGACATAGGAAACAGTTAAGAGGGCAAAAGTCCCTTAACCGTATGAGTGGCTGGACAAAACCGCCTCTGAGTTTCAATGCCAATGCTTTAATGCACTACAAACACATACACTTCTTTTCCACATTTCACATAAGGAAGTGGGGTGAGAATTGTGGCCAGGATACCAGTGAAAAGTAACTTCCAAGAAGGAATTCCTCAGAAGCTTTTGTACATCTTTGAAAGAATTTCTTGTCTCACAGATATGCTGCAAGTTATTCCCAGGCGATAGAAATACACCCCAATGCAACAACACTTGTACTTATTAGATAACAATTATATAAGTGAGTTTAAAAATCTATATTCCTACACTCTGAAAATTAGAATAAAATTTATAAACGCATCCTTTCCTTGTTAGGAGCAATTCTAAATGTGATCCAATGTGTACCTGATGGCTGACCTTTTAGCTACCTATGTTCCCCTGTGTCATTCCTACCATGTCTTTGCATGAAAACGATGTATCTCTGAGTTGAGAAACAGACCAAAAATGTGCATACAGGATGAGCTAAATCTAAAGCCATATTGCATACTGAAAGAGAAAATAGACTTCTAATCCACTAATAAAATTTTAATCCCAGCCACAACACTTACTAGTTTTGTTACCTTTATCAACCCCTCTCAACTTCAGTTTCTTTTGCAAATTAAAGAGTATATCCACTTTTTAAGATTAGTACAATGATTGCCTCATATATAATATCTGACACATAGGAAGTACTTGTTCAGTGGTAATGATGATTTTTATTTTGGGGGGATTTCCTTGATTCCCAAAACCCATTCCTAAATCTGTTTTAGCACCTGTTTCTGGTACCAGATCTGAAAAGGTGACTAGGTTATTTAAAATTCCCTGACATTTGTGGTTGCCTTCAAAATTAAGCTATCTGGACAAAAATAACTCTTTGCAAGGCAGCTATGCTTACCACTGTACCACCAACACCAGAAATATCTCTTTGTACTGCAAACAGAATCACTGAGAAGAATTATTTTGATAAGTAATTACTTATACCCTGTGATTCCCCACTGTATCTGCACAAAATAAAAAATGCAGATTTTAAAAGACAAAAACATTCACACTCATTAGGATAGATTGTATTTAAAACACACACACACACACACACACACACACACACACACAGAGGCATACACAAAGTGTGCAGGATCAGTCCCAGATCATGCTTTTTACATGAATGTTTAGTAATTTTCATGTGTAGGCAGGAATAAACATTACCTCTCTAGTCAGTGGAAGATTCTTGTTAAAAATATGACTTCCTGGGGCGCCTGGGTAGCTCAGTCGGTTAAGTGTCCGACTTCAGCTCACGTCATGATCTCACAGTCCATGAGTTCAAGCCTCTTGTCAGGCTCTGTGCTGACAGCTCAGAGCCTGGAGCCTGCTTTGGATTCTGTTTCTCCTTCTCTTTCTGCCCCTACCCTGCTCTTGCTCTGTCTCTCTCTGTCTCAAAAAAAATAATAATGAAAACATTAATTTTTTTTTTTTTAATATGACTTCCTGAGTGCCTGGGTGCCTCAGCTGGTTAAATGTCCCACTCTTGTTTTCAGCTCAGGTCATGATCTCAAGGTTCGTGGGATAGAGCTCCATGTCGGGCTCTGCACTGAGAGCAGAGCCTGCTTGGGATTCTTTCGCTCTCCCTCTCTCTCCCTGCCCCACTCATGCTTTCTCTCTCCTTCTATCTCTCTCCCAAAATAAATAAACTTTAGGGGCGCCTGGGTGACGCAGTCTGTTAAGCGTCCGACTTCAGCCAGGTCACGATCTCACGGTCCGTGAGTTCGAGCCCCACGTCAGGCTCTGGGCTGATGGCTCAGAGCCTGGAGCCTGTTTCTGATTCTGCGTCTCCTTCTCTCTCTGCCCCTCCCCTGTTCATGCTCTGTCTCTCTCTGTCCCAAAAATAAATTAAAAAAAACGTTGAAAAAAAAAATGAAAAAAAAATCAAAATAAATAAACTTTAAACAATATGACTTCCATATGTATCTACTGTTTTTTTTTCAATATTCACAATACTTATTACTCTGTTAGGTTAACAAGGTCTGAGATAAGAATCTGATTTCTTAAAGTCTTTTAAGTATATTTAATCAATCTCTTGCTCTATAAATTTGAGTCATAATTTAGTAACACATAAGGTCATTAAAAGGAAAGAAATATAATTTACCTTCTTAAACACATATGTAGGCGTCTGTGATATGAACCAAATGAAGTATTATTAATCTTCATTTTATCTTGTAAATTAAAAATATAATCCTCTACACAATGCTTATTATCCAATGAATAAAGTAATACTAACACAACAGAGCAATGTACGATTCTGATTCCTATATTTTATGAAATATTCCTATATTTATTTTCCTAGATTGTTGGGTAAAACAAGTTAAATAACGTTCTTGTATTTAAACATTAGAATTTGATAGGAAGAGAAAGTACATTTCTCACTTAGAATCACTATGTAGCTCTTAGGTACTAAACCCAACATAGAGCAAATGAACATGAACTGTTAGTTTCTAAGTTGAATATTATTTTTCTGCAGGTTTTCTAGAGGGCTCCTATAAGCCAAAGTTGCCAACAAGGATAATATAAATAATGTATGATGTAAAATGACATGGTTATTAGCACTTGAATACCTAACAAGTAATTTGTCCAAAATGATACAAAAATACTAAATCAATTCTTGGGAGTTGATCAAATAATGATTCAGATCAATTAACGGTTCGGAATTTACATTTTAAACGATTGAAAGCATTTTTAGAAAATATTATGATCATATAATTATCTTTGCATATTGTCCCCACTGAATCCCAATTCTGAGAACACCAATTCTTCCACTAGAAAAATGCCAAAAGCCCCAAGTGCTCAAACAAAGCAGCATTATGGTACTACCATGCCTCTATTGTGAAGCATGGATCAGACCTACCTATTGTTTCAGACTACTATCAATAAATACCATCTAAGACAATGAAAAACAAAGATCCTCATATAAACACGTGAAAATTAAAGTCATCTGGGAGAGAGGCAATACCTACATTGTGCAATCCACATATACTATGCCTTAAAAAGTATGCTCGAGTATTTTAAGGAGGGAAAGATAAGTCGGTGGTGCATTTTCCAAACACTAGTCTTTCTCAGTTTCAAAAATAATTATAGCCATAATACAATGAATAGCTCTGTTCATCGAAGGGAATAAAAGTTCCGGAGGAAATCTCAACAGCTTTTCCTTTGTAGCCAGAGACTGACTGCAAAGGGATATGTCAGGATGTGACTGTTCGTATATGTGAGATGTTTTGCAAAGGATGGGGAAATTTATGGGGAGCAGATGAAACTCTAATAACTGATCCTGATAACAGAGAAACAATGAATAAGTATATGGCTGAGCATCCCACTGTCCTTCAAAAGAGCTGAGTCTTTGTTCTAACTTTCCACCAATCCTTGCAAGAATGGCTTATATAGATACCAGGTTAGCTGTTCACGCATCTGTCTCTCCTGCCTAGACTCAGCAGTTTAAGTTTAGCAGCGGTCTCCTAGCACACAACTTCTGGAGGAACTTGTGTTGATTTCCATGCCACTAATGAGCCAGTAGAATTCAGGCTGCCCTTTGCACAGAGTTCCAGATTTAGGAAGAAAGCCCCTGACAAGGGTCTGTGAAGTGGCTTAAGTACGCTGATCTGTCAGTAATCACACCCCTCACCCTTCTTTCCATAATCCAGAAATCTGCCTGAGCAGGGGAAATACATCAACAACGTGAAACTGATTCGTCTTGAAATCTCTCAATCTATTTAAATTCAACATCTTTATTATTAGTCTATTGATTGTAATTCGCTGCCATAGTGGATACCAAGAGGAACAACTCCAAGCCGGATTAGATAGTAAAATTAGGGAAATATACGCAAAGCACATTTTGCTTCCAACTATTTTATCTCCGGGCAACTGGATATCATATACTGGAGAAAATAATTTTTTAATAAAAGGTGATCCTTGTACATATAACACTTTAGTACAAGCAGATTCTCTAAGCAACTGACAGGAATTCCTGTAAAAAAAATTCAGTGACTTATCTATTATAAATACAAATTAATCCATGACCAGAAACAATTTTATGTTAATGGCATGAAAGGAAAAAAACCTGGCTTTTTACAACTCTAGCCTATCTATTCAAAGAATTTATTGAATTGTTTAAAATGTTTTTCTAGGTTCATCTATGCATTTCTCCTTTAAGTTTGTAACAGTAAACATTAAACCTTCATGTCATATTCAAGAAGATACATATCCTCATTAAAACTTCTTTCAATTCTATTCTGTCAACTCATGATTAGCCACACTAATGAATAGAAGTAATGGCATAGGGGAGCCTGGGTGGGTCGGTCAGTTAAGCATCCGACTTTGGCTCAGGCCATGACCTCATCATTCATGGGTTTGAGCCCTGTGTCAGGCTCTACACTGACAGTTCAGAGCCTGGAGCCTGCCTTGGATTTTGTGTCTCCCTCCCTCTCTCTCTGCCCCTCCACTGCTTGTGCTCACTCTCTCTCTCAAAAATAAATAAATAATCTTTAAAAAAAAAAGTAATGGCACAGAAAATCCATGTGGAGAAATAAAAAGAAATTTATATTTGGCACCAGTATGCTTTACTTTATTATAAAGCAGAATTTTCCATCACCAAAATAGTTTTACTTAAATTCAGTTGAAACTATTACATTTTCCCCAAACTCTTACTGTTTTAGTGGTAAAATGAAATCGATGTAAAAAACATTCTGACTTATGAAAGGAAACGCACAAGATAAAAAATGTGTCAGGGCGCCTGGGTGGCTCAGTCAGTTAAGCATCTTACTCTTGATTTTGCCTCAGGTCACGATCTCATGGTTCCTGAGTTTGAGCCCCACCTCAGGGTTCTACACTGACAGTGTGGAATCTGCTTGGGTTTCTCTCTCCTGCTCTCTCCGCCCCTCCCCGCCAACAAAGCAAATAAGTAAACTTTAAAAAAAAGAAAATTTGTCACAGTGAAACCACAAGGTAAATAAGCTATATATGAACAACCATCTGAGTTTTACCTAGAAGAAAGCTTGTAGCTGCAAATACATGTGTATCTATGCATATGCAAATATATGTATGCTTATTTATGTATGCATGTGCAAATTTACGCATATATGTAGAAACGGTTTGGTGATGAGAAATGCCATTTCTGTCATGAAATATTAATATTTTCATGAGTAGTACTTTAATTTCTGCATATTTTCTGGACCAGTCTATTGAAAAGTAAGTAAAATATAATTTAAAATAGATACTGTAAAAATGGTATAATATCAGCATATAAAATATAATGCTAAGATAACTTTTTTCTTCATTCAAGAAATAGGTAAACACCCCCAAAAAGGAAACTGCAGAAAATCAACTTATATTGATGTGATATTGATGTCCATACACCATGAGAAATATATTTAAAAACTACTCATAAAAAGTCATGAATTATTTTATGTTCAAAAATTCAATCATATTTTGAAACTAGTACTTAACAGAAGATCTCTTCCTCATAAAAAAACAAGAAGCATTGAAATCAGCATATCTCAAGCTCTTCTATCCAAATGATGTGAACTATCTATCTTACTCAGAACTAAATGAGAATAGGATAATTTTTGTCACTCCTCAGTATGGTCTACAGATAGGTTAGTTAATAGGACTGAAAGCCAAAACAAATAGAAAACAAATACATGTATCTCAATCTAACTTTTTTCCATTTTTCTTTTTTTTTTCCTTTTGATGCAAAACATCAACTATGCATGTTCAATCAGCCAAAACCCAGGGTCTGATAATCTACAAAATATTGTTTCAAAATCTGGTATTCAAAATAGTATGTCATTATTTCATTTTAATGCTATCATATGAGTGACAGTGTCACATAGTAATTAGGACATGGGTTTCAGGGGTCAGATTGCCTGAATCCAAATCCTGACTCTGCCACTTTGCAGGAATATCATCTTGAGTAGGAGCTCAATAAGTACTTCACCTTCTTCATCTACTTGACAAGGTTGTTGCAAAGATTAAATGAACTAATATACTGAATACTTCGAATAGTGACTGGATATAGGACGCTGTATAAATATTAGCTATTATCATGTCATGAGCTTCCCTCTGCCCAATAAATATGATATTTTTGACAAATTAGTAGGCTAAAAACCTCTTTGAAAATGAAACTGAATCAATTTTACCAGGGTTTGGCAGCTGCCTACAGCAATCTTTCCTTCTTCTCCTTGTTTTTTTCCTTAACAGGCGATAAACTGTAGTTCAACAAATTATCAAACACACACATGCATCTTTATTGTAATTGGATGCACCAAGTATGGCAAATTTAAGTGTTAACATCCATTTCATAGAAAATTCTGATTTTTCAAGGATTATGAGTCCATCATAAAAATTCATTTCCCAAGAAAGCTTGCAGATATAACTCAGTCTGCATGTCATTACGCTTTTTAATTGCCTGTCTTTGAGTACAGTTGGCTTGACTTATATTGTTAACGAAATCCAAAAACAAATTTGTTGAATATAAAATGTAGACTCTACAAATAAACACTCTGGATAATAATAATAATAAAATTACATGAAGTATATAGGAGAAACAAACTAATATTAAAGGGGGGATTGGATATGAATGAGTGTTTCACACTGCAGATTACCATCAATGTTGATGACAGTCCCCAGCTAGGTCCACCCAGGTTGGTTCCCACTCAGAAATCATTCATTACACATATTAAATGACATAGCCAAGTACCCCAAGCTTCCCCTACTAACACATTACAACTCATTCCTAAAAACGATGTCTATTTTGGGGCGCCTGGGTGGCTCAGTTGGTTAAGCATCCGACTTCGGCTCAGGTCATGATCTCACAGTCCATGAGTTTGAGCCCCGCATCGGGCTCTATGCCGACAGCTCAGAGCCTGGAGCCTACCTAGATTCTGTGTCTCCCTCTCCTCTCTCTCTCTCCCCCTCCCCTGCTCACACTCTTTCTTTCTCTCTCTCTCTCTCCCTCAAGAATAAGTAAAAGTTAAAAAGAAATTTTAAAAAATGATTTCTATTTTTAAATGGTACTCCTTCAGGAAGTAATATATTTCATAAGGTTACTTCAGTCAATGTAAAGCAGCAATTTCTTTTTTTCCAGACTTTAAAAGGAAGAGTCTCTGGTTCTAATATTACAGAATTTAGCAAACAAATCTAATTACTTATATAGCTTATGACTGCATTGAGCTTGGTGTTTCTATTCTCATGCGCATCTTCCTATCTCATGTATATTTCCTGCTTTTCCTTCTCCAGTACATAAAGAGAAGCACAAACTGTGAGTGGATGTGGGAGAACATTAGTGTTATATATAGCTTTTCCTTTTGGGTCTTACTAAGACCCCAGCTGAGTCTAATTATCAGTCTTCTCTGTTTTATGTTTTTTTAAATTATTTTTTAACGTTTATTCGTTTTTTGAGAGACAGAGAGAGCATGAGTAGGGGAGGGGCAGAGAGAGAGGGAGACACAGAATCTGAAGCAGGCTCCAGGCTCTGAGCTGATAGCACAGAGCCCAACGTGGGGCTCGAACTCACAGACCACGAGGTCATAACCTGAGCCAAAGTCCAACGTTTAACCCACTGAGCCACCCAGGTGTCTCAAGTCTGCTCTGTTTTAAATGGAAGTTTTTATTAACTGAAACAGAGACTATAAAGTCATCTGTTTTGAAATCTTGCACAAATAAATCTATATCCTAGTGAATGTGCTTGAATATACTTGAAAACTGGATTAAGTGACTAGTATCAACTAATAAAAATGGGCACGATAAAGTTCAGAAGCCTAAATCAGTAATCTAAGATATGTATCTAAACATAAAAGACATCCTGGCATAATCATGTTACCTAATTCGCTTATTACTGTAATTAATTTTTGTATGAATTGTCCCATTATCTAAGCTCTCTTATTTAGTATTTTAAGAATCTAACCAATAATAAATATCATGTTTAAAGTACACTGATTATAAATATGTAATGATTTTAATTTAAAAATAAAATAGATTCTTACCCTGATCGAAGGCCTTTCCTGGACTCCAAGTGTGGAAATAATCATCCTAAGGAAGAAAATAATGTGAATTGAGTGTATACGAGTAAGTAAATTATAAATATAGAATAAAATATGAAATACAGAAGCTGAATACAAACCTCTACTTCCTGCAATGGCAAGCAGCAAATTATAAAAAAAAAACAAATAAATAAAAAAATAAAAAGAGGAACAAGAGAGAAACAATAGTTATCAAAAGGGAACACACTGTTTACATGTTATAGAAATGTTTTTCAATAAATGTGTTCATTTTCAGTGCAAGTCAATGTTTAGTATAATAATTTAATTATTCTTCATTGTCACTTCACCTAAATATTATAATGCAATACTTTCAGTTGCAATTCAATGTGCAATAGAACATGCAGATAATTACCCTAAGCTAATAAGCTATGAAGGTATCTTCCCAGTTTCCAGTTATACAGCTTCATTTTTCCACTAGTACAATAGTAAATGAAACCATCAATAGAGCAGCAATAATACCAAGTGAGTCTGCACTAGCCCATATAGTATAAGTAGATTTTATGCAAATCAGTCACATGATAATTGAATATCTAAGGAGTTCATCAAAATGCAATTGGAAGCTTGAAAGAAAAATGCATACCTAATTAAATCTTGCCTAAAGTTGAAATCTTTAATATGGAAAAGAATCATTACAATATACTTACTGTACATTTAGTAAACATGACTATGACTATACCACAGTAATGCGGGGCAATGTATACTGAAAAGATTTTTTAAAAAGCAAAGCACATTGACTAACTCTATTGTATTTACTGTTTTACCACCCTTAGAGCCGTGTAGATGTCCCTCATACATATCACATTTTATGGTAGATAAAACATACTTAACTGTGCAAATTAATAAGCTGTATCATCATTTATGGTAGATAAAACACACTTTAACTCTTCAAATTAATAAGCTATTGTCACTGTTGTGAGAAAGAGCAGAAAATCATGGTGAGGCTCCTTGATTGAACATTTCCTAACTCCACACTTTTAAACATACTAAAGTGAATGCATTGGAAATCTACAGAACCCAGGGAATCCAAAAAGGTCAAGTAGAGATTCTTTGAATCTTCATTCTAACCTCTTTGCTAATAACTCCGATGTTCAAAGAGGAAAATGTTGCACATTTTAATTACAGAAATAAATACACTTCCCTATTTTACTTATTCAAAAATTTTAGGGGTGCCTAGCTGGCTCAGTTGGCAAAGCACGTGACTCTTGATCTCAGGGTTGTGAGTTTGAGCCCCCACATCAGGCGTAGAGTTTCCTTCAAATTACAATATTAAAAAATATTAAACTGTTGCAAAAGTTTTTCCTTATTGTGACTAATCACTCACTCATCACCACCTTCCCACCTTACCAATTTCAAATGAAAGGCAAAGAAGGAAGAAAGAAAACTTCAGAAATTATTCCTATCAATCTTATATTCAGATTGAGGTAGGGTTATGTGAAGACAGTGGTATATTATGGCTGTCTCCATTAGTAGGTACTGCAATAAGTTATCTAGGATCAGGTGAAGGGAAGATCACACAACTGGATAACTAAAAACTTATTGATTACTTAGTCCCTTCTTAAAATATCTTTGTAAAACCATTACAGAATAAAGAATTCTTGGACATTAAACTTTCAAACTAAAGTCCTCCACTCAAGTCTCAAAACTTTGGCTGAGAATCATAATGCACTCATTTAATAACTTTTGTTTTTTAAATTACATCTCGGTGTGTGGGGATGATGACTACTAGTCATTCCACACACGGGGAGGAGTTGGAATTTCTCCTGAATCATAACAAAACAAAACATACAATGAAAACTAGACAATGAGAATAAGTGGTGGATTTGGAGACAGGAAAACTTAATTTAAGTCTGACTTTAGCACTTATTAGCTGCATCATTTTAGAAAACGATGTAAAACTCAGATTCCTGCGACTAAAGTTGGAGGGAAAATACCTTCCTATATGGCAAAGGTGCTGTGGGATTAGTTATAAAAAATATAAATATCTGTACAATATGCAACATAAAAGAGGTGATAAAGCATACTTGCTTATCGAAAATGCCAGCTTCATTTCTGTTGGTATGTTTGGGCAACATCACCATTGGCCAGCCTCTCATTACTGCTAACGAAGTCCTTTAATTTTTCTGGTTCCTTAGAAAGGACCATGAATTCCTCAAAACATTTTTGAAAGTGATGTCCAAACTGCATGCCTTCCCACATATCAAATGTAAGATGCGGTGAACTTTTTTAAAGCCTATCATTTATGATTGTAGTTAATGCAAGAAGGCAAGTTTTCTGCTATCACCTCAGACTCATCTAAAGTGGTACAGCTATCAGCGACATCCCCCAAGAAGATGTGGGTAAGTTTTCATTGCAGTAGTGACTCCACTCATAAAATATCAAAGAGAAGTAGAACGAGGAACAGATGTGAGACTAACATCATTAGCACTGAAGCTCAACAATGTGAAAGCAACATGTTGATGCCACACAGTGTTTGAAATCATCAACATCTATACGGATTAGCAGGAATTAATTGGAGAATATATATATACATATATTATATATATATAATATATATATGTATATACATATATATATTATATATATATATATGTCCATGGCAAAACCTCAGCCATATTTAATTAACTCCCTCAGAATAATACAGTCATCACACCTGTCAGAATGGCTAAAATCAAAACTATTAAAAACAAGTGATGACAAGGATGTAAAGAAAAGGGAACCCTCACGAACTATTGGTAGGAATGCAGATTGGTGCAGCCACTGTGGAAACATTAAAAGATAGAACTACCTTACAATCCAGTAATTGCAATCCTGGGTATTTATCCAAATAATACAAAAAGCACTAATTTGAAACGATATATGCACCCCTAATTTATTGCAGTACTATTTACAATTGCCCAATTACGGAAGCAGCCCAAGTGTCCAATGATAGATGAATGGATAAAGAAGATGTGGCATATATACACAGTGAAATATTAGGCAGTCATAAAAAAGAATGAAATATTGCCATTTGCAACAACACGGATGGAGGTAGAGAGTATAATATGAAACAAAATAACTCAGTAAGAGAAAGGCAAAGACCATATGATTTCATGCATATGTGGAATTTAAGAAACAAAACAAATGAGCAAAGAAAAAAAAAAGAGAGAAACCAAGAAAATGACTCTTAACTATACAGAACAAACTGATGGTTACCAGAAAAGAGATGGGTGGGGGGATGGATGAAATAGATGAAGGCGATTAAGAATACATTTACCATCATGAGCACCGAGTAATGTATAGAATTGTTCAATCAGTGTATTGTACACCTGAAACTAATATAACACTGCCTGTTATTTATACTGGAGTTAAAATTAAAAACTTGATAAAAAAGTAACAGGCTTTATCTTATTTGAAGTACACCATTTTCCAAGATAGCTTTACAAATAAGAAATTTACATCTTGGAAAAAAAAAGATTAACACGGTCATGTTGGGTTACTTTGGGGCCATAGCTATCTAGAGATTTATAATCATAATGTGAAACATGAACCTAGTTCTTTTGGTTAAGTCAAGGGCAATGTCAATGTCTGGCCATTGTGGGGATCTGAAACAGCATAGAAAAGCAAAGTAGTTTGCCTATTAGCTATTTTTAGATATTTTTCTTTGTGTTCTCACATCGCTAGGCTTTTTTTTCCCCCGAAAATGGTTTCACCTCATTAAATCTTAGGAATTTTGCCAGAATGAGAGATAAAAGTATTTTCACATAAGTGTTCATTCAGGCACAATCTCTTTTGTCTCAAAAAGCTTTGTGTAAAAATTGGTTGTTCTCAAGCTTCAATTTAGATCACAAATAAGCCAACCTGGGATTTCAAAAACAACTATAAGAAATACCCCCAGTTGGAGAAGTTCAGGTTCAGATGACACATGCACATCAGGAATTATGAAGAGTGTTTCTTCTGGTCCCTTGTTCTCTTCAAGGGAGGAAAGATTGGGCCAAAAGTCCCACACTGAAAGATTCTATTTATTCCCAAGGAGCAAGCAAACCAGCAAAATGTCTACATTTAGGGGGAACATGAAAGATAGGAAGATCCCTAATTTTTAAACTTTCAACAACAATTTTGTTTTTTGATTCAAATCTCCAGAATCAAAGCAAAGGTAAGTATAATAAGCAACTGCTCCACTTATTGGCAGAAACTTGGTTAGCCTTTCTATACGTACGCAGAAGTAAAACACTATTGGTTAGCCTTTCTATATGTACGCAGAAGTAAAAACACCATGATGACAATTGTGTGAACCCAACTTGAAGAGTAGGAAGGTAAATTTCCTAGGATTTCTGTATTTCGTGATTATGTTCCCCAAACCCTGTCAGACAAAACTTCAAAATTTCTCTACTAACATTAACACTTACTGTTTACTGTGCTTCAAAAGCTAAGCTAAACCGTGAGGCACGGCCACTTCTATAGCTAAAAAATAGCATTGGAAATCTGTTTTTTTTTAATATGTTATCTATTCCGACAAACTTATTTACATATCTCACCATACTATGGGAAGAGTGGCTTGTATAGTAGTTAAGCCAGTAAATTCCACAAAAGGGGAAATTTCCCTGTGTAGAAAAACTTAACACATGACTTGATCACGAGATAGAGTGAGTAAACTTTGTCTAGATATAAACGAATTATCTATTTGAGACAAACTATCTGCTTCAGGCCCCCAAATGTCACATTTATTATCAAAGTACCACTCATTTTTCCAAGTGATGTCCTAGGACCCTGAAAGAATTCATTTGTAACACTTTGGTGAGCCCTTTATTTTCGAGAAAGCACTTTTGCTCCCTGACTTACCACAGATTAAACACATAAATAAAATGAATTGTGCCAAAGGGCAATGCCATTGAGGGAATTCCTCAATTGTCTCTGAAAATCTCTGCAAATTGAAGTTAAATGCCTTCAGAATATATATGGCCACTTTTACTTTGATAAACAAAACTTGTAATTCACTAACTAACACCAGGGAAAAGCATAAAATATACTTAGTCTTAATAAATGAAATAAGGACTTTTAAATACTGGGAATCTTCTTTATAACTATAAGAACATGAATACACACAAAGAAATTGAGAAAAACAGTGGCTTGGAGTCCTATTCTCTCACCCTATACCAGGAACCCTTATAGGCACTTTACTCTCAGCATCTGTAAGAGGTAAGGGTTTCTAATATCACTCTTATTTTATAGATGAGGAGGATGAAGCAGGGAAAAACTAAGTATTTGGTAAAGCTTGCATGGAAGGTTAGAAATAGAGGTGGGATTTGAACTCCAGAAGTGTGGCCCAGGGCCTGCATGCTTGAACATTTGACCATACCACAAGTCAGCAACTGCGGCCCATGGGCCAGACCCCACCTGTTTTATAACTAAAATGTTATTGGAACACAGCCACACCCATCCTTTTACATACCTTCTATGTAGGCTTGGGTGTTTACAAGGGCAGAATGGAGTAGTTATGACCGAGACCATAAGGCCAAAAAGTCTGAAATCCTGCCAAGCTGGTCTTCTACTGAGAAAGACCCCTGTACTACTATCCTATATTGTTCTTCCCCCCATAAAAGAACACTTACTTAAAAATTAGAAAACAATAATGGAATACCGCTCTATTTCCACATAGGGAAACAAAATTTTTTGAAGGAAAGACGTGTTTAAGGTGTTTAATGTTCTGTATCTTTGTGATTGAACCCTCAAATCATAAAGCTTATAAATTTTCCAAGAATTTCATTTCCCCCTTCTGACCATAAGTCTATCATCTAGCTTGGGATATAATCTACGAATGGGTGTTTCAAATATCAGCACAAGAAATCAAGATACATAATTTTGAACTAACTAAGCATGATGATTCTCAAAATCTTTATGACGCAAAAAAAGTGTTTTAGGAACAGGTTGCAAATGTGTCCTCTGTATGAGCTCATGATCCTCAATTTGAAGTGAAAAACAAGGAATAAATTAAGATAAAATGCCTGTAGGTATTATAAGAGTTTTTCTAATCCTAGGACATTTCTCACATTAGTAAATCAAAGCTATAGTTACTGTTCACTTATTGGAGCAAAATTGTAAGGTATTAATAGAAAACAGTAAGTAGCAAATAAGTAATGAAATATTAATATTTTCCTATTTATTTCACATCTCTTTAGTATTTATAACAGTATTTCCTGTGTTTTCATAATTTGTCATTAAAAAAAACTAGGTAACTGAATATTGAGTACAGTTCAAATATAAGAATGGTTCATCATATCAAATATAAATAAAATGAATTTATATGATATGAAAATGTTGAACACATACTATCAGTCTGATATAAATCTTTACATATACAGTCAGTGAAATAGAATACAATTCAAAATATAAGCTAAATGCTGTGTAAAATGAAAAAAATGTTAATCATCATAAATGAAAGCAAAATATTATTTTTAGGATGTGCTATCTTTTTTTTTTTTAATGTTTATTTACTTTTGAGACAGAGAGAGACAGAGCATGAACAGGGGAGGGGCAGAGAGAGAGGGAGACACAGAATCGGAAGCAGCCTCCAGGCTCCGAGCTGTCAGCCCAAGCCCGACGTGGGGCTCGATCTCATGCACCGCAAGATCGTGACCCGAGCTGAAGTCGACGCTTAACCCACTGAGCCACCCAGGCGCCCCTAGGATGTGCTATCTTAAAAAAACAAAACTGTGTTAGTTATTTAATTATTGAGTCAAGAACGTATTTTTGTGATTTTTTTCCTCTGTAACACCAAAAAATAAACTCTTCAGATTAAGGAGTAGGGAGAATATATTTATAAGTTAACTCCAGTTTTTTCAGCTGGGTCTTTTATCATGGCTAATACCTGTGACTATCTTTTTCAACATACCTATTTTTAAACACAAACTGGAAGCTGTTTTGTTCACACTGCATTTTCATTTTTGTTTTGCAGGCAATTTTTTATTTGTTTTCATTATTTTATCATTTGATGTCATCATGTATACCTGGAGATTCTAATGCATAGTTGCTATTATCTACAGTAAGAGTGTTTATGTTCATAGTTCACTGGTTTGCAAAATCTTTGACCCAAAGTACAATTTATTCTTGCCCTCCAAGCTTTGCTTTGTGGCTATTCTCTTCTCCTTGATTTTCAGAATTACAGAGAAAAGAAAACTTTCTTTAAAAATGATCCTTTGCTCAATTAAAAAATGTAGTCATGTATGTATCTTGGAGTCTGTCCCATATTTAAGTTTTAGATTTCACATGTCTGAAAACACTCATGGAACTATAATGCTATCAAAAACATCAACACGGTAGTTTTTAAAAATAGCCCAGGATACTAGAGAGTTACAATCAGTAGTAAAAGATTATACGGAAGATAGTGGTTACAAAAAGTTGCCAGAAATCCATTTGATTCTCTGTGCATGGGTCGTAGATGAGATACCTCCTTCTCTCTTTAAGAAGGGTGGATAAGTTATCCACGGCTGCATACTAAATTATGCCACAATTTAGTGGCTGTTTGTTCTGACAGTTTCCAAAGGTCAAGACTCTGGGCATGCTGAGCTGAGTGACTCTGCCTGAAAGTCTGTCACAATGCTGCAATCAGGGTACCAGCCAGGGTTGCATTCTCTTCTGCAGGCTTGACCAAGGGAAGATCATCTGATCTTTCATACAGCTTTTTGCCAAGTTTGCTTTCCTTCCTAACTTTTGCACTGAGAGGTTCAGTTCCTCACTGGCTCGGTTCCTGTTCTTGCACACGGGCCTCTCTGCAGGGCAGCTCTCAACGTGGCTTTCCTTAGAGTGAGGACTCTTGTCAGAGACTGAGAGAAGATGTCTAATATAGAATGCGGCCTTTTTAAAGCTAATTTCAGAATGGTATCCTACCACTGTTGTACTATTTCTTGGAAGTGAGTTATTAGGTCCAGAAAATGCAAGCACAAAAGCATGAATACCACATGTGGGGATCATCAGGGGCCATCTTAGAGGTTCAATACCAAGATGGGGTGCTGGAAACTCTTTTCCTCATTTGACACTTCATTACTCTATTGTCAAGATTTTTAAGAAAAGGAATTTCAAATCCCACTCGTGTCTTTAATTTCAGGATTCAAAAAGCCTACTGTGTATACCTGTACTACATATATAGCAGTGTTTCAAAAACTATGTGTGGTAAAGAACCAGTTTCATTTTTCCAAATCTACTGCAGGACAAAGGGCAGGGGAAAAAATTAGCTACAAACAGAGAGGGAGGGAAGCCAACCATAAGAGAGTCTTAAATACAGAGAACAAACTGAGGGTGGATGGGGGCATTGGGGAGAGGGGGAAATAGGTTGATGGGCATTGAGGAGGGCACTTATTGGGATGAGCACTGGGTGTCATATGTAAGCAATGAACCACACGAATCTACCCTCAAAACCAACAGCACATTTTACACACTGTATGTTAGCCGATTTGACAATAAATTATATTTAAAAATTTCTTAAAGGACAAAAAGGGAAAAAAGACAATAAATTGAATTGTTTGAAAAATGAAATAAAAATATACACATAAAACATAAACCCAAATTCACTACTATTAGAGTTAATCAATATATGTTTTTTCTCAAACTGCTTTGGCATTTCTTTCAATCTTTACTCCCTGTTTCTGTACTGATTCCACACAGGTCGCAGACGAGCATTCAAGTGCAGACCATACCTTGAGCAACACTAATCGATGTGATATAGGGGATGCAGTTAGACACAAGCCTCCCAAACTTCATGCATCTGTGTTTGCAGTTTTTTCTGATGAAATTATATGAATCCAATGAATAATCAAATGTCTCATTTCCAAAAGTTTGAAAAATTTTAGCTCATTAGGCAGTTGTAAAAATTACATTAAAATAATATTTTCCTTATGATAATAAAAACAAAATCAATAACAATAATTTGTTTCTAATTGGTATGTGATTTAGGACACACATCAGTTCATTCTCACTTCCCCTAGACTACACTTATCAAAATTCAAGAACTGTCAACAAATTTAACCATGGGAAAATGTGTTTGTGCATTAAAGCATACACCAAGATAAATCAGAGTAAAATTTTATGACATAGGTAATATTATGAAGAGTCGTGTGCTTTATAGCTCTAATTAAAATAAACTACACACAATAGAAAACATTAAATAACTCTTAAACGACACATGATAGAAACCAATACAAAAATTACAATCTGCATGCATGCTAATAGACTCTTCTACAATAAGCAATCTACAGAATAAACAAATTTTTAAACCAGTGCAAATTGCTTTTCTGAGGTGTCCACTAATTAATTAAACTTGTGCTTCATTGTGAGGCTTTTTTTTTTTCGTTAGGCAATATAATAGCCAAAATATATAATTAGGAAGTCAGAAAAGAGTAACTTTAGATACCAGCAGCCAAACATTATAAACATTTTAAATTTATAGTTTTTTTTAAACAACTTATATCGCTATTTCACACCCTTTTAGAACTAAACCAGTGAAGATGTATTTACCATAGCTATATCAAGTCCACACAAGAGACTGAAGAAAATCTGACACTTACATGTAGAAGTGTGCATGGAATTGAGTTGATATTCGGAAAAGCGCATTAAAATACCTCCCTCGAAATCAAAAGAAAAACCAAAAAGTTGTATGGTTGAAATTCACCCACTTCATTTTATATTAAGCAAGGCAGTAAATAATATATGCACTTTAAATAATAAAATATGATATTCCTCTGTAATTTATTGTATGATTTGACAGAAATCAATTTTGAAAGAATCATTCTCAAGAAGTATGCATGCAAATATGTACACAAACATACACTTTTCACAATTCCTTGGATTTGCAAGTAAATCTACATTGCTTACTACTTCTCACTACGGTTTTCTTATCCTTAAAAAAGAAAAACATAAAAACTATCGCTCGAGTGCAGAAATGAAACTCATAAGGAAATGCACAAGATGTTCTCACCTAATTGCACTTTGTAGCTCGAATTACCAGAACAATTTGAAGGAAACAAGATTCATTTAGAATAATCTAATGTAAAGCAAGAAATATCTATAATACATGCGTTTTAAGTTGAAAAAAAAGAAAGTTTCACACATCTGAGATATAGACTATATAATTCTGCTTCCTTTTTCCTTCTTCTGAATGTACTCAAAAACAAACAATTTTTAATATGGCTCAATGGTAATGTTTAAAAAATAATATCTAGTTTTCACTAGAGATGAAAATACATAGACATGTTTTTCATGTAATTTACAGTCTATAAAGACACAGCATGGCAGGAACACAGCATAGCTACACACAAAGTGTTAAATCTGCTTCATCCTGATATATTCAGGGTCAGAGAACATAGCCTCACAGTTCATAGTTGTAGCTTGAAAAATGGCAAGCAGAGATGTTTCACGCAGAAGCACCAGCAAATTAAAAGACATGTAGGCAGACACTAGAAAGCACAGAGAAGTCAAGTCTTGCAAACTACAAGTAGTTCAGAATATGGGATCCTACTGTAAGCAAGTATCCATGTGTGCCAGAATTGCTTGATCATAATTCTGTGGGGGGCAACGGGGGGGGGCAGGTATGTTAGAAAATAATGATGATGGGTGGGTGGTATAGTGACAGGCAAGATTGCTAAGCAAACAGGCACACTCATAACCGGACTTGCCACTGCATGATATATTTTTTTTCCTCGATTTACAGATTCAAAGCTAGTCGAAATGTTTTAAGATTGCCACATGGCTTCTACAAACACTAAGATATTGGTATATTTGCATAAGTCCTTAATACCTACACAGAGTCCAGAGTCATAGAATAGTAACAATAATATTAACTACAACCTTTAGTAATTACTCTATATACCAGTAACTCTTCAAACACTGTAATCACCCTGTGATATGGGTGTAATTCTTTACCTCAATTTACAGATGAGGGAAGACTATGTGACTAGTCTCCCGACCAGGGACTATCAGATACAAGACTCAAACCCAAACGCCCTGTTTCTGGAGTCTGTCCTCTTAATCATTTTTATTATGCTTCATTTTCCTAAATTTTAACTTCGTTAATTTCCAAATGCAAGTAGTAATCTGCTATGCAAAATAATTTAGGAACTCCAACCTAAATTATTTTTGCCCCCTGATTTATTTATCATGCTCCAGTTCTAAACAAGAAGGTAAAATCAGTGAATAAAATAAAGTGTCATTATCTTTCTGGAGCTTAGAGTCTGACTCTGGTGCTATTACACGGAACGGTTCTACATAATGTTTGTGAATAACAGAGAGGTTCTATAATCACTGGAAAGATACCTTTTGAATTTCTAAATTTATTCTATTCTAGTTTTATTTGTTTCTCTAAGTGGCATTTGGGCAAGTGGAAAGAAAGAAAGAAAGAAAGAAAGAAAGAAAGAAAGAAAGAAAGAAAGAAAGAAAGAAAGAAAGAAAGAAAGAAAAAAAGAAAGAAAGAAGGGGAAAAAGCATGCCCTTGCTTTTATAAGGGTATATGTGCAGAAATCTTAGGTGCAAGTTCAAAAATACTGTCAAATCTACTGTGAATTTCTTAAGTACATTTCAAAACACAAAACTAAACCTTGTTGCTTTCTTCTGCAAAATGTGCTAGTTTTCCTAAGTTTCAAAACTATTAATGACTTTTCAAAGCTTCCCACAAAATTGTTTTGTCAGTATCCATTCATGAGGAATGACCTATATCCCTTGATAGAACCTAATTTATGGTCCTTGCTGTGTTTTCTTTGAACATTCTTGGATTTAATTATCTGGAATAAACTGTTCCTCTTGACAAGAAATACTGTTTCTTGGTTTTATTCCACATCTATAGAAATTTAGAAACAAGCTCCAACATGGAGGGGGGGCAATCTTTATAGATTAAACAAACCAAGAAAATAAATGTTCATGGAGCATGGTGAAAAGAGCCATTTCCTTAGTTTTAATCAGTGATTAGATGCCAAGAACACATAAGAAAAAAAAAATCAAATGCAATAGCCAATTTCTCTGTGTTGTGTGATTAATATTGCCAGTCAATTGAATCTTGTAAGCAGTTCAGAATGTTGTTAATTACAGTCCAGGGGAAAGCAAATTCAATATCAAACACTTTTAAGCAAAAGTAAATAGGATTTTATGGTGTTAGCAACAGCAATGTGTTTCGAACAGTGTTGAGCTACTTCATACATTAGCATAGTTGTTCATGGACTTGGTGATAAGATACCTAAAATGTACTCTAATATAGGTATTAAATTAGATCAGAACTCTGCCAGTTTCAGGGTGTGCTATAAAGAAAAAGGACTCAGACAGTTGAAAAAGCAGTGAATTGTTAAAAATCACTGTAATGGAGAATGTAAGAAAATCTATCTGGGGGAGCAGGTAATCCCTTACCTAAAAGAACTCTTACAAAGTGTATCGATGGAAAATTCTCCTTTTACAAATGTTCTCCACTCCTCCAAGTTCCTAAACCTGGCTATTATTCATGTTTTCACCCGTAGAGATAACCATATTTGTCTCTAATAATCAATTTCTTCTTCTAAGACATTCCACATTCTAAAGTGGGAGAAAGGTAGTTTCCCGCCAGGATAATCCCAACGTAGTGACTTGTGGTCTGTTGTACTAGGAGCTACAGAAATGAGAGAGTTTAAGGAGGTCAAGTGGCACTGGGAATGCCACCACCAAACAAGTTTCTAACGTTCCCAGCAATTCGTTATTTGGATTGATAAACTCTCCTTTTACATTGCAGATGTCCCCTGAGTGCACGCAATCAGTCATTCCTAAGAAGCAACTTACAACTTATAGGAATATTGTTAGTACTAGATTCTCAGTAATGAGAATGGCCTTTCCTCCTATTCCTGCACCAAAGGGAAATATAAAGGTCAAGGTAAATTCATAAGTGATTTTAGGAAAGCGGAGCCCTGGAAAGAAGTCCAAACAGAGTGCTTGGAAATCCAGGGTGCAGTTTGAGGGGATCGGGTTAAGTGTGAGATACAGAAGCGTAAGTGAAATGGCAAAAATCTATCACCTGCCATGCAATTTTGTCTCAGGTTTGGGGAATGAAACCACATCATTTACCTCCACCTACCTGACACTGGAAAACAAGCTGTGATTATTTCCTGTCAATGAGGATAGGTAGAGGCCCCCACATGGCAAATCGAAAGGAGTCATTGTGATTGCTATATTCTACACCAACTTTTTATCTTGTGTGGATGATGATACCCCATATTCTGGGGCAAGTCTTTGAAGCTCACCCCATAAACCCCTGTTCTTGCTATTATTCTGGCTTTTGAGGCAACATGGTATAGCAGAAAGTTTAGGAATAATACAGACATGGATAAAATGTCTAGTTCTACAATTAACTTTTAAAGACACTGTAAAAGCTATACACTTTTAGCTTCAATTTCTTCAAGTGAAAAACTCTGGATAATATCACCTTTACAGGGCTTCGTGGATATCAAATGAGGGAACAAGAAAATACACCAACCTCAGTTTCTGACATTTAATGAGCTCTCAAATACATAAAGCTTTGCTGCTTTCTTTTGACTCCCAAGTAATTCTACATTAAAAATTGTCATCACTCCCCTGACAATGAAAGTTAATACTTTCAGAGCTTCAACTCTTCATTCATTCATTCATTCATTCACTCACTCACTCATCCATGTAATTGCAGTTTGGTGTATTAATACATAAGATGTTAATGCATGGTTACTATTTTTAAAAAGACAACATTGTCCCATTTAGAGCTCCCTCTCCCCCCGAAACATTTTGTTTAAATAAAACCCACAAGAGCAGAAAAGTTCTTTCACCACAATTTCATGTTCTGCCAATTAAATCTCCCTCTGGAGAATGTGAATGGCAACTGTCTGGACAACTAAACATTCGGAAGCAGGAACGCCCGTGGGAATACCTTGGAAAGAGAGAGGCAATGTCAGAGCCAAAGTTAGGAGAAAGCCAAAAGGATGCCTAAGCAAAACCTATGGCCAATATAAAGTTGTGAAGGCAAAAAAAAAAAAAGAAAAAAACATAGGTACTGAATAAATGAAGCAGTGGGATCAGAGAAACAGCACAATTGAGTCATATTAAAAGATAGGGGAAAAAAAGAAAAAAACAAAGCAATTGGCCAGCTCCTGTCTCATCCTGAATAGCATTCCTTTCCAACTTCCTAATGACAAAATGTAGTATGGTTCTTGCTCCTCCCATGAACTCCCTGTGTGTCTTTCTTATCAATACATACATCTCCACATCCAGTATTTAATACTTAAGGTACCAGAGGAAATTTCTGTCCTAACAAACAGAAGTCTAGCAGATAAATAATCTGAATCATTTACTTTAAAATCCTTTGGTAAGAAAAGTCTGCATCACAGATAACTTGACTTTTGTATAAACCCTGGGGGTGAGTAGTTAGTATCTGAATTACCCTAAACAAGAATCAACATTGTAGGGACAGCTAGGTAGTCATTGCAGCTTTTGTGGTGAAAATCCACATAAGATAGTCCATTAATTACCATAAGATATTTATATGTCGTATATAAAGCCCTTGTGAGATCTGTTTGGTTCTGTATCATCTCTTTTCACAGAGGAAGTTGCCCCATATGACCAGATGTTGGGGCTGTTCTTTCCTCTTCATCAGGGTTTGAAAACTATAGTCCACAGCCCAGAAAAAGACCCACTGACTGTTTTGTAAATAAAGTTATATTCGAACACAGCTCATTTGTTTACATATTGTCTTATTGCTTCTTTGGGGACTTTAACAGCAGTTTAGTTGTGACAAAGACTATATGGCCCAGAAAATCTAATATATCTACTATCTGGCCTTTACAGAAAAAGTTTTCTGAGCTGTGCGTTACATCACTGTGTTATCCTCAGTGTGAATCTTTCCCAGCAAGGCACTTGTCAGATTCTGAGGATTAAGGATTCAAAGGTTTTCAAGCACATAAGAGCAGGTTGTATGAATTTTTGTGCCTGCTTGCTAAAATTAATTGAACAAATTTGGTAGAATTTGGCCTAAGACTTTCTTGTTCTCTCTTCTTGGTGAGGTTGGGGAAGCAGGGGTCCATATTGCCCTATAATGAGCTTTTTTTTTAGTAGAAAATTTTATTATCCTTCCTACTAATGACTCAGAATTATAAATTTCTACACAAAAATATGTTCTTATTTATTTTATTTTATCTTTAAAGCTTGTTTGTTTGTTTATTTATTTTTAATATAATTTATTGTCAAATTGGTTTCCATACAACACCCAGTGCTCATCCCAACAAGTGCCCTCCTCAATGCCCATTACCCACTTTACCTTCTCTTCCTCCCCCCATCAACCCTCAATTTGTTCTCAGTATCTAAGAGTCTCTTATGGTTTGCCTCCCTCCCTCTCTGTAACTCTTTTTTTTTTTTTGCCCTATAATGAGTCTTAACAGTAGCAACACCAATTCCAAAAATGTGACAGGCTAGCGGGGCTTTTTTTTTTTTCCCAGAGACAGAGCAAAAGTAGAGAAAGAGAGGGAGAGAGGGAGAGAAGAAAGAGAAGAGAAAGAAAGAAAGAAAGAAAGAAAGAAAGAAAGAAAGAAAGAAAGAAAGAGGAAGAAAGAAGCGAGGGAGGGAGGGAGGGATGGAGGGAGGGAGGGAGGGGGGAAGGGAGAGATGGAAGGAAAGGAAGGAAGGAAGGAAGGAAGGAAAAGGAAGAAAGGACAGTCCCAACATCTAGAACTTATTTGACTTTGTCTTGATCTAAATACTAAATATTATTGTAAACTTCCCTGTTCTACAGCTTAGTCATGTTATTCTGTTGGATATTAACAATTTCATAAAATGTCTGCTTCAAAGTCACTGTATAAAATACAAAATACAACACATCCTCCTCTCTTGCTAAATAAATGACTGTTACCTCCTTACTAATTACAGCTTTATCCTTCCTGTAGACTATTCTCCCTGTAGGTAAGATCTGTTGAGATAGACAACCATAGAGTTGTCTCCATTTTCTGTCAACACTCAATCCAAAGTGTATCTCCAGTTCCTTAAACTCTTCCTTTTTAAAAGTTTATTTATTTTTTTCTTTTTGAGAGCAAGAAAGCAGGAGGGGCAGAGAGTGAGACACAGAGAATCCCAAGCAGGTTCTGAGGCTGTAAACACAGAGCCAGACACAGGGCTCCATCTCATAGACCATCAGAGAGAGTGAGGGAGGAGCAGAGATAGAGGAAGACAGAGAGAATCCCAAACAGGCTCTTAACTGTCAGTGAGGAGCCCAATGTGGGATTGGAACTCATGAACTTTGAGATCATGACCTGAGGCAAAAATCAAGAGTCAGAAGCTTAACCAACTGAGCTACACAGGTACTCCTCCTGAGCCCCATTCTAAGATAGCCCAATAAAAGCCAAAACTGATCAGTATCTTTATAACATCCTCTTATTGGAATACCCCACAGTTTGCCATGGTGTGTATTCCCTCTTGCTATAATGGTTAATAATCCCAACCTGTTCAACTCTTGGTGTTCCTAATGGTACCTGAAAGAAACACACTGGCAGTTTGTTTCCCAGTACTCTTATCTACAACATAGCCAAGTATACAACATGGTCTCTGTATGCAGAGACTGTTAAACTTTGGGAAGTAGTATATCACCATTTTGTTTATACAATAAGACATAGCCCTTCATTTCAGATTTATTATATGCTTGCACTCAGGGCAGGCCCAGCTTAAGACTTTTGCTAGTAAAATTTTCTACTTGAAACCCTCTAGTCAAACTGGGTTATACAACTGAGCAGAGTATAAATGAGGCTGCATGAATGATGTGAAAATCCATTAACAAAATGTATATTAAGATTAATTTTAGAATGAAAGTGATAACCTAAAAGAGGAATAGAAATTCATAGAAATTCTTGGTTTTCTTTGTTCTTATTTTTCTGAGTATCAGTTATTATAACACTGGGGTGCCAGAAGTTAATTTCTTTCACTGTGGGGCATTTAAACCTAAATTGCTACATTTTTTCAGTTAAAATAATTAAATATTAAACAGTGACACATCATGTGAGTTAGACTGAGTTTTCTAATGTTATGAAATGTCTGTAACTTCAGACCATCAATCAGGGGAGTCAGCTGTTTTCCAAGATCACTTCCAAGTATGGAAAACAAATCTGCTTGTGAAATTTGGAACTTACAAAGGTCATCCTGGTATGATCATTGGGTTCGAGTCTCATGTGCTGCTAATACACTTGCATAAGAACTAAATCTTAGGTTTCTAAATCTTCAGTTAAAGAAAAGTTGTAAAAAGATACTGGCAAGAATTATCTGAACATGTTGGAAATTACAATCTCTATTGGCCTCCAATGGAAGAGACAGATAACATTGGTTCTACGATAAGAAACTACTGCACATTTATCCTCCCCTATCAATTTTTGTTTTTCTCTGTAATATTTTCCTTTTCTATATGTCTCTCTCCTTTATATTTTTTTTTCCTTCTCTGAGAATAAGCCTGCTATGGTACTCTATGTCACTGAACAGCCCTGAGGTTAGTACACTGATGTCAACAAAAATCTACATAGAACTTGCATACTCTAGAAGTATTGTCTTGACAGCTGTTTTTACAATTACCCTTACCTATGTGGACTGTGTAGCCAAAAATGTCATAATAATTACTAGTATGGCTTTTGGTCTTGAAATCGTCCTAAATTCCCTTTCATAGGAAGCATGAAATCTTATGGTGACCCAGATTGAAGGAGGACAGGAGTTCCTTCAAGTGCCTACCCTGCTGATACTTCTCTCTGAACCTTGGTGTCTTTGGTGAAAGTCAGAATAAAGACAAATTTAAATTACACATTTATTAGTAGTGATCAGCAAGAAATTATAAATTTTAAAGTCCCATACTAAAATGTTAAATTGTGACAGGGTGAGTTATAAATATATCAATGATGAGGACAATCATAAATAGGACCCTATTACATGACAAATATATCTATATTTTACTTTTTTTAATATTTATCCATTTTTCTGAGAGGGGGCAGAGCATGAGCAGGGGAGGGGCAGAGAGAGGGAGACACAGAATCTGAAGCAGGCTCCAGGCTCTGAGCTGAGAGCATAAGAGCCCAGTGGGGGGCTCAAACCCATGAACCATGAGATCATGACCTGAGCTGAAGTAGGACGCTTAACTGACTGAGCCACCCAGGCACCCTTATGACAAATAGCTTGTATGTAGAAACAGCCCTTGGAAGTTTGGTTTGGCTCTGTGGGCCTTATAAATTAAAGAATCCTTTTTTGCTTCCCTCCCCTACTTGTATCCATGGGGGTCCAGGATGATCAGTTTATTTGACTGAAAGCTTATATAAGCCAACCATGTGTCATGGCTAACAATGTTTTCAATTAAGAACTTTAATGCCATCTAATGTGAAGGAGCAAATGTCAGGTTGAAAAGAAGTTGTGGCGCCTGGGTGGCTCAGTCGGTTGAGCCTCCCACTTCGGCTCAGGTCATGATCTCACGGTCTGTGAGTTCGAGTCCGGCATCTGGCTCTGTGCTGACAACTCAGAGCCTGGAGCTGCTTCAGATTCTGTGTCTCCCTCTCCCTCTGACCCTCCCCCATTCATGCTCTGTCTCTCTCTGTGTCAAAAATAAATAAACATTAAAAAAATTTTTTTAAAGGAAGTGATAACCACAGTTTCTTCTTCTCTGGTCTCATTGTAGAATCCAGAAAATATGTCTTCTGAAGAATGATTATAGGAATTTGGATGCTTACCTTAAAAGAAAAAAAAAAAGGTCTTCAAAAGAAAAGGGAAAAAAAATAAGGGAGAGAGAAAAAAGCCCAAAAGACAGTTTCATTTATTATTAAATTGTTTATCAAACTGGACAGAATTGTGGCAAGTACCCAGAAAGGTTATATTGGCTGTTAAAAGGCAAGAGTTAAATTTAGACCAAGACTACTATATTCAGTTTCAACGTTTTTTTCCAAGATGGCCATTTCCAAGATGTATGATGGTTTTAAAATCAAGCAATTTGAAATTGAAATACATGTTTCCTAACTTAATAGCGATTTGACTCAAGTCAACTATTTAATCACTTTGTGTCAATTTCCTCATTTGCCGAAAAGTGTGATAGCCAACCTGGAAGATTGAGGTGAGGATCAAATGGGATAATTTATGTAAAATTTCAATTTACAATGCCTGGTGGAGAGTAAAATTGCTTAATATGTAGATGAAGAAGAGGAGGGAGGAGGAGGTGGAGGAGGAGGAGGAGGGGGAGGAGGAGGATATAACTATCACCACATCAATACAGGGACCAGAACTAGGATCTCTCAGGAGTTACAAACCAACCTTTTGTTTAATATGAGGAAGAATTTTCTAAACTTTTAACACTAATATTACGATGGTTGCAATTCTAAAACTGTAGGTATTATTATTTATTTAATTGGAGGCCATTTTTCTCTTACTGGCAAAAAAGAAATATGATGAAATTTATGCTTTACAAAAATAAATTAAATGATGTGGTTGAAGATGTGTCATTGTCAAAAAAGGGGGAATCCATTGTATACACACATTCCAGCACATCATGGACTCTCACTTTGTGCCATATTGGGTCCCAAAAATACATTCTCTTACCATCTCTACTTGGGAAGACACTCTCCATTTTCTAAAGACCCCATATAAATGTCAACTCCTTTGGCATTATGCTACGTCCATACGACCTCAACATAAAACTGATATATTTTTTTTCACTACATTCCCAGAACATAAACTACATCTCATTGTGATGTAGATATTTATGTCAAACACATCACGACATGCTACATATTGTAGATGCTTAATAATAAACATCCATTGTTAGTTTCTTTCACTACTTAGATGACAATGATAATGCAGAAAGGAAGGACAGAATAAGATATTTGGCCTAATTGGATAATAGAAAGTATTTAACTTCTCATTAAAAATTTTATTTTTACATGTCTTTACTAACATATTTAAGTGATCTTTTGTCTTATTTTATCTATTCTTTAACAAATAAAATAAAATACTAAAATTAATACTGAGCTCATTGGTTTTAATATTTTCTCAAAGACTATAGGAAATAAGATACATTACTACAATAGCCCATCAGAAGAATTTAATTTCAGTTCTTGTTTTGTTATTGCAAAATGAGCAACATTAATTACATCGTGGTTTCATACAATAAATTCATTTATTGGAGTGAGACTTCAGTACTCTCCAATCAGGAAAGATCAACAGATGAGACACAACAGAGGTTAAAACCAAAGGATGCCATAGTGAAGTTTAAATTGATTTTATTTCTGTCATCCTTTTATATATGAAATAGACAAAAAAGGATCTGGCTTTGGAATCACACCAGTCGGAATATAGTTCGGAGTTTTGCCAACTGTGACAGGCTCTGTAAGTTGGAAGGTTACCTTAAAGTTCCTGATTTGTCATGCTTACAACTATTAGATGGGAATGGCAATCTTTTTTTTTTCTTCTATTTCACAGGATTTTTGTAAGAATGAATTGTCTTTTATTCTCCCAAGCACTGAGAAAGTGTCATTAAAATTGTCACTATTTTTCTTCTGTTTAAGATGGAAGTATTCACCTTCCACATGTGTTAGTCATCTGCTATCTTGCATATATATCTAATTTACTCTACTGAAATGAAAAGCTCCTAAACAGACTGACAAACTCTCATATTTTTCATATTTTCTACATTCTCTAGCACAATGTCATACACAAACAATTGATTAAGAAATATTTGACCACAGAATTAGAAAATGATATAACAAATACTATTTCGTGTATGACTTTTTTAACATCCCAGAAATTGATACACATTGTGGGTACTTCATAATAAATGTTCATTTTTGAAATACACTTACACAGATTACAATAATGTTACAGAAAATTCAGAATATATTTGACTTAGCTGCATATATAGGTACATAGTTAAGAAACATTTCCTTAAATTAAATTACCTAGCTGATTTATTGGCACACTTTTATTTATTACTCATGTAATGCATATTCTGATCCAAAAGTATTTGAAGTAACTTAATATTTTAATTCATTTAATAATCATAACAAACCTAGAAAGTATGGGTGTTACTATCCTTTCTATAGATGAGAAAACTGCAACATAGAGATTAAATAAATAACATGCCCAATATCACAGTTCATAAGTTTCAGAGCCAGAATCCAAATTTAGGCAGAGTATCTTCAGTGTCTGCTTTCTTAACCATTATATTATGGTGTAATATTTCAAAAAAAATGTATTGTCACTACCTTTCAACACAGACTGTAATTTTTCTGACATTTGTAATAAACATATTAAGGTTACTACAAGAACTACTGATAGGAAATTTACCTTTTCTACTACTAGTGGCAACAGAACATACTTCATCCACAAATCTTTCCCAAGAACATCTCTGTTCTTTTTCCCCTAGGTGCTTAAACAAATCTTACAACATTTCTCACAAAATAAATGCTGGGAACCATTCAGTCTCATTTAGAACTGCTCAATGGTGAGCACCTGCCATCTGAGATTGCTCCTGCCATAAATCGCCCCAGGTTATTGACTTTATTTCAAGTTATCATATATAAAGTAAACACCATTATTGACATGGAAGATAGTTCATTTTCTCATGTTTCATTTACTTTCCACATACTAGGAAGCTAAAATGGCGTTTCATGATAGAATTCTGGAGCACACTGCTTCAGAACATTGCCTATTTATGATCCAAATGAAAGCTTTATGCTTTTAGTTATCACATCTGCACTTAATAAAATCAGTGATGTAAATATAGATTTTTTTTCTTTTTTCTCTTCTTCTCTTTTCTGTTTCTTGTTTTCTGTTAGATTTTTATGGAATCAAAAGCTAATAGTTATACACCATGAACGCATGGACACTAACGGGATTTTTGAATGATGTCATTCAAGAAGCAGTCAAATTATTCCAGAAGAAATATTTCAGAAGCAAAAAGAAAGATGACTATTTTCTTAATTTACCCTAAAGATGACATATAACTAGTACCATTTGAAGTGTGTTGCAGAAAAATTGACATATAATGGATGCCTTTAGACCTTCACAACCTTAAGTTCAAATGAAATCACCTGGAGGATTTTTATAACAAAAGTCAGGGACCAACCCTCAGTGGTTCAGATTAAACTGGTCTTGAGTGGGGCCTGAGAATTTGCACTTCTTCTGCGTTTCCTGGTGATGCTGATGATCCTGTCTGTGACTTCACTTTGAGAGTCACTGCTTATGGATTTTAGAGCTTAATCTAACCTTAGAACTCTGATGAGGAATGGCCACCAAACTTTAAAAACTTTTTCTAACCGTGAAGGAAACCACGTAGGTTGTCTTGCAAATAAGACCTTTGAAACATTTATATTATCTGAATAAATCCTTTGCCCTTTTAAGGTCAATTCAGCCATAACTCTTCACAGTTTTTTTGTTTTGTTTTGTTTTTGTTTTTGTTTTAATTTCAGAGTAGCTGTTAACTACAGTTGATAATAATTCATACCTTCTCTGCTCTTACAGTTTTATTAAACAGGTTGTAAATATTTGGCTTAGTTTTTGTCACTTAAATATGTTCTTATATGCTACAGGATGAATTGTTTCTTATTATAGTTATTGTTGGCATGTCAAAAACCAATATTAATTGTATTCAATAATTTGTTAATTCATTCAATAAATACGTATTAAATTTGTACTTAGTTATTAGGTACTGGTGCTACATGAGTGAAAAAATAATAAATAAAATCTTCTCATGTTTAATTTATAATAAAGATTAAAAATAGCTTTAAAATAGAATATTTGAGATAGCATAGATAAAGAGAACAAAAAGAAAATAAGACATCTGGGATGTTGCAATTTCAGATAGGAAATCTAGAGAAGGCTTTCCACAGAGAGTGACTAGTTAAGACCCTGTAAATTTCATCTTTCTTTTAGAATTTTAGTTTTCCAATATTTTTTTCCTGATTTTTAAAAACATCAACTTAGAACTACCTATATGATCCAGCAATTACACTTCTGGATATCTATCCAGAGAAAACAAACATTAGTTCAAAAAGGTATATGTATCCTTATGTTCATTAGAACATTATTTACAATAGCCAAGATAGGGAACCAACCTGAGTGTTCACTGATAGATGAATGGACAAGGAAAACATCATAAATGTTTTCTTATAAAACAAATAAGATAAATGAAATCTTGCCACTTGTAGCAACATGGATGGACCTTTTTAAATAAGTCAAGTAGTGGCAAATATCACATGATTTCACTTAGATGTGGAATATTAAAAAACAAACAAACAAACAAACAAAAGAAAACGAAACCCAGACTCATAGATACAGGAACAGAGTGGTGATTGCCAGAGGGGAAGGTTGTAATGGGTAAAAGGGATCAAGAGGTAGAAACTTCCTGTTATAAAATTAATAAGACATGGCAATATAAAGAACAGCATGGAGAATACAGTTGACATTATTGTATTAGTTTCACATGGTGACAGATGGCAACTAGACTTACAGTAACCATCTTGCAATGTATACAAATGTTTTATCAGTGTTCTGTACACATGAAACTAATGGAATGTTGTATGGCAATCATACTTCAATAAAAATAAAAGAGTATGGGGGCGCCTGGGTGGCTCAGTCGGTTAAGCGTCCGACTTCGGCTCAGGTCACGATCTCACGGTCTGTGAGTTCGAGCCCCGCATCGGGCTCTGGGCTGATGGCTCAGAGCCTGGAGCCTGCTTCCGATTCTGTGTCTCCCTTTCTCTCTGCCCCTCCCCCGTTCATGCTCTGTCTCTCTCTGTCTCAAAAATAAATAAAAAAACGTTAAAAAAATTTTTAAAATAAAAGAGTATGCATTAGTGAATTAGGAATTATTTTCCCCATTTACAGATAAGGGAATTGAGGCTTAGAGGAATGAGTAATTTGCCTGAAGATACAATGTTAGACATGATAGAGCTGAGCTTTGAACTCAGATGTATTAGACTAAAGGGTTCTTCAAAGTCATATTGTAATGGCTTCTTTTTCCAATATTGAAGTAAAGGGGATCCTCTATGGTGAATCGTTTTAATCACATTGTGTTTTAACTGTTTATTTAGTTGCCCCCCCCCCAAGTAAATACCGAATTCCTTGAGGGCAGTCAATGTGCCTTTTGTCTGTATCCACAGTGCCTAGAACAGTGTCTGGCACCTTATAAATCCTCAATAAATCTTTACAGAATGAAAAAAAAATCAGGTTTTGGTTTGGTTTGTTTTGTTTTGTTTCATTATTTTCTAATTCTTTTAACCTTTGCAAGATACAGAAGTTATTTTTTAATTGGTTACCTTTGAAACTTTACATGCCTTTTAAACAAAGTCTGAAGTTAAGGTCTTGGCAGCTTCAGCCCATAATCCTTAATTCTACCCAGTCGGCACATTTAGGAATTGTTATATCCACAAATAAGACTTCTAAAAAATTAAATCATGCCTGCTTTATTTTGTCAGTTTTATTGAGGCATAATGTGCATGCATAATGTTCATTCTTTTAAGTGTACATATAGATCAATGAGTTTGGTCAAGTGTACGCAGATATGTAAATACCAACACAATCTAGACCCAGAGCAGTCCTGTCATTGAAAACGTTCTCTCATGACCCTCTGTTGTCAATCTCCTTTCCTGAGGTCTTGGTGCCTCTTGACCTGTGTTCTGCCCCTATAATTCTGTCTTTTCCAAAATATTATTTAAATGGAAGCCTAGAGTATGTAAACTTTCAATTCTGGCATTTTTCCCTTAGTATAATACTTTAAGGGTTCATCCATATTATTGCACGTGTCAGCAGTCACTCTTTTTTTTTTTAATTGATGACTAATATTCAATTGTGTGTTTGTAACACAACTAGTATATCCATTCAGCAGCTGAGTGACATTTGGGTAATTTTCAATTTGGGATAATTATGAATAAAACTGTGATGCATATTTACGACATGTTTTTGTGTAGACAATTGTCTTCATTTCTCTAGGATAAATACTTCAGAGCAAGTAGGATTGCTGAGTCAAATGATACATGTAGGTTTAACATCATAAGAAACTGACAAATTGCTTTCCATATCGGTTCTACCAGCTTACATTCCCACTAGCAATGTATATGAGCTATAATTGTTCTGCATCCTCATCAGCACTTGGGATTATTTTTTCTTCCTTGCTACTCTAATAATACTGGTATTTAATGGTATTCAATGGTATATAAGGGTATTTCATTTTAGCTTTAATTTGCACTTGCATATTGATTAATATAGCCACCCAACTTTTCATATGCTTATTTGCCATCTATACTTCTTTCTTGATGAAGTCTAGGTAAATACATTTTATCATATAATATTTCTAATTTCTGAGGAATTATAAATAGATATGGATTCTGTAAGGTATTTTACTAACCAATATTTTATGTTATAAGTAAAACCGAGTGTTTTAAAATCTAAAACTAATAAGTTCATAATTAACATTATGTTCCAACAAATAATTCAGATCTAAGTAATAAAAATAAGGTTACAGTAGAAATAAGGATATATCTCAGATATTAAGCATCACTTCCTTTAAAATTTTAACAACTAATCAAAATCAGGCAGCTTCAACCACATAAAAATGCTCCTGATTCCTTTCACTTCATACTCGGCCACTTACAAAAATTAAATATGACAGTTAAAAACATCATGTGTTTCAAGCATGCCACACTAAACTGCTACAGCTATCCCCTAAGGGGTTGACCCTAAAAGTCTCTCTGACTTACTTTTGCCTCAAACAACAAATAAAAAATGTATTCCACTCATATTAATGACTAAAATGTTAAAATAAATATAAATATCACAAAAATAGTATATTATTGGCAATGAACTGTTTACAAGGATTAATCAGATACTGTTATTATTTGATAATCAAATATTAAATGTATGATCAGAGATATTGAAATTTAGCATGGAAATTACTTATCCTCTGATAAGCTTACAGTGACTCTCAGAGCTTGATTTTTTCATTTTTCAAATATTGACATCACTATCCACCTCACAAGGTTATTCAAAATATAAAATCACTCTCTAAACTAAATATTGATACTTAAATATTAATGCTATTTCTATTCATATACTATTAAAAAATAGGAAACTCACACCCCTCACTAGGATGTAGTTTTATTTAATGGAAGAGTAGACACAAATTTTTGTGAGTTGTATGCAATGCTGCCATCAGAAACAAATGCTCATTCTTATGGATCATAGAGAATAACATAAAAACTCTAATTTTTGTAATATTGTGGACAAATAATATTGAAATTCTAAGAATAAAGACAGTGAAAATCTTCCGCCTATCCATTTCTCCTTACGCAGTTTCTAATTATGTATGTTCTATGAGCAAAAATTTCTAACCTCATAATTTGCCGAAGAGTTACAAAATGAAATTACATACATTTTTCCCTCTAATGAGAATAGTCAGACAACAAGAGGAAGAAAGAATTTGAATAATAATATAATAGAGCAAGAAAGAAAAGAAGGAATTAAATTTTTTTGTCTACAAAAAGTTAATGAAAGTGTGTAGAAGTTTTAACTTAGTATGTTACAGCAAACATTCGCTGATTACCAGTTATGAGCCATACACTTTGATGGGTAACAGGAGTTAAGATCATAAAACTTGCATATATCCATGAGAAGACTAGATAGTCTGAGAGACTTTGCCTCCATAAAATATCCAGCTAATGGATAGACTATAACAAACATACTATTAAATGTATTACTGAACTTGCAAGAAATCTCCAAAGGCAAATACATACATACCCAGCCCCCCCCCACACACACACACGACACATTTAATGTTAAAGCAATACACTGAAGGAAACACAAAATTAGGCTTCTTTGGAAGAAATGACAAGTATTAGAAACCTAAAATCTCAGGATTTTTTAGCCACATAAGGAGTATAGTAGTCTAATTTCTGTGCTTGCATTATTTAGAGTGCTTGAGCTAGAGGCTCTAAAAAAAAGTCAAGATACTTAAAATGAGTAATCACATGTAAATAAAAGGTTGAGCTGTAAAAAATCTAGTACAGACAAAAATAACCAGTACCAGATCCTCTTTATGAAAAATAAAATTAACAATGGCAATAATAATAGTCTGTGCTATAATTTGTAACCATAGACTTTCTCTCACATGCACCCCATGCATTAATATGCACTAGTAACACTTTCTAGGAAACCCTAAACTGAGATATCTAATTAAGGTAGACTCAGATAGCAAATCTTCTTTAACATAAAAACATGACCAAAGAAAGTTCCTCAGTACGCCCAAGACTAAGTTTAACAAATTCATATTTATATAACCAAACATGAAGAAAAAAGCCAACGTGACCAAGACTAAGACAAAGAGGGACACCTGGGTGGCTCAGTTGGTTAAGCGTCCAACTTTAGCTCAGGTCATGATCTCACAGTTCATGGGTTCAAACCTCATGTAGGGCTCTGTGCTGACACCTCAGAGCTTGAAGCTTGCTTCAGATTCTGTGTAGCCCTCTCTCTGCCCTTCCCCAGCTCATGCTCTGTCTGTCTGTCTCTCTCTCTCTCAGAAATGAATAAACATTAAAAAAAATTTTTTTAAAGACTAAGACAAAAGAAACACAACTAATTAAAAATAGAATTTAAGTCTTCAAGGGGCGCCTGGGTGGCTCTGTCAGTTAAGCGTCCGACTTCGGCTCAGGTCATGATCTCACAGTCCCCGCGTCGAGCCCCACGTCGGGCTCTGTGCTGACAGCTCAGAGCCTGGAGCCTGTTTCAGATTCTGTGTCTCCCTCTCTCTCTGACCCTCCCCCGTTCATGCTCTGTCTCTCTCTGTCTCATATATAAATAAGCGTTAAAAATTTAAAAAAAAAAAAGAATTTGAGTCTTCAAGGCCCAAAATTTCATACATTAGATTATGAGATTAATAATATAAAATGTCTATGTATTTAGACATAAAGATAAATATATCATATAAAAAAATCAAGTAACAAAGGACTATGTTAAAAAGATTTGAAAAAGAACCAAAAGAATTTCTTAAAATAAATTAAATAATTGTAAATATTAAAATCTAATGGAATGTTAAATAATTTATTAGACACACTTAAAGAGAGAATTAGTAGATTAGAATCCATTCAGAAAATCTCAATAGATGAATAACTGTATATATTTATGGAAAAGAAGATGAAATAAAACTTGAAGTAATAAAGCATTTCTTTCTAAATTGATAGTTCAAGGAAATTCTAACTAAAGCCCCAACATGATTTATTAACAAAATTTGATAATTTGATACCAAAAATCTTTTGGAAGTAAAAAAATCAAGAATATCTAAGACCAAGTGGTAATGTGGGAATGATTTATCTTGAAGGATATCAAGATTTGTTATAGAGATTTATAAACACACATAATTAAGCAGTTTGATGTTAGTGTGAATAGATAATCTGAAGACATTAGAGAGCCTAGAAACAGATGCATGCATACAAGGAAACTTAAAGACAAGCTGTTCATAGAAGATTGCTTTTTAATGCATTATTATATAAATGTCTGAGAGAGGGGTGCCTGGGTAGCTCAGCTGGTTAAGCATCTGACTCGTGATTTTGACTCAGGTTCATGAGTTTGAACCCCATGTTGGGCTCCACACTGACAGTGCAGAACCTGCTTAAGATTCTCTCTCTGTCCCTCTCTCTCTTCATATCCCTTGGTTAGGCTCCATCTCTCTCAAAATAAATAAAATAAACTTAAATAAATAAATAAATAAATGGTCTGAAGAGAACAGGTTATCCATAAAGAGGTAAATCAAATTGGATCATGATCTCATACTTTAAATGAACGAAAATATTTTCTAAACTTTAAAATTAAAATCAGAATATTGAAAAATTTTGTGCTGCATTTAGAAGAATATCACTGTAACCTCAAAATTAGGCAAGGTTTCTTTAATCAGAGAGATGAAATTCCTACCAATAGCATATATTTATTAATTTAAACACATTAAAAATTCAAACCCGTGTCATCAAAGTCACTCAAATAAAAGTTTAAAGAAGCAGCAACCAAGCAAGAGAAATTATTTGCAACATATAAAACCAACAAAAACAACAAAAAAATATGTAATTTTTTTTTAAAGTGGCAACTGAACAAAACCAGAAAATAACTGAAATTCATATCAATAGACATTTCAGGGAACAGAAAACACCAGTGGTCAAAACACAACTTTTTAAAAAGTCTCAAAGTTATTAAATCCGGAAAACACATACCACATGACACAACATTTGAAGCCCAGTAAACTGGCTTTTATTTATTTATTTTTTATGTTGATAATGTCAAGTGTCAATATGGACGTAGAATTCTCATTCTTCAGGGCTATGCATGCTGTCCCATTTCTAAATGTGATGGTATGCACATTCCATGATATACATATTTTTTATTACTTCTTATCATTGATATATAGTGTTTCAGTGAATGACTACTTCACCATACTACAGTAGAGAATATAAAATATTACAGATTCTAGTAATATACTTATTTACTGGAGTTAAATATACAGAATTTACAAAGGTTTTCTTTATTTTCACTATTATTTGAAAAGTCAGGCACCAATTTCATGTATATGTTCACTTTTTCACTTATCCAAATATCTATTAACTACTGAGTGCCAAGACTTCCTTTGTAAAAGGGGGTACATCATGGAACAATACAGACAAAACCGTTTACCTTTGTGGAGCCTATACTAGGGTGGGAGTGAGACAGATTACAATTTTTTTTCCAAGAGTTGAATTAGAGTATCATGTTAGGTATATGTTAGGATGTAATAAATAGTATAAAAAAGAAGAGCAGGGGGCCGCCTGGGTGGCTCAGTCGATTAAACGCATCTGACTCTTGATTTCAGCTCAGGTCATGATCTCATGGTTTGTGGGATGGAACCCCACTTTGGGCTTTGTGCAGACAGCATGGAGCCTGCTTGGGATCCTCTCTCTCCCTCTGTTTCTGCCCTTCCCCCATTCATGCTTTCTGGCTCTCAAAATAAATAAATAACGATTTTTTAAAAACATCGAAAAATAAAGGAATAAGAAGAGCAGGGAAAGGGGATTGGGAATGCAGAAAGGACTGCTGCTTGTATAATGGCAACAGAATCCCATGTGCACCTATCAGATACGGGATTGCTGACTTAGAACATATCTTCACTATTCAGTCATATTCTTTATGTTCTTTGACAGCCTTGTTATAGATTAAGACAAAGTCCTCTGAGATAAAAAAATTTTTAAAGTATAAATATCTAAGTTTCAAGCTTCTTCTATTCTAACCACTCAAACATCTGCAAAATATGTTTAAAGTAAGTCATTAAAACCAGTGCCTCAGATCCTGGATAGTAGAAAAACCTAAAGATGTGTATGTTACATTTGAATAGCGATATAAATGAAAATAAAAATTATTCATCAGGAGACTTGAATAACTAAGGAGTTTTGAGGTGTTGAATGGGATCACATGAGGTTTAGGTCCCAAAAGCATTTTCGAACTAAAAATTTCCATTTGAGGTTGTAGTTGAAACCTCCTTGAAACCTTGCAAAGTGCACTCAATTTGAGGACCTACAAGCAAGTTAAACTAACCTCAAGAGTTTTCATCTCCTTCCGTGAAGGAGAAGGAGAAGAGGGGAAAAGAGGAAGAGGAAGGGCAGCAGCAGCAGGTGGGGGAAGGGGTTTGCTTGAAATGATTCCCAAGGATTATCCCCCCTTTTATTTATTGTTGCTGATTTATTTACGTCCTAAACATTTCATTTGTAAATTATTCCTATTCACCAGAAGCCATCCTTGATGTTATGTGAGAACTTGGAGCTGGACCCAAGGAGTTTTCACTCCCATTTTATTATTCAATGGTTTCTATGAATGGTCCACTTGTACAAGGGCCTAAATAGTCTGACCTCTGCCTTCCTGTTGGAAGTCATCGCCATTCATTCTCTTCTTCATCCACACTAGCAACACTCATGAATAAATCATAATTGTTCATATTCCAGAGCCTTACACTCTTTTATTAGACACTAAATGTTATCTCAGAATGTGCTTTCTCTCACCCTTACTGAAATTGACCACCACTTTTTACCCATTTAGATTGATTTTATTTTCCAGATAGCATTTATACCTGAAATTATATTACATATTTATTTGGCCTTTAGGGTGTAATAAAATACAACAGACATAAACATAAGGAATGTACTATTTTAATATTATTGTATTGTATTAATTATTATTGCCTAAAATATTCACTGATTGTTTACAACACAAAGTGGACTAAGCCACCAAAACAAACAAAAAGTATACCACCTAAGATTTACAATGTGATCATGATACAGAATGGCAGGTACAATAAAACAAAGTAAATAATACCTTTTTTCATTGTGATAGGCAACATCTCCAAATTTTATTACTTTATAAGTTAAGATGGATGATGTTGATAGTAAGAAAATACTGAAATAATTGAGCAGAATCATAATTACCTAGTCAGTAATTTCTTTAATATCTCTATCGTTTTTATTATATGAGATTTTATAAAGCTTACCAATGATTTGGCAAGGTAAAAACTGGAATGCACAAACAAGAAAAACTCCTACTGTTTACCTGACACTCTGAGGACTATGTAAATTGAAAACGAGATCACACTGTGGATTGGACAAATTTTCAGGGTTGGTAAAGGTAATAATTTTAGGCGTTGACTATTAAATGTACAGACTACTCAAGCTTTTGAATAAAAAAAAATCTCTCCATTATTCTTCACTGTTGGGACACTTTACTGCTTATCAACATCCACCTCAGTGTGTAGAGAAATGAAATAAAAAAGATACAGAACTTTACCACTGTAAGAACAGAACAGGAAGTTTACAAAAATAGTGACAAAGACATTGAAAGACCTGGCTAAAGTTAGTCTTTAGAATATTCTCATAATTTATTCTCCAAGCAGTCCCTGTTCCCAATTGCCATAAAGAATTAGGAGCTACCTAAATTAAAAGGAAGATCTAAACCAAATCACTGCAAGTTTCAGATGGATTTTATTAAGTCAGATCAATGCAGTAATTTTGAGGAGAGATAACTCAGTGGAAGCCATTAAAATAAAAAGAGAATGCTTGGCAGGAGTCTGTGAGGATCTGGAAGGAGGCTGGGACTACACTAAAAGGAAGTTAGAAGAAGAGGACCCAGAAGGCATATCAAAGAGGATCTGCTTATGACACTAAGGGAGGAAACCCCTTAAGACTAGAGATTACAGTTTCCATAAAAGGGGAACTCTTTACTTCTCCTTTTCTCATAGTAAATTATAATTAAAAGTGATTATTTACACAAGCAAAATGATGCACATTTATTTACCATAGTCTTAAAATAAGTAAGAGTTTGATCTAGGCTTGTGTGAAAAAAAAAATTGTGTTGAATTTCTTGAGCTATACAGTATATGCAAATGTAATTATAAACAGACTAACCAAGGTGGCGTTATCACCTTTTCCATATCTCCTCAAATCTTTTCCACAAAAACCTATTAGGAAAATTAGTAAAGAACATATCATACCATGTTGAAAAGGAAGTTTAACCCTGAGGCTTATAATAACAAAATAGTTTGTAAATAGATTTTCTTCAAACATTGTTAATATAATTGCAAAACCTGGGTTTGGAATATGATGTTCATAGGATAAGTTTTAAAAACCAGAAAAACTATATTTAACCAACAGTCACAATAAAATTTTCAGCTCCTGGATTCTGTTTAATAACAGCTCCAGGATTAGTGCAATTAAAAAAAATCTAACAAAATTCCTTAAAATTCCATAGAAATTAAAGCACTTCTTTTTACGCAGTCATAAAAAAACCAAACACTGATGTCGTTATCAATGTAAATGATTGACTCAGAAGATATCATGTCACCATTCATTTTAAATCCCAGGTATAAACCGGATCCAGTAAACTACTGTGTTTGACAGAACAGAGACAATACAGAGTAAAAGCAACAATTAGCAATATTTACTGCCCTGAAATATGAATCTGGGCTATTATAATTCTAAATCATTGGAGCATATGATTATAGGAATTCAAAGAATAAAATCTACCATTCCATTCAACTAGTAGATTATCATATTGTACATAATGAAGGCATAAGAGGTACTTATTTAAATTGTTTCTGTGTAATATTAATATATGCATAATTATCAGGGAATTCAATTTAACATATTTGAAACCAAGGAATTTTTGTTGATTTTAGCAAATATGCAAAAAAGAAAGTCTCAATAGTTAAGATAGCTCTGCTTCTGAGAATTCTGCTTAGAAAGATAAGCTATCATGACACGGTGAAAAGTTGACAATCTTGAAAAACTTAGACTTTAATAACTAGATGAGTTTTTTCCACTTAATTCACCAGATGAGCCTGAAAAATATGGGGATTTCAATAACGTGATGATTCCAAGAATCTGGATATTACTTTAATTTGTGTTTTTACTTTCTTCTTTATATTTTAATATTTTGAGAGAAAGAGAGTACAACACATCATGAAATTTCTACAGTTAGCCCTAATTCATGATTCCAAAATATACTGGGATAACCTGTATGTTTAATATGTTTAAATTTTAAAATAAAATTTGTATTATAAAACAGTATTAGATTTACAGAAAATTGAAAATGCAGTACAGATTGTTACCATATACCCTACATCCAGTTTCCCCTATTAGTAACATCTTACAGAGCCTTAGCTCTATGCATTTCAAATCACCTATGTCTTTCTTTGGTTTGATTAATTTCCCTTTATTGCTGAATAATATTCGCCTATATATTTGTACATTCTGTATTTATACATTTGTCTACTGAAGGACATCTTGTTCACTTCTGGCTTTTGAAGATTATGAATAAAGCTGTCATAAACATTCATGTATAATGTTTGTGGATATGAATTTTCAAATACATTGAATAAATACATAGGGTTGTAATTGATGGATCCTATGATATGTTTCACTTAGCAAGACGTGCCCAACTGTCTTTTAAAGTGACTGTAAGACTTTGCATTCCCAACAGCAATGAATGAGATTTACTATAGCTCTGCAACCCTACCAACAGTTGATGTCAGTTTTTTAAAATTTTAGTCCTTCTAATAGGTATATAGATGGTATTTAATTGTTCATTTAACTTCAAGTTACCTACTGACAAATGATGTTGAGCTTCTTTTTGTACGATTAATTAACATCTCTACATAATTTTTGGCGAGGTGTTATGTTCATATTTTTGTCCATTTTCAAATGGAACTGTTTTTTATTGTAGAATTTTAATAGTCTTTGTTAATTATGTATACAAGTCCTTTAGTAGATATCTGTCTTGCAAATATTTTCTACTAATTTGTGGCTTATCTTTTTTCTCTTAATAGTGAGTGTGATAGCACAAAAGTTTTGTTTGTTTTTAATAAAATGAACCTTATTATTATTTTTTTTTTCATTTTTTAATGTTTATTTTTGAGAAAGAGAGAGAGAGCAAAAGAGAGCATGAGAGGTGGAGGGGCAGAGAGAGAAGGAGACACAGAATCCGAAGCAGGCTCCAGGCTCAGAGCTGTCAGCACAGAGCCCGACGTGGGGCTCGAACTCACAGAGTGCAAGATCATGACCTGAGCTGAAGTCAGAGGCCCAAATGACTGAGCCACTCAGGTGCCCCATAAAATGCACTTTAGAGGGTGGCTCAGTTAAGCATCTGATTTAGGTTCAGGTCATTATCTCACAGTTCCTGGGTTTGAGCCCCACATCGTGCTCTACACTGGTGCAGAGCCTGCTTGGGATTCTTGCTCTCTCCTTTCTGCCCCTCCCCCACTCACACTTTCTCTCTCTCTCTCAAAAATAATAAACAAACTTTAAAGATAATAATAATAATAAAGTCCAGTTTATCATTTTTTCTTTCATAGATTATGTTTTCTGTGGTGTCTCTAAAACTTGATCACCAAGCCCACGGTAATGTATTTTTTCCTATGTTTCCTTTAAGAAGCTTTATGATTTTGCTTTTACATATATGCTTATGTTCCATTTCAAGTAAATTTTGTGAAAAGTCTGTATTTAAATCTTTTTTTGTTTTTGTTTTGTTTTTGTTTTTGTTTTTTGCAATTAGACACCCAATTGCTCCAGCATTATTTGTTAAAATATTATTCCTTTCTCCATTAAATTGGCTCTGCTCCTTTGTTATAGATCAGTTGATTATATTTGTGTTGATCTATTTCTGTATTCTTTATTCTGCTGCCTTGACTTATTGTGATGATCTCAATGTCTGTTACCCCCAAAATTCATATATTGAAATCCGAACCCCCAAAGATGATGTTATTTTAAGGTGGAACATTGGGAGTTGCTTAGGTTATAAAAGTGGAACCCTCATGAATAGGACTAGTGCCTCAAGAAGAGGCTCCAGAAAGATCCTTTGCCTTCTTCCACTATGCAAGGACATGGTGAGAAAGGCACCAGCTGTGAAGCTAGAAGAGGGTGCTCACCAGAATGGCACCTTGATCTTGGACTTCCAGCCTCCAAAACTGGAAGAAATAAATTTCTGTTGTTTATAATCTACCCAGTCTGTGGTATTTTGTTATAGCAGCCTAAGTGGAGGAAGATACCGATATATCTATCGTTTTTGCCACACTCCTGCTGTCTTGATTACAGTAACAATATTGTAATCCCTCTCATGTGGTAGGGCAAGTCTTCTAAGTTTCCCTACCTTCTTCAGTATTGTGTTAACTCTTCTAAGTATTTTACCCTTATATACAAAGTTTAGAAGTTTAGAATCAGTTTTTCTATATATTAAAAGATAGCTTTCCTAAGAAAATGAGAAAACAAGCCACAGTCTGGGAGAAAATACTTGCAAAAGACATATGTGACAAAGGGCTATATCCAAAACATAAACATACAAAAGGAGAAAAGAAAAGAAAAGAAAGGAAAAGAAAAGAGAAAAAAGAAAGAAGGAAGAAAGAATGGAAGGAAGGAAGGAAGGAAGGAAGGAAGGAAGGAAGGAAGGAAAAGAAAGGGAAATAAAGAAAAAAAACTCTTAAAACTCAGTATGAAATAAACTGATATAAAAATGGGCAAAAGATCTGAATAGACACATCACCAAACAAGATATACAGGTGAAAAATAAGCAAATGAAAAACTGCTCCACATGGCAAGTAATCAAGGAATTGCAAATTAAAGCAAGATATCACGACATATCTATTAGAATGGCCAAAATCCAAAACACTGACAACATCAATTGCTGGCAAGAATATGAAGCAACAGAATTCTCATTCATTGCTGATGGAAATGCAAAATGGTATAGACACTTTAGAAGATAGTTTGGCAGTTTTACATAAAACTAAATACATTCTTACTTATGATCCAGCAACCCCTCTCCTTGGTATTTACCCAAATGAGTTGAATATTTATATCCACAACAAAACCTACGCATGGATGCTTACAGAAAACTCATTCATAATTGTCAAAACAGAATCACCCAAAAGGACCTTCAGTAGGTGAACATTTAGTACATTTAGTACATTTAGATAACTGAATATTATTTAGCACTAAAAAGAAATGAGTTATCAAGCTATAAAAATACATGGAAGACTCTTAAATGTATATTACTAAGTGAAAGAAGTAATCTGAAAATCTGAAATCTGAAACCAGTATCACTCCACCTATAGGGCATTCTGGAAAGAGAAAAACTATGGAATTAGTAAAGAATGTCAGTGGGTGACCAGGGTTAGTGGGAAGGAAGGATGAACTGGCAGAGCCAGAGGATTATTCTTGTAAGCTGTATTTTCTTGTACCTTTGCTTTTAGTGCTGGAAATGTTCAATTTATTGGGATTTTCTACTTACATGATATTTTCATCTATGAATAAACACAACGTAACAGAATCAACTGTGTACACACACACACACACACACACACACGCATGTATCAAAAGCAATACATTTACTTCTATTACAGAAAGATGAAATATTCTCAAAACAGTTTTAGTGTTTCTATTTTATGTTTTTATTTTTGTAATGTTCATTTATTTATTTTGAGAGAAAGAGAGAGAGAGAGAGAGAACAGACATGCGAACAGGAGAGGGGTTGAGAAACAAAAAGACAGAATCCCAAGCAGGCTTTGCACTGTGAGCACAGAGCCCGACACGGGGCTCAATCTTGAACCCTGAGATCATGAACTGAGCCAAAATCAAGAGTTGGACACTTAATGGACTGCACACAGCCACCCACCCCTCTATATTATTTTATACTAATTATTTCTATTTGTTGCATTTGTTCTTTTTTAACACCTTTTTTTCTGCCCTCTCTAGTCTTATTTGGGCATTTAAATAATTCCATTTTTTTTCTTTTCTTGCATATCAGTGATACATCCCCTTTATTATAATAGCTATTATAATTAATTCCCATTGTATCAAACCCATTAGTGTATTGGTAAGATGTCAGTGAGAAAAGCATTCTATTATCTTATGATTAAATCTTAGTCTTTTACTGTGCCTATGTCCCCAGTCTGTGACTTTCGCAAATGTTTCTCCAGTAGTAGAGCCTTTCTTCTCTCTTCAGGAGTAACACGCAAGCAAGCTAGAGTATCCATTAGTGAGAGATAATGTCCTTATCCCAGAGGCTAGGATATAGGAAGAGGCTTTTGTAAAGATTTTTCCCGTTGAGATGAATACTTGGTTATGGAGAATGCTCTGCATAACTAAGTAAAACTACACCACACATTTGGTTCCCACTAAGACAGCCTACCCTCAGGAGTCTGGGCATTTTTATGCTAGTCTTCACACAATCTCCAGAAATTTGTCTCAGTTATCATTTGGGTGTTCCTACCAGTTAATGGCTCACTGGCGTCTGGCTCCAGGGAAGAAAATCCAAATTGTGATTTAGTTAGTTAAGTTTATTTATTTAGAGAAATTTTTTACTTCTAACTCTTTGGATAATAATTCCCTGCTTATCGGGGCGCCTGGGTGGCTCAGTGGGTTGAGCGTCCGACTTCGGCTCAGGTCACGATCTCGCGGTCCGTGAGCTCGAGCCCCGCGTCGGGCTCTGGGCTGATGGCTCGGAGCCTGGAGCCTGTTTCCGATTCTGTGTCTCCCTCTCTCTCTGCCCCTCCCACGTTCATGCTCTGTCTCTCTCTGTCCCAAAAATAAATAAAAACGTTGAAAAAAAAATTAAAAAAAATAATAATAATTCCCTGCTTACTAAAACATTCAACAGTTACAGGACTAATCTTGATACACTGCTCTTCTCATCTCATAGCCTTGTTTAAATCTTTAAAGCTCTTCACTGCCTGCAGAAGAAAATAACCAAGGGTAGCCAACTTCCGACATCATTTTTCACTCAGTCTAACATCTCTGACACTCTGACTCAGCTGAACCTCCTGTTCCAGAATTTTAATTTATTCATGTTCTTGTCTCTATCTTGGTATGTCCATTCTTACCTTTGCTCCATATTTTATCACCAACTCCACCAACTCCATATTTTATCTATATTTTGATGACCAACCTCATGGCAATTTGTCCATGAAGTCTTTTCAGATCCCTCAGAAAAAAAAAAAAAAAACCTCTATTTTTTTTCTCTAAATACCCAGGACATTTTATCCATAACTCTCTAATGCATGGCTCCTTTTCTATCAAATCTTATGGTTATTTATCTCATGAATTATTTCTTTTACTAGGTTGTACGTACCTAGAAGTCAGGGATCACTGCCTAATTCATCTCTATAATCTCCAAATCACCAAGTAAAGTTCTTCACATAGAATATCTATAATAATTATGTTCTGAAGGAGTCAAGATATAATAATTGGTTTGATTCTTTTTGGAGAATTTTTCCCATTCATCTATCCTGCCACAATTAATATAAACAATTATAAATATGACTCTTGGTTAATGTATTGAAAACAAGGCAAATGGCAACAATTTCAATATTTCCTTATACTGTCAGTAAATAGGTTTATGATTTTTAATTCATTTTTACTTATATATTTAAAAAGCACTTGAAATTAAATATTGCAAGCTTAGCATAGCATATATTTCCTGATTTCTTACTAAAGTGATTTGTAAAGGCACAAAAATATACAAGGACACATATAATGTAGGCCACGGCAAAAAAGATGTATCAACAGAGCTTCTGTTATTGAAAAGCAGATGCACATGTGATAAGCCTTAGCAGATCAGAGGCATATGGAACCTGAATCCTGCAGAGGTTGGAGAGAATGAAAAGCAAGCATATCTTACTGACAAAACTTTCTGAAGGCCAAAGAATTGGTACTTCACACACATTACTTTATGTTTATCCAATTCATCTACACAATGAGTTTAAAGCTTCCCTTGATCAGAGTTTGTCCTTTTCCTTGCCCTCTGAAACCAACAAAGAGTGTTGCAAAAAGCACGGGTCATTAAAAATTGTTATATCTTAATGCTTTTTTCTTTTAGCATAGAAAAATGTTGAATGGCACTTAATGGACTTCAAATCACATCTGCCAGGGCCCACATTTTTTTCTTCCCATGTTTTTTTTTTTTCCTTTTTGAATAATTCACATATTACTTTATAGAGAAAATGGTATTAGTATATTCAAAATCACTTAGGAAAATCGTTAAAGATCTTTTCAAAATTGAAGAACAATTCGACATATTAATTTCTTTCTACATGGCACTCAATTGTGTAATTTGGTCTGAGCTCTCAAAATAAGTATAAATTAACATCACCCAATCCTTAATTTTTGTGTTACAATGTGTTCAGAAGTTCATTTATTCTCACATTTTTATCAATTTATGCTTGTGCTACTGAAACAGTAGCCTATCCTTTCCAAAGTAGCGAATACCAAATTCCCCCTATCAACTTACTTCTTATCAAATATTTTATTTCCATCAATAAATAATGTGACCCAAGGTGTACTGTTACCGAACTCTCTTATCTCAGTAATTTCAAATGCCATTTAACTTAGGCAGCTATTGTTAGATGTTCTCTCTCTCTCTTTCTCTGCCTACTGACCTCTTCAAACCAGCTTCTTCTATTCAGTAGCTGCCAACCTTCTCTTCTCTATTGCTAAAAGGGATTTTCTCACTGCTTGCTTAGCTCAGTGATGAAAAACTATCCCAAAAGATACCTGTGCTATATCTCCTTATGCTTCTCTCCCTCTCTACCTCTCTCTCTGTCTCTCTCTCTCTCTCTCACACACTCACACAAACACTACTTCATTCACTCTCGGGAAATTATTTCTCAGATGTGGTTAAAGGGTTCATGTAAATTCAACCTTATCACTCCATCCCAATCCGTCTCAATCTTTCTACATCAGAAGTCTGCAGTAATAATTAGAATATAAAAAGATATAAATATCAACCAAAAAGCAACAAATGCACTCTTAATAAAGAAAGATGAAAATATTCTCAACACAGTTTTAATGTTTCTATTTTAGTTTATGCTCATTATTTAAATGTTTGTTAATTTATGAAGAGATGATCTCAGTTAGGCAAAATATTCATCAATCAGATCGTTTTATTCCCAAACCAAATTATTTCCAAACAAGTAACCGATGGGATCTATTTCTAAAATGTATTTCTGAGAAAGAGAGCATGTTGCCAACGTTAAGCAAATCTTCGTAGTTTCTTACATTTGCATAATGACTTTCTAGGATTTAGTCTCTAAATATGTTAACATCGGTCTCAAATTCCCATTCAGTTTTCTAATGCCCTTACATATAACTCCTCAAACTGTTGCATAGTGATGTTCAAAATTCATGATCAGGCTTTGGTAAAACTGCCTATCTTTTTTTTTTTTAAGTTTATTTCTTTATTTTGAGAGAGTGAGAGAGAGAGCAGGGGAGGGGCAAAGAGAGGGAGAGACAGAATCTCCAGCAACAAATGATGACCTGAACCAAGATCAAGAGTCAGATGCTCAATGGACTGGCCACCCAGATGCCCTAAAATTGCCTGTATCTCTAACCCTTAGCCAAACATTCTCATCAGTATTTTCCCCTAATTGAAACTGTCTCTACACCAAGGATATTGCTTCCCCTACAGTCCGCTCAAGTGGTAGCTGTTTCCTCCACTGCACTCTTGCCACAAAAGCTTGGATGGCAGGGGGTGGGGAGGGGCTGTTCTTCTGGAGTCTCAGGAATTGTCACAAGACCTGTTAATCATTCCTAAAACCATGTTCTCTCCCCCCTTTCTTCCTACAATTTCATGGTTTTGATAATAATCTTCAGAAATTATCCATCCTTGTTTTACTCACTATCTTCTTCCTTAATTATAATTTTTAAATCATTTGTCTTTCCTCTTATTCCCTGAAGATTTATAACAATAACAATCCTCATCAATAGTCTTGATAATTTTATTATCCACATTGACTTTTGATCCTGGTCTCTCTGCTCCTCAATGTCCTTTTCTCCAATGGTTTTGCTCCCCACCTACTTCAGTCACTCACATAAATCATGCCTATGTTTATATGTTTAAAAATTGTTACTGCTTTAAGAACTCAGTTGAAATATCCCACTTGCCAACCACCCTCACTTATCTTTCCAGATTGCTTCCTCCAGTCATCAATTCCAAACTACTTCAGACCCACTTGTACCTTCAATCCATCATTCCTTCTGCATTTTCAACGTCCCTAATGACTCCAACCTTATGTCTTCCTTTCTAGTATTACTAGCTTAAATTCTATGGTAAGTTTTAATTTCTTGAGGCATGTACCCATAACTCCATTATGCCTTGCTCCACTCAAAGTGTTCCCTTGGATAAGGATAACAATCCTAGTTTAGGCCAAATTTCCTTCACTTTGGGGTCTGAATTCACAAAGATGTATGCAGGTAAAGAAAAGCACATACCATGTGAGTTCTCTCACAATTTGGGTCTCACCACAAGTGGGAATTTAATGGTGCCCCATATATTTTTCCCATTCCATTCACTCTCCTGCATTCCTGGAAGACTGAGCCAGACCTCTTCTCCTCAAATTAACAATACATCCTCTGCACTCCTTATTGAGGTTATGGCCTCTTATTTTTCCCTATTTCTCAGAGAAAATAAACTAAAAGAATTAAGTGATGTTCCAGAAATTCCTGCCACCCTATTTGTGCTCCCTTTTAGGATAGAAAGGGATATGGACACAAAAATATCCTTTAAAATCTTACTTTGTTTAAAAAATATGCATATACAGAAAGGACACTCTCTCTTATTTATATGAATTCAGTATCTAAAACTTACAAGTAAAGATTCCCATGTAAAGCCTACAAATGAAAGACTTTTAATAAATGGAGAATCAGAAAGCCAAAAAATAAAATGTGATAGGTAAGTATTCATCAAAGGAAGAATGCATGTCATTCTCATTTGTATTCTATCATTTATCCATAATACAAACATCCATCAAACCCTTCTTATGTCTACGGAAGTACTTAATAAAATTTTCCAGATGTCTGAATGAATGCATTTATAGGCAGGAAGGAGGAGGAAATTATAAAATATAGCACAAAATTCCAGGAAACTTTTAATAAAATAACTAAATAATCCTTTAAAAAACTGTTCCAGCATAAGATTATTAACCACTAGTAATTTTTCCCCCAAATGAAGATGAATCAGTCAGTGCTATATCAGTGGTACTAGATAACTTATTGTACTAGATAAGATCATTTTTTCACTAAAAAATTAATTATCAATAGTATCTATGCTAAGTAGTTATAGTAACCATGTTTCAGAATGGCGTGGAAATTCATTTTATTTCATAAGACACTGGCCACTCACACAGTCAAAAATTCTACATAGAATCTAATATAAAAACAATGTGTCACTCATTTTTCTCTTATATGAGGATTTATTTCAAAAAGTGGTTATATAAACAAGTACTTAGAATAATTCTTAAGCAAAGCAAAAAATGGATCATAGGACTCCTAGAAGACAGCATAGGAGAAAACCTAGATAATCTTGGGTAAGGTGATGCCTTTTTGATACAACATGAGACACAATCCATGAAAGAAATAATTGATAACCTGGACTTCATTAAAATTAAACCTTCTGCACAGTGAAAGGCAATGTCAAAATAATTAGAAGACAAGTCACAGACTGGGAGAAAATATTTGCAAAAAAAAATACATCTAATAAAAGACTGCTATCCAAAATACACAAAGAACTCCTAAAGCGATAAATTAAGAAAAGAACCCAATTAAACAATGTGCCAAAGGCCTTGAAAATATATACAGATATCAAAGAAGCATATGAAAAAATATTCCACATCATATGTCATCAGAGAAATGCATAAGGTACCACAACCCACCAAATAGAACTACTAAAATCTGGAACACTGAAAACACCAATTGCTGGTGAGGATGTGAAGCAATAGGAAGTCTTCTTGAGAGTACAAAATGTTCCAGCCATGTTGGAAAACAGTTTGACAGTTTCTTATAAGACTAAACATACTAATTGGTCACTCTTAACTGATTGAATGCCAACAATCACTCTTGTTGGTATTTCCTCAAAAAAGTTGTACACATATCCACACAAAATCGTACACATGGATCTTCAAATCAGTTCCATTCACAAGGGCTAAAACTTGGAAACAACGAAGATGCCCTTCTGTTTTTGTTTCTATTCATCTTCAGCAGGTAAATGGGAAACTAGCTGTGGTACCTCTAGACAAGAGAATTTTATTCAACGCTAAAAAGAAATCAGCTCTCAAGTCCTGAAACAACATGGAAGAACCTTAAGTACATATTACTAAGTGAAAGAAGCCAGAATGAAAAGGCCACACACTGTATGCTGACAACCATAGGACCATTCTGGAAAAAGCAAACCTATGGAGATAGTAAAAACATCAGTGGTTGTCATGGGGTTGGGGGCAGAAGGAGGGATAAATATACAGAGCACAGAGAAGGGTTAAAACAGTGAAACTACTCTGTATCATATTAGAATAATAGATACGTGTCATTATATGATTGTCTAAACCCACAGAATGTACGACAGCAAGCATGAACCCTAAGATAAATTCTGGACTTTGGGTGATTATGATGTTCAGGGCAGGTTCATCCTTGGTACAAATGAACTATTCTAGTGAGTGATACTGATAATGCAGGAGGCTACGAATGGGTGGCAGCAGGAGATGAATGGGAAATCTCTATCTTCCAATCTGTCGTGAAACTTAAACTACTTTAAAAAATAAAGTTAAAAAAAACAACATATTTTCCAGTTGTAGTTCAATTCTGAAATGTTTTCGTAATTCAAACACCAACAGTGATTACTGCTTTTCCACTAAAAGTTGAGATAAATGACTGGCCTTTAGTTAGAATGAGTCTTTATATAATAGTCATGAGACCTAATCTCAGCAAATATTATAAAGGCACCAGTTTAGATGATGATTCCAACTAGCCCCATCTGTCCTATTCAGGGAATAAATTCCAAATAAGTTATAAAAATCACTATTCTATATGAGACTTGTTTAATTCTTTAAACAGCAATTTTTAAAATCTGGGACTGGTTTCCAACCAGACATTAAGAATGAATATCTCACGGGGTGCCTGGGTGGATCAGTCGGTTGGGCGTCCAACTTCGGTTCAGGTCATGATCTCGCAGTTGGTGGGTTCGAGCCCCGCACTGGGCTCTGTCCTGACAGCTCAGAGCCTGAAGCCTCCTTCGAATTCTGTCTCCTCCTCTCTCTGCCCGTCCCATGCTCATGCTCTGTCTCGCTCTATCTCTCAATAATAAACATTAAAAAAAATTTAAAAAAGAATGAATATCTCAACTTTCTCCAGTTAACATTAAGGCATTACATTTTGAGAATATGTAATATCATTATCATAGATGACTTATGAGAAGATTGCTTCGAAAGGGAAAAATGTGTTCTAATTTTTTTTTTAATTATCCTGTTACCAGGTTGATTCCTAGATACAGAACAATGGATTGTAAAATATATTGCCACTATTTTAAAAAGTAACTTTTAAAAACTTTACTTTGATGAAATATTCAAAAGGAAATGTACTATCATTTTAAATCAGCATATCTGCTTTATCATTCTTGAAAATTATTCTCCCTCTCTCTCTGCCCCTCCCCTGTTCATGCTCTGTCTCTGTCTCAAAAATAAATAAACGTTAAAAATTTTTTTTTAATTATTAACACATACCTTAATAAAATATAATTTCCAACAAATACCTAAATCATATGAATCCCCCATAGGATTTTTTTCTCAGAAGATAAAACATTAAGTAATAGTAAACACTTCCAAATAGAGCAATCTAAAAACGATTTTTTTTAGACTAAAAAAAAATTTTTTAGCAGTGTAAAAATCTAAAAACGATTTTTCCAAAATGTCACAAGTACTCCAGTCAGGTTTTTTTTATACAGCTTGTTCAGTAGTATATTAAATTGATAAATTGATGGCTACTGACTTGCTAAGATTTAAGAAATTCTGTCAGGGTACCTCTACCAAAGAAGCAGTTTGCTTTGGGTTTTTGTGAACAACAACCAGGGCTCTGGCAAGAAAAATACAAGGCTTGAGGGGTCTGATGTTAATTCTTCAAAAGACCAGCATGTCTCCCACAGGAGTGAAAAGATGGAAAGGGAAGAAAACAACAACAACAACAGTAAGGGTCCACCATCCCTTTGTATGACCCTTTTAAAAGTGTTCGATTATAGATCTGGTCTCCACTAGCTTTATGTCAAATGAAATGCAGCAGTAGGAGAGAAATGGGAATTGGAGGAAGTCTAACGAAACTACTCTAAAAGTAAAAGAGAAAGAAATGCCATATGGTGTCATCAATGAGAGAGGGCATCATCGAAAATTAGCCTGACATGTCTGCTCACTGCATTCTGTTCAACAGTACTCCCTTAAATATAAAGGTCACATATTTGATATTTGAATGTAAATCAGGAAGTACTTTAAAGCAGGCCTGTGTGCTTGTCTTTATACATGTAGAAGCAGAGCCAAGGACACAGGGTAACGAGATTTTCTCCTCTATTATCTGGCAATTTCAGTATCAAGTGATTTGCCTGCTTGATTATATTGATTTCGTATCTTAGCAGCAGGTAGAAAGAATCAATGTGAAAAGGTCAGCATGTCAAGGGAAGAACTGCAAATCTTAGACTAATTGTTGTAGTAATGAAAAATACTCAAAGTCAATGACACTGACAAACTAAAGCCAGTTGAGCTTTTTCCACCCCATTTTAGTCCAGGCCAATGCATTTTAATTACTGACTTATCTTTGTAGTACATTGCCACTTAGAGTCTTATTTAACAACTCTGTGTATCTTGTTCTACTTAATAACTCACATTTTGTTTTTTAATCCTGTGTCTTGTAGCTGCACAATTTATATTAATATACGCTTGCATTTGGGAAGTTCTTTGTATGAAATTATCACTATTTATTATCTTTCAGGTTTTACTCTGTCCAATACAAGGCTATATTAGTTGAAATTCCATAGTTTGGGGTAAAAACTTAACCATCCTAGCTATATATCCTCAAAAGACCCTCTAATTTCCTTGGTGAGGAATGTGAATGTGTATCAATCAGGGTATAAGCAGATGGCACATTTAAAAGATTAACTGAGGGGCGCCTGGGTGGCGCAGTCAGTTGAGCGTCCGACTTCAGCCAGGTCACGATCTCGCGGTCCGGGAGTTCGAGCCCCGCGTCAGGCTCTGGGCTGATGGCTCAGAGCCTGGAGCCTGTTTCCGATTCTGTGTCTCCCTCTCTCTCTGCCCCTCCCCCGTTCATGCTCTGTCTCTCTCTGTCCCAAAAATAAATAAACGTTGGAAAAAAAAAAATTTAAAAAAAAATAAATAAAAGATTAACCGATAAAACCTTAACTAAGGGACTATTAAAAGGGTAATTGGCAGGATTAAGGAAATAACCAAGGTCAGGTTAAACACCAAGTTTCAAGCAACAGCTGGAAACCACATCACCTATCCTTAGGCCTAAAGTACATGAAAGGGGCAGAGCATGTGACACTCTAACCAAATGGAAGCTAAACCTGTGAAAGAGCATCCTCCCCACAGAATCTGTGGCCAAAGCTCGAGAATGCCTCTTTCCATGAAGAAAGGAAATGAATGCTTCAGCCTCACAGCTGCCATGCTTTGATTCCCTGTTGGTTGCTTCTCACTCTCCATACCCAATAGGAAGCCAGACTGCAAAGGAGTGTGGGTAATACAGTTTGAAGCATCTCCCTAAAAAATGCAGAGCATGATTTTGATATAGCAAACAAAAAGTAATCTGCTCAGAGTGATTAAAAAAAGAGGGGAATCTATCATATTGGGAATTGTTTTCAAGAGATTAAAAACTAATAGGTGAATTTTCATTCCCCAGTAATGGTGGACTATAGCTTATATAGTAGACAAAAGTGTCCTCTCAAAACACCACCACCACCACCACCAACAACAACAAAACAAAACAGAAACTAGGGAAGCTAGAAATTAATCAAACAAGCAAACAAACAACAAAAATCAGACAGCTATTTAAAGATTGAGCCACTGACTTTTGATTTCAGCTCAAGTCATGGTCTCCTGGGTCATGAGATCAAGCTGGGCTCTGCGGTGAGCGTGAAGACTGCTTGGGATTCCCCCTTTGCCCTTCCCTGCTCACATGCTCGCTCTCTCTCTCTTTCAAAATAAATAAATAAATAAACATTTAAAGGCATTCAAAAACTAGCAAGTAACTCAGTACTTGCAAGATCACGATCCCAGGAGGAGAGAATCTCACCGAGGAGAACCTGATACCATATGCCATTCTTCACCGCAAGGCATATACCCATTTCTAAGATGAGAAAGAGAAGCTGAGAAGCTGAACAGAATGGCTACCAGGAGACAGAAAACCAAAACAGAGTTTCTCCCCATTTCTTATAACTGAAATCCAGAAGTCCGGGGCTTCTAAGACAGCCAAGATTGAATAACAAGATCTCTCCGAAAAAGAAAGATCAAGTAAGTGAGCATGGTACATCTCCTCTAGGCACTCCCCAGTTCATAAGCAGTGCAAGTAGAGAAAAACCATAGAGAATCCAGTAGAGAAGAAGTGAAGACTTAAATGTAGTTTTCAACAGTCACAGAACACAGGGAAGAAAAAATGTGGCATACAAGGCTTGCCACTGAAGAGGGTGCCTAATAAATTCCTGAGACTTTCACTTGAGACCTCTGAAAATAAATAACCATGGGAGTAAGGAAAAAGCAAAAATACACCAGGTCTTAAAAACACTAACACTCAGCCTCCATCTAGTTTAACCCGGGTGGTAGTAAGTTGATATGTCCCTATGCTAACTACATGTTGCAGATACTGTCTCATCCAGAGCCTTTATAGTTTTTCATATTAAGACTTCATTTTCATAAAAAGTTAACAGGCATAGTAAGAGATATGACTAAGAGAAAAAAAAACAAGCAGAATTAATTCAGAGTTGATTCAGATGTTGGAATTAGACACAAATGTTAAAACAATGACAGTTAATGTGCTCAGAAAATAGTTAGCATTATGTTAAATTTCCCCAGAGAACTAGAGACTACAAAAATGGCCAAATGTAATCTCTGGACATAAAAATATATAGTAATTAAAATTATGAACTCTATAGTTTATATTAGACATGGGATTGGCCAATCACAGACTATTGTTCTCATATGACATGCTCGGCAACTGATTTTTTATTGGAACACAATCATATCCACCTAGTTACATAATGCCTATGACTGTTTGTGTTACAATGCAGAGTTTTCTAGTCTGTATGTCCTACAAAGCATAAGATATCTACTATCTAGCCAGTTACAAAAAAGTCACTCATCCATGGATTAGGGACAGAAGAACAGATGACTGGGATACAGTTCAGGAGAAAGTATCCAGAATAAAGCAGCAGAAGAATTTTTAAAAAGTGAAAATAAACAATGAAGAATAAGATAAAATATGTGTACAGGGAATAAGGTCTAATTTATGTAATTGTAACTGAAGAAGAAGAGAAGACAGGTGACACGGACATAATACTTGAGGAAATAATGACTGAGATTTTCTACAAATGGAAAAATACAGCATCTACAGATTCAATAATTACTATAGATGCCAAACAGGGAATACAAAAAAGCAAACAAAGCACAAGACACCTGAGCATATTAAAATACAAAGTAAAAAAAAATACACAACTGAAAAGCAGCTTGGGGGTGGTGGGCATTTGGGATGAGTTTAACATTCATGGAGTAGCAGTAAAATTGACAGTTAACTATGATCCACTGAAATAATGAAGCCAGAAGACAATGGAATAACTTTTAAGCTCCAGAGAGAAAGAATCTGACAGCCAAACAGATATACCCATATCTTTTGGCCTGAAGAATAAAAACAAATATCTCGAACCAAACTAAAACTGAGTGAATTTATCAGCAGTAGGCTCTCATTTGAAAGGATTACTAAAAGTACTTCTTCTGGTACTAAGATATGATAACAGAGAAAAACACTAAAGTCAGTAAGGAATTGAGTAATGGAAAGAAAAAAAATATGTGGGCAAATATAAGTAAATTATAACTGTAAGAGCAATAACAATATCTCATGGAGTATAAAATACATGTAAAATTAAAATGTATGACCTACATATGGTCTAATGATGCAGAATTCCATTCCTAAAGATATTCCCAAGAGGCATGTACACACACACACACACACACACACACACACACACGCACACATACCAAAAGAGATGAAGAGAATAAAATTTATTACAATAGTAATTCTAATAATTGGAAACAATGTAAATGTGCCTCCACAAAAGTACTTCCAAGTACAGTTAAGATGTAGAGAATAGCAAAAGATCATTGTTCCACTTTAAAAATGAGAACAAGTCAGATAAACTATAAAAGCATTTGTGTTTTAAAGCCCATTCAAGAAGTTTAGGACTTCAAGAAAGCTCACAGTATTAAATTCCACATGGGGACAAATGTTTCCTAGGGCAAAGTGACCCAAACCTACCCTGAGCTCTATGGCCATAGTGAATGCAAGAGGAAAATCTGCATTAAAAAGAAAAGAGATAGCAGAACCCATAACAATTTAAACTGCCACTTATAGGCTGGGATTAAGGAGGAGAATTCTGAAAAGCCCCAGTCACATTGTGCGTCCTCACCAGACTGCCAATTCTTTCCCATGGGCCCTTTACTGAATACACTGCGTTGGCATGGGAAGGCTGAGAGCTGGGCCAGAGTGCTGAAAGATCTGCCTGAAGTGTGCAAAGCAGAGAAAGCTGCAAAAGACTGGATGAGACAGAGCACCAAGCTGAGAGAAACACCCCTGGGGTACACAGTTCCCGCACAGAGTGTTAGGCATCCAGAGCTGGCCAAAACCTTGGTTCATGGCGGGAAAGTGGACAGAGTCCCACCAGAGGTGCCCAGGGCTTCCATCAAGGGCAAAGCAGCAACTAACTGAAATCTGGGCACATAGCAGAGGGTAGGAGGACTCTCTGAGATCGTGGAAATCCCAGGGAAGTGCTGGAGACGAAAGTATAATCCTATATCCCGAAGAATTTGGGTTGTAAAGCATAGAGAGATTTCTGGAGCTGCCAATATAGAAATTTCAGAGAAATTCCTTGTCTCACTGTATAAGCATTTGAAACTAGTAGAGAATCAAGTCTTACTAAAATGCACTGTCTCCTATTTGCCAGCCTTTCTGATTTTTGCTGAGGAATAATGTATCTGGATGTGATGTATCTTTTAGTGTGTATATGATTATAATTAATCCAAAATATAAATGAGCTAGATCCAGCTGCTAAAAGGGATTTTAAAGCTTACATAACATAATGAGAATCACGTATCTTATTTAAAAGCATTCTTATCAGAGGATCTCCATAATCACTTATAAATCCAACATAATTATTTCCTTGCTTTTCTTTTGCTTACCGCTATAAGATTTTAAAGAATGCTTATCACTAAAGTTTGTTCTTAATTAAATAAATTCATTCTAATGAGACCTAGAAATACCCCTATTACTCATTTTAAAAGGCTGTGTCGTTTTAGAGTTGAAATGTTCCTGTGAATAGTTTACACCTTAAGAGACTGTCTCATTTACTTTGAATGTCTGTATTTTATGATTACTTATGTAGCATTTTCAACTTTAAAATTCATGTCAATGAATCCTTCTGAACACCAGGTGCCATCCTAGTTAAATCTTAAATAGACAAATTGCTCATATTTCATGTACCAGTTATTCTTGAAAGAGCATCATCAAAGTGGCATTACGTCCTGTTTTACAAGTATGTTAAGTTCTTTTTCTTTCAGAAAAAAAGGACAAGATGGTATTCATTGCTCAGGAAACAGAAATACTGGAAACAGAAATTCTGGTTTCTTTGGGCTGTTTTCTTACTCTCTTCCTAAATACTCAAGTGTCAATAGCAAATCTATGAGAAGGGATTTAATATAATCCACACCAACTTTCCAATTCTTATCACTCCTTTTCTATTATCTCCTCGGTCCCAGTCATTCTTAACCTGTACTTGGATTATTTCAGGCTCTACCTGGTCTCTCTCCCATCAATCTCAGCCCTTTGGATTAATCCACAAACCCAGAAGTCAAGACTGAATAGAGAAGTTCACCACAGCTCCAGAGTAAATGAGCAGTTCACAAATAACTATGATACACAAAACCTAGTTCATTGCAATTTTATGTTGGAACCAGAAAGGGGGGGAAAAAGCACTATCTTGTTTCTAAAATGGAGGTTCTCAAGAATGATTTATAATGGCAATCCTGGAGTTAAACAGAAGTAACATTTCTATTGGTTTTGTGGGAATGTAGGCTTCAAGACAGGTGGAAAAGAGTGCCTAAACCAACACTCACACATAAAAGACATGATCCAAGAATGGCTATATACACAGGAAAGGACTGACAAAAAGACAGGATGAGTATGTGAAAGAATTCCTAATAAATGCATGATAGAGCAGATGTTTTAGGCTGGAGCATTCCTGGGCCTTAGAAGGAAAGTCTTTTAGAAGGTTTTCCTTCTACTATCCCTTAAAAATTAGTTTTACCATCTGAAAATAAAAGGTTACTAAAATTTGTCAAAAGAGTAACAAAGGAAATGCCTGTTAATGTTATGCCTTGAGATTTAACCAAATAGACATTTCTAAAATAATTTCTATTGAAGTCATTTAGCCATCCTGAGGAATACTTACATAATTATATATCATAAATATGCAGCAAAAGTGAAAGCCTGAAGCTGGCATCAATCATAGATTTGTTGTTTGTGCATACATTAAACTGTGAATTTGAAGTGCATGGAAAGGGACTGTTATGTCCGTGATTTACCGGTGTATCCAGTATCCCCAATTGTCTTATATATTTAATAATTTTTATTACCTGACTGAGCCCTGAAGGCATGTGGATTATGATCTTGTATGATCACCACTACTGTCAAACTTTCTCTTTTTACCAATATCCTACAGGTGTCACAAAAAAACCCAAAAACAAACAAACAAAAAAAGGAAATACAGACAGAAAGAAAGGAAAGAGGAAGGAAGGAAGGAAGGAAGAAAGGAAGGAAGGAAGGAGAGAAGGATGGAAGGGAAACTAAAGAAAAATTACTTGCCGATGAAAATACCTACATAAAAATACAAAGTTAAATGATTTCCACTGAAATGTCTTACATCAAAAAAAATTTCCACTTCAATTTAATACACGGTAGGCTTTGTGTTTCTATAAATGAGGGTCTTAAAGCATGTGTGCATAGATTTCTGTGCACATTAAAATGCAAATTTCAAAATTACACCTAATTTTAAGAGGCCCTGTAGTATTGTGATTAACAAGAATGACTCTGGAGCCAGGCTACCTTAGTTTAGATTCCTACTCTATCAGTTTCTACCTGTGAGTGACTTTGGAAAAGTAAATTACAACTATGCTTCAATTTTCTTGGGTATAAAATGCTGATAATTATACTATTTTTCTTAGAAGTTTGTTGTGGGGGATTAAATTGGTTAATATTTGTAAAGAGCAGAATCGGATACATAGCATGGTTATACAAATTTTAGATATTATTGTTATTATTAGTACCTACATCCAAAGACTATTGACGCCTCTGGCTATTTGTTAAAATAACAATGACTTGACAATCAGACACCAGTTGCCAAAATGATTTTTGAAAACAAATAATTCAGTCACTCTCAAGATTTGGGCTTAGTATTGTAGATAGTAATTTCTGTTAGCACACCTACCTAAGAAATAATGTAGATTTTTTTTTTTTGCCCTGGTATTTAGAATTTGTGACTGAGTTTAGTATTAGCTACACATTTTAATGAGTATTATCCCATGATGTAACAGGGAACATGGTTTTAAATGGTCATAATTACATTCATTTACATTACACTTACATTACATTGACACGAGTGCCTTTAGAAAAAATTAATGTGAAGGGTTCATTTATGTTATGTTAAAAGTCATGCCCTATATGGGGCGCCTGGATGACCCAGTCTGTTAAATGCCCAACTTTTGATCTTGGCTCAGGTCATGATCTCAAGGTTTGTGAGATGGAGCACCAGGGTAGGGCTTTGTGCTGTTCAGTGTGGCGCCTGCTTGGGATTCTGTCTCCCTCTCTCTCCATCCCTCTGCTGCATGCAGTCTGTCTGTCTGTCTCTCTTTCTCAAAATAAATATTTTAAAAAGGCATGCCCTATCAAGTCTAGAATTATTAACTTTAATGTTACCCTTTGAATTAATTTCAGCATTGTGTATGTCTTAGTTTGTATGAAGCTTTACTTCTGTAATAAATATGTATTTCTCTAACAAATCTCATTTTTTTTTCAAAATATTAAAACACCTCTTTCTGTAGGATTAATGGTACTCCCTCATGCAAGCCCAAAATCCATAGTGCTATATTGAGGAGTTCAACAAAGTTGGATTTTTTAAATTTAATTAAATTTAAAGATGATCCAAAGATATCATATCTAAATCTAAGAATATATTTAAACAATATATAATTTGTATAAATATATGAATACTTCAAGTGGTCTTTATAATACATTTAGTGCACAAGACCTTTCTAAGTTAAAGAAGCACATGCTTTTCATGTAAATAGCTTATATTTCTCCCATCAGATCACCAGATGAGTAATAATAATTGCTTCCTCAGAGAAATTTCTTTTAGCCAATTGTCATCCTGCGGTCAGCACCTCATTGTATCTTCCCTTGAGTTTTGTGCTATGGTGCTAGGTTAGAGACGCCAGAATCTGCTAGTGCCTCACAGAGATTTCTTTTCAGATTGAAACTAAAAAAACAAACAAACAAAAAAATGTGGATGAGATTCATTTTTGTACATTTAGGTTAAATCAAATGATAAGCAATAGTAAGAGATAAGACGAGAATACTGAAGGAGATAGTGGAGGACAAACTTTTTTAACTGACAGGATTCCCTGCATTGTGTGATCAAATAACAAAATTTTAGACTACTTGTTTCTCGTCTTGGGTAAATGTTATCAGTAGGATTCATGTTCACCTACTAACTCCACATTTTCTCCTCCTTAGAGAACAGAGACATAGCAGTAATAGCCTGCTGTTCCAAAGGGACCATTTCATTTTGACTACAGGGAGCCATAAGAATGATTTGAAATGACAATCCTGTTTCAGTTAATTTGAAATTTCCTACAAATTGAGGGAACAAAGAAGTCATGCCCTATGAAATATATTAATATAAGCAATTTTAGCATATTAATTCATATATCCTTAACAAAAATATTGTGACTATTAAGAATAAATAATATGAATGAAATGCAAAATTGGTCACATAGCACACATAAATGCAAAATAATACAAAAAGAAACTTGTGAACCTAACCATGGAAAACTGTTATTCTTGATTCCCCATTAATAATTTTCAAGAGTACATTTGTTAACCAGTAGATTGCCTACTAAATGAATTTAAAGGACCACCCATTAACTTTTTCCTCCCTATGGACTGGGGGTCAAGGTGCTTCCTTTAGAAATTGAATACTTCAGTGGACGTTATAAAACTACAGGGTAGGATGAAAACATTGTCATATTGTACTGGTGAGGTTATCAGCAATTCAGACAAGTGAAATACACCACTGACATAAAATTCACACATATCAATCATTCTTCCTCCATTTCTTTTAACCGGCATTTGAAGGATGAAGGAAATAGAGCGAAGAGATATATGGATGAAATTCATAATTATTGCAAAACTCATTTTAGAATTTCTGGACAACATAAAAAAATAATACATCCTCAATATATTCACAGCAGTAGTACTAAAGAACAATAGTCAACTCATTAGAACTTACCCACTATTGCAGTGTTTTTTCCAAACATCTTTGTCATGTATTCAAAATAATAGTAGTATAGAACAGCACATTATGTTACCAAATAATTAGCAACAAAAATATATACATATTAGAGCTTAAAGAAGTAAAGGGATGGTAAATACAACAACATCAACAACAAAATGTTTTCAGAAAATGTATTGTGAAACCAAACAGAAGGTGGAATGGGGTGGAGAGGGCATGATAAAAATTTTTAAAAACTAGTCTTTCAAGAGGTATGGCTTCAAATAAGGGAGACAAAACACAGTAATACAGAAAAGGTAAATAGCATTTAAAGTGGTAATTTATGGGGAGCCTGGGTGGCTCAGTCAGCTGAGTGTCTGACTTCAGCTCAGGTCACGATGTTATGGTCCGTGAGTTTGAACCCCACATCAGGCTCTGGGCCTACAGCTCAGAGCCTGGAGCCTGCTTTGGATTCTGCATCTCCCTCTCTCTCTGCCTCTCTCCTCTCTCTCTCTCCTTGCTCACTCTCTCTCTCTCAAAAATAAACAATTTTTTTTTAATTAGAAAAAAATAAGGTGGTAATTTATACTTTAATATAAAGACAGGAAAAGTGCTTATTTTACACATGAATGACATGGGAATTCATAGATTAATGACTATCATCAGTACCTGTGTATTGTTAAAGGTCCAGCATCATTTTGTAAGGGGAGATATCATGGCTTAAATATACTCTTACAACGAAACTCTTGAAAAGAGTGGTGAGGCTTTCTACCTGACGAGCTATCCAGGTTAGGCTCTACATTTCTAAACAGGGCGTCAAATGCACTGGGAGCTCAGCTACAGTTTAAAACAGATCTGCAGCAATTCTGATATTCTCCTCTCTAGGCTCTACTTAGCCATGCTTCAAAAATTGTCAACTATCTGCCTAAATTGAGATATTTTTTAAGTTTATGTATTTATTTTAAGAGAGACAGAGACAGCACAAGTTAGGGAAGGGCAGAGAGAGGGAGAGAGAGAGAATCTCAAGCAGCTTCCATGCTGCCAACACAGAGCTCGACAAGGGACTTGAACTCATGAAACCGTGAGATCATGACCTGAGCCAAATCAAGAGCCGGATGCTCAACCGACTGAGCCACCAGGTGTCCCAAGATATTTGATGATTCTAGGCTTGGTTATGTACTATTTCATCCACCTCTGACATGCTAAGCTGGGATGACAGTCCCATTAACATGTGTCTTGCCTGATAGATCATACTACTCATGTCAACTGTGCGTTTTGCTAAACCAGGGCGTGAAAAGAACAGCTCTAGAAGACATGTCTTATATTACATTTTCTCCTCAGGGAATCCTGGATATCATACTCACCTGGTGCTCATCTTACCTTTCTATCTACTTACTTTCTATCCACTTTATTCATTCTCCTTTGTTGCTTCCTGCTTATCTCCCTGACCTTTGAAAGTTGGATTTACCTAAGGCCTCAGGACTAGTCATTGAACTTCTTTTCCTTTCTACCTTTCTATCTCCAGGGACTTCATCCAGACTTATGATTAAAATATAGTCTACCTGCTGAAGACTTCTTAAATATTTCTCCATCTCAGACTCTCCCTACATTCCAGACATGCATATCATTCTGTCCTCAGCCTCTTCACTTGGATATCTAACAGACATCCTTAACTGTCCAGAACTTTGCTATTGTCTGGGTCCCTCCCCCAAGATCAGCTTCTTGCAATCACTTTTTTTTTAACATCTCTGTTCATGGCAACTCTATTCTTCTAGTTACTCATAACACAGTCTTTGAAAACATCTTCCATGCACCTATTTCTCTCATGCCCCCCATATGGCTAACTCTACCTTTGAAATATATCCTGTTAATTTAGTATCATCTCTCACTTGTATTTTTTAACAGATTGCTGACTGGTTTGCCCACTTTTCTCTTGAAACTTTCGGTCTACTCTCTGCAAATCTGTCAGAGAGATCCTCTTAAAATATAATTTGAATTATGTCATCTGAAAGAAGCCCTCCATTGTTTTCACATTTCATCCATAGTTTTTAACATGATTTATAGTATTTCTCCCCCTTATCACACTATTCCCATCTATCAAGACTCTCCCTCCCCCACTCACCCCTGCTATACAAGGCACAATATGGTCTTATAGACTTCTTACTCATTGGGCTTCTGCCTAGAATATTCGCTCCCTATCCCATGTCTGCATGGTTGCTTTCTTAGTTCAGGATTTAACTGTCAAATCACTTTTTCAGTGAGGTCTTTTCTGTCGATGTTATCTTAAAATTCGATTACCATTTAACATTTGTCCCTCTCCTATTCCTACTATACTGTTTGTTTGCTTGTCTTGTTTTTGTTTTGTTTTTTGGGGGTTTTTTTGTTTGTTTTGTTTTATTTTTAACTTTTTAGTTTTTAATTTTATTTTTTTTAATGTGTATTCATTTTTGAGGGGGGGGAGCATGAATGGCAAAGAGTGAGGGAGACACAGAATCCAAAGCAGTCTCCAGGCTCTGAGCTGTCAGCACAAGCTTGACATGGGGCCTGAACCCACGAACTATGAGATCATGACCTAAGCCTAAGTCAAAGCTCAATTAACTGAGCTACCCAGACACCCTTCAGTTTTATTTTAATTCCACTTAGTTTACATACAGCATTAGTTTCAGGTGGACAATACAGTGATTCAACAATTCAATATATTACCCAGTGTTCATCATGACAAGTTCCACCCTTAATCCCCATCACCTATTTAACCTAAGCCCACTTCCCCCACGCTGGTAACTATCAGTTCGTTCTCTATCATTAATAAGAGTCTGTTTCTGTGTGTGTCTCTCTCTCTTTTTTCCCTTTGCTCATTTGTTTTGTTTCTTAAATTCCACATATGAGGGGCGCCTGGGTGGCTCAGTTGGTTGAGTGTCCGACTTTGGCTCAGGTCATGATCTCACAGTCCGTGAGTTTGAGCCCTCCATGGGGCTCTGTGCTAACAGCTCAGAGCCTGGAGCCTGCTTCTGATTCTGTGTCTCCCTCTCTCTCTGCCCTTCTCCCACTCAAGCTCTGTCTATCCCTCTCTGTCAAAAACAAACATAAAAAAAATTTAAAAAAATAAAATTCCACATATGAGTGCAGTCATATGATATTTGCCTTTCTTTAACTGACTTTTCTCATTCAGCATTGTACTCTCTAGCTCCATCCAGGTATTGCAAATGGCAAGATTTGATCTGTTTTATGGCTGAGTAATATTCCATTTTATATATACACCACATCTTCTTTGTGCATTCATCAATCCATGGACACTCTGGGTGTTTCCATATCTTGACTCTTACCAATAATGCTGCTATAACATAAGTGTGCATGTATCCCTTTGAATTAGTGTTCTTATATTTTGAGGGTAAATACCAAGTAGTGTGATTGCTGGATCATAAGGTAGTTCTATTTTTAACTTTTTGAGGAACTTCCGTACTGTTTTCCAGAGTGGCTACACCAGTTTGCATTCCCACCAAAAGTGCACAAGGGTTCCTTTTTCTCCACATCCTTGCCAACACCTATCGTTTCTTGTGTTGTTGCCTTTAGCTATTCTGACAGGTGGGAGGTGATATCTTATTATAGGTGTGATTTGCATTTCCCTGATGATGATGAACTTTCATGTCTTCTCCTATGTCTATTGGCCATCTGGATGTCTTCTTTGCAGAAATGTCTGTTCAAGTCTTCTGCCCATTCTTAATGGGATTATTTGTTTCGGGGGTGTTGAGTTTTTATAAGTACTTTATATATTTTGGGTACTAATCCTTCAGACATATCCATCAGATATGTCATTTGCAAATATCTTCTCTCATTCCATTGGTTGCCTTTTAGTTTTGTTGATTGTTTCCTTTCCAGTGCAGAAGCTTTTTATTTTGATGTAGTCCCAATGCTTTATCTTTGTTTTTGCTGGTTTTCGTTTGTTTGTGTGTTTGCTTGTTTTTTTGCTTGAAGAGACATATCTAGAAAGAAGTTGCTACAGCTTATGTCAAAGAGGTTACTGCCTGTGTTCTCTTCTGGGGATTTTTATGGTTTCAGGTCTCACATTTAGGTCTTTAATCCAGTTTGAATTTATTTTTGTGTATGATCTAAGAAAGTGATCTAGCTTCTTGTTTTGCATGTTGCTGTCCAGTTTTCCCCACACCATTTGTCCCCCCACCACGGTCCTTTTCCCATTTGATATTCTTTCAAGCTTTGTCAAAGATTAACTGACCATATAAGTATGTTTAGAATTTTCAGAGTATAGGTCTTTTACCTCCTTGGTTGGGTTTATTCCTAGGTATCTTATTATTTTTGGAGCAATTGTAAATGGGATTGTTTTCTTAATTTCTATTTGTGCTCCTTTATTATTGGTGTATGGAAAGCCAATAGATTTATGTACACTGATTTTTGTTTCCTGCAACTTTACTGAATTAATTTATCAGTTCTAGCAGTTTTTTGGTGGAATCTTTTGGGTTTTTTTTCTTATTTTTTAAAATTTTTAATGTTTATTATTTGAGAGAGAGAGAGAGAGAGAGAGAGAGAGCATGCACACAAGTGGAGAAGGGACACAGGGGAAAAGAGGGAGACAGAGAATCCAAAGCAGTCTCTGCACTGCTCAGTGGAGAGCCTGACACTAGGCTGGAACTCACAAGCCATGAAAACACGACCTGAGGCAAAGTTGGACACTTACCTGACAGAGCCACCCAGGTGCCCCTCTTTTGGGTTTTCTGTATATAGTACTATGTCATCTGCAAATAGTGACAGTTTTATTTCTTCCTTAGTGATTGGGATGCCATTTATTTATTTGTTTGTTTGTTTGTTTGTTTGTTTGTTTACTTATTTATCTGATTATTGTGGATGGGACTTCCAATACTACATTGAATGAAAGTGGTGAGAGTGGACATCCTTGTCTTGTTCCTCACCTTAGGAGAAAAGCTCTCAGTTTTTCCACACTGAGATGATGTTAACTGTGGCATTTTCACATGTTGAGGTGTGTTCCCTCTAAACCTACTTTGTTGAGAGTTTGCATCATTAATGGATGTCATACTTTGTCAAATGCTTCTTTCTGCTTCTATTGAGAGGATCACATCATTCTTATCCTTTCTCTTACTGATGTGATGTATCACATCGATTGATCTGTGAATACCAAAACACCTTTGCAACCCAGGAATAAATCCGACTTGACTGAGGTGAATGAGTTTTTAAATTTATTGTTGAATTCAGTTTGCTAGTATTTTATTGAGGATTTTTGCATCTCTGTTCAACAGGGATATTAGCCTGTATTTCTCTTTTTCTACTAGTGTTATATCAGGTTGGTATCAGGATAATGCTGGCTGCACAGATTGAATTTGGGCATTTTCTTTTTTACTTTATGTTTTGAAATATTTTGAGAAAAATATCCAATAACTCTTCTTTAATTTTTTGTAACATTGGTGTATTACCAAGAGACAGACAGAGCATGAGCATGGGAGGGGCAGAGAGAGGGGGAATTACAGAATCCAAAGCAGGCTCCAGGCTGTGAGCTGTCAGCACAGAGCCTGAAGCGGGGCTCGAACCCACAAACCACGGAGAGATCATGGCCTGAGGTGAAGTCGGACGCTTGACTAAGCCACCCATGCGCCCCTGGCTCCTCTTTAAATGTTTGATAGAATTGGCCTATGAAGCCATCTGGCCTTAGAATTTTGTTTATTGGGAATATTTAGATTACTGATTCACTTTTATTGGTGGCAATTGGTCAGTTCAGATTTTCTATTTTTTCGTGTTTCAGTTTTGGTAGTTCATATATTTCTAGGAATGTATACATATCATCTACACTGTCCAATTTGTGACCATATAGGTTTCCATAATATTCTCTTACTCCTACCATATCTTATCCATAGTACTAAATTAAAAACTATATATTTCACTCGTTCAGCCTTTTATTGGTTAGTTTTTTCATCCTCTGTGAAGGCAGGGAATTTCTCTGTGCTGCTATTTACTGTTGCTAGAAAACGGCCTGGCATGTACCACTGAGTAAGTGTATGTTGAATGAGTTGATGAGAGATCTTGAGAAATGTTCTAATTAGAATATATGCTACTGTAACAATAAGACAAAATGTAGCACTTCAAAACAAACAAACAAACAAACAAATCCCACCTTGTCTCTTTCATGTTATGACTGAGCAGGCAGTATAGAACTGGCATTTCACTGTGGCAGTGCTGATGAGCCGATGACTTATGCTGTTTCTAACATACTTCTCTAACATCTTCAACATATTGGCCTCATTTCATGCTCTAAGATGCTCTCACAATTATTGTTTCTGATTTTCAGTTAGAGGGAGGAAAGGAAAAGAGAAGTAGAGGGTGTGACCCTCTTTCCCTTCAGCCCAAGCCTGAAGTTGTACACCATATTTCTATTCATATCCTGCTGACACTAACCTAGTCAAAATAAATCTAACCATAGCAGAAGACTGGAAATGCAGATTACTCTTAGTTACGACATCCTTAGATAAAAAGCAAACAAACAAGCAAAAAAAGGTGAAGTTTTTAGTAGCTAATAACAGGCAAAAGTTTTTGTCCAAGCTTCTACCTTCAAGTCCCATTTAATCACTATGATTGGCACCTGAGACAAAGCCAGTCGATCCAGTCCCACTGAAGGCCTGCAAGGAAACCTCAATGCTAACACATGGATGAACTTGACATTTCCATGAGTTTCCAACTCTTGCAGTACTCAAAAACACACCCTTCAAATGGCTAGCAATCGCTTTCTCAAGTCCCCTATCCCTCAGCTAGCCGACTTGTGTCTGCCTCTCATCCTTATGACCAAGTCCTAGTTAGCATATCCTTACGAAAAAACCACACATGCGAAGAAATAAATTGCTTTTACCTGTTCTAAGCACTGGAATCCTATCCCAACTTCCATTTTCAGCCTCTGGTGTCTCTTTGACCCTTGACTTTTCCCCCCTTACAGAGTCTCAAACTGTTTTGGGGTCGGGAGGACAAAACAAAACAAAAACAAACTTGCCCTGTATCTGAGCCTATTTATCCCCCACCTCTTCTCTTTCCCTGGCAATTCCACCCCTGTCCTGCAAGGTACATCCAGGACATACCCAGCTGACAGATTCTTCAGAATTCTATGAACCATCTATAGAATGGTCAAGTGGTTGAAGATAATTTATTTACTTATTAATTATGTTCTAGGAGAAAAAATTCAGATTAAGAGCAAATATGACATGAAGGTCTCCAATAAAGTATTCCTGAAGGCTGCAACTAAGATTTGATCCACAATCAAGTATTAGCACTTTCTTTTACATGAATTGTTTTAGCAGACACGATGTTTTTTAAAGTTTGATATTCTAACTTAAATATAGGATACCAAAACAAAAAACAAAAGCAAAGAGAAACATACAACTATACAAACAAAACATACACAATTAATTAATCAGTCAAACTGATCTTCTTTGTACTTTGAGGTACTTCTAAGACTACTTTTTATATTATAGAAAAAATAAATCAAGTAAGCCAACTAAAAGGCAACAGAGGAGCACATGGGTGGCTCAGTTGGTTAAGCATCCCACTTCGGCTCAGGTCATGATCTCACAGTTCGTGGGTTCAAGCCCCACGTCAGGCTCTGTGCTGACACCTCAGAGCCTGGAGCTGCTTCAGATTCTGTCTCCCTTTCTCTGTCCCTCCCCTGCTCACACTCTGTCTCTCTCTCAAAAATAAAATAAACATTTAAAATTTAAAAAATAAATAAATAAATGAAAGGCAAAAGAAATGAACAAACAAACAAAAAAAGTCTGTGTTGGAAAATTTCTTAACTTGGTGACCAATTATTCACCTAATGGAAGTATACAAAAACAAATAGCAATGCCTTGAGTAAGCTGAGAAGAAAATAAAAGTTTCCCCTAAACTCCTCTAAACTTTAACTTCTCATTATAGCTGAGATGAAATGAAAATATCAAAATAAATTACTACATACCTGTAACAATAATCCCAAAAAAGACCTTAGAAACAGCATTTGACATTTAATAGCTCCTTCCTGCTCTGAACACTGAACCCCTCCCACTTCCTGATGGAACCTACAAAATCAATTATCCCCTTCCTAGTCTGGAATTAATTACTCCTTTCCTCCTGTGTCGTCAGACTCTCACTTTACTAGATCTTTACTCTGGGCAGATAAAAATGCTCAGGCTACGTTTCCATCCATAAATTGCAGTAAGTATTTAGATCTTCTAGCTTGTCCCCTGCATGCTCAAGAATCTTCAAAAGCTCTCTGCTTCCCCTTCCATTCCTTCTTAAGCCCAAAGCCATCTTGGGACTACCAGGACCCCAGGACCACTTTACCAAAATTCCTTAACGTTAGTTCCCTTTACCAAACCTACACTTTCACCCCTTATCTCGCTGACACTCTTTGTCACAATTCACTTTGTAAATCTTACTTCTCTTCCGATTCTTCTCCACGTGAATTTTTAGGGCATCCCCGTTCACCATTTTGTGAAACAAAGTAGTGGCTTTCATCTTCTCAAACTCCGTCTCTCTGGCTCTTACATTCTGTGCCAGCAGTGCATTTCTATCTGACACTTGTTTGACTCCCAACTGTCACTGTTCACGAAAGAATCTGAAACCTACTCTGCATACTTACTTTATCTCTTCTTCCAGGTCTACCAGGGGCATCTACTCCACCTAGCAGTCATCCCTCTGACCCACCCTGGATGGATGACTCAGTGCGATGTTTGGACCTACCTGGATTATTGTATGCATCAGCGCACCAGACTGGAAGGTTGATTTTTTTTTTTTTTTTAACATTTACTCATTTTTGAGAGTGAGAGAGACAGAGCATGAGAGGGGGAGGGGCAGAGACAGAGGGAGGCACAGAATCCGAAGCAGGCTCCAGGCTCTGAGCTGTCAGCACAGGGCCCCACACGGGGCTCAAATGCACGGACTGCGAGATCATGACCTGAGCTGAAGTCAGACACTTAACCAACTGAGCCACCCAGGTGTCCCCAGACTGAAAGGTTAAATGAATTCTTGAGGAATGGCCCTGAAAGCCCATTGAATACCTGATCCATAGCCATTATTTGGTGGCTGTCTTCCCCTATCATCAGTCCCCTAAGCACTAACAGAGAAGGAGGGTCATGAGAGTGAGAATGGTACACAGTGGTAGTTCTCAAAGGATTACAGTCCAGTATGATCAGTATTACCCAGGAAGATGCTAGAAATACGAATCCCCAAGTCTTGCCCCAGATCCAGTGAATTAGAAACTCTAGGGGCAGGCCCCAGCACACTGTATTTTAACTAACCTACCATATGAATCTTATGTAGGCCTGAGTTTGCGAAACACAACTGTTTAATACTAGGGTTAAGTACCAGCATGCTAGCTCTCGACTCACTAGAATCACCCCTTGGCAATGCTGCTGGAAATGCACTCTTGTCGGTTTCCATGTCTCCACAATCATCTATTCACTGATGGAGGCAGGCATAGTCCTCCTCAGTTCCCGCAGCTCCCCTTGCCAGTGTTTCACCCCATTGGTTTCACCCTATTCCATTTAGTGCTTTAGCAGTCCCCCTTCCTTATACATCCCTGGTCTATTCCATTTGTAATTCCAAGCATTCGTTTTTTTCTTTCTTTCTTCTTCCTTCCCTTCCTTTCTCTTTCCTTTTTAATGCAATACCTCTTCTTTTCTTTGTTATTCCAAGTATAATGATATTCTTAAAATATAATAGTTAGAGAACAGACTGCTATGTAAAAATCATAAAACACACAGTCAATAAGCACACTTTAAAATATGGACTTAAGGGGCACCTGAGTGGCTCAGTCAGTTCTAAGTGTCTGACTCCTGATTTCAGCTCAGGTCATGATCCCAGGGTCGTGGAATCAAGCCCTCTGTTGGGTTCCCTGCTGAGTGAGGAGTCAGCTTGGGATTGTCTCTCTCCCTCTGCCCCCTCCCCTGCTCACATGATCTCTGTCTGTCTCTAAAATTAAAAAAAAATAAGTAAATAAATATTGACTTGAGAATTTGCAAATTTAGAGGTATGTGTTTCAATACCAAAGAAACTAAATAAAATATAAATTTGGCGTAAAGACAGGGGCACCTGGGTGGCTCAGTCGGCTGAGTGTCCGACTTCAGCTCAGGTCATGATCTCGCGGTTCGTGAGTTTGAGCCCCACATTGGGCTCTGTGCTGACAGCTCAGAGCCTGGAGTCTGCTACGGATTCTATGTCTCCCCCTCTCTTTACCCTTCTCCTGCTCAAGCTCTGTCTCTCCCTCTCTCTCAAAAATAAATAAACATAAAAAAATTTAAAAAAAGAAAAGACAGAAAGGATTGATTTTAAATTGCATAGACATTCAGAATAGATATATTATTTAAAATTTATCCTGAGATTTCTTAACCTCACATTGTGAGGTTTTGGTTTCATATCACTTGGGCTTCCATATTGAAAATTTGGGAAGTGATCTAGTAGTGACGGGGTGTTTCAGTGATGTCTGGAGTTAATCTAAGGATAAAGCGTATTTCCAAATATGACTTTCAAAAATAAACATTAGATTGTTTTAGTTTTTAACTAGCAAAATTAAATTTATTTAAATCAGACATCAAAATTTGGGGCCTTATTTTATTTTCTATGGAAAAGCATCCAATATACTACTACTAAATAACATACAGAATATGAGAAATAAGAGGCAAAGTCAGTATAGAGAAAGGAAAGATATCAAACCATTAGATATAATACAACACATTTCTGATGGTTCACATTCATTATCAGTATTTTAATCTAAGGTGAATTTTGTGAAACTTCAAATAAAAGGGACATTTAATTTGGATCTGTTTATACTTTAAATACCTTTCCACCAGAAATTTGCAACTAAATGTCACATTAATCTGTGTAAAATCAATATTCTTATACATAAAAAAGTCAGCAGTCGGAAAAACATTCTGCAGGAACATCATTCTGCTATGAAACGCTACTTAAAATCAGTGTCGTCTTGCAGTCGATAAAAATACGATTTACAAGAAAACGATTGAATTATAGAATACTATATCATAAACATGCCATTAGGAAATTTTAAATCCTAACATAGTTTAAAATACTAAAATGTATTTTAGTTTAAATCTTTATTTAAAAGATGATTTAACTACAGGTGGAAGCATTACTAATAAGCAGGGTATAGGAGTCTATTCATATCTATGTTCATTAAAGCAAAAATACGGATGCCGTGCAGAGTTTTGAGACTCTGGAACTAATGATGGACAAAAATCAACAAACCCAAAATGGAGTGTATATTCTAGATTTACATTATTTGAATAATTCTAAGACCCAAAGTATTTTGCAAATGTTATAAATCAATTACATGCACACACGCACACACCTGTACATGGAGACTTGCACAAGATCTCATGGTGGGTGACAGAGCCACTTATTTTCATTGTTTGTGGCTAAAGTTTTGTGTTTTTGAAACTACTTTGAAGATCAAATCATTAAAAATAATAATAGTAAACACAAATGATTCAAATCAATATAAAAACATTCTAAACCACGGAATAAAAACAAGAAGTGGTTCAGATAACAGTTCTAAGAGACTCATTCCTCTGATAACTGCAGGCCATTCTGCTTTAAAACACGTTGTATTTGGTTCTTGCACTCCTCTACACCACATGACTATTCTGGGTTGGAAACCATTTAGACATTACTCAAGCTCGGGTAAAAAATAAGACATACATTCAAAAGAAATAATAATAAATGTAACAGAAAAGGGCCCACAAAGTATTAATCTCAATAGCAAAGAAAAATCTCCTGCAATTCATATTCCTATGATATTTAGTATAGCAGTTAAGTATAAGGTTTCTCCTTAGAAAATTTTAATGAAGCCAGGTGTCATAGCATTTGAAATTTACTTTCCCATCTAACGTCTCTCCAAGAAAAGTTGTAGGAAATGAGAAATATAAATACTGACACCAATAAAGAATGACTCACTCTATCAACTATCCTTTTGAAGACTCATCATATTGTGAATTTATTTAAAAGCTTATACTTGGTACCCAGAGTAACAATATCATATACAATCTATTCCTTTTCTTACAAATTATTTTTAGTCAACAAATATGAAGGAAAGGGACTTATAGATTTATTTTGCTTAACCCATCAACAAAAAAACTACAGTAAACTATTTTTTTACTTCTACAAATTTTTACTCAACTCCTGAAATAACACTTTGTATCAGAGATAAGTATTTATCTTTCAATTATCAAAAAGAAGAAATCCCCTTTGAATATATCTTTAGGTATGATATTTCTATATAGTTGTTTAAAGATGTGTCCTACCATATGAATGTCTTTAAGAATATAAATGTACAATATATGAAATTTGTGACTATTAAAGTTGTTTTAACCTCCTGTTGAAAAATTCCTAGAATTTGAAGTATGTCTTTCAAAAACTTTTATATTTAGAGAGATGATGTTATTTCCCAATGACTGCTATAATGTTGGTTTGCAACCTTGGGGGTTCCCCAGATGATCTGAAACTGGCCTCCACATGCAGAGGGCTGGGAGAGATGATTCCTGATTGGCAGGTGGCAGTTTTAATAAACAAAGGAATTTATATAAGAGGCTTGTCTTGGTTGGCCCCAGGACATGTAGATTTCCATACCTTCCCATTAGGATCGTCAAAGTTTATATAGATGACTTAACAGGGTTCAGTTCTTTATTCTCAACAAAACCTTGCTCTCGACAACACCTTACTCAATAATCTCAACAATACTTTCTCAAGGCTGCATCCTTGAAATGGCTGTTAGCATGCGAATAGTGGTTCAAACACACATTCCAAAGCCAAGGGAGGGTATAAGGAACCTCTTCTCAAGATTTTTGACCTAACATTTACAAAGATTCCTTCTTCCAAATAAAGTGACATATCCAGTTTCCAAAGATTTGACATAGATATACCTTTTGGGGGACCACAGAAACTAAGCATTATTATTACATAAAAATTTATATTCCTGTCTTTGGTAAGAAAAATAATGACCCCTTAAAGATATCCACATTCTAATCCTTGGAACGTGTTACATTACAATTCAAACCAGACTTTGCAGAAGTGGATCAAGTTCAGGATTGTGAGATGGGAAGATTGCCCTGGATTACCCAGATAAGGCCAATGTAAACAGAAGCTTTCTTCTAAGAATGAGGCAGGAAGGTCAGAGTGAAAGAAGATGTGGCTACTCAGGCAGAGGTCAGAGTGATGAGGCCACAAACCAAGGAATGAAGGTAGCCTCTAGCAACTGGAAAAGACAAGGAGTGGATTCTCCCCTCGAACATCCAGATAAAACACAGCCCACGATTTTAACCTTATAAAACCATCTCAGTCTTCTATTTCTAGAATGTAACACCGTAAGTGTGTTGTCTTCTACCACTAAGTTTGAGGCAATTTGTTACAGATCATTGGAAATAATACACCGTGCAACTTCTTTTTTTAAGGCATATTCACAATTGTGTGTATGACTTCAAGAACACAGCCTGAGTTTCCATGGCTGTAATTTACTGCTAAGGCTGCCTGATTTGAGAAAAGTGAAGTAAATTCTATTCTATTTTTACTCACAAGAATTATCTTACTTTAGTTGGATTCAATGTTAACTTAATCATGAATCTGAATTTTATTTTATTTTGTTTTACCTTGGCTTCCAAAATATATAGCTGTGGTTGATCCTATGAGAGGGTACACAACCGATGGACACAGCATTGTTTGGGGCCACTCTCATGAGTCCCTTCCCTCTCTGTAAGCCAGTGCGAAAATTCTTATCTCTGTTTCAAACTAGGAGATAAATTGGTATATTTACTCAAAATCTTTTGAAAAGTATTAGATGGCTAAATTTAAAAAATCATCTATTTTTCTACTTCAACATAAGATCAATTAAGGTAAATAATCAAGATTCCAGCACTACATTTTTTATACCTTGACTTATAATTTTAATGGTTTGCACACCTTGTAATGACATTTTCTTGAAGCAAAGAATTAAGGTATTTGGTGGAGAAAAGAGGTGGCAAGAAGTATGGATATTAATGACCTGGTGTCTCAATTTAATTTTTTTTGCTATTATTTTTCTATTCCTATGTTATTTTAGTAGCATGAAAATCAAGCATGAGTTATTCATATTACAGCTTTTATAAATATATGTCACATTAAAATTTTCGGATTTCATTTATGTATCACAAACTTTACTTTCCATTTTTAAATTTTTTTTAATGTTTTTATTTATTTTTGAGAGAGACAGAGGCAGAGCGCAAGCAGGACAGAGCCAGAGAGAGAGGGAGACACAGAACCTGAAGCAGACTTCAGGCTCCGAGTTGTCAGCACAGAGCCCAATGCAGGGCTCAAACTCATGCACCTCAAGATCCAACTGAGCCACCCAGGCACCCCTCCATTTTAAAGTTAAAAAAATATGTCTCAGAGGTTATCAAATATTCAAAAGTACTCAAAAATTATATTTAGTATTAATTAGAACATTCTATGTTGTTGCATATATTCCTTGAGTTATTATATTGTCCACTTGGCTTCATTATATTAGACTTCTTTAAAGCAATATGAAAGCATATACCTATGAGGTAAGTTTACCTTAGTAACTTGGATTATTTCTCTATTTCATTTTATTGACTTTTTCCTACTGCTTTGGTCAGCATTATTTAATACCTTATGCCTCATTCTATTTAGAGTTTACAGACCCATAAAATGAAAAGGATTGACTCCCAACACTGTTTTGTCTTTCTACTTGTGGGCAGAACATAAGGAAATATTTTTAAGAGGCATTTGTTGCTTCAAATATACTTATATAAATATGTAATATTTAATTCTTAGATACTGATTTGAATTTTTCTCAATATAATATAATAAGGTCTAGAAGAAAAGTGACAAGGTTATTCATTCTATTCTATTATTTAATCTACAAAGATTAAAAATAGACATATTTAAAATATCTGGTGTTAAGGCTTAATGTCATTAGTATTCAAAATATGCTAAATATTTGGAAATTTAAAAAATATGAAAATATTCTATTTCAAAATTTGGTGCACACTGAAGGGAAAAAAAAAATCCCTGTTCTTACCATTTTTTTTTCATAGAGAGTGCACAGATCAAAAAGAATAGCTTGGGATCGTCCACAATGGAAGATAATAATTTTCAAGCAGTTTCAATCACAAGTATTTGCAATCTTCCTCATCTTTCAGCAGCCTCACTGGAGAGAGGTTGCTTGTCTTAGCCACTTAATAACATTCTACCAAGATACTATGTGAGTCATGTCATTGAGAATTGACCAGAAACTCACGGCAATTCAAAAGCCTGGCACACAGGCAATATTTCACAACTTTCTTTCCCCCAACCTAGACACATCTATGTATTTATTGTCCTATATAAAATGTGTGTGTTCGTATGCATGTGCGTGAAATTAAGTTAGGCTGTTTTAATCCGCCAAAGACTGCAATACCAATTTTAGTGATTTACTGCTGAATAAATACATGTCATGGGAATAACTGCATGAAAAAAAAAAATCATTTTCCAGGGTGCATAATGCTGGTCTAGGTGTCATCCCATCTCTCATTTGATCCATCAATAAGCTAAGAAGAGCAACCATATTTTTTCAATGTCCTATCAGGAATAAACAATTTTGTTTAAATATAAATGAAAAAATATTCTCCTGAAGTAACAAACAGACAAGGAATATAAGGACTATGCCAACCTTCAGCTACTGTCCAGATGTGTTTATGTCCCATATTTTTCCCTCTAAAGCACTAGCTCTCAAAGTGTAGACTTCAAGATTATCAGCATCAGCATCACCTGGAATATTATTAGATGAGCAAATCTTAACTATACCCAAAACCAGGAAGTTGAGAAACGCTGGTGGTAGGGCCCAGGTATTTTCAAAGCTCCCATGTGATTCTCATGAATGCTGAAGTTTCAGAACCACTGTTCTATGACCAACTATAAACAGAAGATACTTCAATGTGAGTGTGTGTGTGTGTGTGTGTGTATTCTTACACACACAACTGCATTCTTGCCAACTCAAACAGTACAAACTCATTTGCTGCATGATTTCCAAACTACCACCTAATAATGGAAACACTATTATAAAATCGGGAATATAAAAATATCAAGTAAACAAGGAACTGTGTACTGTGGAAACACTTGTATTGATTGAGGAACCACATCTTCACATTTGGCAGAACGGGGCTCGAAAATTGTTAGGGAGGGAGGCCTCCATTAATTTCATGCCTTCAGAGTAGTAAACACTTTAACAATAGTGTATTGTGGGTAGAGTATAAATTGCATTTTATACAGTTTTTACACATTTCATAGTAGACCCACTTTTCAAAGTTAGATTCCATGGTGTTGTATCAGAGGCCTCTACAACTTTTCTGAGGTGCCTCTATTTGGGGGTATATATATGAATCGAGTGAACAATACCAATTCCTTTTATACCTAAGTAATTTAGAGGTAGCTATTTTTTTTCATATTCTCTCCTCATTCTACAGTCACATTTCCATGTGAGTAGGTGTTAAGTGATGAGAATACTCAACTTTTATAGAATTTTTTTACTCTTTTGCTAATTTTTGAGAACAAAAGCACCAAACTTTAATATTTCCCTGATGTTATCCAATGACATATTTCCCAAAATATCTGTAAAAGCTACACATGAAATCAAGTTAACATGCATTAAATTTTGCTACTCTATAATACTTGCTCATTGGAAATTTTAGCTAGACAACAATGACGATAAATGAAAACGTTAATATATTAAACTTATAAAGTATGGATTTTATATGCTTTGTAGTATAAATTTTCTATTTATATATACACATTTCATAGTTATTTTTAATTGTGCATATATGGAGGTATGTTGAATTAATCAGTCTGTTAATATTAGTAATATTTTTTAGAGTTAAAACAAACATAATATGTAATAATTATAATGTTGGCTGAACAATTAATATAAAATTGAACACTGTACCATCTAAAAATACATAGTATGCAGAGATCATATTCTACAGATCATAAATACATCCAACAAAAATGTAGAGATGACACACAGGATAATTTCCCAATTACTTCCTAGTCATGAGAGTATGAGTGATTTTAAATTTCTTCTTGGGGCGACTGGATGGCTCAGTTGGTTAAGCATCCGACTTCTGCTCAGGTCATGATCTCACAGTTCGTGGGTTTGAGCCCCGCATTGGGCTCTGTGCTGACAGCTCAGAGCCTGGAGCCTGCTTCAGAACCTGTGTCTCCCTCTCTCTCTCTCTCTGTCCCTCCTTGGCTCATACTCTGTCCCTCTCTCTTTCTCAAAAATAAAGATTTAAAAAGGTTTAAAAAAATCTTCTTAAGGCTTTTCTGTGGATCGTGTATATATTTGTGTAAAATAATATATATTGTATAAAATGTAATATACATTTGTGTAAAAATATAAAATAAATGTGACAATAAAAGCACTCAAGTGAAGTCATGAAGAGAGCAAGTGAAATTTATTATCATATCAAAGATTCTGTAAATTTCCATCACGTGTCCTAACATTCATTTTAATCACCAGTATTAATTGTTTGCAATAACAAATATCTACCATTCATTTTCAAATATTTTTTAAGATTAGCATTGTAGCTACTTTTGCTGAATCTCTGGTACTTCTGGCATAGTTAGAATTGCTGCAGGTGATCTGAGCAGCAAAAAAAGCTGAGAAATATCTCATTTATGATTTTTTAAAAATTCCAAACATGAGTGCTTACTCATATTCATATAGTTTTCAATAGCCAAGGGAGTGCTGCACAATGGTATGTGTACAGGAATAGCATTTAGGGAAATTTGGTCATTTTCATTAGAATGTGAGTTCCAGAAGAGTAGAAGGTTTCACGTCATATTAATGGTAGGTTTCTATTACTGAGAAAGGTGACTGGCCCAGGGTATGTGCTTAGTAATTGTTTGCTGAATGAATAACCTTGATCAAGTCATTTAACACCTTGGCACCTCAATTCTCTCATCCATAAAATTAACATTTTTGTTTATATAACAATCCAGCATTATTATTCTGGACTCAAAGATAGGCTATTTTGCCAAATACTTAATATAAGTAATTTTTATGTATAATATAGAATGTCCATAAATGAACCCCTCATCCTCCTTCCTCTCTGTTAGGTTAGTCTTCTCTGAAACTAACCTAGATGGGGCAGGAAGGAAACTTGCATTTCCTCCAAAAGTCTTGAAGCAAATACATGTGTACATGAATACGCTTAGTAAAAATAAGAATCATGAATACTTAAAGCAATTTTTTTCTGAGTGTTTCTCATCCATGGCATTAAGTGGATAAAAGGACATGAATTAATGCAACATGACATACTAGATTTGATTATGTTACTCTTAGCTTTGCACCTTTTTCTCTTTTTAATAGTTTAATAGGAAGGTGGAAAGATAAAATAGGTTTTAAAACCTGTTTCTTTCATTTAAAACTTGAAAATTACTGTTACTTTGATTGATTCAACTTTTAGATTGAATTTGATTTTGTGTATATAGGCTATTTAAAACATGAAATGAAATTTTACTATGGTTATCTTAGTTATCAAATACTGTATGTAGTCCGACCTCATTCTTAGTCATCATTAACACTTGCAAAAAGTACTCCAATTTTCTTTTTTTTTTTGATTATACAGCTAAGCCATGGCCATTGTAGATAATATGTAAAACACATAAAAGGATTAGGGATACAATTTTAAATATTATATATATATATATAAACAATAAATATATCTACTAAAATATTTTGATTTAAATATGTTCAGTCTTTTACACTACTGTCGATTAAAATATGCATATTTTGATACAAAATATTGTATGCATATTTATGTATTCAAATTTATCCATCTGTTCTAATGTGTATCTTCTAGTAGTTTTAAGCCAAGGCAATTCTTCTTTATTATGATATCCAAAAACAAATAGCCATTTTTTTCTGTTAAGGTATTTATGATATCACACTTTAATATTTACCATTTTTTTAAAAACCTGAAATTTATTTCAATATTAGTTTTGACATTCAACATATTCTAAATTTATCTTTCAAGAAGTGGCCAATTATCCCAGAACTGCTTCATTGAGAAGTCACCATTCTCAAGTGATTTTTAGGTAATTAGAATGTAAGCTCCCTGCAGGTCATTCCTGTTTTCTTCACCACTCTTCAGTATCTGCAGACCTAACAGGACCAGGCATGAAAGAGGTTGTAGAAAAGGGAAGGAAGGAAATGATGAAAACATTCAAGTGTTAACCTGAGACTCTATTACATCTGGTAATGTTTCCTTTAACGTGTAGCCCTATTTACTGAATTTCTATGTGTGAATGAGATCCTTTTTCTTATTACTTTAGGAATTGTTTACACAAAGAGTAAAACTGTATTGAAGATTCATTTTGTCTTTGAAGAGACATGATCAGAGACTTTGGGAAGTAATTGAAAAGCAATAGTTAGATTCAGGGATTCATTTGTCTCCTCTTCAAGGCTTGATATTTAATGACATTATTTCAGTGGAAAGAAGGACTGCTTGCATTACCATAATTCAAGACTACTCCGGAAGAGTGTCTTGTGAGAAAAACAGTGTTGTGCACACAGTAAGTAAAAATATAAATAGGATCATATCACAAAAGCAGACGTTTGGAAGAAATAAGAAAATGAGTGTTTGCTTTTTGCTGCATCCCTACCCATAATAAAGAGTTACCTTAAGAAAAAAAGTATAATTGCATTGGTTAGACACTTCTGGAGATGTTACTGCTTTTTCAAAAAAGAAAAGAACAAATGAAAAAATGAAGAAGAAACATACTGGAAGGAAATATTTAACCCAGATTTTCTCTCCCAAATATTTACAGTAGTCAGTCATGCAAAAGGAAACAAGTGAAAACAAAATCATGTAACTTGAGTGTATTAATATAGATCTATGATATTCAATTAATATGACATAATTTAATTCATTAAATTTTCAACAACAAAAATGTTCAAGACTACAGTATAAAAAATTCTGTTAGAAGGTAAGAGTATGGAAAATTTCACTTAACAGGCTCACTTTTATTTTTTTTTTTTTTTTTTTAATTTTTTTTTTCAACGTTTATTTATTTTTGGGACAGAGAGAGACAGAGCGTGAACGGGGGAGGGGCAGAGAGAGAGGGAGACACAGAATCGGAAGCAGGCTCCAGGCTCCGAGCCGTCAGCCCAGAGCCCGACGCGGGGCTCGAACTCACGGACCGCGAGATCGTGACCTGGCTGAAGTCGGACGCTCAACCGACTGCGCCACCCAGGCGCCCCAACAGGCTCACTTTTAAAGAGAACTTACTACTAAATTACTTTTCTATAATATCAGGGATTCTAGCAGAAGTCCTAAAATTCTGTTTTTTTAATGTTTAATTATTTTTGAGAGAGAGACAGAGAGACAGAGTATGAGTGGGGAAGGGGCAGAGAGAGATGGAGAACAGAATCTGAAGCAGGCTCCAGGCTCTGAGCTGTCAGCACAGAGCCCGACGTGGGGCTCAAACCCACAAGCAGTGAGATCATGACCTGCGCTGAAGTCGGAGGCTCAACTGACTGAACCACCTAGGCACCAGAAGTCCTTAAATTCTAAATCCATGCTTCATTTATAAGCCCATACAAGAGCTTAACTTCTTTAGTGATCCATTTAGAACCATATAAGAAATCAGATGAAAAGCTGAGTGTATAAATCTAGACATTATTGTATTAAGCAATCTTTCAGAAGGCACTTACAAAATAATTTATTTGTCCATCATCGAATGTTATTCACTCAACTGGTACGTGAGCATGAATGAACTATATTGAAAGAAATGAAAAAGGATACATATATAAATGTGTTCTAAATATGGTTTAAAGTTCTATGAGAAATTAAATAATTCTAATGGAAAGCACAAAAAATTACTCCAGAAAAGCTATAGACTTAAAATTATTGCCACTCTGTAATTACATTTGTATAGGACAGAAACATGTGAACCAATAGAGAAGACATGTTACACAGTAGCTAATCATTAATTTACCGATACATTTCTAATGCATAAAATTGCTTTTATTTCTCTTTAAATGTGAAAATGGAAAATAATGATCATAAGGATTCTCAAACAAATGTGATCAAATTAAATTTTCTTAATACAAGCAGCAATGACTCATATTTTCACAAGCATTGTTTTTGTGAAACTTTAAGTGATTCCAAAACATTTCATTGTACAAATTATTTCAATTAAATGTTTAAAAAGCAATTCATAACAGACACATGAAAAGATGCTCACCATCACTAATCATCAAGAGAATGCAAAACAAAAGCACAATAAGATATCACTTTACACTTTCAGAACGGTTAGACTCAAGAAGACAAGAAATACCAAATGTTGGTGAAGATGTAGGGAAATAAGAACCTTCATAAGGTGTTGGGAATGTATTTTGGCGCATCCACTGTAAAAAAAACAGCATGAAGTCTCCTCAAATATTTAAAAGTAGAAATACCATATGCTCCAGCAATCCCACTACTGAGTATTTACCAAAACAAAAACCAAAACACTAATTTGAAAAAATATATATACCCGTGTTTATTGCACTATTATTTATAATATTCAAAATTTGGAAACAACTCAAGTGTTCACTGATCGATGAATGGATAAAGAAGATATGATTGATAAACACATATATATACATATATATATATATATATATATATATATTTCAGCCATAAAAAGGATGAGATTTTGCCATTTGCAACAACATGGATGAAACTGAAGGTATTATACTAAGCGAAATAAGTCAGAGAAGGACAAATATCATACAATTTCACTTATACGTGGAATCTAAAAACCAAAACAAATGAACAAATAAAGAAGCAAGGAGAGAAGAAAAAATTAAAAACAAGATTCTTAAATACAAAGAACAAACTTATAGTTGCCAGAGGGTACATGGTGGTGGGATAGGTGAAATATATAAAGAAGATTAAGAAGTAAAAACTTCCAGTTATAAAATAAATAAATTCAGTGATGAAAAGTACAGCATAGGGAATATAGTCAATAATATTGTAATAACATTGTTTAGGACAGATGATGACTCTACCTATCATGGTAAGTCCTAAGTAAGAGAATTGTTGAATCAGTATGCACTACACCTGAAACTAATATAACACTGTATGTTAATTACACTTTAATTTTAAAAAGGCAATTCTAATAGCATATCCATTATATACATCATATTTCAGATAGTGATTCTAAGTTAGTCATGGTAACTTAAATACCATGGTACTTAAATACCCTAACCAATTTTTTTAAATATTTATTTAGTTTTGAGAGACAGAGTGTGAGCAGGGGATGGGCAGAGAGATAGGGAGACAGAGGATCTGAAGAGGGCTGACGCAGAGAGTCCGATGAGGCGCTCGAACTCACGAACCGTGAGATCATGACCTGAGCCGAAGTTGGATGCTTAGTCAACTGAGCCCCCCAAGCACCCTTACCCTAACCAATTTTTATTTTACAAAAGGCCATATGACCCAGCTATGGCCCTGCGAACTAATTTTGTGCTAGAGTCTTCTGTGACAATTTTCCCATTCTTACCAAGAGATACAGAAATAGTCCTCTCACACTCCCCTAGGCATCCTCATATCTGGGTATGACACCTGGACTTGTCTACACTCATGACATATTCAAATCTGCAAAGTTGCTACACAGAATGGCAGAATATAGAAGTAGATAGAATCTGTGTGCTCAGACACATACTTAGTTGAATTAAACAAATGAAGCTATTGTTCCTTTGATTTCTTTACATGAGATGATGAATCAATTTACTTGGAATTTGACTTTAGTCCTCAGTTGCTTTTAGCACAAAATACCCTGGGCAACACTGAATGAGTGTATAGGCTTTGACAAATGTATTTAAGACAACAAATCATCCAGAACGTTGTTGGTGACAAGTGTAAATATTCTGGAATATTAACTTTACTAAAAAAATGTTATACACAGTTATCTTAATAAATATAGTTTATATCTAACCAATCTTATGATACTTATAGCTTATATACACTTAATGTATAGCCAATAATTTATCATTTTTCTTCAAATACATCCTTTTTTACCTAATAATGCATAGCTATAATAGGTAATTGACAAAGAAGTGACAATACTTCAATTTATTGATAATACATAGGAACAGTTTTCTATACTAAACTATAATGTAAAATCAAGAAACATTAAGTAACTGCATTCACTCTATACGTTGATCTTACTAATATACAATACTCTCTCCTTCTACATCAGTAAGTAATAAATTACACTGCCTACATTTTTAACCATAATCAAAATCACTTTGGTTTCTTCTGTCACAGCAACCCCAGAATTCAAATGTTTAACAGGGCTCATCATGCCCCACCTGAATCAACTCTTCCTTTTCAGTATAATAATTTGGTGAGGATGTATGACAAAGGGGTAAAAACCTGGGAGTCTGGAACCAGACTTTTGAGTTTGAATTTGAGCTCCACCACATACTCGATCTGCGAAGTAGGGCAAATTAGCTGAACACTCTGTGTTTTTCAGCTTCCTCTTTTGCAAATGGTCTATTAATAGCATTTATCTCTAATAGATGTTCTGAGGTTGAAATGAGATAAAGCATATAAAGTGCACTTGATCCATAACACATATTCTTAAGTGTTAGCTGCTTTTGCTTTCATTATTATTACCCAAGTAAATTCATGCCTTTATTTTTATGTTTTTAAACCTAGCGATTCAACTTATGAGCCTAGGAGTTTTTAACTCAAAAATCATTTTTAGTTCTGGGATATATGTCATTTTGCTCCCCAAACCCCACGGACAACACAGCAAATAGAAAGTTTTCAAGTTGTGAGTCTCAACACTGGGAAAACCAGAGGAGACATAGTGACAAAATTGTGTGAGCTGGAAAGCAGACAAAGGAAGGGCATATCTGAAATCCATGGCAGGAAAGCCAAGACCAAAGTGATACAGACTACAGAATCTACAAAAGCTCAATAATTAGCAGCACTAGGATCTTTTGCAACCTGGGATAAAGCAAGTTGTTAAAATAAAGATGATTGAGTTCAATGTGTTGAGAACAATTAGATCTCTAGATTCCTGCTACTCTCCCAACTCTGGAAAAGGTATGAAGTTTTAGTCACTGAAGAGGATTAAACAAAGGCTTTGTGCATGGGTAGTGAAAAGAGACATCAGGCACAGTTGAGAGTCTGTATCATAACAAAACTAGGGCCAAGTAATCATATATAAATACTTATCTTTGACTTATGATGGTGCTAGTTCCCAATAAACCCATCATAAATTGAAAATATTGTAAGTTGGAAATGCATTTAATAGGCATAAACTACCAAACATCATAGCTTAGACTAGCCTACCTTAAACGTGCTCAAGAGACTTACATTAGCCAACACTTGGGCAAAGTCATTTTAAAAAAAGTCTATTTTATAGTAAAGAGTTGAATGGCTCATGAAATTTATTGAATACTGCATTGAAAGTAAAAACAGAATGGTTGTGTACATACACAGTGGTTGTAAGTGTGTTGGGAAAGACCCACCAATCTTAGAGAAATAAAATAATTTAGCTTATTTGCAAAGGATAAGATTTGAAATAACCTTGGCTTTCTCAATAGCAACACTGGAAGGAAGATGTCAATGAAACAATACCTTCATTTTCTGAATGGAAATTACTTCCAATCTAGAAATTTTTACTCACCCAAACTATCAACCAAGTGAAAAGAATAATGTATTTTCAGACATGCAAAGTCTCAAAACTTTGCTTTTAATATATTCTTTCTCAGGAAGCTACTGGAAGAGGCCTCTAAACAATAAAGCAAATCAGAGGCAGCCACAGGATAAAGAAAACTAGATTCTTTAAGAGAGGAGTCAAGACGATCTCCAAAATGGTAATAAAATGAGATCCCAGGGTGCCAACTGTGTATAAGGCATAATAAGTTCATTCAGTAAGCCTGAATCAGCAGTCATGTCATCACCATGTTTTTAACAAAATGAAAGTACTGGAAACTGTTCTTCCCTACAACGACTGAGTAAATCAAAAGAGCAAGACATGAGGAAAAAGAATCAGCAACAGAACAAAGGAATTCTAATATGCTAACAAAATATGTCCCAGGATGCCAGTCATGCAGTAGGACCCAGAAAGAAAAAAAATATGATTATTTTTAGGAGAGATGTTTTGAAGAAAAGAATGGAATTGACAGATTACTTTATGTGATTGACCATGATGAAAACTATACAAAGGGCTTATTGGAAGATGTGGGAGACACGAACACTGGATACAAAGAAAATCAAGCAAATGAAAATGAATTACCTGATTATTAATTTTAGGAGAAAAAGTAAGAACGAAAAATGATCACAGCACACAGTAATGCTCAGATCTGAACAATAAGCGTCCAGGCATAATAATATAAACCTATTGTGATTTCATAAAAATGTTGACTAAATATATTGGAAGATGGAGGAAGGCAAGGAAAGGCATACACTATGCAAAACAATCAATACCTCATTTATGAAAACAGGAAGTCTATACATAATATCACAAACTGGTGAACCAGGAATTAGCTGTTTTCACATTTATTTAAAAATAAATATATGTGTAAAAGTCAGAATAATAGTTTAAAAAGTAGATCATGGTTGAATCAGGGAGAAGAAAGAGAAGGAGAAATGTATTTTTTGTTATGTACCTTCAGCATATTTGAGTCTTTATAACTATGTGCTTGTGTTACTTTGATAAGTTAATAAATAATGCGTACAAATAAAACACTAGATCAGTGATGTCCAATAGACCAAGCATCTCTCCTGATGGTTTGCAGAATCACAGGCAAACAGAGCAAGGTACCAAATATACTCTTATCCTCCAGACATCTCCGTGCAACTTGTGAGGTGGAAAGATTATAGATTGTGAATTCAGAGAAACAAGGGTTTGGATCTCACTTTCTGAATATCTGATATTTTATCTGTCTCCTACTGTGATTAAATTGCTTGTTAGGAATCCAGTGATAGAAAAGTTAAGCCCTCAACACATATCTGGCAAACAGTAAGTGGTCATTGTTTTGCACTCCCTCTCAGCCTCAACAACACAAGGCAGGCAGTAGAAAACAAGCCACTGTTATATTTTATTGTTTGAAATATACTGTAGCTTCACTGGGTTGAGGATGTATGAAATAAGCATGTCCTACAATTTCCAGCCCCTATCATTTACATTTTATCATCTCTGAAATTGGGCTGGTTTATAACAGTTGACATCTCGGATACCATGAAATATGGTAATACAAAAAAAAAAAAAAAAAGTCCAAAACATCACTTTTTCACACTGGGACCTATCCTTACCTCGGGCATTAAAACCCCAGTTACCAAAACAGAAAAACTTTTTCAGCATTAAAGAGGCCAAATAGTATAAATAAACCTTTAGTTTATGTGTACAATTCCTTTCTACAAAGGAATTAGGTATTTAACCAACAAAATAACAGATGTGACCAAGGGTACGGAAGTAGTATATGAGAGTTAATAATATGAAACAAGCCAGATGGGTAAGAGAGTTCATAATGGTTCAAAGACACTGAGAATATGTAATCAACAAATCACTCATATTAAATAATAACTGTGCATGCCTCATATTTCAGGTACTGTGGGAAGCTCAGGAATACAACTGAGTCAGAGTAGTTGTGCCTCAGAACATTACTTGCTACTTACTTTCTTCATGTTTTTGTTTTGAGACTTCTCATCTTCCTGCTTTTAGCTTTCTCTTTTCTCAGTGATATTTACAATAGTCTCAATTTAGAAAACTGTGGAACTGTCCTGAATGGTCTACTTTCTCTACTTTTGCCTATTAATAAGTTGCTAAAGAGCACCCTAACAATTACCTAACAATTGAGTCAACTAGACTAAAAATACTCTTTACACTATAATGCACAATTACCCAAACACAGGAAAAATACTCTGTGAAATTATGCACTAACATCTTCCAGTAATTCCAAACGCTTAATGTCTAATGAAAAAAAATATATTTAACTGCTCAATACTTACATTTCATGCACGTGTTTGTTCACTCACAAATATTTAAAAGTACAACTGGCCAGACAAATGCTGTAAGTCTTGGATATAATGAGGGAGCATAAGATGTGACGGTAGGGAAAGGACAATATTAATACACAGCATCAAGTGGTGACAGGTGATAAATAATAAGGAAAAACCGGAAGGGAATGGAGAGAAGAGAAAAGTGGGAGGTTGCAATATTAAACATGGTGGTCAAGGAAGGTCTCCTTGAGAGGAAGATGAGGAAGACAGCCATGCCGAGATCTAAGGAAAAAGAACCTTAGGGAAAAGGAAAAACAGGTGCAAGGGACTTGATATGGCACCAAAGCTGATGTGCTTGAGAACAGGACACTAGGGCAGAGAGTAGAAGGCAAATTGAAAAGAGGACAGAGGCAGCCACAGTGTAGAGAGTTATCGAGCAGAGTAAAGACTCTTAAAGAAGCAGGGAACCGTTGAAGGGTTTTGAGCAAAGCACTGGTACGAGATCATTTAAATTTGAAAAGCGTTAAATTGCTGTTGAGAAGAAACTGCATGTTTCAAAATGTGAGATACTGAATTAATGCAAGTGATAGATGATATTATGGCCATGGCGGTAGTGGTAGAGTAGTAGAGAAACTGATGAAATCGGGCTTTACTTGGAGGGACAGCCAACGTGATTCCCTGATGGACTAAACGTGCAGTGTTAAAGACACGGAGGAGTCAAAGATAGGTCCAAGCTTGTTTCTTTGTTTTATCTGAGTAAATCAAAGAACAAGAGTTGTCATTTATTGACATGGAGAAGATTGGAAGTAGTAGATTGGTAAGGTGGGAAGGCCAGTATTTCTGCTTTGGACATATTAATTTTGAGATGCCTATTATGGAATCCAGATGGAGGAATCATTAAGCTATTAGATATATAAAAGTTAGTCGTAAGATCTGAAGATACAAACGTGGGAAGTACATAAATGTCTTTGAAAAGTCATGGGCCTGCATAAGATCACCCAGAAAATGTGTGAAAAGAGAAGAGGTGTCACGACAGAGTCTGTGTGTTACTCTGACGCTTAAAGGCCAAGAAAAAGAAGAAATCAGAAAAGGACTCCGAGTGGAGAGGCTAGCGAGGACTGAGGAAAATCAAGAGTGTGGTTTCCTGGAAGCCAAGTGAACAAAGACATTTTTAAGGAGACAGAAAGATCAACTGATGAATGCAGCAGATAGATCAATACACTGAAGTCCAAAAAATTACCACCACCACCTGCAGGTCATGGGGATCTTGAAAAGAGCAATTTCAGGGCACTTTTGGATGCAAAAGCCTCATCCCCCTATTTCATCACTCTCAGCAGTGGTCTGATGGCTCCCAAACAGTGATTTTACCCTCGAGAGGACATCTGGCAATATCTGGAGACAGTTCTGATTGTCACAACTCGGGCAAGGGGAGTTGCTACTAGCATCTAGTGAGTACGGGCCAGGAGCCCTGCTAAGTTCCCTAAAATGCTCCTCACAGCAAGGAAATATTTGACCAAGTGTGGCAAGAGTGATGAGATTGAAAAACCCTTTACTCAAGGAATCTTCTACCACTACCTGGTCCTTCAGAGACACAGTAACTCTCAGGGTTTACAAATGAGACGTAGTTGTTTAGGGACTATGACAAAATAAACCTAATTGACTTTAACCTGTCACCTTAAGCTATTACTCTTCTACCTCCTACCTGCTTTATCATTAAATGAGGACTATGGACAAGATAATATTGAAAATTATGTCTTAACGAGCAATGTCATGGAATAGAAGAATGTACATAATGATTCTATATAAAGAAACTATACAAATGACTCCCTGACCACAGAGCCTTGCCATACTGATGTCTCTCTGAGCCCCCTATAAATATCATGTCGGCGTGCAGTCTCATGTACACATCCGTACGTGTAGACACAAACCAAGAGCCCCCAGCGACGTGTGTATTTTTTTTTATTTCAGATTTTGAAATCACTTAGTAAATTGCATTTTCCTTTGAATATAGTGTGTTCCTGGAGACCAAACTGAGTAAATTAATTTCATAAAGTTGTTCATGCATATCAAAAATAATTTGCAAGACAAAGTGAACAAGGAAAATATATTCTGAAAAGTTAAAAAAATGTACAATGGCATTTTAAGAAACACAGGACCTCTAAAAATAATTAAAATATGCTGTGTAACAGTTCCAAATAAACATTTATTTCCCTTTGAAGAAAGGATTAATTTAATTTGACTACTGCTTTTGAGTATCTACTTTATAAAAAAAGCATATCTGGATATGTCCTTTTCAACCCACTAAGCATTAAGAATACATATTGAAAATTAAATCAAAAAGAACTCGAGGCCATATGACTGCAAGAACAATGACTGCTTTTGGTATAGATATATGGGCAACAATTACAATTGCATATCATCCAGTTCTGGCATTAATTCTCAAGTCATTCTTTCCTCTCTGTGGCAAATATTTATCATCTAAGATCAAAGTTTTTTTCTGAGTACTGAGAACACAACAGAAAATAAGTTAGGCATGATCTTGGCCCTCATGCTGAATATATTCCCTCGTTCTTTTTTATTACTTTTATTTCTCAGCAATCCCAATTTGCTATAAAGAACTGTGCTTCTGACTAAAAACTGTTCAGTTGCACACAATTAAAGATTCCTGGGGCATCTTCATACAGGGACTATCTGTCAAAAGATGCATGTTAATGGACTTTAAACGATTATGCTTTGAAGAAAAAATATAGATTCTTCTACTCCATCACATTGTTCATTAAGACATAATTTTCAATAAGTAATTTATACACTAACATTTTCAAGTCAAGTGGAAATGCTAAATGTTTATTAGGTGAGTTAGTATTTACTCATTAACACATGGTTGCTGCCATTGTGGGACACATATGGTTTTCTCTTTTGGGGGGAATCAAATAAAACTACACATGTAAGGAAGGATTATTGTAAACTGCTAAGCAAATATTAAAATTATTATTAAAGCATGAGCCTCTTAAATGTAGGGAACACTCCACATTTAGGTATAGGTATAGGTATAGGTATAGGCATAGGCATAGGCATAGGCATAGGCATAGGCATAGGCATAGGCATAGGCATAGGCATAGATACGCATATGCCAAAAGCTTGAGTTCTGCAGTCAGAAAGACCTAGATTTGATTTTGAACTTGGCCACTTTCTTGCTTTATGATTTGGGGCAGGTTCCTTACCCTCTCTCAGTTTCAGGTCTTTCATTTAAATGGCTGTAATGAGGATTAAATGGGATGATCCGGGCAAAGCATCTAAGAGACAATAACAGCTCAATAAACATTAGCTCAATTGTTCTCTTAATTATTACCAATTTTATCTCTCAAGAGACATCTGTGAAGTAGGTATTGTGTAACTGTTAAAGGTAATGCATGAATGGAATAAAGGCTTTAGTTCTGGTTTCCTAGAGCACGTAAGCCCTGAAATCACATCCTTGAATTTGGCAATAAGGACTTTCTTAAATTTTTTTAGACAGAAGCTTTCAAAGAGTGATGAGTTTGAATGCCGGTTTTCAGGCTGTGAAGAATCCTATTGATAAATGATTTTTAAAATATACAAATGAGTGCAATTCAACTATTAGAAGAGCTTGGCAGAAAAATCATTGAGGGACTAGATGGTATTTAGGTGACAAAGAAGTAGATGCAGATTTTCAAAAGAAATTTTATACACCACCAGGAGTGATAGAAAGAGAAGCTGAAATTAAGAAGTGATTGGAGTAAGAGATATTCTGAAGATCGTGGAATGAGTGGGACACAGAACAAAAGGCTGACCTGTCTGAGAGGAGCAAATTGGCTTTGATGGTACTGAAAAGGATAAACAGAGAAAGAGAAGACCACAGATTTTTGGGGTGGCGACAAATGAGTATTGCCTTGTATGTGTAACAAGAAGTAAATTTTTTTTTTATATTGTTGAAAAAGTAAAGATATTATGTTTGGCCCATAAAGTGAAAGAGTAAGATTGTCAAGGGCCATCTGGTTGTATCAGAATACAAATGTGGATTTAAGAGCTCCTAGAGGTGGGATTTTTCCCAAGTGTGGTCTTAATAACTGGTAGTTAGTACCAGGGTCAATGCGTGTGTATTCATTACGTCAAAAAAAGAAAAAGAGAAATAATTAATTCAAGTAGTCCATGCCCAACTGCATTTTGGGTGATAAGAATGCCATTTATTTTAAGAATATCATGCTGAGAGGGGCGCCTGGGTGGCGCAGTCGGTTAAGCATCCGACTTCAGCCAGGTCACGATCTCGCGGTCCGTGAGTTCGAGCCCCGCGTCGGGCTCTGGGCTGATGGCTCAGAGCCTGGAGCCTGTTTCCGGTTCTGTGTCTCCCTCTCTCTCTGCTCCTCCCCCGTTCATGCTCTGTCTCTCTCTGTCCCAAAAATAAATAAAAAACATTGAAAAAAAATTTTTTTTTAAAAAGAATATCATGCTGAGAGTAAAAAATTCAAAAGAACTGAATTCCTTGTGTTATCTTTTCGTCCAAAACAGCTGAAGGTAACACTGAGTCCATCATCTGGACTTACTGTGGTTGTTCTCAAGCCACACTGCGTATTAGAATCATGTGATGAAGACATTAAATATATTCTCCACGCCCAGGTCACACTCAGGGTGAGTTAAACTGGAATCTCTATGGCGGATCCCAGGCATTAATTTTTTTTTTTTAGTGCTTTCCAGGTGATTACAATATGTACCAAAGTTTAAGACTCAGGGCTTTCTGCCACATGGAAAAAGATGCTAAGGTTTTACCTAGTCTTCTCACTTTGGAGGGGACTACACAGGCTAGAGAGAGCTTCAGATAAAGAACACACAAGCACTAGTGTATCAGTCTGCCATGCCAAAGGTTGTCTGGGCTAGCTTTTTGTTCAGAGTGCAATCTCACTTTCCACATTCTTAGTTTTGATGTCACAGAGGGCGAAAGAGAAAAATATGGGAGGAAATTAAAGAGAGTGAAACCAGTCCTTAAATATCTTTGTTCTGAAGCTGAAAATACTGTCATATTCAGCAGCAGTACATAATCCAGGGCCACGCTATGCTAGTAAACCATCCACAGATAATGACTTCAATTAAAATTAGTAGCAGGGTGGCTTTTAGCTTTGGTAATAGAGAAGTGCCTTATTAACAATTCTTTTATTTTTGTAGAAAACACAATAATTGATTTCTTTTATTTTTTAGAAATAGTTTTAAGATTTATTTATTTTAAGAGAGAGAGAGAGAGAGAGAGAGAGAGCATGAGCAGGGAAGGGGTAGAGAGAGAGGGAGAGAGAGAATCAGAAGCAGGCTCCACTCTGTCAGCGCAGAGCCCAACACTGGGCTCAATCTCACGAACCCTGAGATCGTGAACTGAGCCAAAATCAAGAATTGGACACTTAACCGACTGAGCCACCCAGGGGTCCCAGTTCCTTTAATTTTTACTTAGAATTTAAAATTTAATGCATAATGGAACCCTATGTACAAATCAATAAAGAGGAACAATACAATTTAAAGAATGTGAGATCAGGTATTTTGAGACAAGAATACAAATATCTTACATCATTGTAAAATGATGTAATGATAGAGCTATATATCCTAAAGTTTCCATTAGTTATGGGACATCCAGAAATAATTTCACAACTTGAGATATCAAGCTAAAGTATGCTATTCATATAAATGGTCCAAAAAACTGCTTGTGGAACATTTGCTAGATAAATATAAATTTCAGTGCATATAGGTCATATTACCCATAAATACAGACTACCAAAATGATAAAGGGTGATAACATTATAAGATAATATGGCCAATGCTAATATTTTTTATATATTACAATGAACCATGGAGTAACTTCTCAACTTGATGGATACGGAGAGTATAACTAATCAGGACTGTTGAATGGAATCATCGATGGCTAATTTCCCTAACAGCCATCTGACACATCTGTGTGATAAAAGCATCACTCAAACACTTTAAAATCATCTAAACTTGGACTAAACTGAAATTCAAACTTCTTTAATAATCACTGCACACTTAGAGTCAAATAAAATATAAATATGAGCCGTTACTAAAAGCTGAGAACAGAATTTCCACTTTGAGAGAATGAATCTGTTTTCAAAATGTAGGAAAGCTCCAACATAACAGTGAGATGAAACGTCATATACTTCCAAAACACTACGGTGACCAGAGTGACAAGATATCTTATACCTTATAATACTGACAAGGGCATGCTTTTCAAAATGTGTTCCAAGTATGAGACAAAAATGGAATCTTCTGATAAAGGCAGTTTTATTGTTTATCATTTCTCTACCATATTTTAAGAATTATCCAAAGTAGGAAAAAAAAAGAAAAAAAAACAATAACATCAAACATGTGACATCAGTGACAGACACTGTCTTACACTCATTCACTATATTTAACTGCATTCTGAATGTATTCAATTTTATTCTCACATCACACCATGAGAGGGATATTCTAATCCCCATTCTACAGATGATGAAACTAACGTTCAGTTAGGTTTGATAACTGCTTTAAGGTTGGTAACTCACACACAGTATATGACTAAGCTTAGACTGAATCACAGATCATTTATTTGATTTCTAAACCAAGAGTCTGTCCATTACATGAGGCTCCTTTCCTACAATGCACTTGGGAACCCTCTAAAAAAAAATGGGAATGAATGGAGTGCCCATGGGACTAACCGGAGGAACTTTTGCCATTAACCTGAAACATTTCTGCTTAGGAAACTGTTAGATTATATAAATTTAAAAGGATTGCTTTTTTGTAGCTTCTGCTGCCCCATGTGTAACTATTTGAGGTCAAAATAAAATTAATTAAAATAATATAAACTTTGAAAAATTAAGCTCCTCAGCCACACAAGTCACATTCCAGTGCCCAATAACCACACATTGCTAAAGGCTACAGTATTGGATAGTGCAGATATAAAATATTCTCATCATTGCAGATAGTTCTGCTGGGAAGTATTATATACCATTATCTTAAAAATCTTTAGAGTCAGGAAGTACAGTATGATCTTTGACTTTGCAGCTTTAAATTTTAACAATAATTTTCCTCACATGTTTAATGTCTATAACACATTTACTACAGCATTAGCATTCAGATGACACTTAGTATCAAAGCACAAAGAAGAGCTTTCTCTTCAAAGTCATCAACTAACAAATACAATTTACGGTGCAGGGCAGTGGTGGAGGAGGAGAGCAAGACGGCTGGGCTTCAGGGAAAAATTAGAACCAGTGTTTTTACCACTGTCAGAACTCTGTCTCTCCATTTCTCATCTGTTTTCATTCTTATTTTCTGCCCCAGTCTCCCAATGCCAGTGTCATTTTCTCTGTCAAGAATCACATATAATAGTATATCAAATTTTGGGCTTTCTTTTATATTTTGATAAATCGTATCTCAATACAATTTGTTTTATTTATAATTTCAAGTATTTTATTATATGCATTTCACCAAAGCGATCCTTGTGACAAAAAAAAATGTTTATAAACAGGTGCATCTACACTAAAATTATATTCTCTCTGGCTTCAACTCCATAATTCCCCCCAAATAGTTTGAGCAGCCCAAATGGGTCAGATACCTATCGTGGAATCAGGGTTAAGCCCTATGAACACACAAACGCTCCACCAGAAATCATATATGTGAAATGAATTTGGTGTAGCAACAAGAAAAATGGGGGGTTTGATCCAATATGAGAGATTTAGAGGAAAGAAAAAGTAACTATTTCCCATGTTAAAAGATTGAATAATTTTTATGCCGCTATCATAGCATTAAATAACTGAGCAAAAAAACCCAAATTACCTCAATAGAAGGGAGGAATAAAAAAGTCTGTTCAAAATTCATTTTTAGTACTATATTCCTGCCACGACCTCTTCAAAAATCTTCCCTGCCTATGATTACATGGGATTCGACAAAAGTTGAAAATTTCTATCATTCCTGTGTCTTTTTGATAAATTGATCTTCATGTTCCAAAACTGCTACAAATTTTGAGGATATCACTACAAGATACCATTTTTATTGGAGTCAGTGCCTGAGAAACATCAGCCCTGCGGAATAGCAGCTCCAAAATCTGATCGAATGTACCTTAGGTAAAATTACTGGCATGTAGCAAACCAGAGACAATAATGTGCTATATGATGTCTCCTGCTTTCTTTGTGCTTGGTAGTTGTGATGATGGGAAGAAAAGCAGTGTTCAAGTATTCACAAGTTTTACCTTAAAATTATTTTAATGTAATACCTGTGTTAAATTGTCCATCCAAGTAAGTGGCTATCACCCTCATAACAGGAAATTATATGGTGTGTCTGGTAATAGCATATAATTTATTCCATGATTTCATCCTGTGTCTAGTCCCTTAAAATGCAGAAAATAAAACAAAGCAATATGCCCAAGTGTTTTCACTGCAGTTATAACAAAAGCTGGGAAGAAAACCTAACACATGAGATACGATAAAAATTGCTGTGTAAAGCAACTCACAATCTATCCCTTTTCAATTCATGAAAATCTAAAACTCCTCGAACACACTGTTAATTCACTTGAGTTTTACCACTTTCACAGAATAAATTTTAAATCATTGGACAGGAGATACTAAGTAGGGAATTGTTAACAAGCAAATATAAAAGACTCGAAAAGGTCAAAAAAATTAAACTCAAATGGCAGGGAAAATACAACCCACGGGAATATTTGGAAGATATAGAGCATCCCTGTCCAATAGCAATACTGTGTGAACCACGTACACAATTTTAAATTTTCTAGTAGTTGTGTATAAAAAGTCAAAAGCAAACAAAACTAAACTAAACTCGGGTGAAATAAATTTTAATAATATATTCTACTCAATCCAATATATTTAAAAATATGTAATATTTCATCAACGTAAGAATGGATAGATTTTACATTAATTTTAACATTAAGTCTTCAAATTTATTTTCTATTATATATGTACAGCATAACAGCCACATGCAGGGTTCTCAATAACCACCATATTGGACAGTGCCAATAGAGAGAGATGGTTAACGAGAAACCAGAGTGCAATTATAGTGACTCTGTCCCCTATTCCAGCTTCAATCTATTAAAACACCCTGAGTCGGTAACTTAGAACTCTTTTCTTGTAAATCATCCCTCATTTATATCGTAATAACTTAAATATCGGTGCTTATAAATACTCATGTGTAACTTTACTTCTTCTGCACCACGAACAGTTGCCTGCTGGGTGGGGGTTGTTCAACAGCCTTCTTTTTGTGGTTTAGGCATGTGAGAAGATGAACAAGAGCAACTTGATAGAGAAAAACTGTGAGATATAAAAGAGGTTTTTTTATTATAAAGAATGTAAAATACAGGATTTAGTCAAAAGTAAAAACACAATGAAAATAAAATAGTGTAACTCACGAAGGCCTGCATAATTTCTCTATTCTATTCAAAGGAATGTCTTAGAAACATGACCAACTAACCTGATTTTTAAGCATTTATAGTACCCAGAGCTTCCCATCCAAAACATCTAAAGAATTTCAAATTGAAGCAAAGATTTAAATGATCCCAATTGTTAAGACTACTCCACAATTCAAGAATGAAAATTATAGGGTAAGATTCAGGGAAGGAGAATATAATTACTTGAACTGGAATTTGGCCAAACACTGGTTTTCTATTCAAAGCACTCACTGAAAATGTTCCGTAGTTTTCAACAAACATCACGGTGCTGTATGTTAATCTGAGATTCTGAGAGTAAAATGCAGGATCTCCAGCAAAAGAATTATTCACAAACATTTGTCACTGCATTATTCTCAGAGAGTAATGGTGGTGCAGAGAATGTAATTTCCAGAACCACTCCTTCAAAATCTAGTTGTACTTTTTTTTCAAATTCTGCTTTAATAATTTCTGAAACAAAATGTGAATCAAAGAAAGAGATTTAAAAAAGGGGGAAATACAAAATTACAAAGTTTAGTTAACTGCTGCATCTTTGAGAACAACCAGCTTTACAAAGATTGGTACGTTAGATTTCCTAAGTGTGCTAAATATTTAGTACCATGTCCTATCATGATTTGGGGAAATGGGGAGTTAAAATATGAACAAAAGAAAGAGTTAAATCCATTTCAGACTTTATTGTGTACTTTGTACCCATGCAAAGGAATAAAATAAAATTTTCAAATAGGCTTTAGAAATATTCCCTGACCAGGCACCTGGATGGCTCAGTTGGTTTAGTGTCATGATCTCAGGGTTCCAGAATTTGAACCCCACATAGGGCTCTGTGCTGACAGCTCAGAGTCTGGAGCCTGCTTCGGTTTCTGTGTCTCCCTCACTCTCTGCCCCTCCCCCACTCGTGCTGTCTCTCAAAAATTAATAAACATTAAAAACAAGAAATATCCCTGACCGATAATACACTATAAAATCCTAAACTTTTAATAACTTAGATTGATCATCAGAAAAAAAATGGGGGGAGGTGCTATTTCTGGCATTAATGTCTGGGAAATGTCACATATTCTACCCTTTTTCCTGAACATTTGCCAAGCACTTTCAAATAGTGAAGGTTTTGGAGAATACCATAATAAATGTTTAATAGGTTACATTTTTAAATCCTTTTATATGCCACATCAGTAAAAATACTACTAGAGTTCTGAAAAGAACACTTCTAGAAATGTTTCCCTAGAGTAACTATCTTGATTGTGTGTATGTTATGTCTGTGTATATGCATATATACATATATATATATGTATATATGCATATGTGTGTATACATACATATATACATACACACACGCATATATATGTGTGTATACATGTATGTATGTATACATACATGTATATATACATATATACACATACATATATACATATATACATACATATACATATATATACATATATATATGTATATATAGCAAGTTTATTTTTGTTGTTTTATTTTACCTGATATTTCACCAAATCCTTCTACAATTCATTCTGTTTGTATTCTTTTGTGCCACATGATTCCATGCACTGAAAAGTTTTCATGAAAGTAATAGATTTTATAATGAGCCACCTGTGAAAGCCATTGTGTATTTTCTGATACTTAAGAATCCAAATCCTCTTTTCTATATTTTACAATATTTACTCTAAAATGACCAATACCTTGGAATTCTGTACCTTTAAGTGTAAAATCACTATATTCTAACAGCATTTTATATTCCAGTACTAACACAGATATTCGAGGCTGAAATGATTGGTTACAGATAGAGAAGAATCTAGAAAAGGACTATAGGAAACACAGAAAAAAATCACTAAGATTACCCAGTTGTAGCTTATCATATTTTTTAACACTTACATGAAATGCTTTTTGTTTTTGCTTTTATAAATATGGAAATAGGGAACACACTATAGTCATTGGCATCATATGGCAGAGATATAGAGCCCTCATCATGTCAACACTTCCAAGAATGGTTTTTGTTGTGTTTTTAAACAGAATTATTTAAAAATGCTTTCCAGTACTAGAAATATATTAAAACAAAATGCTAAGCATAATCAACAAAGGAGAATGAACATACACATTTGTAAGAAATACAGTGGGTGTCATCACCAACTTGTCAGCAACAATCTATCACCTTTCTTGTTTTCATTCTGATATATGGTGGAGTTTTGTCAGGATGTGTTATTATACACAGGAGATCACTCTCCTTACCAGGCTACTATTCTATTTGAGCCAAGTAAATAACCTCTGAGAGCTTCTAAGGTATGAGCCAACTCTCAGGTGATATTCTTTCAGAATGTGATGTGTAATAGTTATTAAGAAAAGCCAAAGAATATTCTACTTTTCACACAGTTCAATTCAAATAAGCGTTTTCCTTGAAAAAATACACAAGAAACAAAATGGAGAGTAAAATCGTATCTACAAACATTATCAAATATTTGCACCTGACTTTATTTTACAAATGTTTCAGAAAGGCAGATATCACCTAGGATATTTCAAAAAATATAACTGCGGTAAAATCATCAAAATATTTTTGCTTATTGTATGTTTGTTTTTTCCCTGGAAGGATCTCAGTAAGGATAAAATATCCACTCGTGCACATTGGAAGAAAGGGTAGTCAACCAGAAAAATGTTAATGTATACAAGGATAAAGACAGACTTCTAAAAAGTTAGTAAGTTAGTTGAACTTGACTATCAAGCATGTAAAACGAGGGTGTTTGTTAGCAAAAACATGGGAACAAGCAGGAATAAAGGTCACATTAGCCATTATAATCCTTGGTATTAACCTAGATCCTTTATAACCTGAAGCAAGTTATTTAACCCAAAGAAACTGTTTTTCTCATCTGAAAGGTAATGGCTATCTCATATAATTGCTATATTAAAAGAAATACTGCCTGCTTAACACACATTTAACCATGTGCGGGCCATGATAAGTAGCATTATAATAACATATGCTTGGCATTCTTTTAAGCACTACTCATGTATTATCTCAGGTAACAACTAAACAACAACTCCCCTAGTCTAGGCTTTCCAATAACGTAGCCACTAGTCTCATGTGGTTACTAAATCTTAAATTATTAAAATTAAAAATTAATTTCTCAAGCACGTTGGTCATATTTCAAGTTCCGAAGAGCCCTATGCCTCTAGTAAATACCATATTAAACAGCACAGAATATGGAACATCTCCATCAAGATAGAAAGGTCTGCTATACAGCATTGCTCCAAGGCATATATTCATATATTATTACATATCTCCATTTAATAAAAGAGAAAAGAGAGTTAGACAAAGAGGAAGGAACTTGACCAAAGCCACATGCTAGCAAGCAGGACTAGAGCTAGGATGACACCATGGCATTCTGATTCCATGATATCGTGGCAAATGGTCACTATGAACCAACTATATTTACTCTCAAATTTTTGTAAGGTTACATGTAACAGTTTTCACTTTATCATTACTAAATAAAAGATAAATACCTGATTTATATTTTTCCATGTTTCATTATGTTTCATAGTAAATGCTAAAATCTAATTAAATCATATTAATTAACTATATATTTTTTAAATCATATTAATTAACTATATAATATTTTTCTTGGCTTTTTATTATATTTGTCATTTAAATACAGTTTTTGTACTAGTCAATCTGAATCTTGCAATTAAAAATGGGATTTTTTGGGGGTGCCTGGGTGGCTCAGTTGGTTACACGTCAGACTTTGGCTCAGGTCATGATCTCATGGCTCATGAGTTTGAACCCTGCATCAGGCTTTCTGCTGTCAGCACAGAGACCTCTTCAGATTGTGCAAACACTCTCTCTCTCTCAAAAATAAATAAACATTAAAAAAAATAAAAAAATAAAAATGGGATTTTTTTTTTATAAACCTACATTTTAGGTAATCCTTACCATGTTAAATATGAGAAAATGTAATAACATAAACACATGTTGCTTACACCAGATTATCCTGATCAGCAAATTAGCTGATAATTACCCAAGTGACAATGTATGAGATTTGAGTCAGTATGATCCAGAAAGAGCCCACATCTTAAATCTGAACATAAACTAGGTCTTTGGACAAAAGTTTGTTATTTCTAGGTAATGTAACTGATTTTATAGCTAATCTATTAGACTCTATAAAAACAAGAAGTTCTCATTTATTCTATGAAAAAACAGACATGAAGCAGTCTTAAAAGTTTTATTTGCAGTATTGGAATGAAAAATAAGATCATAGGATTTGAGGTTAAAATTTCTGGATCTCATTTTTTTTCAGAATATTAATCCCACAAATAACAGGACTATTCCGTCTTGTTCAAACAAGAACAGCTCAATGCTCCATTGGGAATGGGAAACAGCAATATACTGTATTGTTATAATGAACTAATTCTATTCTCAAACAACTGATTCATTTTGCATCATTGAGAACAATTAACATTCTAACTAACAGAATATTTCAACATATTTACATACATACAAAAATCATGTGGGTTTTATAATCAATACAACCATATTTCCTAAACTTGAGAAATAGTGACTTATTCTAAGTCTGTATATATGGTTTTGAAGAAAACATGTAAAAATATGTAGATTCAAAACATTAATGAGGCCAAATGGGGCTTCGGAACACAAATTTGAAACAAAATAAAAGCTAATATTATTTCCGTGTTGAATTAAATTCCTAGAAAATAGTTACATTAAATGTATAAAATGAATATGTAAGCTGTATCATATTTATTTTAAGACCATATATAAACACGAATCAGAAAAGACTTTTTAGTGCATTTTATTTTGAGAAAGACAGACATAGTGTGAGCAGGGTAGGGGCAGAGAGACAGGGAGAGAGAGAATCTCAAACAGGCTCTACACTGCCAGCTCAGAGACCAATGTGGGGCTCAAACCCACAAATCCCGGTTTCATGGTCATGATCACGAAACCAAGAGTCAGACACTTAACCCACTGAGCCACCTTGGTGTCCCCAGGAAAGACTTTCTAATGGAGTGTGTAGTGGGAGGGAGACATGTCAAGCACAACAAAATATTATAGATCCAAAAATACTGTATGCACACACAAGTGGGAGTTTCCAGAGATTCAAGAAAAATCCAAACAAATGTCAATGGATAAAGATATAATTGAGAGGACACCTGTGCTAAAGGAATAAGACATATTTGGGAACAGTCAGGAAAACTGCCACTCAGAGATTCAAGATTGAGGGAACTGAAGGAGAACTAAGTTTTCTGTAGTTATCTTCATCCAATAATTAGCAAAAGCAACGAACAGAGTAAAATCAATGAATTCTGGAAACTGATTTACAAAAATCTATATGGTTTAAATGCCATTATACAGAGAAAGTAACACACTCTAAGAGAAAAGGCAAATTACTATTCAATACAGACAACCAAAGAAAACAAAGTAACTCATGACCCACGTTCAATGGGAATTCTATGGAGAAAGAAAATTTGGGGGAAAAAGTTACTAATATAAATACAACTTGTATTTTACTGAACCCAAAATGACTATTTTCTTTGATATTGTAGAAAACTGAAAAAGTGTCTACTATTTTAATATCCTCCAAACTGAAAATGTATGTACTATTTTAATATTCTCCAGACAAAAATAGAACATTTCAGATGAAATGTCTTCTAAAATAAAAAGTCAATGTCTACTGGATTCTAAGAAATTAAAACATAACTGAGCGTTCCACAGAATCCAACAGGCACAATTCTTTTCAACTTTACCTCAAGGCTATACCATTTTTCTTACTTGCTGAAGTGTTTGACAGCCTACGACTCTCTTCCTTTGTACTGCACTAAAAGGTAAACTGATCTGTCAGTGACATTGGTACTCCAATCCATCTCTCAGGAGCTGGAAAATGTTGATTTTTTTTTCCTAAGCTCTCAAGAGTTCATGTGCTCTTCCTGTCAGAATTTCTGCATTTTTATAACTCTCGTTATAAAATCACCTGTAAGCTTTTCGGCAATTAGTTTCCTGGGGACTAGTTAATAGTGTCCTGTCAGACAGCTAATATTTATGACAATGGAGGGTAAATGGTCTGTTGAAATGCAGCCCACCAATCATTAATTTCATTCCTCAGTGGGAGAACAGTAGTTTACATATTTCTTTTGAAAACTGTTAAAAATGTATGCGTGGGATTTTGAAAATGGCAGTGGTTTTAAAATACTCGTCTTTTTGTACCTTGGTTCCATAGTGGAATAAAGTATAAAGCAGGTCTATTCTGAGTATTTCCCAATGATTTTGATCACAAAAACAGACTTTTTTCATAATGAATTATACTTATGATGGAGTTCCATGTCCTATATATGTTTGGAGAAGCAAGAAAAAATAAAGTTCCAGTGTATTTCCATGAGTTAATGGAACACTCCCAAATGAATGTATGAATGGCCTCACATGACATCTCATTTTATTTACTTCTTGCTGGGCCTGCCTAAACTCCTTAAGTAACATTTCACTCATCTTTACCCTGCAAATTCCATCTTGGTCTTTAGTACCCTTTTTCTATATCTTTCCTCATTAAAAATAATACAGTTAGATTATAAGGAAGTATAATGGATCATCAATAATTCCAGAACTATGTATACAAAGAGTAATAGTCACAACATTGAACTTGAATTTCTTGTAAATGATTTTGAATTGAGTGGGGATCTAGGGAGTAGTCCCTTTGCCATTATGAAAGCTGATTGAATTTTGTAGTGAGAATAGGAAGTGAATTTTTAACAATATTCCTTTCACCAGCTGCCATGGGCAATTCCTAATTATTACATATGATTCAAAAGCAGGGACTTATTTCTGCCAGTGCCTTGCAATTCAACATAATTATCTTGAGTCAAACTTCATCCACCTGTTAAAATAGTTTTGGAAAACTATGATAAAATCATCAACATACAAGGTGGTTCCCACTATTATGAGGAGGAAACTAAGAAACCAAAATAATAGTACATTTTTTTGTGCAAGAATCCAGGCTAAGAAATATGAAACCGCATTTTCTATGACAGAGGATCCATTTAGTGAGAAGCTACAACAGGGTTAAATTGAGTCTAATTCAAAACAAGATCATTTGATTTGATTTGATTTGATTTGATTTGATTTGATTTGAATAATTCAGGGAAAGGAACAAATGTAGACATGGAACATTTATTCCAGTATCCAGTGACTGAGAATAATAAATTTATTTGATCAATAAATAGTTTCAATTTTGTGTATATATCCATATGTATAGTATTACAGACTTTGGAAGTTCAAAATACTGCCATATTCTCCTTCAACACATACATAAATAATGTTAAGAAACAGTATAAATAACATTTTTAAAATAGTAGTTAAATGGCTCAAATTCATTTCAAAAGACTAGTCATTTCCCATGTTTATACCCAAGGTCACCATTTATGAAAGCTACTGTTTTACTATTTTAAATATAAATAAGAGATACTGTCTAATTGATTTGACCTACATAAAATTCCAGAATAAACAACCTGAATTTTACAAGCTATAAGACAGTTTTTGAATGTCTAACATCTTTAGGTAAGTCAAAGCAAAAGTTCTAAAATGCACCAGCTGTTTATGGGATTATTCAATTGAAACATTATTCATTCACTGATTCATTCAATAAGCATCTTGCTATATATGCCCATGATATGCTACATACTTTTTCAAGTTGTGATCATGATGAGAGCAATCATGTACTGATTAATTGTAACGGAACGGAACTGATCTAAGCATTTTACTTCTATTAACTCATTAAATCTTCAATACGATTCTCAAATTATCCCAGTTTCACTGATGAGAAAACTGAGGCACACAGAGCTAATAATATTTTGATAGAGTCACACAACTAGGAAGTGGCACAGCTTATCTTTGAATTCTGGCAATATGGCTACCAACCTAGATTTAAACTACTGTTTTCTATCGATTTTATAAGTTTATCATTTTATAACAAAACTTGATAAACAAAATAACTGATCATCTGAAATACCCCAAAAGGAGCATCACATTTCAGAACATGGAGGTGACAGGAGCCCCCAAAGTGAAGAAGAGTCAAATTTCAGCTGTTGAAGGTGTGCCAAATTCAAGCTTTAGATTGATTATTTGCAGTGTTAGAAATAGTTTAGATTAACTATTTGCAGTGTTAGAAATAGTTAGAATAGTTAGAAATAGTTAGAATAGTTAGAAATAGTTTAGATTAACTATTTGCAGTGTTAGAAAATCAAAAGACAGAACAATAGGTCTGACTGATAGCCAGAAAAAAAATCAAATCAGCTCTAGCCGTTAATGATTTCAAAAGAAAGGGAAGTGGGATGGGAGGAAGAGGACAAAAAAGAGAAACTTGTAAGCAACAAGGGACAAAGAAGCAGAAATTTTCCACTGGAGATTAATTCCCAAGCATTTTTTTTAATATATGAAATTTATTGACAAATTGGTTTCCATACAACACCCAGTGCTCATCCCAAAAGGTGCCCTCCTCAATACCCATCACCCACCCTCTCCTCCCTCCCACCCCCCATCAACCCTCAGTTTGTTCTCAGTTTTTAACAGTCTCTTATGCTTTGGCTCTCTCCCACTCTAACCTCTTTTTTTTTTTTTTCCTTCCCCACCCCCCTGTTAAGTTTCTCAGGATCCACATAAGAGTGAAACTATATGGTATCTGTCTTTCTCTGTATGGCTTATTTCACTTAGCATCACACTCTCCAGTTCCATCCACGTTGCTACAAAAGGCCATATTTCATTTTTTCTCATTGCCACGTAGTATTCCAACCCAAGCATTTTTTTTCAAAACCGTATTGACAACAGATGATTTGACAGACCATGTCATCCAATTCCCTAAGTTTCTCAGTTAAAATACTTTTGCTATACAATATGACTTATTAAGTAGATAAGTTGGGAAGAGAGAGTTCATCTGTTTCACAAATGATTTGATTCTTCTTAATACCCAGTTATACATTAAAAGGGTGCACAACATGCACAGGTTGATAAAAAGTGAAACTATAAACTTTTTTAAGACTACATCTATTAAACAGCATCAAGTACCCTGTTTGTCATTAACTGTGTCTATTACAGAAGTCTCCAAATAGGAAAGAGGTTGACTTCCAAAAGTATTTTTTTTAAGTACTTGCCTGAAACTTTTCCAATGGGGGAAAAAAATGCATCAAAGGTGCTTAAGTTCATCACCAATGGCTTAATCAGGCCTTGAGGTAGGCTGAAATATTAACATTAAAATACAATAGATAATAACAATATAATGTGGTCATCATGCAAAGGACAAAAGTTCCTATTTTCAGTTAAATATTTGAGGTCCTGAGAAATCAACATAGTTTTAATTAGAGGAAATTAAAGAGTCAGGAGGGACAATCTGAAAGCAGACCCTAATTATTTAAGAACGTTTTGAAAACTCATGACACTCTTTTTAGGTTTTAACTAATTTTGCATTAAATCTATGGCATTATTTTCTTTAATATGAAAGGATCATTACCTTATTAGGTATCCTTCTCAAGAGCTCACTTTTTTTTTCCTTTTTTTTTTGAGAGAGAGAGAGAGGGTGCAAGTGAGCGAGGGGCAGAAGGAAAAGGACTGACAGAATACCATGAGGGGCAGAGAGAGAGAGAGAGAGAGAGAGTGGAAGAGAGAGATCGAAGCAGGCTCATCTGAAATGAAGCTCATGTTTACTCCAAGCGGGGCTTAAGCTCACAAACCTTGAGATCATGACTTAGCAGAAGTCAAATGTTTCACCTACTGGGCCACCCAGGCACTGGGCTCACTTATTTCTATCCTCATGTATATTGAACAAGAAGGGGATAAATAGAAAGACCCAGAAGAAAACGTTTTTTACATGTTAATTTAAAAATTAATAGCTTAAAAAGCAACGGAAGAAAACTGAGGGGAAAGGAAGGGCACTAGAGAGGATATGGACAGACTTAAGACAGCATCCAGCAGGGTGAACTTAACCGGGCTTAGGGAAGAAAGGAGAAAAGCTAATGCGAAGTACAGTAAAAGTTCACTGCCTGTGGCAAGTCTCCAGGCAGGGCCCTCTGTGCAGGCCAGTTCAGGGTCCCTGAAACAGTAATCAGTTGAGAACGGCACTAGGAGATGGACACAGAGCAAGACAGAGGTACAGCATGTGCTGTGTTTCAAAGTGCAATATTCCTTGGGGTGCCTGGGTGGCTCAGTCGGTTAAGCGCTGACTTCTGCTCAGGTCATGATCTCACGGTTGGTGGGTTACAGCCCCGTGTGCTGACAGCTCAGAGACTGGAGCCTGTTTCCGATTCTGTGTCTCCCTCTCTCTCTGCTCCTCCCCCATTCATGCTCTGTCTCTCTCTGTCCCAAAAATAAATACACGTTGAAAAAAAAAAATTTTTAAAATGCAATATTCCTTACCCTGAGTCAACGTTTATTGTAATCAGATTTTTTTCACAGGGTAATTGTTACAAATTTCTTTGGTTTAATATTTGTCATCCTTCTGATAGCAACGTCACTGAATTTTAGTTTGTCAATTTACAAGTGATTAGCAAGTATAATTCATTTTTCAGGGTAATGTGTACCCAATTAAGAGACATCCGCTTTCTAAAATAGTGCCATCTTCAGTAAGAGAAGAAGCCCCTCAACATGACGTTTATGTAAGCTGACAACTAACCATTCCTATCTATTGAAAGAGGATTCGTAATAATTATTTCTTCCTTTGCAGAGCTCAAATCATTATGCACAGATACAAAGAAAGCATATTACCTAAATGCACAAGATAATTTCAGATTAATTTCCCCCAATTTGTTCGATTCAGTTAAATCAGTTAATTTATATTATGCCCCAGTTATAGCTAGACACACAATTCTTTTAATAGAGTGGTTATAAGTTAGAATAGAGGTTTTAAAAAATAATATATGGATATAGATACACACACACACACATCTATGTACACATGTGTGTGTGTGTGTGTGTGTGGTACCCATGCAAGCATTTCATTTTGGAAAGAAATCTCTGGTTGACAGTTTATCACAGGTTTCAGGGAATGTGGCAAGATTTCAGAGCTCATACTTTTTCAAGAGTAAGTTATTTTGAATAATTTTTCATATACTAAATATGAAATATCTGACAAATCTGATCACAGGAATGAATCCTTGTCCCTGTTTTTTTCATATTCTTTACATTAATTAGTCTCGAAATATACAGAGCCTTATGCAAATCCAATATTTTCCTTTCATCTCTATCATTTCATTAGCACCAGGTACCTGCAATCCAGGGCTGTAAGCCACATTTATGTCTCACTTGCCTCAGTTAAATTTTTGTGACTTCCTGCTTTCATTCACTGGGATGAGAGATGGGGAATGGATGCCCATAAGTACTTTGTTTATCTATGCATTAGTGGCACTCCATTTGATGATCTGAAATGGCAGTACAAAAACTGAAATATCTCTGTATCTTTCCTTTTCATTATTTTCTGCTCTTTCGTTCACAGTGAGTCCAGTCACTGTTATTACAGCCTCTCAATATATATGTAAATAGCTTGCACAATATTGCCTCACATATTCTTAAGTTTCTTTGCATTTTGTAACTTTTCTTTCTGATACCGAAGCCTATATTTCCAACTACCTTGTAAATTTCCTGAATGAAGTGTTTGTAGCCCCTACTCTGAATTTAAAGGACGTTTATTAGATACTGTTACTGAATTTTTTCATCTAAAATTATTCTTGGGGCGCCTGAGTGGCTCAATCGGTTAAGCGTCCGACTTCAGCTCAGGTCACGATCTCACGGTCTGTGAGTTCGAGGCCTGCGTCAGGCTCTGGGCTGATGGCTCAGAGCCTGGAGCCTGCTTCCGATTCTGTGTCTCCCTCTCTCTCTGCCCCTCCCCCGTTCATGCTCTGTCTCTCTCTGTCTCAAAAATAAAAAATAAAAACGTAAAAAAAAAAATAAAATTATTCTATAGTGACAATGACAAAAAGAAAAATCCATCTTAATATGAAGAGTTCTCTAATCCCTGTTCCAATTATTTCTTTACTGACTTAAGCTTCTTTTTGTTAACTTTTTGTTAACTCAACAGGCATTTACTGAATGACTACTAAGTAAACAGCACTGTGCTAGGTACTGGGGTAACCAATCATGACCGTCTCTGACTTCAAATATCTGATGTACAGTGAGAGAGGCCGATAAAAAGAAAGAACCAATTCATGATTATAATCTAATGAGATAACTGTGGAAACAGAAGTGTTCCAATTCAGAGAACCATACTGGATTGAGTGGTTCAAGAAAAACTTCAGGGATGGAGCTTCATCTTGAAAACAGAGACCAACCAGACACCCCAGGCAGAAGGAACCAGTTGGAGTAAAGGCAATATGCAATATGGGTCATTTAAAGTTGTTTTTGATTGAAAATTTTTCTCTGATTTTCAACACTTAAGTACATAGATTTGCTACTACTTTTCTTAAAGGTTTAATTTTTTTTTTTTTTTTTCTTTTTGAGAGAGAGACAGAGAACACAGGCTGGGGAGGGGCAGAGAGCGATAGACACGCAGAATCTGCGGCAGGCTCCAGGCTCTGAGCTGTCAGCACAGAACCCGACATGGGGCTCGAACCCACAAACTGAGATCACAACCTGAGCCAAAGTTGGATGCTTACCCAACTCAGCCATCCAGGCATCCCCAATTTTTTACTACTTCTAATAGCTTTGGAAATAATACAGTGTTATTTTATTTATCATTCCTTAGGAAAGAAGATAATGAATAGCCAATCCAAATAAAACATACAATTACATGATACTTCTTTTCAAAGTAATCGAAATGTATATGATGTATTTTTTATGATTTGTCCCATATGATATTACTATTATTCAAGAACTGTTTTATTCATTCAATAAATGGCAAATTTTATGTTTTCCAAAGGTTAATAAGAAAGTGAAGGACTTGAAATAGTAATACATGCTACCTACATATGAGAAAATATGCATTTTTTTAACATTTATTCATCTTTGAGAGAGACAGACACAGTGTGAGTGGGGGAAGAGCAGAGAGACAGGGAGACACAGAATCTGAAGCAGGCTCCAGGCTCTGAGCTGTCAGCATAGAGCCCAATACGGGACTCGAGCTCATTGACTGCAAGATCATGACCTGAGCCAAAGTCAGACGCTTAACCGACTGAGCCACCCAGGCGCCCCGAGAAAAAAATGCATTTTAAAGCACATTCTATGTTTCAGAGAAGCAAGGTATGAATAAAACTATTTGTTATAAATGCACTACAAATTGTACTCTAATGTTTTGAGGAATAAAAAAAAGCAAGTAAGTTCCCTAAAGCAAATAAATAATTTAGGCAATAGTTTGCCAAAATGCACGGCGATTTACGACTGATTTCTCCTATTCCACAATGAAAGAAGGAGGAGACTGCTTATGAAGTTTGGCATTCAGAAAAGTTCCCAAGGACCAGGGAGAATGAGGTAGTGAGTGCTGACATGGAACCAAGACGAAGGAGATGAGCCTAAAGCTTGTGGGATTGAGCTGTGGCCCTAGAAGCCAATAAAGATGCTGAATTTGGAGATGAGGCTAAAGCAAACAAGAGACCTTCAGCAGAAACTGCCTCAGAAAAAAAAGGCTTTAAAGTAGGGTCTTGAGGGGCTCATAAATAAGCTTTGAAACAACTTCAAATAGTTTGACATTTATGCAAAATTTGTGTTTACGCTTACAGACCCCCCCCTCCCCCCCCCCCACACACACAGCACTTTCCTGGGGAGAAACCAATCTTTTTTGTAGTATATATCCTCAAAGGACTCCTTGAAGTTTTAAGCCCCATTGATCCAGGACAAATCTAAGGAAAGTGAGATTCCAGTGGTAAATACGATTTGGTTTGCTCGTTCTATATTATGATGTAGCTGCCACTTACTATATGTATTAAACATACTTTTTTTGCCTACCCCCTGCAGAATTATTGAGGATGCTCAAATGATATAGTAACCACATCCCTAAGCAAACCTCATGAGATAACTTGAATGACTTAAAGAACTTCCAAAACCACTAAGGAAATTCTCTATAATTATAAAAGGGAGTTGTTTTTAGAACTATTAAATTGTCATTTCCCATAATTGAGATTGTATCCCAGTTGTCATATCAGTGGTACCATTTCTTATTAAACCAATAAGTCACAGTACCTTTACAACATGGCAAATTCCCAATCATGCTGCCCTTTAAAAGAACCACCTTAGTCAAATGAAAGTTATGGTTAAAATAATTCTTTGATTTTTTTGTCTGTTTCTGAAAGTATAGTCATAGCTTTCACATTCTAGGAGTTTCTTTTCTTTTCTTTTCTTTTACTTTATTTTATTTTTAAAATGTATTTACTTATTGTGAGAGAGAGAGAATGTGAGGGAGGGGCAGAGAGAGAGGAAGAGAGAGAAAATCCCACACAGGCTCTACACTGTCAGCAAGGAACCCAATGTGGGACTTGAACTCATGAACTGTGAGATCATGCCCAGGCCGAAATCAATAGTCAGATGCTTAACCAACTGAGCCATCCAGGCTCCCCAAGGAGTATATTTTAAATGCACATAATAAAGGGAGCCTGGTTGACTCAGTTGGTAGAACATACAACTCTTGATCTGGGGGTCATGAGTTCAAGCCCCATGCTGGCTGTACTAAAAACTAAATAAACTTTAAAAATAAAATAAATGCAGGTAATAATTATTATGAGTTGTTTGTGCCCCCCCCAACTAAATTCATATGTTGAAATCCTAACCCCCAGTACCATATAGGTTGATGTTTGAAATTAAGATCATTTCAGAAGTAATTAGGTTAAATTGAGGTCATTAAGGTAGACCTCGAACCAATCTGATTGGTAATCTCATAAAACGGGAAAATTTGGACACAGAAACACACAGAGAGGGAAGACAATGTGAATACCAGGGGAGGAGACAGTCGTCTTCAAGCCAAGGAGAAAAAAATGAAAACACACCCCTCACAGCCCTCAGATGGAACCAACTAGGCCAACACCTTGATTTTGGACTTGTAGCTTCAGAACTGTCAGACGGTGAGTGTCTATGTCTAAGTCACTCAGTTTACGGTATTTTCTTACAGTAGCCCCAGCAAACAAGTACAACAGTATTAATAATAACAAAACTATCAATATTGTACTAATGTCCTTTTGCCTCGTAACAGAATTTAATGGCTTAAACACTACAGACTCATAGCTTATATTTCCAGAAGTCAGAAGTCTATGTAGAGTGAAATCAAGGTTCAGCACAGCTGCATTCCTTCTGGAGGCTCCAAGGGGAAACCAATCCCTTGCCTTTTCTAGCTTCTGGAGGCTGTATGTATCCCTTGGTGCTTGGCCCCATCACTCTGACCTCTGCTTGAATCTTCTTCTCTGATGCTTATCCTGTCCCCTCCCTCTCATAATGACCCTTGTGATTCCACTGTGTCCACAGGACAATTCAGGATAATCTCCCCATATCAAGATACTTAACTCTATCTGCCAAATCCCTTTTGCCATATAAAGTAACATAAGCATGAGATCTGAGAACCGGGACGTGAACAATGCTGGGGCCACTTTGCAGATAATACTGAGCAACGAGGACTCAGAAACATCCAGCTAATAAGCACTTCACCTTAATTTCCTCATTCACTTTTCCCAGCCATTTAATGGTGTGGATACCATTGCTGTATCCATTTTATCTAAGAATTTAAATTTTTGTATGTCTTTTCAATGAATTCATCTGATCTAAACTTTCCTAAGTTATGTAATTGAATGCAACTTTTTGTAGTCAATATGTCTCTATTGTCCATAAACATAGCTGCTTTGTACATAACAGTAATGCCTCCATCTCTTCTAGCTGTTAAATACCAGGTTTTAAAAATATTCAGTCCAGTTTCCTAAATACGGAGCAGCCGAATCTAGGCAATGAGTGTGACACGCAGTATCAAATTGAAACCAGATGGATTAGAAATAAACCTGTCCATAACAAGGCCGAAAAATCCTTAGCTTCCACAAAAGTGTAGTTAGGGCTGCTGCATGTGGGCACCCAGACAAGGGGTCCACGGAGGCACGGACCAGCCAAGCCCTGCAGATCAACCACTTTGCACAGAGCAGGTGCATGGGCCTGCAGGAGCATTGATGGAGAGGCTGGAACTGTGCACCAACATGTCCCCACCATTGAGGGTTGCTAAAGAACTGATGAAGTTGAGAAACGGTGCTCGTTTTTCAAGACATGCCAAATTGTGGCATTGACAAGGCAATTTTTAACTAACCTCTACTGAATAGGTGAAATCGCCATTTTCAATAAACTAGACGGGCAATTATTTAACAAGGCACTAGTTTTCATGGGCTCTTCCTGACACCCGTAAATAGGGAATTGATCTGTGTCCTCAGCAGCCTGAGAGTGAGGTCACGGCAGAGGACAGAGAGTCTTCAGGCGAAGCATTTGGAAGGGGGCAGATCCAAATTCCCAGAAACCAGGGCCATGAGGCACTGATGGCCAATAGCACCTTTCCTTTTTAGTGTGTCAGGTATGTTCTGAGAGCTTTTTACATACTAATTAATTTATAATAAAACCCTATAAAGCAAAAGAAAAAAACTCCATGGAGCAATTATTACTCATTCTCTTGTCAAAAACGACAGGGGGAACACCTGTAGTTTCACATTTGGGTTTAATTCCTGTTGCGGCAAGTGAGACCCACGGAGATCCCTGGGGCACCTCAGACAGTGACAGAAAGACTTATCTTAGAATTTGGACTCTGGTGAGGGGATTTCAGAAGACGGTTCCAGAAGCAGGGTTTCACTGTTTTGAGTGCTGTCTGCAAGCAGGGAGAATTCTATGGTTGAGTATATTAAGAAGCTTTTTTTAGAAGGAGGGCAGACTACAATGAGGCTAATGACGCAGCAGTCACTCATTTCAGCAGGTATTTTGTTATAACTTTGTCTTTTGTATGCCCTTAGACAAAATGATCAACCTCTCTTGCCTCGCCTTACCTCAGCATGGTCACAGAATGACTATGTCTGATGTTGGTGTTCTGTGAGATTTTTTTTTAAATTTTCAATAGAACACCAAGGCCTCAAATTATAATCCCAAATATCAAGGCTGCTTTCTCATTTCTTAATCCTCACATTACAGATAAAGAAACAGAGGCACAGGAAGTTTCAGTGACTCACCAAAGGTCATAGGGCTGTTAAGTGCAAGGTAGGGTTGGAACCCAGGCAGGTGAGTTCCAGATTCCAAGCCTTGTGCCCTATGCTATAATCAGCAGCAACCCGCAGCTGTGGTGAAAACCCTCATGCTAGGGTCCCAGCCCAGAGCTCACCACAAAGATATCCCAAGAGGCTTGCTGTCACAGATGCTTTTACGGAAATCAATTTCCACACCTTTAAACTTATATTCCTTTTTCTTTTTTTTTTTTTTTAATTTTAGAGACAGAGAAAGTATGAGTGGGGGGCAGGGACAGAGGGGGAAAGAGAGCATCTTAAGTAGGCTCCGCTCTCAGCATGGAGCCTGATGCAGGTTCAATCCCACGACCCTGGGATCATGATCTGTGCAGAAATCGAGAGTCACCGGCTCAAATGACTGAGCCACCCAGGTGCCCCTAAACTTCTATTCTTTTTTTAACATTCATTTATTTGAGAGATAGAGACAGAACGTGAGTGGGGGAGGGGCAAAGAGAGAGGGAGACACAGAATCCGAAGCAGGCTCCAGGCTCTGAGCTGTCAGCACAGAGCCCCACACGGGGCTCCAACTCATGAACCGTGAGATCATGACCTGGGCCGAAATCGGACACTTAACCGACTGAGCCACCCAGGCGCCCCTAAACTTCTATTCTTAATGCGACCTTAAGAATTGGTATTCTGTGATGAGGGTTTCACAGCACAACATTTACATTAACCATTCTTCCATTTAACTATAATATTCTTCTGTTTAAACAACAATGTTCATTTATCCAGTCTTACTGTGGATTGAACATAGCCTCAAGATGGAAAAAAACTAAGTATACATTCAAAGGGCAATTGAAAATATTGTCATCAATGAAATTGCTTTTAATCAAGTCACCGAACCCTCCTATCTCATTGAGAGTCCAGTTCCAAATCCTTTCTTCCTTTCAATATTAACAACTATTGGAATAAGATAGTAATATATGTTCCTCTTTGACTCTATATAGAGTGGTTGATATAGTGGTTATTTAACTAGTTGTTACATTACTCAGTCCAATAGAAAAGTCTGTGAATGTTAAAAGTTTCTATAAAACGGAGCTTTATTTTTAAAGTGTCAATCTTTACAATATGTTTTAAATTATGTCTTATCTAATTATACTTGAAAAAAATTAAATGTCAATTTCAAAACTTTGTGACTACTTATTTTTCAGAATCATTTTAAGGATCACATGAGTGAGATATTTTTAAATGACTGATTTATACTGCTGCTATTTGTACAAGACAGCTTATCAAACTCCTTGAGATTCTGAAAAAGGGAACACAAGGCTAGGGTCCCAGCACTTATGCTGATGATGCTATGAGTCCATCCATTGTTACTGATATCCATTTCCCTTATGTTCTGCCCTATGGGTCAAGGTGGAAAAGGCATAGGTTGGAGCCTCCACTCTACCACGTTCAAGGCATAGGTTGGAGCCTCCACTCTCCACGTCTACCACGACTCTGCTGCAGAGCCTGTCCCCAGTTTGCAGTGCTCAAAATAACATCAGAGGCAGGCTCTAAAAATTTATCAGAGCAGGCACACAAGTATAAATCTACTTTCCATTCTGTCCCTGGGCAATTTGGTCCCAGAAACCTCTTTGAGTTGCTAAAATGATTTCCCAGAGGAAATATTTTTTATAATCAAATCACTTCTTTTTTTTCATTCATGGCTGTTTTATTTTCTTAATCTAATTCATTATGCATGGATTTCTTATAATCTTAATATAAAAATTTAATGAACAGCCATGACAACCTATATTGATTTCACTTAATGTACTTTTAACCTGAGAAAGAAATGGACATTGTACATTTTGTTATGTGCATATCAGAATGATAGTACACTATAGTAGCCAAGATCTTTTCATTCACAATATACAAGAGGCAGGTGTCCTCACTATGCCAGAACTGAAATTTCAATACGTCTGTTAGGAGAACTTAGGAGACATACTTTACCTTCATTTAAAATTTATTTCCATCTACTGATTTACATGGAAGCTGATAAGATTTCTTGGAAAGAAACTCAAAATATCATGCTGAGAAATCACTCACAAGAAGGGTAATAAAACTGGCATGGGGCATACAGAGGGGAGAGGAATTAAAGCTCCAAAGGAAGGTATATTACAAGAAAGGAACATGGATTTCCTGGGAGTGACTCTACCCACACGAAGAGATTTAGTTGACAAGTGCGACCCAATTACAGTGGAATGGGGCTTCTGAGCTGCCACATGATGGTTTCACCTCAACACGCCTTCCTTAGGGGCATCTTAGAGAGAAAAGAGCCAAGTGGAGATTTAAAAGAAAGAAAAGAAAAGAAAAGAAAAGAAAAGAAAAGAAAAGAAAAGAAAAGAAAAGAAAAGAAAAGAAAAGAGAAGAAAATGGCAACCACTCAGGGTCGAAACTTTACCAAGCTGGGATGTTTCAGAGTAGAAGCATTCAGAGAAGAAAGGAATGTTCTCCAACCAACCTCGCAAAATAAACTAAGCACCTGCCATTGAGACAGAGGAGGAGAACTGAGGATACACCAGTTCAGAGTTTACTCGCTGGTCACAGAAGCAGGTGAACTTTGAAGAGTGCCCCCCAAAGTAAAAGCTGTGGTGGTCAGGCAGGACAGTGGGATGTCTGCATGAGCAGTAGCCTAGAGTTAGTGTCAAGACACAATCAGAAGCTCAAGAATCATTATCCATGAGGAGAAAACATAACATAAAGGGAACCTTGAGACTGTGTTCCTGTAAGTATGTAAGTAGGTTCTATTAAGCAAGAAATATTGCCGCCTATATATCAAGGTCTCATTTTTATGCACAGAATAATGAGGCATCATGACATTTCAGCATTTATATTTTAAAGATCAATAACCTAGTTAGCAATTTTTTTTATATTCTATAGCTACAGGAAAAAATAGTTAAGATTTTGAGTATGAGCCCAACAATACAGGTATTTAATAAATGTCAAATTGAATCCAGGAAGATATGACCTAACATTTTGAGAAGAACATCCATATAAGAGATGATATTTTGGTTTTAAAAGCAAATGCTACCGATAAATTTTCAACCATCTGAAAAGTTAAAAGATGGATGTGTTCCTACAACATCAAAAATTGAAAAAGTACAAATTGTCTAACTTAAAATTATTTGGGTGTCTTTTAAAGTTTTCCATTTATTTTCATTTTTTTAAATTTATTTCGGCAAGAGAGTGGGAGCAGGAAAGAGGGGCAAAGGGGAAGAGAAGAGAAGAGAAGAGAGAGAGAGAGAGAGAGAGAGAGAGAAAGAGAGTCTTAGGCAGGCTCCACACTCAGTGCAGAGCTGAACACCAGGGTCGATCCCCTGACCCTGGGATCATGACCTATGCCGAAATCAAGAGTTGGATGCTCAACCAATTGAACCACCCAGGTGCCCCATCATTTAAATGTTTACTATAACTTGGATCATGTTGAAAAAGACCAATCCATCATGCACTGATGCATAAAATGTTCATTCATTAAGAGTGACCTCAACTAGATGTATTTCTTTAAATAAGAACTATAGCCTATGGCTCCCAAATTATATCTTTGTCCCGTTTACTCCTCAGTACTCCAGATGAGTACTTATATCTAAATGCCTGCTGAATGGGGTGCCTGGATGTCTCAGTCGGTTAAGCGTCCAGCTTCGGCTCAAGTCATGATCTCACAGTTTGTGGGTCCGAGCCCTGCATGGGGCTCTCTACTGTCAGAAGCACACTGCCCACTTCAGATCCTCTGTCTCCTGCTCTCTGTGCCCCTCTCCTGCTCATAGGCACATGCACATGCACATACTCTCTCTCAAAAATACACATTGAAAAAGTAAATAAATAAATGCCTGCTGACAAATTTTGATGTCTGCCACAAATCTTAAACTTAACATGCACAATAGAAAACTTGACTTTCCCCATAAGGCTGCTCTTCAGCAAATTCCCCATCTTGTTTAAAAAGCAACTTCCAGGGGCGCCTGGGTGGCGCAGTCGGTTAAGCGTCCGACTTCAGCCAGGTCACGATCTCGCGGTCCGGGAGTTCGAGCCCCGCGTCGGGCTCTGGGCTGATGGCTCAGAGCCTGGAGCCTGTTTCCGATTCTGTGTCTCCCTCTCTCTCTGCCCCTCCCCCGTTCATGCTCTGTCTCTCTCTGTCCCAAAAATAAATAAACGTTGAAAAAAAAATTAAAAAAAAAAAAAAGCAACTTCCATTTTTTAAAATACATGGGGCAAAAAAAAAAACCTCGGGTAAATCTGGTTTCTTTCTTCCCAGGCTTACATTGAACCTGTCAGCAAATCATGTCACTCCTCCACCAAAATATATCCCAAGCCTGACCATTCCTCACTAACTCTGTTGCTACAAAGCCCTCATCTGTAAAACCATTGGTAGAATGTTCTAGCTTGACTCCAGGTTTCTACTTTTAGTCTGTTCTGCGAACAATTTGATCAAATGATACCTCTGTTTAAAACTTCCAAGCCTCCCATCTCTCCAAGATAATGTGACCCAAAACACTTGACTTAGCTATAAGGTTATATTATGATTTAGCTCCTTAATGTCTCCCTGACTTTATCTTCTGCAATTTCTGCTTCCACTTCCTCCATTCCAGTCACAAACACCTCTTTGGTGTAATTCAAATTCTCATACTCCCAACTTAGTGCTTTTTCACTTGTTTTGTCCTCTAACTAAAAAGCTACTCAATGAAATATCTGTATGGCTCCTTCATTCTTTTTTTCTAAGCTATATTGTTATTGTAATAATCACCCAAGTTAAATTCATTTTTGCTTATATTTGTCTTCCTCCACTAGAATGTAAGTACCATGGGGTCTTAATATATATATATATGTATATATATATATATATACATATACATATATATATGTATATATATGTATATATATATATATATTTAATTTTTTTATGTTTATTTATTTATTTTGAGAAAAGAGAGAGAACATGAGCACTACCAGTACGGAGCCTGATGTGGGGCTCAAACTTGCGGACCATGAGATCATGACTTGGGCAAAAATCAGGAGTCAGATGCTTAACCAACAGAGCCACCCACGTGCCCAGGAGATCCTGACACTATTTAATATTTCCACCATGGTATCCCCAGGACATGCGTATCAGATTCTCAGTAAAGATCTGTTGGGTAAATTAAAACATAGCAAAAAATTAGAACTTCATAATTTTCTCATCTATTCTGTTTTATCCTATCATTTTATGACTTCCTAAATAACTTACTGTGCAGAGTTACAACCCATAAAGTTCTGGAAAATTTTATGTTTTTTTAACAAAGTATTAGAGAATACATTGCACACACTCTTCCTTTGTTATGTTTTCCTTAGATATCAAGTTTGAATCCATGCTTAGCTTCCTAACCCTCAAAATACAACCACGGAATGCAGTATGTGCCATTTTTTCCAGCAGAATAGGAATTATGCATAGTTAAGTATGATAATATGAAGCCAGTACTAACACTACCCCCACCTAGCCCCACCTAATCCTCTCTTATTTATATATGAGCAAAAGAATGTCAAAAGGAGTTCTCTGCAGCCAAAAGAAAGAAAAACAAATAGCTATTGTCCATGTCCATGCTCATGCTCAAGGATATTTGAAAGGAGTAAGAAGTTGATGGGTGAAAAGCTACATTATGAAAAACACACCCCACAAGTACTTGTCAAACAAAGTTCTTGTTTCCTTTCTTACTTATTTTTTGGTAGATTGTGTCATTTATCTCAATCCTCTACATGTTCTTGTATTCACATTACTTCTGTGGTTTTATCATTGACAAAGAGGAGGTGTCCTTCACTTCAGGCTATGCCAGGTACTTGATTTGACAAATAGCATGAAGCAGAAGTGATAGTGTGTCAGTTCTGAGATTAGAATCAAAAAGACTGTGCAGGTTTTTGACTGTCCTTTTTTACCCTTGGTCATCCCAACGATTAAAGCTGGCCCTGTCTACTCTGATGGTCAAAGAACAAAGAAGGCTATATGGAACAGGGCAACTCCGACCCAGCCCACACAATTACAGTAACAAGCAAAGTCTCCCAGCCACAGCAGCCTGAAGAAAGTGCTAGGCTGTGCTAAGCCCAAGCCAGCTAAGCCACATATATTTGAAGAATAAATGATCACAGTTTCAAGCCACTGAGTTTTGAGGTAGTTTGCTATGCATCAGTAGCAAGCCAATATAATCTTCTTTCCAAAATATTCCTTTAAACTTCCTAAAAAAGGTTTCTTCATGGTAAGTCAGAAAAAAGTTCACTCAAGTACAAAAGTATGAAATGACTTCCAACCAAAGTTTAGGTTGAAACGGCATGAAAAAATGACACTTTTTCAAAGAAAACATAATGCATAGTCAGAATTTCTAATGAATGATCGTATAAAAATATGAATAAAATGTGATACTGAAGAGCTTTCATGACAAAGAAGTCTGAACAAAACAAAATAGGAATAAAGATAATGGAAGACTTATAATATTCAATGTTAGGATTTTATTATTCCACAAAGAATTTGTGCATACAACAGCCACATAAAACTATAGTTTGCCTAAAAGAAGTGAATCCTCATAATAATAAGAGTTATCCTTTGAAAAATGTAATGAAGAGAAGCATATAATTTACTAGACTGTAAATAAGAGATGATCTAAAAGCCTATAATAATAGTGCCAGCAAACAGTCTTCAGCCAACAGAGCTTACTAGAATCAATCTAACATTACTCTCAGGGCCCACGTGGAAAAAAAGAAAAGATACAGAGGCAGTATCTAGACATAGAAACTTTTATTAAAGTTTGTCATAAAACAGTGATTGAAAAACATTTTTGAATATCATACCAGGATCATTTATTTGAAGCCCAAATGGCTCACGAGTTACCAAGATGGTAATAAATCAAAAGGGTCGTGAAGGTAATTTGCTTAAATTCCCATTTGTTCTTGTTAAATATATATACACTGAAAGAAATCAGCCTTTTTATGTGCACATTGAACATATCTCTTAAAGAGAGACTTCAACTTGAAGGGACTTGGAAATTAATCCCCTCTCAAACATATGCCTATTTTCCTGAAAGAATCATCATACATATATTTGAACATCGGCTATTCCTTTAGTCTGACAAGAGAATATATCACTAACCTTAATTTGGAAATAGCCGATTCAGGCTTAGGTGGCATATTTCAACTCACGGAATTCAGGGGGCCAACAGCATGAACATCAGTTATCTGTGTTTCAAATGTTCCAAACTCGCTATGCAGCATTCCCTCCTATCATAACTGACATTCTCCAGTATCCAGCAAAAAACTATATACATCCAGGATTCAGAACAGATCATTTTTACTGAGCATTCCCACTGAACCACACACTACTGTAGGCACTTCACCAGAATTTTCTCCTTTAAGACTCATAACCACCCTATAAAACAGATTCTACTATTATCTCCATCTTACAGATTAAAGAAATGAGTATTAGCTTTGCCAAAACAAGGCCAGAATAATATACTGGGCTGACGGATTCTCTTAGCCATTATATCACAATTCACAGTTCTTGAAAAGAAAAGAAAAGAAAAGAAAAGAAAAGAAAAGAAAAGAAAAGAAAAAGAAAAGAGAAGAAAGGAAAAGAAAGGAAAAGAAAAGAAAGAAAAGGAAAAGGAAAAGGAAAGGAAAGAAAAGAAAGGAAAAGAAAAGAAAAAACAGATGTCACCAGATTTCATATTAGAAGAGAATAGTCTGATTTGAAAAAAAAATCTTGAAAATGTTCTTCATTTGGAAGCTGAATTAGTTATTTTAGTTTTTTCTCGGGAAAAGAATAACATTTATCGTTAATGCCCTTTATATATGGAATATATGGCAACCTGGTGGTGAAGGGACAGAGCTGAGTCTGGACACTTACTTGGCAGAAAAGGAAATAGAAATTATTTCTAGTGATGTCTGACAGTCAATTTTAAGTCGTTTGAGTCTGTATTATGCAAACCTTCCATATTTTCAACAAGTTGGCTATATTCACCAGCTTTGTATGAGTACTATTTTACTTGCTTTATGCATTGTGGCTGGCTAGAAATCAAATGTCTGGGTTCTACCTCCAGGTGAATATGTTAAATGAATTCAGCAGAAAGAGGAGACTAAAATGTGGCAGTGATTATGACAGTGTTAAGTTCTTGGAAATGCACAGAAATCTTAAGAACTTTCTTAAGGTATTGAACTTTCATCAGGACTTGAAATGAGGGAGAAGGAGTGTAAAACATTTTTAATTAAATATTAACAGATGGGCTAAACTCAGCTGACAAATATGTCATACATTCCCTTTTTACTGTAACACCCTCGACCCTTGATAAATGAGTCGATCAGCCATCTTCTCCTGGCTTCCAAGAGCACTCATTCTCCCGGAAGCAGGTGCCTCACCTAGACCCAGACATTTGACTGTACGGTGGCTCCTTCTCTCCAGCCCTCTCTCTTAATTCATGTTCGCCTCTTCTGCCCTTCTTCTCTCCCCTTTCTCTTTATCCACCACTCCATGGCCATGAGTCAAGATTCCCTGTGTAAATGCCGTCTGTTGTGTGGGTTCAGCTCCTACAAATAATTGGGCTGATTAGAAAAATACAGTATGCAGGGAGTTGCACCTCTAAGAAGAAAAACCAACCTAAGTTGAAGACCTCCATATTTCAGCTTAAACCAGTAGTGTGGAAGAGGCAGTCCTCCATAGTGACAGCTTCCCCTTCACACAAATTGGAATTTAGATCCTGACAACACATAGTGTAGGAAAAAAATTTATGTGCTGACTGAAGGTAAATCTAAATACAATTAACGACCACTGAATTCAGTGTTCCAAAAATCAATTATTTTAAAATAGTGTTTTTGTCCATTCTTAACTTTTTGTAATAAAGTACCTTTTCAAATAAAAATGAAACATTATATCTTTCCTTTCCCTCTTCTTTCGTCAGGGTTTAGATACCCATACACTGATCAACACTACTGTATTAATTAGAGTAAGAGGCAACTAAATGCTTTTTAGTATTTCCAAATTTCATAGGTACATCCTCAAAAATAACATATACCCCATGCTTCCCCATTTACTCAGATTTATTTTACAATAGTACTCTAAAAAATAAAAATATATGATAGTAATATTAGGAAAAGGAGAAATATGGAAGAATAATTTAGAAGACCCCCATAGCATGTAGAACTTCTCTTTAAGATAAGTATTCTTCAGTAAAATAAAAATCACATGAAACAATTAATTATAAAATTTTAGACATGGATATTACAACTCAACTTATGTTCATATGAAAACATAAATGCAAAATAAAAATAAGATATAAATTAAAAAATCCAAATGTTTATTTTAGGTTTAAAAATACATATTCCGGCTTTACATTTTTCATGTTGCATCATTAGTTGTTCATATTTATTTTATTATTATTTTTTTGTAAATGTTTATTTATTTATTTTTTTAACTTTTATTTATTTTTGAGACAGAGAGAGACAGAGCATGAACAGGGGAGGGGCAGAGAGAGAGGGAGACACAGAATCTGAAACAGGCTCCAGGCTCTGAGCTGTCAGCACAGAGCCCGACGCGGGGCTTGAACTCACGGACCGTGAGATCATGACCTGAGCCGAAGTCCGACGCTTAACCGACCAAGCCACCCAGGCGCCCCTAAATGTTTATTTTTGAGAGAGAGAAAGAGAGCTTGTGAGCAGGGAAGAGACAGAGACAGAGAAAGACAGAGAATCCCAAGTGGGCACTGCATGGACAGCAGAGAGCCTGACGCAGAGCTTGAACCCACAAACCACAAGATCAAAACCTGAGCCGAATTCTGACGCTTACCCAACTGAGCCACCCAGCCGCCTCGTAGGTGTTCATATTATAACAAATCTATTCAAGACAGGGACCAGTTGTAGGATATAAAATATACAATTATAAAATAGGCTAATAAAATATAACTCTATAACTTTATATTGATTTTTTAAAAATACAGTTCATAGAGTTTCAGAGATCATCTCATGCCCCTAAAGCATCCAACAAAAGCCATCTTAGTTATGATGGTGACCTTCCCATTCATCCAGGACACCATGCTCCAATTCTATTTTGCCTTCTGTATTCAATGGCACAAAGCTTTGCCGTTTCTTTCTAGAAAGGAACTTTAAGGTTCCAGGATTATTTTCTACCCAACAACAATTTGCCAGATGGCCTCCCTCATTTTATTCCTTTTCCTTTTTTATCAGCAAGTATTGATTTTCAGACAGCTCTTTCTTAAGTGCTTTTCTCGTGATACTACTTCCCTAATCATGAAACTAACGTGTTCTCCACTTTCTGCATAATCTAACACCCTAACATTCCATTTTTTTCTCTCATACTTTTTCATAGTCTACTTTCCATTCCAGTCTAAACTTAGTCTTTATGCCCCAATATACATACATATACACACATATATACATAGATCTTGAAATTATTTTCATATTAATGTTTTAAGTGTTTTAAATTTTATTTCCAAATTGTATTAAAATTTGGAACCCAGCACAGAGTTAAAAGAAAGATACATATAGATGGAATATCTATGCTTATTTGCTGACTTGCAATTCCAAGGTCTTCCAGGATTTCTATACTTATTTACATTTTAGAACAATAGAAATGAATATTCATCATGCAAATAAACAGATCAGCTAAGTTTCTATATAGTCACTTGCTCCTCTACTCCACTGTTCATAACATTTGATTGGCTAGTCTATATGGTCAAGTGGGTCACCCCTAACTGTTAAGCATGTGTACCTGGCTATCTATGATGCTGCTTTTTTTAAAATATGTTTTTAAAAGTTTCCCAGAAAGGAATATTTTCTCAATTCTTCCCACAGGGATGAAAATATTTACCTATGTAGGATTTAAAAATATTCACTAATTCTCCAAGAATTGCAGATAATTTCCATTTTTACTTAAGAAAAACAGGATTCTTGTTATAAAAGTTGTGAGGAAACAGCACTGGACTGGTAGTTGAATATCCCTAAATTCTAACATAAGGCTCTTTCTTGTATCTCCTGGTGATTCTAGGTAGGAAGTTTGGCTGATATGAAACTAAATCAAGAATATGCAAAAAAAAAAAAAAAAAAAAAAAAAAACAGAATGAATGACTTCTGTTTTATAAAATATTATTTAGTTATGTTTGTGATTTACCCTCAAGCAATCCCATAAAAAACTGCTCAGAATTATATAGTGGAATTAAATGTAATGTTCTGATTAAAATATTGTGATATTCAATTAATATATCAGACTGATTCATGGTAATATACACAAAGCAGCATTATATAAAACTCATACCCATTTAATTTGACCATTTGATAAAAAGAGATGCACTTCTCTAAAATTATTGATCAAGAATAATATATGTATAAAGATGGAAGTTCATAATCAAGAGATTTTTAAATGAAAAATTATTACAATAGTACATAGTATCTTCCTGTTTAATAAAGATACTAAAGAATGTATAAACACAATCATAGCATTGTTTATAATTTTAAAAGATCTGAAAAAGCCTATAACGTCCAGCAACATTTCACTGATTAAAAAACTTATGTTATATCCAAATGATGAAGTACTTTGCAGCCATAATAAAGGAGGCAACTCCATTTTTCCTTCTATCAAACAATCTTTGACAAATGAGATAAATTTCCACTACTGCTTAGGATGTGGAAAGCCACAAGAGAGCACTGTCACTGCCCGTAATAATAAGACATATAATCTATAAAATCAAACATTTTAATCCATCAGAGAGTTCTGCGATTATAAGGCAACCAGAACTGCATTCGAGGAAAGACAAGATACCCGTCAGTTTCCCCTCTGACAGCAGGCAAAGAAGAGGAGCTGGCGTAAAAGTGGGTAAAAAGAAGACAAGACAAATTTTAACAAACTTTGAAAGGTTAAGTGTAGATTAGCATGATTGTTTCGAACCAATAAAAGTCCCAGCATCAAGATGATTCTATACCCACTCACCAGCACTTTTTCCCAGGACACCACTTTTTCTGCCTGAGGGAGCAGAGGGAGTCCTGAGAGAGTTCTTGCCTGATATTTCATGAAAAGACTGACAAAATTTGATCATGAACAAAAAACACCTGGGGAAGCACATGCGTGCCCCAGATTTGGCATGAGTACAAGGTGCTGGCTGACGACCACTAGGGGACAGCCATAACAGTTGCCCATGCTCCGTATCCTGTGCTCATACAAGGAAAGAGCTGTCTGTTCCTAGAAGAGGGGCTATGAAACATGCTTATGTGTCAGATAATATTCTTTCTGAAGAAGGACATGAGATGACTCCTACTGAAGAAAAGGCTGGGAATACCACCCGCTCTAGCCAGTCCCTGACCTGACACCAGGCTAAGGACGGCTGCCTCTGGGAGATGAGAAAGAAATCAGCCAGCCCACCTTAAATAATAGTAAGCAAATCCCATTTGCCATCAATATAGGAGCAAATCATCTACTTGTACCCTGGTTCCTGCATGGATATGATGCAGAAGATTCTTACCAGGCCAGGCCATGCAAGACACTTTATTTTACCTTAGATAAAGTGCAAATATAAGGTAGATGTGGATTGCCATGCAAGGGTGAGACACAGAAAAAAGACTGCCCTGCGCTGAAATACTATCAATCACTTAAACATATTATTAGAGAACTCAACCCCTAAATAGCAAGATATATATAGTTTTTCATTGCAAAGAGAAGATTTACCAAGATATAACATATCCTAGACCATAAAATGTGTTCCAATAAATTTAAGAGAATGGAAATCATAAAAAATATTTTCTCTGAACATAAACAGATTAAACTAGAAATCAGTAACAGGAAGACATATAGAAAGATCCCCAAATATTCAAAGATGAATAATGCATGTCTAATTACACATGTGTAATTTACACATGATTAAAAAAGAAAAGAACATTTTGAACTAGGTGCAAATTAAAACACAACATATCAAAGTTGCTCTGGAAATGCTTTGCCAGTTTCTTACACAGTTAATAATATGCTTATCATATGATTCTATTCCCAAGTACTTAACCAAATGACAGGCTTATTATTATATAAATGTTTAAAAATATTCATGAGCTGAAAGAAATTTTGAATGACCATTAACCTACTCTCCACATCACTGTATATTCTATCATTTCTTTTAGTTTGTGTGTGTGTGTGTGTGTGTGTGTGTGTGACAGAGAAAGACAGCACGAGTGGGGGAGGGTAGAGAGGGAGACACAGAATCAGAAGCAGGCTCCAGGCCCTGAGCTGTCAATACAGAGCCCCATGTAGGGCACGAACTCACAAACTGTGAGATCATGACCTGAGCCGAAGTTGGATGCTTAACTGGGCCACCCAGGCGCCCCTCTATCATTTTATATGTGTGTATATATATATGTATATATATATATACACATATATGTGTGTGTGTATATATACACACACACATATATATAGTATACATTATAATAGTATATATATAATAGTGTGTGTGTGTATATATATATAATAGTAGTACACACACACACACACACACACACATATATATACTATTTTTGCCTAAGAAAAATGTTATGTCACATTGAACCTACTGTTTGCAGCCTCTTAATCACTTAAAAACATACCAATCTACAATATTTTTTAATAGCTGAGCACTCTGATACACAGATATGGATTAGAATATATAATATTATTTTACTTTTCAGTTGCTTGTGTTTTGTTCCTTTTCTTTTTGAACTATGTAAAACTGCTATAATTAACATCCTTAATATATTAGATTGTCTATTGCTATATAACACATTGTCTACCAACTTAGATTAAAACAACAAGCACTTACTAATCCTACAGTATCCATGTGTTAGAAGTCTGGGCATAGCTTAGTTGGGTCCTCAAGTCAGGGTTTCAAAAGACTCTGATCAAAGGTGTTGGCCTGATACATCCTTGCTGGTGTTCAGGGTTCTCTTCCAAGTATAAATGGTGACTAGCATAATTCAGTTCCTTGCTGTTGGAGGACTGAATAAAGTCTTTGCTTATTCACTGGCTGTCAGCATAATCTGCAATGATGCTCACAGGCCCTCTCACAACCTGCCGACCTACTTCCTCTGGGCCAGAAGGAGAATTCCCCCTATAATCAGCTAAGGTGCAATCACATATGATGTAGGTAATCACAGGAGTGACTATCTCATCACATTGCCACAAAATGTAACCTAATCACAGCAGTGACATTCCACCACCTTTTCTAAATATCACTGGCCAGAAAGTACACCACAGTTTCCACCTGTACTCAAGGGGAGAGGATTATTCAAAGGTGTGACTCATTAGAGGTTACCTTAAGGTATGTCTACTACCATTGGGTAAACTCACTGTATAACCATGATAATTTACCCAATCAAATCTTGAACCTTAGGATGAAATGTTACACACATTTTTAAGGCTTTCGTTCATGTTGCCAATTTACCATTTAAGAAGGGTAGAATTGGGGTGCCTGGGTGGCTCAGTCAGTTAAGTGTCAGACTTTGGCTCAGGTCATGATCTCACAGCTCGTGAGTTCGAGCCCCACATCAGGCTCTGTGCTGACAGCTCAGAGCCTGGAGCCTGCTTCGGATTCTGTGTCTCCCCCTCTCTCTTCTCCTCCCCTGCTCATGCTCTGTCTCTGTCTTTCTCAAAAAATAAATTAACTTAAAAAAAAAGAAGAAGGGTAGAATTAAGGGGCGTCTGTGTGGCTCAGTCAGTTAAGCATCTGACTCTTGGTTATCAGCTCAGGTCATGATCACAGCACGGAGCCTGCTTGGTATTCTCTCTCTCTCTCTCTCTCTCTCTCTCTCTCTCTCTCCAAAAATAAATAAATAAAGTTTAAAAAAAAAAAGAGGTAGAATTAAGTTACAAACCTATTGAAGGGCAGAATTGTGTCCCACTTTATAAATTCATTGATTTTACTGTCACAAATCTAGGAATACACTCAGGGCTATCAAAAAATGATACTAGAGGCAAAACAGACATAACACTCATAAAATTAAGAATTTAATTTGAGTTTATACACCTTAATTTATGATATGTGAAATCTTACACTACTACTTAAAGATAAGTGAATTTATAAAGAAAGTGAAAATAAACTATTAGGAATTCAAGTGTGAGAAATCTATGGTTCATTAATTTTATATTTCTACATAAACACTTGAAAGTTAAATCTCTTTAAAATTATCTGAAGGTTGCACTCTAATGTCTTAATTGCTTTTAATCAGAAAAAAGAAGCATCAAACCAAAGTGGCAATAAATTTTTATAAGTCACTTAAATAAAGTGAAAATAATTAAGAAACATGATGAACGTTAAGTTTTCATTCACAAATTGGCTATTTCCATTCCCAAGTTCACTTAATGTACATGTTACATTTCAAGGGTGTGCTTGAAATATAAGCATGCTAAATGAGGTGAGCCCCCAAAAGGCCTTTGCAAAGAAGCATCCTGATCCTTAAAACAAACATTGCTCTCCCATTACCATCCACAGGGGGCTGATGCAAACTGCAGAAGTCCTGAATTTAATGCTAACCCCTGGCTCTCTCAGCCTGCAGGCGGATCAGTGAGTGGCTTTGTGGGGCCCTTAGCAACTCTTTCACTATGTTGCTGATACAGCTTGTCTCAATGAAGAATATCTCTTATAGTCCTTTGTGTTTGGCTTATTTTATTTTACATTATACATTTTTAAAAATCAATGTGTGTGGCTATTCTTAATTCCCTCCAATATGACTGTAATCAGATCAGGAATATTTATAGCCAACTATAGAAATATGGATCTAGAAAAATATATTTTGTTCTTGAAAATAAGAATATCAAAATGGGGCTGAGATCCATTCAGTCTTCATTAATGCAATTCTAAAATCCTCATTACTTAGCATTAAAAAGCAATAACAAGGGCACCTGGGTGGTTCAGCAGGTTGAGCTTCTGACTTCAACTCAGGTCATGATCTCACGGTTTGCAAGTTCAAGCCCTACTTTGGGCTCTCTGTTGTCAGCACAGAGCCTGGTTCAGATCCTCTGCCTCACTCTTTCTCTGCGCCTCCCCTGATATCTCTCTCTCTCTCTCTCTCTCTCTCTCTCAAAAATAAATAAAACATTAAAAAAAAATATTTCTGTGGCAATCCATGTCAACATCTCCCAAACCAGAGTGCTAAAATGGCTTGTGACCCTGCTAAGTGACAGCCCTGTCCAGTAATTTGGATATCTAGAGGATGTCTCAAAAGTTTCTGGAGAAAACAATGAACTCACCTCATTGAACCTACAGCTTTTTAAAAAAATGAACATTCATGGATGTTTCTAAGCAGATCAGTTCACAACCATCTATAAGAGGACCCAATCTCCAAATGCAAAAATGTCTTTAGATTTTTACGCAGAAGTAACAAAGTCTGCATTTAATTGATACAATGGCAGAATACATAATCCACTATTAGGACCTTGCATATAATTTTCACATAATAATGTCAATAATTATGGAAGACAGTAGTTTTTCCTGTTTGTTTTTATTTGTATTTTTCTCTGTTTTTGTATCATTGGATCCTCTTTTAGATGTTGTATGGGTCCATGTTCTGCATCTCTTTAGACTGAGCTCATCTCGGCCCAGTTCAGTCTCCAAGAACCATACTTTAAATCTGACAATGAAGATAGCAGCCCACTCAAGTATAGACTTTAGTGGGTCAATACTTAGGTTACAAAACTGAACTCAATCAGTTAATGACTGTCATGTAGTAAGTTGGATCAAAAGTAATAGATTTCGGGGCGCCTGGGTGGCGCAGTCGGTTAAGCGTCCGACTTCAGCCAGGTCACGATCTCGCGGTCCGTGAGTTCGAGCCCCGCATCAGGCTCTGGGTTGATGGCTCAGAGCCTGGAGCCTGTTTCCGATTCTGTGTCTCCCTCTCTCTCTGCCCCTGCCCCGTTCATGCTCTGCCTCTCACTGTCCCAAAAATAAATAAACGTTGAAAAAAAAAATTAAAAAAAAAAAAAAAAAGTAATAGATTTCAATACTGTTTTGTTGTTGTTGTTGATGTTTATTTACTTTTGAAGGAGAGAGAGACAGAGCATGAGCAGGGGAGGAGCAGAGAGAAAGGGAGACACAGAATCCAAGGTGGGCTCCAGGCTCTGAGCTATCAGCACGGTCAGACGTGGGGTTCGAGCTCACAAACTGTGAGATCATGACCTGAGCCAGTCGGACGCATAACTGACTGAGCCACCCAGGCGCCCGGGATTTCAATCCACTTTAATCAGGCCTATAAAATATATAGCCCTAAAGCTTGCCTTAAGAAGGCCCCAAAAGATATTAGGTGGTACCTAAAAACATCCTTCACATTTTACCGAAAAGATCTCATACTTCATATTGAGTTGCCCACAAGTAGATTTTTGAATACGTGAAATAATCATTATTTGTACAGAATCTTCAGAAAAACATCATAAAAGATGAAAATGCATTCAGGTTAAACGAGGGCGGCATGGGATCTGTTGTTGCCTGAAATTTTAAATACATGAAATCACGGAAATCATTTTTAAGTTGACAAAATATCCAAGAAGAATAGGAGTTATGACTCTCAAAATGTTAAATAATTTTGTGCGCCACTGAGGTGCCTCTTCTGGACACAGTCACTGATCACCCAGCTGTGAGATGTCAGCTAAAGATGGCCACAGTTGGGGGTGCCTGGGTGGCTCAGTTGTTTAGCGTCCCACTTGGGCTCAGGTCATGATCTCATAGTTCATTAGTTCCAGCCCCACAGGCCTTCCATCGGGCTCTGTGCCGACAGCTCAGAGCCTGGAGCCTGCTTAGGATTCTGTGTTTGCCTTTCTTTCCACCCCTCCCCCCTTCAAGTGCTCTCTCTCGCTCTCTCGCTCTCTCGCTCTCTCTTAAAGATAAATAAACATTAAAAACAAATTAAAGATGGCTACAGGGGACTCCCTCTGCAGACACTGCTTCCATCAAAGACAGCTGCCTAACCAGTGGTTACATCCCATACCTGGAGCCAGTCCATATCTAAAAAACTAATCAATGCACAGCAGCAAAGGCTTGGCCCCCTGCCTCACATGGTATAATCCTTAAGGGCCATTTTAGTTGCACAGTTCCTCAAACTATTGACTAATCCTGCCGTTGCAAGTTCATTCCAGGTCAACTTCCCCTCTCCCTTGCTTCCTTTCTCCCTGACAGGTGATGTTACAAAGAACACTCCCCAGTAAACTTCCTGCACTCAAATCTGAGTCTGCCTCCTGGGAACCCAACCAATTATAGTATGTATGAAATTTTAAAATATAATAACTTTAAGGGTCAACACACACAATCATGGTTATCACAGGATGATGAAATCATAGGCAATATTTTTTCTTCTCTGTGTTTTTCTGTACTGACTATATATTTTATTTTAAACCCTGTGTATTTTTATAGCTTTGCTTTAAAGAGAAATAATCTTGGGGTGCCTGGGTGGCTCAATCAGTTAAGCGTCCGGCTTCAGCTAAGGTTGTGATCTTGAGGTTTGTGAGTCTGAGCCCTGCCTCAGGCTCTGTGTTGACATTTCAAAGCCTAGAGCCTGTTTCAGATTCTGTGTCTCCTCCTCTCCCTGCCCTTCCCATGCTCATACTCTGTCTCTCTCTGTCTCTCAATAATAAATAAACATTAAAAAAAATTTTAAAGAAAAAGAATCTCTCTATAGAGAAATTTTACATAGAAGGGAAACAATGACTGCATAATTACTAAAAATGCAAAATAAAAAATATAAAATGTATGGAAGGTCTATGTTTAATAGTAAATGTTTGTCTTGGAAAAGAGAAGACATAATAAATGCCTTCGGATATTTGTGTAGTTATTATAAAGCTAAGAAAGTATTTCTTCAGAAGGCAAATCAGTACCAATGCATGGAATTTGTTCATTTGTACATTGGTTGCACACAATGAAGCTTTTCCAATAATCACTGCCTGTCTGAAAATTCAGGAGGCAAAGGAGGAGGTACATAGGGGATTCATCTACTTGATGGATTGAAATCCTGCTTAAAATGGATGATCAGCTTAGAAATTTCTATGTATTCAAAGGAATACAATGTTATCTCGTCCTTGCTTAAACACATAGGAACACCACAAAGAATGAATCTAGTCAATTCCACTGACACAGGTACAATGCAACTATGAAATATGCTCTTTATGTTGTTTAAGGATGCCATAGTCACTCATTAACAACCAAATCCATAGGCTGAAATTACAAAATGCAAAATACAGCAGGGGATGCTATACTGAAAAGGCAATTGACCCCATCCGTCACCAGATACACCACAGAGTATTCTCCACAAATATCTTTTTCATAGATTTTTATACTTAAGCATTTTTACTGTAATAACACACATATAATATTACAACAGATAACAGCTATGAATAGTAAAGTCATCAGATAATGAGCACAAACTGAGGAGCAGAAAAGGTCAAATGATGCAAGCTGCCTCCTACAGTTGCTGACTTCACCACCACCCAGGATCCTGCAACAGTAACTTTGAATTTCTAACCTTGGAAGTAGAAAAAACAACCTGGAAGTTTTGTCGAGTTATAAGTCACTTCATATGAAATATAACAGATAAAAAATTATTTATATTATTAAGAGCAAAAGTGCCCAGAACTTTTCATTGACAAGAAATAAAATAGATCCTATTTCTATAGTACCCTGTATAGTACTTCGTCCCAAACACAGCCCTTCTGCAAAAGCCACCCTACTGTGGCCCTGCACTGACACACCAGCTATAATTAAACAACTTAATTTTAACTTTGTTGCACAGTTTATTAAAGCTTCTTATCAAACTTTGAGACAATTGAGCTGAATAAAACTTCCTCCTTGGGATGCTGGCAATTTCTCCTTGGTAGCACTATGGAGAGAAAGGAAAGAGAAAAAAAGGAAAATGAAAGGTATAAAAAGAAGACCGAGAAAGAGAAAATAAAAACGCATTCTTTTAAGAATTAAGTAAGAACATAAGAGATTTGAAAATCAAAACTATATTGCATGTATTATGTTTTCTCTTCTAAAATTTTTTTTTAGTGTTTATTTATTTTGAGAGAGAGAGAGTGCAAGAGGGGCAGGAGAAGAGAGAATGGGACACAAGGATCCACAGCAGGCTCCATGCTGATAGCAGGGAGCCCAATGTGGGGCTCGAACTCGTGAATTGTGAAATCATGACCTGAGCTGAAGTGGGATGTTCCCACTAAGTCACCCAAGTGCCCTGTATTGTCTTTTTTTTCTAATACTACTAATGAACATAAGTATTCCTTGTTACATCATTTTACTGGATTAAAACATATTTCCAGGGGTGCCTGGGTGTCTCGGTCAGTTAAGTGTCTGACTTTAACTCAGGTCACGGTTTATGAGTTCAAGCCCCATTTCGGGCTCTGTGCAGACACCTCAGAACCTGGAGCCTGCTTCAGATTCTGTGTCTCCCTGTTTCTCTGCCCCTCCCCTACTTGTGCTTTCTCTCTCTCTCTCTTTCAAAATAAATACACATTAAAAATAATTTAAAAAAAGATATTTCATACAATGATGATACTCTTTCTTGGTCATCTAAAAGAACAATGTATAGTAAACAAATTGTATCCAAAAAATGTACAAAATATATGGGAGTTGAAAAGAAAAAATATATGAAAACTGATCACAAAACCTCTCATATTTTCCTTAATGTAACTGATGTACTTCTTAAATTGAAAGCCAAAACCATTACTGAAAATAAACAGCCCAAACGAATGACTGCCTGGTTTTGCAAGAGGAATACTATCTAATTAGTAGACATAATTGTATAAATGTATGTAGTGAGTGGAATATAAAAATGTATTCTTGCATAATAATCACATTTAAACACATTTTCTGAATTATAACAGAAGAATTCAGTTATTTTTTTTTTCTTTTTGTCCAACAATGACTACCAACACGGGGTTATTTCACCCATTTTGGAAATTAAAACCAAACATTTCACCTGGTTGTTATGTGACAAATTCAAAGTCAGCAATATAGTAGAATGATATTTACTAGAATATCTTTTAATGATCCCTGACTAAAGAAGTTGAGAGTTGTACCTGCAGATATTTCCAGAATAAATGCAGTTAATGATATGATTAGAAGTATTACTTCTATAGAGCAATTTCTCAGTTCCCAATACCATTATCATAAACTCATGAGAGTATAATCTTCTTCACCTTTGTTCAACTTTATGAACTTTAATGCATAGACTAGAATTTACTGATCTTTTGGTCAACTCAATGTATTCTGTCTTCCAAAAATAAATGCAAAGTTTTAAATCACAGGGAAGTAAATGTTATTTTGTAATTTCATAACCATTATCAGAACCCACTTGTTGTCCTAATCCAAATGCTCAATACATTATTGCATTAAGTCTCAAACTTTCCTCTTAGATGCCATACCTTGCCTGCGCACTTGAAACAAGCAATTTTCAACAAATCATGTTCCAATTACACAGTTATATAACAACAACTGCAATCCTTTATTTATTCTAACCAAATAACATTCTGACAGAAGTGATGTTATAGTTTGGGTATACTTTTAGCTGATAGATATAGATATGGATGTAGATGGATATAAGATATAGATATGGATATGTGAGAAAAAAGAAGACTACATTCATGACATTTTACACAGGGCACACAAAATGTAGTCAGGTTTGTGAAAATGACCATTTAATTAGTTAGCAGGTAACATAGAAGCACACTTAATAGCTCACTGTGGTTTTGATTTGCATTTCCCTGATTTTTGTGATGTTGAACATCTTTTCATGTGCAATGAGATATCACCTTACACTAGTTAGAATGGCTAAAATTAAAAAGACAATAAATAATGAGTGTTGGCAAGGAAGTGGAGAAAAAGGAACTCTTGTTCCCTATTGCTGGGAATGTAAATTGGTGCACTGAGTTTCCTCAAAAAATAAAAAATAGAGCTACTATATAATCCAACAATTCTACTACTGGTTATTTGCCCAAAGAAAACAAAACACAAATTTGAAAAAATATGTATGTACCCTATGTTTATTGCAGCATGATTTACAATAGCCAACATAAGGAAACAACCTAAATGTCCACCAGCAGAAGAATGGACAAGGATAAGGAAATACTATGCAGCCATAAAAAAGGACAAGATTGTACCATTTGAGACAACATGGATGGAGCTACAGTGTATTATGCTAAGTGAAATGAGTCAGAGAAACACAAATACCATACGATTCCACTTAGGAGTGGAAATGAATGAAACAAGCAAAAACAGCATCAGACCTATAAATACAGACAACAAACTGATTGTTGGCAGAAAGAAGGAGGGTGGGCCGTTGGGCAAAATGGGTGAAGGAGAGAGGGAGATCTAGGCTCCTGGTATGGAATGAGTAACTCACAGGGATAAAAGGACAGGATAAGGAAATAGCCAATGATATTGTTATAGCAATGTTATGGGACAGAGAGGCAGATGGTAGATACACGTGGTGAACATAGTGGTATGTATAAAATGGTCAAATCACTATTTGTACACCAGAAACGAATGTAACATTGTGCGTTAATGATACTAAAATAAAATAAAATAAAATACAATAAAATACAATAAAAAGAAATAAAATAAAATAAAATAAAAATGAAATAAAATAAAATAAAAAATAAAATAAAATAAAATAAAATAAAATAAAATAAAATAAAAGTAAAATAAAATCTTCTCAATGAGCTCTTTGAAATACGTAGTGATAAGATTAAGTCCCTGGAGGAGGGAGGGAGTCCACATTTTGTGGACAGTTAGAAATGTTACCTGACTTTTATTTGACCTAAATGAAGTTCCATGATGGTGTTCACTAAAAATAGATTTTTAAGAATCAAATACAATTTTGGAAGGTTTTAGTTCACTTGTTTTTAACAAAGAAATTTTGTTGTTGATGGTGGTTGTAGTAGTCATGCTTTGTATTTTAAATAAACATGACATTTTTAGGGGCGCTTGGGTGGCTCAGTCGGTTAAGCATCTGGCTTCAGCTCAGGTCACAATCTCATGGTTTGTGGGTTTGAGCCCTGCGTCGGGCTCTGTGCTGACAGCTCAGAGCCTGGAGCCTGCTTTGGATTCTGTGTCTACCTCTCTGCCCCGCCCCCACTCACGCTCTGTCTCTCTCTCTCTCTCTCTCTCTCTGTCTCTCTCTCTCTCTCAAAAATAAAATAAACATTTAAAAAAAATTTTAAATAAACATGACATTTTTTATCACACACACAAAAAAAGCACACCTGATATACCTGAGGTTTTTTTCCAACCAATTTATCACGACATTTGGAGATACCACAGGAATCTTAGCATCTATGCTACAGACCTGTTCAAATAGTCTAAATGTCATTATTTTCCATGGAATGTATTTTTTAGACTTCTCTTAAAAAGCACACTGTCCAATAACAGGTGTAACAATAATTCTCAGCCTTGGCCTCCTGTTAGAATAACTGGGGGAGTTTTTAAAAATTGCCAACTCCTTCCCAGGTTGTTTACTAGAACAATTAATCAGAATCTCTGGGGATGCGACACCGTCTACAGTGGTTTGTAAGCTCTCTAGGTGATTTCATTGTGTAGCTAAGGTGCAGAAATACTGCACACAAAAAGACTTAATAGTTGAAATGAATAGAACTGGGGTAAAACTTAGTGAAACATTATTGTTACTCTTCTTAAAATTTAGAGTGTGAGATTCTAAGAAATGAAAAACCATTTTACATGTATGATTTTGTTTCTTTCAATAGAAGTCAAGCCTCCAAAGCAAAAAATAAAAGCATACTGTCAATATCAACTATGAAAAGTAGGGATCTGCATGTTTCCCTCCCAGCTATGAAATAATGTCTTTTCATACTTTTGATGTAAGAACCATTCCTGAAAGAGTACAACTATTTAGGGAACAAAACTGGGGAGAGTACCTTTTTTGATTTCCATTCATCCTCAGTTCAAAACCAAAGATAAACAATATTAAGATATAGATTAAGAGATATATGAGGCCATATGGCCTATATTGGAAGATTTTGTAAGATTATGATTTTTTTCTCTCCCTTAAACATTCCTTTTGAGATATTTAACTTTCTTGCATTTGCTCTTTTCCTCTATAAAAACTTTAAAATAATAATTCTGTTATAGCAAAATTACTATCAATGTATATATAAGTAAAAGTAAAAAAATATGGACAAGAAGGACTTTCTCTTATTATTTAAAAGTTTAATAGTTTTAGGGGTGCCTGGGTGGCTCAGTCAGTTAAGCGTCTGACTTCAGCTCCGGTCATGATCTCATGGTTCATGAGTTCAAGCCCCCCATCGGGCTTGTTGCTGTCAGCACAGAGCCTGCTTTGTTCCGAACTTTTGTCCCTCCCCCACCCCACCCCTCCTCAGCTCATTCTCTCTCTCTCTCAAAATAAATAAGCTGATAAAAATAGCGTTATAGCTTTATATTTTACATTTGGATCTGTGATCCATTTTGAGCTAATTTTTATTTATTTTTAAATATTTATTTTAATTTTTTGAGAGAGTGCAAGTTGAGGAGGGGCAGAAAGTGAGAGGATCCAAAGCAGGCTCTGTGTTGTCAGCACAGAGCCCGATGCAGGGCTTAAACTCACGAACCAGAAGATCATGAGCTGAGTGGAAGTTGGACCCTTAACCGATTGAGGCACCCAGGAGCCCTGAGGTAATTTTTATATAAAGTATGATGAGAAAGCTGAGTTCATATTTTTAAATATGGATGTTCAATTGTCCTAGCACTATTTTAAATTGATTTGCATTATTTCAAAAATCAGCACAATCTAATTTTAATAAAGATAATTTTTAATTTTAGAGAATTTGAAAAGGCCAGGAAAGTAAAGAAATTATTCATAATATCATTGCCCAAAGAATAACCACCAATTATATTATTATGTTTTTCCTAATTGTTTTTTTAAATGCCTTTGTAAGTTAAATAGTAGGTATTTTTACACATAAATACAAATTATATGTACTTATAAGATTATGTGTTTATTGTAGAAAATGTAGAAATTATGGGAAAAGGCACAAAGAAGGAAGTAAAAGTATATATCCTTGAATATAAAAGAGAAAAGATACATATAATTATTCTTAATGTGAATAAATTATACAATACTTGATAAGATTAGATAGTTATTTTACAAGAAAGAAAGACTTTCAGGTATTACCGATTATTCACATTTTTTTTACTATTTTATTTGAAAACTATATTCTGTTAGTTATCACTAAATTTAGCAATATCACAATGACAATAACATAAAGTTACAAAGAATTTGTATTTATTAGAAAGCTAATATTAAAGAAGCAGAAACTTCTATTTTTTAACTAACTGCCAGATGAGCTTTCTAGAAAAATGTTTAAAAAAAATTTTTTTTAATGTTTATATATTTTTGACACTGAGAGAGACAGAGCATGAATGGGGGAGGGTCAGAGAGAGAAGAAGACACAGAATCTGAAACAGGCTCCAGGCTCCGAGCTGTCAGCAACAGAGCCCGACGCGGGGCTCAAACTTACCGACCGTGAGATCATGACCTGAGCCGAAGTCGGATGCTCAACCGACTGAGCCACCCAGGCGCCCCGAGAAATGTTTTTAAACTGAATAACCAAACATCTTATGTACATTTAATTTTTTTTTTAATTGTGAAAGCTAATTGTGGTAAATACTCTTGGATGCCATCCAAACCAATTCTTCCAAATATCTTCTTTTCTGGTAAAGCACATTTCACAATAAAGATGCTGAAAGTAACAATATAACAGACCCTGCAACCAAGGCAAAAATTTGTGGCCCAATACTGGTCACTGAAACCTGAAAGAAATCCGCTTGGGAGATTATAGAAAAGGTTTTCCTATATGAGAACGGAAGGAAAGATGGAAGGGAACCAAAGAGGAAATAAGGTGAAGCTGCTCTTCCCACATTTGGACATGTCTTTCTAAGACAGTGATGCCTGGAGCTGCAACAGCCATCTTGTGACTATGAGGACAAAACCGTGCATAAGTATGAATGACACTCTTGCTGAGGATGTGGAATGAAAACATAGAAAAATTGTGTAGTTTTTTATAAAGTTTCTGATACTTGAAACAACCAGTTCTATCACAGCTCTTGTTGTGTAAGGTAAGAAATTACAATTACAATTACAGTTGAAGCTACTTAGAATGTAATCACCTGATACTTGCTATTGAAAGTATTGTTAAAAGATACAATACTATTTAAGGTGAGCAATGTTTTAATGGAAACCTTCTCAAATAAATATAGTCTAATATTTCTGTAACATAAACTGCTAGTTTCTACCTAATATTCATTCTCCCCTTGTGGTAGCAAGAGAAAGTCTAAGTTTAGATGTACACACAGTTTAAAGATTGTATTTCCATCTCGTGAACTCAAGTCACTAAGTACTGGCCAAAGAGATACCGGTGAAATCGTTGTGTACAACTTCCTAGGCTGATCGCTAAAAAGTAACTCTGCTCTCCTTTTCTCCCAGTGACTGGAATGAAGATGTCCTGGCACAGCTGGAGATGCCAACAGGAACTACTAGGTATAAATGTGTTGGGAGAGAAGGGGAGAACAAAGAATAATTTGTTCTTCAGCGTGTGCTGGCACCATGTCTGTCTTTGGTTGATGACGTGAGAGAAATAATCTCCTGTTAAAAATCACTCTTCTTTTGGGTCTTTTTCTTTTCTTTTTTTTTTCTTTTTTTCCTGCAGCTTACCCTGGATCCTAATGAAAATAATTCCTAAACACAAAAAAAGTGGCATTTATTTTCTCAGCTTCAGTTAGTTTAAATACTTTTAAAAAAGGTTTTATTTTTCAACTCATTTAAGCTTTCTACCCATCAGAAGTTTACATTATGTACCTACGATTCCAGAAAGTATTTTAAAATATGTATATTTACACATGTTCCAGACACAGGTTGAATATGCAAATCGCTCAGAAAAAAAAAAATTAGTTCTGCAAGCAAACCTTAATAAATTATTCTACTAAGTAACAGTTGATTTAAAATATGCAAACATTACAGAAAAAGCTAAAATGATTGTGTTTTTCAAAAAGTTCATCAGGGGTAATGATGTTCCCCTTGTTATTACCTCAACAAAAGTAGATGTCTGCTTGGGTAACTTAAATGTCTTGAGGAAAAATAAATACCTCAAGACACATGTAAGATTTTATTTCATTCAAACAGAATATTGCACAAATTGGACATCATCAAACTCAATTTTAAGACCTAAACATTTCTGTTAACAGCTTTCTTTTCTTTTTTAAGTTATAATATATTTTGTTCTGTTTCTGTGTCGGACTTTTTGGCCTGTTTTTAGTCTAATGAGCAAGTCGTATGGCTGAAAATTATCAACATGAAATAACCAAGGAGCCAGCTGTCAATTCAAAGATACTCCGTGGATTTTGTATTCAAGTTATTTTTAATTGTCTGAAATGAAATTATGTGAAAATACATAGCCAATAAAGCTTGAGTGGTTTGATTTACTAGTTAGATATACACTATTACTTGGTTATGATCTCTGACAGTAAACTGGTAGAATTACTTTGACAAAAGAAATCAAGACCTGATCAAAGAAGTAAATGAACTTTCAAGTACCAGCACTTTTGTAGTCATAGTGTTATTAATGTATTTTAGAAGTATATTAATGCAATATATGTTAATATACTATTGTTTTGCTTTCTACTAAAGAAAACTATAAATTAATATAAGAAAATAACAGTAGAACAATAATTATCTTTCAATTATGACACTATAAGGCACGTATTTGGTCTAAAATCACTACAGTTACACATAAATTTTATGTGAACCTTTAAATACTTTCATCAGTGATGAGCATAGTATAAAATCAATAATGAACAAAGTTACTCAGTTATCACCCACAAACCCACAATAGCCCTATTGAAAATATTTATTTTAATATGTCATTTTAAATATTGTGAAGACTTTTAGACATTTTTGAGCAATGGTTAATACTAATGGAAATCTATTTCAGTAAATTAAAGTACAATGATCAGTTTGGGATCACTCATATTTTGAACTATATAATAAAAATTAAATTCCAGATTGCGTCTCCTAGTCAGTAAAATTTGAGCCATGCTGCTTTCATTTAATTTATGATGAAGGAATGCAAACACATCTTAACGTGAAGCCTAGGAGGCCTGATTTGTAAATAACCTTCTGACCTTTCCTGGCGTTTTTATTTTCTTACTCACAATTCCCTCTAAGTTAAATGCCACCCCAGACTTCAATCCCTAGCACCTGGCAAATACATTCTCATTTCCCAATACTTACACCACAGGAACTGCCACTAGGAGATATTTCTAGACCAGAAAAGAAGGAAGGAAGGCAGAACTGTTAAATATTTATCTTTGAATCATCATTGCCTAACACAGTAGGGAAAAAAAAAATGGTGAGGGGCAATTTCATGGAGATTTATTGAATGATAAATGAAATTAAAATGTTATAGCAACAGGTATACATAGCAAGAGGTAACTTGTTTTTCTACTATTTGTAGTTTGCTGTGATATTTATAGTTGTTCCTTTCTATATGCAGGAAGTGTAGCTGTTTTATTTTGGAGCTATTATTTCATCCCAAATGGTTAGAGACTCAAGTCATTTCCTTTTTGGGAAATTCAACCTAATTTGGGAAGTCAGTAGAGAATGGTGACTATGATCCTGGACTTCAGAGTTAAACAGGTGACCTCTGAATCTTACTAGGTAAGTTACTTTGGGCAAATAACTTAAATTCTCTCCTTTATTTTCCAAATTTACCTAGAATTTGTATTGTTTTCTTTTTATCTTCTTATACCTTTTCCAACTAAGCACATTTTTGGAAATGGAAACACATATTACTGCTTCATGCTTGTAAATGACATTCAATTTAGATCTTCTTGAAAATATGACAAAATATTTATATAAATTTAGCATGCCTTTACTTATTAAAATCACTATTCAGTGATTATTTTATTCATATTTTTCCAGGAAACTTTCTTTTCCTATAGCAGTTATAAGTAATAAGAATCTAAAGCAGTATCAGGGTGCCTGGGTGGCTCAGTCCTTTAAGTATTTGACTTCAGCTCAGGTCATGATCTTGTGGTTCCTGGGTTCCAGCCCCATGTTGGGCTCTGGGCTGACAGCTCAGAGCCTGGAGCCTGCTTTGGATTCTGCGTCTCCTCCTCTCTCTGCCCCTTTCCCGCTCATCTCTGTCTCTCTCACTCTCAGAAATAAATAAACATTTTAAAAAAATTAAGAATCTACAACAGTATCCTAATAAAGAAGTCATATTAAAAGCTTATAAAGATTAAATACAACAGCCTGCACATTATAATTTTTAAAAAATAAATACACTAGTTAAAACTTATTTATTTGTATTTTGCAAATGAATCACTAGCAGCTCAATTTTGCCTTTGACATTTTAATATACAAATAACAGTGGGAGTCAGAAATGTTAGATTCAGATTTTCCTCGCTCCTTTGCTATAAACAACAACTACTACAGCCACAACTGAAGCCAGAAGGTCATCTGCAGTTTAGTTCAATAAGGAGAAAGTCACATTAGCTCTGGCTTAACATTGTGCTCACCAGACTGAAGTCCACGTATTGGGTGACACGCTGTAGGATGCTCATTGCCACTGGCAAAGTAGTGCTTTCCTTCTACACTCCCAACACATTCATCTTCCAAGCAGTAGGTATTTGAAAATATTACTTTTAAATTGAAACAGTGATTGACTTATGATGCCTAATCTGGGTCTTGATGGATGGGTAGTGTTTGTCATTTGTACCAGAACAGAACGCAAAAGGTATATGAATTTCAAAGAAAAATGCTATTTCAAAGAAACTTAATGCAAACATTTTTAAGCTTGCAATCTGAATGGCGTGGCAATTAAATTGTGTTTTATGTGCTTGGAGGGTAGAAGGAAACCTTACAAGTCTATACAAGTCCTTATGTTCAAAATATCCACCACCACCACCCCTCCCCTCCCCCGCTTTTTTTAGGGATTTCTTCATGTCTGGTTTGGGATACAAAATTATATCAGTCTTCAGTCCTACTTAAGTAGGTAGACTATAAGATGTGAATGTATTCACAAGGCATTACATGAAAGACTAACAACTTAGTGCTGCACTCCTTGAGATATAGCATGTGCTCAGAACCCTAACAAACTAGAGGTACTAAAACAATAAAAAATGAAAAAGATAAAGAATTTTGCATTTTTAATTTTTTCTGAAAGAATCAATCAAAGTAGATATCACAGGGGGATAGGCAAAACTTGACTGAAAGTCCTTATACTAATCCCACACTCTCATTTTTATGTTTAATTTCATATTGGAAGTAAAGGAGGCCATTCAAGGATTAAGATGTGCAAAGGTTTTACTCTGACCCTGTGGACATCCATCAAAATCAGTCAAGCAGCGACTGCTAAGTGGTAATTGTAGGAACCCTCCATTGTCTATAAAGGACAATCTGTTTCGGCACTTGGGTGGCTCAGCCGGTTAAGCATCTCACTCTTGATTTCTGCTCAGGTAATGATTGCACGGTTTGTGAGATCGAGCCCTGCATAGAGACTTGGGCTGACAGCACAGAGCCTGCTTGGAATTCTCTCTCTCTCCCTCTCTTCCCCCTCTGGCTCATGCTCTCTCAAAATAAATAAAAATAAACTTAAAAACAAAAGGACAATCTTTTAGCACATTTTAGAAATACCTTTAAGCCTATGGAGCGCCTGGGTGGCTCAGTCAGTTGAGTGCCAGACTCTTAATTTCGGCCTAGGTCATGATCTCAGTGTCTGATCAAGCCCCACATTGGACTCTTCCCTGACAGCACATAGTTTGGGATTCTCTCTCTCTCTCTCTCTCTCTCTCTCTGTCTCTCCCTCTTTCAAAATAAATAAACATTTTAAAGAGTTAACTTAAGTCTGGTCTTAATACTTTTGTCTCTCCAATAATTCCTTATCATTCACTCTTTATTTACATCAGACCTAAATTCTTGTATTTATAATACCTGCCCTGCATGCCTTTCCAACCTCCATAGCTTTGTGCATGCAGATCCCTGTTCCATATGCTTTCTTCCATTAAGCCCAGGCTAAATGTCATTGACTCTGTGAAGACTTCATTGCCTCACCTCCCTCTACAAATATAATTTGCATGTGCTTATCTTATTGCCTTTGTCATGATACATTCCAATCATTCTTCAACTCCTCAATCACTTCAACTATTCCAATGATTCTTCAGGCAGTAGGCAGGGTGGGGGCTAGGCTAAAAGTGGCACACATAGTTATCTGAAAATAAAAGTCTTCTCATTGTTTTGATTTATTTTTAATCTCAACTTTGATTATAAATTTTATAAATAATCAAAAGTAAATGTGTATAGGGGCACCTGGGTGGCTCAGTTGGTAAAGCGTCCAACTTCAGCTCAGATCATGATCTCACAGTTCATGAGTTCGAGCCCAACATTGGCCTCTGTGCTGACAGCCTGGAGTCTGGAGCCTGCTTCTGATTTGTCTCCCTCTCTGTGCCCCTCCCCCTCTTGTGCTCTGTCTCTCAAAACTAAATACACATTTTTAAAAAATTGTTTTTAAAGACTTTAGGAAGTAAATGTGTTTATTTAGGAAAGAGAGACAAATTTATAAATGGAGGAAGAGTGTTTGTCTTCAAAATGATACCATGCTTTAGCAATTTATTATTTTCCAAAGGGTTTGCATGTGCATTTGAACATTTGATATTTATAACAATCCTCTGATTTTCTGAGAGAAAATATTGTTTTCATTTTACTAACTAGCTGAGCCTTACAAATGTTGTGTGATTATCTCCAGAGCATGTACCTAAGTGCAAAATGCTCTTAATCTACACGTTTTTTCTCTTAATATCTGATAAAATTTATGATTGAATAGACACCTGTGATTGGTTGGAACATTCCAACATATTTCATTCCTACACATTTCATACAAAATGCTTCACCTAAATGTGATTCAACTCTTGGGCAGTGAATATTCTTTCTTAAGAGTTCAACTTGAATTATAAACTTAAATAACAAGGTATTGATGACAATAGAAATATTTATGATTTACATGTACCATGTACTTAGCATATACCGGTGTGAACTAAGAACTTCATACGTATTAATACATAACGCTCCAATAAAATATCATACAGTAGGGGCTAATACCATCCACCTTTTGCAGAGCCAGAATATGTGGACAGAGGATAACTTGCTCAGGGTCACCTAGTAGTAAATGGCAGATTCAGAGTTCAAACCAATCTAGCAGTAAATGGTAAAGTCAAGGTTCAATCTCAGGGAGTCTGGCTGCAAAATGACAGTAATCCTATAATGCTTGCATTGCAGCAGCTAGAATTAACCTCACAATATTCAACAGCAAGATTATGTTGTATTGAACTCAATAAATGACATCTCCACTATGTTTATGGACTGTAATAAGGTCTTGCTATTACAGTATAATGAAGCAGTTTCTATCTTGACATTGGTTGAATATACTCAGATCAGCAGGCAGTCAGATCAATAACGTCAGTCTTTGATTTTCCTAAGTTGTTAATAATACAAAACTTAAGAAGAACTTTCAGAAACAGGTGCCTAAATCCATAGGAATCTCTGAATAATAGAATCCAGGAATCTCTGAATAGACTCATTCATGTATGCTCAGTATTTCAGAAAATAGCACAAAATAAACTCTACTTTTTCTTATAAATTATCTCCTATTTTTCTAAACTTTGCTATATATACATACAAGTATATACACATATGTATGTACATATACATATATATAATATTTTTGTAGCCCAAGAAGCCCCCAAGAATCATGCCAGCTTTCATGCATAGCCCCTCCAGTTAAGGGAGACTGCATTTTCTGAGGTTGATGACTTCTTCACTTCAAATAATAATGATCTCACGAAAGGAGAACAACTCTGTTTTTCCTAGATGAGATAGCTAATTTCAAATTATCTTTCTTCAAATAAAATGCAAACATTTGTCCATGTAATCTAATGAGTCAATTGCTAATATTGTCTTAGATCATGTCAAAGACCAATTACATACACTGTATTTTTTTTTTACTTATTTGAATGGTCTCTTAATGGACAATTAATGAATGGAGGTTAAACTATAAATCTAAACAGGAAACTTAGTACAGTTAATCAAACCAGCTTTGATTATAGTTAAGATGATGGTATAGTTTTTCTTTGTTTAAGTCATATTAGGATTGTTCCTACCTTTCCACTTATTTAATAATAGTTTTCTGAAACAAAAATGAAACCAAAAACATTGTCATATTAAAGCTATATACCTATTTTAGGGGCACCTGAGTGGCTCAGTCAGTTAAGCGTCCGACTTCGGCTCAGGTCATGAACTAGTGGTTCATGAGTTCGAACCCCAAGTGGGGCTCTCTGATGACAGTTCAGAGCCTGGAGCCTGCTTTGGATTCTGTGTCTCCCTCTCTCTCTGTTCCTCCCTCGCTCGTGCTTTCTCTCTCTCTCTCTCAAAATAAATAAATAAATAAATAAATAAATAAATAAATAAATAGCTACATACACGTTTTAAAATTCATTTTAGTTTCAGGAATGTCCTTTGAAAAATTAGAAAATGAATGTATTAAAACGTAGTAAATTTAGTACTTATTTGTTATCTCTCTTTGATTTTTTTTTAAGATTTATTCTTTTATCTTTCAACTACAGATAAAGACCCCGGATCCAAGAAAAATTTTAATGATTTTAAGCTAAACAATATTTTCTCCTATTCCTTTGCTTCAATAAGAGTGAAAGTTATGTCTGTATGAGTAAACCATTTGATAGAGATCAGAGAGTCAACAATCAAGGGTCACATTTCTTCGGCCAGATCATAGAAAAAAACACAAACCTTAATCAATCCAAAATCCATGTACAATCATTTCAAAATCGAATTAACACAATATTGTGAACACGTTTACATGATGTCAGTAGAACTCTTACAATCTGAGCTCCTAGAAATCTTGTCGCAAGGTCAAGATATTTTATTTTTTTTTTTTTTTTTAAATTTTTTTTTTTTCAACATTTATTTATTTTTGGGACAGAGAGAGACAGAGCATGAACGGGGGAGGGGCAGAGAGAGAGGGAGACACAGAATCGGAAACAGGCTCCAGGCTCTGAGCCATCAGCCCAGAGCCTGACGCGGGGCTCGAACTCACGGGCCGCGAGATCGTGACCTGGCTGGAGTCGGACGCTTAACCGACTGCGCCACCCAGGCGCCCCAGGTCAAGATATTTTAGACAATTACAGGAAATTATTTTTTCAAGACGTCTGACAAAATACAGCACAAGTACAAATAGTAAGAGTTTGGAAACCATCTTAGCATGAATTTAAGAACTACTTTAGAATATGTGGTTGGGCTACTACCACTGCCTGTAATGAAAATGCTGAAATATAACCTATACCTAAGCATTTTTCCAGCTGTTCTTTTATAGTCATTTTAATGCTCTCAGCAGCATGTGCTTGAAACACTTAGGTTTTGCATAGACAGCATGGTGTCAGTCGATGCTCCTTGATAACATAGTAAATAATAACGTTGCTCCCGTGGTTCTCAGTTCCATGCTAGAGAAATAGCGGTGCCTATCTTCTGTAATTTTTTGAAATATACAGCCACTAACACAGGATAATTATTTATTTTTAATTTTTACTCTTGATATAAAATGAGCTTTTTACATATGTAATTTCCTCCTATGTTTGTGCAAAGGCAGGTGTCATTCTGTGTGCCGTAGAGTCATGCGTAATGAGGTGCAGCAAAGGGAAAGAAGAAGCACCTGTACAATTCCAAAATAACTAATTAAAAATAAAGAGCCAATATATTTATAGCTATTGCAACCATTAATTACATGGTTGCATCAATTAACAATGTAATAACAGTAATAATAAACAACTACCTTTAAACTTACATACCATATTGAAGGGTATATGGGAAAATAAGTAATTTGGTATTTTCTTTTTTTTTTAATGTTTATTCATTTTTGAGAGACAGAGAGAGAGAGACAGAATGTGAACAGAAGGGCAGAGAGAGAGGGAGACACAGAATCCAAAGCAGGTTCCGGGCTCAAGGCTGTCAGCACATAGCCCGACCTCGGGCTCAAACTCAGGAACTGTGAGATCATGACCTGAGCCAAAATTGGACGCTTAACTGACTGAGCCGCCCAGGCGCCTCTGGTATTTTCATATAGGGAAAAAAAAATCACATCTAACTAAAATAGATTTATTTATTTATTTATTTATTTATTTATTTATTTGGGCTTTATACCCAGCGTGGAACCCAATGCAGGGCTTGAGCTCAATGCCCTGAGATTAAGACCTGAAGTGAGATTTGGTCAGTTAAGCATCCAACTCATCTTGGTTTCAGCTCAGGTCATGATCTGGCAATTTCGTGGGTTCAAGCCCCAGGTTGTGCTATGCACTGACAGGGCCGAGACTGCTTGGGATTCTCTGTCTCCTCTCTCTGACCCTCCACTAGTCACGCTGCCTCTGTTTCTCTCAAAAATAAACTTAAAAAAATTTTTAAAAAGTAAGAAAGACCTAAGCTGAACTGAGATCAAGAGTCAGATGCTTAATGGACTGAGCCACTCAGGTGCCCCTAAAATGTTCACTTTTCTATTATTTTGCTATGATGTCTGATACCTATAAAATAGTACCAAATTGATCTTCTTTTTTCATGAATAGTACTTAGATCACAAAATTTTGATTTGCTTCTCCTTTTCTAATTATAATTTGATTATTTTTATGCAACAAAATTTTGTTAAATGGCATTTGAAATTACTTTGATATTGCTATTATAGATGTACAATAATTTATTAAAAAGTTGGAATCACTGTTAAATCTTTTCTGCTACATGAAGATATGTTAAGTATTCACTCCATTTTTTGCATCCCATTTAACCTCACTAATGATAATCTTAAAAAATACGTTCTAGGGGCACCTGGGTGGCTCAGTTGGTTAAATGTCCAACTTCGGCTCAGGTCATGATCTCGCGGTTTGTGAGTTCAAGCCCCACGTCGAGCTCTGTGCTGACAGCTTGCTTAGAGCCTGGAGCCTGCTCTGGACTCTGTCTCCCTTTCTCTCTGCCCCTGTCCCACTCACACTCTTTCTCTCTCAAAAATAAATACAAACATTTAAAAAAAAAATGTTCCAAATACATGTTCTAAGTGATAGTTTAAAAGTAACTTTCCAAAAAATGTGGAAAACTTCAATATTTGCAAGATTTTAATTTTATGTCATAGTTTTTTCCACTAGTATCAGCTGTATTTAGTGCTAAATAAGAAATGTAGAGCTTTACTTTGAAACGTAAATAGTATTACCGGAACTTTTCATTTAAATACAATGAAGAAAATAGAAATTTTCTCCCCACGATCAATTTCAGTGTCAAATTTGTGGGAGGAGGTCATCGAGAGGACGTGACCACCAGTTCAACCAAGAGCTGGACCTGGGCATCAAAAGTTCCTTATTTCCTCCCCTGTCCTTGGAATGTACACTCTATTCCCTATTCCCACACTAGGAGCCAAGTGAAAGATGCAGCCTGGGAGAGTAATGTGCTGTTGAGACCCTCTGGACTGTGTACGTGACCGAACCCACTTAAGGCCGCTATATGAGCATTTTTTTTTTCCTTTTTTTTTTAAACTTTATTGAAGAGTAATTGGGGAAAATTGACAAATATAATTGCGTATATTTTAAGTGCACAACACTTAAGATTTGATATACATACACATTGTGGGATGATTAGCAAGATCAAGATAATAAACACATCCATCCACATAGTTAACTTTTCTCTGCTTTTGTTCTTGGGGGAATGCTTAAGATCCAGTCTCAGCAGCTTCTTTTTTTTTTAATTTATTTTTTTTTATGTTTATTTATTTTTGAGAGAGAGAGAGCAGGAGAGGGGCAGAGAGAGAGAGGGAGACACAGAATTTGAAGCAGGCTCCAGGCTCTGAGCTGTCAGCACAGAGCCCTAGGCGGGGCTCAAACAAACCAGGAGATCATGACCACAGCTCAAGTCCTAAGGTACCAGACTGCGCCACCCAAACGCCCTAGTCTCAGCAGCTCCTAAGTAAACAACACCATGCTATTAACTATAGGCATCATGGGGACCTTTGATGCTCAGAACTCATTCTTACAACTGAAAGTTTGTATCCTTTGACTTGCATCTCCCCATTTCCTGGCCCCCAGCTGCTGGCAACCACTATTCTACTTTCTGTTTCTGTGAACTCAGCTTTTCAGGTTCTGGCAGACAGGTGCAGAAATCGACCTGTCTTGGGGCACCTAAGACAAGCCTTGTATCTTTCAAATTGTGTTCAAAGGCCTCTTTTTTGTTTTCAATTTTAAGGGCATAGACACTGCTTCCATCAATTGGCTTCAGGATGTCTTCCAAGATGTAAATTTGGAAAACATTTTCAGAAAATAGGAAAGCACAACAGTGTAAAAACACTCAATAGATACTGATTATAATTCTTGGTTTTGGTCTCATATATGTTGTCATTACTGTTTTTACATAGTTTAAGATATTAAGTGTCTACAAACAGTAGTTGTTATCTTTTCTTTCTTAGGTAATTTTAATCTATGTTATAGATCATACAACTTTCATTGGTATTTTAGATTCCCCCAAATTGAATGCATAAGATGATAAGATTACAAGCAAGAAAAAAAAGAAAAGTTTATGCGAGAAATTGTAACTTAAATTTCATTTGGGATACTAAAAAATCTTATGTTTTAATTTATGAAAGCAAAACATCAGACTACCTAGTATATCTCAGAACATTTGTATCTTTCAAAAGGTGTTTTCCAAAAATTATTGTTCTTAACATTGTATTTTTATTATAAAATCAGGTTAAGAAGTTTACTTTCAGTACATGCTCTTCCAGAGAAAATAAATCTCTATATATTTCCCTCTTATATAATGTTACCTACAGTGAATGAATCAATCGTTTGAGTCTTAACAGTAGTTTAAAATGTTTCCTTAGGATACTCATTTTTAGAAAGCTTGAGTTTAGACAAAAACAGGCAGGGAAAGTCCTTTTCCTCTCTTTGAAAGCCGGCTGTGGGGTGGCTAATTTCTGCGACAATTTATGGCAAAAATCCAGCAGCCTACTGTTGACATTTTCATAGTAATTATAGATCAGGAGTTGGCTGCTTGGAAAAGCAAAAATGTGTCATATATGACATGGCAAACCCTTGTTAATATTCTTTTTCTTCTTTTTTTTTAAACTATAGTTCACAATTGGTGGTAAAAATCAACATCATTCTTGTAAAATCAACGAGAGCTTAAATACAGAAATCAGACATTTAAGAAAGACGGCATAGAAACTGGGAATGAGTAGAGGATCCATAAGTGACACATTCAATGAAACGTCTAGGAAAAAATAAGATAAGATGTTGCGATATCAACTAATAGTATTAACATGGGTTTTGAGCTCTATGTTAACTGTTACCTCCTATATTTGATCTGAAGAGAACCAGTGATATCTTCATTCACCCATCCACGTATTTCATAAGTTTTATGAGTATTCCTTCTACACTCCTGGATTGCAAGGCAAAGACCTCTAAAGATGCGTGGGTCTTTCCATAGTTACCACTGCCTCTCAAAAAGTGCTGCAGCAGTTTAGGGAAGAGAAATATTGCCTCTGACTGTGGAAATCACAGAAGATATTAGGATAAAGGGGAATACAAAATGTGCCATGAAAAATGAGAAATACTAGGAAACAGAAAAAAAATCAGACTTCCATTCCAGAGGGACAGTTTATGAGAAAGCCACACAAAAAACAGAAGGTGTAGCAGGAAGATAGATGATAACTCAATTCAACCAGAGTGAAAAGTGCATGAAAGAGAAAATAAGGATGAGAAAGTTCAGAGACAGGACATGAGGGCTTTTGGATTTGAGAACAGAAAAAAAAAAAATTTTTTTTTTTTTGGATTTTATTTGGTACTGACATTTAAATAGAAAGCTCCTGGCAAGATCTGTCTATCACCAGGAAGCTCCCAGTGCCTACCAAAGACCTCCCACTGTGATATTACCTTGATGAATTTAACACCATCCAGGCTCTGGCCTTCAGCCCTGACGCCTCAGAAACCTGGTTCTGTCAGCAGAAAACACATGTCAGCATGACTGGTACATTCTCTCCCTGAGGCTGAGCTACATTAAAATCAGAAGTTTGCGAGGTGAGCATGGAATCAAAGACAGGGGAATATTTTTGTCATCTACATGTTACAGAACATTAGAACAACATTTAAAGTGACCGTTGTCTCTCTCTCCTGAGCACGGCCAAAACTTGCCTGGGTGGATTACTTCTCCCTTTCTGATTTTAGACTCCTGGTATATTTATCCCCCAGGTATATTTTATGATATTCAAACAGATTATGATAACTCTAACAGACTTAGGACTCACATCATCTCTAAGATGACTTTACAAACATATGAACTGACCCGTTATTGTGGATTCCACAATTTATCCCATGGGGCATAATTCTATTCACAAATTTTTTCAGGGTAATTTACATTTGCAGTTATATGCAGTCCTATTCTATAATAAATGAAAGGATGAATGGGCATTTTTGAACATAGAAGCAAAAAGATCAGAGCTAATTTGAGTAAATTCACTTATCAATGAAGCTTTAGATACCATAGGCAAGGAAGAGCCTGAACACATGAAAGTCCTATATAAGACTAGCTTACATGAGAGGTAATGATTTGAGCCAAGGAAGAGTGAATTTGAGTGAATTTCTGGATTTGAAAGGTACTACAGAGACCTTAACAGGACTCATGATTTGACTAAATTTGTCTGCCAAATTTGGAATATCTGGATGGCTCAGCCGATTAAGTATCTGACTCTTAGTTTCGGCTCAGGTCATGATCTCAAAGTTCATGAGTTGAGCTCCAGGTCGGGATCTGCCCTGCAGCACAGAGCCTACTTAGGATTCTCTTTCTTTCTCTTTCTGCCCCTCCCTCCTTCCCTCTCCCTCTTTCTTTCTCTCAAAATAAACAAACTTAAAAAAATATTAAACTTCGATGCCAAACTAAATACACATATATAGATTTATTCTAATTATTGCCTTATTATAAATAACCCACTATGCCAAGTTTTGTTGAAAAAAAAAATCTATTTGTTAAACAGTGTGAGATGGAATTTATGATGCTATTTTTTTTTGCCTTTTTTGCTTATTCTTTTATTTTCCTTTCTTCTACTTTAGCCTTTGAATTCCAAAACAAAAACAAACTTTTGTTAAAAATAATCTAAATCTCCTTCACTAGCTGGTCAATTTTATATACAAAGTTATTTCAGTTAAAAATTATAATATATTGGGGCACCTGGGTGGCTCAGGTGGTTAAGCATCTGACTCTTGATCTCCGCTCAAGTCATGATCTCACTGACTGTAAGATCGAGCCCCAAGTCAGGCTCTGCACTGACAGCCTGAGTTTCCTTGGGATTCTTTATCTCCCTGTTTCCCTGCCCCTCCTCAGCTCATGCTCTCTCTCTCTCTCAAAATAAAGAAGTAAACTTAAAAAAATCATAATACAGTGAAATATTAAAGCTTGGGAAATATGCTACATCAAATTTCTGTAATACACATAATTCTATTATCATATGTTTTTTATACAGCTTATTTTGGTTTCTATGTGATTTAGCCAGTATCTTTTTCAGTAAGAAACTTCATGGGGGTGCCTGGTGGCTCATTCAGTTAAGCCTCTTACTCTCAGTTTAGGCTCAGGTCATGATGTCAAGGTTCATGGGTTCAAGTCACACATCAGCTCTCCACTGACAGCATGGAGCCTGCTTGGGATTCTTTCCCTCTCTGCCTCTCCCCTGCTGATACACGCATTTTCCCTCTCTCAAAACAAATGAATTAATTAAAAAACAAAGAAAGAAACTCGGTAATGAACATACACATTATGTCCACTTAAAATATCAGTCAATATGTTTTCAAATATTGGATAGTTTTATATAATACCAATATTACTGTATCACTGTAAAAATTAAATTGTGGGACTCTTATCATACCATCTAGGAGAAATTTATTTAAATTTATAGTCATTCAAGTTTTAAAAAGTTAAGCTCACAAAACACAATAAAAGGAGGGCTTTTGCTCAATCAGTAATGCAAATCAGAAACATCATAATCTAGTCTAAGGACAAAAAATTAAAAAAAAAAAAACCTCTGTAGGTGGAAGAATTAAGAATAAACATGTTTTAATTACACCTAAGACTCTCTAATCCTAAAACTACCTACCACTAACAAGGACGGTTCACAAAGAACTTATTTTTGGAGTCTAAGATGGCAGGCTATGGAGTAAGGAAACTTGAAAGCCATTCAAGGACACATAGGCAGACCAATCAGAAGTCAGCAAATTGTGGGGCACCTGGGTGACTCAGTGGGTTAAGTGTACGGATTTGGATCAGGTCACGAACTCACAGTTCCTGAATTCAAGCTGCACATTGTGCTCACTGCTGTTAGCGCAGAGCCAGCTTCAGATCCTCTGTCCCTTTCTCTCTCCAGCCCCCCTCCCCTGACCCATGCACACACACGCACTCTCTCTCCCTCTCCCTGTCTCTCAAAAATAAAATAAACATTAAAGGGGGGGAAAAAGTCAGCAAATTGCTTTTAACTCAGAAATGACTGTGTGTGAACAGCCAAATAACTGTCCCAGATTCCCAAGGACGTTACCTTTGCCTTCGATGATGTTTGATGTTGTACCCTTACTCTTATCTTGGTGCTAAGGGTACCAAGAGTAATATCAGAGGTACTTTTGTCACCTTTGGGACTGGTGGCAAGCTTCTTTTAGTGCTCTCCCAAATCCACACGTCGGAGCAAACAGCGTGCGTAAAGGGACACTCATTCTAAGAATAAACACAAGACTCTGGGCGGCAAAAGCCAGGTGGCTTTCTGCTATTCAGAGCAAACAGAGCAATTCTGAAATTAAATTTCCAGATCTCATTCACTGATATAAATGCTGTGGTTTTCAATGATATTCAAAACTTGATGCATGGCATACATTCAAAATTAAATTCTTTTTCAAGTATGTCTTATTCCCCAAAGATGTTGTGGGGTGTTTTCCCCTATACTTACTACTAATTTGCTACTTGAATTAAACATGTCATTTTCCACTGGCAATGTTCCCACGTTTAAAAGACACACACACAAAAAAAAAAAATTAGGAAAATACGTAGAATTAAAAAAAAAAACATAAAACTTTCGATTCTGAAACAAATAATTTCAAATGACAGTAACATCAGTCAGCAAAGTTGACATGTTTAATCAACAAGAAACTCTGGGAATAATATACTAAAATGTGTTGATGTATGTAAAAACATTACTTTGCCTAAGGTTACTTTGAAACTTCACAGCTTCCAAACTAGCACTTCTTCAGTTATCAGTGTGAAAATATGCCTTGATTCACGTAGTTTCAGTAGGTGCAATAGTTATTTAAAACCATAAAATATATAACATCTTAGCTCCAAGAAATTACATTTCATGTCTAAGAAAATTTTCTTAGGTAATCCTAGGCCAATGCTTGTTGATACAATGTTCTAGAAAAGTTTTGCCTCAAGGAATGTTCCTTTTAGATGAATCTGGCTGCCTCCCGGACATTTGCGGAGAATATCAGATGTTGTCAAGGGCACCTTAGACAATCTTAGTGGAAGACTAGGAGGTTGCCTATAATTTCATACTATACTGTATGCCATGAAAGGCCTATAAATATTCTCCTGATATTCTAAAACTGGTTCTTCAGCAGATGCTAATACCATGTGCCAAAGCAATTAGCAAGCTCATATTTCAGAGTATCCTGCCTAGAGTACCCTATGTAAATATTTTGAAAGTCACAAAGTGGCCTGATGATAGAAAAGTAAAAGAGAGCTGTGAGGTAGAGACTATCAAATTACTATATTAGGAGCTATAGCTAGTAAGCATTTTACCATATTCAGGAAGATAAGGCCCTGTAATGTTTTATATATTTGGAGACCCAATTAAATTAAGTTCTTGCATTTTTAGTCCCTCTCCTTCTTTCAATCCTGCTAAATAATGGGCCTTTCCTTATGCCAAGAATAAAAAAACCTACAGAATTATCTAGAACACCGAACATGTTCCAAAACTGACCAGATACATTTATTTTAATTTTTTATCAGAGAATATTTCACATAAATATTAATTATAATATAAATTAGCCATTTATTTCACATAAATATTTAGTGTAAAATTTAGCATCAAATAAGTTCACTATTACCTAACTTTAATCGGTACAAAACAGGGAAATCACTGAATTTTATTCACTCCATATTTTCTTCAGTCTGCATCTAATTAATTTCACTCTTGTACTACAAAACTCTAAAAACACAAGAGTCTGCTTTCAGTGAAATAGTTCATACTTAATAAATTTAATGAATTTTAGATTGAAAAGTCTCTAGATTATATGTAAACAACAAAATTATTTTAAACGTTAGACACACAATAATCTATCTTATATATGATGCAATTTCATTTCTTTTTAAGCCAACAGAATTGCAACAATCTTTGATATTCAACATGGAGCACATAGAAAAATAAGTGATCTACTATGGACGGAAATTGGTAGGCTGCCTCAGCACCCATTCAGTACTGATTACACTTGATTGTATATGATAATAATTTGTGAATTCTTGGTATTGAATTGTAAGAAATAATACCTTTTCCTTTTCTACTTTTATCTACTTTGAAAATAAATCCACAACTGTAATGGGTGGAATTTAGGCTCAATGATGCCTAACAGTTTCCAAAGATGTTTTAGTTATAAGCCAAACAATACCTATTGTAAGAACACTTAGTATTCCTTTTAACAGCCACTTCTGCCTACCTAAGATATTCAGAATTTCATTGTGATATCAAAAAGAAAATCACTAATAAAAATGCAATAGTATGCAATTGTCATATTTAGTATGTCTATTGGAATAAACCTTATTCTTTGAACAATACTGTGTTATGCAACCACTGGCTTTCCATTCACTAATGTAACTTACTCTGAAATTAATGAGGGACAAGCTACTGGAAGTCAAGATACAATTATCAAATTATAATGAAATCACTGTCATTTTGTATAAGTGACCTTCCCTCAATAATCGTAATAAAAATTCCAAATCTTTATCAATTTATTTATCTAGCAGAAATGGAAATGAAGACAATTATTGTGACCATTTAAAACAACCAAATATAACATTTCAAAAGACAGAGAAACAATTGGAGTTGTCTGAAATGACTTATTTAAAGTGGCCAACAGTTACTAAATAAGAATAACAAACAAACATGATCTTTAGAGCTAAAGAAAGTAGATTCAAATTCCTTGGGCAGATTAATTAAATTTGTTGATATTAAGTGATCCCATTTGTAAAAGTAAATTGATAATGTCTACTTTTAAAGTTATTAAAAGATTATACCAAAAAATAAAAGCTCAATTGAAAAATGGGCAGTTCCTAAAAAAAATTTAAATAGAATTATGATTTGATCCAGCAATCCCAATTCGGAGATATCAAAAAAAAAAAAAATTGAAAGTAGGGCCTTGAAAAGATATTTACACACTCATGCTCATAGCAGCCTTTTTCACAATAGACAAGATGGAGAAGCGATCCGAGTGTCCATCAACAGACGAATGGATAAACAAATGTGATCTGTATGCACAATGGAATATTATCCAGCTATAAAAAGGAAGGAAAACCTGCCATTTGCAACAACATGGATGAACCTTGAGGGCTTTAGGCTAAGTGAAATAAACCAGTCACAAAAAGAAAAACACTATATGATTCCACTTATATGAGTTCTCTAAAGTAGTCAAATTAACAGAAACAGAAAATACAATGGTGGTTGACAGATGCTGGGAGAAGGGAGAATGAGTTGTTTAATGGGTAGAGTTTCAGTTTTCCAAGATGAAAACATTCTGAAGATTGGGTATACAAAGGGGTGGATATACTTAACACTACTGAAATGTGTACTTAAAAAAGGATATAGTAAATGTTATGTAAGTCTTTTTACTACAATGAAAAATAAACTGCTTCTTAAAGATTATACTAATGGGATTATGTACTTAAAATTCCTGGACTATAACAGATACCTGAAAATAGTATTATACCCCAGAATGCATTACAGGACTGCATGTGAGGACAAGGTTGTGGACCCAAAATGCCAGTACAAGACAGAACCCGACTGATACTATTGCCTGTGTAACTTTGCCTCAGTTTCCTCACCTACACACTGAGATAATAATTGTGCTTTCCTTATAGGATTGTTACTAATGAATATCTAAAAACTTACAATACTACTGGCATCCGATAAACTCTATGAAAATGCTTATTGTTGTGTTATTATCAATATCTAGACAAGGAATAATCTGTCATTACTTAATATATATTTAAATAAGTTTATTTATTTGTTCTTGAAAGAACAAATAGGCGGCACTAGCAGGAGAAGCAGAGAGAGAAGGCTAGAGAATCCCAAGCAGGCTCAGCACAGACCCCAGTGCAGAGCCCGATCTCAAGAACTGTGAGATCATGACCTGCGCCAAAATCAAGAACCAGAAGCTTAACCAACTAAGCCACCCAGGCACCCCATACTATATATTTATTATAATTTATTTTATTTTAAATATTTGCCTCATTTGATATTTTGAATTAGTACATTTTTACCATTATACCCCCTCTGTTTATGAGTAGAATTTTAAGAGTAGCTTATTCATATGAGGTATAAAAATTTATTCACTTAAATAATTTAAAAGCCATTGGCTTAGAGTAATACCTATTCATTAAATTACAATATTCTAGGGCACCTGGGTGACTCAGTCAGCTAAACATCCAAATCTTGATATCAGCTCAGATCATGATCTTGTTTGTGGTTGGTGAGTTGAGCCCCACAGTGGGCTCTATGCCCACAAGCTCATAGCCTGCTTGGGCTTCTCTCTCTCCCCCACTTCCCAGCAATCTCTTTTCTCATTTACATTATTTTTGGCATTTCAGTTGAGATACACACAAACACACACACACACACACACACACACACACACACACACAGATAGATACAGAGATGTAATCATTACATTAAGTTTTTTTTAATTTCAACATAATTAGCACAAATGGTTAGTTTTCAAAAATAAAATAAGGAAAATAGAGGATACCCATTATAAAAAAATAATCTGGCCAAGTTTAAATGTAGTTTATTTTCCCTTGTATGTTCAGAAAACATAAAAATATGGTATTACTGAGAAAATACCAAAACCATCATCTGAAAAAAGGCACATTATCATACAGTTAATTCCTAAATTAATATAAAGAGCCTAAAAGAAGTGTATGGGGCAAAGAAAGACTGACCTATTTGCTACTTGCTATGTGACCGTGTGTAGAAAATATACATATATACTAAATTTAAGTTCCTTTTCTAATTAATGTCATTAATAAACCAAACTATCAAATAATAAACCTAACAAAATAATAAAAATCACATATTGCTGTAATGGCAAGAGACTTAATACTTTCTCTTGCATGTTTAACTAGTATAACTTTAAAAATGAGTATTTTTTCCAAGGAAGCAATCATGAAAATAAAATATTGAATTTTATTTAATTATCCCTATTTTACAATAAGAACAATAATGCTGATTAAAAGTATACAAAGCACATAAACTACATATAAAAAGGAGTCTACCTCACTCAAATTGTAAAGATTTTTTTATTTCCGATTACTTTTAAAACTATATACATGAAAGAAAAATAAATACCAAAGTTTTCAATTTGCAAGTATGAAGAAGTATTCAAAGCTCTCCTTTTTTTTTAATGGGTATTTATTTTTGAGAGAGAGAGAGAGAGAGAAAGAGAGAGAGAGACAGGTGCATGAGAGAGTGCAGGGGAGAGGCAGAGAGAAAGGGAGACAAAGAATCTGAAGCAGGATCCAGGCTCTGAGCTGTCAGCAAAGAGCCAGGTGCAGGGCTCCAAGGCACAAACAGCAGGATCATGACTTGAGCTGAAGTCCCACACTTAACCGACTGAGCCACCCAGGTGCCCCAAAGATCTCTTAATAATAATAATAAATAAATAAACTTAACAAAAGAGTATGATGCCCTATCTCTACTTAGGATCCAGGCAAGGAGCTCAGCCCTCTCTGATGTCAAGAAACAAACTCTCTTTCTGGCAAATCTTACTTGGTACAGTTTCTATCTCCTAACTCTCCCAGAAATGCTAATGCTGAAGAGATTATTTTCTTTGCTTCCAGGACTAGGAGTTGCATGAATTCGGCAATGGCATCATTTCTACTATTATTCCAGGGAAAGGTACTTCACATCAACCATACTTGTCTTTTCTTTTTTTCTGCATCAGAGTAAATACAACCTTGTAGAGAGAGTATTCTATCTTCCAACTAAGAGGAGTGACAAATTCTAATTCCTTCCCGCCAATTACACTACCTACCTGGACCTATGACCAAAGATCCATAACTTAAAAAGAAAAAAAGATAAAGGTTTCACAGAAGACAATGCTAAATGATTTCACTATGAAGTAGGACTTGCCATCAGATGAAGGCTCTCCTTAAAAACATATGTGGATGCTCTTCTTTGGTCTGACCTCCAACATTTCCTCCTAGACACTGGCAGACTACTACTCCCTCAAGGGCCTATATCCAGAACCTTAAATGCTGGATGCTCCAGTTCTATCTTGAACAGAGGACAGAGGGATAATCTGAAATTAGGGAGGGAACAAGACAGAAGGCAAGGCAAACAATTAATGGTAAATGACAAAAATTCCTTTCCATGGGCACAGGGAATAATTTCAAGAGATATTTAGATGGATGAAACATATTTAGAAGGATGAAGCCAATGTTTTCCTTCCAGTATCCAGCTGTGCCTTCTTTCTTTTATTGTTAATCCTTTCCCATTAGACATGACATTCCCCTGCCTCCCTTTTGGCCAGGTATAGCCATGTCACTGAGTTCAGGTCAGTGAGATACACACAGAAGTAATGTGGAACAACTGCCAGGTAACTTACAGGGTAATTGCATGTCCTGGACTTTGTCTTAAACCCTTCCTGCTGGATAGGAAATGATAACTGATGATAGAGAACACTGAGGGAATAACCCTGAAAGTTCAGGCCTGGAAAACTCATTTCGTCAAGCCCATCTCAACCTTTTACGTGGTCGGGAAATAAAATTCTATCTTAATTCAGGCATGTTGTTTCAGGGCCTCCATTTAGCAAGAACTTCACCTATTTTTAACCAAGGCATTGGCAATTGTAACTGAGGCAGAAGTTAATGAAATAAATCTAGACTATCTGTGAAATATCTGGATCCAGCCACACACACAGCCATTAAATGAAGCACAGTAGTTGAAAAAGAGGGAGATATTGGTGTTTAATATGACATAGTAGGCAGATAAAAATATTTAAAGACTTTAGAGCAAAAATTTATGTGGTCAAGGAGAAACTATCGGAAAAGAACTGGATGAATTGGCAGAGGGAGTGCCAAGAGCCATATAATTACCATCTACTGTTACCACTCTAAAATTGAACTTGACAGTTTGGCACAGAATTTCCATTTTAGTGCACTTTGAAACTTATGGACTAAACCAGTTTTGTACTTGAAGCCTTATATTTTATATAAAATTCAATTTTCATTCATATTACAAAACTGGGCTAACAGTGGTCAGAAATGGAAATGGTCAATAAAAAACAATGCCGTTCTAAAAGCCTTTGCTTAAGGACTGTTCAGATGGCATTGCACACTTAATATAATGTTCCTTTATTTATTTAATATTTTTCTGACGCTAAGTCAGAGTCTGTCACTGGGATCATGCTAGGTGAACTGTTGGATTTTTGAGGGGGAAGAGACTACAATCTTTAACTGTAGACAGTTCAGAGCCTAATAGGGAGCAGAATCTGTAAACTAAGAAAGGAAGAAAGAGTAGAAAAAAAAAAAGAAAGGATTTTCATAAATGGGGAAAATGTATGTAAATACGCTAGGATTTCATAGGAGTTGAATGGCGGGTAGAGAAAATTCACAGGTCGGACTTTAGAAAATAAATACATAAAATATAATAAAATAATCTAGCCCAGATCGTGAAAACTGAAGTTGCATAAGAACATGAAATGTTAGTCTGAGTCAGAATCATGAGATCTAAAAGCGGTCTTATCATAGTCTTGTTGTAAGAGTAGGAAAATAGATGCTTCATAGCAGTACATGATGTTCTTTTTGTATGTTAGGTAAAAAGTTTAAGCATATAATCCCAAACAAGCTGCTGACTTCCCATAAGAACCAGAAAGGCACACAGTGACCACACATACAACAGCAAAGGAGAGTGTGTTTGTAAATTGTGAGATGTGGAAAAACTTCACTGGGGGAAAAAACAAACAAACAAACAAACAAACAAACAAAAAAACCCTAAAACATGTCTTAACAACATTTTAGAGAGAGTGCCTATTTTCTAATTAGCATGTAAAAATATCTATAATGCAATATATAATCACTTCGGTTTTATGATTATTTCATCTATTACTTATTTGAAGGAATACACACTTAAAGCATATGTGTAATACGTATATATTTACGCATACACCTGTATATACATGCATATAAATGTGTAACGCATACACACACACACACAAAGTAATTTATTTCTCATTTCACTTGGTTCTACTTTCCTAATTCTTCACTAGAAACTATGAGAGCTGGAGAGTTAAAGTGTTGTGTACTTCCCTATAATTTCCCATGGCAAAACAACTAAATTTTGCCTGATAAGGTGATACAGTTGTACCTGACAGTCCTTTTTCAGAAATCAGTAAATCAGTGGGTATTTTCGGCCCTGCCTTCCTCCTGTGACATCTGACTTGACAAAACCAATCTTGAATCCTGACTGGTGAGTATGGTAGTGATGGTGGTGGGGGTGGGTGGGTAGGTTAAGAAATAGGGTGTGGAGGCTGTACTAGGATAGGGAAAAGATAGAGGGAAAGATTAGGACCTGCGGTCCCTGGGTGGGAAAAAACACATATTTTAGAACAATGCTGGGAGTGTCTGACCACAGCAAACCCCCTCAGGCATAGTGTTCCTTTTAAGAATGTAACAGACACCACTCATTCCCCATCAGTCTCCCTTCAGGAATTGGACAAAAGACCTGACTAAAAATAAGTAGTAGACCATAAAACTTACGATCCCCAAGGAATGATCTATGGCCTTAGACCACCCCTCATAAATGGAATCAAGCCAATCAGGAATGGACAACCCAGTGCCCAGAGTCATCAAGTCAATAAGGGTGGGACCTGAGAAGGAACGAGGGGGTAGTGCTGACCAGAACCTTATAAAACAAAGACCCTGGCCTCTAGTGGTGGGTATTCACTTTCCAATGCCCCCCTCTCTGTAAAAGAGAGCTTTCCTACTATTCTTCCTTTCTGATCTTACACTTTAATACACTTTTGTCTGCTGCTCATTTTGTGTCCACCTCTTCATTCTTCATTCTTCAAAGCGGCGAGAAAACCAGCCCCGGCTTTTGAGGTAAAGAATTCTTCCAACAGTACCACAACCATTGCTTGACTAGGACCCAGATGACATGGGTAGGGGTCAGGATGCTGCATGGAGCTAGCCCTTTGCTGCCCTAGTAGCCCCATAATAATCTCCCAAAACTGCCTATTGCTTCTCTTACAGTCAATTGCCTCTCTAATGACTAAATCCTCTAATGATTTAAACAATATGAGTAATAGTCAAATATAAAAATATCGCATGCTATAGTCTTTACCAAGTCTGCTCTGCAAATATGTGCACTATATATACACCACATACAATTTCACAGATTTGTAAACATGGTGTGGCCCACAGTCATCAAAAGATCAAAAGAAAAAAGAAAAAGATCACAAGAAAGCCAGCAAAACACTTGTGAGAATGCAACAAATTAACTGTGAAGAATTCCCAAGGACAGCCTATGTGCCGCACTGTGAGAAAATATAGGTAATGTTTACCATAGTTAAAAATATCTTTTCATAGTGAAAAACACCAAAAATGTCCTTTTTTAAAAGTCAGAATTAGGTGTTCATTATTGAAAAGTATTCCTGAACAAAGAGAGCAGCAGTTTAATTTGTTCGATTTCTCCAATTATTAATAATTGTTTTTGTTATATATTGTTGAAAAGCCACACAGCAAAGTTTTCCTTCCTACTATTAACATTCCCCAGAAGTATTAATTTCACAATGTATATGAAGATGAAATCATCATATTGCACACCTTAAATATACACAACTTCTGTCAATTTTATGTCAATTAAGAAAATTAATTTCAGGAAAAGGTACCACGAAGGAGAAGCCGTCAGTGCTAAAGGTATGCTGGCTTCTCAGGAAATATGAGGGTGTATCACAAATCTAAAGAAAGCACTGACAGTATTCTTTAAAGGTTCTCATTGTTTCAATTGTAAGACCTTTTAAAGCAACGAAATACTTTGGAGTAGGTCTAGAAAGCAATTGTTCATTTACCAACTAACAGCAGTAAAAGTTGATAGACTCTCAGGGGGCTTTACTCCGCTACAGCCACTAAGTGGCAGGAAATATCCCTCCCCATCAGCCATTATCTCTCAAATAATCTGTACATTCTACTAAAATGAAACCTCAACTGAGATGAGAAAAGAAAGAGAAAGAAGTTAAGAAAGGTTACCATCCTACTCAATACATCCAAATCAAGCATTTTGAAAGTCAACTTATAATTTGAGTGCCTCTGAGACATGTAAACCTATATTTTACATGTTCACACTTTACATGTCCTTTAACTTACGGTTGAATTTCTAAAGTCAAATTGTAAGACTTTATTATTGCTTTCAACATATCTGAAGGGTATTAAAAACTACTTAAGCGATAAGGGTACCCTGAAGTTGACTGTGGATTTTGCAATAAGAATGGCAACCGTTTCTTAAAACAATGTTCAGTGTGACCCCTAGGTTTTTATCTGTTTTCTTAAGGTGATGAGGTTGTGGTTATGATTTTAAGACTCTCTTTTGGAGCAGATTAGGTTCACAGAAAAATTGAGAGTCCCGAGACTTCCCATATACCTCATGCTACCACAAAAGCATAACCCTCATTATCAACATTCCCCCCCCCCCCCCCCCCCCCCCCGCCCAGAGTGCTACATTTGTTACAATAGATGAATGGACACTGACACATCATAGTCACCCAAAAGTCCATACTTTACCTTAGAGTTTACTCTTGGAGCTGTGCTTTCTATGGGTTCAGACAAATGTATAATGATATGTATTCATCATTATACAAATACACAGAGTATTTTCACTGCCCTAGAAATCTGTGCTCCACCTATTCAACTTTCCTCCTACCCACTATCCCCCACTCCCAGGCATTTTTATCAAAAAAGAAAACTAACCGAGAAGTATTTGAATTTCAACGTATGGGTACAAGTCTGATTTCATTGTGTGAATTCTTTGTAATTCGTGTGGCCATCATTGCTTCTTATGCTACATTTTTATTATATTGCTTCCAATATATAGTATCTTTTCTGTCATTCTTAATTACAATATGTACTTTGGTGAAATAGTATTTAAGAATGATTATTTTATTATATCATTCATTATCAACTAATTCATTGGTTTCCAAATTTCATACTCATTTATTATGTGATTAAAGGTATAATTTAATTGACTTATAAAACATAAATATTTGAATATGCAGTATATGGGCCATTTGATTCATGAGCTGATGATTCTGTTTTCTTATAATGATCCTGACTTTCAATGTTCCTAACAGGCATGTAAATATTATATATGCAAGAATGGAGTGAGGGAATTCCTTACACCTGTTCTTGGTAAACGTAGTATTTCCACAATTCTCCCACTGGGGAATCCTGTGTTCTTGATTTTACCACTACTCTCCAGAACTAAAAAAAATAGCAAATGCCTTGTAACCAGTGTATCTTCTAAATATATCCTGTTGTTGAAAGTTTCTGTTGTTTGCTTTATTTTCAAATCACATAATTATTCCCTAAACATTACATTCTGGTTCTATCTACTATACTTATTTTCAAATTAGTTGACTTTTCTACACCTTTAAAAAGTTAAACTTTAATTTTCCCTAAAATATAGAAGTTAGAACATCCACAGGAATTTTTACTCTAACAACCAAATACATTAATGATTTTTAAAAGGACAAAAGTTCTCTGTCTATATAATGACATTCTGTACACTTTAAAGGGCAACAAAACTTTATTCAAAGAGCACTGCTAGTAGAAAGTAGTCAAAATTATTTGAAGTTTCTTCTATGTTAAGCTTGCCTTTGGTTTATTATTTCTCTGTGATTTATATTGAGGAAATTGAGAAAAATGTATCATCAATGGCAGTGCTTCCGATGTTCATCTATTCTCACATAATACTTCCTATCAATGTTCCTTATTCTTAAAGCTTAATTATATATATAACATATAGTTGTATCTATTACATATAATGTATAAAAAGTACATTTATCTTAAAAATCATTCAATTAAAATATAATAATGGATTATGTTTTCAAATACTATTCAAAGTAGTTTTCAAATATAATTGAAAAGAACAGTTAGTTCAGGGGCGCCTGGGTGGTTCAGTCCATTAAGTGTCCGGCTTCGGCTCAGTCATGATCTCATGGTTCATGGGTTCAAGCCCCAGGTCGGGGTCTGTGCTGACAGCTTAGTCAGAGCCTGGAGCCTGCTTCTGATTCTGTGTGAGTCTCTCTCTCTGCCACTCCCCCACTCGTGCTCTCTCTCCCTCTCTCTCAAAAATAAATAAACATTACATTTTTTAAAAAAGTTCAACTTCCATTTAGGAATTATTTATAAAATAATGTTGATTGTGTAAATTAACAAGAAGGTTAATTCTAGTATTACTTATGCTTAGGCATTCCAAAGCTTTTTTTGTAAATAAAATTCACTATATTTTTATGAAAGGAAAGCACTAAACAGAAGTACTTCGGTTAAATTGGATGATTTCCTTGTTTCTTTGCCTTCGTATAACCTAAGTGGCAAATCAACTACTTAAGACATCAATGCTGATGCAGAACATTTAAAGGCAGATTCATGCAGTACATGGGCTTCCAGATGAAAATGGATGAAAAAATAAACAATTCCTTAAAAGATACAGAAAAAAAAAAGTAAGTGAGCTCATGATTCCCAAAAAAGGCAAAAAAAAAAAAAAAATCTGTAGATCAGCAGTGAGGTGGATTGTCTAACTAAGGATTCTATATTATGCATTCTGAGTTGCATTCTATATTCTATATAGTATAGAAGTAAGGATTCTATATTATGCATTCTGAGTCACACCATGGGCATACATTTTATCATGTTAATAATAAGCAACAGGTGGTTAAGAGGGAAAAAAAGATAGCACTTCTTTTCTCTATGCCCTCCTGAAGTTATCTTTACAAAAAGATAATGATCTTACTAAAATGGTTAATGCTAAAACTTGCTGTATTTTAAACAGATAATTATTATATTTTCATGTATTGCGTGTATTTCAAAACAGATATTTGCTAAAAATATTTCCATAAGTATTTTACTTAACTTTAACATACACTTTTGATGGATTTTTTTTCCCCAGAGATCAGGTAAGAATAACTGAAAATACTATAGCAATAAAATGCTTTACTCTTTGTCTATAGAAGCTGGCTAAATGATTCCTGGAATATTTAATTATTTCAGGCAACTCAGCTTGCTTCCATAGTTTAAACCAAACACATTTACAAACTGTCCAAGTACAACTGGTGGCTCCAAATAATTCAATAAAGTAATTTGAATAAAGTCAGAGAATACTAAGTTCGAAAATATATTAAAGTTTTAAAATATATTTTACAAAAGAAAGCCTAAGATTTATTTTAAAAGATTTTCAAGCACCCATTAAGAAATAAAATGTCATTATGCGAAGCACTGTTCAAACACTGAAAAATCTTCAATATTTTTTTTTCCAAACGAGAATATGATAAGCAGAAATTCTTCCCCAGGTTTAGAAATACCTCATTTGCTCTCTTGCTTTTTTGATTGTATTCAATATTAGCATAAACTTAAATAAAACAAATGTGTAAGGGATTTCACTTAGAAATAAAATGTTTAAGCTTTGTTCATCAAGAATATAAGACAAAACCCTTCATTAAGTATTATCATTATCATTACCATTTTTCATCCCAGCACCCATGTCTAGTATCAATGAGCCACATAATTTTGAAGTAAAAATGAGCGTTTCTTCGGGAATCCCTCTGCCAGAATCAACTACGTGTTTTGGCTTTTCAGTTAACACAGGTCGTGGGGGGGGGGGGGTCAGGAGAAGGGGTTAGGGGGGCCAAGATGAAAACTAATCTGTGCTTCCATTTATTTTCCCAAATCGTGACCGGGCGACAGCGGATGAAAGAAGTTAACTCATCTCCACGTAGGGCAGTGCAGATGGACTCCACGAGAAATTCTCTGAAATGTCACAGTAAAGGTTGGCGATGTGTCTGTGAATCACTCTCGCTTCCTTTCGGGCCTTCCGGGTTTTAAAGGGTGGGCTGGGGGCGGCGAACGACTGCCACTGCCCGGGCAGCGACCTCACTGGGACATCCAAGTTGAATGGGTGGAGGTGAACCGCGCTCCTGATACCCGCGGCTCTCTCACTCGGCTCCATTCAAATCAGATGGGGGGGTGGGGGGGCGGGGGGGAATGACCGGCGAGTCACGGCCGCTGGCTCCGCCGCCAACGAACGTCCCTAAACCAGCCTCGGTCTTAACAAGCCTCCAGGAAACTCCCCAGGGCAGCCTACAGTTTAACCCTTCCAGAGCTACCCCCTGCGAAGAAGTCCCTTTCCCCCTTCGCGACCCTCTCACCCGGCGGGTTTTACGGCAGTGATTCAATTCGGAATACGTTATCCAACGCACTGTAAACATGTTCCGTGTCAAAGTTAATGCCGAAGCACAAATCTGATCAGCAATTTTATGTCATCAAGAGCCGTTCAACTTCTGCCGACGGGCGCGGCCAAACAACCTCCCGCCCCTTGGAGAGCCGGCATTTATAAATCTTACATCTTCCTACCTCCTCCCTCAAATTCCTTAATGGACCATTAGTAACGGGATTGATCCTAGTTACTTTAGTAGCAAGCACTGCACGGCAAAGGCGCATCTGCCGTGTTTACTATTGCCAGAAACACCATTCAAAAGTTGGGAAGGTTGAGCCAGCACTTTGCAAACCTTTGGGGGCCGAGGGAGGTGGGGAGACACAGTGGGAGAGCGAAGAGGCAGGAGGCGAGCGGGAACCTGGTGAGACCCGAACTCCAGTGCACCGGCGAGCTCGCCGTCCCCTTGCACTAGCCAGGAGGGGTGCATCGGAACTGCCAACTTCTGCAGACCCTGAGCGCCGCCGCGTCTCCTCAAAGCCCTCGCCTCGGAAAACCGAACCCACTGCCCACCCATCCCCAGCCGCCGCGGCCCCCGCCAGGGAGTAGCGCGCTCTTGTGCCCGGGGACGGGGGTGCGCAGCACTTACGTCTCGGAATTTGTTCCACTGTCCGACTTCCTTGTCATACTGAGAGATCGTGGTGAGCCATTGTTTATCGTCCAGAAAATTACCGCCGTCCGACCGCCCCCCGGCCGCAGCCACCGCCGCGGCAGCTGCGAGAGCCTGACTGCACCAAGCGGCTGCACACACACACAATACGGCTGACACCTTGAGCATCTGGGAAAGGAGACACAACCGGGGGGCCCGGGGGGGGCAGTGTCAAAGAAGGGGTAAGAATACCGGGATACCCGGGAATGCATGCATCAGCGACGACAGGGGTAGAGGGAGGAGGAGACGAGCGGGGACGGAGTGCCCCCTCCCCGTAGGCTTTACCCCCCAACCCGCGCACTCACACACACGCAGACCCGCAGACCTGGGGGAGGAGAGGTGGGTATGAGGGAGGAAGCCCCAACCGCGGCAGCCCGAGGGGGCAAAAGAATGCTTCCAGGCACATCACCTTGTTGTGAGCCCGCACTGAGCTCGCAGCTCCTGCTGGAAACGCAGCCCGGCTCTGCCAACTCGCTGCTTTCAGGAGCTGCTGCACGCGCCGCTGTCTGGAGCGGTCCACTCAGCTCTCTGCGCCAGGCGCGCTCCCCGCATCTCCACCTCCCCCCGCGCGCTGTTCCCTCGCTTACTCCCTTGGCTTCACCCCTCCCTCCCCCAGCTCCTTTTTTATTTATTTTTTTTCTTTTTTCCCTTCCTCTCCCTTTTCCACCTCCTCCTATCCCACCTTCCTCTCTGGATCCGAGCTGCCGTGGACTCTGGATGCGACGGTCGGCTAAAGGCAGAGGATGCGGTAGCTCTTCGCCCAGGAATCCTTATCTGCTTTATAACCTCTCCCCTCCAGAAGAGGTTCTCATGTTCGCGAGACTGCCTGCACATTCTCTCTGCTCCTGGACCGATTTAACACGAAATATACTGTATCTCTCTTAGTTGCCTCGGCTCTGCGATTTCGAAGCTGGTCACTCAGACGTGGGAAATGAGATCTGAAGAAAACTTTATGCATCACCAAGCCAAGAATCCATTGCACTTTAGGTCCTGAAAACCTCTTGGACTGAGCTCCACCCTAAGGCAAAGCCATAGCTGCAGGGTCTTGGGAGATGTGTTTAATACCGAAAATTTAAGGAAGGTTTGAGTGAACTTCTGGATTATGACAAATGGCAGACTTTTCACTCTTTAGTGGAAGTTCTTTTCTTTTTTTAAACAGAATCATGAGTGGGTAGGAAGTTTGAGTACACCTAAATTTTCCCCAAGCTGTAGATTATCGCCCCTTAAAAACTCATTGACAAGTGCATTTTATGCTCTAGGACCTGAATCAAAATTTTTTTAATCTTAATCTATGTCTCCCTACTGAAGAATGGAAGAGCATTTTCAACACCCCACACCAATTGTGTACTCCAAACCTCCATTTATGACAAAATACTTGGCTTTTCATTGCTACTCCTCATATTCAAAATAAACTGGAAGGAAATTAGTAATTAGTGTCCTCCCCCAACGGATTCTGATGAAGAGAATCTCTCCCACAGACTTAGAGGATTTAGATGAAGTGAATATTACATGTAAATCAGAAGATCTGTGGAGGCTAAAAGACCACAATAATGTTATATATCTCTGAATTATTAGGGGTTATTTCAACTAAAACTGTATCTCTCAAAGCTATGACCTTTGCAAATTTCATGTGGTTTCCAAAACTTCAGGAGCTAGTTCAATAGCAGCAGCACCTTCCATTCATATTTCCCACTTCGGGCTCATAAAACATTTGTGTAACACTTGTCAAACTATACCAAAATAGGAATCTAACAGGATAATTAACAATGATTTCTATTTTTTGTAAATAATAGGATTTAAAATGAATGTATCATATGTAAGTTACATGAAAGGAAAAAAGATATTTTCCTCGTCTGTCACCGTTCTCACTCTGATGAAGGGGAGAAAAAATACCAAGAATCTACAATTGCAATTCAGAGATACCCAGACTGATGTAAACTCACATCAGATAACTTAAAAAAAAAATTTTAATGTTTACTCATTTTTGAGAGCCTGAGTGGGGGAGGGGCAGAGAGAGAGACAGAGGCACCGAATCTGAAGCAGGCCCCAGGCCCTGAGCTGTCAGCATAGAGACCAATATGGGGCTCCAACTCAGGGACCACAAGATCGTGACTTGAGCTGAAGCCAGACACATAAGGCTCTGAGCCACCCAGGCACCCCATCACTTCAGATATCTTTAAAAACACTGATGTGCACTAATCCTCCAATGATATTTATTTCAGCTTAGTCACAGCTGGCTATGTGATGTATTTCAGAATATTCTAATTCTTGTTTAGGGCACCGTTTAGATAACCATTGGGAAGTCCTACCTTCCACCTATCTCTCTTTCTGCATTCCATCCTTCAGCCCCCTACAGCCCTGTCTTAACCCCTCTACCTCAAAATTTGAAAAAGTATTTTCCTCTTAATTCAATGAGAATACTTTAACATTTTTTTAAAAAAAGTCATTCTTTTTTTAATTTAAATCTAATGCAAAAGGCACAAAAACGATGCCTTAGATGACTCTATGATGCCCAGCAGAAGTTAATAATTTTTAAATTGAAAATTACCTTCTAGCCTTTATAAACTACCTTTTATAAAGAGACATGGTTTTGCTCTAAAATATTTGATGAGGGATAATGCTCTAACACTCCCCCACCCCCATTGTCAGCATCTGTTATATATGTTAACAGAGCATATATATTCATTTACCCCAAACTGCATACATTTCATTGCTGACTCTGACATGCTCACAGAATCTCTTCGCATCTAGTTTTCACTGCTTGTACCTATCTTTGGAGAAAAGCCTCTAATAGGGTATCAAACTCCATATCTGACAGTAGAGCAGGATTTGCCAACAAACTGCAGGTTTGAAATGCTGTTAAGTCAAAAGAGATAGAACGAGTGCATTTTTGTGGATTCAGTTCGTCGACTACTACTCCTCACAGAGCTCCTTGGACATCTACCTTTCTTCCAAAGCCACGCACCATTGTTAAGGCTAAGTTTCTGGGCAAGTTAGTAGTCAGAAAAAAAAGTCTACTAAGTGTAATAGTTTGATGTATTAATCACAGGGAAGTCTTCAGTTACTCTATATAACTGAATGTTTGGGTCTTCAAAGAGCCTGCTTTCAAAATTTAAATAATCCTGAGAGAATTCACACTTCAGTTAACACCTTGGTTATCAGTTAACACCTCAATGGAGATTAATTGAAAGCTTGCAGGAGACCAAAACGCAGCAGGGAAGGATACAGGAAGAGTATTAAGTGGGAGGTAAAATATGGGAGGAGTAGTAGGAACTTTGCAAGTCAAGGTGGGTTGGTACAGAGGAAAATAACTCACTGACTGCTTCCCAGTTCTATTGAGAACTTTTGTGGGGAACTGGGAAAGCTAAAAAAGTGCAAAGTGGAGTGGGGTGTTCTCAGAGGGCAGAATAAGACACTGGTGCTAGAAGTAAGTAGGGAGCAAGAATTTGGTTTTGTGTTTGAGATCATATTTTACAAAAGTGGAACCCATACGTCTTCAGTTTCCCAGTTCCTCTACCGGCACTTCTGTCACTGTATGCCAGATAATTATTCACGTACCTTTATGAAAAGCCAATATGAAGGCCACTCCAAGCTTGAGCCAACCTCTATATTTGTTTCCTTCTCCTTTTCACTCTTTTACTAAACATTAAGTCAATCAGTCAACAAACATCTGTTACCAAATATTTCCAAGATTTTCGTAAAAATTATTTTTTTTTAATTTTTTTTTCAACCTTTTGTTTATTTTTGGGACAGAGAGAGACAGAGCATGAACGGGGGAGGGGCAGAGAGAGAGGGAGACACAGAATCGGAAACAGGCTCCAGGCTCTGAGCCATCAGCCCAGAGCTTGACGCGGGGCTCGAACTCCCGGACCGCGAGATCGTGACCTGGCTGAAGTCGGACGCTTAACCGACTGCGCCACCCAGGCGCCCCGTAAAAATTATTTTTATAATAAATCTGTTTCTTTTCCAGATTCTCTTACTCTCATTTTTAGATTTGCCATAGTTCTAGAACAATAAATACTAAGTATATGGTGACAAGGAATCCACTTATAACCGCCTTTGAGATTGGGATCTATGAAGACCTTAATGGAACTCCATATGTTTTAATTCACACATGCGTGCGCGCACACACACACACACACACACACACACACACAAATGTCCCTTAGTTGTCTTTCATAGGTTACTTTCCTTCTCAGCTACTATAAAAACATGTTATTCCTAACTATCCTGAGCCTATATAGAAAGGTATAAGTCACTGTATCTTCCACGTGCCAGGCATGCCCAGGATCCCATGGTTAGTAAACACAAAGGAAGGGTTTTTGAGGGCCTGTGAAGTTCTCAAGAATGACAATGCTACATTGCTTCTAGGTTGTCTTTCTATATACAGAAACATCTCTGTTTGGATCTTGTGTTTATGTTCTTAAGTTCCACTTCCCCTGTATCTCTCCTCCTCCACTTGTTGTGCATTCATTTGACTTAATTTCAGGCAGAGTGAGGATTCATCTCTTGGTAGTCAAAGAATGGGGGGATGATTAAGTCAAGGAGCTTGCTAAGCTAAGACAGAAGTCACTCCACTTCAAGTGGGAATACCTTAGTCCATCACTCAAATGACCTTATTCACTCAGACCTCTAGTCTCAACAATATCAAGCCAGGAGCCCAGCAGGCAATCTACCTGCTTGGCTGGAAAGAAAATTAATCAAGACTGCCTCCATCTCTTATGCCAGTGAAACAAATGTTTGCCTTTCCAATACAGCCAGCTGGTGGAAGGTAAGGAGAGATGGGCAGTAAGGGGCTTTGTAGAGTATCTGAAGTAACCAGAAGTTTGGTTTAATGATAGATGAGTTATTCTAAAGGCACAGTTTGGCTATGTCCGAAATATTTCATTATAAGGTGAAGGAAACATGACGATCCATAAAAGTCAACTATCTAGAGTGGTGCCTTATGCCAAATCCATGAACTATGAGCTTGAATTCAGCATATAAAAAAAGTGAAGCAAACTCTGGATATTAAAAATTCAGGAGAAAATTAAAGATCTGCCAACATCACCATAAAAGCATATCAGGAAGAAGCATTCAATGTCCTCATTCTGGGAATTTTATTTACTGAAAATTTAGAAGTCTTATAAAGCATCTGTGTTTGATTTAACAGAAAGTAGAACTAATTATTAAGATTCGCATTAGGTGCATAAAAAATAAAAATTTTTTTAAAAACTAGAATGGAATTGCCAGAATAGTATAATGGTCTTTGCTGTTTGTTTGCTCATTTGTTCTCAGAGACCAACCCCACTTAAGCAAACTTAGAAGATATCAGTTATCTAATTTGATAAACAGGTCCTCTTGTGATTTAACTTAATCTAAAACATCGAATAGATAAACAGACTTAAAAGCTGTAATAAACATAGGAAGCACATCAATCAGTTCAATTACTGTAATTCTTAAAAATGCATTTTTCACCATTTAAACCAGAGGGTGAATCTGATTCAATTAATTGATTGCTAAGTAGATGATCCTGGAAAGTGTCCAATAAGGCAATTAAATTTGGTTTTACTTTATACTGAGATATATTTCTTGACTATTTTTAAGGAAAAATATAAATTTTATTGAAGGGTATAAACTACTGACACAAAAATGGTTAAAATGAAATGTACAAGAATATTTAAACAATAAACTCTACATATACACAGTAAGACACATTCTTATACTAGATTTATGAAATTTTAAAATCTGCAAGTCAAAACGATTTTTACAAATACATCTTTCCTTGAAATTAAATACAGACTTTTTTTTAAATTCGTTCGACCTGCAGATTATTCATATAGTAACCTTTAGATAAGAATTTGTGTTGAGTCAGAATGTCATTTGGAGTGGTATTCTGTTCTCAAATGGCTGTAGAGTTTCTAAATCAAGATCTACAAAGAACCTGTTTATTTTCATTTTTGTGAATTCTTGTTTATTTACTTATTTTTAGCTGACTAATACAAAACAGACTTCATATATCGTTCTTTATTAAATTATTACTGGTAACCTATTTTCAGAGGATAAAAAGTATTCCAAATGATATTGAAAAACCTTGACACTTACTTCTGTCCTCTTGGATAAATGGGGTGTTCTCTCCATAAGAAGTAATTGTGTTAAAAAAGAGAATGCTATGTTACTGTCCATAATATGTGTCAAGAGTCCCGTACTCTATAGGATTGCTGAAAGTAAAGGAAGTATTTAATTAGAAGTTAAGCAACAACATGAAACAATTCACAAATAATGTAAATTCTTCCTCTCTGAAAGTTAAAAAGCTGTTCTCTTGCTATTTACCTTAAAATATTTATTGATTGCTCTCTAAATGCTATGCAATATTCTTGAACGTGCTCACCATCATTTATCATCAGGAAAACGCAAATCAAAACTACACTGAGATATCACCTCACACCTATCAGAATGGCTAACATCAACAGCACACAAAACAACAGGTGTTGGCAAGGATGTAGAGAAAAAGGAACACCTGTGCACTGTTGGTGGGAGTGCAAAATGGCTCACCCACTGTGGAAAATAGTATGGAGGTTCCTCAGAAAGTTAAAAATAGAACTACTTTATGATCCAGCAATCACACTACTATTTACTCAGAGAATATAAGAACACTAATTCAAAGGGATATATGCATCCTTATGTTTATAGCAGCACTACTTACAATAGGCAACGTATGTAAGCAGCCCAAGTGTCCATCCATAGAGGAATAGATGAAGAAGAGATGGTGTATACATATACATATACATATACATATACACATACATGTACACCATCATAAAAATGAATGAAAACTTGCCATTTGCAATGACATGGATGGAGCTACAGAGCATAATGTTGCAGGAAATAAGTCAGAGAAAAATAAATACCATATGATTTCATCCATATGTGGATTTTAAGAAACAAAACAAATAAGCAAAGGGGAAAAAGTATGAGAGAGAGAGAGAGAGAGAGAGAAATCAAGAAACAGACTCTTAATTATAGAGAACAAACTGATGATTACCAGAGGGTTGTGGGTGAGGGAATGAGTTAAATAGACGATGGGGATTAAGGAATGCACTTGTGGAGATGAGCACAGAGTGGTGTATGGAAGTGAAAGTTGAATGGAAGTTGAATTACTGTCATGTATACTTGAAACTAATATAACAATGTATGTTAACTAACTAGAATTAAAATAAAAATCTAATATATATATATACACACACACACACACACACAGAGATAGATAAATTAAATAAAATAATTGGAAGCTATTTTAAGAAAAAATAGCCCCCACTTCCTGCCAACAATGGCAAGAAAATCAATAAAAGACTATGATTATCTATCTTGGAATATCATTTGTTATATTGATACAATTCCTCTTTTTCTTTAAAGAGCTCAGATTTTGAATCTGTGATTGGCATGTCTTTGGTTTATGACATGGATGATGGGAAGAAAATGTGTGAAAAATAAAACTTCTCTAGTGGCAAAAATATATATATGAATAAGCTGCTACATGATCACATTCCACAAGAACTCAGACTCTTGTTGATTTAAATAATTAAATTAATAATTAATTAATAATTAAATTTAAATAATAATTCAAATAGAGTATGATGAGTTGTAAGATAGGAATTATGTTGAGCAAGTCTCTTCCTGAACCAAAAGCACGACTCAGTGAATTGTCACATATAAACAAAATTTTAGGGGCACCTACATGTCTCAGTCGGTTAAGCATCCAACTCTTGATTTTGGCTCAGGTCAGAATATCACAGTTCGTGACATTACGCTGACAGTGAAGAGCCTGCTGGGGATTCTCTCTCTCCTCTCTTACTGTCCCTCCTTCAGTCATGCTTTCTCTCTCTCTGTCTCTCTCTCAACAATAAATAAACTTAAAAAAAAAGTTTAGAGATAGACTTGATCTCAGACAAATAGCTCAAATAAAACTATTGAAGACCAGGTTTCTCCACCATGAGCCAACTTGATAATATGAAACTCTACCCCATCAAATTCACGTTTGCTCATGGTGTTAATAAATGGCTGGGCACAACATTTGCCTCTTTGAATCACATTGGTTTTGACTTGGTTAAATACCCAATCCTGAACAAAGGCCTGTGCCAAGGAATATTGGAGGTCCCAGTAATAGTAGGAGCAGTGATACACAACAGACCCTATCAAATCTTTGATTTGTGAGGTGAGGACGGACTAGTTCCCTGAAGTAAGGAAGGTCAGAGCATGGTCTTAAAAATGCCAGTGTCAAGGATGGCAAAAGTAACAGATTTACATCAGAGGTCTGTGGAGGATACTGTGGGAGCAAAGACACAGGTAATTTAAGGGATAAGACTTATTACTCTTGAAGGATGAGTTATTATCCAGGGTAAGTATGATATAAATAACATGCCTTTCAGAGGAAAGAACACAGGTAAAATTAGAGAACTATGAAATAACACAGTGATCACATTTTTAGGTGTTTTGTTCTGTATCAAAACTATTACTTAGACACAAATAGAATGGACAACCATATCTAGAAAAAATATCAAAGCAAAAAATATTCCCTCTTAAAATACATCTTAAAGATGTATTTCAATATAATTTCAATAGTATAAAATTCCTCACTTAGTTGCATAAAATACTTTCCAGTGTTCACAGATACACACAGATTTCCCCTGTGAATCAAGAAAACACTTATTTTTTAGAACATAAAGAAATATAGGATAATACATCAATACTGCAACTTTTTTTTTTGGTAGAGAAATGTTTTTGCTCCTTTTATTTATTTATTTATTTTGAAACAAGCAACACTAATTAAAAGGATCTGCTGTACTAATGAAGCTCTGGATTACAATCAACAATAAAGCTCAATTTGGTGTACGTTGTACTTTGAACTGAGATATGGAGACATTTTTGTTGACTTTTTTTTTTCTTTTGGGAGCTTATTAAATTACAAGTTTAATTTCTTTACTTAGAGTAAGACTATTCAGTTTGTATATTTCCTTATGGTTACAGACTGGTCAATAGTAGTTTTCAAGCAATTTGTAAGTTCTTTATAAATAGTCAAACAGATGAGTGTGCATTTATAATATTCCCCAATTACCCTTTTCATGGATGTAGGATCCTTAGTTATAGCCCTGATATTAGGATTTCTGACTTCTTCCCATCCTTGTCAGTCTTGCTGCGATTTATAATTTTAAGTGGTTTTACGAAGAAATGACTTTTTTGTTTCATTTATCTTCTCTATTTTTCAATTTTATTGATTTCTCCTTTTATCTTCACTATTTCCTTCCTTCTGCTTATTTGAATTTATTTTGCTCTTTTTTTCTGATTTCGCAAGGAAAGAAATCAGAGTGTTAATTTGACAACTTTCTTCTTTCCTAATTATAAGTATTTAATGCTACAAATTTCCCTCTATGCACTGCTTTAGCTGCATCTCACATATTTTAATGTGTTGTGTTCATTTCCATTCAGTTCCATGAATTTTTATTTCCTTTTAAATGTCCTTTTTGACTCAGAGATTGTTTACGAGTGTATAGTTTAATTTCTAAAGATTTGGAGGTTTTCTTATTCTTTTTCTGTTAAAGATTTCTAATTTTATTCCATATTGTCAGAGAATATACTCTGTATGATTTTAGTTCTTTTAAACTTATTGAGACTTATTTTATGACCAAAGATATAATCTATCTTAGTTTCTCTAGATATTACAATATACATATTTAACTTATGACAGTCTACTGATATGGAAATTTTAACTCTTGTACCTTTTATCTCAACAAAGTATAGAAACCTGGCTTCTATTTAGGTTCAGTTACCCTCTCCACTTTCAAATATAATTGTCTTAAGGATTTCCTCCACATATATAGGGTATGACTTAGGTGATGTTATAACTTTGCCTCAACCATCAAATATGATTTAATAAACTCATGAGAAAAATAGTCTATTTTGTTTACTCTTCCTTTTAACCCATTCCAATGTTCCTATTTCTTTCTGAAGTCCCAAGCCTTCTTTTGTTACCATTTTATTTGTCTTTAGAAAGTTTTTTTAGCCATACTTCAAAGATAATTTTGCTAGCGAGAATTGCTTTTAGTTTTCTTTCATCTGAGAATATCTTTTTTCCTCTTCACTCCTGAATGATAATTTCACCAGATATAGAATTCATGGTCGATGGTTCTTTTCATTCAGCACTTAAAAACTGTGTCATTTTCTTCTGTCCTCCATGGTTCAGATGTCCACCGTCATGTGAATTGTTCTCTATAAGTAATGTGGTCTCTCTCTAGCCTTATTTTAAACAAGCTTTCTTTCTTTCTTTCTTTCTTTCTTTCTTTCTTTCTTTCTTTCTTTCTTTCTTCTTTCTAAATATTCATTGATTTGACTTATTTGGATATATCCTAGTTAGTGTTAACTCAGTCTCTTGAATCTGTAGGTATGTGTCTTTCACCATATTTGGGAAGTGTTCTTTATTTCTTCAAGTACCTATTTGTCAGTGTCTCCTTCTCTGTCCTTTCCTTTCCTTTAATGCAAATATGTGGATATTAGTTCTTTTGTTTCACATATCACTGAGAGTCTACTCTTTTGGTCCATTTTCTGATATTCAGATTAGAGAAATTCAGATGATGTGTTCACAGATTCTCAAGTTTGCTGACTCTATTCTCTGTCATCCTCATTCTACCAATTATCCCATATTGTGAGGTTTTTTTTTATTTCAGTTACATTTTCCAGCTTTATAATTTTCATATTTCTATATAGTTATTTTTATAATTTCTATTTCTTTAATTTTCTATTTTCTCATTTGTTTCAAAAGAATTTGTAACTCTTTGCTGAAGCACTTTTATGCTTTCATAATCCTTGTTAGGCAGTTCAAACAACTGACTTTATCTTGATATTGGTATCTGTTAAGTGTATTTCTTATTTTGGATATTAAGTTATGACTGGTTCCAGTTTAAATTCTTTTAAGTATGCTGTTTCCTATTAAGTTATAGCCACGGTGTTAGGTGGATATATAAGTTTAACTTCCCATTTGGACCCTGCCAAAACCACTACTTGCAAAATGGGGAACTAATTTATATTCATACTGCCTCTGAAGATGGTTGGATTGGAAATTCAGTCCCTGCTAACATCTTCCCAGCAAAAATGAGACTTCTCATTGCCTCTGAGTTTGGAACGTGGGGAGTGGAAATGAGAGAAGTAGTTGAGTTCCATGGTGGGCACTGATGACATCTGGGTAGAATTGGGTGGAGGATTCACTCATACTTCTTTGTTGCTGCAGAGTAGGGATGGAAGATCAGCTTCCTTGGAACCCATTGACACCAAGAAGATGTTGATTAGCTCAATCTCTTGATGCCTGTTCAGGTGAAAGCTCACCTCCACAGTGAAACTGAAGGGAATAGGGTTATGCATTGGTGTTGGGCTGGAGTAGGGCAGTTATTGCCAAAAAATATGTTCTGTTAGTAGGCCATCCTTTTCTAAGTCCTTGGTCTTGGGAGAATAAGATTTTTAGAGTGGGTTTTTGTCTGTTCCCATTGAAGATTCCAAGTTAGAACTTTCTGTAGTGCCTTGTCTGTGATATACAGGCAGCAATAAGGAACCCAGGACTCATCTACATGGTCTTTCTCAAGATCTGCTGTCCCTAGGCAACTGCCTTCTAATTTCCACCAATGAGAGTCTTCCTAGGATTATTTTTGGAGATATGTTCAGAGTTTTTCAGCTAAAAGAAGGAGAAATTGGGAGAAATAAGGCTTCCCCATTTTTTATCAGAACTAGTAGTCTCTTGATTGTTACTGACTTTCTGAGTAGCAAATGATGGTTGCCTACACTAATGTCCACTTCCATTATCCCTCTTTATAACAGAACCCCAATGTTTAGTTAGATATATTATCATAAATAATAAGAGATTATGTTTTTCAGCCTCCTTGTCAGCTGAGGGAGCAACAGAGTTCTACCCATGGAAGCCTAAATAGAAACATTCACTGAGACTTCCTTGAAATGTCCTTAAAAGGGAAAAGGTACACAATTTTGCCAAGTGTTCTCTTTCCTGCTGCTAAAATAAATACCTGGATGACTAGAGCTCCATGAGCCATCTTGAGATCTTCATAATGCAAGTCAGTTGTTGAGGATGGCAGAACAAAAAGATAGGAATGGTGATTTTAAAATATGTCTGCAAGTGTTTTGGACTTAGTGACTCATGTCTTACAAATAGAATATGGATGCAATATAGTGCTATGTGACTTCTGAGGCTAGATAATGAAAAGAATAATTTCCTTCTGGCTTTCTGGCTCTCTCTGCCTATGTCTGTCTGATTATTTGTTTTATGGGAAGCTAGCCACCGTGTGGTGAGAACACTGAAGAATCCTTTATAGAGAAGAACTGAGGCTCCTTACAATTAGCCATGACCAATTTGCCAGGCATGTGAGTGAGCTGCCTTGAAAGCGGATGCTGTAGCTCCAGTTAAGATGTTGAATGATTGTAGCTTTGGCCAAGACTTTGACTGCCACTTTATAAGGGTCTCTGAACCTGAACTGTCTAGTCAGCTGGTCTTGAATTCTTTATCTACAGAAAGTGTGAGAAGTAATAAATATTTAGTGTTGGCTGGAGGAGCCAAACTTCAAGAAGGCTATACAAGCAAGGTTTTAGCTTCTGTTGTAGATAGGCAGAACTCAGAAAAGCTCCTCAAACAGGAAGTCGTTCAAAAAAGTATCATAAAATATGGCAATCTTTCTCCACATTTACTTCGAGACACTAATTTAGAGATTCTATTTAGAGTGATGACTGGCAATTTTTTAGTTATTGTATGGGGTCAGGGAGTAGCTGAAAAAAATAATTGGTATAAAAGATATTTGTAGGGAAAAATTGTTAATTGACAAGACATACCTTTGATTTAGCATGGTTTTTCTGAAAAATAGAAATAATCCCTCATGAAATTGTAAGATACATTAATTATTAGTTATACAAATTATAGGACATATTGACTCTAAAAATGTAAAAATGGGAGTTGAGTAATAATGTGTTATAAAACATAGGAAATGCTTAGATTTTGAAATGTGTGTTCTAGAGACAGAAAGAAACAAGTCCAGCTTCATTGTTTAATGGATGAGGAAGTTGAAGTTCAAAGAATAAATATTATCCCAAATGATAAAAGTTGATTAACAACAGAAGCCCTCAGGGGGTATATTCTTTCTGATCATGACATAAAAGTAAAAGCTTAGACAGAATTGTGTTTAACTATGATGGGTTAAGTCTATGCATTTATCTGTGGTTCCTTAGAAAGTCTCAAAAATGATAATAAAGGAACAAACATGTTTTAAGTGATTTGCACACACACAAAAAAACATCCAAACAACAACACCCAAACAATTGTACAGGCCAACAATGTGGTAAATCAATTAAATGGAAAGGCTGGAGTATTAATGCAGGGTCTTTGAATTTTATAGTCTATGGACACTCCATTACATTAAAAAGATGTCATACTGTAAACAACTTTCTTGTAAGGGGAGTTCTGTTCTCAGGTGTTTCTGCTGTTGTGAAAGTAAACACTTTTTTTGGGCCTCCTTCCTTTTTATAACTAGAGAATTAGATTAAGCAACGTATTTTCAAATAATAACTAAACGATGCGTTTTATATTATGGCACAGTATACACATAGCATACTCATTCAAACATACCCACGCATGTTTCACAAAACAACACACCTTTACTGCATAGATAACACAATTCATATTACCTTGATATTTTTTGTATTATCTCTTTCAGTTGTATTTCACTTTGTTAAAGCAGAGAGTATTTATATGAATTGCCTAACTCACAAATGGGTTTGACATGCACTTTCAAAAACATTAAACTGGCTTTTTTAAAAACTTTAATCAAAGTGATGCATGCTGTATTTTAAAAGATAAATCATTCTACATGGCTTTTTATGGAAAACAGTGACTTTTCTCCCTTGTCCCCATCTATTTTTTTATTTCTATGTTTCAGCTTTTTAATTTTGCTTTTATTTCCACATCTCTACATTATATTTATTATTTTTATTTCTACAGTGTTAGGTATTTCTTATTGATTTTCCTTGTTTCCTGCTTTTCTCTACCATACCCTCTAACACACACACACACACACACACACACACACACACACACATTCTTATCATCCTCCCATCATCCCAGTATAGGTGTATTGCAATTTTTGTTATACAAATACACAGCTTTTCCCATCACCTGATGAAGTAAATTCTTTTCACAGTTGAACCATATAATAAATTCTAAATTCATTCTTGCTTCTTTTTTTTTCTTTTTATCTCTTTCCTTCTTTCTTTCTTTCCTTCTTTCTTTTCCTTCTCTCTTTCTTTTTACAAAATTGTTTTCTTAGAGTTAATAATTGTATTTTCTAGGTTTTTAAAAGATATTTAACACTTCAAAACTTTTCACCAATTATTTCAATCTTCTCTCAAGTTTTCCAGAGAAAATCGTTTCACCAGTTTTATCTTTCCGAAGAAACCTGATTTGGAACCATCTGACTACTTTCATCTGGACTGTTTGTCTTCTCTATAGGTAGACAGCTGTCATCCTGACATTAACCTTCATCACCACTCTGCAGAGTCCTGATGCCTCTCTCCTGTAATTGATCTTCCATTTCCTATGCTCATGTCTCCCTCTTTTTGGTGTTTGCCTATGTTTGGTGGAATACATCATCTAGTAACTTCTCTTATGAGCATACAAGGAAAATAAACAATTTGAAATTTCAGATGTTGATCCAACCCCCAACTGTGGTTGATGACTTCTCTTGATATAGATTTCTAGTTTTAAAATGATTATTATTCAGAATTTTTAAAGTATTTCTCAATTGCCTTTTACTATATAGTGTTACTGTCTGAATGTGAATTCAAGATGATTCCTAATTACTTTACATGTGATTTTATTTTCTTCAGATATATATCGTTATAGTCTAAAATCTCCAGAGGAAGTTCTTTGAGATAGATCTACTTTGATCCATTATGTTAGGTACTTACTCATTCTAGAAACTACACTTTCCTGGTTATGTCAAGTTTTCTTGGCTTGTTTCATGAGTGATTTTTCTTTCTATTTTTCTTGCTTCTCTTTTTCCAGAACTCTTTTAATTTGCGTTTTTAACTTCCTGAACTTTTTAAAAAGTCTTTGGCTCATTTTTATTGATCTTTTGTATTTTTCTCTACTGTCAGAGAAAATAATACCCTTCTATCTGAGAAGGTAATTTCCAAATATTATGTCAAAGTTTCCCTTTCTGCTTCAATATCATCTCTGGTACTTACCCCTGTTGCTCCTCAGATTCTTGTGGGGAGACTCTTTTAGGATGCAAAAAAGATAAAAGCCTAATTTGCAGGAAACAAGGTAATGTGAAATGGACTGGGGTGGAGTGAGGTATCTTAGTTCACTATGTTTATGTTTGCTTAATCTCTCTGCTTTTGGATGCAACACTTTACACATCTGTGCTTGATGAGTTTCTATCAGAGAACATGTGTTTTACCATTTCTAGAAAATAAACCACCATCTCTTGCAGGGGTGAAGGAAGGGAAATTCGAGTAGGGAAAGGAACAATAGGTCTGACTACTTCTTAAATGGATTTTCATCAGTTTTCCTTAGTTTAAGCTTCTCCTTTTTTACCTCAACGTGAAGAAGTAACTAGGTACCTCTAATTTTGGATTCTCCTGGAATTCTTGCAGTGTCATTATGGTTTATGTTTTTCTTTCCTACCTACCTTTGCATGATTTTGTGTTCTTGGGTCTTATCATTTTCCCTTGACCTTCTAACTTCCATCATCATTTTGTGGTTGATGTTATCTGCTCTGTTCTTCCCTTGTTTTATGCATCTTTAAAAATCCATTTATCTTTATTTTATGGTGGTTTCAGGAGATGGTGAAAGTTAACATTTGTATTTATGTTGCCACCTTTCTGGAAGCCCTTTGTCAACTGAAAATTATTTTTAATAAAATGAAACATTTGGAGAGTTTTGAGTTAAAATTTTGTCTTCAGTTTTAGATTACTTCCAAACTTATTTGTTAGTTTATGAAGAGAAAATGCTTTCTATTCTCCAGATATAATTATGAAACTATTGGATATTTCACATTGTCAACATTAAAATTGAGATCTCAGTTTAGCTTTAAAAATTAGGACAAACTCACATAGACCACATTGTGGGAAGCTTAGAAGGCCACGGTTGTCTGTCCTAGCCAAGTGTATATTATGAGCTCTGAATTAAGCCTAACTTTCTCACCTTAAAACAGGACAATGTACCTTTATTAGATATTTAGTAAAATGAGTCTTTCTGATACATTTCATGGAAAATTCTTTACTATGAGAGAGAATCCTATTCTTCAAAATAAATTTTTAAAATGCCTCTAAAGGTACTGTAGGGCAAAAAGAAACCACACTGAGAATTTGAATGTTCATAATCAATTAAAATTACATAACATCACAACCAAAAGGTAAGAAAGTAGGTAGGTATATCCTATCCTACTACGTGAGATTTCAGGCACGTATGATTCACTGCTGCTGCTACTTGTGAGTTTTTTTAATATTTGTACTATTATCACAGATAACTCCTTTTTTCTTATACTAGTGTCATCAGACTTCTTTTACATCTTGGTTTAGATGGTAATTGATTCAAAGCAGTCCTTTGAATTCACAAATTGTAATCAAGAAAAAGATTTCCTTAAATTTAAACAACAGAAGAATGTATTTGCTCCAAGGGATTAAAGGGATGTAAGAGTGATAGGCAGTGAATTTAGAATATATACATATATATTCTATATATTATATATATATATATATACATATATATATATATATATATATATGTATAATACACACACACACACACACACACACACACACGGTTCTTTACAAAACCAGACCAATGAACATAAAAATTCATCATGAGTAAATAAAAATACAGAATATTTAATACCCTCCTATGTAGAAGGTGAATATAACTTAAATAATTGGTAGATTCACATTGGAAGGGTTTGGATGTGGTTGGAATTTGGTTTTATGCTTCTGAGGCAGGGAGAGCATGTGTCTTTCATAGCCACAGTATTCCTGATTACATTTATAATAAGCATATTAACTTAACCCCAATATTTATGGATGAAACAAGCTTTTCAACATATTTAATGTTAGTTTAATTGTTCAATGATAATTATGTTTCTCTACAGTAGCTTTTTAAATTTAGGCCTGCCCTTAATATTTGTGTGGTCTAGGCAAAAGAGAACAAATCATGGCCCACATATCATATGTCTAAACTTTAAAAGTTATTAATTATATTATACCCATCCCACTCCATATCCTCATCCAAGACCCCAACCCAAATCCCTGGAGATTGTCCCTATGAAAACTAGACTCAGAGAAGCATGCTTAGTGCTGAGTCTCCCTGGTCACCATTCCCCCTGCGTCATAGCACTGATTAGAGCAGAATACAGATGGGCCCAGATCAAGTACTTCTCGGAAGTCACTGCCCTCCCTGAACTAGGATGGCATCTGAACCCATTAATTGAAAATTAAAAAATAAACATTTAACTATATTATTCACTGTTAATATAGTAACCATTAAAAGAACAGAAACAAAGTCTCTTTTCAAATTATGAAAGGAAAGAAAAAAGATTATATAATTAAAAAGAGAAACCAAGCAAAATATCAACAAAGTGATTTGAAAATAAATGATAAAAAACACTACAATTATATAATAGGCTTAAGGTCAACTACTGGTTATGAAATACGTGTAAATGGGATCTGCTCAGCTTTTTTTAAAAAAAGATGATTAGATTCAATCAACAAATGAAATCAAACTACAACAACACATAAGAGATTATCAAACAGAAAGTAATTCCAAAGGCTGACACATTAAAATGTGAAGATCAGGTACATATAAGGGAAAGAAAGCGCAGAGGTTGTTAGAGTAATATCGCATATGGTCAAATTCAATGGAGAATTAGTTTTTAAAAGTTATAAAGCTGAGGCACCTGGGTGACTCAGTTGGTTAAGTGTCCAGCTCTTGATTTCAGCTCAGGTCATGATTTCACGGTTTGTGAGTTAGAACCCCTCCTTGAGCTCTGCACTGATAGCATGGGGCCAGCTTGGGATTCTCTCTCTCCCTCTCTCTCTTTCCCTCCTCTACTCTCTCTCTCAAAATAAATAAATAAGCTTCAAAAAAAATTTTTTTTAAATATCAAAGCTAAGGAGGTTGCCTCAGACTGAGAATATTTGATGTTATTAGAATCACTGTCATAAATATGCATATAATTGTATCAAATTGTATCATATTGAATATGTAAATTAAATAATAAATACCTTACATAAGAAATTAATAGAAATTTAATAATAGCAAAATATTAGGTCGTATTTCTTAACCCAAATTGGCAAACACAGGGATATGAAAAAGCTGAATAATACAATTTTAAGCAGTTGACAGAACTTTTATGTCAGTTGAGAGTAGGTTTAACTAAATGTATGCTAGGAATCCAAATTAACAGTGTCTTTGTCTAACTCGTATAGAAGTACATAATAAAATCCCAGACATAAGCATGTCTTTCCAGGAAACTCCATAGTAATTAGACACTTGAATATCTTCAAGCTCTCTAAAGAATTTGACAGGAGTGACTCTCATGTTAAGATGACTATTACAGTTCTAAACATCATATTCAAACAATAGAAGTGAGGAAGGAACAAAGAGTCTATTCTCTTTCTCTGAAACAACTTCCTAGGTCTTCTGGGCAATAAGCCATCCTCTCCATCAAGCTCATATACAGCTAATCACAGCCTAGCAATTAACTAATAGACATGATTTCTGCCTACAGTACCTTCAATGTAAAATGGAGGATGAACGACAGAATAATCAAATAAAAAGTCCCATTTGTAAAGGGAAACAAACACAGCAGTTATTGATCAATGGAGTCAGTGCATCCGAAATTGCCAGCACTAGATCTCTTCCCTTAAGGAGTAACTGATTTGATTAGTCAATATTACTATCCTTATCTCTTATCTGGGGAAAAAATCTTGTCTGTTATCCTCCAAGGTTCTTTCCTCGGCCAGATTACTTCTTGTTCCTTATCCTCCACAGCCACCACCAAGGCAGTTGCTGGTACTGGAAAAGATTCGGAGCCCAGTAGAATGTCTCAGGACATGACCATCACAGGTTACTTGCTAGACAAGGAACTTTCCCCAATTGTAGTGTATTTCTTAGCTATTGCTTTTTCTCAGTTGCATGCACAAGTGAATAAAGCCCAAAGACCTTATAAGTATTGGTCATCACCTGAGACCATTTGGCCTCACAGCCTCTAAAGAGGGCTTGATTTTATTGTTGGCAGAGAACATCTTCAGAAAGAATCTGAAACAGACTTGAAGTGAGAGTCTTAATTTCTGCTAAGGCAGCTGTTGCGCTGTAATTTGTAATTAGTTTCTTTTGTGGACTAGAAGTATTTAGGCTTTTCAAATCTGCAAGGCCCACATCACTGGGATCTCAGTCAAATTAGATTTCTGACTGCAGTCAGAAAAGCTGGAGAACTACCTGTGAAATATTTAGACTAGTAAAAAAAAAAGGTAGGTCAAAAGAAGTGATCCATAACCTAGAATGTATGTCTTTGAAAAATAGAAACATTTATACTGAATAAACTAAGCATTTGTCTCAGAAAAAAAGTTATAAACAAACAAAAAAGAACAAACGATCTGTGGAAACCCCATGGAAAAATCAAGAAAAAACTTTTAAAATACTAGTTTATCAAACAAGGAAAATGACAAATACATTTTAAGATTTAAGATGTGGTGGGTAAGATTAAATAGTTGGGTAAAATGAAAAACGATTTAGTCACCCAATCCAGAAAAACAAAACAAACAAATGATGTCCCATTCTAATTGGAGAGGTAACCGCATATTTTGGAGCAGACATGTTAATAATAAAATATGTCTTACTCAATTGTGGGCACATCAACTTAAAAATTTGGAACAAACTAATGATTTTCAGTACAAATATAAATCACCTTTGTTGACTACAGAGAAGATAAAAAATACACTAAAAGTGCTAAAAATCATAAATGGACTTGAGAAAAATTACCAGACTCGGGTCCTTACATAGATGAATGTTTATTAAAGTTTCTTCTAGAAACAGATGCTTTTGAAGTTATTCAAATTATCTGAGAGAGAAAGAAATATTGTAGAAACCAGCAGAACACTGGTTCAAAAATAGAATACCTCACTCATCAAATTAGAAGGTTAGATTTAAAATTTTAAATCATAGAAAGAGAATCTTTAAAAAAAAGTATTAACTTCATAATCTTAGAAATGGGGGATATGTTACTAAGCATAACCATAGTCCAGAAAGCAAAAACTTGAAAAAGGATAAATCTGATCACATAAAAATGAAAATACTTGTTATGCAAAACAAACAGACAACACAAAAGAATAACAAAAAACTGACAGAAAATATATTTGACACATTTACAACATAGTGTTAATTTATTATGCAAAAAATTATAAATCAATAATAAAATATTTTACAATCCAATAGAAAAGCAGTCAGATTAAATTAAGAGAGGTATAAAATATAATACAAGACAGCAGTAATTCAAAAATTTTCATAGCTTTTAAATATCAAAAACAAACACTGATAGAACTTGAACTTCAAGTTCATGGTATTAAAATCTATGACAGGGGGCACCTGGGTGGCTCCTGTTAAGGACTGGACTTGATTTGGGTTCAGGTCACGATCTCATGGTTCCTGGGATGGAGCCCCACATTGGGCTCTGCACTGAAAACATGGAGTCAGCTTTGGGATTCTCTGTCTCACTCTCTCTCTGCCTCTCCCCTGCTCATGCTCTCTCTTTCTCTCTCTCTCTCTTAAAATAAATAAACTTAAAAAAATGAAAATAAAAGCAATGATGAATTTTGAATTACTCTTCTGTCTTGAACTATAGCCCCAAATGTGCCATCAATGGTGCAGCTTAGGATAAGTCATTGTTCAGTCCTTTACTGTTCTTAATCAATAAAATAACAAATAAGACTAGATATCTTCTGGGACTTTTTCCAAATGTAACTTTCTATAACTTTAATTTGAAAAAAAAATATCATTTTTGGGGACCAATTTCTCACAATTCTTTCTTTCTCTATTATGAAACAGACATAACGCTAATCCCGGTGGTAGAAAACCTCTTCCCCCTTGTGAAATGATCTTAAATATAAGTACAGACAGAAATGCTGTAGAATTGGCTTCTTCTTACTGTGAGACTGGGATCAGTTCTCAAGAAGCTACATGGGGGACATCACTTGTTTCTGGACTAGTGATTAGTCTTCCCACCCCAAAAAGCGCTGAAATTGAATTTACCCCCTTACCTAAATATTATTAATCTCTTTTATATCATTACATCATCTTTAACATATAATATTGAATATATGAAGTTAATACTTTATATATAATATTGACTATAATGATTGCATTATAGTCAAATTAACCAATTACCTTTTATTATATATCTAAATTCTTGCAAATCTTTGCTACATTAACATAATTAAATTTGTTTTATTCCATCGCCATTTATCTTAGATAAAATTGAAAAACTTTGGAATTTTCTACAATTATTACTAATTACCCTGTGGCAATCTGACCATTTTTATGCCAACCAAGGTTCTTAATTTAATTGCATTGACCATAGCAACCTGATAAGCACTTCATTGATAGAGATCTTATTATCATAGAATACTTAGCAATTTCTAAAGTTGTCATATGGGATTGATTTAATTGCTCCAAATAGAGAACTTGAAGAATGCCACGACCTTCTTGAGGTTTATTTGCTGAAGATGTTGTGGAGTCTAATTTTCATGTTCAAATACAAGAGCAATACAAATGAACCACCTTTTTTGAGGACGGGGGCAATGTTTTTGACATATTGCACTATTTATGGATAGTGAAACTAAAAAGCATGAACGTTTGAGAACTCACACTTGTTTTAATACGTTATACAATATATTTCAACACTTAAATTTTTTTCAGTAAAAAAAACAATGAACAAAATGCCCACTTAGACTAAAATAAATTATTGCTTGAAAAAAAATAGTTGTGTTCTTTGGAAATATAGACCCAGCCTTAAAAACTACCTTATTAAAACCAAAATCACTTCAGAAAATGAATAACCCCAAATTTCACTTTCTCTGTTTCTAAAAGAATAATTGTTTATTCATTAAATCATCTTTATATTAATATGATTATTGCTATTTCTTTGATAAATATTTTTGAGAGCAGAATAAATATGCTAAACAAAAGCAAAGTGGGATATATCATTCAGATCATCTTCATGTTGATCAGAATTATTATGGTCTACCTGGTTACCCTGATTGTCATAGGAAATCAACTTTAATGAAAGAAACGCCTTTGTGTTAACCAATATATCATTTTAAAATAACAGCTATCGCTTTCAGAAAGACACTTTATCTTAAATTTTAAAAACAAGGCATAGATAAGAGGTCAAACAAGAAATTCTGTAAAACCATCATTAATTTTCCAGAGGATTCTGTTTCAATATCCCAAGTAGAATATTTAGCATCAGTTAAAATATTCAATCATTTGTTGCTAAACATATGCTGGAGGACTCTCCTTTTTATAGTGAATATTACATAAGAGTATCATATTGTAGGAATACATTTCAAAACTCACTGGAATACTATTAACTAGCTTTATGCTCTGTCAACAACAGTAGCTATGAGACAGCTTCATCAAAGACCTGGATCCCCCATTTTAGGACCTATGAAGTAAAGAGAGCTGCCTTGAACTTTTCTTAGTGAGTTACGACAGAGTGATGGTTGGTCTTTCCTCTTTCTCGTCATCAGACTTTTCAATTATTGCTCTGAACTTGTGACTTTATTTCTCAAAACCTTTTCTTTATTCACCTGATTGCAAACCTGCCTACGTCCTCCCACTTTACTAAAAATAGTAGCCTAGATTTCACAATGTTTCCTCATATTCATAAACTACTGTATCTTTTTGCAGCATTTGACACGACAGAACATATTCAACCTTGGCTCACATGAAACCAACCTATTGTTTCTTCTCCTCTCTTACTGAACTATTCCTTTACACTCTTCGTTTCTGGCTCTTCCACCTGGTGCTTCTTAGATTTCTGACATAGACTCTATCTTTTTTCTTCCTCTACACATATATCCATTTCTTTCTGAAGATTGACATACAATAAGATATGTTCATTGCTGTTATATTTCTCCACCTGCATATCAAACATGTATCCAAACAAGCCATATCAGACTGAAATCATTAGTTTTCATATATCCCCTTAACAACCTTTCCATATTTCTTTATTTTCTTGCTTTTGGTATTGTATCTAAGTCATTATGAAACTCAAGATCGTGTATGTTTTCTCTTATGTTATCTTCCAGGAATTTTATAGTTTTGCATTTTCCATGTAGTCATATAATCAATTTTAATTTATTTTCGTGAAAGGTCTAAAGTCTGTGCCCAGATTTTTTTTTCTTTTTCTTTCTTTCTTTCTTTCTTTCTTTTTTTTTTTTTTTTGCACATTGTTTTATGAGTTGTTCCAGCTTTATTTGTTGGGAAAAAAAAAACCTTATCCTTTGTGCATTCAATTACCTTTATTCCTTTGTCAAAGATCACTGTGCATGGTTTATTTCTGGGTTTTCTATTCTTTTCCATTGACCTGTCTATTTTTTCCCACCAATATCACACTGTCTAAATTACTGTGGCTTTACTGTAGCAAGTAAGTCTTGAAATCTAGTCTGACTTTATCCTTCAATATTGTTTTAGCTATACTGAGTCTTTTGCCTTTCAATATGTATATTCTGGGGCACTTGGGTGGCTCAGTTGGTTAAGTGTCTGACTTCAGCTCAGGCTATGCTCTCACAGTTCATGAGTTCAAACCTTGCATAGAGCTCCGGGCAGACAGCTCGGAGCCTGGAGCATGCTTCTAATTCTATGTCTCCCCTTCTCTCTGACCCTCCCCGACTCTGACTCTGTCTCTCTCTCTCTCTTTCCCCAAAATAAACATTAATTTTTTTAAATGTGTATTTTTAACAATGACATCAAAATAGATCCATTCTTTATTTTCTTCTCTTTTTCTCTACCCACCACTGTCACCATCATCATATTATGAACACAGTCATTCCTTCCTCTGAAGTTCCTCTTCCTCATGAAATCTGCTCTTTTATGTGTCATCACAGACATTGTTGGCATTCAAATCCTTACCTCTACCTGTAATAAGACATCATTCTCCTCAGAAGTATTTTTGTTATCAGCCTCTTCCCTTTGTAGTTCACCTCCATGTTGCTGTCAAAGTTGTCCTTTTTGGAAATTAAGGTAACATTTACCTCAGTCAACAACTTTAAGGATATTCAGATAATCTTAATTCAATGAGTTTTTTAAAAATACATATTCTGTGTAACCATGATACTAATCAAGAATTGGAAAACTTTAATCTCTCTAGAAAATGTCCTCAAACCCAAGTCTATCAAAGCCTATCCCTCCTAGAAATCACTATTGTTGTTGATATAATAATAGATTAATTTGGCTTTCTTTCAACTTCATATAAATGGCTTCAGACTATAGATATTCTTCCATGGCTTTTTTGCTCAGCATAGTATTTTTTGAGATTATTCATGTTGTATTTCAAAGGAGGTTATTAGTTTTTATGGATGAGTCGTGTTCCAGTTTGTGAATACATCACAATTTGTTTATCTGCTCTGCCATTGACAGACGTTTGGATTAATTCCATACTTTGGCTATTATGAATAAAGTCACTGTGAAAATTCTTGAGCATTCGTCTTTGCAAACATATATTTACATTTCTCTTGGGGTAAATTCCTGGGTCATGTTATATACTTTTAACATTGTCAAAAGCAGCCAAACAGTTTTCCAAAGTGATGGTACATTTTGCACTTCCCCCAGAATTGTTTGAGTGCACCCGCTGCTCCATACCTTTGACACCTTTTCGTGTCGTTAGTCCTTTTAGTTTTTGACATCTGGTGGGTGTTTCATGGTATCTCATTCTGGTTGTCAGGATGATAACTTAGAAATTAAATTAGTTCATACCATCCCTCTTTCAACACTTCTGGTGACTTTGCAGTTTTCCTCGGGCTTGCAAAATAAACTTCCCATGCTCAGCATCACAGCAGGCTTCTCACCTGCTCCCAGGATATACTGCCATGTGTCTAAACCACTAGTCTCATATCCATCTGCTTCCTCATTGCCACTCTTGCTCAGGTTAAGGTATTCCTGAATGCTCAGTTACCTCTGTGCTTCTGTGTATGTTGATATCTTCCCATTGAAGGCCCTCCCTTTTATACCATCTAGGAAAATGCTTTTCCTTTGACCAGCTCAGATGCCCCCCTTTTCTGGAAACATCCTCTGTTCCTCTATGCAAATCTAAATATTCGTCCTCCATGCTTCCAGAATATATTATATCTTGTGTTCATGTTTCTATTTGAGCTTTTCAGGTTTACTTTAAATTTTTTTTCATGTCAATATATTTATCAGAAGACTGTGATCCCTGACCCAGAATTCATGAATAATTTAACATTGCACCCTAAGCTTGAGAATAGTATCTGTCAGTCAAAACTATGTATTAAATGAGAGAATGAGTAACATCCGTACTATATTCGTTCATCTTTATTATAGAAAGTATTTCCTTGGGGAAGCTGGCTGGCTCAGTAGGTTAAGCATCTGACTCTTGATTTTGGCTCAGGTTCATGAGTTCGTGTGCCACGTCGGGCTCTGCGTTGACAGTGCGGAACCTGCTTGGTATTCTCTGTCTCCCTCTCTCTCTCTGCCTCTCTCTTTCTCCCTCTCAAAAATAAAAAAACAAACTAAAAAAAATTAGAACGTATGCCTTTGTGAACAACATATTTATCTCTACATGAATGACTTGAGATTTTGCTCTATAACAATGCAAGAAAAATTCATTCTGCAAAAATTTCTTATATGCTTTATTTAAAAACTCTAGGTTTTTGCCTTAGATTTACATCAAAGTAGACATTGGCACACTTAAGGTAGATTTTATTAGAACTTCCACAACTCAACACTGACAAAACCAACAATCCAATTTAAAGATGGGCAAACATTTCTTGAAGGAGCGAATTTCCTGATGTTTCTTGGAAATCTTCACTAACTCAGTTTTCCTTGTAAAACGTTGTAGAAATTCCCCATCTTTATGACTTTTATGAGGGTTATCACTCACAGTCTCACAGTGAGAAGCCAGTTCTACAGCATTTCTGTCTGTACTTATATTTAAGATCATTTCACAAGGGGAAGAGGTTTTCTACCACTAGGATTAACATTATGTCTGTTTCATACATCACCTTTGATTTGTATAATGATAGAGAAAGAAAGAATTGTGAGAAATTGGTCCCCAAAGGTGGTAAGTAGGAGTAAAGAACAAATTAAATACAGCTAAGGTAAAAATATTGGCAGAATATCAAAATGTATGGTAATCTGAGACTAGTTGATACCATGGGCTGCGTAAATCTTCTATCCCTGTTTCCTTACTGGCAATGGCCTGTCCTTCAAATAAATGTATCAAAATGCCAGATACTAACTTTTCAACCCCTGTGCCCTAGTCTTGACTGACGAGATTTGAGAAATCTGAAGCAACACTTCAGGAGAAGACATTCATTCCTGAAAGAAGGAGACGTGGGAGTATAACCGTCTTAGCAAACTGGCCAACCAGCCTCCAGCTCAAAACACTGAATGAATTCTCTGAGAACGTGGTCCTGGAAGCCATTTCATGATTATGAACTGAAGGATAAAAAGGCAATGTATTGTGTGTTGTCCAGGCCTCATTTCTCTTCTGTGAGACCCTCTCTGTACACAGGGATGAACCTCTAACTGTAGATTTATAGGACATGTATTGGCTCTTGTCCACAGTTGACTGGAACCCCCACTTGATTGTAACAATCAGATTCCCTCCCATAGGAATTAGGAAATGGAATTGAAAAATTCCTGCCAGTCTGGGCTGAACACCAAAATGGGACCGTAAAAGCAGAGTTTGATGTTGAGGTTGCCAATTCAGTAAAAGTGGATTAGCAGGAAAAAAAAAATGATTTAAATAGATGTCCAAATCCTTACTCAGCCCGACTTTTGCCACAGTGTTTATTTTCTTCTAACATAATATATAATTGATTCAACACTATGCTTATGGCTTATTGTTTGTCTCCTACAGTAGGAACTTAGTTCCATGTTTTCCGGGATTTCTATTTCCATTGATAAGAACCAAGTGTTAAGAATAATTCCTGGCACATAGCTTGTATCCAATTTTTAAAGAAATGAATACGTGTTAGCTTCAAATTTGGCTCATTCCAAAACAACAGATTCGCTCCATGTAGTATGTAATCTTGTTATAGAGTTATTGACCAATTTTTGCAGTCTGAAAAAATTCAAAATTATTTGAGTGTAAAAAGTTTCACTAAAAGAAAAAAAATCTGCTCACAAATGCAATGGAGCAATATGAGAAATTGAGAATTGGTTGGAAACTTACAGGTCAAGAAGTCAACTAAATACCTAGGATGGGACATTCAAATTTACACATAATTGGCAAAACAAATGGAAAATGCCAGGTTAAAAAAAATTGCAGTGTCTTTTAGATGTTAAATTGTTTTTTGTATCCTTGAGTTTAGTTAGCAGAAAGGTGAATGTACTTAGAACACATTGAACGTCAAACATAACATTAGTGACTTTGGAGCTTCAAGTACTATTTAATTTAAAAGTGAAATTTTTTGAATTAGCCATAGAGACAATATTGGTGAGAAGATCAAAAACCTTGAATGCTTCCCAAAATGTGTCTGTAACTTGTGATTCAGCCATTCTGAGTTCTTTTGGACCTAATCAGGATAACAGCCACCTGAATAGATAGATGATAGATAGATAGATAGATAGATGGATAGGCAAATAGCTTGACAAATTTCTCGACTTGATTATGTTAAACGTGCCCCATAATCTTATTATTAAGCTATTCTGGCTGGAATGTTAATATTTGATCTCTGAATATTGAAGGAAAGAGTATACATTTGAACACGAGAAATCAACTAGTGCAGGTCTGCTACTAAATAGCTGTGGGAATTTGGATAAGTCACTAAATATCAAAAACAGTAACACGAAGTCGTATTTCACAGAAAGGCATGTACTTTTTTGGTGGGCTTCACAAAGCAAACTGTTGTATGTTATATTTCTTCTTAGCCTTTTCAATGTCAGAATCAATTCTGAGGAAGCAGATGTTCTTGCCAAATGACGATTTAGCAGAACAGACCATAAAAACACAAGACAAATGCTTTATAGCTTACTCAAGGCTTTCCCATAGCTGTCCCTATTTATTCCAAACAACAAACCGGTGAGAAGTAGGAAAATTACTACTATTAGCCCATTACAAAGTTAAGGAAATGGAGGCTAATAAGCTTATAAAGTTCAAGTAGCTTGCACAATTTTACAGCGTATAATATACTCAAAAAAATATTGCACTGTCAGAAGAATACAACTCTCTCCCAAGGCAGCAGCTTTAATTAGCAGCAAATTTAACTCCTATTGGTTCCACTCATTGTCATGCTCTTCTCTCCCCTCTCTGAAAGTCAATAGAGCAGGCAGAGCAATTTTCCTAAAGTATGTATTATGTCACTTCCTAACTTAAGGCTGTTTAATAGGTTGCTATTGAAACTAGAATACAAATTGAAGCAATTAACTCCACTCTGCTTGGCCTTCCGGTACATTCCTGCTAATCCTCCTTTTTCTCTCTGTTCTCTCCTCTCTTCCCTTCATTCACTGCCCATTATCCTAATTTCTGCCCCTCCAACAAGTGAGGCTCTTAATAGTTCCAAGGTCTTTGCCCTTACTTGTCTTTTTCAGAATCCTCTTCCACCAAATCTTTTTATGGCTGCCTCCATAACTGAGAATGTTGAACATTTAATTTTTTTTTAACATTTATTTATTTTGGAGAGGCAGAGAAAGAGGACAAGTGGGGGAGGGGTAGAGAAGGAGACACAGAATCCAGAGCAGGCTGTCAGCACAGAGCCTGGCACGGGGCTCGAACTCACCGACCATGAGATCATGACCTGAGCTGAAGTCGGACCCTTAAGCCACTCAGCCACCCAGGCGTCCCAAGAATGTTGAACATTTAATTCTCAATAGAAATATCCCTTCAATGTACGGTCTTCCATGACTCCCTAGCCCAAGCAGGTCTTCCCTTGATTGGTTTCTTTATTGAATTTATCTGTAACTAAGATTATTTTATTGTGTAAATGTTAATATTGTAGCCCCCAACCCCCAATAGAAAGTCAGCGACTTGAGGATAGAGATTCTTTCCTGTTCTCTACTACATTTCTACTATTTAGGATGAAGAACAAGTGACCAATTAATGTGAGTTACTGATGAAAATAGAAACAAAACCAACCTCTCTTAATCCTGTTTACCATCTGCATATTAATCTATATCTTTCATGTCATTTCATTCTACTTTCCACACACTATTCACTTCTCTACTCAACCCATATCACACTGCCGGACTCCCCTTGAGGTCACAAATAGCATTGCTTCCTTTACACATCTCTCCTCCTTGAATTTTCACAATACATGTGTAAAGTTTTCCTTACATGAACACATGTTATTTCCACTTCCTAACCAGTTCCTTTTAAACCTCCAATCATCTTTCAAATGTCTCTGAAATCTCCCGAGGTCCTTTTGGTGACTATCTTTGTTTCTCTTCTGATGTTCCAAGTGCCCATGAAACATGAAACAATCATTTTTATTAATTATTTGCCTGTCTCATTCCCCTCTGTAATTTAAACTGCTTAAGGGCAGGAAGATTCTTTACCAGTTGTGTATCCTTGGTGCCTAGTGTTTGACTCTAAATTTTGGAGCCAAATATCTATCTCTTAGATAAGCAAAAATGTGATGATGCTATACAACAGGATGGAAACCCTCAAATCATTTTTGGGTACTATTTTATACAGACTCAGTTTAAGATATAGGTCAGCTTGGAACTTCAGTTAATATGGGTCAGCCCAAAATGGACAGTAGGAGAGACCAAAGTGTCCATAGGAGGGATACAACAACATCAAAGTCCTTTACTGCAGACAGCTCACTATGCTATCCTTAGGTAGTGCTCTTTCTAGTTTGTATAAATAGATGAAGTCTCACTGAGAAAAATACTCTTGAGGTCATCCTCTGACGACATTACAAATGTGATATATTAATTGAGTAAAATAGAAAATCCTCAAAAGGGCATCTAATCAATAAGGATTGCTGAAACAGAGCTGTGAAAATATTGGTAGCATTTCCTTACTCTTTTGTTAATAGAAAGAACTTTTTAATTAATTAGAACAGAGATCTTATACAGTCAACTTTGCTTTAAAAAAAGGATGCTTCTAGGGGCACCCGGTGGCTCAGTCGGTTAAGCGGTCGGTTAAGTTGCTGAAGCGCTGACAGCTAAGAGCCTGGAGCCAGCTTCGGATTCTGTGTCTCCCTCTCTTTCTGCTCCTCCCCAGCACACACTCTCTCTCTCTCTCCTGCTCAAAAATATAGAAACATTAAAAATTTTTGAAAAAAGGATGCTTCCTTTCGTGCTAGTTGACATTGAGTGGAAAATAACATCAAATAGAACATCGGGGCAAGTTCTGGAATTCATGTTCCTTATAGTGGATTAAAACAGCATTGGAAATCACTGACAACCTGACAGCGGATGCTATCAAATGGGCTGTTTCATATGTAACTAATGGGAAAATAAAGAAGCACAGTCTTTAGAAGAGTATTGACATTTATTATAAAAAAATCTTAAAATGTTTACTATCCTTCGTGACAATGATTTTGTCTGTGTTAGTCTACCATACAGAAGTCAAACAACAATAGCAAAATATTACACTCAAAAATATTTATTACAGTATCATTTATAGCTACAACTGGGTGGATAACCTCGTCAACAGTATGAGCAGTGCTGTGCTTCAGATAAAATGCAGACTTATCACTATACAATCCTAACAAATAATTGAGAATTATTATGAGATAACCAGATAATTAACCAATGGAATATTATGCAAACTGAAAGTATTTCCAAAGATCTTAAAGGAATATGGGATTTATTATATTTTGGAACAAATTTTAAAGCATACAAAAACAATAGCAATGACAAAGAAACTGCACAAACTGTGTGATTACAAATTTATAAAAGTTAATACGAAGAAAAGGCTAATATAACAACAAAGATAATATCAAGTAAAATGATCATAGTAATATGACTTGTCTTCTTTCTGATTTTCTATATTGTAGAATTTTTCCCAATGAGTATTGTTGCTTACTAACAGGAAAAAAAAAAAACCAACCTCATACTTCAAAGAAAGCTGGTGAGTCACCTACTCACATAGAAGTTGTGTTGGAAAAGAAAGAACTCAGCCAACTGTTACATTCATTGGCATAAAAATCTAGTTTGAATTAACCCCTCACTAATTTCTGAATGAATCATTAGTTGGGAAGGAAATGTAGGAAACAGAAATACATATATTTTCTCACTAGCATGGCTAAAAAATTTTCTCTGAGACAATGTAGATATGTGGCACTGTGAAAAATGTTGTTAGAAAATCATATTCTTTGGGGCGCCTGGGTGGCGCAGTCGGTTAAGCGTCCGACTTCAGTCAGGTCATGATCTCGCGGTCCGTGAGTTCGAGCCCCACGTCAGTCTCTGGGCTGATGGCTCAGAGCCTGGAGCCCAGAGCCTGTTACAGATTCTGTGTCTCCCTCTCTCTCTGACCCTCCCGCGTTCATGCTCTGTCTCTCTCTGTCCCAAAAATAAATAAACGTTGAAAAAAAAATTTTAAAGAAAATTATATTCTTTTAATTCTTTTTAATGCTTATTTATTTTTGGGACAGAGAGAGACAGAGCATGAACGCGGGAGGGTCAGAGAGAGAGGGAGACACAGAATCTGTAACAGGCTCTGGGCTCCGAGTTGTCAGCAGAGAGCCCCACGCGGGGCTCGAACTCACAGACCGCGAGATCATGACCTGAGCCGAAGTCAGACGCTTAACCGACTGAGCCAGCCAGGCGCCCCAAGACAATTATATTCTTAAAAAAAGAAATATTTTTTAGGAAAAGGCATTGGGAAGGATAATGAGAAAGATGGCTTGTAAGAGAAGAGAGATAAAGGAAGGGCTGAAGACAGAGAGAGGGAAGGATAAAGGGGAAAAACGGGCGGAAAAAAAGAAAGGATGAAGATGCTTCAGGCTCAAATCTTGATTATACAGAGACTGTGCAGTTATATAAATCACATTTTCTCAATGTAATTTATCATTCCTAGCACATGTGCATTACTCAGAAATTCAGATATGAATCCAACGATTGTATCATGAACAACAAAGGTGTATTGCTTCCTAATGCCTTGAGCTTGTAAACACTTCTCCAGCCACCTTAATGTTGTTTTTACCTTCCATTTGTAAGCGTTATTATCATATTTTTTTTCAAAACAGAGAACAGTTTTGACTAGGATATAGACCTATCCTCCAGTAATATTACTAAAATGTATCGACAGAAAACTTGGATTTTCTTTTCAGAGAGTGCAGTTTTCTTTAAGAAATCCACATAATTAAAGTGAAATTTATTTTACTAGAAGCAAATGATGATAAGCATAGTCATCTCAAGTATCTGCCAACTCAAAATTTAAATTAATATTTAAAATTTAGTTTCATTCTAAAGCCTGAGACTTGGTCACCTGCACAGAAAACATATTTTTGGTAGCTATGACATTGTGGGAAAACACTGAGATTTTAGTGAGAAAACTTGAGTTCCAGTTCCAAGCCTTTACCTAACAACACTCATGGTCACAAACGACTTCACTTTTGAGAACGGAAGTTCAACAAATATTGTTGAAATTTGATGATTAAATCTCGTGTCAGAATGAGTGCTTGGTGTAAGAGTTAATAGTAATAGTTTTAAAAATCTATATAATACAAATTTATATCTAAAACTGCAACCAAGATATGATAATATTTTGCATAAATTCTAAAAGGCAAATCTCCACATAATGAGAAGAAGCCATAAAAGATTTTCATGATGGCTCATTATGATAAGGGCTGTCATATCCCCAGGGTTGCTTAACAGTGTATATTTTCAAAACTCATATAACTTTGTTGGTATAAGCTTGCCTAGATCCTGCAAATATTTTAAATATATTGTAATATAAACTATTATAAAAATAAATTGCATTAAATTTTGACATAGAGTCGTTGAAATCTTAGAATATGTGTCACCATGTAACCCGATATTTGAGCCTAAGTACTTTGCTTCATTTATCAACTTTTTGATCCTTAATTATTTGAACAAATTGCAACTGAATGCTTATTATATTAGATAAAAATATGATCAAAGATAACTAATGAAATCATAGATACTTGAGACAGAAGGATCTCAAAAGTTAATCTATTTTTTTATGTTGCAACAGAATAATGGAGAACCCCAGGGGTTAACTGATCTGCCCACAGCTGCACAACTAATAAAAGGACACAGCCAAAAATGTAGCTAAGGTTTCCAATTGTGAAGTTAGGGTGCTTTTTGCTAATTTTAGCAAATTTTAACTACTCTAGGCTCTTCTCTAGGTATTATCGGTATTTTCTTTGAAAAAAAAGTGATTATATTTATGATCTATAATTTTTCTTATCTATTGGATTACCTTTAATTAGAATCTTTTATTTGAAACACTTTAAGTCTAAATAAATCTTGGACTACCCTTATCCTCTTCACTTAGAAAGTAATTAAGTTATAATTGCTACAGTTTTTGAAATTTTTTTCTACTTTTTATTTTTACTTCTGTTAATCAGAGTAATAGATTATATTCCTACTTAGTGTAATGCTGGTTTTGTACTTATGTGGCCTACTTAGTTTATTCTCATTCCTACCCTCTAATATTTCCAGTTCCAATTATGGTCATAAGGGCAAATAATGTACCTGTGTTTATTTTCAAATATCATCATCCCTGAATCACTCAAAATAGCATTATTATAGTCTAGGGAGATTAATAAAATTTCATTTTAATGCAAGATATATTACTGATCTCTGCTAAAGTACCTCAAATATATAATTCAGGGAAAGATTAAATGTATTTTAGTCAACAAAAATAATATTTACAAATGGTAGCTTCATCAATATTCTTTTTAGTATCAACAGAAAAAATGATTTTTCAAAAAAAATATTCGGTGCCTAAGAAAACAAATTTGAGTAAATATTTGAAAACTTAGGTTCTGAGGTGCGTAGGTGACTCAGTCAGTTAAGCGTCTGACTTCTGCTCAGGTCATGATCTCATGGTTTTTGGGTTTGAGCTCTGCTTAGGACGCTGCTGACAGCTCAGAGGCTGGAATCTGCTTTGGATTCTGTTTCTCCCTCTCTCTCTGCCTCTCCCCCGCTCACACTCTGTCTCTTTCTTTTTCTCTCGAAAATAAGTAAACTTTTAAAAAATTAAAAAAAAACAACAACAAAATCTTTTGTTCTCAGTCAAAATATTAATTCATTTTCAAGAGATGGGGCGCCTGGGTGGCGCAGTCGGTTAAGCGTCCGACTTCAGCCAGGTCACGATCTCGCGGTCCGTGAGTTCGAGCCCCGCGTCAGGCTCTGGGCTGATGGCTCAGAGCCTGGAGCCTGTTTCCAATTCTGTGTCTCCCTCTCTCTCTGCCCCTCCCCCGTTCATGCTCTGTCTCTCTCTGTCCCAAAAATAAATAAACGTTGAAAAAAAAAATTCAAGAGAAGTTTTTGTTGTATTACAATTTCAAAATTTAATTTGCTAACCTTTTGATGCAAAAAAGTACTTTTTTACATTTGAATTCCAGTATATTTAACATACAGTTTTATATTACTTTCAGGTGTATAATATAGTGATTCAACAATTCTATGCATTACTCGGTGCTCATCATGCTAAGTGTACTCTTAATCCCCTTTGTAAAAAAAAGGACTTTTTATGGGTAAGGTCACATGTTTAAAATAATCTAAATTTAACATTGAAAAATAGTATTAGATGTGTATGAGTAGGACTACTATATCATTAAAAACTATTTTAAAAAGTCACTCAAATCATTGCCCTTTCTCCTGAGGTATTTAGTAAAAGAGTGCCCTCTTGTGATTTCTGAAACCTTATACAAACAGCAAGATATACTGCCAGTGGGGACACTTTTTAATTAAAAAAAAAAAAATCTTACCATTCTTAAAATACACTCAATTTTTTTTTGCACATGACACTAGTTTTATTTTTATTATATATTTTTTTATTTTTTCATGACACTAATTTTAAATTTAAATTTATTTTACTGGAAATAGAATAACATGCTTCATGGGGATAGATTTGAAAGTAGTTTTAAGGAAAGCACGAGACCTTCCAGCTAATGGAATGCATATACTACTGCTTTTTTCCACTTTTATGACCATATCGGAAGCTCTCTACAAACAGAACACTGTTTCTAGAGAATAAAGCTGTTGAGCTTACACTGATTAGAATTTTCCTGACAGCGTGGCATAATTTTGATGTGTTCAGGGCTTGTTCTTCATTATGACCCTAAGGACGCAATAGAAAGGCCATATGTTCCTCATAGTCCTCAGTGTGACTTCCAGTGATGTCAATGGGGTGTTGTTTCTGTAGATCACAAGAACAGCAAAGCTCACATTGGGACTGAGAATGGCATGACCTTGGGAACTTTTGATCACGCAGATCTGAAACACTGGAGAACATCCAATGTAGCATTAAACTGAATTCCTCAGTAATGAGAAATTAAGAAATTGAGTTAATGGAAGACTAGGGATTTTATGCAAAATTACTAGACTGTGCCTACCGGTGTTTATACTCAGTGAATAATTTATGAGCGATATAGCTAATGAAAGTTACACGGTGTCATGCTTTTTAAGAAGAAGGACAAAGAGCATTCATATATAGTAAAAAATAGTTTGCTCTGAAATAACTTTTGACTCTCTACAAACTGACATACACTTCTATCCATGAAAAAAAAGGTTCTCTCTCAATTTATTATTAAAATATAATAGTGAAGGACAAGAATATAGCTTGGGTAAAATGAAAAGTTGATCAATAAAACAGGGAAGCAGGAAAGAATATGAGTCTTTTTAGTAAAAGTCAATTTGTCAGAAGTGGACCAACTTTTGTAGCCTAACTGTAGTGAAAGCTAGAAATATGAACAAAATCAATGGTAAGTATTCTTCAAACTATCTAGATTTCGCTGTCATCAAATTATAAAGCACTTGTGAGTGAATACACAAGAACAAGAAATCTGTTTCCCATAAACATTTCCCTGGACTAGTTTGTCAACTGTGGGTGGGTGCAATTTTACCTATAGGAGACATTTGGCAGTGTCTAGGAATATTATGGTGCCACAAATGGGGTCAGGGTGCTACTGGCATCTAATAGGCAGAGGCCAGAGATGTTGTTAAATCTAGACCACAATGACCCCAAACAATGAAGAATTATCAGGTGGAAATAGTGCCACGATGGGAAACTCTCTAGACCTGGAATTTTAGATTTAACTGACCTAAAGAAGTTTTCTTAGCCAGTTTTTGTATGTCACTTCTCATAATTTTTACTTTGAAAACTCATTGAAGTTGAATGTGATTGGAAGAGGCTTTCTTTACAGATATTACTATTTCTCTTAATAAAAATCTACCCATTTGTCAAAACTTTTAGGACAGTGACTTTTTTAGTTATGTGTAAAGAAAAATGATGAATGAATATATAGACTCCTAGGCTTTATCACTTTCCTCCTACACCATCCTGATTTGCCAACTCCAGGTTCATATATTTGGGATGGCGTTCAGAAATTTATATTTTAGTAAGATACCCAGGGATGGTCACATAGAGGTTACAGTCCACATTTCGAAAAATACTACTCTAGATTTCTCTAAAGATGCCTGTCAGTCAGGAATACATTATTCCTTTGTTTTTATGCAACTTTACTTTACAGATTCAAATTCTAAATATGAGTTTCACTTATTTAACTTGATTTATAACCTATTTTAACTTATTTTCTTCTTTCTTTCCCTGGTAGGGCTGAATCTATGAACCAGTTTTACCTTGAGTAAAGGAAAGTATATAAAAGGGCCAAGGGAAAAAGACAGATGAAAAAAGAATGGGTGTCTCATTACATGTGAACAAATAGAATACTTTGCTTGTATGGTGTGTTTTTAGTGGTCATGGTTGATAAAGGTTTGCAGAAGTGTGCAAAGAACCCTGGAAATCATAGAGCAGGAGGTAACTGTGAGTACCTTCTAAAGTGTAGAGAGAATTTTAGGATGTGTTAATTGACTATTGTTTATATTCTTACTTTTCTAAATAAAATAAAACAAAGCCACTCAATTCATGGAAATTGAAATTATAAAAAGGTACTTGCAAATCTCTAAGGAATAAGTCATATCTTTGTATTTCTTTTTTTTTTTTTAATTTTTTTTTCAACGTTTATCTATTTTTGGGACAGAGAGAGACAGAGCATGAACGGGGGAGGGGCAGAGAGAGAGGGAGACACAGAATCGGAAACAGGCTCCAGGCTCTGAGCCATCAGCCCAGAGCCTGATGCGGGGCTCGAACTCCCGGACCGCGAGATCGTGACCTGGCTGAAGTCGGACGCTCAACCGACTGCGCCACCCAGGTGCCCCTCTTTGTATTTCTTAAGACAGGATGCATAAAAGATCATTAACACATTCCTAACTGTGGTACGCATCAACTTCATTCATTCAAACTCTGAGCATACAACTCAGATTTCATAAATATGTCAGATACAATGATATTAAAAAATACACACTAACACAGCCAAGTTCCAATGGGGGCCTAGGAGGGGGAGAGTGACGGAGGGAAAGTCACTACCTAACTGATGAGAACAATTGACCCAGAGTGTTCTCTCAATTGAATCAAGCTTTACAGATAAACAATAAAGAAGCCATTTAGAGATTTGGATTAATCAGCATAATAAATCTTGAAACAATGCCATTACAAAGGAATTTAACCTTCACAGATTACTATATAATTTAAGACTCCATCTGACAGACATATTAAACTAAACCAAAAGGTAAATCCTTAGAATTCTAATTAACTTACAGGAAAACTGCTATTAAGCTTAACCATTTTGCTAACGGAATTTTTAAAAGAAGCCTTTTATGTTACGCTTAGACAGCATAGTGACTGCTAAATAAAAACTGAATGCTTTGTAGGCAAGAATTTGGATTATATAACTTTAGCATTCTAAGATATATAGTTTTCAAACCATTATGCAATTACACTACAGTGGGATAAACATAAGTTTTCCTGACTATTAACAAAACTTTCCCTATCCAAAATTAAATCTCGTAGCATGGACTTTAAATGTACTCCTCAGATTATACTCCGTTCACTAAACTGTTCTCTGTTACCTTTGCCTATATACTGGTTTCATTGGTCTCTATAAATCCCTTATGAGAAATAGGAAAGAAAAAGTTAGGTGGCAAAAGGAGATTTTTTTTTTAATATATGAAATTTATTGGCAAACTGGTTTCCATACAACACCCAGTGCTCATCCCAAAAGATGCCCTCTTCAATACCCATCACCCACCCTCCCCCCCTCCCACCCCCATCAACCTTCAGTTCTCAGTTTTTAAGAGTCTCTTATGCTTTGGCTCTCTTCCACTCTAACCTCTTTTTTTTTCCTTCCCCTCCGCCTTGGGTTTCTGTTAAGTTTCTCAGGATCCACATAAGAGTGAAAACATATGGTATCTGTCTTTCTCTGTACGGCTTATTTCACTTAGCATAACACCCTCCAGTTCCATCCACATTGCTACAAAGGGCCATATTTCATTTTTTCGCATTGCCATATAGTACTCCATTGTGTATATAAACGACAATTTTTTTATCCATTCATCAGTTGATGGACATTTAGTCTCTTTCCATAATTTGGCTATTGTTGAGAGTGCTGCTATAAACGTTGGGGTGCAAGTGCCCCTATGCATCAGTACTCCTGTATCCCTCGGGTAAATTCCTAGCAGTGCTATTGCTGGGTCATAGGGTAGGTCTATTTTTAATTTTCTGAGGAACCTCCTCACTGTTTTCTAGAGTGGCTGTACCAGATTGCATTCCCACCAACAGTGCAAGAGGGTTCCCGTTTCTCCACATCATTGTCAGCATCTATAGTCTCCTGATTTCTTCATTTTGGCCACTCTGACTGGCGTGAGGTGATATCTGAGTGTGGTTTTCAATTGTATTTCCCTGATGAGGAGCGACGTTGAGCATCTTTTCATGTGCCTGTTGGCCATCTAGATGTCTTCTTTAGAGAAGTGTCTATTCATGTTTTCTACCCATTTCTTCACTGGATTATTTGTTTTTTGGGTGTGGAGTTTGGTGAGCTCTTTATAGATTTTGGATACTAGCCCTTTGTCCGATATGTCATTTGCAAATATCTTTTCCCATTCCGTTGGTTGCCTTTTAGTTTTGTTGGTTGTTTCCTTTGCAGTGCAGAAGCTTTTTATCTTCATGAGGTCCCAATAGTTCATTTTTTGCTTTTCATTCCCTTGCCTTTGGGGATGTGTCAAGTAAGAAATTGCTGCGGCTGAGGTCAGAGAGGTTTTTTCCTGCTTTCTCCTCTAGGGTTTTGATGGTTTCCTGTCTCACATTCAGGTCCTTTATCCATTTTGAGTTTATTTTTGTGAATGGTGTAAGGAAGTGGTCTAGTTTCATTCTTCTGCATGTTCCAGTTCTCCCAGCACCATTTGTTAAAGAGACTGTCTTTTTCCCATTGGATATTCTTTCCTGCTTTGTCAAAGATTAGTTGGTCATACTTTTGTGGGTCTAGTTCTGGGGTTTCTATTCTATTCCATTGGTCTATGTGTCTGTTTTTGTGCCAATACCATGCTGTCTTGATGATGACAGCTTTGTAGTAGAGGCTGAAGTCTTGGATTGTGATGCCTCCTTCTTTGGTCTTCTTCAAAATTACTTTGGCTATTCAGGGCCTTTTGTGGTTCCATATGAATTTAAGGATTGCTTGTTCTAGCTTCGAGAAGAATGCTGGTGCAATTTTGATTGGGATTGCATTGAATGTGTAGATAGCTTTGGGTAGTCTTGACATTTTGACAATATTTATTCTTCCAACCCATGAGCACGGAATGTTTTTCCATTTCTTTATATCTTCTTCAATTTCCTTCATAAGCTTTGTATAGTTTTCATCATACAGATCTTTTACATCTTTGGTTAGATTTATTCCTAGGTATTTTATGCTTCTTGGTACAATAGTGAATGGGCTCAGTTTCTTTATTTGTCTTTCTGTTGCTTCATTATTAATGTATAAGAATGCAACTGATTTCTGAACATTGATTTTGTATCCTGCAACTTTGCTAAATTCATGTATCAGTTCTAGCAGACTTTTGGTGGAGTCTATCGGATTTTCCATGTATAATATCATGTCATCTGCAAAAAGTGAAAGCTTAACTTCATCTTTGCCAATTTTGATGTCTTTGATTTCTTTTTGTTGTCTGATTGCTGATGCTAGTACTTCCAACACTATGTTAAACAACAGCGGTGAGAGTGCACATCCCTGTCGTGTTCCTGATCTCAGGGGGAAATCCCCATTGAGGATGATATTAGCTGTGGGCTTTTCATAAATGACTTTTATGATCTTTAAGTATGTTCCTTCTATCCTGACTTTCTCGAGGGTTTTTATTAAGAAAGGGTGCTGAATTTTGTGAAATGCTTTTTCTGCATCGATTGACAGGATCATATGGTTCTTATCTTTTCTTTTATTAATGTGATGTATCCCGTTGATTGATTTGCAAATGTTGAACCATCCCTGCATCCCAGGAATGAATCCCACTTGATCATGGTGAATAATTCTTTTTATATGCCATTGAATTCGATTTGCTAGTATCTTATTGAGAATTTTTGTATCCATATTCATCAGGGATATTGGCCTGTAGTTCTCTTTTTTTACTGGGTCTCTGTCTGGTTTAGGAATCAAAGTAATACTGGCTTCATAGAATGAGTCTGCAAGTTTTCCTTCCCTTTCTATTTTTTGGAATAGCTTGAGAAGGATAGGTATTATCTCTGCTTTAAATGTCTGGTAGAATTCCCCAGGGAAGCCATCTGGTGCTGGACTCTTATTTGTTGGGAGATTTTTGATAACTGATTCAATTTCTCTGCTGGTTATGGGTCTGTTCAAGCTTTCTATTTCCTCCTGATTGAGTTTTGGAAGAGTGTGGGTGTTTAGGAATTTGTCCATTTCTTCCAGGTTGTCCAGTTTGTTGGCATATAATTTTTCATTGTATTCCCTGATAATTGCTTGTATCTCTGAGGGATTGGTTGTAATAATTCCATTTTCATTCATGATTTTATCTATTTGGGTCATCTCCCTTTTCTTTTTGAGAAGCATGGCTAGAGGTTTATCAATTTTGTTTATTTTTTCAAAAAACCAACTCTTGGTTTCGTTGATCTGCTCTACAGTTTTTTTAAATTCTATATTGTTTATTTCTGCTCTGATCTTTATTATTTCTCTTCTTCTGCTGGATTTAGGCTGTCTTTGCTGTTCTGCTTCTATTTCCTTTAGGTGTGCTGTTAGATTTTGTATTTGGGATTTTTCTTGTTTCTTGAGATAGGCCTGGATTGCAATGTATTTTCCTCTTAGGACTGCCTTCGCTGCATCCCAACGTGTTTGGATTGTTATATTTTCATTTTCGTTTGTTTCCATATATTTTTTAATTTCTTCTCTAATTGCCTGGTTGACCCATTCATTCTTTAATAGGGTGTTCTTTAACCTCCATGCTTTTGGAGGTTTTCCTCCAGACTTTTTCCTGTGGTTGATTTCAAGCCTCATAGCATTGTGGTCCGAAAGTATGCATGGTATGATCTCAATTCTTGTATACTTATGAAGGGCTGTTTTGTGACCTAGTATGTGATCTATCTTGGAGAATGTTCCATGTGCACTCGAGAAGAAAGTATATTCTGTTGCTTTGGGATGCAGAATTGTAAATATATCTGTCAAGTCCATCTGATCTAATGTATCATTCAGGGCTCTTGTTTCTTTATTGCCCATGTGTCTAGATGATCTATCCATTTCTGTAAGTGGGGTGTTAAAGTCACCTGCAATTACCACATTCTTGTCAATAAGTTGCTTATGTTTATGAATAATTGTTTTATACATTTGGGGCTCCCGTATTTGGCACATAGACATTTATCATTGTCAGTTCTTCTTGATGGATAGACCCTGTAATTATTATGTAATGCCTTTCTTTGTCTCTTCTTACAGCCTTTAATTTAAAGTCTAGTTCGTCTGATATAAGTATGGCTAGTCCAGCTTTCTTTTGACTTCCAGTAGCATGATAAATAGTTCTCCATCCCCTCACTTTCAATCTGAAAGTGTCCTCAGGTCTAAAATGAGTCTCTTGTAGACAGCAAATAGATGGGTCTTGTTTTTTTATCCATTCTGATACCCTATGTCTTTTGGTTGGTGCATTTAGTCCATTTACATTCAGTGTTATTATAGAAAGATATGGGTTTAGAGTCATTGTGATGTCTGTAGGTTTCATGCTTGTAGCGATGTCTCTGGTACTTTGTCTCACAGGATCTCCCTTAGGATATCTTGTAGGGCTGGTTTAGTGGTTATGAATTCCTTCAGTTTTTGTTTTTTTGGGAAGACCTTTATATTTCCTTTTATTCTAAATGACAGATTTGCTGGATAGAGGATTCTCAGCTGCATATTTTTTCTGTTCATCACATTGAAGATTTCCTGCCATTCCTTTCTGGCCTGCCAAGTTTCAGTAGAGAGATCGGTCATGAGTCTTACAGGTCTCCCTTTATATGTGAGGGCACGTTTACCCCTTGCTGCTTTCAGAATTTTCTCTTTATCCTTGTATTTTGCCAGTTTCACTATGATATGTCGTGCAGAAGATCGATTCAAGTTATGTCTGAAGGGAGTTCTCTGTGCCTCTTGGATTTCAATGCCTTTTTCCTTCCCCAGATCAGGGAAGTTCTCAGCTATTATTTCTTCAAGTACACCTTCCGCACCTTTCCCTCTCTTTTCCTCCTCTGGAATACCAATTATGTGTAGATTATTTCTCTTTAGTGCATCACTTAGTTCTCTAATTTTCCCCTCATACTCCTGGATTTTTTTATCTCTCTTTTTCTCAGCTTCTTCTTTTTCCATAATTTTATCTTCTAGTTCACCTATTCTCTCCTCTGCCTCTTCAATCCAAGCTGTGGTCATCTGCATTTTATTTTGCAGCCCATTAATAGCATTTTTTAGCTCCTCCTGGCTGTTCCTTAGTCCTTTTATCTCTGTAGCAATAGATTCTCTGCTGTCCTTTATACTGTCTTCAAGCCCAGCGATTAATTTTATGACTATTATACTAAATTCACTTTCTGTTATATTGTTTAAATCGTTTTTGATCAGTTCGTTAGCTGTCGTTATTTCCTGGAGGTTCTTTTTAGGGGAATTCTTCCATTTCATCATTTTGGATAGTCCCTGGAGTGGTGGAGAACTGCAGGGCACTTCTACTTTGCTGTCTTGAATAACTTGTGTTGGTGGCCGGGGCCACAGTCAGACCTGATGTCTGCCCCCAGCCCACTGCTGAGGCCACAGTCAGACCAGTGTGTGCCTTCTCTTCCCCTCTCCTAGGGGCGGGATTCACTGTGGGGTGGCATGGCCTGTCTGGGCTACTTGCACACTGCCAGGCTTGTGGTGCTGGGGATCTGGTGTATTAACTGGGGTGGATCGGCAAGGTGCACAGCGGTGGGAGGGGCAGGCTCAGCTCACTTTTCCTTTGTGGATCCTCTTCGGGAGGGTCCCTGTGGCACTGGGAGGGAGTCAGACCCACCAGAGGGATGGATCCACAGTAGCACAGAGTTGGGTGTTTGCACGGTGCAAGCAAGTTCCCTGACAGGAACTGGTTCCCTTTGGGATTTTGACAACAAAGAGAGATTTAAAGAATAAAAGCAACGGCTTTTAGCCCTTTGCATGTCACTTTCTGATTTGCATATAATATACATTTATATTCTTGAAAAATTTCAATTTCTTTAATCACTGAAGAATTTTATATGAATATGCTTCAGGAAAGGAGTATAATAGTTAATTTTATATGTTAATTTTGCTGGGCTATGGTGCCCAGATATTTGACTCAACATTCTGGATGTTTCTGTGAAGATGTTTTCTGGGACATTAACATTTAAATTTTTACATTTTGAATTAATCAGATTGCTTTCCATATGTAGGTGGGCCTCATCTAATTAGTTGAAGGCCTGACCAAAACAAAAAATTGATCTCCCCTGGGTGAGACAGAATTATGCCAGCCGACAGCCATCAGTTTTGAACTACATCAGCTCTTTTCTGAGTCTCCAGCCTGCCAGCCCACCCTGCAGACTTTAGACCAGCTCACTCTGCAGTTGTTGGGCTTGCCAGTCTTCATAATCGCATGAGCTGATTCTAGAAAACAATTCTTTCTCTATACATACATATCTTATTGGTTCTGTTTCTCTGAAGTACCCTGACTAGAAAAAACGTAGGCACTGCAAAAGGCAATATTTCATTCTTTTCTATGGATGAGTAATATTTCATTTTGTATGTGTGTAATATATAATATATACAATAATAAATACAATATATAGTACATATACATTATTTAATTATATATAATATATACACTATATATAATATATACAATATATGTCATAGTATATATAATATATGAACAATATATAATATACATATAACATATATACTATATACACACTTTTATATATAAAATTATATATTTTCTTTATTGATTAATCAGTTGAAAGACATTTGGACTCTTTCCATAATCTGACTATTATTGATAATGCTGCTACAAACATTAAGATGCATGTATCTCTTTGAAGCAGTATTCTTTGGGTAAATGCCTACTCTTGAAATTACTAGACATTAGGGTAGTTTTTTTTTTAACTTTTTGAGGAAACTCCATATTGTTTTCCAGAATGGTTGCACCAGTTTGCATTCCCACCAACAGTATAAGAGGGTTCCCCTTTCTCCACATCCTCACCAACACCTGTTTCCTGTGTTTTTAACTTCAGCCATACTGACTGGTGTGAGGTGATATCTTGTTGTAATTTCGATTTGTATTTCTCTAATGATGAGTGATGTTGAGCATCCTTTCATGTGTCTACTGGCCATCTGTATGTTTCCTTTGGAAAAGTGTCCATTCATGTCTTCTGCCTATTTTTAAATTGCGTTATTTAGGGGGGTGTTGAATTTAATAAGTTCCTTATAGAGTTTGGATACTAACCCTTTATCCGATACATCATTTGCAAATGTCATCTCCCATTCTGAAGGTTGCCTTTTAATTTTGTTGATTGTTTCCTTCACTGTGCAGACACTTTTCCTTTTAATGAAGTCCCAGTAGTTTACTTTTGCTTTTGTTTCCCTTGCCTCAGGAGACATATCTAGTAAGAAGTTGCTACAGCAAATGTCAGAGAGGTTACTACAGGGTTCTCCTCTAGGATTTTATTTTATTTATTTTATTTTATCTGTTTACTTTATTTTTAAATTATATATATATACATATATATATATATGTATATATATATTTACTTATTTATTTTGAAAGAGAGAGAGAGAGGCAGAAAGAGGGAGAGAGAAAGAATTCAATGGAGGCTCCTCACTGCCAGCACAGGGACCCATGTGGGGCCTGCACTCACAAACCTGTGAGATCATGACCTGAATTGAAACCAAAAGTTGGATGCTTAACCAACTGAGCCACTCTGGTGCTCTTCCTCTAGGATTTTAGTGGTAGCCTGTCGCACATTTAGGTCTTTAATCTATTCAGATAATACTTTTGAAACATCACCATTCAGTATGATCTACTGCAAATATTTTGTCAATATCAATTAGAGATTAAAAGAGCTTCACCTATATGTGATTTTATCAGTTGATTTTGAGGCATGGCTGCATTTATAATGCTGATTATGTGATTTTTCTATTTTATTCACTTGAGTTACCTTAGCTGATTTTTTTAAATGTTAAAGTCAACTTTGCATTTATTTTATTTTATTTTATTTTATTTTATTTTATTTTATTTTATTTTTTATTTTATTTCATTTTTTGTTTTGTTTTGTTTTAGAGAGAGAGGGTGTGTGTGTGAGCAGGGGAGAGAAGCAGAGCAAATAGAGAATCTTAAGCAGGCTCCATGCTCAGTACAGAGCCTGACCTGGGGATCCCATGACCCTGGGATCGTGACCTGAGCCAAAGTCAAACGCTCAACTGATGGAGCCACCGAGGCAACCCTAACGGCATTTCTGGATTAAATCTAATTTAGTTGTGAACTATTATCCTTTTTTATTTCATTAGATTTGATTTGCTAATATTTTAATTTGAAAATTTTTGCTTCTATGTTTATGACAAAAGCTATAATTTTCTAGTCTGGTCTGTTAATATCCTTCTTAAGTTTTGATATCAAGTTTATGATGTAAAAGAAAAAAAGCTGGGAAAGTCTTCACTTTTTCTGCTAGTCTCTGGAAAAGTTTGAATGAAATGTGCATTATTTCTTCTTAATTCTTAGCTAGAATTCATGGCTTAAGACAGCAGGTCATGGAATTATTTTTTAAGACAGTTTTTTTATTACAGATAAATTTCCTTTAATAAGTATATGCTATTCATATTTTCTATTTCCTCTTGTTTCCAAAAGTTATATTTTTCTAAAATTTTGATTATTTCACCTAAATCATGAAATTAAATGGCATAACAGTGTTCATAATATATACACATGCATATACATACACACATATTCCATAAAAGTTTACTACCACTTTTGTTATTTTCATTTTTGCTTCTTTCTTTGACTTCCATTTGACTTTTAAAATAACTTCTTGTGAAGAATGTTTTCAAAATAGATTTGCTGTCTTACTCTTTTAATATGTACAGTGAATTTAAAGCTGCAGAATTCTTTCTAGTTATGATTTAGCTGCATTCTAAAATGACTATATATGGTATATAATAATGTTATATTTATGTGTTTTTATTATTACACATGTGTATGTAATCATTTAGTTCAAATGTTTTCTAACTCATTGTGAGTTTTTGACCTGTTGATTATTAAGAATTAATTTCCATATTTATTAACCTGAGAATTACTTTAGTATTTTTATTTTTAATACCTTAAACTTTTAAATATTTGCTTATTTATTTTGAGAGAAAGGGTACAGGGGAGGGGCAGAAAGAAAGGAAGAGAAGAATCCCAAGCAAACTCCACACTGTCAGTGCACAGCCCAGTGAAGGACTCAGTCCCATAAACCATGAAATCCTGACCTGAGCCAAAATCGAGTCAGATGCCTACCCAACCCAGCCATCCAGACACCCTTTTATTTTTAATTTCTATTATAAAACCATTGCTGTCAGATAGCATATATTATATGTTTTAAAATTTTTGACATTTTAGATGCTTAACATATTAACATATGGGAATTTAATTTTTTTTGGTCACTTATTTTAGAGAGACAGAGGGAGAGAGAGAGAGCATGAGTGGGGGAGACGGAAACACAGATCTGAAGTAGGCTCCAGGCTCTAAGGTGTCAGCACGCAGCCAGACACAGGGCCCTAACCCAACAACCATGAGATCATGACCTGAGCCGAAGTCCAATACTTAACTGACTGAATCACCAAGATGCCCCCTAACATAGGGTAATTAAAAAAAATATCATGTGGTGGGGCTCCTGGGTGGCTCAATTGGTTAAGGTCGGACTTTGGCTCAGGTCATGGTCCGGTTGTTCTTGGGTTCAGGCCTCTTGTCGGGCTCTGTGCTGACAGCTCAGAGCCTGGAGCCTGCTTTGGATTCTGTGTCTCCCTCTCTCTCTGCTCCTCCCCCATTCGCCCTCTGTATCTGTCTCTCTCTCTCTCAAAACTAAATTAAAAAATATTTTTAAATATGTGCATTGGAAAAGTATGTTTTTCTGCAATTTTTTTTGTACATACCATGCATATGTTGTTTAGGAAAAGTTTATGTTTTTTATATATTTATAATCTTACTAGTTTACTTGTATCGTCTGTTATTGAGAGATATCTGTTAAACTCTTGCAATAAGATTGTTTAATTCTCTTTATTTTCTTTGTTTAATTTTTGTAGAGAGAGTGCTAGCAGAGGAAAGGGGCAGAAGCATAGAGAGAGAGAGAGAAAGAGAGAGAAAGAGAAAGAAAGAAAGATTCTTAAGTGCCTCCATGCTCACTGTAGAGCCCAACACTGGGCTCAATCCTATGACCACGGGATCACAACCTGAGCTGAAATCAAGAGTAGGCACTCAACTAACTGAGCCACCTAGATACCCCAAGATTGTCAAATAATCTGTTTTAGTTTTGTCAATTTTTATTGTTTCATATTTTAAGGTATATGAAAGTAAAATTGTTACAGTGTCTTGGCAGATTGAAACCATTACCAATGTAACGATTCTCTCTATCCGTGTAATATTTTTCATGTTAACATTTGCATTTTCTAATTATATAACTAAACCAACCTTGTTTAGGTTTAATGCTTTCATAATATAGCTAGTCATCGATTTCCTGGTTCTTTCATGTTCTTCCTTTCAGTTCTTTATATTTCAGTTGTGTCATCCATTTTTCTAATCTAGTCAGACAGCTATTGTCCTGTTATTGTTGCATTTACTTCATATATTTAATGTGATTTCTGATATATTTGTATTTAAATATTTTATTTCTCTTACTTTTTCTTTGCGTTAATTATTTGTTTTGCATCTTTATTTGTTTTGATAGAGAGAGAGAGAGCAAGCAGGGGAGGGGCAGAGAGTGAGGGAGAGGGAGAGAGAGAGAGAGAGAGAGAGAGAGAGAGAGAGAATCTCAAGCAGGTTCTGAGCTGTCAGTGAAGAGCCTGCTGTGGAGCTCGGACTCACAAGCTGTGAGATGTTGACCTGAGCTGAAACCAAGAGTCAGATGCTTAACCAACTGAGCCACCCAGGGCCCCTCTTTTAGATTAAATGAATATTTTTATCATTCTATCTTTTTTAAAGTTTATTTATTTATTTTGAGAGAGACAGAGACAGTGTGAGTGAGGGAAGGGAAGAGAGAGAGGGAGAGAGGAAATCCCAAGCAGACTTTGCATCACCAGTGAGGAGTCCCATGTGGGGCTTGAACCCATGAACTGTAAGATCATGACGTGAACTGAAATCAAGAGTCAGATGTTTGGGGCAACTTAACAAGCTGAGCCACCCAGGTGTCCCTATCATTCTATCTTTATACCTACTAAGCTTAGCATTTAAATGTGTCTTTTTCTTTCTGTTAATGCCTAATGTAGTGCATCCTTGAGTTATCAAACACTAATATAAAATATCCTTATATTATGCATCCTTGAGTTATCAAACACTAATATAAAGTAAGACTTTTACCCTTTTCTAGACCTACCCTGTCCAAAATGGTAGAACCTGACCCTACGTTATGTAGGTTTGAAATTACATTTACTAAAATTAAATAAAAGCAGAAAAGAAAGATATGATGTCTTCAAAGTCTAAAATATTTACTACATGGTCCTTTACAGAAAGTTTGGTGACTCCTGGTATAAGGAAAAGCATAGATATGTAGATCAATGAAACTACATAGAGAATCTGGAAATAGACAACATATGTTTGCCAGCAAAGATATAAAGGCAATTCAATGCTTAAAGTGAAATTTTTTCAGTAAATAGTGCTGTACCAACTGGATATCCATATGCAAAAAGTGAACTTCAGTATGAACCACACCATATATGAACTTTAAATCAAATTGCACTATAGGCCTAAATGTTAAACCAAAAATTATAAAACTTCTGGAGTAAACTATAAACGTTTGTGACTTTAGTTTAAGCAAATACTGCTTAGATAACATATCAAAAGCACAACCCATAACAGAAAACAATGATAAGGTGGACTTCAAGAGGTATTGTTAGGAGAACAAGGAGACAAAACACAGAATGCAAGAAAATATTTGCAAATCACATCTATGATAAAAGACATTTCTCAAATACATAAAAATTATCAAAACTGAATAATAGTCATAATGATAAACATCTGAAAATAGACAAAATATTTGAAAACACCGGTCAACAAAGATGTGCACGTGACAAATCAGCACATGTAAAAAGGCTCAACATCATTATTCATCAGGGAAATACAAATTGAAAACCCATACAATATCTACACACACCATATAGAATGTCTACAAAATTTTTTGAATCTGGCTATAATAAATCCTGGTGAGAAGACAGTGTAACTGGAACTCACATATATTGTTGGTAGGAGTGAAAAGTTGAAGAGTGCTTTGGAGGACACTTTAGCCACAGTCACTTGGCAATCACTGATGCAAAGTGATTGACAAATCAACAATTACAGAATTAATTCTTTTATGTCACTCTGATTTCTTGGGTAAGCAAGTGCAGCATTATGATTTAAAAGTGTTTGGTGTATAAATAGTCAAGAAAATGTCTACACAGGTTGATATCAAATGCATTTTCATGTATATATTAATATTGCACCTAAATTGAGTACTTGTTAGAGTTAAACTTGTACTTTGGCTGTGAGAATCAAAGAACATAGAACATTTCAAGATATAAATTATTAAGCAAAGGGTTTAAGAAGTGGGTTGGCATACTTATCATTTGGGTTAAAAAAATCAGGCAATTAGTGCTGAAATAGATTTAATATGTTTTTTGTCTGGACACACCTGGATTCTCTAGGCCTTGCCAGGCCAACGCCTTATAAATTTCATGAAACCTATGTGTAGTCTCCTCAGAGCTATAAATAATATTGAGATGGCACCTTGAGGTTATGAAAGGAATTGGGTGGTCAGTCTTGTACGACTATAACTTCACATTTCAGATTTTCTGCTGTTTAACTTCTAGAGGAGAAAAGATTTGTGTTTCTTTTCAAATTTAGACCTAGCCTCCTTCTGTGGCCCATGAAACATTTTATTTCTGAACTCAATTTTGAGTGAAAGACACATACCAGCGTGTTGGATTTCATGTTTTCAAGGACATGACATTTTGTAAGTCTTGTTTATAGCGCACTCCAGGAGTTTTGTGAAATGTAGTGTTTCATTTCTGGGTCACTGGTTGAAATTGGGATCATTAGTGAGGTAACTGTTACGGTTTACCTGAGAAGAATCCTTCAATCAAACACGTTTTTATTGAATGGAATAAAGTGAAGCATTGACATAGGTCACTGCCACCCAGCGAATGCTCATTGCGGTGACTGTCAGTGTCCCATTTGTTGCACTACAGGCAGCAAAACTTTTGCTGTGTCACTCTGTCACATGCATCATCTAGTCAACTTTTTTATATGGAAATATTTTCTTTAAAGTGCACATTGTGTCTAATTTTCTCATGAAATTTATTTCTAAATGATTCCCTATCCAGGATGAAAGCTTGAACTTGATAGAAATCACAATAAATTTGGGAGAAATGGTAGATGCAACTATTAAGCATAATAGTAGAACACAGAAAACATTTATAATGTCATGTTAACATAATTTGTTGAGTTCTTTATGTGTGCAACATTCATATCCTACAAACGTGAAAAGAGAAAAATGAAAGAACGGTTATTAAAATGTACTTTGGAGGGTAATACTGACATGAAAAGGCATATTATATATCTTTTATTAAATAATATTTGGGTATCGAGTATGATTTATATGGGTTTTAGAGTGCTGGTGACTTAGAGGTTAATGTTTCATCAAGGATTGAAGCACATGCTTAGAATCAAGTCTATATTTTACCCATCTTGTCCAAAGGAAAATTGGATTTTCTGTCACATGTACCTTATGTTCTCATAAAAGATGTGAGACAGAAACTTACAACTTTAGCTTAATATTACTTTATTTCTCCAATAACCTGGTTATAGAAAAGGTCATATGGATTAAAAAGCAATGGTTAACAATTAGTAAGCATCAGCAAATTGATTCAAATCTATTTGAGCCATTGGAAATAGTGTACTATCCACAGATAAATAGGAAAACAATGGTTCTATGAAAATAGATTCCTCATGTTGTCATTGTATGATAAAACAAATACATGAATAAATGTCCTACACGTTTTACCGTATTAAAAAAGAAATGAAATTCTAGAGAAAATCTGGACTGTAAACTGACATAAATTCATACAGTTTATTTACTTGCCTAAAAAAGCTAAAATGTTAAAAAATAAATTTCCCCATAGGCACTTCTCTTTTTGTAAAATATTTTTTAAATGAAAAAAAAATAGTTCTCAAAGAAAATTTTAAAGAGATTTACCAGAATCTTTGACTGCGTAATTAGGTTGATATATTTTTTTTCAAAGCAAGCTCATTTATTTCAACACTTGAGAACCGTAGCTTAACGAAGTACTTTACATATTAATTTAAGAAAAAGCAAGGCAATGATTGCTGCAATTTTCCTCAACACGTATCTCACAATTAGCAGCTAGAATTTATTTACTAGATCATAAAATTAAAAAAAAAATTAAAAGCAAGTAGATTGGTGCCAATGCTAAAGTTAGAAATCATTTTATTTTGGGTTGTATAAGGCACTGAATATTTTGTTATAGGTTTAAGTTCATTTTCAATTGTTCAGTGTTCTTGCTGGTCCCAATAAATGTTTATCGAGCAGAATAAATGTCACATGGGTAAGGGTGAATTCTTGATGTATCCTGTTTTTTTTATTTTATATTTCAGAAGCTGTCTTATTTCTGTAGTGAAAATGTACTATCTAGAGCCTCCTGCTGGATCCAATTTTTTCTCTTTGAGTTTCTGTTCTCTTTTTATAAATATATATATATATATTTATATTTCATAAATGTATATGTATGTATGTATTTATATAACTCAAATAATGTTCTTTTTTTTTAAAATTAATGTTTATTTATTTTTGAGAGGGAGAGACAGAGTGTAAGCCAGAGATGGGCAGAGAGAGAGGAAGACACAGAATCTGAAGCAGGCTCCAGGCTCCCAGCTGTCAGCACAGAGCCCGATGTGGGGCTTGAGTGCATGAATTGTGAGATCATGCCCTGAGCCGAAGTCGGAAGTTCAACCAACTAAGCACCCAGGTGCCCCCATGGTCTCAAAAATAAAAATTAAGGGGCACCTCGGTGGCTCAGTTGGTTGAGCATCTGACTTTTGATTTTGGCTCAGGTCATGATCACAGGGTTGAGGAATCGAGGTCCTTGTTGGGCTTCACGCTAAGCATGGAGCCTGCTTAAGATTCTTTCTCTCTCCCTCTGCCCCTCTTCCCTACCTGCATGCTCTCTCTCTCTCTCTAAAATAATAATAATAATAAAAAGTACATAAAAATTAAGAAATAAAAACTCTTCCCTGTAATTACAAATAATCAATGGAAAGAAATGTCAGAGCCATTACTTAGTAAGTCTTGGATTTTGCTTTCTGAAACTATGGTTGAAATATTATTTTCCACTAAATGAAAATCATTCAGAAATTGTTGAATTTTACCAATATTATTCTGAAATACTTAGAAAAGGAAGTCACCCAAATCAAGTAAGCAGAGAGTTCAATGAAATGTTGTAGAACAACTTCATGAATTAATTTATGAAATAATGTTACAAGTAAGCACAGATATGTAGGGTAAAGCAAGAGGAAAAAGAACTAATATAATCCTAACTCTCCTTTATTGCTTCATTTCAAAGAAAAAAATATAACTTAGGAAAAAGTTTTTAAAAGTCACCATTTTTTTCTCAACTTTTTATTTACATTCTAGTTAATTAACATACAGTATATTATTGGTTTCAGGAGTAGAATTTAGTGACTTATCACATACCTGTAACACTCAATGCTCATCACAAGTGCCCTCCTTAATGCCCATCACCCATTTAGCCTGTCTCCCTACCCGCCCCCCCAGCAATTCTCCTTTTTTTTTTCTCTATTATTACAAGTCTTTTATGGTTTGTTTCCCTTTCTTTTTTCCCCTTCCTGTATGTTCATCTGTTTTGTTTCTTAAATTCCACATGTGAGTCAAATCTATAATATTTGTCTTTCCTTGACTGACTTATTTCGCTTAGCATAATACTCTACATTGTTGCAAATGGCAAGATTTCATTCTTTTTTTGATGGCTGAGTAATATTCCTGTGTGTGTGTGTGTGTGTGTGTGTGTACATATGCTACCTCTTCTTTATCCATTTATCAATTGATGGATATTTGGGCTTTTTATATAGTTTGGCTATTGTACATAATGCTGCTACAAACATCGGGGTGCATGTACCTTTCAATTTTCTGTTTATGTATCCTTTGAGTCAATATCTGGTAGTGCATTTGCTGGGTCATAGGGTAGTTCTATTTTTAACTTTCTGGGGAACCTCCATACTGTTTTCCAGAGTGGCTGCACCAGTTTGCATTCCCACCAACAGTATAAGACAGTTCTCCTTTTTCCACATCCTTGCCAACATATGTTGTTTCCTGTGTTGTTATGTTTAGCCATTCTGATAGGTGTAGAGGTGATAGCTCATCATGGTTTTGATTTGTATTTTCCTGATATTGAGTGATATAGAGCATATTTTCATGTGCGTGTTAGCCATCTGCATGTCTTCTTTGGAAAAATGTCTATTCATGTTTTCTTTTTTTTTTAAATGTTTTTATTTATTTTTGAGACAGAGAGAGACAGAGATTGAGCAGGGAGGGGCAGAGAGAGAGGGAGACACAGAATCTGAAACGGGCTCCAGGCTCTGAGCTGTCAGCCCAGAGCCCGATGCGGGGCTCGAACTCACAGACCGTGAGATCGTGACCTGAGCCGAAGTCAGACGCTTAACCAACTGAGCCACCCAGGCGCCCCTATTCATGTTTTCTTAACTGAAAACATATTTCTTAACTGGGTTATTTGTTTTTTGGGTGGAGAGTTTGATAAGTTCTTTATAGGTTTTGGTACTAGCCCTTTATCAGGTATGTCATTCACAAATAATTTTTTTCATTCTGAAGGTTGCCTTTTAGTTTTCTTGATTCTTTCCTTCAGTGTGCAGAAACTTTTTATCTTGATGAAGTCCCAGTAGTTTACTTCTACTATTGTTTCCTTTGAGTCTGCAAGGTGAAGTAAGTTGCTACTGTGGAGGGCAAACAGGTTGCTGCTTCTTTGTTTATAATTCTCAGGAATGTTTTCTGTTTACCCAGTGTTCTAGAATATTATTATCTCTTTAAAGACAACTGTATACTTTCTTCCAGAGCATAGTTTCACAATTACACTTGACAAGAAATATGGCAAATATATATCTCTATGGAAGGGAGTTTTGAACACTCAGGAAGCCTTCATGGAGGTAGGAACATAACTGCTTTACTCAACTCTGGATCATCTGCAACTCAACAGTTGTGTGAAAGAGGTGCCTGCCTCAGGTAACTGCTCACTCATTGTATTTTCTACGATTACCAAAAATTTTACAAAGCCAATATTGATAACATTGGCTTCAGGGTATCAGAAATAGATCCTCAATAACATTGAAAAGATACCATCTTTTTCTTTTGCCAATTAAGTGGATCCTTTCACTCTTACCTTCTGAAATTTGCATATCAAACCCTCATTATATATTCACTGTTAAAAACCAATAGCTTATTTTAAAATGATAGTATTATATGTGTTTTCAGTATCAACTCACCATTCATAAATCAGAATGTTTAATGTCCTCTGCATGAGAACTCATAGATAAGAAACATACATCCTTTTCTTTTCCTTTCTTCCCCTTCCTTTTTGTTTCTTCTCATACAGAGCATGTACTTGATAAATATTTGAGAAAAATCAAAATAAAACCAAAGGATGAATAGGTGAATTCTGTTGCATAGCATTTGATCTTATCTAAACTTAAATAATCATATTTGTTGCCAGCTTAAACCAATCTTTATTATAAAAGTGAAATATTCATACCCTTCCGGCTATACTCTATCACTGTTATTCTTCGTGAACATGTTAGGAGATAATTACAGATTAATTATGTCATGAACATTTATTTTCTTTATAGTGGACCCTCTATATTTAAAACAAAAAACAAAAACTCTGTTTTCCTGACGGAGTGAAAAAAATCAAATGTGCTTGCTTTATCACCATGAGGGTCCATTAAGACTTGTGTCCAAAATGGATGGCAGGGACAGGTTGTATTTTAGATTCAATTGATTTTCCTTCTTCTACTCTCCTATATAATCTTACTTTATATTTATACCTTTATTATTATGATGGACTACTCAAGGAAAAATATGTACTACACAGATAACTTTCATATCTAGGGAACTCTTTGCTTTTCTCAAAGCATTCATCATCATTTATTTATATATTATTATGGGTTATTTACTTCCTGGTATTATTATTTTTAATAATTAAAAATAAATCTGCTAGTATATATTCTTATTATTAGCCATTGTTATCTAAGTAAATAGGTTCTATAGCTGAAAGAAGAAAACACAAAGGTTACCATGACCTTGCCACAATGCATACAGGTGGTTTACTTTTTTGTTGTCATTCCTGCAGATGACAATTGTGACAGAAACTGCTGACCTAAGGAATTGTTGAACAGCACGGGGTTTAGAGAACTCTGTAACCTAACTGTATAATGAGAATAGTAGAGTTCATAACCTTTTGTCATCCTACAAAAAAATATCAAGGAACTAAAAGCATCCACAAAAGAAGAAGAGTTTATAGAAATAAGTCATGGGAACTAAAGACTGACCTACAGTAACAGTTCACTGAACCCGACTTTAAGTAAATAAAACATAAAAAACATCAAAAACTATACAATATTGGACTATGGTGTATTTTTTTCCACTACCAAAAAGGTTTTCTAAAGAAGAGAATGAGAGAAATGTTTACAAACACATCTAACAAAACATATGTAAGGCATATACAAAACTAAAATTTTTACACTTTATTTGAAGAAATTAAAGAATGTCTTAAGAAATATAATTGTATGTGTATGGATAATAAGACCCAGTGTTGTAAAACATCAATGCTCTCCAACTTATCTATGGATTCAATGTAATCACAATCAAAATCCTAGCCTGTGCATGTGCATGCGCATGTGCATGTGTGTGTGAACTGCAAGCTAAGGTTCCTTCAGCAAGATGTAAGATGGAGGGAAAGAAGGCTCCAATGATCATCTCCCATACATGAGCAATGAAAAAATGAATAAATAATAAAGCAATGAAAATAGTTCACGGGAAAGCCCTGAACTGCAATGCAGGTGCGGCGTAAATCTTGAGGAGTTCAAAAACTGATGATAGCCACATAAAAAAACCATAAGAAGCATATTACCTATGCCATCCCATCCCCTAGTCCAGAGCACCATGGTGCCAAGAAATATACTTTTGGAGGGATTTCATCCAATTGGGAAAAGGAGAGCACGAGAATCCTAGCAAGCTTCACTGCCATGAATATCTGTAGCTTCTGTTACTGAGGACCTCCACATCTTCACCAGTGCTGAACACAACTGACAGAGCTGCCCGGAGTCTCTGTTACTATGTTTCCTCCTGAGGCTGGAGATGTCACGGCAGTGAGACCTGTGCCCACGTTCCTTAGTCACTGCTGTGCCCTGCTATCTGCAACTAGGTTGCCACCACCACAGTGCCTTATCCTCTGAGGCACCAGAGCTGTTGCTGCTCTGAACCCCACCCTTAGGTCCCAAGTCTTTGTTCTGAACTTTCTTTACCAAGACTGAGCTGCCATGTTTTGCCCTCTGCCCCCCACCATCTTACATTGGGGCTTTGATCCCTCATAACTGCAGTGCTGCTGTTGCTGCTATGCATCTCAACCCCAAGTCCAAAGTCTTGGCTTTGACCCGTCATCACTGAGACTTGGCTGTCGCGGCGCTGTGCCTCACTCCAGGATTCGTAGTTGAGGCTGTGACCTGCCATCACTGGGCAAGCTGCTGCTGGTCTATGAGTAGTCTCTTAGAGTTGGGGCTTGAGGCCATGATCCCCAGAGTGTGCTGCTGCTCTACCTTGCCTCCTAGGGTCAAGCCACTGCTCCAGCAGTGAAAGACCCTGTCATCTTAGGGTCTTTCCTAAGACCCTTGGATGCTTACTGCTTATTGCTTACTGCTTTCCTATCCCTTACCCAGTGCATGAATCATTTCTGTGAACACTGAAGAACGAGATCCCAGTTCCATGGGAAATCTGCACATGTTTGCACTTCAGACACTGGTGCCATACCACAGTAAGTGCACCTAGACCCTAGGAGCTGTGGTAATTCCATGTGCATCTGATCCCAGGATCCCAGCTCCACTACTACTCTGAGTGCTAGCACGCCAACGCTGGTGACAAAAAAGATCCATTTGGCCAGAACTTCCCCCCATAGGGGAAAAAAAGGAAAATGAGGACTACAGCAGTCTTCATCTCCATGAAGCCCAAGAAAACTAGCCACCGCTGCTACACATGGGACCTCCATAATCTTGCCCTTAGAAGACACTTCCCCACCTAGAAGTCTTATCCATTATTTACCTCAGCTGACAGAGACACATGAAGATTATGCCAACGTGTTACCCCAGGAGCAAGAGACCAATGCCCCTCACAGCCGCAACCTGGTGAAAACCTTTCTGCACCAAAGCCAGTCAGATAAGTCTAAAAGATGTAACTGTTCCCTCAAATGCACAGATGTCAGTGCAAAGCCATTTGACATATGAGAAAGCAAGGGAACTTAACATCACCAAAAGAACACAATAACTTTCCAGTATCTGACCCCAAAGAAATGGATATCTGAAAATTACCTGAAAGAAAGTATTCAACATAATTACTTTAAGAAATGTCACTAAGGACACCTGGGTGTCTCAGTTGATTGTGTCTGACTCTTGGTTTCTGCTCAAGTCATGATCTCATGGTTCATCAGATAGAGCCCCTCATTGGGTTCTATGCTGACAGCATGGAGCCTGCTTGGGATTCTCTCTCTCTCTCTCTCTCTCTCTCTCTCTCTCTCTCTGCCTTTTCCCCACTTGCATGCACTCTTTCTCTCTCTCAAAGGAAATAAACTTTTTTTTTTTTAAAAAGAAATGTCAGTAAGATACAAGAGAACACAGAAAGACAACAATGAACTCAGGAAACCAATGCTTGAAAAAATAAGTTCAACAAAGAAATGGAAACCTCCAAAAGAACCAAACAAGTATTCTGGAGCTGAAGAATAGATGGATGAAATAAAAACTGCAATAGAGAGCTTCAACAATCAAACAGAAGACAGAATGTGTGAGCTTGAAGACAGATCTCGTAACACCACACTATCAGAGAAGGGAAAACAAATAAGAATTAAAAAGAGTAAAGAAAGCCTATGTGAATTATGGGATAGTATGAAATGAATCAATATTGACATGAGAGCCCTAGAGAGCAAAGAGAGAGAGAAAAGGACAGAAGACTTATTCAAGGAAATAATGACAGAAGACATCCCAAAGTTGGAGAAAAATAAGGTCATGCGTGTATGGTCATAAAGATATGGCACCAAAGTGCTGAGATTCAAACCAAAGAGGTTTTCATCAAAACACACTAAATCAAATTCTCAAACACTAAAACAGAATTATGAAATTGTCAAAGGAAAAAAAGACTCAAAATACATAAGGGTGCCCTGAGAAAGGTATAAGCTGATTCTTCAGCAGAAACCTTGCGGGTCAGGAGAATGGGGGGATGATATATTCAAAATGCTCCAAAAAAATAAAAAGAAAACTTATCCAAGAATATCTTAGCCAGTAAAGAGAGAAGTCTTTCCTAAAAAAAAAACTGAGCGAATTTATCACCAGTGAACATGCCTTAAAAGGAGTGCTAAAAGGAGTTATTCAAGCTGAAATGAAAAGATGCTATTAGGAACAGGAAAACATATGAACGTGTAAAATTCACTGTAAAGGTAAGTATATAGTCAAATTAAAAATACCCTAATAGTGAAATGGTGGCGTGTAAATCACTCTGAACTCTATAGATCAAAGAAAAAAGTGCCAAAATATCTATAGTTACTATAGTTATCTATACTTAAAATATTTGTTAATAGATACATAAAAATATGTAAATTTAGGGATGCCTGAATGGCTTGATTGGTTGAGTGTCTGACTCATAATCTCAGGGTCATGGGACAGAGTCCCACATCAGGCTCTGTGCTAATAGTGTAGAGCCTGCTTAAGACACACTCCCTCCCCCCTCTGCCACTCTCTCCCCTTCTCATGCTCTCTCTCTCTCTAAAATTAAAAATATAAAACATCAGTAAATTGAGTCATCAGTAACATAAAATGTGGAGGCGGCAAGTAAATGTGTAGAAATATTTTTATACAATTGAAGCTGTTATCATCTTAAAAGACATGTTACCATGTTACCACTCATGTTACCACTATGAGATGTATTATGTAGGCCTAATGGTACTCACTAAGTACAAACCTATAATAGATACATAAATGACAAAAAGAAAGTCAAAGCATATCATTAGAAAAAATCATCATTCACCAAAAAAAAAAAACACTTGGACATCTACATGCAAAATAATGAAGCTGGACTTATACCATTCACAAAAATGAACTTAAAATGGATTAAAGACTTACATGGAGATTTGAAGCTATAAAACTTATATACATACAAAGAATAGAGAAAAAACTCTTTGACATTGGTCTCAGCAATGATTTCTTGCATAGGACACAAAAGCATAAGCAACAAAAGCTATAATAAACAAGTGGGACTACATCAAACTAAAGAGATTCTACACAGCAAAGGAAACAATAAGTTGAAAAGCAACATACTAAATGGAAGAAAATATTTGCAGTTTACATCTGAGAAGGGTTAATATCCAAAATATATAAAGTGCTCCTACAAGTCAATAGCAATAAATCATGTAATCCAACCAAATCCCTTGCCCAAATCATGGGCAAAGGACCTAATCAACATTTTTCCAAATAAGATATATAAATGGGCAATAGGTACACAGAAGGTACTCAGCATCACTAATCAGGGTAATGAAAATCAAAACCACAGTAAAATATAACCTCACAACTGTTAGAAAGGCTATTTTCAAAAAGACAAGAGGGAGGTAACAAACGTTGGTGAGGCTGTGAAGAAAAGGGAACCCTTGTGCACTGCTGATGGGAAAGTAAATTGGTGCGTCTATTAAGAAAACCGTATGGAGCTTTCCAAAAACTTAAAAATAGAACTAGCATATAATTCAACAATCCCACTTCTGGGTACATATCCCCCCAAAATACAGGATATTGAACAGATGTCTGCATTCCCATGGTCATTGAGCATTATTCACAATAGCAAAGATATGCAAACAACCTAACTATCTCTTGATGGGGAATATATAAAGAAAGAAAATGTAGTATGTAAATTCAAATACACACACACACACACACATATATATATATACACACACATTATACCATTATTCCTCAATAAGGATAAAAAAAAGTAAACTGACAAGCTGATCCTCACACTTATATTAAAATACAAATGTCCAGGGGCGCCTGAGTGACTCAGTCTGTTAAGCATTTGACTTGGGCTGAGATCATGATCTCGTAGTTCACAAGGTCAAGCCCCGCGTCGGACTCTGTGCTGACAGCTCAGAGCCTGGAGCCTGCTTTGTATTCTGTCTCCCTCTCTCTCTGCGCCTCCCCCTCTTATACTCTCACACACTCTCGAAAGAAAGAAAAAAAGAAAGAAAGAAAGAAAGAAAGAAAGAAAGAAAGAAAGAAAGAAATATAAAGAAATAAAATACAAATGTCTAAGAAACATCAAGGCAGTCTGACGAACAAAATTGTAGATCTTATAATGACATTTCAAAACCTATATAAAGGAATAGTAATGAAAACAGCAGTCTTGTTACACAGATGAAAAATAGATCAATGCAACAGAATGGATTTGAAACAGAGGCCTATATGTATAAAAGACATTAGATGCTTGATGAGAGTGACCCTGTAGTACAGTGAGAAAAAAACAGTTTCTATAACTGAAAATTCATGTTTGAAAACCAGTATTGACTGCATTCTCACAACATTCAGAAAACAAATTATCAGTAGGTTTTGGTCTAAATGCAAAGGGTAAACAGTAAAGTTTGCAGAAGATAATATGGGATAACAACTTCATGATGGAATATGTCAAGACTTTTCAAACATAATTTTTAAAATGCAAATTTTAAAGGAATAAACATGTCATAATTTGATTATGTTATTGTTAAGAATTTCCATCAAAAGTCACAAGGAAAAGGTGAAATGGAAAACCACAGAATAAGTGAAGATATTTGCAGTACATACATGAGATATGTACTGCATTCAGAATATGTAGAGAACTACTACTGATCAAGGACAAAAAAATATGGAAAATATATTATTCAAGCAGACATTTTATTAAATGGAATATATACCTGACCCATAAACATGTAAAAGATGTTTGAATTCATTTTCTTTAGAGATATGTAAATTACTGCCACCACATACACTGGAATGTTTGAAATGAGAACCTCTAACTATTTCAAGTATTGGTGAGAATGTCAAACAGCCAGAAGTCTCTAACACTGCTTGTGGGAACATACACAGTGTAACTGCTTTGGAAATCTGGCACTGTCTACTAAAACTGAACATATACATAATTTTGACCCAGTGATTCTTGTCTTAGTTATAAGGTACAATTCCAACAGAAATTCATAATATATTTACCAAACATCACATATAATAATGTTTATAGTAGCATAATTAGTAATATACAAAATCTAAACATTTATCAAGCACCCATCAGATGTCATCAAGAGGAGATTGGATAAATTATGATAGTCACACATCTATAGCAACGAAATCAAAAGCTCTTCAACTGCATACAGCAATATGGCTAAGTCTTATAAACATAATTTTAAGCAAAAGGAAAAAGACATAAAAGTGGATATTCCTGTATTGGTTCATTTATATAATATAAAAGCAAGGCATTGAAATTGGAATAGTGATTACACTTGAAGGAGAGCAGTTTACTTAAAGGGAGCTCAGTGGAAGCTTCTATGGTGATAAAGATGTTTTATATCTGGATTTGGGTTCTGGTTATCCAGACAAGCTCTTTTACTGTAAATTCATCAAATTGTATGTGCATGAAATTATGCCTTTTTCATGTATGTATGTTATACAGTTTTTTTAAAGATTGGTTGAATTCCTCTAAACTGTATTTAATTTTTAATTTTTAATTTATTTTTTTTTAAATTACTGTTTATTTATTTTTGAGAGAGAGGGAGAGAGAGAGAACGTTAACAGCAGAGGGGCAGAGAGAGAAGAGGGAAAGAATTCTAAACAGGCTCCACTCTGTCAGCACAGAGCGGGGCTTGATCTAATGAACCATAAGATCATGACCTGAGCCAAAATGAAGAGTCAGATTTTAACCGACTGAGCCACCCAGGCACCCTTCCCTCTTCCCTTGTGAGATATGATTTTATATTATTGGGTTCTCTTCCTTGACAGTGAGTTAGTTGTTAAGTTCTGTCAACTCTGTCTTAACGATATATTTGGCTCCTTTTTTCCGTTCCCACCACTATGGCCTTGCTTCAAATCTCATTAGAGCAATCTTTTATCTTGCCTCCACTATCACTGCCAAATATGTTTTCTGATGCATAAATGTAATGATATCACCCCTTTAACAAAACAAAACTAAAACACTTACCCCTCATGGGCAAAACCTTAATCGATTTGACTGTTTGCTCTATCAAAGTGAGCTTCTACAGCTGTCTTCTCTATGCTTATTCTTCCATCTGGGAAATTCTTCTACCCAATGCCCCCAACCTTATGACTAAATTTCCAGTATTTCATTATTTGTATAGCATCCGGCAACACTCTCGCAACTCTATGCTCTTTACACCAATCTTATGCCAAGTTTCTTCTTTTTTGACACATAACTCATTCTGCCTTTTTCTGCTACTTTTTTACACATCTGTATTTCTGGATTAGCATATATTAAGAGAAAAGGAAAGATTCCCGATTTTAAAAATCTTAGTCTAAAATATCCCTTTTTAAACCTAAACTGTGCAATATATCCCTGATTTTGGATAATTTCCATTTTTTCTTCTCTGGACTAGATATTTTAAGTTCCTTTATACTCTTTTTTTTTCTGTTTAATCATTACATTTACTTGCCTTCATCTGCTTAGCCATTACCTTTGGATATTAGGTGCTTTGCCAGTTACCCTCAAAATGTATGCTTTCAACTGAATGTAGTTGTGATATTGTGATCAACCTGTATTTTATATTTTGATCTAACTAATTGAAATATAGAACAGGGTAGGGCCAGAGACAGACTTCTTGACTTACATACAGTTTTATTCCTTATTATTAGGGTATACCCTTTGAGTAAATCTATAATTAACTACAAAATCTTCCAACATGCACAATAGCTATTTATGCAAAAAATGAAATAAATGTAGCATAGTGTGTTTGTATAAATTCTCTACTTTTCCATCAAAAGAAACATGGAAAAAAAAAAGTGATTATCATTATAGCCTTAATTATTGGTATTTAGAATCTACTTATGCTTTGCTAAGTAACCCCACAAATTATCTAAATAATGGCTTAATACACATTATAACAGAATGTGAATGTGTAGACTGATATAAATCTTAGCGATTACTTCTGAATTCTATAATTTTTTTTCTTTTGGTAACTCATGATATTTGGCTACACTGAATCTTATGTCAACCTTGTCATGTCATATGATTCCTTAAATACATTGCCCTGTCTGGACCCAAGATTATTTTTGCAAACCTTTGGTTCTATGATCTAACTCACTTCATCCAGGAGACCTAAGTTACATTTAAATGGATATGGTAAACTGTCATCAGATCTTCCTCAACCCTGAATTTTAATTCCAAATCTTTTTTTATGTGGTTTTGTTCTTTCAGGTTGAAGATTAACTTCTTCATCAGGAAATATAGAAGCTAAAGAGAAACACGAATTTATTTCTTCCCTGTCATCTGTTAACATATTAGCTACCAACTAGAGTTACATATGTCTTTCATGTTCAAGCAGAAGTGAAAAAACAATGTGCTCAGTTCTTGGTGATTCATACTTTGTGCTTAATAGTTTTGACAAAATTATTACGGGTTTATTTTATTTTATCCTTTTAATTTTTGTACATTTATTAACTTTAGGCAAAGAGGGGGAAAGAGGCAGGGACGGTGAATGAAAAAAACTTAGAGATAAAACCAGGGAGGTGGCATGAAGTTATTTTGGGTTTATTTTGGAATTTTGTTTTCCTTTTGTTTCTAGTTATTCCATCATACTTGGCTCTTTCAAAGTCTGCAATTTCATAAAGCAGCCTGGCTGCTGTATTGATTTCTTTAAATACTTTCATATTTTTTTAATCGAGATTTTTGGTTACTTAAAATGTGGACATATTCTTCCACAACTTTTCATTGCCCACAGTCCTTTTAAAGGACTGTAAACCTGGTATACTCTTTATGTTTTGAAATTCTGTTTTTTAAAAATTTTGTTTCTTAAAAATATTTCGCAGTCCAGTGATCAAACTGACTGATACGGAATAAAGACCTAAGGTCAGAACAGAGGTTATAACCTTATATGAAATCCTGAGTTTGGAGAAAAGATAGATACCCTGCCACTAAAGCCTCTCTGAGGAAGATTCATTTAATTTCTTCTGGGCATTCTTCCTAATGATTGGAATATATCAAAGAACAAGATAGAGAAATTCCTGCTCTCATTGAACTTAAATTTTGATGCTCTGAAGGGAAGAACATGAAGACAATGCTATAGAAACAGGAGTGTTTTTGTGTTAACTCATTTCTTTAAAATTTAACAGAGAAGCACATTTTATAACCAAGTTATTTGTAAATATTGATTAATTATAATAATTTAATGTATATTTTATAGAATGTATCCTGAACTGTTAATCAAAAGCCAAGTATGTTTTTGGTCAAATATAAAGTTTGACTTGATATTCAGTTATTATTATTATCCAATGATGTGAATTTTTTAGTTCATATTAGGTCTAGATGAATGAAATCACAATAAAAGTGATTATTAAGCCAAACTTTGGAAAAAAAATATATATTATATATGCAAAAATTACATATATTAATTACATATATTACATATTATATGTGAATTCAAAAGGATACCAAAGGAAAACTTATAATTAAGAGAAAATTTTCACTTCAGATAGTTTTTGATCAACTGTGAAAACATTATGACAGAACATGAATAAATATTTGTATAACTGTATGCATTGAAGCATTAAATCATTTATTATCCCTATTGATTTATTTAACATAAATGGTAGATATTGATATGTTAGTCATTAATACTGTAATCCATTTGCCTTTCTTGGGAAATTGGGAATTCTGGAATCTGAGATATAGCAATTAAAAATGAACAGCCTCAAATGTTTGAGTATAGGTTTTTATTTTGCAGGTACTTTTGCAATCATAAAGCTTTCTGGATCATAAAATTATGCAAGCATGCATATGCCATGCATCCTTTGACATAATCAGAGTGATTTGATTTTTATTTAAATGTTATTAAATTTTGATTAAAATTATCTGAGGCAATTTATTGCTCTGATAGTTCTAAGATCCTATTTGTTAAAATATACTGCTTCTGAGGAAGTAATTTAATTTTCAACCTGGTAGTTCAGTTCATTAATGATTATATCTTCAAAACCGAAGTTCTTTTGTAAACATGTGATGTGATCATGTTCAGAAGCTAAGACTGAACGGGTTGCAGACAATAATCCCTGTCATACTTTCCAGACTTACTTATTACCACACTTGTATTCAATGTTTTAAAACCCAAAACCTCACTGCTAATTTCCATAGAACCGAGTGAAAGTAGTTTATATTGGTGCTATGTTGAATATTTTTTTCTTTCTGTTGTTTGTATTTGTTAAGCCATTATAAAATAATTCAAGAGCATTTCAAAATTTTTAAGACTTCACAGGTCTTTCATATCCTTTAGATCAGTTTTTAGATACTCTTTGCACCCTTCCTGAAGAAATATTTGTAGTCACAAGTTATTCAGTTTTAAACGTATGTTGTTTAATCATTTTCTGTTCAGGGCCAAAAGCGTGCATTTTGCTGAAATGTGCGCAATTACATTTTTAACGACCAACACAGTTCAATGTTATCAAGAAACTGAAAGTTTTCATCTGGGAAGAGCTCGGAAAAGCGGTTACTAACATTTTTGACTTATAATGATTGAATTTAATTTTTATTTCAATTCATTGTATGCATTAGAATAATGATCTGTATTATATTTTGCAATTCTCAGCTAGATGATCCTGAAATTGGAGAGGTATGATTTTATTTAATTTTATTTTTTAATTTCTTTATTTTTGAAAGGGGGGAGGGGCAGAGAGAGAGAGAGGGAGAGAGAGTATCTCAAGCAGGCTCCATGCTGTCAGTGCAGAGCCCAATGTGGGCCTCAATGCCATGGACCGTGATGACCTGAACCAAAATCAAGAGTCAGACCCTCAGCCGACTGAGCCACCCAGATGCTTCAATTTTATATAGTTTTAGATTACATATTAGCAAGTAATAAGAATTATAAAATCGCATTTGCTGTTATGTTCAGTTTTTGTTGTATTTTTCCTATTGCTTGATTAATTGATTTAGTGATTTTCTTTTTTTTTTTTTAAGTTTATTTATTTTGAGAGAGAGAAACATACACAGTGTAAGTGGAGAGGGCAGAGAGAGAGGGAGAGAGAGAAAGAATCCCAAGCAGGCTCCACACTGCCTGTGCAGAACCTGATGTGGGGCTTGAACCCACAAACTGTGAGGTCATGACCCAAGCTGAAACTAGTAGTTGGACACTCAATTGACTCAACCACATGGGAACCCCAATTTAGTGATTTTCAATTGCTTTTTCGATACTAACATAATAGTGTGTTTGACGAAAGTATAAATAAAAAATGTAAATTAGAATAGACAATTCTTGAAGATATAATTGTCATATATGCAAATTTCACATTTATTAGAAAGTAAAGGTGGTTAAATAGTGAGATTTTTATTTAATTTATATGTTTTGTTTTATCTGTCATTAAAATTATATGTTTAATAATTTTTAGCATTTTGGAAAATATATTTAACAAAATTATTTCATTGACACTTTATAAGCAGGTTGCTTTCAGGTTTGGACAATTATATAATGTCTTTCATAAATTTGTATCTAATTATGCAAACTCAATGCACATGGCATTTGAATTTCTGCTTTATTTATGACAAACTGTATTAATTTTTTATACTTTATATAAAAAAAGATTATTTTATTTCATTCTCCAAAAAGCTTCATATGTATATGTTATTATTGTAGGTTTCACAGAGATTAGAGCTTTATGACCAATTATTACATGGCAAAGCTTCTCTCAATTTCCAATATTTCAGCTCCCTCCATTGCTGATTATTCTATAGCACACTCTTTGTATACATGCAATTAAAAAAAATAGATTGATGTGTCAATCAGTAGACATATAATAAATTGGAGGAGGGTATGAAAAACCTGAATAAAACTTCATTACTATATTTGAATACCAAATTCATCTCTGAGCTCTTGGAATAAATGAATGCAATATAATGGATGATATCTTTCTTGATATTTAATAAAGGAAAATTTCTGAACCTCGGGAACTACTCCTGATATTAAGCCAAAAAATTTTTTATAAGAAAATATATTTTTATATTAATATAATTAAATATCAGTGTTTTGATAGCAAGTTTATAAGAATGTAAAAACATACACCACGTTTGATTTTCAGAATACCTATGTCTTAGTGCTTGTGTATGTAACAGGCACATGAATAGAATCGGTGATGGAAGCTGTGAAGAAATTTAGCAGCATTTCTTTCTCACCAAGGTTGATAGTTTTCTCGTGCTGCTGCTTGTCCAACGTGTCAAGAACAGAGATGGGAGATGAGACCTTGATATGGCACCATCCCTTAAGAAGACCTTTTGGCCATGTAGTGTCAATATGATTACATCACACCTTTCCGATCTGAAGGTGTCTATATTTAGTCCTTACTGGATTGATAACTCTGTTGGATGTGGATTTGCCTTTTCTGCCTACAATGTTACTGGCTTATCACTCTCCAAGTAATCTTACAGAATGGCATATCTATTTCAATGGGTTTCATAAGGGATTGGTTCAAGGAAGTTTTATGAAATCCACTGTTTTCTATATCACTTGGATGCAGCCAAATAGAACATTAAATACATTATTAAAGACTCATCTAAGGAGTTAGCATTGGGATCACGCCTTGTTGGAGTGCAGTATTCTCAAGGATGTAACATTTATATTCATCTAATGACAAATATTGTAAATCCACACAAATAGTTAGAATATGGAGTGGTCTGTAAACTAAGGTTCTGATGGATTAGGTATCCAGGCCAGATCACGGTTCTACTGGGGGTGGGGGGAAGTCACATTCCTCAATCTTTCATAGTCATGACATTTGAAGAGTACTGGTTATTTATTTTGAAAGGCATCTCTTAATTAGTTTTGTCTGATTTTTCTTAAGATTTAAATAAGGTTATTTTTGACAAAAATACCACAGAAGTGAGGAATCTATAAGTTCATCATATCTAAGAGTAAGCAAGGTTGATATGTCTTCTAATCTATGAGTATAGAATGTTTTTCCATTTCTTTGTGTCTTCTTCAATTTATTTCCTAAGCTTTCTATAGTTTTCAGCACATAGATCTTTTACCTCTAGTTAGGTTTATTCCCAGGTATTTTATGGTTTCCAGTGCAATTGTAAATAGGATCAATTCCTTGATTTCTCTTTCTGCTGCTTCATTATTGGTATATAGAAATGTGACCAATTTCTGTATGTTGATTTTATATTCTGAGACTTTGCTGAATTCATGGATCAGTTCTAGCAGTTTTTTTTTTTTTTGTGGAATCTTTTGTGTTTTCCATGTAGAGTATCACATTGTCTGCAAAGAGTGAAAGTTTGACTTCTTCCTTGCCCATTTAGATGGCTTTTATTTTTTTCTGTTGTCTGATTGCTGAGGCTAGGACTTCCAACACTGTATTAAACAACAGTAGAGAGAGTGGACATCCCTGTTGTGTTCCTAATCTCAGGGAGAAAGCTCCCAGTTTTTCCCCATTGAGGATGATATTAGCTGTGGGTCTTTCGCATATGGCCTTTATGATGTTGAGGTATGTTCCATATATTCCTACTTGCTTGAGGGCTTTTATCGAGAAAGGATGATGTATTTTGTCAAATGCTTTATCTGCATCTGTTGAGAGGATCATGTGGTTCTTATCCTTTCTCTTTTTAATGTGATGTATCATTCTGATTGATATGCGGATATTGAACCAGCCTTGCAGCCCAGGAAAAAATTCCACTTGATCATGGTGAATAATGCTTTTAATGTATCATTGGACTTGGTTGGTTAGTAAGGTTGATGTCTTATCAGTGATGATATTAACTTTAGTCAATTGCATAAGGTGGTGTCTGCTAGGTGTCCCCACTGTAAAGTAACCATTTTCTCTAACTAATCAAAAAATATCTCGGTAAGATACTAATACATTCTGCAAATATTCTATTTTTTATTTATTTTTATTTTTATTTAAAAATTTTTTTTAATGTTTATTTTTATTTTTGACAGAGACAGAGACAGAGACAGAGCATGAGCAGGGAGGGGCAGAGAGAGAGGGAGACACAGAATCTGAAGCAAGCTCCAGGCTCTGAGCTGTCCTCACAGAGCCCTACGTGGGGCTCGAACTCACAGACTGTGAGATCATGACCTGAGCCAAAGTCGGACGCTCAACCAACTGAGCCACCCAGGCGCCCCTGTTTTTTTATTTTATTAGAGAGAGAGAGAGAGAGAGAGAGAGAGAGAGAGAGAGAATCCTAAGCAGACTCCACGCTGAGCATGGAGCCCAATACAAGGCTTGATCCCATGACCCTGGGATCATGGCCTGAGCTGAAATCAAGAGTCAGATGCTCAACTGACTGAGCCATCCAGGTGCCCTGCAAATATCCTATCTCTTCTCAAACTTTTCCACTAATTGTAGCTTGCATTATTGAATCTTGACAATGAAACAACTATTCTAAGTTGTTCTAATGATAATTTTCTATTTCCTTCATTCCTTCTACATTTGTGAATTTGAATTCTTCTGTATAGAAGAGCTCTATATATCATCTATCTATCTATCTATATCTATTTGGTTATTCATTTATATTAGTATGGATATGAATTTTTTGAATGCTTTGAAATTCTATTCATCTTTTTGCTCAAATTTTTCAGTTTTGGGCATTGAGATATCTCTCAGATTGCTTTCTCTGCCCTTGTGTATATTCTTTTAATAAAGATAAGCCTCAAATTTAGAAACCTACCTGTATGATCTGTTATCTTGCCCTAAACTCTTCTGTAATCCTATTCTTCATTTTTTTTTTATAACAAATAGTCTATAAATACATCCTTCCCTCCACATTTCACAGGAAACTTTTTGCTACATTTAATGGTCATAAAATATTTATATATTCTGTTTTACTAATTTGCAAAATTGCTAAAATATTTGTACATTTAGGACACTCTGGAAGAAATAACAGATTGGTTTTATTCATTGACAAATCTGGAAAGCAAAAACATGGTAGCATCGATTTTGCTCTGGAGTCCCACTGGTTTCAAATCCTGGCCTGCCATTAATGTCAGAGGATTGTGGGGTATCTCTCACTGTTCCACTCTTTGAAATTAATGCAAGGCCTAGCATACTAAGCATTCAAAAAATAATTAATAAAAAATAATATTATGTAACTTCTTCTTGCCTCACTATGTTCATCTGTAAATACAGGATAAAGTATTATATAGTTATATTATTGTGAATTAAAACACACACACACACATGCACATGCACACACACACACACACACACACACACACACACTTAGCAGCAATGTCCAGATCACAGTGTGCCTTCACGAAATGGTAGCTACTATCATCGCTTCATGAAATGAATCAATGCTCCACAAAATGGTAGCTGTTTATTTGTTTGCAATTCTTATAAAAGAAAAAAAAACACTTTTATTTTTTAAAGAACAAACTAAGAAATCATTTTCTCCTTCATTAAAATTCTACAATGATATGTATTTTAAATTGAAAAATACTAATGAAACACTCTCTTGGAGCTGTTTTCAATAAGTTCCTTTCCTTTAATCATTACTTTTGAAACTTAATGTTTCTTTGATAACTGTGCTATAAAGACACATATAGAGGGTATCAAAAATATAAATACATGCATGGAAAGACTATAAGAACATTTAGGAAATTATTAACAGTAGTTGTATTAAGGGGATCCTGGGTGTTTTTACTAAAAACTTAATGTGTTTAAATTTCCTAAAATATGTATGATGATCAATTGTTACTTTTGTACTCAGTAAAACTATTTTATTGATTGATTGATTGATATCTATTTATTTATATCTTTACTGTTTATTTATTTATTTAGAGCACAAGTAGGGAAGGAACAAGGAGAGAGGGAGAGAGAGAGAATCCCAAACAAGCTCTGCACTGTTAGTGCAGAGACTGATGCAGGGCTGGGACTCACAAACTGTGAGATCATGACCTGAGCCAAAATCAAGAGTTGGATGCTTAACCTACTTAGTCACCCAGGTTTCCGGTGATATTATTTTAAAAGTAGTAATACAGATTTGTTTATGCAATATGAATGCAAAAATAGGTAAAGATAATACACCAAAATAGGAACTATTTAAAATATGAACTAAAAGCGTACAGATAATTTTGCTGCTAGTATTCTTTAATTTCTATTATGACTTCATACTACCTTTGTGATAGAAAAATAATTTAATTTTTAAAGGATTACGTAGAAATTGTATATAAAGGGATTAGGTGAGCTAGAGGATTCCAGATAGAAAATTACGAAATGGTTGTTATACATAAAAGAGGGACTTGGAGGTATGAAAAATTAAAGAAGGTAAGGGTCAGAGAAAAATAGGAATAGATGGTTTGGAGAAAACGCACACTGAGGAAAAGCACTAAGAGTTTTGTTCTTGTGTTCATATTGCAAAATGTAAATGAAACATGAGTTAATGGGCTGAGTGTGTCATTATCATGTATTCTGCTCTTGTTTACAGCTATTGCAGACAAGTCTGGAACAACAAGTTATCAATGGTGGGCCTGGGGAGGAAATTTTATCTGTTTATTTGATTTTTTAAAATTTTCTTTTCAAAAATTTTTATTCCAGAGTAGTTACCATACACTGTTATATTAATTTCAAGTGTACGATATAGTGATTCAACTCTTCCATACATCACCCAGTGCTCATCATGACAAGTGCCCTCTTTAATACCCATCACCTATTTCACCCATCCCCCCTCTGGTAACCATCTGTTTGTTCTGTATAGTCAAGAGCTTGTTTTTTAGTTTCTTTCTCTGTCTCTCTCTTTTTTTTCTTTTGCTTGTTTGTTTTGTTTCCTAAATTTGGGGAAAGGCATTTTAAACACTGAGTATTATAAACTCAGTAACCAAAGTCTGTGAGCTTTATAACAATCTACAAATATTTTGGGGACTTAAACACAGGCATGCCTGTGTCTGCATATGTACCTACTACCACACACACACATAAACAAAGTTATACTATTTAAATTCTGAAAAACAGATATTAAATTTAAATATATGAATTAATGTCTAAATTATGTTGATGAAATAAAATGTACATCATAAAGCAAAATGATTTATTTTAATACAATTCTAGTCAGTAAAAATAACTTTAAAGGTTTCCAACAAAACTGTTCAAAATGGGATATTTGTAAAGTTTAATACATTTGCCATGCTATAAAGAGATGGGTTTCAAAAGTTGTGGTGCCTGGGCTACTGATTTTTTAAAACAGTGCTTCATGGGGTTCAGCACAAATTTTCTGATAACAAGAATCGAAGTTCCCAGAAATCAATAAAACTACAACAATCACAAAAGGAGAGACGTCATATGTGGGCTGCAGTGCAACAGTATCCGGACCCACACGCCCTCTAGTTGAGGCATCCCACCAGTATGAATGATTTTGTCTGGGAAAATGGAGCCTGTAGGTGTGAGGTTCAGAGAAGGTCCATATTTCTTCCCACTGCCTGGGTAAGTGAAAATAGTGTTGCTGTACTTAGTTTGGAGGAACCCGGAGAATAGATGGAGTACAATTATGAAACAAGTTTCAGTCAACATATTCTGAAGATGGGCAGAATGTGGGTCTTGCAGAGAATAGGAAGAAATCTGGGGCATGAAAGGGGAAATGTCAATCTTTTAGGGACTGGTGGATCAGCAAAAAGAGATAGACTCTTCTAGTCACTTTGGAAATATCATTAACATACAGAAATTAAATAGGCTAGGGATGAGATTTTGCAATACCAGGGAGTGGATTGAAAATAGATTATTTCAACCAGCTGAGTCAAAAATTGTGTGTATATAAATGTGCAAATATGTGTTTATAGGGCATGTTGAATGAAGGAATATCATCAGGATTTAATTCATGTGATTATACTGAAGCCTATTAATGAGTGACAAGACTAGACTATCACATGAACAAAGAAAACACATGATTTTATTTATTGCAATGAGTACTTTTGCCATTAACTCATGCTATTAAAAATTACTTCCTGTGCTATTTTTGTGGATAGCTATATATATGATGAATGCAGAATGGCACTCTTCTGATTGCTAATCTATACAAGTTGTAACCTAATTTATCTATTAATGACCTTGGAACTAGTTATACATTCAAATTCCACATGACTTTATTTATTTTAGTCATTTTTTTTATGATAGGCATTCCAACAGAACATTTTGCAGCTACATGAGAAACACTACTCTAACTGCTATTTTGTCTTGTACACCCATGATTACATTCTGCTTACCCTTTGTTTCAATGTTTTCAACAATTGGTTAGCCTCCTAACCTCCAGTTCTCAAGTCTTTGAATTGCAGCTTAGGGGCTTGGCTGGGTGGCTCAGTTGGTTGAACATCTGGCTCTATTTTTCATTTTATATTTTATTTTATTTTATTTTATTTTATTTTATTTTATTTTATTTTATTTATTAATTTACATTTTTAGACAGAGAATGCATATATGAGCATGGAAGAGGGGCAGCGGGAGGGGGACAGAGCAAGAGAGAGATAATCTCAAGTAGTCTCCATGTTGAGCATGGAGCCCAGTGCGGTACTCAGTTCCACAACCCTGGGATCATGACCGGAGTTGAAATCAAGAGTCAGGGGGCGCCTGGGTGGCGCAGTCGGTTAAGCGTCCGACTTCAGCCAGGTCACGGTCTCGCGGTCTGGGAGTTCGAGCCCCGTGTCGGGCTCTGGGCTGATGGCTCAGAGCCTGGAGCCTGTTTCCGATTCTGTGTCTCCCTCTCTCTCTGCCCCTCCCCCGTTCATGCTCTGTCTCTCTCTGTCCCAAAAATAAAAATTAAAAAAAAACGTTGAAAAAAAGGAAAAAAAAAGAAATCAAGAGTCAGATGCTCAACTGACTGAGCCACCCAAGTGCCCCCGAGAATTTTAAACTCGTGATTTCGGCTCATGTCATGATCTCAGTAACATGAGATAGAGCCCTGCATCAGGCTCTGCCCTGAGCAAGGAGCCTACTTAAGATTCTCTCTCTCTGCTGCTTTTCTCTGCTCCCACATGCTCTATGTATAAAAATAAATAAATGGATAATAAAAAGCAAAAATAAGCACTGAAGCTTGTATCAAGTTGACAAAGTCCTAGATATAGAAAACTAGAAAGAAAGAAGTTAACATAATAATTTGGAAAAGGAACACTCTTTAGAAAGCTGTCTGGTTGTAGCCACCTGCCTCTTGAAATTGATTAGAAATAGAGAACTCAGAATGGAAAGGAAAACAAAATCTGTTTCTCGAATCTCTGTTTGTTTTTAATTTTTCTCTCAACATCAGGAAATAATAACTTTCCTATTTCAATAATGTTATGTCATATGTCATAAAAGTTGTATTTATCTCTCCTCCTAGGACTAACGACACATTTTATCTATTTGTTTTTCCTTAATAAAATCAATGTATTCACTTTTTATTTTATTTTATTTTTTTTTCAAAGTGTTCACTTTTTAAATGACAGGTAAGTGTATGGAGTACATACACATGAATGTGAATGCATTTTGTCATTTGTTACGCAAATCTATCCAATGATTTCATCTTCTTTGAATTCTGATTCCTGGGCTTAAAATGATCCCTTCCTGCACTATTTGGTCAGTACCTTTCTGGTTCTTAGGTGAATGATTTTCTTACCTACTCTCATATTTGCATATGTAGCTTTCTCTTTGCAATCAAGTCTCAATTTTCTGTCCTTTACAGTTGTCATGGCTAAGAATTTCAAGACCTTTAGTTCATTTATTTTTATATATTTCTAATGTGAATTTTAATCAATGAATAATTCTTTCACTTTGATTCACCAGATGACTAAAGTATCTTGTATTTGAAAAGTGTTTTCCTTTGTGATGAGATGATAATGGTTGTGTTTTATGGAGTTTGGGATACACAGATATATGCATTTTCCAAAACCTCAGTAAATGTTCACTTGAGATTTGCATTTAATTGTACCTAAGTTTTATACCAAAAGAAGAAAACTGTAAACAAACATGGATATCTATATAATATGCTTACTGAGATATTCAGAAAAATAAAGATATCTTGAACTTATTTTGAAATGCATAAAAACACAAGATGCATTCATGGATGGAGAGATAAGTGATAAATATATGACAAAGTATAATAAAATGTTAATGGTAGGATCTAAGTTGTAGTTTGTGAGTGTTTACCGTAAAATTATTTTAACTTTTCTATATGTTTTTTAATTTTTGTGTAATAGAATGTTGGGGAAAATAATACAATGTCCCATGTTTTGAAATATGGTTGCTTTGATTGTGACCTATATTTAAATGACAGCACCAGCATTAATTTCAAATACTGATTCCTGAAATGACTTAACTACTCAAATCTTGATCAAAATGCCTTTATATAATATTGTTGAACAAATGAAAATCTGCCTTTGATAGCCTTTTTAAATGTACTGGGTTCCGTTTTGGGCACATTAAATGTATTATCTTTTACATTTCCATAGCCCAGAAAGATAACTGCTCTCCTCCTCCTCCTCCTCCTCCTCCTCCTCCACCTCCTCCTCCTCCTCCTCCTCCTCCTCCTTCACCACCTTCTTCTTCTTCTTCTTCTTCTTCTTCTTCTTCTTCTTCTTCTTCTTCTTTCTTCTTCTTCTTTGAGGCTCAGGGAGGGTTAAAACTGACTAGTTAGTATAGTTGCTTGCTTCATCATATTAGTCTTAATATACCGACTGTATTTGTTTTAGTATTGTTAGTAAGTAGAAAAAGCAGAATTCAACTCCAGTTTTTCTGCCCCTTCTATGTTCTATCTACTCTTTTTTGCTGCCTCCTTAACTCTTCTCACCTAAACTAATAGGTACCAGCACAAAATTAGAGCATTTCGAAGAATGTGTCTAATGCCATTCTTGACTGTTTTCTTTTAATGACAATATCAACTTAAAGTTTATATGAATATATAATGTATTATAGCCTTAACACCTTGTATGTGGTTCTAAGTTAGGAATCTATCAGGTCTTAATGTGTAATCTAGAGCAGTGAAATTGAAAAATGATTTAATCGTTAGGCTGAATAATCCTTTTTTCATCTTGCAACTATATTTTCTGTCTAGTGATGAATGTGAATGTACAATTTGTGACTGAATTATGGTGTCATACATTTAACCATATTTTCTTACAAACTTCCTTGGCAGAGAAATTGAGTATACCTTCTAAAGTCTTCACATTACTAAGATGTTTATATAGCAGTCAAAGATAATAAATTTTATATCAATCTTTAATGTACTGTTCACTTATTTGTTTTCATGTCTGGAAGTATATATCATTTAGCCAGAGACAGCTTTTCACAAAACTGTCTTCCTCTTGGTGTTCATACATTTCCTAAAGAGTGCATTTTTTTTGAATTATGTTAAACTACACAAAATGAAGCAAATTGAACAACATGATTTCCCAAATGAATTATTACATTTCTATGACGTAATTTGTTCTGACAATTTTTGTAACAATACATTTTTCTTCTGACAAGTACAAATAGGTTGGAAAAGTGTACTTATTTCATGTTTCTGAGAAAGTAACTCAGATGGAGAAATTTTTGTGCTAGAATGGACAGGGGAGAAGAAAGATATGGTAAATTTAAGTAAATGTTCAACTATGGTTCATAAAAGAAATCCATCCACCACTATTATAAATTTAAGCAAGAACCTCTTTAAAATAGAATAGATTGTATAATGGTATGTTGCCTTTTAGATTCAGAGTTGAGAAAGAAAGAAAAATATATAACAGCAGAGAAAGAGAGAAATTCTCGTTAAGCTGCTAGAGCTTTTAATGTCTTGAAACATGTAAGAAGAAATTGTGAGGCTTGGTCAGATCCCTCTCTTGGAGGCATTAATGGCATCAGAAATCCTTTCAACGCATTTATCACATTTAGAATTTCATATGTAGCTGAACAGTTGATCAATATCTGTCTACTTTATAAGATTGTATGCTACACAGAGGCCGAGATCATATCTGGTTTTGTTCAACATTTTCCTCCAGTTCCTAGTACTTGGGCTAAACCAAAGGAGGCATCTAAAATATTGATAGAATCAATGAGCTAATGGTTATACTTTCTAAAATTACCTCATAAATTCTATCTAACACCTAAATTCTTGCACTAAAATCTCCATATGCTATAGCTTTTATAAAGGGCAGCTTTTATAAACATCCATTTATACAATTCATTATAGTGTCTTGTAAACTGGGACTCCAAGTTTGGTACAGATTCCTGTGTTCTCTATATTATGTCATATGTTTTATATGATAGACATTTTTTCTTCCTGGTTTTTGTTTTCTTTTGTTTTAGAAAGAGTGGCTTGCATGCATGAGAGAGTGGACACACATGTGAGGGCAAGGGAGGGGCAAAGAGAGAGGGAGACAGAGAATCTCAGGCAGTTTCCACACCAGTGCCAGTGCTGAGCACAACTGACATGGGGCTCCAACTCAGCAAAGCGAGATCATGACCTGAGCCAGAATCCAGTCAGGTGTTTAACTGAGTGAACCACCCAGGCACCTCCTATAGGTTTTAAAAGCACGTCTCTGAAGAAATATGTTTTTGGATTTCTTGATGATATAGCACTTACGGTATAATGCCATAGAAAGTTTATGGACAGAGACACTAAAAGTTATTGACTACCATTTGGAATAAATTAATGTTTGAAACTTCTATAATTATAAATTGACAATAATACATTTCTCACCAAATAGTAAAATTCCTACTGAGCAGATGGTCATTTGAGGAATACATTTCCATAGAATACTAAGTTTTAACTCCCTTTTTGGGTCTTATGATCCGGTCTCAAATTTCCTATCTGTCGTACAAACCAATTTGGAAAAAAAAAAGTTCCTCACACATTGGATTAGCAACCAGTTATCATGTGTCCCTTTTGAGAAATGACAGCATTTTTGGAGTAGGAATGAAATTGGTCATTTTGAAGGTGGTCTGAGTTAGACTTAATCATATATAATTTTATACGCAAGCTTATAATCAATTATAGGACAATTAATAAAGCTCTCTTCAAATTAAGATATTTTTGAAAATGAATTTGCATATATTTCTAGAGGAATATCAAAACCATAATTAATTAATTAATTAATTAATTTTTAATTTTTTTAACCTTTATTTATTTTTGAGACAGAGAGAGACGGAGCATGAACAGGCGAGGAGCAGAGATAGAGGGAGACACAGAATCTGAAACAGGCTCCAGGCTCTGAGCTGTCAGCACAGAGCCCGACGCAGGGCTCCAACTCACAGACTGTGAGATCACCACCTGAGCTGAAGTCAGATGCTTAACCGACTGAGCCACCCAGGCGCCCTTCAAAGACATAATTTAGATATACAGGTAATTATACAAATGATAACCTATTTCCTCAATAGAATATGTGAGTCTCCCTAAAGCACTAGAGAGAATAATATCATTGGAAATTACCTAAATTCTAGACATATTATAGATTGATTTATTGACACTAATTATAAGGTATTAGAGAAGTTCAATTCATTGGCAATATAGTCGCAAGTTCATTGCCTTTTGGGTTTTTTTTTTACTTCTAACATAACATAAAATCCTATGGCCATTTGAGATTACCTTTCCTTTAGAGGTGCCACTGCACCATTGACCATAGGATTGTCTACTGCTAATTGATTTTATAAAAACTCAGTTTCCACCAAACTATTTCTGAAGACTTTTGAAGTATAGATTGTTTATAATCTATGTGGCACATTACTTCTCTTATTTATTTATTTATTTATTTATTTATTTATTTATAATTTTTAATTTTTTAAAATTTACATCCAAATTAGCATATAGTGCAACCGTGATTTCAGGAGTAGATTCCTTAGTACCCCTTACCCATTTAGACCATTGCCCCCTCCCACAACTCCTCCAGGAACCCACAGTTTGTTCTCCATATTTATGAGTCTCTTCTGTTTTATCTCCATCCATGTTTTTATATTATTTTTGTTTCCCTTCCCTTATGTTCATCTGTTTTTTCTCTTAAAGTCCTTATATGAGTGATGTCATATGATTTTTGTCTTTCCCTGACTAATTTCACTTAGCATAATACCCTCTAGTTCCATCCACATAGTTGCCAATGGCAAGATTTCATTCTTTTTGATGCCGAGTAATTCTCCATTGTATATATATATATATACCACCTCTTCTTTATCCATTCATTCATCGATGGACATTTGGGCTCTTTGCGTACTTTGGTTATTGTTGATAGTGCTTCCATAAACATGGGGGTGCATGTATCCCTTTGAAACAGCACACCTGTAACCCATGGGTAAATGCCTAGTAGTGCAATTGCTGGGTCGTAGGGTAGTTCTATTTTTAGCTTTTTTGAGGAACCTTCATACTGTTTTCCAGAGTGGCTGCACCAGCTTGCATTCCTACCAACAATGCAAAAGAGATCCTCTTTGTCCGCATCCTGGCCAACATCTGTTGTTGCCTGAGTTGTTAAAGTTAGTCATTCTGACAGGTGTAAGGTGGTATCTCATTGTGGTTTTGATTTGTATTTCCCTGATGATGAGTGATGTGGAGCATTTTTTCATGTGTCGGTTGGCCATGCGGATGTCTTCTTTGGAGAAGTGTCTATTCATGTCTTTTGCCCATTTCTTCACTGGATGATTTGTTTTTTGGGTGTTGACTTTGATAATTTTTTATAGATTTTGAGTACTAACCCTTTATCTGATATGTCGTTTGCAAATATCTTCTCCCATTCTGTCAGTTGCCTTGTAGTTTTGCTGATTGTTTCCTTTGCTGTGCAGAAGCTTTTTATTTTGATGAGGTCCCAGTAGTTCATTTTTTGCTTTTGTTCCCTTTCCTCCAGAGCCATGTTGAGTAAGAAGTTACTGAGGCCAAGATCAAAGAGGTTTTTGCCTGCTTTCTCCTCAAGGACTTTGATGGCTTCCTGTTTTACATTTAGATCTTTCATCCATTTTGAGTTTATTTTTGTGTATGGTGTAAGAAAGTGGTCCAAGTTCATTCTTCCACATGTTGCTGTCCAGTTTTCCCAGCACCACTTGCTGAAGAGACTGTTTATTCCACTGGATATTCTTTCCTGCTTCGTCAAAGATTAGTTGGCCATACGTTTGTGGATCCATTTCTGGGTTTTCTATTCTGTTCCATTGATCTGAGTGTCTGTTTTTGTGCCAGTACCATACTGTCTTGATGATTACAGCTTTGTAATACAGTTTGAAGTCCGGGATTGTGATGCCTCCTGCTTTCGTTTTCTTTTTTGAGATTTCTTTGGCTATTCAGGGTCTTTTCTGGTTCCATACAAATTTTAGGATAATTTATTCTAGCTCTGTGAAGAATGCTGGTGTTATTTTGATAGAGGTTGCATTGAATATGTAGGTTGCTTTGGGTAGTATCGACATTTTAACAATATTTGTTCTTCCTATCTAGGAGCATGGAATCTTTTTTTCATTTTTTTGTGTCTTCAATTTCTTTCATCAGCTTTCTATAGTTTTCAGTATAGAGATTTTTCACCTCTTTGGTTAGAATTATTCCTAGGTATTTTATGGGTTTTGGTGTGGTTGTAAATGGGATCGATTCCTTAATTTCTCTTTCTGTTGCTTCATTGTTGGTATATAGGAATGCAACCGATTTCTGTGCATTGATTTTATATCCTGCCACTTTGCTGAATTCATTAATCAGTTCTAGAAGTTTTTTGGTGGAGTCTTTAGGATTTTCCATATAGAGTATCCTGTCATTTGCGAAGAGTGAAAGTTTGACATCCTCCTGGCTGATTTGGATGCTTTTTATTTCTTTGTGTTGTCTGATTGCAGAGGCTAAGACTTCCAATACTATGTTGAATAATGGTGGCAAGAGTGGACACCCCTGTTTTGTTCCTGACCTTAGGGGGAAAGCTTTCAGTTTTTCCCCATTGAGGATGATATTATGATTGGGTCATTCATATATGGCTTTTCTGATCTCAAGGTATGATCCTTCTATCCCTACTTTCTTGAGGGTTTTTATCAAGAAAGGATGCTATATCTTGTCAAATGCTTTCTCTGCATCTATTGAGAGGATCATATGGTTCTTGTCCTTTCTTTTATTGATGTGATGAATCACATCAATTGTTTTGCAGATAGTGTAGCAGGTACGAATCTAAGGTATAAATCTCACTTGGTCATTGTGAATATATTTTTTTAATATATTGTTGGATCTGGTTCGCTAATATCTTGTTAAGTATTTTTGCATCCATGTTCATCAGAGAAATTGGTCTATAGTTCTCCTTTTTAGTGGGGTCTTTGTCTGGTTTTGGAATCAAAGTAATGCTGGCTTTATAGAAAGAGTTTGGACGTTTTCCATCCATTTCTAATTTTTGGATCAGCTTCAAGAATATAGGTGTTAACTCTTCCTTAAATGTTTGGTAGGATCCCCCTGGAAAGCCATCTGGCCCTGGTCTCTTGTTTTTTGGCAGATTTTTGATTACTAATTCAATTTCTTTACTGGTTATGGGACTCTTCAAATTTTCTATTTCTTCATGTTTCAATTTGATAGTGTATATATTTCTAGGAATTTTTCCATTTCTTCCAGATTGTCCATTTATTGGCCAAAAATTGCTCATAATATTCTTATTGTTTTTATTTCTGCTGTGTTGGTTGTGCTATCTCCTCTTTCATTCTTGATTTTATTTATTTGGGTCCTTTCCTTTTTATTTTTGATCAAGCTGGCTAGTGATTTATCAAATTTATTAATTCTTTCAAAGAACCAGCTTCAAGTTTCATTGATCTGTTCTACTGTTTTTTTGGTTTCAATAGCGTTAATTTCTGCTCTAATCTCTATTATTTCCTGTCTTCTACTGGTTTTGGGTTTTTTTTGCTGTTATTTTTCCAGCTCTTTAAGGTGTAAGATTAGGTTATGTATCTGAGCTCTTTCTTCCTTCTTTAGGAAGACCTGGATTGCTATATACTTTCCTATTATAACCGCGTTTGCTGCGTCCCAGAGGTTTTGGGTTATCATTTTCATTGGCTTCCATATACTTTTAAATTTCCTCTTAAACTTCTTGGTTGGCCCATTTGTTCTTTAGTAGGATGTTCTCTAGTCTCCAAGTATTTGTTACCTTTCCAAATTTTTCTTGTGGTTGATTTCAAGTTTCATAGTGTTGTGGTCTGAAAATATGCACAGTATGATCTGGATCTTTTTATACTTATTGAGGGCTGATTTGTGGTCTCTTCTGGAGAACGTTCCATGTGTACTGGAGAAAAATGTATATTCCACTGCTTTAGGATGAAATGCTCTGAATATATCTGTTAATTCCATCTGGCCCAGTGTGTCACTCAAAGCCATTGTTTCCTTCTTGATTTTTTGATTTGATGAACTGTCCATTATTGTGAGTGGGTGTTGAAGTCTCCTACTATTATGGTATTACTATCAATGAGTTGCTTTATGTTTGTGATTAATTGATTTCTATATTAGGGAGCTCTCACATTTGGCACATAAATATTTAAAATTGTTACGTCTTTTTGGTGGATAGACCCCTTGATTATGATATAATGCCCTTCTTCATCTCTTGATACAGTCTTTATTTCAAAGTCTAGATTGTTTAATATAAGTATGGCTACTCCGAATTTCTTTTGTTGACCATTAGCATGACAGATTGTTCTCCAGCCCCTTATTTTCAATGTGAAGGTGTCTTTAGGTCTAAGGTGGGTCTCTTGTAAACAGCATATAGATGGATCTTGTTTTCTTATCCATTTTGTTACCCTGTCTTTTGATTGGAGCATTTAGTCTATTAATGTTTAGAGTGAGTACAGAAAGATATAAATTTATTGCCATTATGATGCTTGTAGTGTTGTAGTTTCTGGTAGTGTTCTCTGGTCCTTTTGGTATTTATTTATTTGCTCTGTTACTTTTGGCATTTATTTATTTATTTATTTATTTATTCATTCATCCATCTTTTCTCCCCTCACAGAGTCCCCTTAAAAAGTTTCTTGCAGGGCTGGTTTAGTGGCCACAAACCCCTTTAATTTTTGTTTGTCTGGGAAACTTTTCATCTCTCATTCTATTTTGAATGACAGCCTTGCTGGGTAAAGAATTCTTGGCTGCATATTTTTCTGATTCAACACATTGAATATATCCTGCTACTCTTTTCTGGCCTGCCAAGTTTCTGTGGATTGGTCTGCTGCAAATCTGATCTGTCTTCCCTTGTAGGTTAAGGACTTTTTTTCCTTGCTGCTTTCATGATTCTCTCCTTGCCTGAGTATTCTGTGAATTTGACTGTGATATGCCTTGTTGATGGTCAGTTTTTGTTGAATCTAATGGGAGTCCTCTGTGCTTCCTGGATTTTGATGTCTGTGTCTTTCCCCAGGTTAGGAACGTTTTCTGCTATGATTTGCTCACATAACACTTCTACCCCTATTTCTCTCTCTTCCTTTTCTGGGACCCTTATGATTTTGATGTTGTTTCTTTTTAATGAGTTACTGATTTCTCTAATCCTTAAATTGTGCTCTTTTGCCTTAATCTCCCTCTTTTTTTCTGGTTCATTATTCTCCATAAGTTTGTCCTCTGTATTGTTGATTCTCTGTTCTGCCTCATCCATCCTTGCCACCGTGGCCTCCATTAGAGATTTCAGCTCAGTTATAGTATTTTTAATTTCATCCTGACTAGATTTTACTTCTTATATCTCCATAGAAAGAGATTCTAATCTATTTTTAACTCCAGCTGGTATTCTTATTATCGTGATTCTAAATTCTGGTTCAGACATCTTGCTTGGATCTGTGTTGGTTGAATCTCTGGCTGTCGTTCCTTCCTGCTCTTTATTCTGGGGTGAATTCCTTTGTTTCATCATTTTGAATAGAAAAGGAATTAATGAGGTAAGAAAATTAAAATTAAAAACATATTAAAATAAAAAATATCAAAATTAAAAAATTAAAAACAAACACACACACAAAATCGAATAATTGATGCTAGATCCTAGGTTTGTTTTGGTTTGGGTGTTGAAAAGGGCTTGATAGATTAGGGAAAAAAGGGGAAAGAAAAAAAAGGAAATCATTTGAAAATTTGAAAAAATGGATACAGGGAAGTAGACTAAAATGAAATGATGGAAGTAAAATAGAATTTGAAAAAAAATACACAAAAGTAAAAAATGTAGTAGAAAAAAATTAAAGAAAATATTTTTAATAAAAATTGAAAATAAAAATGAATTTTTTCTTTCTGTATTCAAGAAAAGAAAAGAAGTGAAAAAGAGAAAAAAGAAAAAAGAAGAAAGAAAATTGCATAGATGGACCAGCAAACAGACATAAATGCAACTGAAATTACTTCGGTTTCCCCTAGAAGTCAAGCTATGAAGTGTTGTATAGTCCACAAACTAAGCAGGTGGAGAGACTTGTGTTTCTGAAGAGCAAGGTTGGCCCATTTGGGCGTTGCTTAGTGTAATGGTTTCATTCTCCACTAGATGGCACTGCTTAACGTACTGGTGTGGATTGTGGTGCTTGTAGGTGCATATGCGCATGCAGGGGAGTGGTGAAAATGGCGTCACCCAGTTACCCAGTCTCTAGTATTGAAACTCTGTTCTCCCTAATCAGCAATCATGCACCCGTCCTTTGTCTCTGGCTTCTTTCCCGACCCCTTACTTCTGAGGGACTGCTGCATTTTGACCCATTCTTTCCCTCTGCAGGAGGGTCTCACCGAGCAATGGCCAGGTGCTGTTACACCCAGTAGTTTGTGGAACCATACTGCTGCTGATGTCCAGAGACTGTGGCCGGGTGCCAGTCCGCCCCAGAAAAAGTTCACGAGATAGTGTAGCAACAGTATTTCAGGGAATATGGAAAATCACAACACACATCTGGCACCAGGCTTCACCCTTAATGACCTTGTTCCAGCACCAGCAAATGTGGTTTTTCTCCTGGGTCCAGTGGGGCCTTGCCTTTGGGGGACCCACACAGCCTCTACCAGGTGTCCTTCCAGCAGGAGAACCACTTTTCCCTATGTAGCCTGAAGAACCCCAGACTCCACTCTGCTCCTGGGGATTCGCCCTTCCCCCCAGACTGCCGCCAGGTATTGAGCTGTGGAGTTTCAGACTCTGCGCTCCCCCATTTATAGTCTGAATGGAATTTAAACCCTCTCCTTTCTCCCTTTTTAGTTCAGTCCCTGCAGCTGTTTCCACTTTCCACTTTCTCTCCAGCAGCTTTCGGGGGAGGTGCTTTTCCTGCATCCTTCTCCCCCCTCTCTCTGCATGCAAAAGTGGCTCCCTGCCCTCTGCAGCTTCTGTCTCCCCCAGTTCACCTCTCTGTGCTGTGTACCTGCTGAATTCTGTGGTTCAGGTTATGTAGATTGTTGTGTGAATCCTCAGATCGGTTTTCTAGGTGTGCAAGATGGTTTAGTGTTGGTCTGGCTCTATTTCATGGACGCAAGACACACAAAAAGCTTCCATGCTGTTCCGCCATCTTGGCTCCTCCCTGAGTGGCACATTTCTTCTTATTTAAACTACTATGTCTAGCTGTATTGCAATCATGTAGAAATTTACTAAGGCCCTTAAAGGATGTTCTAGGCTCTCTCTGATCAAGTCTGTCCCAAACACTGACAGATCTCTTTCATTATTCTCTAGTCACAGCTAATATAAGACCAACACTGAGTTTTATTGTATAATGAAGTTTTCCTGGAAGGAAATACAGCACAGAGCAGAAAAACAATTTCAACTGAAAACCAGAAATCCCCTCCGTCACCTTCTGGAATTTTTTTCTCCTTCTCCTTAGAATGTAGCCTCCAGGCCCATGGCTTTCTAATTGGGGCATTTTCCTTACCTCAGAGCCCCTTTGTCCAGACAGACTTCCATTAAAGAGCTCTGGCCAGAGGAAATTTTAGTACACTTAACATAAAATAATGTCCAGTCTAAAAGAAAATAACCTATTTCATGTTCATATAATTTTATTTTCTAATTGATCTGAATGTCACCATTCTGTATATTGCATCAAGTTTGCATAATCAGATATTTTGTATGAGAAAACAGAAGAAAAAGATGACTCAAAAGACCAATTCAATTTATGCTTGACAAATTAAATGAAGACAGGTCTTTGAAATAACAGGGTTTCCTTTGTTTTGTTTTAATCAGGATCCTTATGAAGGGGTGGTGAGTGCAGTCAAGTTACCTCTGGTTTTCTTCTTGCCTAATAGCACCTATCAGCTACAACCAGGGACTCTGGGGGAAACAATCTGTGTATCCTCTTTGTTGAAATGACCCCAAGAGTGTAAGTTTCTATCACTCTTACTTTACATTTGTTATCCTTCTCTTTAGTTTGTGGCTCTTTAGTTGTGACTATTTATCTGGACCCATTGGTTACTTCTTGCTCATTGTGGTTCTCAGTAAATAAGCCAATGTATCAATTCAACAAGAAAATAAAAGTGTGTCACATAAATGTTCTCAATTTTCTTCTCCTCCTTTATAATTGTATTTCCAGTTATTCATTTTCTAAGAAAATGAATCATTCATACTTTATTTGAAGGTGAATTATTTGCTTTCCAGGTCCCGCCCTCTCACTTTGTGAATTGATTATTATTGCCTCCCACTTACCAATTTTTAACCTTGCCATAAACTTTTCTGCTGATTTCTTACCCTATCAAATAATTACAAATATTATTCATATTTCTTTATCAAATCCTGTCTTCTTCCTGTATACAGAAAGTCAAACCTAGAAAAGAGTATATTCAAGGAAATAACACTTTGTGATTCAAATTACAAATAACTGACCTTTTCCTCAGCAAATAAGAATACTTTGAAGTGTGATTAACTTAGAGAGTTATATTAGTTTCTGGTACACAATATGATTCAACAATTCTATGCAGTACTCAGCGCACATCAAGGTAAGTATACTCTTTATCTCCTTTAACTATTTACCCCTCACCTCACCCACCTGTCTTTTGGCATCTACCAGTTCTCTGTAATTAAGGGTCTGTTTTGTTCGTCTCATTATTTCTTCATTCATTTGTTTCTGAAATTTCACACATGAATGAAATATGGTATAAGTCTTTCTCTGATTGACCTATTTCACTTAGCATTATATCCTCTAAGTCCCTCTATGAGGTTGCAAATGACCAGATCTCATTATTATTTTTGTGTGGTGTGTGAGTGTGTGTGTGTGTGTGTGTGTGTGTGTGTGTGTGTGTATGTGATTACATCTTCTATATCTGTTCATCCGTTTATGTATGGACCCTTGGGTTTCTTCCAGATCTTATCTGTTGTAAATCATACTGAAATAAACATAGAATTCATATATCTTCTTGAATTAGTATTTTCATTTTCTTTGTGTAAATACCCTGTAGTGGAATTACTGCATCGTAGGATAATACTATTTTTAATTTTTTAGGGATTATATTCGGTTTTCCACAGAGACTGCACTGATTTGCATTCCCACCAACAGTGCATGAGAGGGTTCCTTTTTTCCACATCCTCACCAACATTTGCTATTTCTTGTGTTTTCGATTTTAGCCATTCTGACAGATGTGATTTGATATCTCATTGTACTTTTGATTTGCATTTCCCATAATAAATGACTTTGAGCATAGTCTATTGACCATCTGGATGTCATCTTTGAAGAAATGTTTGTTCATGTCTTCTGCTTATTTTTATTGGATTATTTGCATTTTGGCTGTTGAATTGTTTCAGTTCTTTATATATTTTGGATACCCTTTATCAGACATGTCATTTGCAAATATCTGCTCCCATTTTGTAGGGTGCTTTTTAGTTTTGATGGTTGTTTCCTTCACGTTTTATTTTGATACAGCCCCCAAAGTTTATTTTTGCTCTTATTCCCCCTGCCTTGGGAGGCCCATCTAAAAAAATACTGCTCTGGCCAAGTCAAAGAAGTAACTGCCTTTGTTCTCTTCTAGAATTGTTATGGTTTTATGTCTTACATTTAGGTCTTTACTTCATTTTGAGTTTTGTGTATAGTGTAAGAAAGTAGTCCAGTTTCATTTTTTGCATGTAGCCATACAGTTTTCCAAATACCATTTATTGAAGAGACTGTCTTTTTCCCATTGCATATTCTTTCCTTCTTTGTCAAAGACTAATTGACCATATAATTGTGAGTTTATTTCTGGGTTTTCTATTCTGTTGCATTGATCTATGTTTCTATTTTTGTCCCGGTATTTTACTGTTTGGATTACTACAGTTTTGTGACATAACTCGAAGTCTGGAATTGTGATACCTCCAGCTTTGTTTTTTATCAAGACCACTTTGGCTATTTGATGTCTTTTGTGGTTCCATACAAATAACAGAATTGTTTGTTCTAATTCTGTAAAAAAAACTACTGCTGGTATTTTCACAGAAATTGCAATAGACATTTTAATAATTTTTTTTCTGTCAATCTATGAGCAAGAAATGTCTTTCCATTCTTTGTGTTTTCTTTAGTTTTTTTCATCAGTGTTTTATAGTGTTCACAGTATAGGTTTTTCACCTCTTAAATTTATTCCTAGGTAGTTTATTTTTGGTGCAATTGTAAATAGGGTTGCTTTCTTAATTTCTCTTTTTTCTCTTTCATTATTAGTGTATAGAAGAAATGCAACAAATTCTGTATACTGACTTTGTATGCTGAGACTTTACTGAATTTGTCAGTTCCAGTAGTTTTTGGTGGAGTCTTTGGATTTTCTACATATAGTGTCATGTCCTCTGCAAATAGTGACAGTTTACTTCTTCCTTGCCAATTTGGATGCCTTTTAATTCTTTTTGTTGTCTGATTTCCATAGCTTTGACTTCTCATACTATGTTGAATAAAAGTGGTGAGGGTAGACATCCTTGTCTTATTTCTGACCTTATGGGAAAAGCTCTCAGTTTTTCCCCATTGAGTATGATGTTAGCTGTGATTCTTTCATAGATGGCCTTTATTATGTTGAGGTACTTCCTTCTGAACCTACTTTGTTGAGGTTTTTTTTTATCATGAATGGGCATTGTATTTGTCAAATGCTTTTTCTGCATCTATTGAAATGATCATATGGTTTTTACCCTTATTGATGTGATGTATCACATTGACTGATTTGCAAATATTGAACCATTCTTGCAACATGGGAATAAATTACACTTGATTATGGTGAGTGATTTTTTTAATGTATTGTTGGCTTTGCTTTGCTAGTATTTTGTTGAAGGCTTTTGCATCTGTGTTCGTCAGAGTACTGGCCTGTAGTTCTCCTTTTTGGTGGTGTCTTTATCTGGTTTTGATATCAGGTATATGCTGATAGAACGAATTTGGAAGTTTCTCTTCCTTTTTGAATTTTTTGGAGTAGTTTGAGAAGAATAAGCATTAATTCTTCTTTAAGTCATTGATAGAATCCCCCTATGAAGGTCTCTGGGGGGATTTTTTAAAAAATTATTATTACTGTTTCAGTTTTATTGCTGGTAATTTGTCCGTTAGAGTTTTCTATTTCTTCTTGATTCAGTTTTGGTAGGTTATGTTTCTAGGAATTTATCAATTTATTTTAGGTTTTCCAACTTGTTGGCATATAGGTTTTCATCATATTCTGTTACAATTATTTCTATTTCTGTGGTGTTGGGTGATATTTCTCCTCTCATTTGTGATTTTGAGTCCTTTCTTTTTGTTTCTTGAGTTTAGCTAGAGGCTTATCTATTTTACTGATTTTTTTCCTTTCAAGGAAACAGCCCTTGGTTTCACTAATCTGTTCAATTGGGGTTTTTTTGGTTTTTTTTTAGTTTCTATATCGTTTATTTCTGCTATAATTTTTATTATTTCCTTCTCTCCTCTGGTTTTAGATTTTTCTGTTCCCTCTGTAGCTATTTTAAATGTAAGTTATGTCATTTACCTGAGATTTTCTTGTTTCTTGAGGTAGGCCTGTATTTCTACAAATTTCCCTTTTAGGACCACTTTTGCTGCATTCAAAAGATTTTGGACCATTGTGTCTTCATTTCCATTTGTTTCTGGGTAATTTTTATTTCTTCTTTGATTTCTTAGTTGACCTATTTATTAAGTGGCATGTTATTTAACCTCCATATATTCACGTTCTTTCCACATTTTTTTCTTGTGTTTGATTTTTAGTTTCATGGTGTTGTGGTCAGAAAAGATGCATGGTATGGATCTGAACTTTTTGATTTTGTTGAGACTTGTGTGGTGGCCTGATATGCGATTTATTCTAGAGAATTTTCCATGGTGTGTGTGTGTGTGTGTGTGTGTGTGTGTATGCGTGTGTGTTTAATAATGTGGATATTCTACATAGACAATCATGCCACCTATAAACAAAGACCACTGTATTTCTTCCTTCCCAATCTGTATACTTATTATTTCCTTTTCTTGTCTTACTGCATTAGCTAGATTTTTCAGCACAATGTTGAAAAGGAGGAATGCTGAGTGCACATCCTTGTCTGATACCTCATCTTAGTAGGAACGTTTCCAGTTTCTCATCTTAAGTATGATATGAGCTACAGGTTTTTTTGTAGACATTCTTTATTGATTTGAGGAGGTTCACCTCTATTTTTAGTTTCCCATCTGAGCCTGGCACTTTCTGTTTAGAAAGTTAATGATTATTGATTCAATTTTTTAGGTATATAGACCTGTTTCTATTGTACATTTCATCTTGTGTGAGTTTTAATAGCTTGTGTTTGTCATGGAGTGGTTCATTTAATGTAGGTTATCAAATCTGTAGTCATAGTTGTTCTTAATATTCTTTTATTGTCCTTTTAATGTCCATTCCCTATGTAGTGATGTCCTCTCTTTCATTTATGACATTATTAATGTGTATCCTTTCTCTTCTTTTCTTAGCTAATGTGGCAGGAAGTTCATCAATTTTATTGATCTTTTCCAGGAACCAGTTTGTACATTTTATTTATCAATAGCCTGCTGTTAACTTCATTGGTTTCTGCTCTAATTCTTATTTCTTATGCTTACTTGGAATGTAATTTGCTCTTCTTTTTCTAATTTCCTAAGATGAATAATTTTTTAAAGTTTTTATTTTGAGATAATTAACAGATTTCCAAATTCACACACAGTTAAAAAAATAATACTGAGGGATCCCATCTCTCTTTCCTCAGTTTTCCTCAATGATAATGAGTTGTAGAACTATAGTGTAGTATTGATATAGACACAGTGAAGACATAGAATATTTCCATCTGCATAGGGATCCTCAAGTTGCATGTTTCTGGCCACATCCTCTTCTGTCTTGCTCCCACCCCTTTTTGATCCCTGACAACCACTAATATGTACAGTTCTTTTATTTTTTTATTTCAAGAATATTATATAAGTGCAATGCATTATGTTACCTTTTAAAGTTAGTCTTCTTCACACTGCATACATTTTTGGAGAATTCTCCAGATTATCGCACAGTAGTTTGTTCCTTTTTTCCCTCCCCCCCACTTTTTTTTTCTGGCTGAGCTGTATTTTATGGTATGAATGTAATATATTTACATTCTGTCTGTTGACAGACATCTGGTTTGTTTCCACTTTTTGTTTATTTTAAAGAAATCAGCAACAACCAACATGCACAGATTTCTGCTTAGGTTATTAGATCATAAACTTTGATCCTTTCCTTATGAATATGTCTTAATTCCTCTATAATAAATGCCCAGGAGTAAAATTGATGGGTTCTATACTAATTTAGTTTTTAAAGAACTGCCAAATTATTTTTCAAAATGGCTGTCTCATTTTACATTTCCACCAGAAATGTATAAGTGATCAGTATCTCTTTATCCTTGCTATCATTCAATTCTGTCACTGATTAATGATGCTGGGCTTTTTTTTTTTTTCTTATCTGCTGTCTACATATTTAAAAAAAAAATGTCTCTTTATGTCCTTTGTATTAGTTTTGGATTATTCCCCTGTTTTTGCTGTTAAGTTTTGTTTGCTTTTTTTTTTTTTTTTACCATTGAGCTTTGAGAGTTCCTTATATATTATAAATATTACTACTTGATCAGACAGATGGTTTGTAATTATCTTTTCCCTCTATGTGGCTTTTATTTTTTATTCCTAAGATTACAGGGCAAATGGTTTTAATTTTTATGAAGTCAAATTTATTTATTTTAGTAATTAAATTTTTGGTATTGTCTAAGAACTTATATAGCCCTAAAACCTCAAATTCTCCAATTTTTTCTGAGAATTTTATATTTTATGTTTTATAATTAATTTCATGATCAATATTGAGTTCATTTTTTAGAGAAGTATTAAATTGAAGTTGAAGTTCTTGAAAAGGCTATCTTTCTTCCATCAAATTAGCTTTGAAACTGTCAGAAATTAATTGAATACATTTGTATGGATTCTTTTGAATTCTTTTTTCTGTTATCGATCTACATGTCTATGCCTCCCTTCAAACCACATAGTCTTTATTACTATAACACATAATAGTTACTGAAATCCAGAAGAATGCAGAATCATTCCTTCTACTTCAGTCTTTCTCAATATTTTTGCTTCTTTTTCCCTTGCCATATACTATTCAGAATAATCTTGTCTATATAAAAAGTATTGTTGGGATTTTTAAAAGAAAATGCATTAAACTTATCAATTCACCCCAAATCGATATACATTACAATTGTATGGACTCATTACATTGAGTCCCTCAGTTCAGGGACATGGTTTGTCTCTCCATTTATTCAGATTTTTGACTTGATTAGTGTTGCATAGTTTTTAGCATTTGAGTCTTGTATAAATGATTGTTACATTTATAATTAAGATTTTTATTTTTCTGAGAAATTATTAATGGTGTTGTATTTATAATATTGGCATCCACATGTTCAGATAATATATATATATATATATATATATATATATATATATATAAATCCAATAGATCTTTTTATATTTATCTTGCATTCTGTGATCTTGTTGAAATCACCTTTTCTAAAGGTTTTTTTTTTGGCAGATTCTTCTTTGGAATTTTTATGTAGACAATCATATTGGGGCAATTTAGATAGTCTACTTTATTCCGATCTGTGTGCTATATTTTTTTCCTTCTCTCATTAAACAAGATTAGAACTTGCAGAACTATTTTGAGTAAGAATGATAAGAGTAGATGTACTTGCTCTCTTCCACATAGTAGGGGAAAAGCACTCAGCCTTTCATCATAAGTATAATGGTATCTGTAGGATATTTACAGGTATTTATAATTCTAAGGAAATCTTCCTTTATTCCTGTCATGTTGGAATTGGCTTTTTTTGTTCTTTTTTTTTTTTTACGTGAATGGGTTTTGAGTTTAGTCAAATGTTGTTACTGCATCAAAAGATATGACCATGTGATTTCTTCTACAGCCTGTTAATATGGAGGATTATATTGATTTTTTTTATATCAACCAGCTTTCCATCACTGGTATAAACTCAGCTTGTTCATGGTATATTTTTTATAATATTGCTGAAATCTATTTGCTAATATTTAAGAATTTCTGCATTGACATTACTGATAAATAGTAGTCTGCAGTGTGTGAGTGTGTGTGTGTGTGTGTGCGTGTGTGTATTTGTTTTAGTAGCTTTGTCTAGTTTTGATGTCAGAGTAATACTATCTTCATAAAATGAATTTGAAATGCTCCTTCCTTATCTGTTTTCTCATAAAGATTCTGTAGAATGAGTGATAGTTTTTCTTTAAATATTTGGTAGAATTCTCCAATAAAGCCATATGTGCCTAGTGATTTTTTTCTGTGATTTTTTAAAAATAATTTGTCAAATTTATGTGTGTAGTTGTTGTTCATAGTATTTATTATCTTTTTGATGTCTTCAGAGTTTACAGCAGTCTTTTTTTATTCCTAGTATTAATTTGTTTTTTCTTTGTTAATCATGTAGGGGTTTGACAATTATATTGATTTTTAAAAATAAACAACTTTTTCTTTCATACATATAGTATTTTTTCTTTAATTTTACTGACTTCTGCTAATATCTTTATCTCCTTCCTCTTTATGGCCTTTTTTGGTTGTTTTTTCTTTTGTCCTTGATGGTCTTGATTTGAGATCTTTTCTGACATATACATATACATATGTGTATATGTATATACACATATACACATACATATATATGTATACATATATGTGTATATATATGTGTGTGTATGTATATATATGTGTATATGTATATACACATATATATATAGACATTCACACACACGCATGCACACACACATATAGTTTTATAAATTTTCTTCTCAACATTGTTTCAACTGTGCCCCACAAGTTTGATATTTTCATTTTCATTCAGTTCAATACATTTTTTGAATTTCATTTGTGATTACCTCTTTGACACAAGAATTTTCTTAGAGATGTGTTGATACCAACTGTTTGAGGATTTTTCTGTTATCTCTCTTATTGATTTCTAGTTTGAGTCCATTTTGTCCAAAGAACACAGTCTAATTTTAATTCTTGTAAGTTTGTTGACATTTGTTTTATGAATCAGCATTTGGTCTGTTTTTATACATGTGGGAAATTGAAGTGAATGTTTATTCTGCTGCTGTTAGGAGAGTATTTTGTGAGTGTCAGTTATAGTTTCTTGGTTGATGGTATTGAATTGTGTATCATTCATTGTATAATTATTCTACTAATTGTTGAGAGAGGAGTGCTGAGGTGTCCAACCCTCTTGATTTTCTTTGTAGTTCTATCAGTTTTTGCTTTACATATTTTCAGCTCTGTTTGATATGTTCACAATAAGGGTGGCTATGTCTTTCTACTAGATAAGCAGTTTTACCTTTATGTAATGCCCCCCTTTGTCTCTGAAACATTACATATGGAAAAGGGGCAAATTAAGAACATACAACAATTCTAAATATGTGTTCACATACCATGAGAGCTTGAAAATACAAAGGAGAAATAGACAAATACAGAATTATACCTGGAGAGTTTAATAAGCCTGTAACTAATCAATATAAGTAGAAAAAAAAAAATAAAAAAGGAAAGGTATCAAGACCTAAGAAAGACCAATATCACACTTGAAATTGTTGATATTTTGAGAATACTACATGCTATAGCAGCAGAATATGTGTTTTCTTCATGTAAAACTCAGCGTCAATTCCAAACAAACCTACAGTCTCTTGTGCAGGCAACATACACACTTGCTACACTAAGTGATCCTCTTGACAAATACATAGACAACTTTTGGTTTTCCTTGAGAGTACTAAGCAGTATATAGTAACTGAACAAATATACAATAATAACCTTCAAAATGATGAAAGGATGCAGAATATATAACGAATAACAAAAAAAAAAAAAGAAGAGAAGAAGGGATAGAGGAAAAACCAAGGAATGCTTTCCATGTCTCCTATCCACATAAATAGTGTACTAGTAGTTTTCTGACTATGACTTGTGCAGTTGACCTTTGAACAACAACAGGCTTGAACTGCACAGGTCTACTTAAATATAGATTTTTGTTTGATAAATACATTATAGTACTGTAAATATATTTTCCCTAAAATTCTCCTATAACATTCTTTCTAGTTTTATTGTAAGAATATAGTATACAACATATATAAATACAAAATATTTGTGACTTAACTGTTCATGTCATCCATAAGGCTTTTGGTAAATAGTAGGCTATTAATAAAGTTCTTGGGGAGTCAAAAGTTATATGTGGACTTTTAGGGATATACCTACCATGCTGAGATCTAAGAATATGTAACTTTTTCCTTTATCCCTATCTTGGCATGAACTTGACATTTTGCTAGATACTCTGTCTTTCATAGTTTGGAAAGATTATGTTATATTTGTTGCCATTAAAGTCCTTCCAAGTTTTAAATGATTTTTTTTTTTTTTACATTTCAAATAATGGAAGTCCTTTCCTCCCATTTTGAAGTTAATTTTTAGCTCAGATATATTTTGGAGTTAAAAAATTGTGGGTTTTTTTTTCTGTATTACATTTGGGAGACTTCTGATTTGTTTTCTGGATTGATAAGAAATAATCAATGTCATAAGCCTTATGATCTCAGTACTTTTGTTTATTATTAAATACCAAATAACTAGGGAACATCTCTAATTGGGGCAACATCTGTTACTTATGTCTGTTTAATGTTCCTACTACCAGTGTAAGTCTTTGAGGGACCAAAGAAATGTCATAGAAATACACCCTATTGAGATATAGTATTTTATCTTGGCACTATTTTTAAGGTCATTATTTTTTTAACGTTTATTTTTATTTTTGTTTTTGAGACAGAGAGAGACAGAGCATCAGAGCATGAATGGGGGAGGGTCAGAGAGAGAAGTAGACACAGAATCTGAAACAGGCTCCAGGCTCTGAGCTGTCAGCACAGAGCCCGACGCGGGGCTTGAACTCACTGACCGCAAGATCATGACCTGAACTAAAGTTGGACGCTCAACTGACTGAGCCACCCAGGTGCCCCTTTTAAGGTCATTATTAAAATAGATTTGAAAAAAAGTCTTCACAATGTCTTCTTCATGATGTCTTTCTTCTTACTCTGGTATTCTGCTTTAATTTTGTTTCTATTTTTTTTAAATGTTCTTTTTATCTGTGTTTAACAAAGTTCCCTTTGGCTAGCTTTAATACAAATAAAATATAACTTGGCAATATGTTTTTATTCTAGTTCAAGAATACAGGGAAATTAGTAGCTTCAAAATACCTATGATCATAAGACAATTTCACAATATTTTGGGTAATTATTTAACAAAGACAAAATTGATATGATATGGCTAAATTTTAAATGTGTAGAATATAAATAATAAATTATGTACAGTATATAAAAATGATCTATTACTCTTATTTCTTTTTTAGACTGATGTAAAAATAAATGAAATACTTCATTACTTTACAAGGAACCAAGAATTTTCATTTGACTCTCATTTATTAGCTACTTGTATCTTTGATAATTATTAAAGCATATTGCATTTTTAAACTTCATAAGCAAGAATTCATTTTACAAATATACTGTAATTAGGATTTTATAGATTAACTTTTATTTTTTATGTAGATTACAAATATAGGAGATCAAAGCTGTAAAACAAAATCAGGTTTTGTCATAATATATTAAATATATGTTGGACTTATAATGGTGTCCTCACATCTCTTACCTTTTCTCTGTATTTAAAATTTTTTTCTCTTTCTGTTTTTTGGATCATTCTTTCTCATTTAGCTTCTAGTATACTAATTCAGCTAAGTCATTCAACATGGTCTTAACTTCTGTGTTTGTTTTTAATCCTAAAAGATTTATTTTTCAAAATTTTACTGTTAATGGTTTCTTGTTCCCTTAAATATTTTAAAGTTTGTGTTTTGATTCTTTTTACTATATATATATACGTATATGTATATATATGTATATACATATATATGTATATATGTATATACATATATATTTCTTTTTAATATAGATATATATAGCTAAAAGCCACATATGATAATTTTAGAATCTTAATATTTTAGGAATTTTTAAAAAATTTTCTTATTCTGATGCATGAAGTCTACTTTTCTTATGTGCCTCTTTATCTTCAGATGTCGGATGATTATTTTTTAATTAAGAATTTACTTTTTTAGAGCAGTTTTAAGTTTACAGTAAAATTGAGGGGAAGATACTGATATTTTCCATATACTTCCACATATGCATAACCTCCCAATACCCACACCCCTTACCAGAGTAGTAAATTGATGACAATTGATGAACCCACATTGGTACATCATAATCACCCAAACTTCAAAGCTTACAGATCATTCTTGGTGCTATACATTCTATTAATCATTCATATATATATATATATTCATCACTATGATTTCATAAAGTGTATATTCACTGTCTTAAAATCCTCTGTGCTCTGTTTATTTTCCCCTAAGCCCTCAACCCCTGGAAACCACTGATTGTTTCACTGTTTCCAGAGTTTCACTTTTTTTCAGAATGACATAAATTAGAATCAGAAGTATGTAGCTTGTTCAGATTGGCTTATTTAGCAATATGCATTTAAGGGCTCTATGTCCTTTTGTAGTTTGATAGTTCATTTACTTTTGGTGCTGAGTAATATTCCATTGTCTGGATGTACCATAGTTTGTTTATTCACTCACCAACTGAAGGACATCTTGTTTGCTTCCAAGTTTTGACAATTATGAATAAAACTGCTATAAATATCCATGTGCAGGTTTTTGTGTAGGCACAAATTTTTATTTCCTTCAGGTAAATACCAAGGAGCTCAGTTGCTGTGTTGTAGGGTAACAGTATGTTTAGTTTTGTAAGAAACTATTTTTGTTATTTTTTGCTAGCAGCATTCTATTTTGGCCATCCTAAAAGGTTTGTAATGGTATTATGTTATAATTTGCATTTTCTTCATATGATGTGGAGCATCTTTTCATTTGCTTATTTGCCATCTTTGTGTCTTTTTTGTCTATCTGTTAATGTCTTTGACATTTATTTATTAGCTTTATTGAGATACAAATGACATATAGAATTGTGTAAGTTTAAGGTATATACGTGTTGATATACTTATATGTTACAAAATTATTGTTGTTATACCATTAGATGACACCACCATCACACCACATAATTATTATCTTTATTTTTTTGTGTTGAGAACATCTAAGATCTATTCTCTTAGCACTTTTTATGCATATAATACAGTATTGTTGACTTTAGTCACCACACTGGGCATTGGATCCCCAGGTCTTATTCATCTTATAACTGAAAATTTGTATCCTTTGATGAGCATCTTCCCCATCCTCCCACCCCCACCGGCCCCTGATAACCATTACTGTTATTAGGGGTAACCATTACTGTTATTAGGGGAAACCATTCTCTGTTTCATTGAGTTCATTTTTTTTAGATTATGCAGATAAGTAACATTATACAGTATTTGTATTCCTCTGTCTCACTTATTTCTCCTATCCTAATGCCCTTAAATCCATTCATGTCATCCAACAGTACATAAGGGATCCCTTTTCTCCACATTCTTCCCAATGTTTGTTATTTCTTATATTTTTGACAATAGTTTGGTTTATTTTTTTCTTTAGGTTTTTTGTTGAGTTTCAGGTGTTATTCTTATATTTTGGGTATCAATCAGATGTGTGTTCTGAAAATATTTTCTCCTAGTGTGTGGTTTTTCTTCTCATTTTCTTGACAATTTTTTTTGTCAGAACATTTTTAATTAATATGTCAATATCATCCAGCTTATCCATTTTTTCTTTCATGGTTTTTTTCTTTGGTTTTGTTATCTAAAATGTTATCACCATAACCAAGGGAATATAGGTTTTCTTCTATATTCTAGGAGTTTTACAGTTTTTTTTTAATAGTTTGGTCTCTGACACATTTTGATTAATTTTTGTGAAGCGTGTAAGGCCTCTGCCTAGATCCTTTTTTTTTTTCTATTTTTAATGTGTATGTCCGGTTGTTCCAGTATAATTTGTTGAGGAGATTCACTTTGCCTAATTGTGTTGACTTCAGTCCTTTGTAAAACATTGGTTGACTATATTTAGGAAGTTCTATTTCTGAAAACGATATTCTGTTTCATTTACCTACTTTCTATTCATTCATTAATGCCACACTGTTGTATAGAAAATCTGGGTATTAAGTACCATTACTCTTCCAATTTGTTATTCTTCAATATTGTGTTGGCTATTCTGGGTCTTTTGCCTCTCCATATAAACTTTAGAATCAGTTAGTTAATAAACACAAAATACCTTGCTGGAATTTTGATTAAGATTGCATTAAATCAATAGATCAGATTGGGAGCTGACATCTTGACAATGTTAAGTTTTCCCATCCATGAACATGGAATAAATCTCTATTTGTTTAATTCTTACTTCATTTCATTCATCAGTACTTTGTAGTTTTTCTCATAAAGAAATTACATAGTTTTTAAAAATTATTCTTAAATATTTTACTTTTGAAGAGGTGATATAATGTAAATGGTATTATTTTTTAAATTGCAGTTTTCATTTGTTCCTTACTGTCATGTAGAAAAATGATTGATTTTATATTTTAACCTTGTATCATGCAACCTTGCTATAGTTACTTATTAGTTTCAGGAATTTTTAGTCAATTCTTTTGGATTTTCTACAATTATGCCATCTGTGAATAAAAATACCTTTATTTCTTCTTTCCCAACTTGTATAACTTTTGTTTCCTTTTCTTGTCTTACTGCACTAGCTAGATCTTGCAGTACAGTATTGAAATGGAGTGGTGAGAGGGAATATACCAGCCTTGTATCTGATCTCAGTGAAAAAACTTTGAATTTCTCACCATTACTTATAATGGTAGATGTTGGGTTGTTTTTTTTTTTTTTAAGGTATTCTTTATAAAGTTGAGAATGTTTCCATATACTCCTAGTTTACTGATATTTAAAAAAAAATTCATGAATAGGTGTTGGCATTTGTCAAATGCTTTTACTGCATGCATTGATATGATCATATATGACTTTTTAGCTTGTCATTGTCAACGATTACATTAATTTATTTTTGAATGTTGAACCTGCCTTGCATACCCAATTAGTTATGAGGTATCATTATTTTTATACATTGTTGGATCAGATTTGCTAATTTTTATTGAAGATTTTTTCATCTGTGTTTATGACTGATAGTGGTCTGTAGTTTTCTTGTAATATTTTTTTCTGGTTTTGGTATTAAGATAATTCAAGGCTAATAAAATGAGTTAGAAAATATTTACTCTTGCTATTCTCTGAAAAAGAATGTAAAGAATTGGTATAATTCCTTCCTTAAATGTTTGATGGAATTTACCACTGAATTCTAGTGCTTTCTGTTTTAGAATATTATCAATTATTGATGCAATTTCATTAATATAGGCCTATTCAGATTATATATTTCTTCTTGTTTGAGTTTTGGCACTTGTGTTTTTCAAGAAATAGTGCATTTCATCTAGGTTTTCAAATTTGTGGGCATGGAGTTGTTATTAATACTTATTTATTTTCTTTTAATGTCCATAGGATCTGTACAAATGCCCCTATTTCATTTATGATATTAGTAATTTATGTCCTCTTTTTCTTAGTTAGCCTGTAGAGAGGCCTATAGATCTCTTCAAAGAACCAGCTTTATTGATCTCTTCAAAGAACTTGCTTTTGGTTTCATTGATTTTCTCTATTAATTTCCTGTTTTTAGATTTTACTGGTTTTGGCTCTAATTATTATTATTACTTTTTTCCTGCTTTCTTTGACTTAGTATGCTTTTCTCTTTCAAGTTTCCTAAAATAGAAACTTAGATTATTGGTTTTATATTTTTCTTCTCAAATATATAAATTCAACGCTATGAATTTTCCTCCACAAACTGCTTTTTCTACATCCCAAAAATTTTGGAAAATTGGATTCTCATTTTCATTTAGTTCAAAATATTTTAAAATTACTTTTAAAATTTCTTCTTTGTAGGCCCATGTGTTGTATAGAAATGTGTTATTTAATCTCCATGTATTCAGATTTTTCAGTTATCTTTCCATTATTGACTTCTAGTTTAATTTTATTGTGGTCCAAGAGCAGATATTGTATTATTTCTGTTCTTTTAATTTTATTAAGGTGTGTTTTATGGCCCAGAATGTGGTTTATGTTGGTGAATGTTTACGTGATCTTGAGACTATGTATTCTGCTGTCGACAGATGAAGTAGTCTATAGATAGTACATCTATCTTGACGATGATGTCGAGTTCAACTATGTCCTTACTGATTTTCTGCTAGACCTATCCATTTCTGATAGAGGAGGTTTGAAGTCCCCAATGATAATAGTGGCTTCATCTTGTTGTCTTTGCAATTCCACTACTTTTTGGTTCACATTGGTGGTCTGTTGGTAGTGCTTTATCTTCTTGGAGGTGGGTTTCTAGTAGACAACATATTGTTGGGTCTTCTTTTTTGATGCTTTCTGACAATTTATGTCTCTTAATTGGTGCATTTATACCAATGATGTTTAAAGTGATTGCTGACACAGTTGGATTTGTATCTATGACATGTTATTTTTTCTTCTATTTTTGTCCTTACTCATGATTTTAATTTTGTCTTCCACTCTTGTTCAGCCTTGTGTGATTTTAATTGAGCACTTTATATGGTCTAATTATTTTTTGGAATTGTTTGTAATTCCAAAAATTGAGGTATAAAAAACATTTCTACAAAGAATGTTACCAATTTATTTATGTAAGCTACCTGATAAATCTCAAGCAATGTTTAAATCAATATTAAAGCTTGAATTTTGCTGTATGCCCCAAATATTAAAATGTTTAATTCTGGGGGGGGGTTAATTCTGCATTAGGGGCAATACATGTCTGCAATACTTACATGCTTCAAACTGGAACTTTAGGGATGCAGCTTATTCTGAGATGCACTCCTGCTAAATTTCCCACTTAAAAAACAAACTAACTAACTTTGATTACTGTCTCTCTTATTTCACAATGTTAATAAAGAAATTAAAGGAGTGCCTGGGTGGCTCAGTAGATTAATCATCAGACTTTGGCTCAGATTATGATCTCATGGTTCCTGGGTTCCAGCTCCAAACATATTGGGCTCTCTGCTGACAGCTCAGAGTCTGGAGCCTGCTTTGGATTCTGGGTCTACACCTCTCTCTCTGCTCCTACCCTGCTTCTTCTCTGTCTCTGTCTCTCTCTCAAAAATAAATAAAAATTTTAAAAAATTAAAAAAAAAATTAAAATTCCCCTAATCACTAAGCACTTTCAAGGAGAAAATGGGTTTGTGGCCCTTTAATTATAAGAGCTCCATATTTTCTTAAGTGTTGTCATTAACCACTGTTGTAACCACTAAAGAAAAATAAGGTATATAAAATTAAGAAGTGATCAAGGTAATCAAGTCAGAATAAAGAAAAATAAAATATACAAATATACAGAATAATAAAAGTAAAGGGAAATGGAAATACACTGATGAAGTTTTTTACAATATATGTGAAATAACATAAGGTTATTTAAAGATAGAATGAAATGTGTTAAAATAAGATACTTTAAGTACTAGAGAAAACACATAAAAAAAGAAAAAAAGAAACAAAAGAGGTACATAATATAGCTAATAAACCAAAGGTAGAGATATTATAGTACACTTTCAAAACCTGTATTCAACTGAAAAGGGGGCAAAAAACCAAAAACAAACAAACAAAAAAAACCCAGATAAGAAAAATAAAAGAAAATGTCAAGATGGATGATTAAATATAAAAAATTACATTAAATATAAATTTTCTCAACACTTCAGTTAAAAGCAGAGATGATCATATATTTAGAAATTATGACATATTTTTAGAGGATACCTATAAAAATATACTTTATACATAAAGACACTAACAGCAAAAAAAAAGACAAAATAAAATATCCGTGTTACTATCATACAAAATAGAATTCAGCATAAAGAATATCACCAGGGATAAAGGAGGACATTTTATAATGATCAATATGTCAATCAGTTAAGAAGGCAGAGCAATCCCCCCAAAAAAACAAAAAAAAACAAACAAACAAGAAAACAAGAAAACAAAAATAAAAATCTGTAAGGTTTTGATTGTTTCCTGTTCAGTACAAATACCTCAAACTTTATTTAGGATGTTATATATGACATTTTGTTACATTCCATATTAGTATGCCTTTTGGGCATATTGCATTACCTCTTTATATCTTAATTTCCTGTTCTGGCTCATATGCTTATATATCTTACCATACTCCATACTTATGTTTTTTTAGTTCAAAAAACATAAACCAAAAATTAGCTGAAGTGAAAAACAAAAGCAAATTCCAGTTATAGTTGATATATATATATATATGTGTGTGTGTGTGTATATATATACATATATATATATACACACACACACACATATATATATATATATATACACACACACATATATATATATATATATGTATTTCTTCTCTTTCAGTAATTGGTGTAACATGCAGACAAAATTAGTAAGAATAGAAAAAAACCTTATTTATTTATTAAGTTAGTTAAGTCCAAGTTAGTTAATATATAGTGTAATAATGGTTTCAGGAGTAGAATTTAGTGACTCATCGCTTACATATAACACCCAGTGCTCATCCAAACAAGTGCCCTCCTTCATGCCCATCACCAGTTTAGCCCACCTCCCACCCAACCCCCAATATTGACTAAATTGGTCTGATAAGTTTGCAACTGATCCAGGTAATAGCTCATTTCTTATATTTCAGTGTCCTGAAGTTCCCGGGGCAGTATTGAAATCTTTATCCTATAGTCATGATATATAATATTTCTACCACAACCAAACTTTCTCCTGAGCTGCTTTGCATTTAATCCTTAAACCCCAAATTCTGGACCCTGGAAACTATTAATCTATTTTCTGTCTTTATAGTTTTGTTTTTCTTTTCTTTTCTTTCTTTCTTTTTTTTTTTTGGAATTTCATATAAATAAATCATACTATATGTAAAAAAAAAAAAAAGAAATCTTTATCCTATACATTTGGAAATCATGTTACCTAATCTCAGCTGATAGTTCATTGTTATTCAGCAACTTTTATTTATTCTATATCCCGTTCCTCAGAGTATCAGTCCTCAAGCCTCTATACATTTTGAACCTGGGCTGTCACTTTATCGTGTCTCAGTGGCTAGCTGAAAATACTGACTTACTCCATATATATTTTGTTAAAATCACTGAAACCTTACCTTTCTGGGCTTTTTGTTTTTATGACAGGAAGAAATATTTTCCCAACAATTTAGAGCTTTCATATCTTGACATATCAAGTATTATTTTACATATTCTACCCCTTATATTTTGATTCCTTTCATCAGGTTTTAAATTTGGTATGTCCTAATGAAAGTCTGAGGCATATATACTAAGACAAGAAATAGTCAAAGCACGATAGGTCTTCATTTTGCTAGTATCATGTGGAAATATACGGTTCTGTAACATTTTTGCTACACTCCAATTCAGTATAGTATGTATGAAAGCATTACCCTCTTATATCTTGACCTACTCATACAGCCCATCCTTTTACTTCTTTCCAGGTGAATATATCTATTATTTTAACTTACTAAAATTCTACTCATTTCTTGAAGTTTGTATTAGAAAACTCTTCTGCTGAGAGCATTTTCTGATTCCTTCAACCTCAGCTTGATCTTTCCCTCATTTCAATTTGATTGCCTTCATGGCACTCATTATCAGTATCAATATCTATACCATTATTTAATCTACCACTATTTTGCCATCTCCTTAAACGCACAAGCTGAATGTTACACAACAGTCATAATGTCTTGCACATTATAGGTGCTCAAAATACGTCAATTTAAATTTATTCGCATTTAAGGTCATTCCCTCCTTCTCTATAGGTTGGAGTTTGCCCATGCAACTTCTATGATTTGACCTCTTTTTAAAAAACTTTATTTTTGAGAAAGAGGTCATGAGTGAGGGAGGGGCAGACAGAGAGGGAGACAGAGGATGCAAAGCAGGCTCGGCAATCTCAGTTCAATGCAGGGCTCGAACTCAGGAACCATGACCTGACCCAAAGCTGGATACTTAACTGACTAAGCCACCCAGTCACTCCTATAATTTGAACTCTTAACTATATAGTCTAAAAAATCAAGAATTACCTTATGCTAATGTGGAAAATTATATTTATGACCACAGATAATTACTGAATGTATGGAATTTAAAGAAAAAAATTTCATTTACTGAATAATAGACCAGTTGTGTGTTTTAGAAAGAAATTATAATGACTGAAAATAATTAAAATATGCTTAGCACAATTATTGTATCCATCATTTAAATTAGCAGCAATGGGAAGTCAACATAGTTAAAAAGGTTTGTTATCCCCTGTGTATTACCTTGGATAAGTTATTTGACTTTTATGTGCTTTAGGTTTACTTCTCTGTTACATATATATACAACAGCACATGACTCATGAAATTGTGTGAATTAAACAAAGAGATATTTGTAAAGTTGGCAAAGAATTTAAGCATTTTAAAAATGTTAAAATACATAAGTATACACTACTTTTATTTTCCACGTATGTAACCTTAATTAATTTTCTACTGCTGGTACAAAAATTGGAGAGGTATAAAGGACATCTTGTTTATATTGTTTTATACTTGCTATGATCACAAGAGGAAAGTGATCCAATTGATTTTTGAAGTGCTTCCAAGGTAATTATCCAACCTAAAAATAAAATCACTTTAGTCAATTGAACATTAATATTTTCCTTTATTTTTATGACACTTCAAATCTTGAGATTCTTAGAAAATGTTTCCAAAGTTCTGTCAGATTTTTCTTTATTGTTGCCATAATTAACGGATCTCCTTACCTTTAATTTATTTTCCATTCAATCTCTTGGGCCTATTAACATTAGTCTTCTTAAACCGATGTTTTTATAATTTCATTCCTTTGACTATAGCTTGCTTTCAGTGCATAAGGCTATTTCAACCATTATAGCCTTATCTTCCATTTATCTTTTGGTTCCTTTTAGCCTTTTCCTCCCAAACCAACCATATGATCTAGCCAAATTATTTTGGATAAACCCTGGATGTTCTAATCCTGTTGATCTCTTCCTTTCCCTCAATTTTGCTTTCCTTGTATGCCTATCTTTAGATAATAATATACTTTCCAACACTGCATAATGGAAAGTATACAGATTTGGAGGTCAATATCTGGATCTGGATAAGGACTCTGCAGATAGGTAGCTGTGTGAAAGATGGCTATTTAGTTAAATTGTCTGGGCCTCAGTTGATTGTCTTGTGGTAGGATTAAGTTATATCAAGTGTGTAGGGTTTCAGGCACATATACATGCCTGTTAATGATCTTCTTTTCTTTCTCAGACTATCAAAATCTCCAGATCCTGGCTCAAACTCCATCTTTGTCAAAGACATGTCAAAGTTTTATTTATTTATTTTGAGAGAGAGAAAGAGAGCATGTGCGTGTGCATTTGCATGAGCAGGGTTGGGGCAGAGAGAGGGAGAGAGAGAATCCCCAGCAGGATTCTTGGGATCACATGAACTGCGAGATAATGACCTGAGCAGAAATAGAATCAGGTGCTTAACTGACTGAGCAATGCAGGCGCCCCTCTTTCTCTTTGAAATTTATGTTATTTATTGCACTCGTTTTATATCTGCAGCATTTTTTACTTAGCTTTGTGAGGTCTTTTTTATGTATATTTGTCTAAGTGGTCCTGCTAGATTGCAAACCATTCAACTATTTTTATTCCCCCAGTCATCTGAAAGAAGACCTTCAACTATATGATACTTTTAACTGATTAAATTTTCGGTATTACATTATCCACGCTATTTTATATTTGTTTCCTTCACACACATGTTGTAAAAAATTGAAACATATTTTAGAAATGCAATTCAAAATATTTCTCTATGTGATGTTAAGTAAAGGAAGGCAAATTGAAAAATACAGTCGTTTATTTTGTTTATAAAAACTTCTACTGCAACAATATGTAATTGTGTTTACTGGTACCATATATTTCAGGAATAACAAAAAGTGGACCAAAAATACCACTAATATGCTGTGGGAGGAGGTTTGACAGAACTCACAAAAATGTATTACAATGTTGTCATTATTCGACTTAAAATTTCCACTGAAATTAAAAGCAATGGAGTTAGCCAAAGCAGGCCTGAATGTATTTCTGTATGCATATTTATTTTAATTCTTTGTTTTCAAATACAAGTACGACTGAGAAAGAGAAGAGCAGCACTGACATTTAGGAAATAGCCTGGTATGGTCAGCTCGGTTGTATGTTCCAGGTTCTTCTTGCTGAGCAAGAGTCACGTGTTTTCATTTGTTCATTTCTTGAAGTACTTCTCAGTGGCATCCTTGGTCCAAGACTCTGCCATAGTCCTAGACCACCACACAACGGCAACTGCCCATTTTCAGCATTTTCCCTCTTTGTCAGTTTTACAGAAGTCTGTCTATCCCCCTAGTTTCTTGTTATCCACCTTGGTGAGGTTGATTTGGTGCTCAGCACAAAGGGCCTCCACTGATTTGGCATATACAGGCTCATCACTGATGGAAGCAAGCACACAGAGATGGGCTTGATGCTTGGGCAGCTTTGTAAATTACAAGTGCTAGGCCTTATCATGGATAAGAGCAATCTTTATCACCTTTTATAAAGTAGTATAAATGTCCATCACACCTCCAGAAGCTATGTCTTCCTCAGCATTAAAGATCTTTTTTCTGATGCCAACTGTGACAAGTTTTCAATCTTTGTTAAACTCCATGTGCTTAGAAAGTGTCCCCAAGTCAATTAATTATTCTCATGCAGCCTTGTATCCACGTGTCTTGATCAACCAATCCCAGAGCCACTTCTCTGTCACCTTATTTTTGCAACTCTTCAATATATAGTTTCTTTTCTCCTTTTCTAAGCCCAGTAAATGTCCATCTGCATTATGATAGTATTTAATCCTATTATAATCCACAGTAGGAGAGGCCATATACCATCTTTCAATAGGGCATTTCAGGGTCCTGGGGCCTTGAACTTAACATGACACATCAATATTAGCTGAACGTTCAAATGTCTGTAGCTCTGTGCCACTATTACCTTTTCAAACTGTTGCCCAAATGTGACTGGTCTTCCAATGAAGGAGATCAACGACTCTTTGTAACTTACCAAAGAAGTGCTCTGGCTCTCCTGCTTCACCTTGTATTGTTTGTCAGCAGCCCTTAGCTTCTTTAAAGCCCTTAGCTTCTGATACAACTACACTGTAACCAGTCAACTCTGCTATCTTTATAGGGACCCTACAAATTCCCCTCCTCTGGTATCTTACAGAAGTCTGAGCATACTTCCTCCACATCTGTCCTTTCCCCATATCACTGTAAGTAAAAACTTTTGCAGATGGCTGACACTTTAGGTGAGTGGTTGTCTGTGCCCCACTACACAGAATGGTGTACTTTTTGCCTTCCTGGCAATGAGTGAGCCAGTCAAAATTCTCTTTTTAATATATGTTTTTAGACAACTCTCGGTACCATTTGCATTTGTTCAGGTCAGCTGAGAAGCAGACACAAAGTTTGATTGTATGTACAAGATACTTTGGGGGAAGAGAGCAGGCAAGGGTTTTAGACAATGATGCATATTTTACACCATAGGAGGTGGGAGAAAAGGAAGGATTGAGTAGGAAATATCTTGGATTGCAGCACAATTCCAGGGAAGTTTCAGTTTGGTTAATGTTGAGTCCTTGAGCTAGAGGTGTCATTAGGAGAAGCGCTTCACCAAATGGATGGTATCTCATGAAAGAAACAGTCTCTTTCTGGTTTCTCATTTGTATTTTAGTTTATGTATGTTTAGAGCATAAACATGAAATCATACAGTATAGGTCTTTTTCTTTCTTATTTCATGTAGCATAATATCCTAAAAGTCAACCTGTGTTGTTGTAAATGGTAAGATTTTGTTCTTTTTTATGGCCGAGTAATATTTCATATATATGTATTTGTATATATTGTATACATATTGTATATATACAAATATATATTTGTAAGGTCCCTACAAAGATAGCAGAGTTGACTGGTTACTGTGTAGTTGTATCAAAGTCCTTTAGAGAAGCTAAGGGCTGCTGACAAACAATACAAGGTGAAGTGGGAGAGCCAGAGAACTTCTTTGGTAAGTTACAAAGAGACATTTATCTCTTTCATTGGAAGACCCATCACAGTTTAGCAACAATTTGAAAAGTTATATATATATATATATACCACACTTTCTTTAGTCATTCATCTATTCATGGACACTTATGTGGCTTCTGTATCTTTGTTATTATAAATAATTCTGCCATGAACAGAGGGTGCACATATGTTTTTGGATTGATATTTTCATTTTCTTTGGGTAAATACCCAGAAATAGTGTTCTTGATCCACATATTTCCAATATTAATTTTTTGAGGAATCTCCACACTGTTTTACATAGTGGCTGTAGAGTTTACATTTACAGTCTACAGGGATTCCCTTTTCTCCACACCCCATCAACACTTATTTTTGTATTTGTGATAATACCAATCTGATGGGTGTGAAGTGATATATCACGGTGGTTTTGATTTATATTTATCTGATATTAGTGATGTTAAGCATCTTCTCATGGTTCTGTTGGACGTCTGTAAGTCTTCTTGAAAAAAATGTATATTCAATACACTGCCGGGGATTTTGAGGAAGATGACAGAGTAGGAGGACGCTGGGCTCACCTAATCCTGCTGATCACTTAGATTCCACCTACATCTGCCTAAACAACCCAGAAAACCACCAGAAGACTAGCAGAATGGACTCGCTGGAGCCAAGCGTAGACAAGAGGCCCATGGAAGAGGGTAGGAAGGGCGGAGAGGAGGTGCGCACTACACAGACTGGTGGGAGGGAGCTGGGGTGGTGGAAGGGCAGCCCACCCAGCAAGGCAGAGCCCCTGAGTCTGGCTTGTAAAAGTGGAGGGGCCAGACTGTGTGAGTTCTGACAGCCAGTGGGACTTAATATTTAGAAAGTTAGTAGCCAACAGCTCTGCTCTCGGGGAGTGGGAAGCGTGAGAGGACACCGGGAGGGAGAGTTGTTGAATCCTGGGAGACAGAGCTCACCTCAGCAGGAAGAAAAGGCGCTGGCCAGTGCCATCTCCATCTCCCATGCCCTAGCCAAAATCCCAAAGGTAACCAGTTCCCATCCCCGAACTTGCTTGCACCACAAAACACCCAATGCTGTGCTTCTGTGGATCCATCCCTCTGAAGGGTCTGCCTGCTTCTTTCCTGGTGCTCCAGGGCCCCTCCTGCAGGGGACCACCCTACAGCAAAGCAGCAAATTGAACTGAGTCTGCCCCTCCTGCCCCTGTGCACCTTGTGGATCCCCCCCCCAGCTTATATGCCAGATCTCCTCAAAGCAACACCACAAGCCTGGCAGTGTGCAAATAGCCCAGACAGGGGCCACACCACACCACAGTGAGTTCTGCCACTGGGAGAGGGGAAGTAAGATACACACTAGTCTGACTGTGTCCCCAGCGGTGGGCTGGGGGTAGACATCAGATCTGACTGCAGCCACCCACCATCACAAGTTACTCCAGACAACACAGGGGAAGTGCCTTGAGGGTTGACGCCATCCAAGGGACTACACAAAATGATGAAACTGAAGAACTCTCCTCAAAAGAAACTCCAGGAAGTAGTGAGAGCTAACAAATTGATCAAAAACGATTTAAGTAATATAACAGAACAAGAATTTAGAATAATAGTCACAAAATTAATCGCTGGCTTTGAAAAAGTATAGAGGACAACAGAGAGTCTATTGCTATAGAGATCAAGGGACTAAGAAATAGTCATGAGGAGCTAAAAAAAATGCTATAAATGAGGTACAAAATAAAATGAAGGTGACCACAGCTCTGATTGATGAGGCAGAGGAGAGAAGAGGTGAATTAGAAGAAAAAATTATGGAAAGAGAGGAAGCTGAGAAAAAGAGAGATAAAAAAAAATCCAGGAGTACGAGGGGAGAATTAGAGAACTAAGTGATGTAATCAAATGGAACAATATCTGTACCATAGGAATTCCAGAAGAAGAAGACAGAGAGAAAGGGACTGAAGGTGTACTTGAACAAATCATAGCTGAGAACTTCCCTGATCTGGGGAAGGAAAAAGGCATTGAAATCCAAGAGGCGCAGAGAACTCCTTTCAGACCTAACTTGAATTGATCTTCTGCACGACATATCATAGTGAAATGGGCAAAATACATGGATAAAGAGAAAATTCTGAAAGCAGCTAGGGATAAACAGGCTCTAACTTACAAAGGTAGACCCATAAGAGTAGTCGCAGACCTATCTACTGAAACTTGGCAAGCCAGAAAGGAATGGCAGGAAATCTTCAATGTGATGAACAGAAAAAAAATATGCAGCCGAGAATCCTTTATCCAGCAAGTCTGCCACTCAGAATAGAAGGAGAGATAAAGGTTTTCCCAAACAAACAAAAACTGAAGGAATTCATCACCACTAAACCAGCCCTACAAGAGATCCTAAGGGGGATTCTGTGAGTGAAATGTTGCAAGGACCACAAAGTACCAGAGACGTCACTATAAGCATGAAACCTACAGACATCACAATGACTCTAAACCCATATCTTTCTATAATAATACTGAATGTAAATGGACTAAATGTGCCAACCAAAAGACATAGGGTATCAGAATGGATAAAAAAACAAGACCAATCTATTTGTTGTCTACAAGAGACTCATTTTGGGCCTGAGGACATGTTGAGATTGAAAGTAAGGGGATGGAGAACTATCTATCATGCTACTGGAAGTCAAAAGAAAGCTGGAGTAGCCATACTTATATCAGACACACTAGAGTTTAAATTAAAGGCTGTAACAAAAGATGCAGAAGGGCACTATATAATAATTACAGGGTCTATCCATCAGGAAGAGCTAACAATTATAAATGTTTATGTGCCAAATACGGAAGCCCCCAAACATAAAACAGTTAATCACAAACATAAGCAACCTTATGGATAAGAATGTGGTAATGCAGCAGACTTTAATACCCCACTTACAACAATGGATAGATCATGTAGACACAGGATAAATAAAGAAACAAGGGCCCTGAATGATACATTGGATCAGGTGGACTTGACAGGTATATTTAGAACTCTGCATCCCAAAGCAACAGAATATACTTTCTTCTCGAGTGCACATGGAACATCTTCCAAGATAGATCACATACTGGGTCACAAAACAGCCCGTCATACATATAAAAGAATTGAGATCATACCATGCACACTTTCAGACCACAATGTTATGAAACTTGAAATCAACCACAGGAAAAAGTCTGGAAAACCGCCAAAAGCATGGGGGTTAAAGAACACCGTACTACAGAATTAATGGGCCAACCAGGTAATTAGAGAGGAAATTTAAAAATATATGGAAACAAATGAAAATGAAAATACAACAATACAAACACTTTGGGATGCAGCAAAGGCAGTCCTGAGAGGAAAATACATTGCAATCCAGGTCTATCTCAGGAAACAAGAAAAATCCCAAATAGAAAATCTAACAGCACACCTAAAGTAAATAGAAGAAGAACAGCAAAGATGCCCCAAACCCAGCAGAAGAAGAGAAATAATAAAGATCAGAGCAGAAATAAATGATATAGAACCTAAAAACAACTGTAGGGCAGATCAATGAAACGAAGAGGTGGGTTTTTGGATAAATAAACAAAATTGATAAACCTCTAGCCAGGCTTCTCAAAAAGAAAAGGGAGATGACCCAAATAGATAAAATCATGAATGAAAATGGAATTATTACAACCAGTCCCTCAGAAATACAAGCAATTATCATGGAACACTGTGAAAAATTATATGCCAACAAACTGGACAACATGGAAGAAATGGACAAATTTCTAAGCACCCACACACTTCCAAAACTCGAACATGAAGAAATAGAAAACTTGAACAGACCCATAACCGGTGAAGAAATTGAATCAATTATCAAAAATCTCCCAACAAATAAGAGTCCAGGACCAGATGGCTTCCCTGGGGAATTCTACCAGACATTTAAAGCAGAGATAATACCTATCCTTCTGAAACTGTTCCAAAAAAATAGAAAGGGAAGAAAAACTTCCAGACTCATTATATGAAGCCAGCTTTACTTTGATTCCTAAACCAGAAAGAGACCCAGAAAAAAAGAGAACTACAGGCCAATATCCCTGATGAATATGGATGCAAAAATTCTCAATAAGATACTAGCAAATCGAATTCAACAGCATATAAAAATAATTATTCACCATGATCAAGTAGGATTCATTCCTGGGCTGCAGGGCTGGTTCAACATTCACAAATCAATCAATGTGAAACATCACATTAATAAAAGAAAAGATAAGGACCGTATGCTCCTGGCAATCGATGCAGAAAAATCATTTGACAAAATTCAGCATCCTTTGTTAATAAAAACCCTTGAGAAAGTCGGGATAGAAGGAACATACTTAAACATCATAAAAGCCATTTATGAAAAGCCCACAGATAATATCATCCTCAATGGGGAAAAACTGAGAGCTTTCCTCCTGAGATCAGGAACATGACAGGGATGTGCACTCTCACCGCTGTTGTTTAACATAGTGTTGGAAGTACTAGCATCAGCAATCAGACAACAAAAGGAAATCAAAGACATCAAAATTGGCAAAGATGAAGTCAAGCTTTCACTTTTTGCAGATGACATGATATTATACATGGAAAATCCGATAGACTCCACCAAAAGTCTGCTAGAACTGATACATGAATTTAGCAAAGTTGCAGGATACAAAATCAATGTACACAAATCAGTTGCATTCTTACACACTAATAATGAAGCAACAGAAAGTCAAATAAAGAAACTTATCCCATTCACAGTTGCACCAAGAAGCATAAAATACCTAGGAAAAAACCTAACCAAATATACAAAAGATCTATCTATATGCTGAAAACTATAGAAATCTTATCAAGGAAATTGAAGAAGATATAAAGAAATGGAAAAACATTCCCTGCTCATGGATTGGAAGAATAAGTATTGTTAAAATGTCAACTACCCAAAGCTGTCTACACATTCAATGCAATCCTAGTCAAAATTCCACCAGCATTCTTCTTGAATCTAGAACAAGCAATCCTAAAATTTGTATGGAAGCACAAAAGACCCAGAATAGTCAAATTAATTTTGATGAAGACCAAAGAAGGAGGCATCACAATCCCAGACTTTAGCCTCTACTTCAAAGCTGTAATCATCAAGACAGCATGGTATTGGCACAAAAACCGACATATAGACCAAGGGAATAGAATAGAAACCCCAGAATTAGACCCACAAAAGTATGGCCAACTAATCTTTGACAAAGCAGTAAAGAACATCCAATGGGAAAAAGACAGTCTTTTTAATAAATGGTGCTGGGAGAACTGGACAGCAACATGAAGGATGAAACTAGACCACTTTCTTACACCATTCACAAAAATAAACTCAAAGTGGATAAAGGACCTGAATGTGAGACAGGAAACCATCAAAACCCTAGAGGAGAAAGCAGAAAAAGACCTCTCTGACCTCAGCCGCAGCAATTTCTTACTTGACACATCCCCAAAGGCAAGGGAATTAAATGCAAAAATGAACTATTGGGACTTCATGAAGATAAGAATCTTCTGCACTGCAAAGGAAACAATCAACAAAACTAAAAGGCAACCAACGGAATGGGAAAAGATATTTGTAAATGGCGTGTCGGACAAAGGGCTAGTATCCAAAATCTATAAAGAACTCACCAAATCCCACACCAGAGAAACAAATAATCCAGTGAAGAAATGGGCAGAAAACATGAATAGACACTTCTCTAAGGAAGACATCCAGATGGCCAACAGGCACATGAAAAATTGCTCACCGTTGATCCTCATCAGGGAAACACAAGTCAAACCCACACTCAGATACCACCTCATGCCAGTCAGAGTGGCTAAAATGAACAAATCAGGAGACTATAGATGCTGGCAACGATGTGGAGAAATGGGAACCCTCTTGCAGTCTTGGTGGGAACGCAAACTGGTACGGCCACTCTGGAAAACAGTGTGGAGGTTCCTCAGAAAACTAAAAAATTGATCTACCCTAAGACCCAGCAATAGCACTGCTAGGAACTGACCCAAGGGATACAAGAGTGCTGATGTTAGGGGCACGTGTACCCCAATGCTTATAGCAGCACTTTCAACAATAGCCAAATTATGGAAAGAACCTAAATGTCCATCAGCTGATGAATGGATAAAGAAATTGTGGTTTATATACACAATGGACTACTACTTGGCAATGAGAAGGAATGAAATATAGCCTTTTGTAGCAATGTGGATGGAACTGGAGAGTGTTATGCTAAGTGAAATGAGTCATACAGAGAAAGACAGATACCATATGTTTTCACTCTTATGTGGATCCTGAGAAACTTAACAGAAGACCATGGGGGAGGGGAAGGAAGAAAAAAAAAAGGTTAGAGAGGGAGGGAGCCAAAACTTGAGACTCTTAAAAACTGAGAACAAACTGAGGGTTGATGGGGGGTGGGAGGGAGGGGAGGGTGGGTGATGGGTATTGAGGAGGGCACCTTTTGGGATGAGCACTGGATGTTGTAAGGAAACCAATTTGACAATAAATTTCATATTAAAATAAATAAATAATAAATAGAAAAATAAAATAAAAAAATAAGAAAAATCAATTAAAAAAACAAATTCACTGCCTATCTTTAAATCAGGTTATTTAGTTTTTAAAAATTTTAAGTAACCTTTTAATCCAAGTATAATAACATACAGGGTTATATTTCAGGTGTACAATATAACGATTCAAAAATTCTATGTATTACTCAGTGTTCATACAATACTTGTATTCTTAATCCCCTTTGACCTGTTTCACCCATCCCCCCCTCCCCCCACTTTCTTTCTGGCAACCACCAGTTTATTCTTTATTTTTAAGAGTCTGGTTTTTTGTTTCTTTTTTTTTCTTTGTTTGTTCTTTGTTTCTTAAATTCCACATGAATGAGATCATATGGTATTTTCATTCTCTGACTGATTTCACTTGGATTATGCATGCTAAATCTATACATGTTGCAAATGGCAAGATACCACTTTTTATGAATGAAAAATATTCCAAAAATATATACATACGTACATACATATATGCTACACCTTCTTTATTCATTCATCTATAGAGTGACACATGGGTTTCTTCCATATTTTGGTACTGTTAATAATGAGGTAATAAATATAGGGATGACTATATCTTTTTGAATTAGTGTTTTGTATTCTTTGTGTAAATACCCAGTAGTGGAATTACAGGACAATGTGGTGTTTATATTTTTAATTTTGGGGGGGACCTTCACACTATTTCCACAGTGATTGCACAGCTTGAAATCTCACCAACAGTGTATGGGGATTCCTTTTTTTCTAAATCCTTACCAACATCTTTTCCTTCTGTTTTGATTTTATATAATCTGACAGGTATGAAGCTGTGGTTTTCATTTGCATTTCCATGATGACTAGGGATGATAAGCACCTTTTCAAGTGTCTGTTGCCATCTGTGTATCTTTTTTGGAAAATATCTATTCTGGTTTTCTGCCCTTTTTTAATTAGATTGTTTCTTTTTCTGATGTTGAGTTGTAGAAGTTCTTTATACATTTTGGATATATCATATATATATGTTTATAAATATGTACATAAATTATTTTATAAATAATAAATATATATGTAATATATATATTTATTCCATTTATTATATATGTTTATATATATGTTTATATATGTTTATATATATGTTTATATATATGTTTATATATATGTTTATATATGTTTATATATATATGTTTATATATATGTTTCTATAGATTGGTGTGTCTTATTTTGTACCAGTACTTTACTTTTTGATTACTATAGCTTCGTAGTATAGTTTGAAATCTGGAATTGTGCTATCTCCAGTTTTATTGTTTTTTAACATTGCTTTAACATTTGAGAACTTTTGTGGTTCCATCCGAATTTTGGTTTTATCTATTTTAGTTATGTAAAAAATGCTGTTGGTATTTTGATAAGGACTGCATTAAATCTATACATTTCATTGGGTATTATGAACATTTTAGCAATATTTGTTCTCTCAATCGATAAACATGGAATACCTTCCCATTTCTCTTCATTTATTATAAATGAATATGGTATTTGAATATTGTCCAAAACTTTTTCTGCATCTATTTAAATGATCATATGGCTTTTATCCTCTCTATTTGATGTGATATGTCATGTTGATTTATTTGTGAATAGAACCATCCTTGTATTCCTGGAATAAATTCTATCTGATCATGGTAAATGATTTTTTTAATGTATCACTGGATTCAGTTTGCTACTATTTTGTTGAGAATTTTTGCATCTATGTTCATCAGAGCTATTGACTTGTGGTGTTTCTTTTTGTTTCTTTGTTGTTTGCTTTTCTTGTAATGTCTTTTTCTGGGTTTGGTATCAGGGTAATGGTGGCCTCATATAATGAATTTGGAAGCTTTCCTTTCTCTTTTAATTTTTGAAATATTTTGAGAAGACCATGTTTTAACTCTTCTTTAAATGTTTGGTAGATTTAATCTGTGAATTATCTGGTCCTGGACTTTTGTATCTTGGGAGTTTTTTATTACTTATTGAATTTTATTGATAGTAATTGGTTTGATAACACTTTCTCTTTCTATCTAATTCAATATTGAGATGTTTATGTTTCTATGAATTTATCCATTTCTTCTATGTGGTCCAATTTGTTGACATATAATTTTTAATAACATTCTCTTATAATCCTTTGTATTTCTGTGGTGTTGGTTGTTATTTCTCCTCTTTCATTTCTGATTTTATTTGAGCACTCTCTGTCTCTGTCTTTCTTTTTCTCTCTCTCTGTTGTTTTTGGATAAGGCTGGCTAAAGTTTTATCATTTTTGTTGATTTTTTCGAAGAATCAGTTCCTGGTCTCATTGATCTGTTCTAGTGTTTGTTGTTTTTGTTTTTGCATTGATTTCATTTGATTCTGCTTTAATCTTTATTATTTCATTCCTTCTGCTGGTTTTAGATTTTGTTTGTTGTTCTTTTTCTAGTTCCTTTAGGTCTAAGGTTAGGTTGTTCTATTTGAGAGTTTTCTTGTTTCTTGACATATGCATTTATTGCCATAATCTTTCCTCTTAGAACAGTTTTCCTGCATTCAAAAGATATGAAGCCATTGAGATTTTATTTTCATTTGTCTCCAGTTATTTTTTGATTTACTGATTTTTGTTTGACCCATTTACTATTTAGCAGCATGTCATTTAACCTCCATGTATTGGCATTCTCTCCAGACTTTTTATTGTGGTTGATTTCTTGTTTTGTAGCATAGTGGTTTGAAAATTTGCATAATATAATCTCAACCTTTTGAATTTGTTGAGACTTGTTTTGTGTCCTAACATGTGATCTATTCTGGAGGATGTTTCATGTGAACTTGAAAAGAATGTGCATTGTGCATTTTTATGGTGGAGTGTTCTGAATACATCTGTTAAGGCCATGTGATCTAATGTATCTTTCAAAGCCATAGTTTCCTTATTGATTTTCTGTCTGGGTGATCTATGTATTGATGTAAGTGGGGTGTTAAAGTACCCTCCTGTTATTGTATTACTACTGATTACTTCCTTTATGTTTGTTAATAATTATGAATTTGGGTGCTTTCATGTTAGGTACATAAGTATTTACAACAGTTATATGTTCTTGTTGGATTGTTCCCTTTCTGTTTATGTAGTGTCCTTCTTTGTGTCTTGTTACAGTCTTTTTTAAAGTCTATTTTTTCCAATATAAGTATTGCTGCCTCAGCTTTCTTTCCATTTACTTTTGCATTATAGATGTTTTTCTATTCCTTCACTTTAAATCTGCATGTGTCTTTAGGTTTGAAATGAATTTCTTGTCAACATTATATAAACGGATTTTGTTTGTTATCCATTAATCACTCCTTGTCTTCTGAGTGGAGAATTTAGTCTATTTACATTCAAAGTAATTATTGAGAGTTTTGTACTTATTTTCATTTTGTAACTTGATGGCCTTCTTTGATGATATGCTTCAATTTCTTTCTCTCTATTTTTTACATCTATTACAAGTTTTTGATTTGTGGTTATCATTAGACTTAAATATAATATCCTGTGCATACAGCAGTGTATATTAGATTGATGCTTGTATAAGTTTGAACCCATCCTGAAAGCACTTAAATTTTACTTCACCCTCCTCTGATATTTTATGTGCATAATGTCATATTTTGCATTCTTTTATTTTATGAATCATTTGACTTATTTTTATAAATAAAAATCATTTCACTGTTTTTGTGCTTTAGCCTCAATACCGATTTTATAAGTGATTAATCTATTACTTTATTATGTTTATATGTATCTGTGATTTTTTTCTTTCTTAACCCCCATTAATGGCCTTTTCTTTATGCTCATAGAATTCCCTTTTACATTTCTTGTAAGTCTGGATTTAGTGGTGATGAATTCCTTTAACTTTTGTTTGTCTAGGAATCTCTTTATTTCTCCTTCTATTCTGAATGATAGCTTTACGCTTGGCTGCAGACTTTCCCATTCAGCACTTTGTATATATTATGCCATTTCCTTTCAGCTTGGGAAGTTTCTGGTGAAAAATTGCCTGATAGCTGTGTGGGGTTTACCTTATATGTTACTGTCTTCTTTTGTTTTATTACTTCTAATTTTTTTTCTTTGTCACTATATTTTGCCAATTTAATTACAATATGTCTTGGTGTGGCTCTGCTTTTGTTGATTTTATTAGGGGTTCTCTGTGCCTCCTGGATGTGGATATCTGTTTCTTTCCCCAGATCTGGGAAATTCAGCTATTATGTCTTCAAATAAATTTTCTGCCCCCTTTTTTCTCTCTTCTGGAACTCCTATAATATGAATGTTACTACACTTGATGGAGTCTAGATCCTATGACCCTGGGATCCTGACCTAAGCTGAAATCAAGAGTCAGATACTCAACCAACTGAACCACCCAAGCACTCCTTTGTCTTCATTTCTGAAGGGAAATTTGCTTGGCAAAGTATTTTGTTTGGCTGTTTTTTTTTTTTTCGTTAAGTACTTTGAATATATCATCCCACTCACATGGCCTGTAAATTTCTGCTACAATATCTGCTAAAAGACTAACTGGAGTTTCCTCATATGTAATGAGTCTTTTTTGTCTCTTGCTAATTTTAAAATTATTATTAGTTTTTTAGTATTTGATTATAATATGTTTTGGTAATATCTTTGGATTGAATCTCTTTGGGGCATTTTGAGTTTCATGTACCTTTATTTAGGAAGTTTTCTGACATAATTTCTTTATGTTTCTATCCCTTTCTCTCTATTCTTTCCTAGATTCCCATAGTGTTAATATTGATTCATTTCATGATATTTTATAATTCATATAAGCTTTATTCACTTCTCAATTTTTTCCTCCCCCATCCCCACTGATTGCATAATATCTAGACATCTACCTTAAAGTTTGCAGATTAATTTGATTGATTGAATCTGTTGTTGAAGCTCTTTACTGCATTTTATGTATTGTATTTTCAGCTCCTAATCTTTTAATAATTTTTTAAGATGTCTATTTCTTTAACATTTTGTTTTGTTCATGCATTGTTTTCATGAGTTCATTGGGTTGTCACTTTGTATTCTCTTGAGTACTACTGTGTCTCCTTAAAATAATTATTTTGAATTCTATTTCAGTTAATTCCAAGATCCTCTTTTCTTTGGTGTCCATTATTGGAAAAATACCGTTTGTTTGGTGGAATCATGTTTCTTTGCTTTTTCATGTGTGTTTGTGATGCTTTTGAGTTGATGTCAACAAATTTGAGAGATCAGTCACATCTTCCAGTATTTCAGACGGACTCTTTGGAGAAATACTTTCACCTGAAGGTGGCTGTGAGGGCAGTAGCTGGATGGGGCGTGCCATCTCTAATTTCTAATTTACTACATCATTGTACATCTGTGCAGCTCTCAGCAAAGTTCAGTGATGGCAAAGACTATACTGGTCTTCCGTGCAAGAATGCAGGAGTCCTGTGTGTGGCAGTGCTGGCCAGGACTATTGAATTCCTCAAAGTCAAAAGGTGCTAGGGTCCTTTTGTTCTTGTTTGCACTTTGGAGGAAATTCTAGCCAAGGTGAATCCCTCTTGGTGCCAGGCCTAGCACACTGACACACTGGCAATGGCAGCCAGGTCCTAGATTCAGGCCTGTGTGGAGCTAACATAGGATCTAGGTCCTTTGTCACAGGTGCACTTGTTGCAGCAGTAGTGCTTGGATCAAGTATAAGCATTTGCAGATCTCCTATGAAACCAGGGCATAGGTCTCTGGGTTTTTTGCAAAGACTCATCTGGAGGAAGGTTGCAGCAGCAGTGTAAGCCCTGGCATAATGGGGTACAATGGTGGCTTGGTCCCAGAGATCAAGCTGCAGTAACAGCACATCTAGGGGATGATGAGTCCATGCTCTGACTTTGGCCTCAGGAGACAGTAGCAGGACAGCAGCAGTAATTGACCATTAAATCTATATGTTAGTATCTAAGGGGTGGGATTCAGAGCTTTGGTTCCATTGCCCCAATAATGATGGGTCAAAACCCTCATCAACAACCCAAGGAAGGGCACAGAGCCCTTTGGGGTAAAGCCCTATGGGGTAAAGTTTCCCTGAGGGGATCCCTACTGATGCTGAGCTGCTTAGGACGGACTGGGATATGAGGTGAGACAGATAAAATGTTTCTTTTACTTTCCTATGTGGCCACCCTAGTTTTTGAGCTTTACTGAGTTTCTGCTATTCCTTCCTGGCACTCCAGAGCTTTCCCAGAGCTATTTTTGTCAGTTCGTAGATGCTTTTCAGGGGGAGATGAGTGTCGGGACCTCCTAACTCTCCATCTGGTGACCAGTCAAATCTCACTGAGTCCTTTATTAGCATTTTTTGTGTTATTTCATATTGTTAGTATCCTCCTTAACATTTTGTGTATATTTTGGGGTGTTTTTAATTACGTTTTTCTTCTTTCCGTAAGTCTGCTTCAGATGGTATATGCTGTGAAGTGTGTTGTTTTTATTCTTAGAGATCTAGTTATTTTGACCTGTGTGTTCATGTTACCTTGTGGTTACCAACTATTCTGTCTGGTATTTTGTGTCAGAGAAGAGCTAAAAAGTCAGGCTCAGTGACAATACTTTGGCATTAAGGAGAAAATAGGATATAAATCTAAAAGAGGTGAGCCCAAAATATTACAGTACCACTATTGACCATTTTCATTTTTTGCTACTTTATCAGGAAATTCCTCTGGTAAAGATTTCGCTTTTAAATACTTAAATACAATCAATTTTTAGAGGCGCTAAACCTCATCAGCTCAAATAACTTAAAAGAAGAGATATCTGTATAAATGCTCGAGGCCAGTGAGTCAATCAAAACCTGCTTCATCAACCCCTTACTTTGCAGTTGCCCCATGGTTATAGGACCCTGGCCATCTTTTGTTAATTATCTACTTTGCACCTGATTACCTCTGTTCCAGGCGTATTTGCCAGTTTTTGTTCATTCAATACAACATACTAATCCTCATATCATGTTTTTCGTTCTTATTCTCTTTTCTGCTTAAAATTTGTTCTCCAAAGTCTCTGTATGATTGTGTTTTTCTCGATTCAGATGTCATCTTCTCAAGAAGACCTTCAATACTACACTGGCTAGAGGAACACTTCAACTCTCATGCCACCCACCTACCATCTCTTACCAAAATTCTATCATACATCCTATATTATCTTTTCATTAGTGCCAAAAAATGCTTTTATATACTACTTTGTGATTTTTGTCCAAGTCTTCTGAATATAAAGAAAGAAGATCATTACTTGAATTCAGAGACTTCGTGTCTTACACATTATTATACCCTTTCCATCTACAACACATGATATGGCATATAGCACACTTCAATAAATATATTTTGATTGACCTATTGACTTTAAAGATTGTAGTATGGATCACTGAAGACATTTTGATGCTATATTCTGTGCTATATTTTATAGGATAAGGTTGTCAAACAGAAAAATGAGGTTTTTTTTATAGACCCATAAAGTAGCACTGATTTAACTTGTGGATGCAGCATAAGTATTCATTATTAAAAAGAATATCTAAAAATATGATTTCCATGTGGTTATGGTGATGATGGAGGTGATATCATGGTTTGAATTAATACCATGTGATAGTAGAGAGTTTCTACAATGTATAGAGTTTAGGTGAATTTGCTCATGTTTTAAGCTCCAGAAGAGAGAGATAAACTAGCTTAAAGGTTTCACACCAAAGTATGATGAAGAATTGTTTTTGTGCAATCACAAGCTGTCTCCATAGAAAGAGTCAGAGACCTGATGATTTCAGGTCTGAGGTGTGCTCTAGGGTTGATGTAAAAGAGGTCTCAAGGGAAATCAAAGAGCATTGAGTAGTATAACTGAATACTTTCTTGAAAAAAAAAAAACCCTTCAACTATAGTTACAGAGCTCATATTCACTGCTTTCAATTTTATAAGGCACTTATCATTAATCCATAAAAAAAAAACACCTTGAAATGTTCCCACTTGATGTCTTATCTTGATTTGTTTTTTTGCTCACCATTTGTATTCATGATTTGTATGTATCTTTTGTGATTGCCAGGACCAACTTTGGCTGCCTTAAATTTCAAACTTTATAGGGCAAAGGCAATTTCTATGTAATGCTCTGTTACAGGTACACATACTCCCTCAAGCTATTAGGGATATAATTAGTATCAGTCAATAAAACTATTTCCTGCTCCAGCAATTCTTATTGTTCTGACAGTCCAGTACCTGGGAACTATAGATAGAAAGCAAATGTAATTTCCATCATTTTATAGACAGTCAAAAGCAAATAGGAAGAAGGGAGATATATTCTTGGTATAGTTCATGGATTCTGATTCATCACATTCCTAAAACCCCAGGACCTCAAAAAACATGCAATCACTTGGCTGACAATCAGAACCAATTTTATTGCCAGTGGAAATGGACAAACTGCTGGAGAGCTATTTGTGAGAAATTCTGGATCTTCATTTTTGGTGTTCAATTAGGCAAGGTAAAAGAGAAGCTGACATGCGTTTTCTTTTTAGATTAAATGACTTTCTTAATAGAGAATTCTTGAAGCCAAAATTACTTGACAAGTTGGGGTACTAGACTTCTGCAAAAACTGAATTAGTTTTGCAATATTGAGTACATTAAGAAGACATTTTATGATAACAAAATGGACCTTATTAAAATTACTGTAAGATTATTAAATTCCTATAGACTATATTGTTCTCTTCTTGAGAATTCTTAAATGTAATCCAAGTGACAATAGTAACAAGACAATGAAGTCTTGATATTATTACTGCATTATAAATTGGGATTAAAGGCCAAAAATAAATATCTGTAACAAGTATAATATCCATTACATGCCTATTATTTTTCGGTATTTAACATTTATTTATATGACAATTGTTTAAGGTATTTTTTAAGTAGAATATGTTCAGTTATAACTATCAGTAATAAAGAATAGACATAAACCTGGTTAGAAAGTGGTAACTGTTTTGGAAATAATTTTCCTCTGCCTGACTGAAACCAATTGCGTGATTAGAAGTGATGTGAGTTTTTTTTTGCTACATGCTAAAGTTGAACTTCCCCAAATGAACGGATTAGTATTACTCCTCCAAAGCAATACTTGAAAGAAAAACAGTAGCTCCCCACATACCCTGTTGAGACCATTAACCTGTTGAACATCATCCCTTAGATCTAGACTATCTTCTGTTTAGGAATGGAATATAAACAAATCTCATCTTTTTTTAAAGGCCTAAACTAAGCTCTTTCATGACACATTAACTATGATAAGCAGAAGAGGCAGGGTGCTAATTACTATAGTGATGTGATCCATTTGCTAAATGATGAGAACATCAATAATTCATAAGAATTAGCTGCTAAAACATTTAACGTCAAACAATCCAAGCTTAGCAACTCAGATAGCAATCTTTTGTATGTAGTAGATGACATTCAGACACTTCCTTTTCATTATGAAATATAAATGCATTTTCCTTCTCGCAGCAGTTTAGATTATAAAGGATGGCAGATGTATAATATGTCTACTCTGATTGTTTGCAATGCTGACAGTCTCAGCAGAGAGTCTGCAGATGTCTCATACTTGGTGAAAATCAGTCTTAAAATTTTTAAATGCAAATTGAGTGCCATCTTCTAATAAGCAATGATATTAAAGAAGTGACAATAGCATAAATAACCAAATATGAAATACTTGTTTTTTTACATTGAAATAGAGGAAAATTCCGTCCTTGTATTAAATCCTGTTATGAGTCTAAATCCAATACTTAGATTAGGAGGGTCCCAAAGTTTTACTTTACCACCAAACCACTCATTCTACCAGTGAATTTTTTCTTCTTTGTTTTCTTAGTATCTAATATACATTTATATACCCATACGAGAAAATAATTTAAACGTTTTCTTTAAAAATGTTAGTTTTTAAAATAAAATATTTAAGTTTCTCAAACATAATCAAGAGCAAATAATAAGGGTAAAAAGTGCTTATCAATTTTTAAAAAATCAGAATCCTAATAGATATCCACAATGTTATTAATATAAGTCACTGAGACAGGCAATGTTTAAGTGAACTGATTGTTGGTGCCATGAAAAAAAATGTGTATTAAAAATTAAGGCAATCATTTCTTTATCAGCTTTAATATTTTTTTAAAAAGTGAGGTGAACTGAAAAGAAAATATTTTCAGTTATAGTGAAAGGAAGAAGAGACTTCTAATCTTCAAAATCAAAGGGAAAATCACTACAAAGCTGGACAATACTGGAAAATTGTTTTGGCAAATGATTCTTTAATGGTTCAGACAAAGTTTAATAAAGGTATTATAAAATAATCTTAACACACATAAAAAAGTGAACAGCTTAAATCCTAAAATCCTTAAGTCATCAGTGTTCCAGTCTAAAATGATTTTTCTCAGGCTAAATCCACACAGAGTGTTTCATTTTTTTATAAGTCCCGGTTGTAATCCTTCATTAAATTTTTGAATAAGTCCTGAAGATATAAACCTCCTTTTGACAAACCTTTCTACTTTGCTTTTTGCTTTGAGTACAATTAATTTCTATATCTTTTTGTACTTTGGCAGTACAACGAAAGGGAACATCTTTAAATTGGTTTTAATATATAATTATGACATTTTTTCCTGGCTTTCTAATGAGGAAAATGTTATTAATAATATCACCCTCCAGCATAATTTTGCCTTTCATCCCACTTAAAATTTTCTCCAATTAAATTTTCATGATATCAAGGAAAATTTTAGGCTGCAACAGTTTAATTTTTATATCTATTAAGCACTGCTTCCACTAATGAAAACTGTCATATATCACTAAAGTACAGCTCCAAGAAATTTAGAGTGATCATTTTATCTCTCAGTGAAGAAATTTTACCTTCGCCTGTGGGAACCAGACAAAGCAAAACTGAATTACACAACCACATAAATAAGACCTATATATAAACATTATTTTCAATTTTATTTTATTGGAAGGCACTAGATGGTTATTTAATCATATTCAAAAATACATCAAGGGAAGTAACATGATTGATTCTTAGTGTTTCCAAACTTGACCCTTAGTTAACATGGGAAAGGAATCACCGAAATTGGTGGTAGATAAGGCGGAGAGGTGGCAGTTACTATGGTAACCGTAGTTTTGGTCAATGCTACAAATATGACTTTTTCCTCTTCCTTATGTGCAATATCAGCTCTTAAAAACTTCATTAAAATTTCTTTTCAAAACCATAAACAGGCAGTTTTTTATTTGCTATTTATTCTTGGGAAAAGGAACATGTTTCTCACTGTTTCCTATCAGGGTCTGCAGAAAACTGAATATGTGTTCCTTCCTTTCCCCCTACACACAAAATTTATATGTTGAAATCCTATCCCAAAGCGTGATGGTATTGGAACCGAATTGTGTTTGCTTCTTTGTGAGCCACAGAGAGAAACTACATCACGTGGAGTTGTTGCACAAAGTAAACTTTATTTATGGCACATAAAGAGATAACAAGGAATAGCTTCCAAAGCTGTGACTCCATGAGCAAAGGTGAATGGTTCCTTTAATTTGGGGTTAAGATGAACATTTAGAATGGGGAGTCTTGTCATCATATATAGAGGTAGGCATAACGTTGCAAGTGCACCCTAAGGAAACATGCCTATATGTGCATTGCATGTTATGTAAATAAGCCTGTGTTCCTCCATTGGCAGAGATTTTAGTATAATAATAAGGTAAAGGTAACTGTTGGTCACTCTACAGGTCACACTCCATGGTCCATCTGCATAGGCATGAGTTGAGAGTTAAATTCAAACTGGTCTGGGTGGTCTGGGCTGTCTGGGGCTCTTCATCCAGGCAGTCATTACTGTTGGAAGGGTAGTTTCAGTTTTCATCATGGATGCTGTGTTTTTCAGGTCTTTTGGCTTGAGTTAAAAGATAAGCTGGAAAGAAAAGCTTAAGGAAAAATGTAGGATAAAGGTTTGTATATACATACAAGCAGGTGGAGGGGTGGTAAAGGTCAACTCTTGGAGTCTGATTCGTGACAATATTTGGAGTTACGGAATTTGGGAGGTAATTATAAGGGTCATGGGTGTAAAGTTGAAATTAGTGCCCTTATTAAAGAGACTCCCAGAGGGCTCCCTCACTACTTCCTACCATGTGTAAACTCAGGGAGAAGATGACCAATATTTATATATATATATATATATATATATACACACACACACATATAATTTATATAATAATATATAAATGTAATATATAAAATATAATAAGTTATATAATAATGTAATTTATATAATTTATATAATAAATATATAATTATATATATAATTTATTGTCAAGTTGGTTTCCATACAACACCCAGTGCTCATCCCAATAGGTGCCTTCCTCAATGCCCATCACCCACTTTCCCCTCTCCCCCACTCCCCATCAACCCTCAGTTTGTTCGCAGCATTTAAGAGTCTCTTATGGTTTCCTCCTTCCCTCTTTATAACTTCCCCCCTGCCCCTCCCCCATGGGTTTCTGTTAAGTTTCTCAGGATCCACATATGAGTGAATGCATGTTGTATCTGTCTTTCTCTGCCTGACTTATTTCACTTAGCATAACACTCTCCAGTTCCACCCACATTGCTGCAAATGGTCAGATTTCATTCTTTCTCATTGCCAAGTAGTAGTCCATTGTATATATAAACCACATCTTACTTTATCCATTTGTCAGTTGATGGACATTTAGGCTCTTTCCATAATTTGGCTATTGTTAAAAGTGCTGTTATAAACATTGGGGTACAAGTGCCCCTGTGCGTCACCACTCCTGTATCCCTTGGGTCAATTCCTAGCAGTGCTATTGCTGGGTCATAGGGCAGATATGTTTTTAATTTTTTTGAGGAACCTCCACACTGTTTTCCAGAGTGGCTGCACTAATTTGCATTCCCACCAACAGTGCAAGAGGGTTCCCGTTTCTCCACATCCTCTCCAGCATCTATAGTCTCCTGATTTGTTCGTTTTAGCCACTCTGACTGGCATGAGGTGATAGCTCAGTGTGGTTTTGATTTGTATTTCCCTGATGAGGAGTGACGTTGAGCATCTTTTTATATGCCTGTTGGCCATATGGATATCTTCTTTAGAAAAGTAAGATGACCAATTTTTGAACCAGGAAGTTGGACTCTCACCAGACACTGAATCTGTCAGCATCTTGATCTTGGACCCCTTAGCCTCCAGGATTGTGAGAAATAAATTTCTGTTGTTTATAAGGCACCCAGTCTGATATTTTTGCTATAGCAGGCAGAAGAGGCTGAGATAGAAATTGGTACCAGAAGTGGGGCATTGCAGTGATAATACATAAAACACATAAAAAAGGCTGTGGAATTAGGTAGTGGGTATAAAGGTTGGAAGAGTTTTTGAGGTGCATGCTAGAAAAAAGTCTGCATTGTTGTGAATGGACCATGAAAGGTGATTCTGGTAGAGTTCAGAAGAATAGAAGAGAGCTGGAAAGAAAGCCTCCATCTACTTAGAGAATAAAGGACCTTGGACAGAATGTTGACAGAAGTATGAACAGTAAAAGCTATTCTGATGATGTCTCATACAGAAATGAGGAACGTTGTTGGAAACTGGAAGAAATGTGATTCTTGTTATAAAGTGGCAAAGTCGGAGTTATGTTTCTGTCTTAGTGTTTTGTGGGGTAGAACTTGAAATATTTGGCTAAGGAAATGTCTAAGCAAAGTGTTGAGGAGAAACCTCGTTCCTTCTGACTGGTTGTAGTAAAATTCAAGAAGACAAATGATTTAAAGATGGAACTATTAATCAAAAAGGAAGCAGAATTTAAAGATTGGGAAAGTTCACAGGCTAGCCATATTGAAAAGAATGAGGAACTTTTGATAGATTAGTGTGAATCCATTACCTCAACAGAAGCCAGGAGCTATTCTTCAAGACAGGGCAAGGATGACCCTGAAGACAATTTAGAGATCCATCAGGGGTTTCGCTCCCATCACAGGTTCACAATGTGTGTGTTGTAGGGGTGGGGTATATGTGGGAGGGGGAGTGGGCAGATGGGGTTATTGGGGGATGTGGGCAAAGTGGTTGCAGACAAAGCGTTGCTGGCATCTGTGGGACTGGTTCTTCCCAGTGCCACCTCATGTTTCAGGTACCATGTTCCTTGGCTTCATGTTTGGGCTCTAAAGGGCCCCTGTGCAATATGGGCCATTGTAAGGAGGGTGCATACAGGAAACTTTGGTGGCATCTTTATAATATAATCTTGGCTAGTGCTTTGAGGTCACAAGCTATGGAGGTATGCTGCCAGCACCTAGATTTCAAGGAATAGGGTTGCTTGGCACAATTGTGAGCACAAGCTCCCAACAAAGAGCTGTGGCAGGGCACAGAACCACTGGGAGGCCATCTGGCTGAACTGAAGGGGTGATATTGTCAATCCACTGGGCCTGGAAGGCAGAGCATTGAGCCTAGGAAGATGATACTTGGGCCTCACAATTTAATATTGTTTGCTGCATTCAGTTTTGTACTTGTGTGGGATCTCTCACTCCTTTCTTCTTTCCTATTTCTTCCCTTTTTAATGGGAATGTCTCTCCTATGCCTTTCCCACCATTTTGTTTTAGAGACACATAACTTGTTCAGTTTCACAAGTAAAGAGGAATTTTGCCTCAGGATGAAAAGCATCTTGACTCTCACCTCTATCTGATTTAAATGATATTTAAATGAGACTGGACTTCTGAATTTTGAGTTGATGCTGAAATAAGTCAAGAATTTGGGGGCTGCTGGGATGGAGTGAATGTAGTTTGCATGGGAGGAGCACATTAATTTTGAGGATCCAAGGAAGAAATGCTATAACTTAAGTATCTGTGTCCGTCTCCCATTCATATGTTGAAATTCTAACACCCAGTGTAATGGCATTTGGGGGTGGATCCTTTGGGAAGTGAATGAGGTTAGTGCCTTAATAAAAGAGACTCCAGAGAGCTTCTCTGCACCTTCCATCATGTGAGGATACACCAGGAAGACAGTACTCTGTGAACTAGAAAGCAGGCCCTTACCAGACACTGAATCTTTCAGCAACTTTATCTTGGAATTTTTAGCCTTCAGAATTGTGAGAAATAAATTTCTGTTGTTTATGTGCCATCCAGTCTATGCTGTTTTTGATACAGCAGTCAGAACAAACTACAATATAGTTCTTGGGGGCACAGTGCTTTCTATTAAACTCTGCCCTTAGGAAAGCAGGCTAGAGGGAGATTGGAAGGGAGGAAGAAGAAAGTTATGATGTTCCTCCTGTTTTCTAGTTTTCCATCAGCATTGTGGCAGTGGCAGTGGGATCCAAAATTCTACTGGCACTTTTTGCATCAGCTGCATGAAGCTTCCTGTCAGAAATCTGATCAAGACTCCAGTAGTACCCCTCTTCTGAGTCCCTAAAGTCTTGTAATACTTTTCCCTTTTATGTCCCCAATGCTAGATGTAGTAGCCTTTGCCTGTAGCTAAACTATTGATCATCACAATGTTTGCTCTTCTAGTTTGCAAGCTTTAATTTCTTGAATTAAATCATTTCTGTTTGAATACTTATTGCTTTTTCTGTTTCCCTGAATACAGCCTACTGGGAAGCCATCGAAGGGAGTTAAGCAAGGTACTAGCATTATTAGCCCTGAGTTCAGGAATAATCATGTTAGTTGCATTGTAGAGAGGAACTTGGAGGAAGGAACAGTGCATGGCTGCTAATAGCTTGAAGACTATTTTGAGAAATCAGAGGAGAGACTGGCTAGGATTATTGTGATTGAAATGGAATCAATGAAAAAGAATCAAGGTGTAGGATAGAATATCTCCTTGTTTGGTGATGCACCAAACATTGGGAATTAGAGGAGAGAAAGATTGAGTGATGGGATTGAGAGTGATACCACTTAGTAAGAAGAGTATCATGAGACATTGATGAGACTTGGAACTAATATCATAAATTCATTTTTGAAATAAAAAAATTTATATTGCCTATGAAAAGTTGTAATATAAGCCTGGTGCTAATAGAAAATTTCCGGGCTAGAATATACATTCACGAATAGTGTATCTATAGGTAGATGTTGACTCCTGCATCTTGAAAATGGTAAATATAACGAAGAGGAATTCTAGGCCCCAAACTTGAGGAATGTCAGCATTTAATGACCTGGTAAAAAAAGGCAAGACTTCAAAAGAGGAAGAGGAAAACTACAGCTTTAAGAGGAAAATCAGTATGGTGTGGTGTTAGAAATACTAGTGAAAAGAAATGCTTGGAAGAAGTAACCAACATTGTCAATTGCTGATAAAATAGTATTTAACCAAGAAGCTTAGTCTGAGTTAATGAGAGGTAGATAGTAAAGTGGAAGTGGGGGGAAGGAGAGTTAATAATTGGTAAGGAAAACCTGTTTCTCAAAAGATCAAAAGTTACTTAATTTTTGAGTCTATTCACTATTTCCACATATCTCGTATTTCAAAGCAAGGAAAATAGTTAAAATTACATGGTATCTCTCTAACCACAGCTGACATTCTTTTAATGTTTGGCTTATCTGCGCCATTCCTCTAGAGATAATTTCAATCTAGAAACTATACATGTGTCCCAGTGACTGATAACACATACATACTGTATAATTTATGATGATGGAATTGATAATTGCACTTCACAATTTTCATATTTTACAATAAGGATCAGAAATAAACACTTTCTCACTCAACTCATAAGATGCCAAGCGGATAATCAGTTTCTCTTGGCCAGTTGTATTTTGAATAAGAAATACCTGTTTGTTAAATAGAATGGGCAATTACTTATTGCTGGTTACTATCATAAAATCTTAATAGTTTATTAACTCCAATCAATAATCTCCAATTTTTCAGCCCTACATTTGAAAAAAAAAAAAGCAGATGGTAAGAATTCTCAGTGAGCACAGGTATTATGAAATACATCACTGCTGAGTAAATTGCCTTTACAGTTTTGTCCACAATTACCACCTTATTGAAAATCTATGATGTAGTTCTACATGGTCTTCAGCCTGATGATTACACAGGAGCAATAGTCATTGATTTTTAAAGGCTTTCAATACTTGGTACACTGGTTATTAATAGCAAAAAAAACGACCATTCAGGCAAATAAACCAGGAATTTGGCAATGGCTTTGCTAATTTCTATCTAAAACACATTAGAGGATTTAAAGACCTTTGTTTAGTTCCTAATTAGCTAATACACATAACTCTTTGATCTGGCATTAAGTGGGTCACGATTCCAAGCGCACTCTCTAATATTTTTGTCTTTGTATGTGAAAATGGTGCTATTGAGCCATCACGGAAGGATGTGATTTTTAATTGCTCTTCTTGGTGTAGGGTGGATTTGTAGCATTGTTCATCTGTGTATCTCTTTATCTCTGAAATAAAATTGGACACAAAATACTTATCTTGGCTCTTTCACTTGCTAACTGGGCAAGTTATTTAACTTCTCTAAGCTTCATTTTCTTGTGGCCAAATAGGAATCTAACCATTACCTGCATCATTGGGGCACCGTGAAGAAATATAATCACAATGCAAAATTTGTCCTATATTTGATAGTTAGTAAGTGTTAGCCATATTTAATTGCAAATACATATATATGATGTGTATATTGGCCAGAGCCTTGTCTTAAGTGTAACTCTTGCCTTTGACTAATATAGAACAGAAACTATAATATGCTTCTTTCAAATGATATACATTCATCCATCCACTAAAGAAATGTTTACATGGTACTTACCTTGTGAAGATGATTTTCTGTATATTGGACATTAAACAATAAAGATACAATAAGACATTGAACAATAAAAAATAGTCCTGCTATAAAGGCTTATGTACTAGTGGGAAGAAATAAATCTAGATAGATAAATGATAGATAGATGATAGATATATAGATATATATCTATCATATCTAGATGATAGATATATAGATAGATAGATAGCCAAGATGGCCATAACTAATAGGTTTAAAATGGCCAACCAGCCATAACTAATAGCAGAAAAGAAGTATAAAGCAAGATAAGGGAAAAGAGAATAGTAGCAGAAGATGGGGTTATCCACAAAGGCATTTCTGAGATGGTGATATTTAAGGTGAGATCTTAATAAGAAAAGGGAACATACGGGAATATATAGTGAAAAAGCTTTCCAGGTAGAATGAACAGCATGTACCAAAGTTCTCTTTTTCCCATGCACTGCAATTTTCCAGAAACTATGCATTTTTTGTTTACTCATCATAATTGCCTCTGTTGCTTTTTACTCATCCACAAAAGAGTTGAAGTCCTCTACTCCTGCTGTGTGTTCACAAAGGTGTAGGCATAGAGCCTTGAGCTCTATCTACTCTTGGTCTATTTGTATATGAGACAGAGATCCTCCAATCTACAGGTAAAAATAAGAACAGACAATGTTCATAATACTCACTACTTGCCAAGCCCTAAGTTGGACACTTTTACACTCATTATTTCATTTGAAATTTTAATTCAAGCAATATTCAAGAGGATGCATTTTAATTTAAGCAATCTGCAGGTATAATTTTAAATTCTCAACAAAACATACACACACATAGACACTATATACATATGTGCATTTTTTCCAACATCATAGCAATTGTAGGGAATATACAATACAAAACCAAAGACAATCCTAATAATTATTTTCTTGTAGTAAAAATCTCCATGAAGAGTGTAGAAGACTTTTATTTATTAGAATATACTCAGTTCTTGATTATTCATATCAGAATATTTGAATAGATAAACTAAATTAGAAGAAAATTTAAGTCACTTATATTGATTTTGTGTTTCATTTAACTATTTTCATGTGTTATCATTTTTTACTGATTTCAATAATATAAAATTAGGTTTGTAAAAATTTTAGAACATATTTGTTTGGTTTGTTGACTAAGACTACACTACAAAAAGACAGTGTAGGACTCAAATGTTATTTAAAAAAAGTTTTAATGTTTATTTATTTTTGAGAGAGAGAGAGAGAGGGAGTAAGTGGGGGAGGGGCAGACAGTGAGGGAGACACAGAAATCTGAAGCAGCCTCCAGACTCTGAGCTGTCAGCACAGAGACCAAAGCAGGGCTCAAACTCATGAACTGCAAGATCATGACCTGAGCTGAAGTCGGATGCTTAACTGACTGAGCCACCCAGGCACCTCCTAAAATTTCTTTTATGGAAGCCAAGGTAACTTCATGGTTCCCCTGGGAATCGAACCCAGGGTCTTCTGTGTGTAAGGCAGATGTGCTAACCACTACACCATGGAAACTAAAGACTAAAATGTTCTTTTATGTTGGCACATTTTATAGTGTTGAGGAGAAATTATAAATGTTACAACACTTAGAATTGGGAAGTAGGAAACCTATGTTAACCAAAATGATGTATGTGACTCTATTCTGTATATTTCTGTGATACTTATATTTACAGATGCTTCGGGACTTTCTTTGTGTGTCTTCCTATAAGTTTTAGATTGTACTTTTAGATCTGTTCAGTGTGGCAATTATTTCTTCCATTTAAGAATAATAAGTAATTCTTATTAGACACAAGTCATTTGAAAAATCAAAATGTCTAACATTTAACATAAGAAATTACTATGGTAACTCATAAATAATTTTATTGCTTTTTTTGAGAATAATAAACTGATTCAGAAGGTGATTTCTTTTTTTTTTTTTTTCAACGTTTCTTTATTTTTGGGACAGAGAGAGACAGAGCATGAATGGGGGAGGGGCAGAGAGAGAGGGAGACACAGAATCGGAAACAGGCTCCAGGCTCTGAGCCATCAGCCCAGAGCCTAACGCGGGGCTCAAACTCACGGACCGCGAGATTGTGACCTGGCTGAAGTTGGACGCTTAACCGACTGCGCCACCCAGGCGCCCCCAGAAGGTGATTTCTGATTGAAGTTTCAAACATACTATTTTTACTTGGTCTGGTAGTTTTCATTATTTGGTCAGTATATATTTGTGATTGCTTTTCTCTTAACAAAACATAGATGTTTTGTAAAGAAAAAATGAATTCTTCTGCAATTATGTCAGAATAAATTAATTTGCTAGAATATAGATATCCCCTTTCTGTTGACAAACAACTCATTATTTTTTATTGAGATGTATTTGGTATACAACATTATGTGTAATTTTAAAGTTACACAATGTATTGATTGATTTCAGTATGATTGTCGTTTCAGCATTAGCTAATACTGCTATTGTGTTGCATAATTATCATTTCTTCTCTTGTTCAGAACAATTCAGATCTAGTTACTTAGCAAGTTTAAGTTTTATAGTACAATCTTATTGTCTGTAATTACTGTGCTGTGTACGAGGTCTCTAGGACATATTTATATACCATTTGCAAGTATGTAATCTTAAACATCTCTCCTGTTCTTCCAAACTTCAGTCTCTGGAAACCACCATTTCACTAGATATCACATATGGGAGATACAATAATCTTTTTCTTCTTTTCCTGTGTTACTTGTCTCACTTAACGTAATGTAGTCAAGTTCCTTCCATGTTGCAAATGGCAGGTCTTTTTTTTTCCTCTTGGGTGGTTAGTATTCTATTGTATATCTATTTACCCCCATTTCTTTACCCATTCATCTATTCATGGACACTTAGAAAACAACTTGTGTCTTCCATGCCTTAGCTATTGTGAATGATACTGCCTATGTCTCTTTGGTAACATGTTTTCATTTCCTTTGCATATATGCCCATATGTGGCATTGATGGATAGAATGGTTGTTCTATTTTTTAATTTTTTTAGAAACATCCATGCTATTCTCCATAGCGGCTAAAGAAGTTTACAATCCCACCAACAGTGCATGATGGTTCCCTTTCCTCCACATCCTCACCAGCACTTGTTACCTCTTGTCTTCATGATGATAGCTATTCTTACAGGTGTGAGGAGATATACCATCATGGTTTTGATTTGCATTTCCCTGATGATGAGTGATGTCGAGCAACTTTTCATATGCCTGTTGGCGATTTGAATGTCTTCTTTGGAAAATGCTTTTTAGTTCTTTTGCCTATTTTTAATTGTATTTCATTGTTGATGAGTCACAGGAGTTCCTTATAGATATTGGGTATTAACCCCTTATCACATTTATGGTTTGCAAGTATTCTCTCCCTTTATGTAAGTTGTCTTTACATTTTGTTGATGATTTCCCTTGATGTGCAGAAGCTTTGAAGTTAGATGTAGTGCCACTTGTTGATTTTGTTGTTGTTGTTGCTTGTTCTTTGATGATATCTAAAAATACCATCTCCTAAACCAATGTCAAGTAACTTCTTCCCTATGTTTTGTTCTAGGAGTTTTAGTTTTTAGGCTTTATGTTTAAATCTTTGATCATTTTGAGCTAATTATTTTGTGCGTGGTGTAAGAAAGGAGTCTAATTGCTTTGTTGTTGTTGTTGTTTGTTTGCATGCAGTTATCCATTTTTCCCAGCAACATTCATTGAAGAGACCATACTTTCTCACTAGATGTTCCTGGTTCCTTTTTAAATGTTAGTTGACTGTGTATGATGGAGTTCACATCTGTAAAATTTATGTTTCTGAGAGTTGCAATCACTGTACTCTTTTTATACCGTTGCACCATTTATATCAGTCACTTTTTTTGAATTCTAGAAACTGTATTAAGTTCATACGCTTCCCAATGAATCAGTATATTTTTTTTTATTTTTTCTATTTGACAGTCTCCTGTTTATGAAAACTTTTTTTCCATATGGTGCAAACTCAGTCATAAGTAATGTGTCCTTATGTTGTAAAGATGTAAAGATGGCACCATGCTCTTCCTCAAGGAGTTTTGGAATAAACCATGTTACAAATGATTTAGGGTGAAGTTTTTCTTTCAGTAAAATTTTGAAGTTCCCATTTTTGCCTGCTTTGTCCCAGAAAATTTCACCTGGCAAATTTCAATGATGTAGTATATGATCCTTATCAATATTGTAAATAATTTCCATTCTGGGATGTTGTAAATATCTACCTGTATAGTTCAATGACAAATTGTCTTTTATTAGGTTGATATTGTAGAACTGTTACTGGACAAATCATGAACAGAATTTTTCATGTATAGTTTAAAGATACAGATTACACAGATGGACAGATATTACTGCCAATTATTAGGGAAAAAAAAACCCTTTCAATTCCATTGTCTCACTTGTTTTCAAGTTGTTTATGTTGTTTTCATATTTCCATATGTATTTTTAGATGATAACAATGTTTGACTTTGTAGGTGATTATAAGCATGTAAGTTATAATTAGTACATGAGCTTAGTATCTGTCTTATTTGCTTAACTTTTAAAGTAGTTCAGACTAATTGAGGTGCTTAAGATCTGTTATGTACAGTGTTATGTACTTTGTTGAGTTTTTAAATTTAGGTTATATTTTCTAAGCCACAAAAAATATGGGGGCGTTTGGGTGGCTCAGTCGGTTGAGCGTCCAATTTCGGCTCAGGTCATGATCTCATGGCTTCACATAAACTCTCTCTGCCCCTCCCCCATTCACACTCTGTCTCTGTCTCTCTCAAAAATAAATAAACATTAAAACAAAATTTAAAAAAAATATGAAAAGCCAGACTATTCCTCAACAACAACAACAAAAACAACAATAATAATATTCAGCAGGTTTATCATATAAACCTTAGAAAAATTTTAAAACTGCAATTCTTTTAGAATCAATAGCATTTTGAAACTTATTATTTTAAACATATAACTTAAAAATATATATTTACCCTACAAATACTATTTACTTACTCCTGGGGGTGAGAGTGGGGAAGAGTATGGGCAGGAGGGAGCCATGATTTTCACTATTATTGCCAATAACTCTATTAAGTTGAGTGGAAATCAGTCTCTCATTATCTACTCCACACTGGATGTGATAAAGCAAAAACTAGGGGTGCCTGGGTGACTCCGTCAGTTAAGCATCTGACTTCAGCTCAGGTCATGATCTCACGGTTTCTGAGTTCGAGCCCCACGTTGGGCTCTGTGCTGACAGCTCAGAGCCTGGAGCCTACTTTGGATTCTGCATCTCCTTCTCTCTCTGCCCCTCCCCCACTTGTGCTCTGTCTCTCTCTCTCTCTCAAAAATAAATAAATATAAAAAAATTAAAGAAAAAAACCAAATAAAGCAAAAAATAATGAACTATTCCATTAACCCAACCGTATGTTACACTTTGAAATATTATATGAAATTGTACCAAGAAAAACAAGAACCACATGCATGAATCATAAGAATAAGTAAAAACAAACAAACTATGGTACACAGTAAAGAAAATCTAAGAATGAGAGTTACAAATAAAAAAAGGGGGTTTTACTATTTATTTATTTATTTATTTATTTATATTTTTTAAGTAGGCTCTATGCTGGGCATGGAGGGCTTGGATTCACAACCCTGAGATCAAGAACTGAGGTGAGATCAAGAGTTGGGAACATAGGGCACCTGGGTGGCTCAGTCAGTTAATCATCTGACTTTGGCTCAGGTCATGAACTCATCATTTGTGAGTTCGAGCCCTGTATCAGGCTCTGTGCTGATAGCTCAGAGCCTGGAGCCTGCTCTGGATTCTGTGTCTTCCTCTCGCTGGCCCTTCCCTGCTCATTCTCTGTCTTTTTTTCCCTCAAAAATAAACATTAAAAACAAATTTAAAAAAATAAAAAAAGAGTTGGGTGCTTAACTGACTGAGCCACCCAGACACCCCTACAATTTTAATTAAAATATATTTTTAGGGGCGCCTGGGTGGCGCAGTCAGTTAAGCGTCCGACTTCAGCCAGGTCACGATCTCCCGGTCCGGGAGTTCGAGCCCCATGTCAGGCTCTGGGTTGATGGCTCAGAGCCTGGAGCCTGTTTCCGATTCTGTGTCTCCCTCTCTCTCTGCCCCTCCCCCGTTCATGCTCTGTCTCTCTCTGTCCCAAAAATAAATAAACGTTGAAAAAAAATTTTTTTAAAAATATATTTAAAAATTTTTCCCACACGATAGGGCCTTTGCTTGTTGATGAAATATACTAGTTCACTTAATAGAGTTAAAGTTGCCTACCTATATTAAAGACAGTCTCTTGCATGTGAAAATGTGAGATACTCAGAGGAGTTAGAAGAAAAATGAAACAAATTTAAACAATTTTTTAAAAAGTTGATTCTGAGACGTTGCTTGTCTTACCACCAATATTTCTTCTTCTTCTTGTTTTGTTTTCTTTTAATTTAGAGAGAGAGAGCAAGAGAGGAGGAGAGAAACAGAAGGAGACGATTCTGAAGCAGACTCCATGCTCAGTGTGGAGCCTGACACAGAGCTTGATCCCATGACCCTGATATTATGACCTCAGCTGAAATTAAGAGCCGGGAACTCAATCAACTGAACCACCCAGGTGCCCTGCCACAAATATTTCTAAGACTTGTTTCCACCTATTGAAACCGGATTTTAGAAATCTGACTTGACATATATATATATATATATACACACACACACACACACACACACACACATACACACACACACAAAGACACATGTATATATATATGTGTGTGTATATATATATATGTGTGTGTATATATATATATATACATATACACACTAGGACAAAAAAGTTAAACATTGCATATGCCTCAGCAGGGGCCTAAAGGATGAGTTAGATCTCTCAAAGCTAAGTAATAAGGGGACATTTATTAGCAACATTTCATGCAGAAGCAGAGCATAAGGTTTCATAATTCAGTAGCATCAAGCCTCATTGCATCAGCAGATTATGTAAGATGTACAATCACTCTCATTCAACAAAGGAATATCAATGCATTGATTTTACTCTCTTCTTTATAAAATGAATTTCTGACAAAAACATTTGAATGAACATTGGGGAAAATGAATTTGAATTCAGATGGGTGAAAAGTTTAGAAGAAAACCCCTTAGCAACTTTAAATTAGTTCTGTTCTCCAGGCTCAGACAAGGACTGGCTAGGGCACTGAGACATTTCGCCAGGGAGATCATTGGCAAGGGCTCTGCATGAGCTGCGGCAAACAGGAGAGGGTCTGCGAGTTGGCTGCTCTGATTCTCCAAAAGGGAAAGCAGGTACCTTATGTAAACTGCATGTCTATGACCTTGACATCAATTCTCAAAATGATTTTAAATCCAATTATTAAGTGGATGATTTGTGAGCACCTAGGAGAGGAAGGCCTAATCATTAAGACCTAGCATGGTCAGACTAAGTGCAATTCATGTCAACTAACCTCATTTCTTTTTAGGGCAGGTTACCAGAATAGCAGATCAGAGAAAACAGATAGAGCATAGCAATAGAATACAAATACCTGAGGGCAAAGACTTTGACAGATCTGTTGGCCTGGGGGGCTCACAGTTTCAAGGTTCCCTTGTCCTTTTGAGAATTAGGCAGGGATTTGGCTCAGGAGCTTTGAGTTAACTCCTGGATAGAATTGTCTGATGACAGCCCTGAGCTCCAGAGGCTCCCCTTTCTAATAAAGCCACCTCCCTGGGCAGCTACAGTGTTGCCATTGTTACAAAGAGGGAGGCGTAAATTGTCTTCCAAGGTCCCTATAAATATGGGGGCAACAGGCGTTTTCTACTGGAATGTTGCTTACAGTGTAAACCCTCCAAGGTTTAGACTAATCTATACAATAATGAGTGCTCTGGAATTATGTACATACTGTGACTTGACTACTTGTTAGTTTTCTTTCAAAAAATCCTAATGTATACTCACCCCCATGGCCAGGGCTCTGTGACCATAATTCTTTTGTAGAGACTGCCATTTTTGAGCGTTTATATAAAATCCATTTGTTAAGTGCTGATGTGTAAGTCTCAGGTATGTTGTTTTTATTTCTTTTAGTACTGTTCCTTTCTCTCACCTACTAGATGCCTGGATCTTCAACACTTTTTTTTTTCTTTTCTGATTCTGTAATCATCTTGTCACTTTGGTTGATTAGGAGACTATAATTTCAGTATTTAATTCTTAGACTTGTTATATCAAAATTTGGGCTTACATCAGTTGAAACTAATCTTACCTCTTTCCAAGAGATGGTTACTAATGTGTCTACTGCTGTTTAAAGTAGAGGAAAGTGGGTGTGGTCAGACTTCAAAGTCCTGGCTTCGTGTCTTTTCTAGGCATAAGTGCCTTTGTGTTCCAAGGTAGAGATACCAGATGAGAGATGCCTCCTTACGCGATGACAAGTAGTGCAAAGTCTTCCTCTGGTTCAGTCAGTGTCTGTGTACTGTTGGTGGCCCTGATTATACTGTAGTCTCTGAGTTTGTGTGCTTGTGTTCCTTGGATATACGTGAAATTTTGTTTTTGTTCTTTCTAGCCCCAAACCTCCTCTTCCTAAAGAGTTATCCCATGTGTCCCTTTGTCCTCTTTAGCTATATATACCTCATCCCTTCTCCAAAATGGGCATAATAATCACTTGGCTTTGTAGTTGCCTGTATAGATATGTTACTTCAGCCCACCACCATTCACTGGGCTAGGAGAGAGACACAAAAATGAAAAACCCTCTTTGCATATCACCCGAGGCAAGGAAAAACAAGCATAAAGTGGATTTTTTTAAAAAGAGGATTAGTATGAACCACTAAAGATATCCCACCTGCCTTCAGAGATCTCTAGACTAGAAGGCTTTTTGAGACTGTTTTGATTTGTGCCCCAAAGTTCAGAGATCTTTTGTTAAGTAAGCATCCCTCTCCTCTTCACTAACACAATCCATCATTCTCTTAGGCTCTCAGAATGCTCACCTATGAACTCATTACATTGAATTCTTATGGCGCCTTTTGGGTAGATCTCTAAGTTCCGCATATCAGCAACATCTAGCAGGAGAATGAGATATCACTTTCTTCCTCCAAAGGAATGATTTTTCTTAGACTCCCTCACTCAGTTGACTTGAAGGGAAAACTATTTATTGCATCCTCCTTGAAGAAGGAAGAGAATAACTTCTCACAATGTTGCACATTTCATCCACAAGGCTGACAACCATCCCACTTCTCTATCCTCTCTATTGCCTGGAACACGGTGGAACGTTGGTAGATTGGTGAGTTCTAGCATCTACAAGACATTGACTAGCTCCAGATGGTAGCAGTGAATCTCTGAAGTTTAAGTACCTTGTCTTTAGACCCAAGTCCTAGGAAAGATATAAAATTCCTATCATATCCTATTATATAAAGATATAGACTATTGTCAAAAAATATCACTCTGGCTTCAGAATGAAAAATTGTATGTAAGGGAGCAAGACTTGAGTCTACCTTGCAATAGTTTGTATTTTTATCAATTACTTGAGTGAAGGCAGAGATAACATTAAACCTTATAAATATTAGAAATAGCATATCAAATGAACAGATGAGTTTCTGCCAGCCTGGAAAAAATAAATGGATCACATTTAACTACATGCACAATTATTAACTCAAAATATAGGCAGCTTTTGTGTTTGTCCCTCAAAATAATGAATAAATCAATTTGGTGAGATTATGTCTTAATGACATTAATGAAAAAGATAGACTTTTATGCCTCTAGTGATTTCCTTCATCAGACTTCTACCTCAGTTCCTACCACAGAGTTTCTAGGTGGTTAATACACCAGACTGGGTTCCTTACAGAAGGACATTGACTTGCAATCCTACTTCTTGGCATATTGTCCATCACATAGTTGTTGAAAAGTTGTCAAAGTGACAAAATTTATTGAAAGCAGAATGGAATAAAAGGTGTGCTATAGCTCCCGAGTATAATTTATCTTAAGCTGCACAAATAAAAAAAAAAGGAAGCAGTATCTAGAACATTGAACTCAGTAGTTAGTTATTTTATATTTCATAGCAAAGCATTTTTGTCTTATTCTAGGCTCACCTTCTAAAGGGGTATTCACAGGTGGACTGAGGTTAAGAAGAAGGGACTGAGATAATGAAACTCAGAAGTATATGAAAAATGGATAAAACAAAAGGTGGAGGCAGAGATTAAATGATTGCTTGACAGGAATGTTGTGGGAAAGATTCAAGCATGGCTGGGTGGTTATGATAGATGACCTTAAAGTCCTTTGTTTTCTGACATGGACATTGATAGGTGGTAATTCAACATGACTTTACACACAAAACGATAATAATCTTTAATATTAATTGTGCACTTATGTGTCAGACACTATCGTAAATGGCTATAGCATTAACTCTAATTTTTAGAACAACCCTGTGAGGTCAGTGTTACTAATTTCATCACCACTTCATGGATGTAGTAACTAAGGCATAGAATGTTTAGGTAAATTGTCCCAAGTCACACAGCTAGGAATTGGCAAAGCCAGGATTCAAATCAACTGGCCAAACATTAGATCATTAATGTTATTTATTTAGAAGGAAGCTATAATATAGAAACTTCTCTCCCCACTTCTCTTTCTCCCTCCTCAACTGGTTGTGCCTCTCCTCAATTCTTACCAACAAAATAGATGTAGAACTTCTCCCAAAAAGCTCAAGGCACAGTTGATTAGCTCTTATTTCCCATTGTTGGTTTCTCTGGCATCCAGCATTGCAGATTAAATTTACCAAGTTGCTGGGAATTTGTGATGTTTGATAGAACATCCATATTTTATAAAGGGTTTGGAGAATGCCAATTCTGTATTTGAAGTGAAATTATGGGCAGAAGAGACAGAGGGAAAAAATGAATTCAACACTGGAAGAAAAGAATGAAAGTTCTTAGAGTCAAAGCCATCCTAATTAAGGTAACAGAATAATAAAGAACTATTTTATAAAAATCTATTTCCTTTCTGAAACACTGGAGGAGGTGTTAACATTAAAAATTCTTTAAAATTAATCTATTCCAGGGGCGCCTGGGTGGCTTAGTCGGTTAAGAGTACGATTTCAGTGCAGGTTATGATCTTGTGGTTTGTGAGTTCCAGCCCCCCCCCCATGCTCATGCTCTGTCTCTCTCTGTCTCTCAATAATAAATAAACGTTAAAAAATAAAATTAATCAATTTCAAAGGAAGGATATTATTAATTGAAACCAATTGCCAAACATTGTTTTTATTAGTGCTTCAAGCAGAAAGTTGTGATTTTTAAAAATATCATGTACCATCTATTAGTATCAGTACAGGTATTCTGTGTATTCTATGGATATTATTACATAACTGAGCAGATGAATGATAGGCTGATTGAGTCAGGAAAAGAAGGTCATGGTATAAGAAATAATTGTGATTCGTATTCTACTGAAAATCTTTTCATGAAGTTTAAAAATAATTTCCTGAAATGCCTTTATTAAGGTAAATAATAGGATGAATCAAGTTAGCTCGGGTTTATTTTCCTATGTAGAGGTGGTTTTCTGACTGCATTTATGAAAAAAAAAGCTGACTATCGGAAGAATAACCTATAGATGTATTTCATGAGGGTAATTCTATATGGAAGAGTCAGAACTATATTAAAACCATGATAGAAAATTATGGTTCACATAGCAGCCAGTACAGGATACAGAGGTGCTTACACTAGACACAGCCCCTTGGGCACATTGGAAATTGACAAATGCCATCTTTTGATTTGGATGAGACCTGAGTCTTTCCTCAACATCAGAGTTTGGCAGGCAAGTTGAAAATATTTGATCAAGTGATGTATGAAAAACAACCCTTTGTATAAATGCGAAAATTTTAGACATCAAAGTTTAATATATGAAAGTACAGGTTATTTGAAAGTCAAGTGTTTGAAAGTCAGGAACATTTCCCTTAAGGTATCATTGTAATTTTAAATATAGTAAGAGGTTTTGCTTTTAAAATGTATTTCTTTTGAGTTTAGTGTGCTAAAATGTCTTTGAGTCATATTTATTCCTAAAAGGTACCATTCAAACCCTTTATTTCACATTTTTATATCCAGTTATCTAATATTCTTGAGTTTATAATTTTAAGTCATTTCCATTAGCCTTTGACTGTTTATCATCCCTTGCTTTACTTTCTCCCACAAGTTGATCATTCTCCAGACCAGAACTATGCAACAAATAGATGGAAGAACGAGCATGTTGAAATGGTTAAAAGTAATCACTATTCTTAACCTTATGTAACCAGTCATGGTAACCCTGGACTTTCCCACCTTTTCCTGCTTATGTGAATAGAAGCATTTGCAATGTAAACACTACCCTCTATTTCTCAGTATGTAGCTAAAGATGTGCTTTTGTTGACATTTTAAAGGTCATATCTTCCGTAGTATTAAAGAAAAATATACTTCACAGGTGTTTTGTCTCCACATCTGCCTAAAGAGACCCTCCAGCATGTTACTGTGTGTTTGCTACCTTTGGGAACTTTTATTATTTAGTTGCCATCATTAAAAATTCAAAGCACTAGATCAGAGAAGCGGGTGGGGATGATTTTTGTCCATTTATGGCTGGAAAAAATGTGGGTCTTCACCCTTAGGAGTAATCAACTTCAGTTTCTTCAACAGCTGTACATTTTGATCAAAGGCTTATCTGAGTTTTTTTCTCCCTATAGCCTTTATGCAAGGAAATGAGGTTAGTAGGAAAAATAGTTGAAAGGAAGCAACTTTGCAGACATATGGAAACACATAGAGAAACACAGTGACTAATGGATGAACTTTAAACTTTGATTAATCTCTTACTACAAACCTATTGTAGGCATAGAATGAACAAAGCTGAACTGGTATTAACCTTGTTTGCCTGGTTAATTAAAGCACTTAGGGGTTCTATACATTAAAAACGGTCCGATCTTTAGCGACAAAATATTTGTACTATAGAAATCTTATAGACTGTGTATTATATGAGAGATCAAACTATTTCTAAGGCTTATCATATACTAATTATTCATCTGTGGATTCATGCTTCATGACCTGCACAGTTGACCCTTGAGAAAGTTAGTTGTGAACTACATGGGTCCACTATTATGTAGATTTTTTTAGAGTGCTATAAAGGTATTTTCTCTTCTTTATGATTTTCTTGATAACACTTTCTTTTCTCTAGCTTACTTTACTATAAGAATACAGCATATATACACAAAATATGTGTTAATTGACAGTTTATATTATCAACAAGGCTTTGCTCACAGTAAGCTATTAGTAAAGTTTTTGAGGAGTCACAAGTGATGCATGGATTTTCGACTCTATGGGGGGTCGGAGCCACTAACACCTGCACTGGTTAAGGGTCAACTGTAACCAGTTCAGGAGGTGAAAATGTTCAGAAAGAATAAGAGGTCAAAGACCAGATGCTAAATATTATTCTTACATTAAAACTGATTACCAGCTCATTGCCTTAACTTGTAAGAACTAGAAACTGCATAGAAATGTTACATACATACACGATTCAATAAAAATATGCACATTTATGTGTTCTTCCTATTGCTTCCCTAATTAGAGAAACCAATGTTGTGAATCATGGTTTCCTGAAAGCCCCAAATCTTGAATGAACAAGCAGAGTTGCTTTTAGTTTTTCATGAAAAATTAATGCTATTCTTGTATGAAGTTTCTAGAGGCATTGAATGGTAAGAGTTTCATGAAAACAACCTTTGTCTTGCTTATAGCTGACATTTCGAGTCATAGGCTAAAAAAAAAAAAGACAAAAACCAAAAATGATTTCTCTACAGAAAAAGAGGTTAGCAATGACAGCAGAATTATAATGTGGAAATAACCTGTGGATTACAGGTTTCCACAGGAAATTTCCACAAATACTGCAAAAGCAGTATAAATTATAAGTTACCATGTCATAACATAGAAAGTGGATAATGTATACTAAATACAATCAATACCAAGTTATCCAATTAAAAATGAAATGGTATTTATAGCAACAGAGATATATTTTCATGTAAATATTTTTCTCAGTACACTTAAAAAAGGATCATAAAAAAGTCTTAATTTATTGTCTTTAAACTTTGAAGATTCCAATATAAATTCTTTCTACAGATTTCATTTGTGATTGGAAATCTCCCACTGAACTTAGGGCAGGGAAAATTAAAATATAATTTTCTTTACTTATGTTAATATTTGTCTAGAGAAATTGGTATACACTGAAAAAGTTTGACTTCATTCATTCTTAATTTGCTGGTGCATAAAATAGAAATGAATGCAGAAAGAAAATGCGTGGAAATTTGGGAGAAATGGTGAATTCAAAATTAGAAGACAGAAAGTGTTCATAATTGTCACACGCTAGCAAGTACTTCCTGGTCCCACCATTTTCCCCAAAGTGTCTCCCCCATTTCCCTATTGCATGTACTCCTTATCCTGTGAGATTCCTTGAGTCATCATTAGCATTCTTCTACAATTACCCCGACTCCCTTGCCTGTTTCTCTTTCATTCATTCCACGCTAGCAAAACTCAAACCTTGGTGAAACCCTATTGCTTATCTTAAACTCTTATTTGAGCCACTGGTCTCACTTTGGCAATCTGGTCTTCAATCTCAAATGATCATTGAATGAAGCCTTTTAATCTTATAACGTCAGAGTGAGCCTGTTTTCCTGCTTTCCTGGGTGATGATTGTATAACTCTCCCTTTCCCCTTTATCCTTTGGTCCATTAGGAAAGTGAAGTGGAGCTTGTGATGCAACCCCATATTCTCACCTTCAAAACTGAGACAATCCTTCCCTCCACCGCAGGGACTCTTTATTGTCTGCCGATCACTCACAGCTGAGTGTCTCCCCAGGCATCTCCCCCAGTGGAAGGAAAGTCTTACCCAAGGAAGGTTATGTCCTTTCTTGGGGTAATCCAATTCCAGTGACTGTCAATGTGAAGATGCAAAGACTCAGCCCTTAACCTGAATTTAGGACAACTCTGAAAGGTCATCTTAGCTCCAGGGCTCCACACAGAACCAGAGGAAGCTCCTGTTGGAACTGAGTTATAGTTGCCTCATCTCTCCCATCTGCTAATCCTGCTTTCAGTCCCTCACAAGTGTTGCTCCTCTGCACACCCCCCAATACACTTCTGGCAAACAGATGCCTGCCTCAGAGTCTGTTCCAGTGAAGCCAACCTAACAGGGATGGTGCCAGTGGAAAGGTCCATAGAAGCAGACTCTATAATAGAATTTTGGAATTGGATCAGCTGGGGCCAACTGGTAACAAGGGCCCCATCATTGGAGGTAGGAAGAATTTGGATAGATGCCACAATCTTTACAATGTTCATTATGGGTGCATCAGGATGGAATATTGGTGGAAGGAAATACACTGCTATGTGTCATATCTCAAGGACTAAGGAAGTTATTGAGAACTATGAATTATAAAAACATGCAATTAGATGGCTTTTGCTGAGAATCCCTAGATGCATTTGAGAAAAAAATATATAATGAAATGCCAGAGTTGATTAACTACTAACTTAAGGCAAATATGAAAGAGAAGACTATTTGGCCAATATTTACAAAGACTTGTGGGTAGAAAAGCTGAGAATGAAACCCAAGACTTAATTGTAAGAGTATTAGAGCTCCGGAAATGATTTTTAAATCTTCAGTGTATATGATCAAGGAGATACTGGATTATAGGAGTAAGACATATGTTGGATAAGTAAATATTTTTTTCCAGTTTTAAAACTTTATATCTGCATGTTAGAAATTGTGTATTCCAATCATTGAAATCACCTGAACAAAACAAAATGGAATCCTGATTAAACTGCATTTTACAGCCTGCAGGACACCTTGGACCAGCTTGGTTTTTTAATTCTTCATTTCACTGAGGTCCCAGCCAGCTTCTTCCTTCACCAACATGCCAAACGGGCAGGTGGGAGAGGCAGGCACAGCCTTTGTTGTCAGTAGCTCTTGAGTCTTTGATGTAAAAAGGAGCAGCACAGTTGTTTAAACTTGATCCAACCTCTGCATCTTACAAAGTTAAACAGCTAAAAGAAGTAAAATGAGAGGGCAATGCTTGTGGAGTGCACAGTGCATACTGGCGGTGCACACCTCATTATGGTTTGTCTGATTGCTTCTCTTGTTCAATCGTTTATTTTGAAGGCAGTGGATTTTTCTCTTGCATTTCTGTCGTCTTCAATTTGACTTCTTGAATTTCTCAATCTCAGCCATACTGGGTTTATCAGACTTGGTTGGCAGAGAAAGCAGAGCAAAGCATACACCCAAGGGAGTGAACTCAGGTCTGCAAAGTGGCCTCTGCCCTGTAAATATATTTTTTTTAGTTGAGGTATAATTGTCATAAAGCATTGTGCATGTTTGAGGTATAAAATATGTTGATTTGATATTTACACTGTGAAATAGGATTACCACCATAGAGTTAGCTAATACCTCTATCACATCCTTTATTATCATTTCCTTTTTGAGGGAGCACCATTAAAATCTGGTGTCTCAGCAACTTTGAAATTTCTAATACAGTATTGTTGATTATAGTTACTATCTCTGCTGTAGAACTCCAGGATTTATCTACTGGTTGCACGTTTGTACCTTCAAAGAACTTCTCCCTAATTCCTCTATCCCCAGTCACTAGTAACCACCATTTACTTTGTACAAGTTTGCTTTTCTAGACTCCATGTATAAGTCATAGCATATAGTATTTGTCTTTCTTTGACGTGTTTCACTTAGCATATTCCTTCAGTGTCCATCTATGTTGTTGTAAATAGCAGGATTTCTTTCTTTCTCATGGCTGAATGGTTTTCTTTGTGTATACATACCACATCTTCTTTTTCCAGTGATCCATTAATGGACACTTAGGTTGTTTCCATGTTTTGGCTATTGTAAGTAATGCTACAGGTAACATGGAAATGCAGATATCTCTTTGATATCCTGCTTTCATTTCCTTGGATATATACACAAAGTTGGGATTGCTAGATCCTATGGTAGTTGTATTTTCAATTTTTTGAATAACCTCCATACTTTATTCCATAGTGGCTATATCACTTTACATTCCACCAACAGTGTATAAGGGTTACTTTTTTCCACATCCTTGCCAATGCTTCTTTCTTATCTTCTTGATGATAAATATTCCAATGAATGTGAGGTGATACTGCATTGTGGTTTTGATTTGCATTGCTTGATGATTAATGATGTTAAACATCTTTTTTTTTTAATTTTTTTTTCAACGTTTATTTATTTTTGGGACAGAGAGAGACAGAGCATGAACGGGGGAGGGGCGGAGAGAGAGGGAGACACAGAATCGGAAACAGGCTCCAGGCTCTGAGCCATCAGCCCAGAGCCTGACGCGGGGCTCGAACTCACGGACCGCGAGATCGTGACCTGGCTGAAGTCGGACGCTTAACCGACTGCGCCACCCAGGCGCCCCAGTGATGTTAAACATCTTTTAATGTACCTGTTTGCTATTTAGATATCTTCTTTGGGAAAATGTGTATTTAATTTCTCTGCCCATTTTAAATCATATTTTTTGTTGTATAAATTCTTTACATAATTTGGATATTAATCCTTATTTGATATGTGGTGTGCAAATATTTTATCCCATTCTGTAGGTTGCCTTTTAATTTTGTTGATTGTTGTTTTGCTGTCCAGAAGATTTTTAGTTCGATTTGGTCCTACTTGTTGATTTTTACTTTGTTGCTTGTGCTTTCAATGTTCTACCCAAAAAATGTTTCCAAGACCAATATCAAGGAGCTTCTCTCTTATGTTTTCTTTTAGGAGTTTTATGTTTCAAGTCTTATTTTTATGTGTTTAATCTATTTTGAGTTAACTTTTATGAATGGTGTAAGATAGAGGTCCAATTTTATTTTTCTGCATGTGGTTACCAAGGATAGCCAACAGCATTTGTTGAAGAAACCATCTTTTCCCCATTGTGTGTTCCTGGCTCCTTTGTCAAATATTAGTTGGTACGCAGGTGTTTAAATCTGATTCTGTGTTCTGTTTCATTGTTCTGTGTGTCTGCTTTTATGCCAGTACTGTACTGTTTTAATTACTGTAGCTTTGATATGTAGTTTGAAACCAGGAAGTGTGATGCCTTTAGGTTTGTTCTTTCTCAAGTGCTTTTGCTGTTTGGGGTCTTTAAGATTTTATACAAATTTTAGTATTGATTTCGATTTCTGTTAAAAATAACATTGGTATTTTGATAGGAATTACATTGAATCTATAGATGGTTTGGAGTAATATGGAAATTTTAATGATGTTAATTCTTCCAGTCCATGAACATAGGATACCTTTCCATTTGTTTGTTATCTTTGATTTCTTTTATCAAAATCCTGTACTTTTCATTGTACAGATCTTTCAGCCTCTTGATTAAATTCATTCCTAAGTATTTTGTTTGTTTCTGAATCTATTGTGAGTGGGATGATTTTCTTTCTTTTTTTTTTTCAGGAATTTTGTTGTTAGTATATAGAAATTCCACTAACTTCTATATGTTGATTTTGTATCCTGCTACTTTACTGAATTAATAATAGTTTTATTTCCAATTTGAATGCCTTTTATTTCTTTGTCTTACCTAGGGCTTCTGGTAGTACATTGAATAAAACTAGTGAAAGTGGGCACTCTTGTACTCTTCCTGATATTAGAGGAAAAGCTTTCAATCTCTGTTGAGAATGATGTTAGCTGTGTGTTTTCATATACAGCCTTTATTATGTTGAGGTAAATTCTTCCTATGCCTAAATTCTTGGGAGTCCTTATTATGGAAGGATGTTGTATTTTGTCCAATGCTTTTCCTGTATTTATTAAGATGATTGTATGGATAAGGAATCTATTTATTTATTCATTTTTTACTGAAACACTTTCTATAGCAAAGGGCTTAGTATCATGGCCCAGACTCTAAGAGACAATAATATATGATTCTAGGTTGTTTCTTAAAGATTTTGATAATGTTACTATCTTCACTAAGTGAAGCAGACACAGAAAACTGCCATAGCAGTTTAGTAGATTTAAGCCCAAATACATCACCAATATATTAAATATTTTTGGTCCATACACACTAATTTAAAAAGATTACCAGACAGTATATCAAAGCATGACCCAAATATATGCTGTATAAAAGAAACACATTTAAATATCAAGAAATTTATAGGTAGGTTGAAAGTAAAAGGACACAAAAGTCAAATCATATATACACTAATTCTAAGAAAGCTAAAAAGGTTATATTAATATCAGTCAGAATAACCTTAAAAATTATCAAATATTAACAAAGTTAACTGAGGCATTTTCTAGTACTAAAGAAATCAGTCTGCAAAATGGCATAACAATTATAAATGAATATATAGTAACAAAGCTTAAAAATAAATTAAGCAAAAATTGATAGAAAAAAATAAGGAATTGATGAATCCATAATTATTTTTGAAAATTAAAAAAAATCTTTATTTATTTTGAGAGAGAGTGTGCTTGCTTGCAAGGTAAGGGAAGAGAGAGAGAGAGAGAGAGAGAGTGTATAACAAGCAAGATCTGTGCTGTCAGCACAGAGTCTGACACAGGGCTGGATCCCATGAACCATGAGATTATGACCTTAGCTGAAATCAAGAGCTGGATGCTTAACTTACTGAACCACCTAAGAACCCCTATTTTTGAATATTTTAACACTATTTCTTATTTATTGATGGAATCAGTAAATGGAAAGCCAGTAAGGGAACAGAAGACTTGAATATCACTATGTAACAATTTGATGTTGAGTTTTCTCTTTTATGCAATTAATTATAACAGAATACACAAAAGAACTGAAATTAGCATCTTAAAGAGATAACTGTACTCTTACACTCATTGCGGCGTTAATTCACAATAGCCAACATATGGAAACAACTCAAATGTCCACTGATGGATGAATGGAAAAAGAAGTGTGTCATATACTCACAATGGAATATCACTCAGCCTTGTAAAAGGAAATGCCACCATTTGCAACAATGTCTTCCAGGATGGATGTAGAAGACATACTAAATGAAATATATCAGTCACAGCAGGACAAATTTGCATGATTGCTCTTATATGAGTTATCTAAAATAGTCAAATGTATAGAAGTAGACAATAAAATGGTGATTAGCATGGAATAAAAGAAGGGATATTGCGAAGGGGTAATGGGTAGGAAGTTTGTTACACAAGATGAGTAAGTGCCAAAGATCCGCTGTACAACATAGAGTTGTTATCAACATATATAGTTTATAATAATGTATTGTGTACTTAAAATTTTGTTAAGAAGGTAAAGCTCATACTATGTTCTCACCACTAATACCTCTTCGCCCAATAAAGGGAGACAAGGAAACTATTGGATATGATATATATACTTATTACCTGGATTGTGGTAATAAACAATGGTAATATGTGTACATATATCTAAACTCACCAAATTGTATACATTATGTGCAGTTTTTGTGTGCCAATTATACTTGAATAAAGCTGTCAAAATAGAAAATAAACAGAGTAGCATAGTCACCTTGAAAATTAGTGTGGAGATTTCTTAAAAAAATAAGTAAACTTTCCACTTATCTTATGATCCAGCCAATCTATTAGGCCTACCTGAAAGAAATGAAAGCATATTTTTCACACAAATTTTCTTAGGGTTTTAACTATAATAGCTAAAAGTGGCAGCTGTGTCATCTATCAACTAATATCCATCAGAAGATGCATCAGCAAATAAATTTTGATATAATCATACAATGGAGCATTATTCAGCAATGAGGTGGAATGAACTGTTGATGCATGTAACGAGATAGATAGCTCTCAAAATAATTGGGCCAAATGAAAGGAACCAGATCGAAAAGAAAAGAAAACAAAAAAGTATGGAGATGATTCCACTCATATAATGTCCTGGAAAATCAAAATTATATTAATAATTCAATGAAGAGTTGAGGATGGAGCAAAAAGGGAAAGTAGGGAGAGATTACAAAGGCTCAAGGAAAGCTTTGGTGTGATGTATTGTGGTGATGGTTTCATAGGTGTATGCATACATTATAACTTATAAAAGTGTATACTTTAGGTATGTTTGCTTTACCGTATTTCAGTTATATCTCTGTTTTAGTTATTTATCACCACATAAAACATAAAGGCTTAAAGCAACACACATTTATCATGTTAGTTTTTGTGGATTAGGATCTTAGGTACAGCTGCAGTGAAGGTGTTAGCCAGCCTGTATCCTCATCTTGAGGCTTGATTGGGTCAGAATCAACATCCAGGTTCATTTAAGTTGTTGGGTAGAATTCATATATCTGCAGCGTGACTGACGGTCCCTGCTTTTTGCAGGTTGCCATCTTCAGGTCCTAGAAGGGGACACTTGCAGTTTCTAGAAGCTGCCCAAATTTCCTTGCTATATTGACTTCAGGGTGGATGCTTGCTTCATCAAACATGCAAAGAGAGTCTCTAACTCCCATCTGCTAAAATGGAGACTCACATCATGTAATGTAATCGCAGGAAAGACATACTGCCCTCACTCAAGAAGATAGGGTCTACAGATGTGTGAATACCAACAGAAAAGAATTATTGGTGACCTTAGAGTCTGTCCACCAGAATTTTAATAAAGCTGTTAAAAAAAAAGGCTACTGAGTCCTACCTGAAACATGGAGAAGATTTTGTTATTTTGGCAAACTGGTGCCTGTTGGTAAACTCGTGCCTACCTTCCAGATAATATCAGGGATCCATCAGGCTTTATTTTAGACTACCAGCTTTCCTTCCTTAAATAACTTTTTTTTTCCAAAAGAATAAAAACTAGACCTTGACTTAAGGTCTGAAAAATCAACTACCCATGGGAAATTATGGTCTGCTTTCATCTATCTTCATGCCAACTACATTTCACATTTCACAAAAGGGCCCACAAGTTGGGACATTCCCATACCAGTGATTACCAGGGATGCTAATAATGTCATAAAGACCATAGAACACTTCATATAGCACTTTCATGTGACTCATGAATGTTAGTGGTTCAAAGCCAAGCTATTAGAGATAAAGATGGCATGTACTATTTAGAAGGAAAAAAAAATTTGTACTTACAGCAATATAGTACTTTCCTGGGACTTTAATGTACTAAAATAATCTAAGAACCGAATGTAAAAATAATGAAATTTCAGGTAACTTTGCTAATGTGCCCAAATCTGGTTTTATAGACTCTTTGGATTAAAGATAGTATCTGTGCTCTGTGTTCAATTTGGGTATTCTGAGCTCCTGGCTTATAAATGGACTAAAAACTTTTATAATTTTTATCTCCATAGTCACTTATTTTTAGTATTTAAACATGTGATGTCCACAGTCCTAAATGTCCTTATGAAGCTGCTAGCCCCATTTAATGATCCAAAGTTTGTCACTAGACTAAGAGGATAAAAATCAGATCTGAATAAAGGTTGACTCAACTGACACCAATAACTTGATATGTGACAACATCACAAATAGTATATATGTGGGCTGATTAGGTCCCTAGAGGGAAATGGGCTGAAAAAGGACATCAAGTTGGTGACTGAAAAATGAGACCATTTTTTTCAAAAGTACTTTGCTATTTAGGTAATTCTTAGCTAGGAAAATAAAGATATTAAAACAACTTAGGAAATTTCTTAAACCAATCTATTTGAAATAATGTCACTCATCTGGACAACATCCTTTTTATCAGGTGAAATAACTTGTTAACTCATCAATTTTCATTTGAGGACCTTTCTGCCATCTCAACTTTGCCCAGTTCCAGTCACATCTCAGCCTTAAAGCACTTGCTTTAAGTCACTTGAACCCAAACACCCAAATCCTACATATCCTAAATCCTATAGGGCCTATAAATATATAAATTTCCCCCCAATTTTCTTCATCTGAGATACAGTTAAGGTTCAAAATAATATCTTCAATAAGGAGACTAAAACTAATTGACTTGGTTTTATTTGCTTGATAGATTATTCTGGTATAGTTTTGGGGGGAGTAAACATTTGACACTATGAATTATTTAACTCTTGTCATTAGAAATTTAGATGTTTTTCAGTCTCTTGCTATTACAAAAATAATAAAGTTAATATGTACATATTTCATTTCTCATAAATATGTATGATAGATTCTTAAAAGAATTATCACTGGGTTGTCATATATGTATTTTCTTTTTATTTAGTGTAGGGAAAAATTCTCAAGTTGTTCTCCATAGGTGTTACCAGTTTACACATTCACCAGCCTTTTTCGATAGTGTCTGTTTTCTAAAACCTGTAACCATTCCATGTTTCCAAAATTTTTCATGTTGCCATTGTAGAAAGTGGAAATTGTCTTACGTTAGTGCTTTTTTGCATTTCATTTCTATTATTATAAGTGACATAGTGAGATAGAGTGACTTTCCAGTTACTTAAAAGCTATTTAGTCAAATGTCTGTTCTTTTGCCCATTTTTGTTTGCTGCTTTTCATTCTTTTTTTTTGACTTTGTAGAGTTTTTTTTACCTATAAAGAAATAAATTCTGTGATATATTGTTTTGTGATATATGGTGAAAATATTTCTCCATAATTGTTTTTGGTTTGTAAATGATTTCCCATCTATCTATTTTTTTAAATTTTATGACGTGAAATTATTTATTCTTATTTGATGGCTTCTAAGGTTTAAGTTTTGTCTAGAAAACTCTTTCCTTCTCTGAGAATGACAAAATAAAGTTTTTTCTTTGTTCTTCAAGTACTTTATTATGTGAATATTTAATCCATCTAAATTTATTTTGGCAAATCCATAGAGTGCCATTGTTTATTGAATAATGTATAGTTGACTCACTTAATGAAAATTCAAGTTTTATCACTTAGAAATCCTTATCTGTATTGAGGCCTATTGCTTAAATTTCTATTTTTTTCAATTTAGTTTTTCTTCTTTTCTATAAAAGCTTTAGAACATGCTTGTTTCTTTAAAATATAACCAGAACTTTTTGAGATTATATTGTTTATAAAAAATCCTAGGGAGAATGAACAACTTTATATTTGATCCTTCCTGTCTCTATTCTGAGGAAACATCACTAAGAGTTATTTGGTTAAATGTTTGTATTTTAAATATACTAACGTCTATTATTGGACTACCTATTAAATTTCCGTATATTAAAGATGAGAAAATTATTATGTATACACTGTCTTGTAGCTTATTTCTAACTTTTATTTTTAACTATTAATATACACATCATAAAAACTCTAAGTAGAGTTCACAGCATTTAGATGCTGTTGTTTAATCATAATACAATACTCAGTTTCAGTCTGTCTACTTATTTACTCTCATACATGCCTTGATTGGCTAAAGTTCATCCTCCAGAAAGCTCAGAGAGGTTTAATTGGAACTGAAGTTGGAAATGTTTCCTGACGCTCTTATGCACAAATGTCAGTCTGTCCAAATATAAAATTCTTGGTTATCACTTTCTTTGCTTAATAAGTTTATGGGCACTGTTACTATGACTTCTAAAATTTAATAATACGTGAGGGTAAGAGGGAGATGAAGTCAATAACGTTTTTCCACATAGGTAAATTGTTCTTTATACCTGACTAAACAACATTATTTATTTTTTAAGTCTGGAAATTTTAGTGAAATCCTATTTGAAGTTTCTTACGTTATAGATACGTTTTTCTTGAATATAGTTTACACTTTAGTTTTTAAATTCAAGGTGTGTGCTCTTTACAATTCCCATGGTATTATTATTTTTCACATTTTTGTTTCTGAACTCAAATCGATTATTAAGTGTTTATTTATTATTAGAGAGTGCAAGTGGTGGAGAAGCAGAGAAAGAGGGAGACACAGAATCCAAAGCAGTCACCAGGCTCTGAGCTGTTGCACAGAGTCCAACATGGGGCTCAAACTCGTGAACGGTGAGATCATGACATGAGACAAAGTCGGATGCTCAACTGACTGAGCTACCCAGGTGTCCCTGGAAAAGAATATTTGTAAGAAACTTTATAGAGAAATTTTGTACAGAAAAAAAAAAAGACCCTAACATATGATCGTAACGGGTTTTCCTTTACTTCTCAAATTAAGTGGACCTCTAGAGTTAATTGTCCAAGATAATTGAAAGAGAATATTTTACAGCCCTTCTAGATAAAACCTGCATTTATTTATTTTTTAACTTTCATTTTCAAGCATCTACCTTAAGCTCTACCAGCATTGCTCTGCTGTTTCCGATGCCCTCACATCACTAAAACCAGGGAGATTTGGATGCCATTGTTTTTAGTACTTAAAATTGGCTCTGAGCCTTCTTTTCTCTTGCTTATTGTATAGTCTATTTTAACAAAAGCAAAATAAAATATATGAAATGGGAGAGTAACCATACCCCTTATTATAAGACTAGTGATAATATACACAGAAATATTATTTTCATGGTAAGGACCAAAATGGCCTCATCATATTCAAGACAATATGATAGTAAATGCCATTTGAGTAATTTTTTCTTGAATGTGTTATAATTTCAAAGAACATGTAAATTCAAATATTCTATGGTGTACTATAGTAATGATATTTTAGTTCAGAACCATTTCAAAGTGGATTTTTTTTCTGTTATTATAAAAAAATTTATTCTAATGATATTTAGATATTTTTGGAATATGTTTTTGAAACTACACTCATCCTTTTTTTCCTCATAAATTGTATTTCACAGTCACTTTTTACTATTAGTATCTAGCATTTTCTCCAAGAACATTTCTGTTTAAACACATTATTAAAAGTTTATGGATGTTTACCTAGAGATGTACTTGATAATAATGAAAAACTACCTATATTATTAGCATTATCATTTATAAAGCAATAAAAATGACAAAAGAAGAATGAAATAAAATTTACATCATTTTGAAGTAAAACCAACCATTGAGTACTTTCTAGCATCCATCAATATATATGATATCATTGGAAGAAAATGGATTCTGTGGTTTATATAGAACCATGGGCAAATTACTATTAAGTAACTATTGCATACATTAATTTACTTTAATACTAGGTTTGCCGATTTAAATGTTCCTTGGCGATACAGTATTTTCAACAAGAAGTGCCTGACACTGAAAGGTTTACAGCAACAAATTTTTAATGTTGCCATTTGGAAAAAAAAAGGGGGGGGTAAAACATACAACAAATGAAAAATGGCTATATTTTTGTGGAAAATATCCTTGCTATTTAAGCTTAGTCAGAAAAACCTGGAAATTTAAAGCCTCAGAAGGAGTTCCAACTCTAAGGCATAGAAGTTTTAAAAGTATTTTGATTACTAATGTTGCAGTGATCACGTATTTCCACAAAATGCCTTAATGCTCAACAGACCATATGAAATGCCTTAAGAAAAAGCAAGAAAGCACTAACGTAGAAGGTAGGTTGTTGGCTATAGAAAAGAACATGTAAGGGTTGGAGAAATAAATGGAAGAAAAAGCTGACAGAAGCAGAAATAGGATAAATGTTAGTGAGGTACTGTGGTCTACAGGAGGAAATCAATATTCATGTGAACTCTTGAGATGCTTTTATTCTGAAAATATTTTTAGACCTAATCATGCATAGTTCTGAAAATAATGGAACAATTCATTAAATGCAAATTTTGGAAATGTTTAGTATTTTATCTTAATCCATCACTGTAAAATTAAGGAATTATGCATGTCTTATTAAAAATGAGGAATTCTTTCAGTTATTAAAAATAATTATTTGACATAAAAAAGTTTCAATTTCAAACATAACAAAAAATCATTTGAAAAAAAGCTACATTTAAGTGGGTCAATATTTTAAATTATTTTTTGACATAATAATATGTAACATCTCTCTTTCCACATTAAAATATATTTTCAAAACTCTAACATTTATCACTTTCAGAACAAGAAGTAATAGCCATTATCATCTAGCTTAGTGACTGATGTTGTGTAAACATGATATTAGAAATATCATTCAAGTTAACACAATGTACTAAAAGCAGATGTAGAACCAAAATCAAGATTTATGTTTACCCTTTAAAGGTTGGTGGTTTTCTATTGTTCCATAAGATCTGGAAGTCCTAGAGATAGTTTTTCAGGCCTGGAAACACATTATGGCAAAGAAAACCAAAACTAAAAAGTACTTTAATTTGACTGTAGCTCAGCTCAGCCTTCTTTTGCTTGGGATTAGTGACATAGTTTGCTAACTGGTCCCTTTTCTTTCTTTCATGCTCGTATGCCATACTTCACCAAAAAAAGTGATTTTTTTTTTCAAAAATATAAATCGGTTCACATCTGTTACTTGCTTGAAATTCTCTAGTGTTCCATTCACATTTGGAATGAAACTCAAACTTTTTATATGGCCTGCAAGGTGAGATGTAATCTAGTCCTACCTGACTCTTTGACCTCATCTACCACAAGTGCAGCAGAGGGAGACCCTCCTACAACTCCTAGTCTCTCCTGAGAACTTTTGATGTATTAGTTATTCAATACTTACAGTGATTCTAGGAGACAGGTGTGCTATTAGTCCCAACTGACAGATTAAATAACTGAGCTTAGAGGGACTAAATAAATTGCTTCGTGTTATGAAATAGTGGAGCCAAAATTTAATTGAGACCTTCTGACTGCAGGCTGCATGCTCCCTGTCATGCTTGGTTTAGCTATTTTCCTTCTACTTCTGCAGCCAAGACTTGCTCTCTTCTTCAATATTCAAGATTATTCTTTTATCTAAGACTTCTGAAGAGCCTTTCCCTTTGTATAGCATGGTACTGTCCCAGGTCATTGCATGGCTTGGTTTCATACATTTTTCAAGTGTAAGTTCAAATATTATTATTATTCTTATTTTTTTAATTATTTTTTTAACATTCATTTTTGAGAAAGACAGAACGTGAGTGGGGGAGGGACAGAGAGAGAGGGAGACATAGAACCTGAAGCAGGCTCCAGGATCTGAGCTGTCAACATAGAGCCTGTTGCGGGGCTCAAACTCACCAACCATGGGATTATGACCTGAGCCAAAGTTGGACGCTTAACTGACTGAGCCACCCAAGCACCCTATTATTATTCTTTTTACCATAGGTTTTATTTATCCTGTAAATAGTCTATTTCTCCCTCCACCAAGGTGTACAATTGCCAACCTAGTTCATGATTTTTCAATTCCTGACTTATTTTTTTTTCTTAGCACTTAGAATTTCCTGAAATTATGTTATGTTTCCTCATCTGACATGCAATCTCTGAAGCTTTTGCTAGAATGCACTCTAAGGCTGGCAAGGGTTTTTTTCTATTCACTATCTCCTCTGCTTAAACTGTTTTTTCTTAAATTAATTTTCTTATCTTCAGAATAACTTCTGGAAAATATTTTACATGTTTTAGAAACTGATAAAAATAATGTTGGATACTATCTGGGGATACTATATATGTTTTATTAGAATTATATCTTCCCCTTCACTCATCTACTCAGCTAATTTATTAAATGATCAAAAAATTTAATTTACTATCTTGATTTTAACAATCAGTTCTAGGTTCCTTCAGCTATGTTGTGTTCTTGTCTCATTTATAGATGGTCTACAAAAATAACAGCAAGGAGATAAAAAGTACCTCATTTATTATTACAATAATGTTTTGCCTAAGTTTGATACTCTTTTAAAAGGGGTTGTTATATGTATTTATAAAGAATTTGCATCGATACAAAACTACTAAAATGATATAATTATGACATTTGACTACAGGTAGGGAGGCAAATAGGTACAGAAAGAAAAGCATAAAGTTAATAAATATTGGTGTTTTGTTTGTTTTTTAGTACTGTGTCTTAAATATCTAGATTTAAGACCCAATAAATCTAATGAAACCTATTATCAACTTCATAACACAATATTCTAGAGCCTTGTGACTACAGAAGAGAAAATAAAACCTATAAGGAGGTATCTTTGTTTGAAAATGTCATCTGTGAGTTGAAATTGGATTTCAGTAGCATGGCTTAAAATGTTATTATTTCAGTATATTTCTGTATCTGTAAACCAACACAGTGAGGATGAGTAATAAGTAACCTTAAATTGAGACTCTAAAACAGAACAGTAAATATAATTTTACTGTCATCACTGCAACTTTGTGAAATGGAAATCAAAATTGGAAAATGGCAATGTGCGATGGGTGTTCCATTTTCAAAAGAAATGTACTTCTCAAGAGCAGAGGCAGAAGAAAAAATTCAGTACCTGAAAGCATATACCTTCATGGAAATATATAAATGTGAAGGTAGAAGCTTGCTGATAACCAAGGAAGAATACGACTGAAATGATATGAATAAGGCAATATGGTGTGCACTTTTATATAGATGGAAAAAAATAGTTTGATAGACCACACATTTTCATGGAAATACTTCAAATAGCCAGCTGTATTGAGAATGTGTTTGCTTAAAATATAGTGTCTGAGAATTTCTTGAATTATTTTGGTCATAAATTCTTTTCTGATATATATATATATATATATATATATATATATATGTATATTTTTTTCCAGTACAATGGCAGTGATGGCTCCATGGAAGAATTCAATATTTTTGTCTTTTAATTATTGATAATCATTAAAGAAAAACCATATATATATATAGATATATATACACATATATATATCGATATGTATGTATATATATTGATATATACATATATATCCATATATATACATATACGTATATATATTGATATATACACATATATATTGATGTATATATACATATATATGTATGTTAATTAAAGAAAAACCAGATATATTGAGATATATATATATATATATATACACACACACACATATATATGTATATGTATTTTCCTGAAAGAAAAACCATAGATATATGGTTAAAAAAAAAGTGATTAATCCAAAAATTTCAGAGAAATGTAAAGACTAATGTTAAACATTGCCCAAACTGGGTCTTACATACACTACTGTGCAATGCTTATAGAGACAAGACCTGAGAAAATAATTTCAGAAGACAATATGTAGTGTATTTCTTTCATGAAGTCCATTGTATCATTAGCTAATGGAAGGACATTTTAGTGTCTATTGCTGAATGACCACTCTGAAAGTCAATGCTTAAAACTATGATGAATTAATTTTGTTTGTGAATCTGCAACTGAAGAAAGGCTTCATAGAGACAGCTCACTGGGTCTGGGCAGAGGTAGGAGCTGGAACCACCCCTACTCTCATTAGATCATATGTCTCGTAGTTCATGTAGTTGTCAGCTGGATCCTCACTTGGAGAGGTTGCTGGTACACCAAAAAATAGATTTTCCATATGGCTCTTTGGCTTTTGCATAGCATGGTGGCTGTATTTCAAAGATGACCGTCCTAAGAATAGAGAGAGAGAGCCAGTGAAATCTACATGATCTAACAACTTTTATGACCTAGCAAACATCATACATTATCATTTCCACCTCATACTGTTGGTTGGAATTGAGTTGTTCAGGCTAGCACATATTTAAGGAAGGAGAATTAGACTCCTTCTTTTGATGAGAAAGTATCAAAGAATATGCAGATGTGTTTTAAAGCCAATATAGATGCTTCGAATTTTTAAGACAGTGCAATCTGTTGAACTGGAATTGTCTCATTTTCTTGCCCATGGTTTTCTCTCAGATGACACTACTTAACATCTTGAGGATATTATTCTAAAAAAAATGCTCTTGAGGAAGCTCTTCCTTCAAGTACATAGTATCACTCTGAGTTTACTTGAGCAGAGTGATCTTAATGAAAGGGATTAGAGTGAACTGCAGTGCATTCCTAAGAACAAGCTTAGTCATACAAAAGTCTAAAACTATGATCATGTTTTCCCCACTCCATAAAGAAAAAAATAATGTTACCTTTTCCTTTTTCCCTTCAATTTAGGCTCATCCATCGTTTTGCCATTAGTAAACTTTGAATATGTTTGAACAAAGTGGAAACAGACACACATACCACTAGCAAAGTGATCTTTAAAAACAAAATAAGATTGATCGAGTAAAACTTAGAGCAGAGAAGATTTAAATAATTTCATGGGTCTTCCATTATCTTATTATTCCAGAAATAGATATGTTTAGACTGGATAAACTGACTTGGATAATGGCAGTGTGCTATGGTAGAGACTACAGAAAAGAAACCCTGGTAATAATTTACAACTTTATATAAAGAAGGAAAGGCACATAGATGTGAGTATGCCACAAGTTACTATTTTAAAATGTGATAGGTAGCCTGAGACATTACCCATGAAGCATTTGGTTATTCTCCCAGAAAGAGGTGGCTTCCTCCTTGGTGTTCTCATGATATATTTTGAATAATTTCCCATCTCTCTAGAGACTTCTTCCCCATCCACTCTTAGTTCTGTCTTTATCTTCACATCTATACTGGTTCTTTTTTTCCCCCAATGCAAATATATTTCTACCATATTTAAATGAAAATGAAATATCTAGAAAATACGTTTCTGTTTACTATTACAGCCTTTTGCTTATAAAGTAATGTAGATTTTGCAAGTTGTTATGTTTGATTCACTACAATCATAAATTTTCTTTTACCCGTTCATTGAAACTCCTTCTCCCAGTCACCAAAAATGTCCTACTTAGGAAATGTACTGGCTACTTTCAATATTTTTATCACTTTTCTTTTTTGTTGCATTTGACATGGTAGACCACACTTTTTTTCTCTCCTGCCTTCTGTTAATGTTTAGCTATCTCTAAACTCCCAATGTGAATATATAGTCTATCCAAATTCTGTGCTGTTTTTGAAATTTCATCTCAGGAAATTATGCTTTTATGCTTCCAGTTTTTCCAAAAATTACTCTTAAAAACTTGGAGTCTTTGTTGATTCCTCCTTTCTCTCACCTACTATTCCCTACCAGTCAACAAGAATAACCAGCTCTTCATCTTACTATGTCTTAACTTTTTATTTATTTTTAGTTTCTTATTTCCTCTTTATTAAGTCAGGACGTCACTACTTTTTTCTCTGGATTATTAATAAAAACTACTCCCATTATCTCACTTCTTCAGTCAAGCTCTCTCTAAATTATTCACTCAACAGCTACTATAGTGAAAATCTTTACCTGCTGAAAATCACTCTTGTGTACAGCCATTATTGACAAACCTGCCATTTCCAGAATTCCATAATCCCTTTTTCTTCTCTGTTATTTTGCATGATGCCCCATCTACTGGGATTGCTTTTCTTCCCCCTCATTTATATGATAAACTCCCTGCCGTTGATGACTGATCACATGCTTTGAGAATTCTATCACTCCCTTCTATATTAAGAAGCATTTATAATATAGTTCCATATTATCTTCTTAAGATATTTCAAGTATTTATTTCATGGGTTCCTTGTAAATGGATTCCATGTTTTTTTTTTAAATTTTTCTAACCACAGAGTCTGCATCATAATCTACACCCCCAAATGTATTTATGTAATGAAAGAATATGGTAAAACAGTGAAGTGTCAAATTCTAATGTAATTATTTGTTCATGACTCCTCCACACTTAATCAAATTTAATGTACACAAACCATATTTTATCTGTTTATTTATTTATAATCTCAGTACACAGAACACCATGTGCACTTTTTAAACCTATGTTGAATGAATGACAAGTGGAGAGACAACATCTTGGGAAAAACACAACTCTGAAAATAATGCTATTAACATTTTCATTATATTTAAATTTGGATAAATATGATCAAAAGGAAGCTAGCATAGCATTGGCCCTGTGAAAATGCAAAGTATGTTCTTTTAATTTTTAAAAATTTTAATTCCAGTATGTTTAACATATAGTGTATATTTAGTTTCGGGTGTACATATAGTGGTTCAACAATTCCATACATCACCCAGTGCTCACCACAAGTTCACTCCTTACTCCCTATCACCTGTTTTACCCATTCCCCCACACACCTCCCCTCTGGTAACTATCAGTTTGTTCTCTATAGTTATGAGTCTGTTTCTTGGTTTCTCTTTGTTTCTCTCTCTCTTTTTTTCCATTACTCATTTGTTCTGTTTCTTAAATTACATACATGAATGAGATCATATGGTATTTGTCTTTCTCTGACTGACTTATTTTGCTTAGGATTATACTCTCTAGCTCCATCCATATTGTTGCAAATGAGAAATTTTCATTCTTTTTTATGGATGAATAATATTCCATATATAAAATTTTAATTCCTTTTTATGGCTGAATAATATTCCACGCACACATATATGTGTATATATATATATATATATATACACACACACACATATATATATCACAACTTCCTTCTATTCATCTGTTGGTGGACACTTGGGCTGCTTCCATAATTTGACTTTTGGAAATAATGCCCCTACAAACATAGGGGCACTTATCACTACATGCTATTGCTACAGAAATGTATACGTATTCATTTGTTTATTTTAGTCTCTAACATTAGAATATAAGCTCCATGGTGACAGAAGCTATTTCAATTATTTTTGATGCTATATCCTAAATAGTTATTAGCATGCAGTAGGTGCTCTACCCACAGTTTTTAAGTAAAATAAAAAATAATAAACAAGAGGGTAATTTGGTTATGGGATAATTGGTAGGACATCTTTTATTTAAGGCAAACTGGGTAAGTATTCACCAAATTAGTAGGGACTTTTAAGAAATAGAGTCTTATAAGATGCTATC